>NC_090922.1:1320962939-1322212939 GCF_040938575.1 Ambystoma mexicanum | reverse complement strand
GGATTGAGTCAGACAGAGGTAGCCATTTTACCAGCGAAGTAATCACTAAGATGTGGGAGATACTGGGGGTCAAAAGGAAGCTACATATTGCTTACCGGCAAGCTTCTTCTGGGGCACTAGAACGCTACAACCGGACCATTGTGAGCATATTAAAAAAGTTTGTGGCAGATTCTGGGCCAAGTTGGGATATCCGATTACCTCTGGTCCTAATGGCCATCAGATCTACCCCTTCATCTGCAACTAAAATGTCACCATTTGAGCTGATGACTGGACGCAAGATGGTGCTTCCCCAGCATTTGCTCTACAGGACCCAAGAGGAGACGTTGATCAATGCCTCCACAACTCATGAGTATGTGGAGAATTTGAGGAAACACCTCCAACATGCTTTTGCCTATGCTCAGCGGAATCTAGAAAGATCAGCTGATAGCATGAAAACTTACTATGATTTGAAAACCACCAGGAAGGAATATAAGGTGTCTATCTATACAATTTCCAAAGGAACCAGGCCAAACCGCGAAAATGTTTGCCTACATGGAAGGGACCCTTTGAAATTATAGACAAGATCTCCCCAATTGCATACAAGATCCACCTCCCCAAAGGCAGTTTGGCAGAGGGGAAGACAAGTGGGTCCACATCAATCAGCTAAAGCGTTGCCATCCCAGGCACACTCTGCAGCAACTGGAGGAGTCCTCTGCAATCCCAGAGGGGGCCGCTCCAGAGTTATTCAGTTCCAACCCTAGAATATCCCACATATGGTCTCTAAAATATAATGATTCTTGAAGGAAAATGTCTCCTGATTATAGCTTGTTTTTAAAATAAGACTGCAAAATGTATCATGATGTATAAAATGTATATGTTCGCCACATCATTAATAGTGGTGGAAAAATGTCTAGGAATGTGTATTGCCACTTTGCTTTATCATCCTAGGAGAGATGAAACCATGGAGACTGACCAAGGAGGACGACCCGGGGAACGGGAGCAAAGATCCGAGGGGCCCGGGTTACCGCCCAATATTCCAATCAGGACCGGCGAGGAGAACGGATTGATCCAACTGGATGGAGGAAAAGACGCTGAACAGTGCCATCTACGGAATTGGAAGAAGATGATGCGGACATACCAGCGCGTGGATCAAAACATCCTTTGCACCCGACTCCCCTTCGACTCGAAATCAAAGCGCAGTCGGGCAGGGGGGCTTGTTGGGTGTCCTGACCCACGTTTGGACTATTATGCTGCAACATTTGGTGCTGTGGGCTTTGAAAATCCAAGATGGCCGAAAAAGCCCACATCGCGCCAGGATCCAGGAAAACCGCGCAGTTTTTGCGCACACCAAAATGGTCGCCTGACCTACCACCCACCAGTGCGAGTGTGATGGGCCAGGAGTGCCATGAGTGGAATGCGTGCCAAAGGAAAAACAGCAGTGCCGGTTAGCTCAGAAAGCGCTTTGAAATCACCTTTGTTCTCTGAAATGCAAGCTAAAAATGCCTATTTTAAACATTGCAAGATATTCAAAAATCTCAATGAACACCAGCAGACATTTGGCAGAAGGTAGACTTGTGTGCATACAAAATGTGCTTTCATTTTAAAGCTAAGATTCTAGGCTTTCCAATGAACCCTATTCATTATACTTTTTCTGTAATCGCGCTCAACGCACTCGGAAAAAGAGCCGCGATTTGCGATTTGCGATTTGCGATTTTGCTCAAATGTCTTCACTTGTCAAAATAGCAGCTTCTTGCTTTCCTTTGCTGAAATTCCTTTGCAACCTGACAATCATTCATAGAGCATTGCTAAAGTGATCCTGAACTAATTTAAAGTAGCTATCACCCACCCTGAATCTCTTATAGGGAATTAAAAACCATTTTTAGCATATTTTACTTCATTGCCACCACATTTACAAGGATTTTGCCTGTGTTTTAAAATCATCCCTGTGATCTAAGCTTGCTAGGGGGGAACTGACCTACATTTCATTGTATTCCTGAGAACTGTGTGCTCTCCCTTCTATCTTCTATTGCACAGGGGGGGGGAGTGAATTGCCACCAGGGGAAAAGTCAACATATTGAGGCTGATTCAGGGATTATTTGCGCCAAAAAAAAACAGGATTTGTGCGCCATTCTGCCCGCAAATCCCTATTAGTTAAACAGGGATTTGCGGGCAGAATGGCGAACAAATCCCGTTTTTTTGTCGCACTTTACCCATGAATCAGAGGCTTTATCTCTTGTGAAACCCTACCAGTTATTTCTGTACTGCATTCATTCCATCATTGTTTTTCCTTGAAACCCTAAAAGCATTCTCAGTTACCTTTTCCTCCCTATACTAACTCTTAAGTAATTAAATCAGTGTGCTAGTGTAACATCACCCAGTGTTGATCACTGTCATATTCTTAAGTGTGATATCAAATATTAATTTAATATAAAAGTGTAATATATATATATATATATATTTTACATTTTTCCAATAAATCTTTTAAATTGCAAAACAAACCTACTTCTTGGCTCAGTGAGGTCAGGGGGATTCAACGAGAGGGGCATTATATAAGGGTTTATCATCCAGAGTATAACTTGTCATAAAAATATATAAATAAGGGCTTCTCTTGGGCGTCCCAGACGAGGCATTGACTTAGTGGGATTGCTGAATTGAAGCCGTTAACACTCATACACATTAGTATTTTAGTATTGTAGAAGAAACAAATATATTAACCCTTTACCATTAGATGTAGTATTGGTGCTTCCCTTAGCAATTGCATACTTTATATTATCAACTGAAGCCAAGTATAGTAACACACAAATACAAGAATAGCCTTCCCAACTTGATGTAGCTGCCCATTGCACAATCACACACCTCCACAATCATACTTACCATCATACTCAGACACTCATGCACAAAGCACACATACACCGCACAACAGCACAACCCACACTTTCTTTTTTCTCCAACAGATCCCAAAGAATGCCTACCAAAAAGCAACTCTGTAGAAAGCAACGCAGAAGCAGAGCAAATCAAAATAAAAGTGCCCAAAATAAGCATCCATCTCTAGCAGATTTTGTACAAAATGTTTAAACAAAACAGCTAATACAGTCATTAAGCAGAAGAAAACAAGCTTCCAGTACATAAACCTTCCCTCCTATAGCAAAATGTAAAACCAAACAGAAAGTGATTAACAAATCTTCAGCTACCACTACTGATAACGCTGTACCTATACATCTTGATGTAGTGGCAAGTAAGCATACCAAAAAAAATGTTTTACAAAAAATGTTCCACCACAGAGTCCTTCAGAACCGTTTAAAAAAAGGGGTGAAATCATGCACAACCCTTAAAACCTGCCGTAGAAATTGTATCCTAGAAGATCTCGTAGACAGTGCAATCCTTCTCTTCAAAGGAAGTCATTTATTTTAGTTTTAAACAGGATGAAACCACTAACAAAATTAACTACTAAACTACAAAAAAAACTTCTCAATGAAAGGAATATCAACAAAAATAGCTTCTTAAACATCTGTGGAGGTGAATGGAGTCACACCATGACCACAGAACCATATTTTAATGAAGAAGCATATAAACAAAAGCAATCAAACCCAATTCCCATACATAGCAGTGGAAGAGGGTATAAAAACCTTTATAACACCATTATGGAACAAGAAACTCTGCTCACCAGAATATCCCCAGAAAACTCAGTATCACCTCCCCATTCTACTCAACCAAAATGTCCAGTCTACAAATGGCTGTGTACTTCAATGTGTAACATTGCCAAAAAATCTTTCAAATCTTTATGCCAGTTCCTCAATTAGAATGTAAAAACCAAAGACAAAATTAAAATGAAACTACTTCAAAATATGGATGTCTGTCCAGTGCGCAAATACACAGGACCACAGGGACATTCATTAGCCTGCATTTCAGGACCTATTTGCAAAAGCACCTTCCATCATATCAACACATCATTCAACTATAAGAAATCTAGTCCAAAAACTCTACTATGCTAAAAGTCCTGCTTTAGTACTAGCCAGTTTAAATAACAATCTTCTACATGGTACAGCCAAGCAACTACTTGAAGAAATAGAGCATATCCAGAGACAATATTTTAGAATTGAAAGCCACTTACAAAATGAAATAGATGTACAACAAACTAGCAACTACAGTACAAATAGCAACCTTCTATTAAAAAACATACAAAAAGAAATACTAAAGTTTAAAAGTAGCTCAGCTGAAGTACCAAACCATGTGTGTGTGTTGCCGCAGGACTTCTTATAAAAGTACCACAAAAAAAAACTATAGACATAACGTACAAAATAGAAGACAATGAAGATTCGGAATATTTCCAATTAGCTCTTTACCTTATCGCAGAAAACAAATATGAAATTTCTGACCCCTTAATACTTTGCAATTACTGCACTGCACAACTTGACAACAACCAAACACATTCACGTGCTATCACAAATAACTTGGAATTATTCACACTACCAAAACCGCTGCAACAACTAAATTTATATGAGGGCATCATAATTCAAACAGTGCAAACAGTGCACCCATTCCAACCAAAAACAGCAAAATGACCTCCCTCTGAATTAGTCAAAGGCATTTGTGGCAAAGTAGTTTATTTACCATTAGATCTCAAAGAAAATGTACACACTCTACGGGTGCAACGGCCAATAGATCCATCTTTAATTGTCTTAGTAAATGGCATACCTACAAAAGACAAAATAAATTGGCAACAACTCGTGGACTTACATAAAGTTAGACAAGCCCTGCAATATCTAAAAAACAACAATGAATACTACAAAGAAGTTAATATTGAAGAAAACCTGAGAGAAACCATTGAACTAATTCAAGAGTCATCGGAAACTGGTCAATTTGAACTTCTAAATCCTGCTACAGAATCCAATATTTTAGACCATTATACAATTCATCCTTTACACTCTTAAGACACTAAAGATGATGCACTGAAAACTTACCAAATGCAACAAGCCAAAGGATCTCCAATCAGCATATGGGAAAAAAAGTATAGAAGCACAGGCCTTTCCTCTACTCTTTCCTACTGAAAAAGGAGGAAGGTACGATGATAGACCCACACAGATAACAGCATCAGAATATCGATCTCTACAAATGTATTCTGACGACCCCAGATTCAGACAAAACGTGGAATACATATTCTACCTTCTCTTTGAAAGTGAACTAGCAACTCTATGCTACAGAGTTGCACACACATTAAAATCAGGTACCCATTTTCAAAATATATCAGCTATGCAATTATTACAAAAAGTGCAAGAAAAAGATGAGGTTTTACAGTCAAGTATTACACATCTTTTAGCAGACATGTGTGGTACAAAAGAATACTGGTTCCGACGTCCTGGACATGTACGGTGTATGATAAGAAACCTTGGCCCGCCCACTTGGTTTGTTACATTAAGTTGTGCAGAATATGCATGGGAAGATTTACATGATTTCCTACGGATAGCAAACAAAAATAAAGCAAGCATAGATATAAAAACATCAGGAGATCTCTGCTCTCCACATCCTGTAAATGTATCAATATATTCCCATCATCGCTTCATTGCTATGCTACACTTCATTTGTAATAAGTCTGTTCCTCTCCTCGGAGAAGTTCAACACTTCTTTTGGAGAAAAGAATACCAAGCCAGAGGAGCACCACACATCCACATTATATTATGGATTAAGGATGTTCCTAAATTTGGTCAGGACAGTGATGCTACTGTTTTGAAGTTCATCAAAAATATGTCACTTGTGAAATCCCTTCACAAACAACACATAGGGCCTCATTACACGGATGGCGGTAAGGGTTTACCGGTACTGGTATTTTACCGGTACCGGTAAATCCTTACGCCTTACTATGAGGTCCCTTTGTGGGTTGGGGAATTTAACGTCTGCTTTTTGCAGGCGTTAAAAACCAACCCGCAAAGGGACCCAGGTAGCTAATTACGGTACCGCAATTCGCGGTACAGTAATTAGTGCCTTCCCCATTCCCATTATGCCCTATGGGGCAAAAATGGGAATGGGGAAGGACAATGGTGGAAGGGGGAATTACCGACCCACCAACCTTGGAATGGGGCGGTAATTCCCCTTTCCAAGGCGGTGCCGGTATTTTACTGGCATGAACCATGGCGCTAATAGCGTCATGGTTCTCCGCCATCCGTGTAATGAGGCCCATAGTGACCTTCATGCACAAATTTTAAAATTTCAAAAACACAAATGTGGGAAATATTGTCATCGCAAATATAAAATATTACGCCAATACTACGGTATTACTACGCCAAATGCCACTTTGGTTTCCCTAGACCAATTTCAGCAACAGGTCAAGTAAACAACTTCATGTCTTCAGTCAGACATAGGGCCTGATCACGACTTGGCCGTTACCGCTGGCGGTATTACCGCCGGTGGTAATAGCCCTACCGCCAAACTCTCCGGCGCTAATAGTGCCAGATCACTAGTTTGGTGGTAAAGTAATTCCCCATTGAGCCCATTCGGGAATGCCCCACTCCCCATTGGGCTCAATGGGGAATTTTCGCGCTCTTACCGCTGGTGGATTTCTCGCCGGCGGTAATAGCCTGAATTTTCGGCGGATTTCCCCCCAGCTCAGAGCTGGGGCGAAATCCACCGAAGCCCTGATTCGGCGAACCCTTAAATCCGGCAGGATTAGCGCTAACGCCGGAATTAAGGGTTACCGCCAAAGTCGTGATCAGGCCCATAATGTCAAAGGTAAATCACCTAAGAACACATATTACATCAAAAGAACAGAAGAATAAAAATACATCAATGATTACAATGCAATCATTGCCCTCCTGTGGAATGCAAACATAGATGTGCAGTACATTGCAGACAATTCCACTGCAGTTGCACGATATGTCACAGCCTACGTAACCAAAGCAGAGAAAACAGAGCTTCATGACCTCTGGGATGACATATCATCTGACAATACACTATCACAGAAATTGTACAGCTTAGGCATAAATATGCTCTCTCATAGAGAATGTGGCTGCTATGAAGCAGCAGACCATTTACCGGTACTGCTTTGTATGGAAAATATGACAATATAGTATGGCTAAGTCTTGGTCCTGTGTAATCTAGAAAAAGAGTTCTGAAATCATATGAGGACATAGAAACAATAGCCAAAAAGGATCCCAACAGCCAAGACATTTTGAGAAATAATGTACTAGCCACATACTATCCAAACAGGAGTACCACTTTCGAAACCATGTGTCTCTACCACTTAGCCCAAACTTCACATACAAAAATAATGTTAAACCAGATGAAAAGAAGGGTAGATACAACTAATAGCAAATAGGACAGCAACTAATAGCAAATAAGTAGAAAACACCATGTGTCAGTATGAAAAACCTACAGAAGACTTTGCTGTACTAAAATAACAACTGAACAATGAGCAGCAAAGCATTTTCCAAGAAATAGCAAAACAAATTGAACATGGTCTATTATCCAGTCTAGGATGTGCCCTTATGTGTGAGTAGGCGATGTGATTTTTTGTGCGAACATTAGATCGAGGAGGTCCTTGACAAGAGAGATAGCAGTTTTGTCATTGGGGTTGTTGAATCCTAGGTTTAGGTCTCCTAAAAGTAAGGTTTTGGTGGTTCTTTTAATATTGTCTCCTAGAAGGTGATTGACTTGACCTATGAAGTTGGTGGTGGGGCCAGGTGGTTGGTATATGACATGGATATTTATTGTGCTGTTTGGCGAGAGTGCTAGTTTGACTGATAGTATGTCTACATTCCCTTCCCCTTGGTGGGGTATAGTTCTGATAGATAAGGTTTGTTTGTAAATAAGAGCTACCCCTCCTATTGGTTGATGCTAATGTTTGTAAGGCCATCCGGGACTGGGGCTCTCGAGATTTTTGCCATCTTAATTATTGCCACAATATCATCTTTTGGGAAGTTCAATGGCCAAGATTTAAGAGGTTCTTCAACTAAGCCACTTGATGTCTCGTTTGCTTTGTATAGGTCTTCAAAGTGAGCTATCCAAGATATTTCGGACACCATGCATGTTTGTAGGGCTCTTTGAGGAGCCTGCATGTTACTAATAAGGCTCCAGAAATTCCTTGTGTTTTTATTTTTTAGACGCACTAACATTTGTTCAGCATCATTCTGTTTCATGGCATGCTTGTGTGACTTTAGCCAGTTTTTATATCTTTGCCTCACTGCCTTCGTTTCCTATTTTCATGCATCAATGCCTAAGACTTGGGTTCGTCTAATTGCGCCTCTCATCTGGCGCTTGTGTTTTAGTATCTCCAAGTCAAAGCAATGTGTACATACAAGATTTGTATGTTTTAGCCCAACCTTCTTAGATTTGTATTGAGTCAAGAGATGGTCATATTCTAGTGTGGAGCTAATTTGACAGTAGTAATTTGTCAATTTAGCAACTCCGTGCTCTTCTAATCTCAAACGCACTCTGTTTGGTTCGACCAGGATTTTGTGAGACCACGTTGAAGTTGGTTCTTTTGGTGCTGATAGTAGTTCCATTATCAACATATCCTGGTCACTGTTGGTTTTTCTAATGACTTTCAAAGATTTTGTTCGTGGATGCAGGGCTTCAGACGCAAACATATAATCAATTGTAGAAGTCAAATCCGCCCGATGCCATGTAGGTGCTGGTGGTATGTCTCCACAAGTGTTTCCATTGAGCATTTGCGAATTTCTTGAGACCATCTCGTCCGTCCATGCTTGTACCAACATCTTTTTTTCCGCTACCAATGACTTGAAATGGTCAATGTTTAGATCACCGCAGATAATTATGTTTGCCCATTCTGAGCCTTCTAACGGGTGGTCAAGTATTTCTGATATCTGATCTATGTACTCATGTTTTCCTGCTCTTTTGTGATTCCAGTACACGTTCAGTATTGTTATCTGATCAGTACCATTCCCTTGACGACTTGACATTTCAACGGAGGTCTCTTGAATGAACGGAGAATGATTAGTTGAGTTTATGATCCGCCAGCCCGAGGTTCTTCTAACCATGGTTACTAGGCCTGCCATCGGGTGTCATTTTTGTAGTTTTATTGCTGGGTTTAAAGCCACCTCAAACTCAGTCACTACTGGAACTAACCTGTTTCTTGTAAACATGCAATATGGAGGCCATCCAGCCAGTTCAGGTTGAACAAGTGTGTAAAGCCGCGTGTGTTCCAGGAGGCTACTCTACAAGCTTGTTGGCTTTCGCCCGCCTGGAGTTATTGATGAGATTTAGTATTAAATGACGCAGCCAACCATTACCAGACGCTGTTTAACTCTGTGGCTCTGAGGCTTTTTGCTGCGGGCTCCTTGATGCTTTCAGGACGTTCATTCCCTTGTATTGTTATTCTAATTTTAGTCATTTGAGTCGTCATATGCACTCACTTGTTCATCCGAGAACAAGTCTGGCTTTGTGCCAAATGACTGTTTTATATCGAGAGTTTGGGCCTGTTGTGGGAACTTCTGTAAGTTCATTTTTGCATCCAGCCATGTTGGACCACAAAGTGGCTAAGGTGCCAAGAGCGGTCTCGCGGCCGCTGACTTGTAGAGACCAGTCTTTTCGTTCATAGATGAGGATAACGACTGTGCAGCTACGAACTTATAGATATCAAAACCCAGTGAAAACAAGGCTACATTTGCCTCTAGAATGGTTGATGCAATTAAGGATGAAGTTACATGGAGAACCACGTTATCATTCCTCTTTTCACATAGAAACTCAGCAATCTTTAAATCGTTAAAGCTTATTGCCCGTAGGCTCGACACAAGATTAAGTAACCTGTTTAGGTTTCCACGATTTAATATCAGATTATCTTTAGACTCCAGTCTCTTGATTATTAACTTGGAAACCAAACTCTTATTGCCATCTGTTCTAGAGGTTAGTTTAGTCACTTGGGGTCGTGCGTCTGTGTAACAATTATGGACAGGAGACTATGCTCGTTTTGCAATAATCTTTATTATTGCCGTATGGATGATCCGGGAAAAGACAATAACTGAGGTGTGGTACATAAACAACAAACTGAAAGTTCTGGCGGTTGCTTCACCGTGGGGTTTTTCCTTCCCCACTCGCCCTTGTGATAAGGCTGTGGTCCTCTAACTCGGGTTATCTGGGTAGGCCCACCACTCGGGGTTGCCTGCTTGCTCCTCGGTGTCCTGTGAAAATAACAGACAGCCTTGTTTAGAAAAGGCGGGCCTTTATATACTTCCCTTGGTTCAAATCCCCACCAATGAGCAGACGTCTTGCCTAGCTCGTTTGTTATTGGTTGGGAAGGATTGGCCCCGCCCCCCTTAAAACCGGGTTTCCCTGCCGTCCGTTTTGCCTGCCCCTGCAGCATGGAGACTGCTCCTGAAGTGCTTCCATCGGCGGCATCCATGCGGCGCCGGGACTTGGGCACATAGGGGTGACCTCTGATGTCGGGATTCTTGCTCCTCCTCGGCCGGGGGCCGCGGTCTGCATCCTGACAAGGTTCCCGCCCCCTTCCCAGTCCGGGTCGGCGACTCCAGTAAGGTGAGTAGCTAACCCCACCGTAGCGTTCGGCGGGGCCAGTTCCGCTCCTGTCAGGACCGCCGAGTTCGACCGATGTGTGCGAATCGGTGGCTTTTCCCAAGGCCGCTTCCGGCACCTCTTCACACATACTCACCCCGGGATCTGGCCGATCGGGCCAGTGGGAGCATCTGGACAGGTAGTCCGCCACCAGCTGAAATCTGCCTGGCCTATGCAGAGTCAGAAAGTCAAAGGGTTGTAGGGAGAGGAACCAGCGAAGAACCCTCTGGTTGGTATCCTTGTGTCGGGCAAGCCATTGGAGAGGGGCATGGTCCGAGAACAACGTGAACCGACGACCAACCAGATAGTACTTGAGGGATTCAATCGCCCATTTTATGGCCAGGCATTCTTTCTCAATCGTGGAGTACGCCGACTCATGTGGTAGCAATTTACGGCTGATGAAGCAAATGGGCCGCAGTTCCGATTCTTGTTCCTGAGACAGGACTGCGCCCAAGCCCTGGTCCGAGGCATCGGTCTGGAGGAAGAACTGCTTCTGAAAGTCGGGACAACATAATACCGGATCAGATGTGATCCTCTCCTTTAGCAGGTCTATGGCCTTTAGGGCGTCTTTGTTATTGGTCAGGTTTGGGTTCCCTTTGAGTCTTAGCGCATCGGTGAGTGGCGCGGCTATGGCAGAGAAATCGGGAATAAACCTCCTATAATAACCAACGAGCCCCAGAAAAGCCCGTATTTGCTTCCTGTTCACAGGTGTTGGGATGCGATGAATGGCCTCAGTTTTGGACATCTGTGGTTTCAGCATTCCACCCCCGACCATGTGGCCGAGGTACTTTGTTTCGTGAGTTCCCATCGTGGTCTTACTGGGATTGATGTGAAGGCCGGCTACGTGTAGGTCGGCTACCACCTTTTCCAAATGGTTCAGATGATCCTCCCAGGTTTTGCTGTATACGATGATATCGTCAAGGTAGGCCGCTGCATATCCCTCATGCGGTCTTAGGATGATGTCCATAAGTTTTTGGAAGGTGGCTGGTGCCCCATGTAGGCCAAAAGGAAGAACCTTAAACTGATACAGTCCCCTTGGTGTGGAAAAGGCGGTTTTTTCTTTATCCTTGGGTCGCAAAGGGATCTGCCAGTATCCCTTTGTTAGGTCTAGCGTACTCAGGTACCGGGCAGCCCCGAGTCCCTCTAACAACTCGTCCATCCGTGGCATTGGGTATGCTTCGTAACTGGACACGCTGTTCAGCTGCCTGTAGTCCATGCAGAAGCGGATTGAGCCATCAGGTTTAGGGACCAGAACGATGGGCGACGACCAAGCGCTGACTGAAGGCTCAATGATGTCTAGTTGCAACATTTCATCCACCTCCGTGTTTATGATTTGTCTCCGGGCTTCGGGTATCCGGTAGGGTCTGAGCCGTACTACTTGTCCGGGCTCTGTTTTTATCTCATGCTCAAGTAAATTGGTTCTCCCTGGTAGGGTGGAAAAGGATTCTCTGTAGGGTAGTAGCCTATGCATCAGCTCCCTTCTCATGTGTGGCGATAGGGCGTTCCCCCACTGGACGCGGTCCAGCGAACCGGGGTCTGGGTTCGCGGTTTCCAATGTTTCTATGTCTCCGATGGTTCCTAGTGCTGATACCCGGGGTTCATTCCACTCCTTCAACAAGTTAATGTGGTATATTTGATCCGGGTTGGTTCGGTCAGGTTGGTGCACCCTATAGGTCACGGGACTGAGAACATCCGTGATCTCGTACGGGCCTTTCCATCTGGCCAGTAATTTGTTGGCGCTGGTAGGTAAGAGAACGAGTACCTTGTCTCCTGGGCTGAACCTTCTCATTCTGCTCCCTTTATTGTAGTTTTTCTCTTGTATGTTCTGGGCATGAGAAAGGTTGGCTTCCGCCAAAGCACGCAGTGCGCTTAAGTGTTCCTTCAGTTCCTCGGTATATTCGGTTAGGGTCGTTTCTTCGGAGGCTTCCCATTCTTCCTTAACCAGGTCTAGGATAGTTCGGGGTTGTCTCCCGAACAGGAGTTCGAAGGGGGAAAACCCCGTGGAGGATTGGGGTGTGTCTCGAAGGACCATCAGAACAAGAGGTATCGCCCTATCCCAGTTCTGGGCACCTGGTCCTGTCACCCTTTTCAACATTTTCTTTATCGTTTTGTTATATCTTTCGACTAAGCCGTCGGTTTGGGGATGATACACGGATGTTCTTAGCTGCTTGATGTGTAGGCGTTCACACACTTGTCGCAGTAAAGTCGACATGAAATTCGTCCCTTGGTCAGTGATGATTTCTGAGGGTAAGCCAACTCGGGCAAAGAAGGGTATGAGTTGATCACATAGTTGTCTGGCTGACGTCCCTTTAAGGGGAAATGCTTCAGGATAACGTGTAGCGTAGTCGACTATGACCAGCATGTATTTATACCCTCGACTAGCTGGTTCTAATGGACCGACAATGTCCATGCCGATCCTCTGGAATGGTACTGTTATAAGGGGCATTTTTTGTAGAGGAGCTTTGGCTGGTTTTACTCCGCTCGTTAGCTGACAGGTAGGGCATCTTTTGCAGAACTGAGCCACCTCGCCATAAATTCCCGGCCAATAAAACCGTTTGAGTATATTTTGCTGTGTTTTCAGCGAAGCCATGTGGCCTCCACAAGGATGGTTGTGGGCTAATTGCAGCACTATGGGGCGTTGTTTCTTGGGTAAAACCAACTGTTCCTTAACAGTCCCATCATCTGTCTTGTGTCTTCGGTACAGTAGACCCTGATGAAGCACAAATCCTGGTCCCCTGGAAAGATCCGGATCCCCTTCCTGTGTAGCCCTCTCCCGGGCTACCTTGAGGGTGTTGTCCGTTAGGGTTTCTGTCCTGATGCTATCTTCATTATCCTCTAGTCTCCAGTCGATTGCTCTAGTCGTATAACAAGCCTGACACCAGTCCATACGGTTTCGTCTCTTTTTATTGAGGGTTCTTGGACTAGGCATGCCCCTTCCCGGTTCTGACTCGGGACATACTTCCCTTCTCCCCTCCATCATCAGTGCCTGGTCAAAGTTAGGTAAATCAGTCCCTATGACTACCGGGGCAGGCAGAGAAGGTAGGACGGCAGCCCTCACGGGTGACAACTCCCCATTAATTTCGATAGCCACATTTTTCATCGGATAAAGTTTTATATCTCCATGAATACATTTAATAGGTACGGACACGTTAAGTAAGTTGGGTTTGCTACTTACATTAGGTGATATGGCGGTTTGCCGGCTGCCGCTGTCAAGTAGACCGCGTGTGGGTCTGCCGTCCACTCGTATGTCCACGATGTAAGGACCGGCTATGCTCTCTTCTTGTAGCGCGTGCAGGTACCCGA
Source organism: Ambystoma mexicanum (assembly GCF_040938575.1). Taxonomy (NCBI): domain Eukaryota; kingdom Metazoa; phylum Chordata; class Amphibia; order Caudata; family Ambystomatidae; genus Ambystoma; species Ambystoma mexicanum. The sequence continues at coordinate 1,322,199,136 of NC_090922.1, read as the reverse complement.
TATCCATTGGTTCAGCGGATCTTTTCCTGGGACAGAACCGGGCTATGTGGCCCCATTCGTTGCACTCAAAGCACTGCGGTTGCCGATATCCCGGACTGGTCCCAGCGGACTTGTCTTCAATTCCCGACCTCTTCTCGTCTGGCCTCCGAACCGCCTCCTCGGGTTGTCTCCATCTCAACTGTTGTGGTCTGACCCCTTTGGTCAGCGGGGCATCAGTCGTTGGTACTGCTATGCGGGCTGTTATCCCTGTGGGTGGAAACCTGTGGTACCCAGCTTTTTGATATGCAGAGGCAATGTCCACCGCTTCAGTTAGGGAGGGTCTGTGATGTTGCCTCACCCACCTCTGCATTTGTCCTGGTAGGGCTTCTATGAACTGCTCAAGGATAATCTTTTCAAGTATCGGTTGAGTTACGACCGTCGGAGTTGACAGCCATTTTTCCACCAGGTCTTTTATTCGATAATACAGCTGCCGTGGATTTTCCCCAGGTCGTAACTTGGTGTCCCTTAGTTGGATTCGATAGGCCTCTTCATCAAGGCCAAGACGATCCAGTACAGCCGCCCTTTATTTCACCATAGGGAGTATTCCCGGTGGGGTTTGCCGCCTGGTAGGCTCCTTGCATGACACCTGACAACAAGGGGGCGACATATTGTCCCCATCGTTCGGGGGGCCACTGTGCGTTCCTGGCTATTCTTTCGAAGCTTGTAAAAAAGAAGGCAGGGTCCTCGCCGTCTTTGTACTTCTGTAGTAATGCGGATGGGACCATTGGTTGTGTCCTAGAGCTAGCCACCAGCTCGGTTAGCTTCGATATAGTGTCATGATGTTTGTCCTGTGCAGTAGTTTGCACCGTGCTTTGTACCTGCAATGCCTGCTGGAAGGCTTGGCGGTCGGCAGCTGCTTGTTGGTTTTGTATCTGAACCAACTGCTGCAGTTGCTGCTGTCCTTCCGACAGCGTTTTTATCAATGCCTCCATCGCGCCGTCGATATCCCACCCTCGTTGCCAGTGTAACAATTATGGACAGGAGACTATGCTCGTTTTGCAATAATCTTTATTATTGCCGTATGGATGATCCGGGAAAAGACAATAACTGAGGTGTGGTACATAAACAACAAACTGAAAGTTCTGGCGGTTGCTTCACCGTGGGGTTTTTCCTTCCCCACTCGCCCTTGTGATAAGGCTGTGGTCCTCTAACTCGGGTTATCTGGGTAGGCCCACCACTCGGGGTTGCCTGCTTGCTCCTCGGTGTCCTGTGAAAATAACAGACAGCCTTGTTTAGAAAAGGCGGGCCTTTATATACTTCCCTTGGTTCAAATCCCCACCAATGAGCAGACGTCTTGCCTAGCTCGTTTGTTATTGGTTGGGAAGGATTGGCCCCGCCCCCCTTAAAACCGGGTTTCCCTGCCGTCCGTTTTGCCTGCCCCTGCAGCATGGAGACTGCTCCTGAAGTGCTTCCATCGGCGGCATCCATGCGGCGCCGGGACTTGGGCACATAGGGGTGACCTCTGATGTCGGGATTCTTGCTCCTCCTCGGCCGGGGGCCGCGGTCTGCATCCTGACAAGGTTCCCGCCCCCTTCCCAGTCCGGGTCGGCGACTCCAGTAAGGTGAGTAGCTAACCCCACCGTAGCGTTCGGCGGGGCCAGTTCCGCTCCTGTCAGGACCGCCGAGTTCGACCGATGTGTGCGAATCGGTGGCTTTTCCCAAGGCCGCTTCCGGCACCTCTTCACAGTCTGGTACGGTTACATTCCCCGACATTCTTCTATTTCCAAGTGTCTTGGTACTAGCAGGTGCACCAATATGATCACTCAGACCGTTTGGTTCAACAAGCTTATCAATTTCCCGAGGTTTAGACCATGTTCTCTCAGAGCTGCCTGCTTGTGAATTGGCGTTTATCTGTAGCCTCTTTTCATGCATTGTCATAAAGACTGGGCTAAATGAGGGAAGTGGCTGTACTTGTGAATCGTCTCTTTCTACAATAATATGGCAGGTTCTTTCTTTTGTTGGCCTTTCTTGAGGAGGAATTGAACAAGACCCGTTTTGATTTGCCCTCTGGTTTGGGTAAATGTTATATAAGACCACTTTATCTTCAGGGGATGTGTTTATATTCCCCTTTAATCCAGCTACTGGGGTTCTTTGATCCTCCTTGTTTTTAGTACACCTCCTTGGTGCAGTTGGCTCTTCCAAATCTACAAACTCTGTGTCTTCATTTGTTGACATATTTAAGAGTTCAATAGGTATGTCGTGCAATGAGCTTGCAAGATCCACTACCTGTTGGTGTAATGGCATTACATTAGACTGGTCTAGTTGATTTTATTTTGTTGTTGGTTGGTTGATGGTATTACCAGGGTAGACTTGTAGGTATTGTTGTCCAATATCTGGACCACTTTTATATACCGCAAGAACTTCCGTGCCCCTTTTTGTTTTTCCTGCCTTTTAGGTTTTTTGTTTTTTTATTTTTTTGGCGGTTTGTTGGTTTTGATCATTTGTTTTTGCCAGGTTGAACAGGTTATGGGGCCCGCCAGTGAAGATTGGAAAAACGTTTGGCTGCTCCACTATGGAGCCTGTTGGAACCCCACTTGTGTCGTCCCCAGTTTGTAGGTGCGCATTTGAGGTCGTTGCCGCCTGATTGTCAAGATGTGCTTGATTCGCGCTGCTTCTGGTCTAGTCAAATGCTGTATGGAGTGAGGTATCAGCAATGTTATCAGTGGCTGGTGTCGCAGAAATTAGCTGGCCATTTTTACTCGATGTGGAGGTGTCCTTGATTAGTGATGTCGTCGGAGCCATACTGACCAGACCCGATTCAGGTGTCACACCAGTTTGCTCTATTCGGCGTGCACTCAGGTTAGTTGACTCTAACGGGCTCATCACGAGTTGGGCGGTAATGCCGGCGCTATTAGCCCTACCGCCAAACCCCCAGCGCTATTAGCGCCGGATCACGGGTGTGGCGGAATGGGTTTTGCCCATTCCCCATTGGGCCCATTCGGGAATTCATCATTCCCCATTGGGCCTAATGGGGAACATTCGTGCTATTACCGCCGGCGGATTTCCCACCGGTGGTAAACACACCAATAATCAGCAAATCTGCCAAAGCCATGATCTGGCAGACCATTAAATGTGGCAGTAATAGCGCTACCGCCGCATTTAAGGGTTACCACCAAACTCGTGATGAGGCCCTAAGTGTTGAATTACCTGAGTACTAATCGCTCCCGCCTGATCTAAGCAGTTTGGCTTTGGCGAATTGTCCATCGATCGTCTAGAGTTCTATTACGATCCTTTAATAACGCTCTTTCAGCCTCAAGGTCTTCTGATTGTCTAACCCTACTTATACATGTTCCTTCATATTTAAATAGTGCAAGTGCCTCTCTAGCCACTTCTGCAAAAAGTTTTTTATCAGTTATGTCATTTTTTCTTTGGTCGCTTAGTGATTTATAGGACACATCTAAACTTTTAATCCCTTCATGTTGTTCTGTATTTGATAGATCACATATTTGTTCTAGGTGGATCAATTTGGAGTTCATTAAAGCACCACTGTCGTCAGATCTGTAGTAGATTTGTGTATGTTTTCATATAATTTCATGAAGGGTGCTAGGGAAAACGCCATTGATGAAATTAGTAAAGCCTGAAGCTCTGTTGATGGCATGGTTTCAGTCACCTCAGAGCTGGAATCTCGATTTTGCTGGTTCCGAGCCCTCCTAGGTGAGACATCTCTGTCACGCCAGATTTTAGGAAATGGACGTTCCATCAGTGATGAGTCCAAGGTATCCTCAAAGACTGAAACATTGTTACAGGGCGACAGTGGGCCTCATTCCGACCCAGGCGGTAAGGGGTTTACGGCAGCGTAAACAGCGCCGACCCTTACCGCCTGATTCCGAGGTCCCTTAGCGCCATCGAGGATTTAACACCTGCTTTTAGCAGGTGTTAAAATCCATGGCGCTAAGGGACCTTGTTGTTAATTACGCCACCGTAATTTACGGTGGCGTAATTAACGCCTTCCCCACTCCCATTATGCCCTATGGGGCAAAAATGGGAATGGGGAAGGGTAAATGGGGATTGGGGACTTACCGCCCCGCCAACCTCAGAATGGGGCGGTAAGTCCGCCGACCACCATGGCGTAAACATAGTTTACGCCATGGTGGTAAAGGTACGACCCAGGCGGTAACTTACCGCCTGGGTCGGAATGAGGCCCAGTGACTTTCTACTTGACGAGTCTATAGCATCAGTCTCTTTTCTTTTTGAGGTTGTCAGCCTTTTTTGGGAATTCAACTGTATACATGGTGAGTGGTGCAGAGAGTCTCCTTTCAAAGTAGGTTCAAACGTTTTCAATTGGTTATAACATACTCGTGGCCATATGTCCTCGTTGGCTCCCATTAGTTGGTTGTTATTTCATTTTAGTGATATTTTTCCGTGGATTCAGAAGGTAATATGGGCCATCTTTGTAATTTCACATTGCAGGCTTTATTCATTGAGACCAGGTTTTGAAGCATGTTGTTCACAAAATCAAGTGACTCTCTTCTTGCATCGTTCTTTGTGTCTCTCTTTGCAAATTGCTGGACTTCTACTCCCTGAAGTACCGCCGCATCGTGCCGGTAAAAGACAGTCTTGTGTCCTATAAGGACATGTATGGATTTTAATGGTCGGAATACCTTGTCGTTGTGTACCTCAATTTGTGACCTGTTTGTCTCGAGTACTGCCGAGCTTGCACCAATCGGCACCAGAGGGCCAATTGTGCCCAGATGACCATCATTCACCTGTCACATGGACTCTGATAAAAAGTTAATTGGAGCCCACACCTTAGTTGAGACTGTCTCATTTCGATCATTTAGAATGCAAGCCTCAGGGGCATAGCGCCCTCGCCCCCTCGGTGTTGCACATTCTAGAGACAGCACCTGCTTCTCCATAGTAATTGTTTCACTGTTGTTGATGGCACCATCCTGATAGATTATCGCGTACAATGCGTGGACTTGTGAGGGTGCCGACTGTAACGGTCCCCGCCCGCAACCCTCACTCAAAATACTCAGATCACCTTCCACACGCTCAACAGGAGCTGTAGGAGGTGAGCCAACAAGCGCTAGTCAGTTTGCAAGGGTGCTTGCTGGGCGTTTTTGTTAGTCTTGTCTCTCAATGTTGTTAAATCATGCAGTGTCTGTTTTGTAACAGACTCCCTGTTCGTGCAGTCAGCAACCATGTTTGCTGTCACTTCAACATTAAGATCCAAGCCTCCTATTTTCTGCATCTGCGAGGGGCTGGACAATGCTCCATTTCTCAGTACGCTAGTGTTTAATGCATCTACTGCATCAATGTTATGAGGGGCAGGGGTTTCTTGGCTGTCCGCAATAGAGTTACATGAAAAGTATCGACTTACTTTGGTTGTATGAAGTTGTTGAGTAGTTGCATTGCCAGCAGCTCCATCCATGCAATCGCGTCTTTTCTGGGCCCGCGTTCTCAGGACGGGTGAGGCTGATTCCGTCATCAGAGGAAATGGAACTCTGGTGCTCGCCCACTCACCAAACAGCAAAACAGCAGCAGTCCTCAGCCCTTTTCTCCTCAGGGCTTCACGCCGCAAGGGCGACCGAGGCGGCCTTATGTAGTCAGCTGACCCAGCTGGCTAACAATGTTTAAAGGCACATGGACCTCAAAAGTCTGATTGAAAGTTGAATGGAGATTCCTTAACACTCACAGAAAAACAGCAGCAGTCCTCAGCCCTTTTCTCCTCAGGCCTTCACGCCGCAAGGGTGACCGAGACGGCCTTATGTAGTCAGCTGACCCAGCTGGCTAACAATGTTTAAAGGCACACGCACCTCAAAAGTCTGATTGAAAGTTGAATGGAGATACCTTAACACTCGCCATAGCAAAACAGCAGCAGTCCTCAGCCCTTTTCTGCTCAGTCCTTCACGCCGCAAGGGCGACCGAGGTGGCCTTATGTAGTCAGCTGACCCAGCTGGCTAACAATGTTTAAAGGCACATGCACCTCGAAAGTCTGACTGAAAGTTGAATGGAGATTCCATAACACTCGCCACAGCAAAACAGCAGCAGTCCTCAGCCCTTTTCTCCTCAGGGCTTCACGCTGCAAGGCGACCAAGGCGGCCTTATGTAGTCAGCAGACACACAAACCTCGAAAGTCTGATTGAAAGTTGAATGGAGATTCCTTAACACTCGCCACAGCAAAATAGCAGCAGTCCTCAGCCATTTTCTCCTAATGGCTTCACGCCGCAAGGGCGACCGAGGTGGCCTTATGTAGTCAGCTGATCCAGCTGGCTAACAATGTTTAAAGGCACGCGCACCTCGAAAGTCTGATTGAAAGTTGAATCGAGATTCCTTCACAAACGCCACAGCAAAACAGCAGCAGTCCTCAGCCGTTTTCTCCTCAGGGCTTCACAAAGCACTTCTGCACACCAACACACTCCCCAAAATTGCATGTTGCCTCAGTTTGCGCGGCGCTGTCGGCAGATCCAAGATGGCGGGTGCATCGAAACAATGTGACGCACCTCATGCCTCATCCCAGCCAGAGAACCTGTTGCGTGTCCACGGACATGACGCAAGCCGATTAACCAATCGGTGTCCTGTCCGCGGAGCAAACAGGGAAATGTGTCCACGGAGCGCGCATAGATATCACTAATATGTTTGCCGTACGTTTTGCCCATACTAAACGTAGTTACACCAAATTAACAATAGCACGCTTTTGGGACTAAACCGCCACTCCTGCCACAAATTTGGTGGAAATCCGTCCAGCGATTTGAGCTGTAGGTGTGCGCAAAGATTTTCCCCATTATGTCTATGGGAAAAAAAGAAAGGTTGGGACCCCCCTTATAATTTTGCCCCCCGGACCAAACCTCACTAAAATTTTCAAACAAATCAGAGTGTGTCATATGCTCTTTATGCAAAGTTTGGTGAAGATTCGTCCAGGGGGAGCAAAGTTATGAGCCGCCCAAAAAGTGCTCTTCCTATGGGATTAGCAACTGAACCATAACTACACAGCCGCTACTGTGGGCTGTGTAATAATTACAATGGTCAGTTCACGCTAGGTGCTCGCCTTATTGTGTGCATAGTGTTGGTAAAGGATGATAATTACATTGGTTAAACTCAAATGTCACAATGTATGCACTGTTATCAAGTAATCTAGTAGTCCACTTCACCCTTTAAATGAAATGCACCACAGGCCGCCCTTCCGAGCCCCCCAGTACTCTCCCAGTACTCGTTTGCCACCATGATCGCTCTGCTGGTCCTTCCTTTCCCACTCCTCCCACACCTCTCTTGCTGCGGGCAGATCGGAAATGCTGGCAACCCTGTACTCCTGTGGCATGATATTATTGCACCTGGGTACCTTTCTCTGGCCTCTTCATCAAACACACATAGGTTCAAAGTGTCACGCCCTTTGACTTTGCCAGTGGTTGCATCGCATGCTCAGAAAAGTAATTCAGATTCTGTTTGTCTGGAGAAAGAAGAAAATAGGAATATTGAAAAGGAGGGTTCGGAAATGTGTTTGTTCCTGTAATTTCACAATTAGTGAAGAGTCACAGATTAAAAGAAAACACCGCCTTTTAACGGCTTTGCAAATGTTCATGTCTGAAAAGATCACACTGTTAAAGTAAATTGGTTTGCTGCTCGCAAATTAGTAGAATACTGCCTGAATTAACAGAATAGAAGCCACATGGCAACATTCACGAGCCTGCATTCCGGTGTACAGTAAACAATAACGATGTCCTGTGGGTCATGGGTCTTTGTGAAGGAGGGACATGCTGGGCCATCATGCAGACCCACCACACATTGCAGCACCATGCAGCCTCGAAGCAAGCGGCACACATGAGTCTCTCTTGTACTCTTTTCTTGCCAGCCCTCAAGCAGGCGAGCGCGTGGGGGGGTTAGAGCTGCGCCACGTTGTGCTGCCCTGCCTGCACGTGTCATGAAACAAGCAGTGGTTAAGCCAATAGGCCCGGCTTTTGTATACGCCAGACCTGTTGGTTTTCACAATGCTACCTTTAATATTCCGATTATGTCAAGAATATATGTTTAGGAATATTATACTTTAACATGAATGCAAAATATGAGGAGGTCATGCAGTTAATACATTTGTGCTGACAATGTAAAATATTTCCAAATTAAGGCATCTATAGTGGTAATAGTGAACTCATATATAACTCCTATTTTTACAATATCACCTAATTATGAGTTGAGAGTGCATGGGATGTTTAAGCCATGTAGTAGTCAGAAAGTATGATGTGGGGTGAGTATGGATTATTTCGCCTTTTATTATTAAGGTTTTTATTGAGCGCAGACCTAGCTTTGAGAAGCAATTGAGCACTTTACAGAGGAATACACCAGTACAGATGTATAACAGAGCGCTTTACAGAGATATACACCAGAACAGATTTACAGGGGGGTAGGATACAGAAGGTCACAGAGGAGAAGGTACAGCTGTACAGGGTGGCAAGGAAGAGAGGGGTGGATGGGGTCCAGTGAATCACGTGTCATGGGGATGACTTGATGGCCTAGTTGTTGAGGAGAGACTCCTTGAAGAGGTGGGTCTTGAGTTATTTTCTAAATTGTAGCAGAACGGGGGCGAGATGGATGCTGATGGGGACGAGGTTCCACAGTCTTAGGGTGTAGGTAGAGAAAACATGTTATTCTGGTCCTTTCCTTTTTGCAGCAGTGGATTTCAAGTCTGAACGTGTCCTGGCTTCTGGTGGTGCACTCTCTGCCGGAGATGCTGAGTTTCTCAGCGAGGTAGCCGTGTGACTTGAGGGCGACTGCCTTATAGATGATGCAGCAAGACTTGAAGGTGATTTGTGGTCTTTGCCCTACTTTCTAAATCATGGTGCGTATAGAAAGTACCTATAGGTGGTAAATACCTGTAACAAATCATCCCTTTCCCAGATAGAAAATTGGTCCTCCATAGCAGTTTAGCGGTGCTGGCAAAACATCTTGCATTTTGAAATTCCAGATTCTTTAACAAGCACCGACTTTTGTGTGGTGCAAATGCCACCCACACAAAAGCTTCACCACATGGCATGTTACCAGAGTGCAATGGCACTGCACAATAGAGAATATGTGAAAGATCTGCAGGCCTCTAAATCATGCAGACACTTCTCGTTACTGCATGTTGACTACATTGCTAATAGTGAGCTAGTTGGGTAATCCCGTCAAACTCGTAATGAGGCATTCATGATATTAAAACTGCACGTTTCAGCAACATTACCAGCTGCACGTGGTGGATCTACCAAAAGAATAAGTGACAAAATTCACCTGCCTTTCCCTGACCGTGTTAGAGGATGGATAAAGGGCTGAGCTGGCAACACTGGAGCTCCCCACTCCTAACAAGGTGGAACTTGTTTAAATGCTAAGGGGGTCTATGTTCATCCTGAATTTCCATAATAAATCCTTGTAGTCACTGCCGATTCCTGTCCTCAGCTACTCTGTATAGGCGCCGGTGCCTTTTCAATATCTAGCTTCATTCTTCCATTGCAAAAACTTTTTAGTTTTGGTTATAAGCTGGCAAATCACCGATTTGAGACTAGGATGTGAAAATAGGATAAGAATGGAAAGTGAGGAGGGACACAGAGTTTGTGGGTTTTGGTAGGCTTTTATCCAATGAATTGACTGCCTATCACCATGCTAGTCCCGCTGCCCTATGCCATTCTAACCCACTACCCACCCCTCTACAGCCAAAACACCTTTCACAATGGGATCTCTTTGAGATGGCTATGACCTTTTAATTGGATGTCAATGTTATTACTAAGCAGTCTTCTGAAAGATAATGGTGTACCATTGTTTGGCAAAATTGCAGGTAGCACCCTTTGGGACCACTACATACAATTAGAACCACAGGTGTTAGCCAAACCAACCTTTGGTACAAATCTGTACCACACAGTTTTTGGTAGCAAGATGAGCAGCCAGGCTTATCTCAAGAGATGAATGTGATCAGTACAAGTAGTTACACAAAGACTTTCAATCACAGTAGTTCAAGTAAACACTTAGGGCCTCATTAGGACCCTGGCGGAGTGGGTTACCGCCAGCGGTATTCGCGGCGGACCCGTCCGCCCCACTACGAGTTCCCGTAGCGCCATGGCGCCGTTTTCCGCCTGGTTTTACCAGGCGGAGAAAACCATGGCGCTACGGGACCTCGTTGTTAATTACGCCACCGTATTTTACGGTGGCGTAATTAACTCCTTCCCCACTCCCATTATACCCTATGGGGCAAGAATGGGAATGGGGAAGGGCAGAATGGGGATTGGGGATTTACCGCTCCGCCAAGGTCGGCATGGGGTGGTAAATCCGCCAACCCCCATGGCGCTATCAACGGCTTTCCGCCGTGCTTCGCGGTGCATTTAGCACCGCGAAATCCGCCAGGGTCCTAATGAGGCCCTTATACTCAAGGTTTCATGGTAAAAACATATATTAATTTATTACACAATCATTTAGAAAACATTTCACTAGAAGAGACAAACTATTAATATAAACAAATACACTCCAATACTAAACTGTAAGCTTTTGAGGCAATTTGAGCTCACCTGAAATAGTAGCAAAATAGCAGTTCAATTACTTGGCAGTGAGCAAAAAGGATAAAAGTAAGTAGAATAGATCACACATACTTTTTAGACATTGCAAATAGTTTCAGTTCACCAGAGTTCAATTTAAGTCAATAGGCCAGGCCAAAGTCAATGGGCTAGTGGTCTGGATAGCACAGAGCAGTTCTGGTATCAAAGAGTAAAGTCTTTCTGAAAGTTCTTAGAAGTAGTTTAGGCAAAAAAGTATCATATGTCAGGTCACAAGCTGATTAGGCCTGCAAGTTGGGAAAGTTTCACAAACTTTCACCGCAAGAGTGGCGTTCTCTCAATCGGGTTGGCACAGTACCTTGGTATGAAGAAACAAATACTTATTACATACCTGTAACTATATATCTGTTACTGTAACCATACTTGTAACTATGTAAGCATTGCATTTTCTTACTGCTGCACCCTGTTACCCTCGGGTTTGGTGCGCATTAGAAATAAACAAACAAACAAACAAATGCTGCTGAAGTCGTGGTTCCTGGCAGGTCCTGCAGATCTCGCTGTTCCTGAGCCTCAGTCATGAGGACAAGAGGGAGGACGTTGGGGGATTCCTGCACTGCAAGGGATCGTTGAAGAAAGCAAACAAAATGGAGTATCTTCAGTTCCAGTAGCTGTAGATTCAAGAACACAAGCTGGTGTCCCTCTCCCTGGTTAATCCTAACCAGCCTTGATAATGGTATCCAGGTGTCTTATGAGTTGATTGGTTCCACCAACTCAAAGGGAGAAGCCGTCCTTGAAGGAAGTTCTCTGTCGATTGGAATGGAGTTTGGCAATTTGGACCTGCAGCAGGGCTGCACCGGGAAAACCAGTGGTCTAGGAGTTGCAGCAGCCGTCCTCTTCCAGCTCGTCTTCGGTTCTTTTTTTCCATTGGTCGACTCTGCTTTCCAGTCCTAGAGACTCACCTTTTAAACAGTTTTCTACCATTCACTCACTTACCCAGCAGGGTGGCTTTCCTTGCCAGATAGTCAGCCAGCCAATCCCGCCAGAGTGCATTTGGGTCTCCGAGGAGACTAAGCACCGGGAGTTTCGGGCACCTTCCTCACTTCTTGCCCACCCCAGACACTCAGACGCCACAGGCGGTCTTCAGTCCTGAAGCCCGCCAAAGACACACAAACAAAGTGACCAAACCTGGTTTGGCGCGCAGAGACAAACACTAGAAGGACCTTTGCACGGTGGATAAAACAAGTATTAGGGCCTCATTACACGGAAGGCGGTAAGGGTTAACGGTCAACGGTGACCGTTAACCCTTACCGTCTTACTACGAGGTCCCTTTGCGGGTAGGTACTTTAACGCCTGCTGTTTAGCAGGCGGTAAAAACCAACCCGCAAAGGGACCAGGGTGCTAATTACGGTACCGCAATTTGCGGCACCGTAATTAGCACCTTCCCCATTCCCATAGAGCCCTATGGGGCAAAAATGGGAATGGGGAAGGGGCCATTGGTGAATGGGGAATTACCGCCCCACTCACCTTGGAATGGGGCGGTAATTCCGCCATCCACCATGGCGGAATTGCAACCTTAGTGGGAATGGGGAAAGGCGATAATTACGGCACCGTAAATTACGGTGCCATAATTATCGCCATGGTCTCTTTGCGGCATGGCTTTTAACGCCTGCAAAAAGCAGGTGTTAAACAGCCATCCCGCAAAGGGAACCTTGTAAACAGGCGTTAAGGGTCGGCACCGTTTACGGCGCCGTAAACCCCTTAACGCCTGAGTCGGAATGAGGCCCAAAGAGTGAGTGAGCGGGAGAAAAGTCTAGGCTGATTAGGGCATGTTCATACCAACCGGCGACAATGTACACATTTAAATGAATGGTTTTTGGACCTTGAATCGTAATGTTGACACCATTGCACCCCATACACCATTGGTCTGTTACAATAAACAGCAGGAGGAGTAGGAGCAGAGTCTTTGGCAGAGAGGATTGTGGCATTCTTGCTGAGTCTGTTCACAATGTTCTTCACCTGCTGACTGGTGCGAGGAAGAGCTTATTTCTACAAATACTCTGACACTACGCGGAGCGTCGTAGAGTCGGAGCAGAGTCTATGGCAGTCTTTGGAGGCTTGGAGGTGGGACAACATATAAAACTGCAGGTAACTCCACACTTTCCCCTTTGCTGGACTTGCTAATCTGTCCCTCATCTGTCCTTCTCTACTTAATGTATTGTAAGATGTGAAGCCATCCATGTTCAACATTAATGCTGGATCTGAGTTCACTCTGAACTGAAGATCTTCTGTCTCTGCCTCTAGCCCTAATCGGCAGGCAAAGTGAAGTACCTTTCATCTACACTCCATTTTGGTCTTTTCCCACGGGTAACTGCGGGGCTGGGTCCCTTTGAACCAGTGATGGAAAGAGAAACCAATATTGCACAAAAAATCAAGGCTTTTCGTACAGGGCTTAGAAGCCAATCTACTATAGACAACATCCTACAACCCACTCCACAAAAAGCTGGCCCATCTTTGAAGATTTGTTTGGGCACCAGTGGGTCTCCTGAGCCTAAGGACACCAGAAGGGACTCCCAGGTCAACGCAGTCCCTCTTCTTGGGAAAGGGAGTCATGGTTCTCCGATGAAGGTACTACATTGAAAGGCTCTAGTGAGGGCCATACCTTTAGTGTTCAAGAAGGGCAGCCCTGCTTGCTCAAGACCAAAGTGGAAAAATGATGTTAAAAGGATCCAAAGATCATCAGCGCTGCACACACAGTCACCGATAGCAGTTAAAAAAATTACAGATTTTTTCCCTAAGTGATTGGGCTTCAGCACTGAAATTTGAGCCATAAATAAAATGCGATGTGCAGATATTCTTGACAGAACACAGATGAATGTCCTAACAGACATGAGCACTATTGAACACGCAGACAAGGTCATTAGAACGAACACCACTTTTAGCTCAAAGTGGTGAGAACCAACAGATCTGTGAAGCATTGCGTCCACATAGCCCAACAGATTTGACAGATTTTATGGCTCAGGAAGCAGTGGGTGCTGCTTCTCCTATCCCTACAGAATTTACGGAGCACACAGATCCCCCGTCCACCATACACTCAGGGAGGCAGACAACATCATTAAACCATCTTCCCCTAGCTTGTCTGCACTCAATATGGTGTTGAGTTCTTTTGTACGCCTCTATATTAATATCTGGGAAGAAGTAAAAAACCATACAACAATGCTGGACTCCATCAGCATAAAGGTCGAAGACCTCGAGGCATGTTTGGGGCATATGGTGTCCTTTGGTCCTACGCAATACTGAGAAGCCCTTGAGTATTTCTACAAATAAGCCAAATGAAGATGGAGTGATTCTGATAGAGGAGTCTGTTTTAGGTGATCCTAACTGACCCTCAATTCTGCTAACAAGGAAGCCGGTGAGATAGATGAACCTGGTCCATTGGGTACCAAAAGCGTGAAACAACCGAGATCCCCGCAGGAGTCATCAGTGGCTGAGATAGTAAGGAAAATGTGTGTGAAACCTCTCCCTACCAGCAGTTAAAAAAAACAAATAGGTGTCCTGAGAAGGAACCTACTTCAGGCCCTGAAACCACTGTTGAAGGACGGGGAGGATTGGGTGTTTGATCTTGTGCCACTGACTAAAAAGGTGACCTCCAAAAAAGTTTCTATACACCAACTGACTCAGATGAAAGGAGCTTCCCAGACCCAAATCACCTCGGACATAGATACAAAAGAGGTACACCCCTTCTTTCTGCCTGCAAAAGGAAATGCAAAGGGTCAACACATGAAAGATGGCTTCACATCAACAGCCCTTAGACCCCAAGGTCAAATGGAGGCAGTCTTACAAAGTGATGTCACTTTTCCATTAACAACATTGGAACTCCAATCGCAAGGGATTGCTTTACCGAGGGATGTGGCCTCACAGTCCCGTCCTCTACAGAGTCAAGCTCTGCCTACGAGAAATATACCTCTTCAGTGTAACTATGGAGCACTGACTGTGGGGTTGCAGAGGGTAGGTGAGCGTCCCTCAAACATCAATATAAATCCAGCTGCTTTGGCCGACACTCCAACATTGCAGCAGGAAAATAGGAATCTACTGGAAAAGCAGAAGTTGGCCATTCTTCCCCTCTTCTCTACCTGCCGGGATCTAACCCTGGTGGTCTGTGCTTGGAGTGAAGCAACGCCAACTTGGGGAACCTACTTGGTAAACTTTATATACCCGACCACCAGAGGAGAGCTACCCAGTCTGGAAATTCTCCCCAATATGGACCTGGCTGGCAGATCCCCAAGAGGATGGAAGAGTCCTTTAAAATGAAATCTAAGATGTGGGAACGAAGCACGAAGAAACCGTATAGTGCTCACCCATCACCAAGTGGTGATCCCCCTGGGGATTTTTTCTCTAATCTTCCCAAGTTCTCTGACTTTTGAAAGACCCACATGTTAAACCTATATGTGGCCCGGGTTTCACCAGGGTGATGCAACTGGGCCAAAATGTCCTTGATCTATCCAGTCTTCTGGGAGATTCAGTGCCTGTATGTTTAAATCGCTAAAACATTCTTACGATTTTTGCTCAATTTGGACTTTTAAGATCATTGTCTACAGCAGACATTGATAGAGTGTTTTTTTCCTGCAACAGGGGAGACAAAGTATGTCCGCTTATTCTTTGGTTCAGGAGTGGTTATGAACTTGATATTATCACAGAGGGAAAACTTACAGAGACTGGGCTTTGATGTGGTCCAGGGAAGTTAACGTGAAATTAAATCCTATCCATCTCGGATACAAACCCCGGTAAGGCAGATTTATGTCAACAAGGATACAGAGTGGATTGATCAGAGCTGGGGCAAGAAAGGGTCAAGAGCGCTGACTGATGATAGCTATCCATATCGGATTGGGCTTAACAGCTTGTGAGATGTCGAATTCTACATGTGGCATATTAGCAGTTGTAGAATCAGAGAAAAAAATTACAATACTTTTGGTTAATATATACTGGCACATGAGAATGGGAGCTCTGGAACAGTTTATTTCTAGTCTAAATGATCTGATAATGCCATGTCAGTTGAAGAAGGGGATCCAACAGGCTGTGTTGGGGGGGAGGGTGGTGATTTGAATGTGGAATGTCTTTCTCCTTTTTCTGAAAAGTTAAGCAGAATGTGGGACCAGTTTTTGATACTGGCTAAACCAGACAAAAAGTCCCAGGCAGGACTGAAATGGATCAATGCAGCACACATATGGGGACTGAAACTCTTAAATGGACACATTAGAAAAAGAAGGGGGGAAACTCCACATCGTGTTGGGGTTCTAGTGAGTCTACATTGGACTACAGTCATTACCTCTATGATCTTTGCTCAGATTTCGGCATGCAAAGAAATCCTTGGAGTGATCACAACATTGTGAGCACCACATTTAAAATCACCTCTTGACTATAAACTGCTGCAGTATTTGGAAGGACCACCGATAGATCTTCTGTACTAGCAGGTCGCAATGGAATTAGAAGGTCCCCAGGAAACATAGACTCTCTAAATGACTCACTTAAGCATGTCATGTCGTCCTCAACTTTTGAATGGAAGTTGAGGGTCTTTAACGTCCTAACTTTTGACTACACTATAGAGGAATTAATGACAAGTCTAGTAAGAGGAGGGTGTGTCAGGGGAAATCATTGTCCTAGGCGACACTTGCATGTACATGATGAAACTCTTGCTCACAAGAAATGAATGATGAGGCGTGAAATTAAAGTACTGAGGGGAGAAGGGTGAGCTGGTCCTCTGCACTATGAAAGAGTTCGATTATTAAAACAAAGGTACAAGAATTTTTGCAAACAAAAGAAAGTAAATCTTGCTAAAAGGGAAGTGAAATGTATGCTCTAAGTACTGATCAGCAAAGATGTCAGTGCGTTTTGGTCATTTGGTCATTGATTAATGGTCTTGATGTTCCACTACTTCTCTCTCAAACTAATACAGTTTTGGAGAAGGATTGGGTTGTTAATTTTTCTAAACTCTACTCCTTTGGGAATGCAAAACAGGAACAGTTTTATCACTGACCAAATTATCAGTAGGATTTAAGATCAGGGTGGACATCGCCAAATTAATTAAATCATGTAACCCCATAGTACATTAAGGGCTGATCCCTTTAACTGGATGAACACTCTGGTAATGCTAGTAAACAATATAATTGAATCACAAGTTCTTCTGCCATCTTGCCATACAGCCACAGTGGGTCCCATATTCAAGAGGGGTGCACAAACGGATCCAAGAAATTATAGACCAGTATTTCTGTTGGAATCTGATAGCAAGATCTTTGCATCTCTTTTGATGCCTCATTTAGCAGCTTGGGCCTTTGCTGCGAACATGTTTGCTATTTTACAGACAGGCTTTCGAAGAGGTCACTCGACCAATATTAATGGGTTGGTGATAAGAAAGCTCTTGTTCTGACAAATCTCTTACTATCTATGTGGCCTCCATTGATCTTTCCGGGGCTTTCGATTGGGTGGATCATAGGCACCTGTAGTGGAAATTGAATTCCTGGGGTATGCCGAAGGGTTTTTTGGAACTGATCATGGCCCTTCAGGAGAGTTCGGGGGTGAGGGTCTGCATTGCTAGAGATGGTATGATGTCAGACCTTATTTCAACTCCGCCCGGCTTAACGCAAGGCTGCAAAATCGCCCCTTTCTCTTCAATTTGTATGTATCAGACGTACCGATTTACCTACGTAAGGCATCCATGGCGTCTCTTAAGTTGGGTGATGACAAAATTACATGGCTAGCATACGCAGACAATGTTTTGTTGTTTCACCATACACGCGTGGGCAAATGCAGGCTACTAACTGACCGTTAGGAATGGTATTCCTATTGTATGGTTATTCCCTGCTTTTTCCTTCTTCCTGAATGCATGCTGTCTGCAGGTGTGAGGTCATGAATGGAATGTGTGGAGTGTGACTGACTGGAATTCTGAGTGTATGATTGGTTGTGTAGAGGTGAGTTGCATGCTCTTGTCATTGTAGTATGGTTGAGCATGGTGACCCGTGTTGTATGGGTGATACACAGGCTGATTCAGGGAATTAATGTGCGCTGAAAATTCCCGCGCAAGAGTGCGAAACCGTGCAAATCGCAGTGCACGTGCGAAAATCGCAGCAAAACCCGCGCATATCGATTCATGGAAGTCCGTGCGCTAGTAAAATCTGGGATGTGCGCTGAAAATCTGCGTGGCGCACGCCGGCACACAGGTCATCTAACGGCGTGCGCTACGGCCACAGCGATAGTGCACATAGCACAGCGCACGTAACAAAAGTAGGCGTAACACGGGGTGTGACACGCGGAATGGGGAACAACGCGTGAAAATGTGGGCGTCACGGGGGAAGTACAAGAGGCAAGTGCGCGGAAGCCCACACGCTCGCCTACAACAGGTATTCATGGAATCGAATAGAGCAAACCAGCGCACGGGTGAAGACGCGCACAGGCCTAAACACGTACGCCACACGAAGGCAGGCGGTAGCGTCCCTGCGCATGAAAAAAATGTGCGCCAAAATGTTGGCTAACAAAAAGCACGTATATACAGCTCTGATGATTGTCCCATACTGTGGCCCTCTAGGACAAATGACGTGCAAAGAGGTACGCGACAAACACGAACACCCGCTGTGTCAAAAATAGCATGTGCGTGTATTTCGGGGGTGCGTGGGAAGTTTCACATCCGATAGGCCCTGTGCGAGTGGGGTGCGTGTATTCCTGGGGTTCGTGTGAAGTTTCACACGCGATTGGCCTGGGTACGTGTAAATCTGGGGTGCGCGGGAAGTTTCACACGCAATTGGCCTTGGGCGAGCAGGGTACGTGTATTTCGGGGGTGCGCGGGAAGTTTCACACGTGACAGGCCCTGTGCGAGTGGGGTACGTGTATAGCTGGGCTGCAGGGGAGTCCTACACGTGAATTGGCAGTGTGGGTCCTCCCAGGTGTTCCCTCTCCACTCTCCACGGCCCCTGCAGGCAGCCCACACCACAGGGGACTACCCTGCACCCCTGGTCATGTCCCGCAGGCAGCCCATCCCACATGGGCATGCCCCCCAGCCATGCCACATGTCAGTTTGCACTACTGATCACCAATGCATGCCCCCTCTGCCCCCACCTCCCAGCAGTGCACGGCACCTGCCAGCAGGCCCCCACTCATATCCCACGCATGTCCCCTTACACCCCCACGCCCCAGCACTGAGGGGCACCTGCCAGCAGGCCCCCACTCATGTCCCACTCATGTCCCCTTGCACCCCCAACCCCCAGCAGTGCAGGGCACCTGCCAGCAGGCCCCCACTCATGTCCCCTTGCACCCACACCCCCCAGCAGTGCAGGGCACCTGCCAGCAGGCCCCCACTCATGTCCCCTTGCACACCCACCCCCCAGCACTGAGGGGCACCTGCCAACAGGCCCCCACTCATGTCCCACTCATGTCCCCTTGCACCTCCACCCCCCAGCAGTGCAGGGCGCCTGCCAGCAGGCCCCCACTCATGTCCCCTTGCACCCCCACCCCCAGCAGTGCAGGGCACCTGCCAGAAGGCCCCCACTCATGTCCCCTTGCACACCCACCCCCCAGCACTGAGGGGTACCAGCCAACAGGCTACCACTCATGTCCACTTGCACCCCCACCCCCCAGCACTGAGGGGCACCTGCCAGCAGGCCCCCACTCATGTCCCACTCATGTCCCCTTGCACCCCCACACCCCAGCAGTGCAGGGCACCTGCCAGCATGCCCCCACTCATGTCCACTTGCACCCCCACCCCCCAGCACTGAGGGGCACCTGCCAGGAGGCCCCCACTCATGTCCCACTCATGTCCCCTTGCACCCCCACACCCCAGCAGTGCAGGGCACCTGTCAGCATGCCCCCACTCATGTCCACTTGCACACCCACCCCCCAGCACTGAGGGGCACCTGCCAACAGGCCCCCACTCATGTCCCACTCATGTCCCCTTGAACCCCCACCCCCCAGCAGTGCAGGGCACCTGCCAGCAGGCCCCCACTCATGTCCCCTTGCACCTCCACCCCCCAGCAGTGCAGGGCACCTGCCAGCAGGCCCCCACTCATGTCCCCTTGCACCCCCACCCCCCAGCACTGAGTGACACCTGCCAGCAGGCCCCCACTCATGTCCCCTTGCACACCCACCCCCCAGCACTGAGGGGCACCTGCCAGCAGGTCCCCACTCATGTCCCAATCATGTCCCCTTTCACCTCCACCCCGCAGCAGTGCAGGGCACCTGCCAGCAGGCCCCCACTCATGTCCCCTTGTACCCCCACCCCCCAGCAGTGCAGGGTACCTGCCAGCAGGCCCCCACTCATGTCTCCTTGCACCCCCACCCCCCAGCACTGAGTGGCACCTGCCAGCAGGCCCCCACTCATGTCCCCTTGCACACCCACCCCCCAGCACTGAGGGGCACCTGCCAGCAGGCCCCCACTCATGTCCCACTCATGTCCCCTTGCACCCCCACCCCCCAGCAGTGCAGGGCACCTGCCAGCAGGCCCCCACTCATGTCCCCTTGCACACCCACCCCCCAGCACTGAGGGGCACCTGCCAACAGGCCCCCACTCATGTCCCACTCATGTCCCCTTGCACCTTCACCCCCAGAAGTGCAGGGCACCTGCCAGCAGGCCCCCACTCAAGTCCCCTTGCACCCCCAACCCCGGCAGTGCAGGGCACCTGCCAGCAGGCCCCCACTCATGTCCCCTTGCACCCCCAATGCCCAGCACTGAGTGGCACCTGCCAGCAGGCCCCCACGCATGTCCCCTTGCACACCAACCCCCCAGCACTGAGGGGAACCTGCCAGCAAGCCCCCACTCATGTCCCACTCATGTCCCCTTCCACCCCCACCCCCCAACAGTGCAGGGCACCTTCCAGCAGGCCCCCACTCATGTCCCCTTGCACACCCACCCCCCAGCACTGAGGGGCACCTGCCAACAGGCCCCCACTCATGTCCCACTCATGTCCCCTTGCAGCCCCACCCTCCAGCAGTGCAGGGCACCTGCCAGCAGGCCCCCACACATGTCCCCTTGCACCCCCACCCCCCAGCACTGAGGGGCACCTGCCAGCAGACTCCCACTCATGTCCCCTTGCACACCCACCCCCTAGCACTGAGGGGCACCTGCCAGCAGGCCCCCACTCATGTCCCCTTGAACCTCCACCCCCCAGCACAGAGGGGCACCTGCCAGCAGGCCCCCACTCATGTCCCCTTGCACACCCACCCCCCAGCACTGAGGGGCACCTACCAGCAGGCCCCCACTAATGTCCCACTCATGCCCCCTTGCATCCCCACCTCCCAAGAGTGCAGGGCACCTGTCAGCAGGCCCCCACTCATGTCCCACTCATGTCCCCTTGCACCCCACCCCCCAGCAGTGCAGGGCACCTGCCAGCAGGCCCCCACTCATGTCCCACTCATGTCCCCTTGCATCCATACCCCCAGCACTGAGGGGCACCTGCCAGCAGGCCCCCACTCATGTCTCCTTGCACACCCACCCCCCAGCACTGAGGGGCTCCTGCCAGCAGGCCCCCACTCATGTCCCCTTGCACATCCACACCCCAGCACTGAGGGGCACCTGCCAGCAGGCCCCCACTCATGTCCCACTCATGTCCCCTTGCACCCCCACCCCCCAGCAGTGCAGGGCACCTGCCAGCAGGCCCCCACCCATGTCCCCTTGCACCCCCACCCCCCAGAAGTGCAGGGCACCTGCCAGCAGGCCCCCACTCATGTCCCACTCATGTCCCCTTGCACCCCCACCCCCCAGCAGTGCAGGGCACCTGCCAGCAGGCCCCCACTCATGTCCCACTCATGTCCCCTTGCACACCCACCCCCCAGCAGTGCAGGGCACCTGCCAGCAGGCCCCCACTCATGTCCCCTTGCACCCCCACCCCCCAGCAGTGCAGGGCACCTGCCAGCACGCCCCCACTCATGTCCCACTCATGTCCCCTTGCACACCCACCCCCCAGCAGTGCAGGGCACCTGCCAGCAGGCCCCCACTCATGTCCCCTTGCACACCCACCCTCCCCAGCAGTGCAGGGCACTTTGCCAGCAGGTCCCCACTCATGTCCCACTCATGTCCCCTTGCACCCCCACCCCCCAGCAGTGCAGGGCACCTGCCAGCAGGCCCCCACTCATGTCCCACTCATGTCCCCTTGCACACCCACCCCCCAGCAGTGCAGGGCACCTGCCAGCAGGCCCCCACTCATGTCCCCTTGCACACCCACCCTCCCCAGCAGTGCAGGGCACCTGCCAGCAGGCCCCCACTCATGTCCCCTTGCACCCCCACCCCCCAGCAGTGCAGGGCACCTGCCAGCAGGCCCCCACTCATGTCCCACTCATGTCCCCTTGCACCCTCACCCCCCAGCAGTGCAGGGCACCTGCCAGCAGGCCCCCACTCATGTCCCCTTCCACCCCCACCCCACAGCAGTGCAGGGCACCTGCCAGCAGGCCCCCACTCATGTCCCACTCATGTCCCCTTGCACCCCCACCCCCAGCAGTACAGGGCACTTGCCAGCAGGCCACCACTCATGTCCCATTCATGTCCCCTTGCACACCCACCCCCCAGCAGTGCAGGGCACCTGCCAGCAGGCCCCAACGCATGTCTCCTTGCACACCCACCCCCCAGCAGTGCAGTGCACCTGCCAGCAGGCCCCTACTCATGTCCCCTTGCACCCCCACTCCCCAGCAGTGCAGGGCACCTGCCAGCAGGCCCCCACTCATGTCCCACTCATGTCCCCTTGCACACCCACCCCCCAGCAGTGCATGGCACCTGCCAGCAGGCCCCCACTCATGTCCCCTTGCACCCCCACCCCCCAGCAGTGCAGGGCACCTGCCAGCAGGCCCCCACTCATGTCCCCTTGCACACCCACCCCCCAGCAGTGCAGGGCACCTGCCAGCAGGCCCCCACTCATGTCCCACTCATGTCCCCTTGCACCCTCACCCCCCAGCAGTGCAGGGCACCTACCAGCAGGCCCCCACTCATGTCCCCTTGCACCCCCACCCCACAGCAGTGCAGGGCACCTGCCAGCAGGCCCCCACTCATGTCCCACTCATGTCCCCTTGCACCCCCACCCCCAGCAGTACAGGGCACTTGCCAGCAGGCCACCACTCATGTCCCATTCATGTCCCCTTGCACACCCACCCCCCAGCAGTGCAGGGAACCTGCCAGCAGGCCCCAACGCATGTGCCCTTGCACACCCACCCCCCAGCAGTGCAGGGCACCTGCCAGCAGGCCCCCACTCATGTCCCCTTGCACCCCCACCCCCCAGTACTGAGGGGCACCTGCCAGCAGGCCCCCACTCATGTCCCACTCATGTCCCACTCATGTCCCCTTGCACCCCCACCCCCCAGCAGTGCAGGGCACCTGCCAGCAGGCCCCCACTCATGTCCCCTTGCACCCTCACCCACCAGCACTGATGGGGCACCTGCCAGCAGGCCCCCACTCATGTCCCCTTGCACCCCCACCCTCCAGCAGTGCAGGGCACCTACCAGCAGGCCCCCACTCATGCCCCCTTGCACCCCCATACCCCAGCAGTGCAGAGACCTGCCAGCAGGCCCCCACTCATGTCCCACTCATGTCCCCTTGCACCCCCATCCCCCAGCAGTGCAGGGCACCTGCCAGCAGGCCCCCACTCATGTCCCACTCATGTCCCCTTGCACCCCCACCCCCCAGCAGTGCAGGGCACCTGCCAGCTGACCCCCACTCATGTCCCCTTGCACACCCACCCCCCAGCAATGAGGGGCACCTGCCAGCAGACCTCCACTCATGTCCCCTTGCACACCCACCCCCCAGCACTGAGGGGCACCTGCCAGCACGCCCCCACTCATGTCCCCTCGCACACCCACCCCCCAGCACTGAGGGGCACCTGCCAGCAGGCCCCCACTCATGTCCCACTCATATCCCCTTGCACCCCCACCCCCCAGCAGTGCATGGCACCTGCCAGCAGGCCCCCACTCATGTTCCCTTGCACCCCCACCCCCCAGCAGCGCAGGGCGCCTGCCAGCAGGCCCCTACTCATGTCTCCTTGCACCCCCACCCCCCAGCAGTGCAGGGCGCCTGCCAACAGGCCCCCACTCATGTCCCCTTGCACCCCCACCCTCCAGCAGTGCAGGACACCTGCCAGCAGGCCCCCACTCATGTCCCACTCATGTCCCCTTGCACCCCACCCCCCAGCAGTTTAGGGCACCTGCCAGCAGGCCCCCACTCATGTCCGCTTGCACACCCACCCCCCAGCACTGAGGGGCACCTGCCAGCAGGCCCCCACTCATGTCCCACTCATGTCCCCTTGCACCCCCACCACCCAGCAGTGCAGGGCACCTGCCAGCAGGCCCCCACTCATGTCCTTCTGCACTCCCACCCCCCAGCACTGAGGGACAACTGCCAACTGCCCCCCACTCATGTTCCACTCATGTCCCCTTGCACCCCCACCCCCCAGCAGTGCAGGGCACCTGCCAGCAGGCCCCCACTCATGTCCCCTTGCATCCCCACCCCCCAGCAGTGCAGGGCACCTGCCAGCAGGCACCCACTCATGTCCCCTTGCACCCCCATCCCCCAGCAGTACAGGGCACCTGCCAGCAGGCCCCCACTCATGTCCCACTCATGTCGCCTTGCACACCCACCCCCCAGCAGTGCAGGGCACCTGCCAGCAGGCCCCCACTCATGTCCCCTTGCACCCCCACCCCCCAGCAGTGCAGGGCACCTGCCAACAGGCCCCAACTCATGTCCCCTTGCACACCCACCCCCCAGCAGTGAAATGGCGATCTCATAACACAAACCAAAAGTCAACTATGTACATCAACACATGTCCGCCACACGAAGGCAGGCGGTAGCGTCCCTGCGCATTAAAAAATGTGCGCTAACAAAAAGCCCGTATATGCAGCTCTGATGGATGTCCCATACTGTGGCCCTCTAGGACAAATGACGTGCAAAGGGGTACGCGACAAACACAGACACCAGCTGTGTCAAAAATAGCCTGTATTTCGGGGGTGCGCGGGAAGTTTCACATGCGATTGTGCCTGGGCGAGCAGGGTATGTGTACTTCAGGGGCCCGCGGGAAGTTTTACACGCGATTGTGCCTGGGTGAGCGGGGTACGTGTACTTCAGGGGCTTGTGGGAAGTTTTACACGCGATTGTGCCTGGGCGAGCGGGGTACGTGTACTTCAGGGGCTCGCGGAAGTTTTACACACGATTGGGCCTGGTCGAGCGGGGTACGTGTACTTCAGGGGCTCGCGGGAAGTTTTACACGCGATTGGTTCTGGACGAGCGGGGTACGTCTATTACTGGGGTGGGCGGGGAAGTACAGGAGGCAAATGCGCAGAACGCCCACACGCACGTGCCAAAAAAGACACGCTAATCCGGAAGCACGTACGCCAGCAGGAAGCAGGCGTACGTGGACCCACGCAGCATAAAAGTGCACGCAAACAACAAGCAAGCTCAGATGCCAGGATGAACATACCGTTCCTAGCAGCAGTGGTCGTGGGATACCGCAGGAGGAGGAGGAGGATAGTCAGGCCCAGAATTTTCACAGCTAGAGCCAGCCTTTTTGGCATGCCTGATGACCAGGTTTATGGGAGGTACAGGTTTCCACCTCACATAATACTCAACCTGGTCAGTGAGTGGGAGGATGACCTCACATCACCCACCCTCTGCTCCGAAGCACTCAGCCCACTGGAGAAGGTCCTCAATGTACTGCACTTTTTGGCCACCGGATCATTTCAGCGGACAAGTGCCATAGTAGGGGGGGTGTCACAGGTCACGCAGTCACGCTGCCTACACCAGGTCTTGCCCATCATGACTGCACGCCCATCAGTCCGCAGGCACATATACCTGCCCAGAACACCTGCAGAAAGGCAGGATTTCAATGGGGTGGCACAATTCCCCAAAGTCCTAGGTGCCATTGATTGCACCTAATGTGGCTCTACGTCCCCCCAGGGCATCAGAGCACATCTCTTGAAACCGCAAGCACTGGCATTCCATCAACGTCCAGGTAGTATGTGATGCCAAGGGAATCATCACCTCAGTATATGTCAACTATCCAGGGTCCACCCACGACAGTTTAATTTACAGAATGTCAACCCTAAACCGGGACCTTGAAGCTGGGCGGCATGGCGATACATGGATGCTTGGTGAGTATAAATGCCACAGCACATGCATGCATGCCAGATACTGAGTAATGTCACAACCCTTCTAATGATACCCATCACCACCTCCCCAGGGGACAGTGCCTACCCTCTGAGCATCTACATGATGACGCCAATTCGGAACCCCACCACGCCACCCGAGGTAAGATACAACACAGCCCATATTGCAACCCGGGGCATAGTGGAGCGCACATTCGGAGTGCTCAAGTCACGCTTTCGCTCCCTTGACAGTTCTGGCGGTCTGCTGTTATACGCTCCCCCAGTGGTGTGCAGGATCATAGTGGCAGCATGTGTCCTGCACAATGTTGCAACACAACGGGGCCTGCCGGTGGACATGGTGATGCCCCCACATCCCCAACCACATGCACGCCCGCTGCACATGGGAGGGGTAAGGGCACGGGGTGAGGCAGCCCGAACGCAACTGGTGGCTAATTACTTCACTTAGAATCACACCCCTGTGGAGTGCACACAGCCCTGCCACATACCAGCTGACAATCGATGATGACACAAGGGACAGTGAACTGTCACAACCATACCAGCCTGAGATTGGTCACCTGGAAGTGTCACAATGTGTGCATCCCTACCTACAGAAACACCACCAATGCTGTGTCATCAAAAGACACATATGCTGCTAAATGCATTACCCCCTTGCAAAATACAACATGAGAACAGTGCCATGTCACCCAACCCCTCCCCAGCGCCACCACCCAACACACCATGTCAGGCCATGCTATGTGAGAACAAACAAAGCAATCCCGAAACCTGACACAAGTGTCACAAAGTACAGTGTCCTTAATGGAAACTGGCCACACACAATATGCTCCCAGTAATGTTGAACTAACAACACATATGACCAAATACTTACCAACAATACAATGCAGCTACACAAGCTCAAACATAACTAAAACATGACAGTACTAAGTTAAAGTAGTCGTAGTCTTACAACCTGAATATGCCACCACATCGCCCCCTTCCAACTGTAGTCTTGCAGGCTTTAAAACTTGTCTTTCTACTGCATACAATATGAACTCCATCTCCAAAGTAGACAGCCTTGTGAAGACATGAGGAATGAACCTGCAAATTCAGAGGGAGACATGGAAGCAGAAGCATACATAATTCCAACATGCAGTGTACAATACAACAACAATATAAACAAGGAATGTCTACACAGTATTGACTACAGACTGCCCACACAGCTCATGGGAGCCCAACATCACTGTGTACATCACTGTCACTTGGTCACACCCTTTGCAAGCCCATGGAAACGGGAAGCAGGAGGGGTGTGTGTCTCACGAACTCAAGCATCAAACCCAAAATCAGGACAAGCCTGCATGTGCCCAGCCGGAATACAGTGGACGCCCAAGGGAGCCACACAAGGCAACACGCTGTTAAAAAATAATAAAAAATAAAAAATAAAAAATCAAAAAAACAAAATTCAAAAATCAAAAATGGCCATGTTGGGGCCAGGGGGTGGGGGCGGCCACCCAGGAGGTCCGAGGACAGGGTGCACACCAACATCCACCTGTGTGGATGTTGGGAAAAAAAAACACCTCCATGGGTTCATGGCCTGCACGGCTATGCCAATGTGGGAGAACTGCTGTTGTCGCTCTCATCACCCTCTGCTGCTGCCACAGGAGGTGGTGGTGCTATGGGAGGCACCCCACGCAAAGCCCTGGTATGGTCCTCCATGGCAGCAAGCATGCGGTGTGGAAGGTCTTGTTCTGGAGGATTATAGTGCGGAGATCCCCATGCAGCACCTGCCGTCATGCCCGGATCTCCTCCCGAGTTGCCTGCATCTCAGCTGAGAGCGAACATGTGAGCCGCTCCAGCTTCTGTTCTGTCCTTAAGTCAGTGCAAGTCTCAAGGTCAACAAGAGTCTCCCTGAGGTGATGGAGTTCTACCCTCAGGGCTTCCCAGTGGCCCTGGGACTCTATTGATATCGATTGGCGTAGAGTCTCCAGTGCCGCCCATCTGTCCCTGTTGGACGCCAACATGTCCTCCCTGTGTGATTGGCAAATGGAGTCTTTTGCCTGCAGTAGTAGCTCCATCTGTCTTTCAGGGGGGACAATGGAAGTGGCCACCCTCTCCATTGCTTGAGCCATCATGTCAACTGATGCTGCTTGTTGGGTTGCCATACCGTAAATGGATTGTTCCCATGCGGTATTGTCTGGTGGCGTACGGCCACCGCGTCGGCGGGCACCACACCTGTTTGGGGCAAGGCGATCTGCGCCTTGCTGTGCCGGCACTGCCTGAGGCTGCAGGACTGCATTCCCCCTCTGATCTGCTGGCCCAGGAACAGGATCAGATGTTGTGGAGTGTGACCCTGCACCCGTAACCGCCAAAGGCTGACTAACCAACACTGACATCCCCATAGAGGGTTCTACCCCTGGTGAAGGTGGGTTGGACAGAACAGAACCCCTTCCAGAAACACTTACCTGCAACGCCACATAGGTCTCATCATCTGAATCAACACCTGAATAGAGGCCTGGGGAGGTGCACCCAGAGACACCCCTGGACAGAATCGTCTGCAGCAAGAGTGGGTTCTCACCCACCAGCACACCACGTCCCCCACTGGTGGCCGGTTGTGCCTCAGGTTCCTCCTGGGTCTGCACCATCTCCTCAACCTCAACAGCATCAAGTGCGTCATCCTCTGTAAAAAAATGAAAGACAAAACATGGAAACAGGCATTATCACCATAGCACACAAATAGGCCTGACAAGCTACAGAACCAGTACATGATTTACACATGTCCCACATGACTTTAACATTCCCATGCATGCACTGTCACAGAGTTGGAAGGGGAGGCAAAAGTCTGACACTGATGACACCAAGATGGAAGAACACATTTGCTGCATGCTGGGTAGCACTGCCATCACACATTGGCCTGTGAGTGGCATGTCCTATACACATAAATGACACATGCCATCACACAGATGGCATGTACCATAGCCATGGTACATTCCACAAGTACATCCATATGTCAGTGAATGAGTACTGTCACCCATCCATGTGAGATGGACATGAAGAGATGAAAAATGCCACATAGTGTGAAAAGATACGCCATGTGCCACACACTGCAACACATCCAGTGTACAAAAATACAGTGATTGCCGGGCCATGTACACATCAATGGTTGTGCACTTCAACATGACAGGAAACAACTAGCATGTTCCACATTCAAACAGGCCCAAAAACATCACGTGATTAGGACAATACTCATTCAGCCTGAATGGTCAAATCATTCAACTACCAAGGTGACACATGTGGGCCAATGTGGGGTTCTTCAATGACAGAAGCATGTCACATATGTCACAATAGGGCTGAGGAATGTGTTGCAAAAGTGGGAGAATTGAAACAATCAGCTTGAAAGAACAATGAAAAATACAAACAATGTTGTTGCATGATGCCACCTCAAGGGCAACTGCCGTAATGTTGCGCTAAATTACTACTGTGTGCAGAAGGGATAGTGTCACACCCAAATTCAAGGCCGCAGAATGTTTTGGATGAAGCACAGGGGTGACCCATACTACTCAGTCACACACACCCTCACCTGGCACTCAATCAGAACCCGTCACCCAAACAACATACACATGCATTACACACACACGCATGGGCACTCAATGGACAATGTGTCATAATCGGGTAGTTCTCCCACACCTCGGATCTGTTCCTCTGTGACGAAGGTCCCAGCAACAGACTCATGTTCAGTGAGTTTGTTGTCCTCTTGTGGAGACCCACAGCCAGGGACCAGAGTAGCGGCATGACTTGAGGCCAGCTTGTCCTTTGCTCTGTGTTTCAGGTCGTTCCACCGCTTGTAGCAATCATCAGCTGAGTGCCTCACAAATCCAAAGACACTTATGTGGTTGGCGATGGTCTGCCAGTGTGCCTTACATTGACCAGGTGTGGTCTTGGACCCTGCAGTCACCACCATTTCGTGGCTATGTTGCAACACATAGCTCATAAGTGCATCAAGTTCCGGTTCATTGAAGCAAGGCTTCCTTGAGGTAGCTGAGTGTGTATCCAGGCCTGGGGTCTCAGCCTGTCGTGCCAGAGCACTCTTCTTCCTCTTTTTAGAAGGTGGAGCGGAGCCAGAGTGGCTAACGCCGCTCTGGTCAGTAGGGGGAGAATCACCGGTGGACTGGGTTGTTGGAGTGTGCGAATGCACATTGACCATAGGACGTGGTGCAGGCATTGTCTGAAGTGTGATGTTGGCAGGGGGAACATCACTATGATGGACCAGGACCAACACTGTCCTGGCTGGGAGAGTCAGAGCTGGGGTGGAGGGAGCTGCAGCTGCCCCTGAAGCCTCACCACCCTGCATACTTGGGGCAGCAGATGACATAGCTGCCCCAGATCCACATGCCTTGGTGACAACTTGCACCGCCACACGTGGCTTCGACTTGCTGACCTGGAAGTCAGCCAGGGAGTCATCCTGTGCCAGGTCAGGTCCCACAATGAGCTGGTCCAACAAGGGCTGAGCTGGGATGGTCTCAGCCACGTTTCCCTCAACCATGGGGGGGGCATGGGTGTCCCTGATTGGCCCTCCACACATGGGGGTATAGGGGCACCCTGCAAATCCTGGCCACGTCCCCTACCGTGCCCACCACGTCCACCTTTTGAAGGTCGGCCACCTTTGCCTCCCTTAGCGCTTGGTCGCCTCCCAACCATGGCACTAATGTTGTTGGCGTATGGGAGGAGCAGTAAACTATTCTCCTGGGCATTGGGGGTAAAAGGGGTAGGGTACTTGATGTAATTCATACCCTAGTGCTCTAACAAGGCTGTATGCGACCCCTGGGGGAAGATGACGGGTCACGCAACGCACAGGCAGCCCAAAAACAAAAATAAATGTGCACACAACCCCTCGTAGACCACGTGCGTGGAAAAATGAACCCGCACTATGCTGTGGCACACAGAAACACAAAAATAAGCGTACGTGTGATACACGCAGCCTACAATGACCTCTGACACACGGGGCAAGCACAATTGCTAAGTACGTGCAGAACTCACCGTCTGCCTGGAAAAAGAACGTGAAAAATACGCGCGTGTGTGCGTTGGCAACACCCCCGCCAAAAGAAGAATTGTACGCTGTCTGAGGAGACAGGACAAAAGGAGAAGTGAACACTGTTTGAGGAAACAGGCCCAAAAAAAGTAGAAAAATGAAAGCTGTCAGAGTTATCAGGGAGTAAGAACTTGAAACGCTGTGAAGTAAGCGCGTGTGAACCGACAAGAAGTACAGAATCCACCCACTCGCTCTCCACAAAAAGCATGTACAAGGAAATGGCATCCTACACGTACCTTTTAAACCGGCCCACACGTACACGTCACTTACGCATGTACGCGCCCTTTCCTCCAATTACACGTGCTGACACTCGGACGTGCAGCTTTTCCACGTGTGCTCTGTCATCACGTGCTATGAGGGAAACACCCGCGCGCGCCACGTCACAGACGCGCTTACACGCTAAGGGTCTTTGGTCCAATGAAATCGCGTACATGCGCTGACGCGCTTACACGCTAAGGGCCTTTCCTCGAATTACACGCTGACGTGCAAGATTTTCACATGCCAAATCACTCCGTATCAAGCTGGCCACGCGTTCACACACGGAAGACCACGCTCCTGCCCAGAAGGCCGAATTACTGCCCCCCAGAACCCCGAGCACGCTCCCACCTGCCATCTGCTGCTGCCTGATTGCCTGCTGCCCACGTGCCCTGCCATTTGCTGCCTGCATGTCAGCCAGGTGTGCTGTTGCTGTGACCACCCCTGCTGGAACCGAAGACTCCCAACTGGGATTCCATCACTCCACAGCCCAGCCCCAGGACCCAGTTGCCCACCCACTCCTGCCTCTGGGGTTGCCATGTGCAGCACTACACCATCTGGCTGCACTGGCAACCCCCAGCCAGAGAGGCAGAGGGCCACCAGCTTCACTGGCACCGAAGTTGGTGTCCTGGTGGAGCAAGTCCTGGGGCAGTATGATGCCCGCTTTGGAAGGTCGCGCGCTGACAAGGAAGGACGGACCAGGATCTGGACGGACATCGTGACTGCCATCAACGCGGAGGGGGTGGCAGTCCACGAATTCCATCATTTCAAGAAGCGCTGGGAGGACTTCAGGTCCAGGACCCTCAACAAGGCCCGGCGCCTCTTAAAGGCAGCGGATGCTAAGAGGCGCCGGGGCCACCTGTCGGAAAACCAAATGAGGGTCCTGGAACGTGTATGCCCAGCGCTTCATGTCCAGGTCCTTGAGAGGCACACCCGTCTGGAGTCGAGCGGTAAGTGTACATGCATACTGATTGGAAGCTGTGCGTGTGGTGGTGTGCCAGTAGTGTGCAGGTTGCACGTGTGGTTTTGTAGGGCCGTGTATGGATGTGTATGTACAGGGCCGTGAGGCTGGCACATGCGAGTCCTTTCATGTGTGAGACACATGGATAGTGTATTTGTGGGTAAGCATGCAGGTCAAATGCAGATGTGTGAGCACACATGTTTGAATGACTGTGTATGTCAGTTGTCAAGGTTGTGGTGTCATACATGGATATTGGTTCCAGCTGCATGTATCTGCACTGTGTACATGTGCATGTATGTGTATCTGACAAGTGTGCAACTGTCATGCAACATGGATGCATGTGAGACTGATATGTAGAAGACTGATTGCCAGATGTGACATGGATGCCGATCTCATCACTGCGACACTTGGTGGAGGTCTACACATGCATGTAAGTGTGGTGGCGTGTGTGCATGTCTAGTGCACTCCCTGTGTCTCATGTGATGTCTGGCTCACCTTTGCCTGCTCATGCTGTTGTATGTGTATGGATGGTGCTGGCTGTTGCGATATGGCTGTGGAATAGCTCATGTGTGTGATTTGAAATGACATGTGTGTTGGGGATTGTGATGCCATGTCTGAAATTTGACAATGACACTTGTGTGCAACTGTCATGTGTGTATGAGTAAGTAATAAAAATGGGTCCTCCCAGATTTTTTGTTCTCGGGGGGTCAGATATGTAAACAGGGAGGTTTATTGAAAAGAAAAAGGAACAAACCAAACTGACTACCCCTCTCTCTACGGCCTGTCGATGACACAGGTGAAAGTGCAATAGAACTGTGTTATATTTATACAGTCCCACAAACCTTTAGTGAGCCAGTTATGTGACTGAGTCCGATGAATACAAAATTGTAAATCACTTTAATAGTTACATAAAACCTTAACATAAAAACAATCATTGGATAATTCATTCATCAATCACACCTTTCATTCCAATTCATATATTATATGGACTAGGGGTTAAACAGATTACAATTTTTTAAGCATATTGGCTGTTTACAATATGCATGACAACGGAAAACACATTGGCCCTCATTACAACCCTTGCGGAAATCGACTGACCGGAGCGCCACAGCGTAAATAGCGTTTCCGCCATTGCACGAAGGAGCAAAGTGCGGCCCATTCCGACCCATCGGGCACGAGCACCACGGCATGGCGGAAGTGCAAAGTCCGCGATGGCGGAAAAGACCCCAAAACGGCCCACACCGCCGCCGTACGGCGCCCCAGGTGCAATACCGCCACCCCTCTTAGCGGTCACCGCAGTGTGCGCCTACCGGAAAGTACGGTGGCCGGAAATATACGGAAACGGAAGTTAAAACACGTGCCCGGAACGTGAAACATCCCGGCGTACACCTATAAATACACTAAAACCACACAACCACTAAAAACACTACCCTGAGACACACCCCACCCCGTCAACCACCCTAGCGAAACCAAGAAAAATGGGAAAAGCAGCGAAGAAAGCGTGCGACCACAAGCGGCAGGTCCACTTCTCCCGTGAGGAACTCACCGTGCAAACAGAGACCCTCCAGGAGAATGCTGCCGTGGTCTTCTCCACGCAAATGACCAGGACGGCACTTGCAAACAAGAAGGCCATATGGGCTCTGGTTGCACAGCGGGTAAGTGCGGTGGGGACCGCACCCCGCACCCCACAGCAATGCCGCAAGCGATGGGACGACCTGCGGATACGCGTCCGCAGCATACTCTCTGCCAACCGCAACATTGCCACAGCCACCGGGGGAGGTCCTGAATCACCCATCAAGTTGACCCCCTGGGAAGAAATCTGTGCCTCCACCATCGGAATGGAGAGCATTGAGGGAGTCGGAGGGATGGAAAAGGAGTGCAGACATCCGAAGATTCAGGTAGGTGGGCCAGATAAAACAATCCACACAGTCCATCCATGTGAAGTACCATGCGTCCACATAGTGCAACAGAAACACATGTCCAGGAGAACGTCCACACACATCGGCCTGATAGCGCACGTTAAAAACCACAATAAATACATAAATAATTAAAAACCCCTAAAACACGCACTACACGTGCAGCAGGCACACCCTAACTGCAGGCTGCCAAACAACTGCACCCTCACTCCACACACAAATGAAAGCACCTCCAAGGCCCCGACCCAAATCACCCTCAGGTACCACCCCAAAGCATGTGATACTATGCCATTCCAATTCCCACAGACCCATCAATGACCCTCGCTCTCCTTTACTCCACCACAGGGTCCGATCCAAACGACGAGCAACAGGACACCCCTACCAGCACACCTGCAAAGAGGGCCAAGACCAACGGCCAGAGACCCTCCACCTCAGCTGCACGCATCAAGACACGGCAGCAGCACAAATCAGGTGGCAGCACAGAGGAGGGAACATCAACAGGCACCCCAGCAGCCAGCATGCCCACAACACCACCACCACAGGTCCCCCCAATGGATGCCACAGAAGGCACTGCCTCTGGTGGCAGCAGCACCATAGGTGACACCCCATTGATGGCAGCATGCTCGGACACAGAAAACGGGGATGCCGAAGTCAGATCCATCCATGACCTGTCCCAATCCCCCTGTCTGTCCCATCCCGTACAACATGAGGATACCACGCAGGGGCACCCACAAGACGACGACTGGCCATCCCCCCCAAGCCCTGTGGGAAGGCAACATGAGGTCAACAGCCCCTCTGCGACACCCCCGCAAATGGCCATGGCCCAGCAGAGGCAACAGTCCCTCGACCAGTTGATCGAACAACAGCAGCAACTGGCCAAACTCCTCAAGGACCATGCCGATGAATGTGGGGGCACCAAGGCAGACATAGAAACATCAACTGAGACACTTAGGGCAGAAATGGAGAGAGGCACAGAGACGCTAAGGTCACAAATTGAGAGAAGCACCGAGAGCCTGAGGGGGGAACTGCATGCGACATCCAAAGACGTATGTGCCGAACTTGCCGCAGTGCGCCGTGTGCTCACTGAGCTCTCGCAAACCCTTAGGGACATGCATGGACGTGAGCAGGCAGACACATCATCCGTTGCAAGTTCCGTCCAGGGCAGCCCCCAACGTAGATCTGGGAGGACCCGGCGCTCCACAGGCAGGGGTGCCCCTGATACCCGCAGAGGGGGCATGCAATAGCGACAGCCCACTGACAATGAGCATCTTTGAACACTGGTGTTCGGGGGGGAGGTAGGAGGGTGGAGGGGGTGTGTTGGGCTCACTTGGGTGGCGGGTCGATAGGGTGTACAACATGATATCACATATGCCATAAACAGTGCACGATCAACCAATGAGATGTGTGGACATTGATCTTTGTGTACTAGGCCATCATAGGCGTACAGTCCATTTCGTGCATGTTCCAGACACACACAGTGCCACGTGTCCCGTGTCCATGTATCAGCCACCAGGCATGAGTGCTAGAAGCATACATCAATGAGATGCTGACGAATGTCACGGGCCTCCTGTGCCTCGCAGACTCCTTGAGGTGCTGCCACATCCCCACCCTCATCATGACCATCATCCGGTGCTTGCAGTTCTGCGTCAGGGGGCATGGGCACATATCTACGTACGCACATGTTGTGGAGCATGACACATGCCATCACCATCTTTGCAACCTTCTCATGGCGGTACAGGAGTGCCCCGCCAGACCTGCTGAGGCAGCGGAAACGGCCCTTCAGTAGGCCGAATGCCTGCTCAATGACTACACGGGTACGTGAGTGGGCATGGTTGTAGTCCTCCTCATGCTGGTCCCGTGGGTTCCGGACTGGTGTGAGGAGCCATCTCTTCAGTGGATATCCAGCATCACCTGTATGTGGACGAGAAACGTAGGATGTGGGATGCCATTGATACGTACGCACACCCCCCCCCCTTCCTGCCAGTACATTGCCAAATCACATACCCCACATCATCATGCATGCAATGAGACTCACCGAGTAGCCAGGATCTGTTCCCTGCGTGTCGCTCCATGTAGCGTGGTATGGTAGAGTTCCTCAAGACCATGGAATCATGGGTTGATCCAGGGAATCGGGCACAACAATGCGTAAAGATCCTGTTGGAGTCACACACCATTTGTACATTCAGGGAATGAAATTGTTTTCGGTTGCGGTACTGGACCTCCATGGCATGTGGCACGACCAATTCAACATGGGTGCAGTCGATGGCACCAATGCAACCCGGTATGCCGGCAAGTGCATGGAATCCCACTTATGTGTTGGTTATTTCCTGCTCCGAGCGTGGTAGGGAGATGTAGTCGTCTGCGTGCTGCAGGAGGGCATCGAGCACTTGGAATAGTGTCCGTGAGAACAGTGGCTGAGAAATGCCATGCAACTGTCCGACTGTGTGCTGGTAGGTGCCTGTGGCCAGGAAGTGGAGTACAGACACCACCTTCAGTAGGGGTGGGATTGCGGTTGGGCTATCTATCATGCTGACTAGGTCAGCCTGTGTCATGTCCACAATGGCGGCTATGGTGTCCCGGTCCAGACGGTAGAGGGTGTGGATCTGCTCATCAGTGAGGTTGAACGGATGTGCTCGGAGGCGTGGGATTGCGGGCTGCCTGCGTGGTGGTAGTGGCTGTGCTGCTGGGCCTTGCTGGCCCTGCCTTGGCCTCCTCCTCCTCCTGCGTCTCCTCCGTGCGGCTGGTTGTAGTTGTTGTTCGTCTTCTTCTTGGAGTCGGAGCACTTGCAGTGCTATCAGGTCCCCCAGGGCCAACATCGCGAGTCCTGCCGGTAGCATTTCGCTGTGGTTGTGGGAGGAGACTGGGTGTGCAATTTATGTGTTTCCAGGCTGTATGGCCTCCACCTGTGGTGATTGATTCCACCTGTGCAAACTGCTCTCCCCTTTGGCCGAGCACGTCCCGCGCACTACGCTGCAATTCGGGGAATGGTATCTTGCTATTGCAATCATGTATTTGTACCCGATGGGCGTGTAAGATTGGTTGATATGTTCATTCTGCTGTGGTCCCATTGTTTCCCATACTGTCTGTGCAGTCGCGAACGGACTTGTGAAGGGTCAGTGGAACGTAGTACTCGAGTAACGGTGGGCCCTCATGCATCACTGTACCGAGTTGCAACGACGGGCGGGGCGTCCCATTTGTGGGTGAAGGCAGTTGCCATTTTCACACACAGCCGCACTCGATGGAATAATTAGTGATTTCAAACGGCCACAGATGCCTTTTCGACGTGATGTTGCAAATGAGGAATTCGAAGGGCGGCGCTTTCGGTTTCCAGCTAGCGGCGAGGAGATGCCCACAGGTCTGACTGCAAATATAACGTTCTATTGTTCTATGTCCTTGAGACAGGGCCCATGGCGAGGGAGAAATGATTGATATGAATAGTTTGGGATGCGCAATAGCTACGTGGGCGATGAGGCCGGCCATTCCCAAATACATGTTACTTCACAACACTGGATTTACGGGCTGGGGCACTGTGGATTTAGCAGGCTGCATTACGCACAGACTCAATGGACGTTTCTAATGTCATGTGAGTAATTATTCAGGCGTTTTGATCCCGGGATGAGGGAATGATGAATGGATGCATGGGCAGGTGATTTGATGCAGAGTTTGCCATGTACAGGTCTTCTTGGGATCTATCCGCCTCCCCTACGCTATGTGATGCAGGGCTGCCATATTGGGACCATCGTCTATCTGGCCTTGTTGAGCCCTCCCTGTCTCGACGCGCCCTCAGACACTTGTGTCCATGCACGTTAACATTCCCATCTGATGGATTCTGTTTTGGCAGACGCATGCACAGGTACACTCGTTCGTGATGGTGTTTACACCTAGGTATAGATGGTTATGAGTCGCAAGTGGCTTTGGGGTGGTGATGATCCTTTGGAGTGGGCTAGCATGCATATGGCTGTGGATTTCGTGTGCTCATTGAAGTGAGTTGTTCGAATGTAGTTCTGATGGCCATTCTGTTCTTGTTCTTTTCTTTTGGTTGACAGGTATCTGCTCCCCTTTTGCCACTGCCATCTGTATGCCACTCCTGCAGATGGATTTTACTCCCGACACCTGCTGCTTCGTGTTAATCGGTGGAGCAGCATTACGATCTTATGGGACGATCGCCAGTGGCCCACATGCCCTTACGCAGTACTGGTGGCTCGGAGCAACATTTCGGCCTTTCAGCTGGACTAGTGCCTCCCCATTGGGACGGCCCTGCGGTTGTGTGCGCTTCCTTTTTGCCTTTTCGTACGTGATTGTGGCTCTGTGTACCATGATGGGACAGGGCGTCACACAAGTAGTGGCTGGTCATTTCTTGCGGATGCAGCCCACAATGGTGAAATGTGTTTTGGAGTTCATGGCCTGATGGCTGTATGGGCTTGGTGATTTTGTTGTGCATTAAATTTCTATTCTGATTTGGCCCGTGTAGCGTTTTTCTTTGCAAGTGATGTGGCATGTGCCTATATGTGGGGCGATGTATTGTGAGGAGATCTGCATTGGGTTCCTGCTTCGGGGTTTAGTTGCGTGGTACTGTGCTGGGCGCGTTTGCCTACTGAGCCCGTGAGGTCAGGGATGGGGGCTGCCTATATGACAGTTTGGATGTTGTCATGCTCAGGGGCGGGGGATTGGGTTTTGTGTGACAGATGGCGGTCAGCCAGGTGGACTGGTGGAATGATGTGATTTTCGGAATGTTGCTGGTCACAGGTGCCTGTGTTTGCGTGCGTTTCTTGGTGGGGGACTGTGGTCATGTCCATTGGGATGGCTTCTGTATTCGTGCCATCTGTGACCTGCAGCTCCCATTGGCCCCTCTTGTGTTGCTTTTGTTCGTTGGCATGCATGGGTGCTTTGTACATTTCACTGGTTGCATTGTGACTTCATTGCACCTACAGGGAGTTGTACTTTGTGGGCAGGGAGCGGTGTACAGGCACTCAGTGGGGCCGTTTACGGTTGATTCGCGATGCCGTACTTCTCGCCATGGCGGAATGGTCCATTCCGCCATGCCTGATGGCGTTAGGTACATGTCCGCTGGGGTCGGAATTGGCGTACCGTTGCACCATGGTGGTGTTTGCGGTTTGGCATGGCGCGCGCGCGCGTGCTTAGTGCAGTTAGCGTTGGCGTTCACTACGGTGTCGCTAATGGCTTCGTACTTTGCGGTGACGGGTCATAGTCGCACCGAGCGCTATTCGATGGCGGTATTGCATTTCCGCCATCGTTTTCCCCTTTCCGCCAGGGTCGTAATGAGGGCCATTGGAATTTCCTCTAGGTCGACATATGTTTCGGCCCTTCGTTCAAGTACCATCGTAGTCTGCGATGGTCAATATGGTAGGTATTGGGCCATCTTCAGGACAGTCGTGCTTATATTGAACTTTAATTTCATTCCCCTTTTCCTCATACAAAACGACGAATCTATGGTCGACTTGTATTATTGCAGACCTTGGAGCTGTAGATGCCGGATATCTTTCGTATTTTCCAGTATCTGGAACCGAATGTAAAAAGGGAGTGGTTGACTCTTCAGAAGGCTTTATTTTCTTTCCTTTCGATCTCTCGTGATCCGCTGTTGTTAGTTTGATCTGGTGTCATCCGCGACATCCGGTAACATGCCTGTGCTTTCGTCGGCGGTGTCGAGCTGTAACACGGCGGCGTCCTCTTGGTCGTACGCGCGTACGACCAAGAGGACGCCGCCGTGTTACAGCTCGACACCGCCGACGAAAGCACAGGCATGTTACCGGATGTCGCGGATGACACCAGATCAAACTAACAACAGCGGATCACGAGAGATCGAAAGGAAAGAAAATAAAGCCTTCTGAAGAGTCAACCACTCCCTTTTTACATTCGGTTCCAGATACTGGAAAATACGAAAGATATCCGGCATCTACAGCTCCAAGGTCTGCAATAATACAAGTCGACCATAGATTCGTCGTTTTGTATGAGGAAAAGGGGAATGAAATTAAAGTTCAATATAAGCACGACTGTCCTGAAGATGGCCCAATACCTACCATATTGACCATCGCAGACTACGATGGTACTTGAAAGAAGGGCCGAAACATATGTCGACCTAGAGGAAATTCCAATGTGTTTTCCGTTGTCATGCATATTGTAAACAGCCAATATGCTTAAAAAATTGTAATCTGTTTAACCCCTAGTCCATATAATATATGAATTGGAATGAAAGGTGTGATTGATGAATGAATTATCCAATGATTGTTTTTATGTTAAGGTTTTATGTAACTATTAAAGTGATTTACAATTTTGTATTCATCGGACTCAGTCACATAACTGGCTCACTAAAGGTTTGTGGGACTGTATAAATATAACACAGTTCTATTGCACTTTCACCTGTGTCATCGACAGGCCGTAGAGAGATGTGTGTATGAGTCCATTGTACAGTGCCCTGATGCCTGTGTCCTATCTCTCCCTGTCTACTGCGTCAACTGATGAAGAGGGTGGAGACGGCACTGTGGAGCAAAGCGGTGGCGATGCCCCCACCGGCCGGCGACGCAAGGCCCAGTCACCCACCCAGAATTTACCATCGTCTGGTGCTGCGTCTGCCACTACGGCTGCAGCGGAAGGGGTGGGTGAGCCCCCACAGGGGCTTGCAACGGCGGAAGATGGTGTGGAGCCATCCAGGTTGGTGGTTTCCACAGAGGAGGAGGAGGCCGCTACTGAGCCGCACATGGGGCCTGGTGGGGGTGGTACCACTGGTGCAAGTGGTGCAGTCCAGGGCCAGGGGCAGGAGGCAGCACAGGTCACCGCGGAGTGGACTGTGCATGTCGCTGTCTCTGACCCTGTGACTGCACCACCATGCACCAGCAGGGATGCCCCATCCCAGGAACGTCCGCAGGTAGGGGGGATGTTCATGTCATCTGACACTCCTCTACCTGCAGACGAGGAGACCCCTGGCCGTATGGAGAAGGTCCTGATTGGTGTCGCGTTGCGCACGCGTGTCATTCGTGATGGCGTGCGTGCTTCCCAGGGGGAGCACGCACGTCATCACGAAGAGCAGCATGCCAACGTGGCCCAGTTGGGAGTTTCCATGGTCGGGGGTTTTGTACATGTGTCGGCCACTCTGGCGGCCCTCTCCTCCTGTTAATGACTCCAATCAAGCATTCCCACTAAGTCAGTACCTTGTCTGGGATTGCTCAACGGAAGCCCTTATTTATATGTTTTTATGACAAGTTATAATCTGGATGATGAACCCTTGTATAACGCCCATCTCTTAGATTCCCCCTGACCCCACTGAGCCAAGGAGTAGGTTTGTTTTTCAAATTAAAAAGGTTTATTTGAAAAATTAAACAATAGATATATATCACACTTTATAATAAATTAATATTTGATATCATACTTATGAGTATGACAGTGATCAACACTGGGTGATGTTACACTAGCACACTGATTTAATTACTTAAGAGTTAGAATGGAAAGAACAAGGTAGCTGGGAATGCTTTATGGTTTCACAGAGATGCAAAGATGAATAAAAGGCAGTACAGAAATAAACTTGATATGATTTCAGCAAAAGATAATATGATTACTTTTTCTATGACAATTCACTCCCCCCCTACGCAATATAAGGAGATGGAAGTAACACACACACAGTCTTCAGGAATACAATCACAGTACAATATGAATTCAGTTCCCCCCTAGCAAGCTTAGGTCACAGGGATGATTTTAAACACAGGCAAAGTACTTTAAATGTGGTATGCAAAGAAGGGAAAACATGCTAAAAATGATTTTAATTCCCAATAAGAGATTCAGGGTGGGTGATAGCTACTTTAAATTAGTTCAGGATCACTTTAGCAATGCTCTATGAATGATTGTCAGGTTGCAAACGAATTTCAGCAAAGGGAAGCAAGAAGCTGCTATTTTGACAAGTGAAGAATTTTGAGCCAAATCGCAAATCGCTGCACTTTTTCCGGTTCTGTTCACAGCAGTCTGGTCTGGGTCTCTGGTTCTGCTCACAGGGATCTAGTCTGGTCTCTCTGGATACAGCACTGCTTTCTGGGTCTGCTACCGGTTCTGGCAAAAGTTCTTGGCAAAGAATTCAAAAGCTCGCCCGGCTGTAGAATAGTTTGGTTGGATTGCTGGATTCTGAAGGCCTGCTGAAAAAGGATTTAGCTGGTGGTCCAGGCCTCTCTGCTTTAAGTTCTGGAGTGAAGTTCTGGATCTCTGGAGTTCTGGATTCTGGAGTTCTCCGTCTGAGTGCTGCGCAGGAATTCAGTTGAAGGTTGGAAAATGAATTTCCCTGTCTGGCTTCCAGTGGCTCTTTTTATGTCTATTGAAACTGGGTGTGGATGCTAACTTTCTGTGCCCACCCCACTCATGATTTGATAGGTCAAGGATTTCTCTTTGACCTGATTTGAGAAGGGAGCAGTGAGTCATCAGGTGTCATCTTTATGGCATACAGAAAGAACAGTCCCCTCTACTTTTACCTTAGAAAATCATTTTCATAACTAAACACATTTCCCAGATACACAAGTGGTTGACATTACATATGCACATCATATATCACATAAGGTAGTTTCTGTTCCAACTCTGATGTTTCTAAGAGCTTGGATTAAGGAATGACAACATTTTGCACGTTTTGGTTGGTTTACCAATATTGGATTTTTACCAAAAATGACACAGATGTACACCTCCTTTCTACACATATTCCAGTAATTTTTCATTTTTCTAGCGTGAACCCCGTGTCTGCAATCTCCATAATTCATGGGGTTTTGCCTCAGAACATGGTACAGAGTTCTAACACCTCTTAAAATGTGCACAGAAAAATCACAAGAATAATTATATTAATTATATCATTTTGACAAGTCTGTACTATGAATTATCCATCTTTTTAAACTTATGCTCTGGCCCAGATGGGTGTGGGTTCCCAAAGCACATGTGGAATTTCTGGTTTGTCCACTTCCTCCAACTCAAGTTGCTCACAGAGGCACTGCCCCTCCCCGTTTCTCTCAAGAGGAAACCATTTACGACCCCCCCTAATATAAAATTTGCCTGAGCCAAGGAAGGCTCATTGTTCAGTTTCCTGCAGTCCCCAGCTGCTCCTGCCCTAATCCAATCAGAGAGGTGTCATCTCCCTTTGGTAGGGGCAGCAGAATGCAGCCAGGCCTGGGAGGAGTGGCTGAGCAAGTTTCAACTCCTGTCGGGGGTAGTTGCCGGGCAGAATTCAATCTCTTGAAGCCAGGCTTCAGCTAAATGTCACTTTTGTCCCAGTTTTTCTTCATCCAAATCAAACTTACAATTTTTACACATGCAGCTAAAATGCTGATTCTAAGTTCAAAACTATGACATTTAACAGTTGCAAACTATGTGACACTCAACAGTAGGTCACTCATTTATTTTAAACATTTCGATTTTAGTGTCTTTCAGTCCAATTTCACTTCAGCTGCTGACATCCACAGCTCAGCCAGTTTCATTACGAACATTATTTTGGGCTCTTTCGCTTTCAAGATATTGTATGCACACAAGTCTACCTTCTGCCAAATGTCTGCTGGTGTTCATTGAGATTTTTGAATATCTTGCAATGTTTAAAATAGGAATTTTTAGCTTGCATTTCAGAGAAACAAAGGTGATTTCAAAGCGCTTTCTGAGCTAACCGGCACTGATGTTTTTTCTTTGGCACACATTTCACTCATGGCACTCCTGGCCCATCACGCTTGCACTGGTGGGTGGCAGGTCAGGGGAACATTTTGGTGTGCGCCAAAACTGCACGGTTTTCCTGGATTCTGGCGCAATGTGGGCTTTTTCGGCCATCTTGGATTTTCTAAGCCCACAGCACCAAATGTT
Source organism: Ambystoma mexicanum (assembly GCF_040938575.1). Lineage (NCBI taxonomy): Eukaryota > Metazoa > Chordata > Amphibia > Caudata > Ambystomatidae > Ambystoma > Ambystoma mexicanum. Next base: position 1,322,155,516 of record NC_090922.1, on the reverse strand, counting down.
GCAGCATAATAGTCCAAACTTGGGTCAGGACACCCAACACTCCTCTGTGGAGACTATGCGCCAGTCGTTCTCCATGCCGTCTTCCGGCTCAGATGCCACCAGGGCCCCCTGTGGACCTACCCTGACCAACGCAGCCAGCTCTGTGGGGATCCCATCCCTGCCACAGTCGGGAGTCGGAGGTCCAGCAGGGGTGGACACTACAGCAACTGGACCCCAGCAGATGGAGGATGTGCCGGCATCATCGAGCAGGGCACGTGCACGACGGCGTCGGTGGATTCCATCAGCCTGGATGCCGTTGTGCTGGCAGAGGCAGTTGCGTCAGAGGCAGCGGCAGGCTCAACGTGGGAGGCGTCATGGCTCGGAGCAATCTACATCAGAGGGGCAGGCATCGGCCGGAGGGCAGGAGGACCCTGGAATGGGAGTGTCTTCCGTGTGGCAGCGGTTGGGCCAGCAGATAGGTGCGGAGCGGCAGAGGGCGGAGGAGGCACGGGTCACGATGGTGGGGGCGGAGAACTCCATGCGCAGGGTGCTAAGGCGGGCTGAGTGCCTCGAGGGAATTCGCAGGGAGTTGGAGGTGGACATGGCGTTATCCCTGCGAGACCTCCGGCCAGAGAACAGGCCCGCCTCCAAGACATTGAACAGGAGTTTGATGATGCCCTGGCCCATGACATCAACAAGTGAGCCATTGGACTTGCCCGCCGCCATTGTATATAGTTCATTAGTGTTAAGTTTCATTTTTTTTTTTAATTTCATTTGGGGCGCATGGACTATGCCCCACATTTTTGTATATAGTTAGTAATTTGGTAGGTTTCATTGTAGGTTTCATTTATGTTGTTGGGCTCATGGACCCTGGATTTGCTATTTGTACATAGTTTTACAGTGGATCTTTCTCCTTCATCGTTATTTTTCTTCACCATGGAGCAATGGATATTACGCTTTTCTTTCCCTTTGGATTTGCTTTGTTGGACGGTGACTTTGACAACATTTTAATTTGGATTAATTTGGATTTTCTTTTTTTTTAATTCATCATTTTTTGGGACATGCTGCATTTTCATTATTATTGGCATTCTTGTGTGTTTTTATTTCATTCCCTTCATTTTGACTTGATTACATTTTTGTTTCTTACTTCAATGTGTGGTCTTCTCTCATTGGTTTCATGCATGTCAAAATGTGGATTTTCTCAGTCATGTGTTGCCATTGTGTGGGTCGGACAGACTTGTACTCAAGCGCATACTGCTTATTTGTGATCTATCATGTAATGGGGATTTCTATTTGGAGTGGATGTAAAGCTTGGTTGGTTGTTTGGACTGGGGTGCTGTGGTGTGGTGTTTGTGAGGCCATAAGAGCCAGGGATCTGGATTGTGATGACGTGTTGGCTGGGGGACATGTGCCAAGGCCTGCTGGCAGATGCCTGTCAATGATGGGGGGGTGGGGGTGCAGGGGGACATGTGTGGGACATGTGTGGGGGCCTGCTGGCAGGTGCCCCTGACTGCTGGGGGGTGGGGGTGCTGGGGGACATGTGTGGGGGCCTGCTGGCAGGTGCCCCTGACTGCTGGGGGGTGGGGGTGCTGGGGGACATGAGTGAGACATGAGTGGGGGCCTGCTGGCAGGTGCCCTGCACTGCTGGGGGATGGGGGTGCTGGGGGACATGTGTGGGGGCCTGCTGGCAGGTGCCCTGCACTGCTGGGAGGTGGGGGTGCAAGGGGACATGAGTTGGACATGAGTGGGGGCCTGCTGGCAGGTGCCCTGCACTGCTGGGGGGTGGAGGTGCAAGTGGACATGAGTGGGACATGTGTGGGGGCCTGCTGGCAGGTGCCCTGCACTGCCGGGGGGTGGGGGTGCTGGGGGACATGTGTGGGGGCCTGCTGGCAGGTGCCCTGCACTGCTGGGGGGTGGGTGTGCAAGGGGACATGAGTGGGACATGAGTGGGGGCCTGCTGCAGGTGCCCTGCACTGCTGGGGTGTGGGGGTGCAAGGGGACATGAGTGGGGACCTGCTGCAGGTGCCCTGCACTGCTGGGGGGTGGGTGTGCAAGGGGACATGAGTGGGATATGAGTGGGGGCCTGCTGGCAGGTGCCCTGCATGCTAGGGGGTGGTGGTGCAAGGGGACATGAGTGGGATATGAGTGGGGGCCTGCTGGCAGGTGCCCTGCACTGCTGGGGGGTGGGGGTGCAAGGGGACATGAATGGGACATGTGTGGGGGCCTGCTGGCAGGTGCCCTGCACTGCTGGGGGGTGTGGGTGCTGGGAGACTTGTGTTGGTGATCATATTGCAACGTGACATGTGGCTTGGCTGGGGGGCATGCCCATGGTGGATGTGCTGCCTGCGGGACATGACCAGGGGTGCGGGGTAGTCCCCTGTGGTGTGGGCTGCCTGCAGGGGCCGTGGAGGGGGTAGAGGGGAAACCTGGGAGGACCCACACTGCCAATTCACATGTAGGACTCCCCGCGCACCCCCGAAATACGCATTCCCCGCTCTGACAGCAAAATCGCGTGTGAAACTTCATGCGCAGCCCGGTAATACACGTACCCTACTCCAATCACGTGTGAAACTTCCCGCGCACCCCTGAAATACACGTACCCAGTCCAATCGCGTTTGAAACTTCCTGCGCACCCCTGAAATACACGTACCCAGGCCAATCGCGTCTGAAAATTCCTGTGCACCCCTGAAATACACGTACCCAGGCCAATCGCGTGTGAAACTTCCCGCGCACCCCTGAAATACACGTACCCAGGCCAATTGCATGTGAAACTTCCCGCGCACCCCTGAAATACACGTACCCAGGCCAATCACGTGTGAAACTTCCCGCGCACCCCTGAAATACACGTAACCAGCCCAATCGCGTGTGAAACTTCCCGCGCACCCCTGAAATACATGTACCAAGCCCAATCGCGTGTGAAACTTCCCGCGAACCCCTGAAATACACGTACCCAGGCCAATCGTGTGTGAAACTTCCCACGCACCCCTGAAATACACGTACCCAGGCCAATCGCGTGTGAAACTTCCTGCGCACCCCTGAAATACACGTACCAAGCCCAAGCGTGTGTGAAACTTCCCGCGCACCCCTGAAATACACATACTCAGGCCAATCGCGTGTGAAACTTCCCGCAAACCCCTGAAATACACATACCCAGGCCAATCGCGTGTGAAACTTCCCGCGCACCCCTGAATTACACGTACCCAGCCCAATCGCGTGTGAAACTTCCCACGCACCCCTGAAATACACGTACCAAGCCCAATCGCATGTGAACCTTCCCGCGCACCCCTGAAATACACGTACCAAGTCCAATCGCGTGTGAAACTTCCCGCGCACCCCTGAAATACACGTACCCAGGCCCAATCGCGTGTGAAACTTCCCACGCACCCCTGAAATACACGTACACAGGCCAATCGCGTGTGAAACTTCGCGCGCACCCCTGAAATACACGTACCCAGGCCATTCGCGTGTGAAACTTCCCGCGCAACCCTGAGATACACGTACCCAGCCCAATCGCGTGTGAAACTTGCCGCGCACCCCCATAATACAAGTACCCCACTCGCACAGGCCCTTTCACGTGTGAAAGTTCCCACAAACCCCGTAATAGATGTACCCTACTGAAATTGCATGTGAAAATTCCCGCCAACCCCAGTAATACACCTACCCCACTCGCACAGGCCTTTTTGCGTGTGAAACTTCACGCGCACCCCAGTAATTCACATTCCCTGCTTGGCGTTTGCTGTTTGGCAGCCCTGTAAACTGGTCCAGGGTTAGCGCAGCCCTTTGTGCTGAATTGGGAATTTTGATGGCTTTTCCTTGCGCAAGGGCGTTCTTGGGGGCGTAACTGGCGCTGCTGCAGGGTCGCTGCGCCACTCTGCGCCACGGCTGGTTTTGGAGGCTAAAATCCATGAATACGCTGTGCGCGGAAATCGATTTTAGCGCACGTGGCTGGCGCAGACATTCGCACGCGCTCACTGTGCGCCAGCCGCATGCGCCACTTTTGTGTGAAATTCTATGAATTACCGTGAAAGTGTTGTTGAGTAAGGGTAGGTAGAGTGACCCCTTGATGTTTTCAAGCAGTGAGTTGCATGTTTTTGGAGTTGCCAGTATGGGTGAGTTTGACTACCCTTTGATGTTGTGCGGCAGTGAGTCATATGTTTTGAAGTTCCAGTATGGGTGAGAATAGTGACCCATTGATGTTATATTTGAGATGATGTTTTGAGCATGTGTGACAAGAGTAACCCATTGGTGTTGTTTGGTAGGTTTAACAGGTGTGGGTCAGTGCACTGTCCGCTTGCTGTTCGTAGTACTGGTGTGGTTGGAACACCTTCACACCCAGGTGTCAGTTGTTTAGTGTCTTACAGTGTCCAGTGGGGTGACCATTCGGTTGCTGGACGGGAGTGTTCTCATTCCCAAGAGTTGTATTACATTTTGAAATCTAGAGCTAGGGGATCTGTAAGGAGTAGAGGTGGTGGAAGGGTGCCATCTTGATGTAGGGTTTTCTGTTTAATTATTCTTTCAACTTGTTCTCACAGTGAATGCCAATAAATGTGTGTATTTTATTGTGGGAATTTTGGCAACATCATATTTCCATCAGGTTGCCAGTAGTCCGTTTTGGTGTGTAGTAGTGTAGTATTCTGTTGAGATCCAAGGAGATTTCGGCTGAGTTGTGTAGCCAGCAAACAGGGGTTCATGAGGGTTTTCCTTTGATTCAAATTCTACTGCGCGTGTTTGTTGCCCATGTGTGTGTGTGGTGTGTTTGGGTCTGTGGTTGCATGCTGAGTGCGTGTGGGTTGTGTGTCCCAGTTGTTCCTGTCAGATCTTCTTGGGTTGGTTGGGTTGAATTGGGTTGAGCGCGTGTTTTGAGGTATGTGTCTGCTGTGTGGAAGAAAGGGAGGTGTATTGTATTGTGTGCCTGGTTGTGTGTCTGGTAAGGTGGAAGGAAGGGAAATGTTTGGAATGGTATTCCTATCTATGGTTTTTCCCTGCTTTATCCTTCATGTTGTGTGTCTGGTTAGGTGGAAGGAATGGAGGTGTTCGGAATGGTATTCCTATTGTATGGTTATTCCCTGCTTTATCCTTCTTCCTGAATGCATGCTGTGAGTCTGCAGGTGTGAGGTCATGAATGGAATGGCTGGAGTGTGACTGACTGGAATGCTGAGTATATGAGGTTCCACCCAGGGCAGTTGATAATCATGTAATCTGGGTGGTGGGAGCCAGTGGGCTTCCCTAGTACTGTACTTATTATCTCGTTGTGATGAAACCTGATTAAAGTAACCTTAAGATCACAGCCGGCTACCAGAGTATCCTTTATAAGTACCCTGACTACGGGTCATAACACTGCAGCAGAAAATGGCCTCTTAATTAATGCCGCAAAGAAAGTATGATCTATTTGGGCTTTTTTTCTCAGCCAGGCCATCTACATTTATACCCCATCCAATTCTGAATCAAATGGCTTCATTGCTTTCAAATCAATTATAACTGTGAATCAAAGATTTGGCTGCTTTTCGATTAAACCAACATTACAATTCTATGAAGGGAAATGTATCCCGGAAATGATCTATGGGCTTGAACTCTACCTTGTTGTGGTACCTGAATGGAAGGATCGAATGGAGGCCAAACTTTGGAGGAGAATATTGGGAATCCCTGATTGTGTCCCTATGTCAGCTATTAGATTTGAGCTGGGATTAACTTCCTTAAAAGCCTGAGTAAAATAGAACTGCCTGTGACTGTATTAGAATTGGTGTCCCCTATGGAATCCCTGCTCTATGAATCTTTAGGTAAAGCCATGTTTGTGAACCTGAGTGGATACAGAGTAAATTTTTTGTCTGATTTTTGCAGATATTGTAACCAATTGCTGGAAGACTTGAATGTGGACAATGATTTCCTTATAGTTAATTCTGCTAAGGTTAAACACCATTTGTATGACCATGACTGAGTGGAGACTGTCCATAGCTCCTCCATGAGCCACCTTAGACACGAATATAAAAAGAGAGGGTCTGTTCCTCCATATCTCATTCTGTTTCCCTGCATTTCTCGTAGAGCGACATTTCCAGGCTTTCGATGGAATCTCCTTCCTACTCGTGAGATCCTAGAAAGGCGAGGGAAAATTGAAATGGCCGAACACTTTTGCGGATTTTGTAAAGATCACAAGAACATAGAAACAACAAAACATTTCATTTTAATCTGGCAAGCTTTGAAAGTCCAGCTAATGAGTTATGTGGGAAAGTTGTTCCTTTCAGCAAACTGGATGAATATTGATTCTTTGTGGCAAAGATGCTTAAACTCAACACCTCTATCTGATGTGTTAGCGGTTGCATGTTCTTTAAAATCAGTTTCTTTATGATTTAAAAGTGACTTTTTAAATTGATTCTTCTGATAAGTAACAATGAGATCAAATATCCTTTTATTATTTAGGTATGATTTCCATCTTTATTATCATTGCTTGTTTTGTATTTCTCTTTGTTTTTTTACAGATTGTATTAATTTAGAGTCATTTTTATGATGTTGTAAAGTTTTATTTTAAACCATATACAATAAAAGAAAAAACAATACACAGAAGCTTATCACAACCCATACTTGGCAAGGAAGTAAGGCCCCATATTTAATTAGTGTGTTCCCTCAGTTTCATTCTGTAAGAATGCTTCCCCTTTGTTCTGATGAATTCCTTGATCACTATGAGGTAACTGCAAAAAGAGGTTAATAACACCCTGAAAATCACTGTTAGATGTTACTATGTGGTGGTTATAGAAATGGTGGTTGGATTGTTTGTAGTGATCATGTTTGAGCACAGTTGAAAAGTGTTAGAGTGGCCCCAAAATCCCAGATAGGCCCAGATGAATTGAAATCAATCAAAACCAGACTTAATGATGGATTACACAAAGTGCACAGCAAAACCCAACTTTATTCATATTGAAACACAGCCGGGACAGCATACAAGCATTCAAGTCTCGCTGCTCTCAACATACTAATTGTTCTTTTTTTTATTTATTTTTATTTGTATTTGGTTAAGTGAAAACCTTTTACAAAACTTCTATTACCATTTCAATTTAAAACAACAAAACGATAAAAATAAGAAAAGAAAGACATTTTTCCAAAATACAGTCTTCCTTTTTTAGGTACTTGACATAGCTATCAAACGCCATGCCTAAGCAGCAGAATAAAATAATAAACTCTTTATGGTTTACACTTTGTTCAAAGAATCCATAAAGAATAAAATAAAAAAAATAAACAAGCCTGAAGAATACATTGACTGATGTAAACACAAATGTGTGAGTCCTTCATACTGCAATTTCACTATCAATAATGTTCCTAAAAATACAGATTTTCCTAAGAAGCCTTTAAGATCTTCTTGGTCCTCACAATGTCAAATTTCTCGAGGACTTTTACCACCGCTATTGTTAAGGAGCTTGAATGACCGGAAATTAGTCTGTTCCAAAACAAATCTGCAAAGTGATCCTCCCTACCGACTCCGAATCTTTCAAAGAATGAGAGTCTCATGGGCAAAGTCCCTTCACAGTCCAACAGTAGGTGTTTCAACGACTGGTTGGAAGGTGTTTCACAGCTATTGCATAGAGCGATTGCATCCTCCCCTTTTCCCGTTACCGAGAGAATCTCTCCTGTACATGCTATATTAAGCCTTATTCTGAGGAAGTTCATTCTGATCCTCCAATCTGGAATTTCCAAAGATAAAGGGCCAAAACTCCTTGTTTTTTTTCTACTTTTAGGAAGAGATCTTCAAGGGTTTGGAATCGCATCTTATCGATTGTCGTTATCCAGTCTGTTTCTTCTAAAAGTTTTTTTGCCTTTAAAGAATTGAGTATCAGCATCTCCAGGTCAGTTCCTGCTTTTTCCAGGCCTTTCAGTGTTCTTTCTACCAAATTTGAAAGTATTTTCGATTTGTTTGCTTCCAGATGGGCTTTGATATCAAAGTACAGGGTTTCCTTCTGGGCAGTAATTATTAGTCGGAAGAGGGAGATTAATTTCCATTCAGCCTGATCTTTAAGTGACCTTAGGCCCAGTTTGAATCTGAGAGAGGACATTGGAAGGCTCGATGGGAGACACAGTACTCTCTTCCAGACTAGCCCCTCCAGCCTTTGCCAATATATGTTCCATAGACATGTTTTTGTTTCAAACCTATAGAGGATCACTGGGACCACTTTGGCTATGTATAATTTAATCAATGGCATGAGTGAAAATGTGCAGAATTTTTGTGAGATCTTTTTCATTTGAGAAACTAGCTGTGAGATTTTTAATTGCACATCCTGTTCTACCTTCCCCTGTGATGGTGCTGCATAAACCTTGGAGCCCAGATAGGTTAGATCTTCTACTCTTAAGATCCTCTGTCCCGAAAGCTTCCAGTTTGGATAATTTATCTTCTTGAGTGGATGCTTTAAGACTACAATCCTCGATTTCTTTGGATTGATGGCCAGATCGTTTTCCTTTGCATAGATGTCCAATCTATCAAGAAGTCGCTGCAGCCCTATCGGGCTCTTGTCTAGCAGGACTACGTCATCAGCGTAAGCAAGCCAATAGATCTTACACCAACTGATTATGGGACTGGCAAGTACCTATTCTTCCAATACCTCTCCCATGTCAGCAAGGTAAAAATTAAAGAATAAGGGGGCACGCAGACAGCCCTGACGTACTCCTCTTTCTATCTTTATTGAGTCTGACAGATGTCCTTCGTCATCTAGCCGGACTCTAATAGTAGTGTCTTTATGCAGTTCTACCAGCATGGATAAAAGTCCCTCCGGAATCCTCAATTTCTTCAATTTTGCCCATAGGTGTGTTCTGTTCACATGGTCGAACGCCTTTGAGAAATCTACCCAGGCACCATATAACTGTTGTTCACCTTTGGCCTTTGTATTTTCGTTTAGGATGTTTAATATTAGTCCATTTAATGCTGTCGAGTGTCTGCCTCTGAAACCTGTATGATGTTTTGAGAGTATTTTTTTTTCTTTACCCAGACCTCTAACTCCTCCTATATGATCTTAATGAAGAGTTTACTCTCAATGTCTAGGAGGGCAATGGGCCGATAGTTTGTGGGTTGCATCCGTTCACTCCCCCCCTTAAATAGCGGGATGATAACCACTGATTTCCATGATGCAGGGAATTGTTGACTTTCTAGGATCTCTCCAAATAGCCAAGATAATATTTTGGCCCAAAGTAGAGGCTGCTTTTTCAGCACTTGGTAAATTAGGCCATTTGGCCCTGCTTCTTTGGAATTGGAGGATTTGGGATTTCTTGACGCTCACTGACAAATACTCTATCCAGCTTTTTTCTGGCACCAAGTTACATAATGCAGTGTCTGGGTTGCCTTCTAGGCGACGCATTACTGACCAGAATTCACCAGCGTCATTACTTCCTGCTAATTTCAGCATACGCTCACCGTCTTGCTGGAGTCGCCGCATCCTCCTGACCACCAACCACTGCTTATACCTTTGTGAGGCTCTCTTGGACTCCCTCCCATAATCCTCTCTACTAAGGCCTGCTCTTTTCAATTGCCTCAGTCTCTGATTGAGTAGCTTTTTCTCCTCTCTGGTCACCTCATCATATGAGTGCAATGCACTTGTTTGCTTCCACTGCTCCCCCCACACTTGGTGGGCAGATCTGCCAAATATATGTCATGAATTCCTCAGGCTTACAAGAGCCCTGCTGAATATCATCTGGGCTCTCTAGAAGTCTTCTATTTAGAACATCCTCTTCTTTTTTGTATTTACACAGGTGCAACCTACCATTCCTTAGTGAGTAGGATTGGGCCTGCTTGGCTCGTAGATATGATGCAATGTCTGAGAAGAGTAATTCCAATCTGGAGTGATCACTTCCACCCCCTTGCTCTATCTTCAGTGTGATGTCTAATGTAAAGAGATCCGCTGTCATTAATATGTAATCTGTTATCGAGGCATTGATCCCTCGATGTCAGGTTGGTGCTGTTGGAATGTCTCCTGGCAAACTTCCATTCACAATTTTCAGTCCCCATCCTGATAGGAATTTCACCCAAATGTTTCCACTGCCTGAGATCATTCGAGACCCATGTTTACCAGGGTTTCTTTCCAACGCTACGCATTGGGCATTAAAGTCCCCTGCTAATATTACTCGGGCACTCCCATTACTGGTTTTGATTTTTTCCAGCAGTAACGACAGAGTATCATGGCTTTTTGAAGAGCAGGTAGGCAGTGAAAAGTATATCCTTCAATTGTGATTGGATTTACCAGCCATGTCTCTTGAAAAAGAAGGATGTCTATATTCCGAAATAGATGATTTTTCATTTCCCCGGCAGAGAATGCATTGGAACCCTGTGAGTTCCAGCTCACCATAGACAGCCCTCTCTGCCTAAAGAGACTGGCTCCCCACCCCCGATTTCTGCAGGACCTGTGTCAGGAACTCCGGAAGCATTGCAAGGGCTTTGTCCTGAGTATTACCAACACTGTTTTTCTCTTCCACTTGATTAAACTCTGATTTACTGCTTTCCCTAGAATATCTACTGGCTTTAGAGGGCTGTTACTGGATGCTTTGTGCATGACACTGTAAGGCCCCATCTCTCCAGTTCTATTGACGCTCCGACTATTTCTTCCAAATCCTATCTAGATGTTAAACCCACTTCAGCTGCAAATGGGGTACTTGGGAAGCATACAGATTCAATATTCAAGGAGCTCAAAAGATAGAGATTTCGCATATCCTTGAAGTATGAGAGGATTACACTTCTGCATAATGATTTATGCTTCCTGTTTTTGCCTGAGATGCTGAGCCATAGTTTTGGCATCGCAAATAGGGACTTAGCCTCTTCTTTGGTCTTACTTTCCCATGCAAGGTGTTTTAATTCTTGAGGATCTGCCGGCAATCATGTTTCATTCTCATCCATTTCCATTGATTTTTCCTCTCCATTAGATTTTAAATTGAGCGAGGTACACTTGCCAATTTGATTTCCTCAATCGATGATTTTTTTCCCTGTAATGTGGTCAGGGATTTCAGAAAGATTGGTGCAATTTTCATACACGTATTCTGTATCTCGGGCTCCTTAGAACTTTCAATTGATTTAGTGGTCATGGCAGTGCATTCATTCAATAGGAAAATTGAAGCGACCGGACGGTTATATTGCAGTGGGGCCAATGGGGGGGTGGGACAATGAGTATTCTTCTTGTTCTCATCAATTGGGAGTGTGTTTACCTCATTTCATTCTTTTATACCAAGGTGCATGTAATTGGTCGCCCTTTCCCACTCTTTACAGTCTGTTTGAAGGCCAACACTTATGCTTTTAATTTCAATACCGTCCAAGGGATCCTCTTGACAACGCTTGTTTTTGGTTTTTAAAATGACTTTGCTTGCCTCTCCTCCTTTTTACTCATTTCTTTGGGGTCCTCCTCCCCAGTGAGTGATTATTTCCTGAGCTCTTCTTCCTCTCCAGTGTTCACTACTGGTAATTTTAGTAGAGATTTTAGGAAGATATTTGTTTGATTTTTTATATTTTCCACTTTTTTGTTTCTCTGTTTTCTTTTCTTCCCTCACTGGATGGAGTGAATCCATGTTTCTTCTCGTCCTCCTTGTTTCTCTCTTCCTTTCTTTTCTTCTTCCCTTTGATCGTTGCTGATCCATACCTAGCATAGTTTGTTAAGCTTGATCCATATATTTTGGCTGATGATGTTGTTCCTCCAGCTCAGACTCCTCTTCTAATGCTCCATCCACTGCACTGGCTAATCGTCTGAATTCCTCAAGGGTCAATTCGGACAGGGGGTATCATCGAAGGGATCCTTTATCTCCTCCGAAATATCTTCTACCTCTTTTCCCCTTTGAGGTTGCCAACCGATTTTCATTTTGCTTTAGCAATTCTTGTAGGAGTATTTTGTTTTCTTCCTCCTCTTTCCTCCGTGAAGCCAATGCTAGTTGAATGGCTGATGTATCTAATCCTTGTTTGGTTAACTCCAAGTTTATATCCTTCATCCAGGGTACAAGGCTTGCATTAATGATATTGTTGCAAACCACCAAAGATGAATCCAAACTTGCTGTTTCCTTGGTGAGTTCTCAGAGTATCCCTGCTTGTGCCTGGACTTCGGTTTTAAGTAGTTTGAAGACGGAAACCAAGGAGTTAAGAACAAAGTTTTATGCTGGAATTGTGGCTTCATTTGAGCATGGCATTCCTTGTTGGACAGAGCTGATCTGTGCTTGAATTGGGTATGGCGAAGAGCCCAATTCTCTGTCTTTTTCCCATGTTTCTCCTTTGTCAGTCCCATTATTCTCTCTTCCCCCCACCTGACGTACTGAGATGTCTTTTGGCGTTGGTCATTGTTGTACTCTCAGGAGGGTTGATGTCTCCTTATTAGTCATCTGGTTCTCCATATTGGCTTCATCCTGCTCTGTCAGAATACACGCCATTTGCAAGAGATCCTGGTCGTCCACACTTTTAGATTTTGTTTTATGAAAGTGGTCATCACTTTTCTTTTGTATTTGTTTAGTAGTGACTGTATACTCCAGTCCTTGCTTCCAAGATTGCATTATTGGGTGATTCTCTGTGGCTCCTCCCATGGCCGGGGATGGAGTCTTTGAGGGGCTTATGTTTGCATGGATTTGAGCCTGAATTTGAATTATCTGGCCTTCTTCAGCCCCTTCAATGGACCCAGCAACACAGTCATCCTGTCGGGGCTGTAGGTTTTGTGGCTCTTTATCATCTAAAGTCTCCTGCTGTTCTGAGTAGGACCGGTCCCATTCTGGGCACCTAGGATCATCCTTTGTTAATGTACTAAGGAGTTTCAATTTTTTTTCTTCAATTTTTCTTTTTATAATTTTTTTGGATAATTTTTCAATTTTTGTTTTGAATATGTGTTTCACCTTTCTTTTCCTTTTCACTTCTGATATAGGGATAGCTTAGGTGGTTACTCCCAGGTTGCCCTCTGGCCACTACCCTTCTTTAATCAGATCGTTTTTAAATACCTTCCTTGAGGCTTTTGCCTAACAGGATAATCCAACTTCTGGTTGGAGCCCTTATCAACAGGTCTTTGGTGGGGCTTAAGTTGGTGCTATTCAGGTAGTAATTTGGACGGATGAGATGGCTTTCTGTCTTTCACTCCCACAGTGGGGGACTTCCCAAAGTACCTAAAATCGAGTGATCTCGCCTTGTCACACTAAAGTTTCCCTTAGATTTAGTTGGGGAACTATAAGGATCGAAGGTAGGGTGTGAAGATAGGTGGCACTACACCACGGGATCAAATCACGCTACAGTTCAAAGATCCCTGAGCCCACAAGCCCAACTCTCCTTACCTTCTTTTCTCGTTCCTCATTGTTCCGCTCCTAGCTTTGTTCTATCTGAAGAGCTGATGAGTTGCTAGTTACAAGTCGGCTTCCGACATCCGGATGCGTATCGTTCTGAATCCAATCTTTTGCTTCTTCATTGCTCCTCTCAGAGGCCCTCTCAGATTCTTGCAGGCCCTGTTGTGGTGATATATTATGATATACCTCACTTAACAGAGCGGCGCAGCACAGCCAGCACAAACAGCCAAAAACAGCCTCAGTCCATGCCCTTTTCTCCGCGATGAGCTTCTCGCCGCAAGGGCAGGCAGTTCCTGTTTTTCACTGGCAATTTTTGGTGGGCAAGTCCTGCCTCTAGTGGAGCATTAAAGGGGCTGTGTTGAATGTGTTGAATATGCTTGTTACGTTCTGTTCTCTGTCCTTCTGTCCTTCACAGCACAGCACGCAATAGAAGGTGAAAGGCAGTAGAAAGCAGTGAATGAATGTTCAGCTGTAGCTGAACAGCACGGCACAGCACACAGCCAAAAACAGCCTCACTCCTCACCCTTTTCTCTGTGACAGGCTTCTCTAAAAACAACTGCTTAAGTACTACAAATTTGTCATCAATGAAGCCTGGCATACTATCAGTCAACAAAACCTATGTGGAACGGAGATAGATTAGTGGGTTTGGCTACTTATAGATTCCATAAGTGTTAAACATTTTCATTGGGTTACAAATATCAGATGGACCCACCTGGCACCTCCACAATATTGATGAAGGTTGAACTACATCCGCTGCATGACAAAGGGTTGATTGGCATACTACTTGATTGGCAGTATGACTCCAAGGATTGTGATAGGTTGGCACATTGCTAACCAACCTTGGACACTTGACAGGTTGTCAGGATATGACCCAGACATAGAGTAGAGGAAGAGAGGTCCATGGAACATTCTTCCTCCAATTAAAAGTTACCATCCCTCATTCTCAGGCCATGAGATCGGGCAGTCCCTTTGTACTTGGCCTTGTGTGGCACATCATGTCTATGTGTGCGTTTAAGGAGTATGGCAGGTGTCCTATCTGTGTTTGATTCTATTGAATGGCCAGTGTTCTCCAATTGTGGGTCATGTGCGATGTGACCATGTTTGGAATAGATTGACCCCCTTTCTACTAAGGTTTTAGCTAATATTAATGTGTATGTCATGTTATCTATTGCCAGTAGGGACACTCTTGAGTGATTCTTCATGGAGTCTTTTAACTTACTGTTTTACTGTATATGACCATGACAAGGTTGTTTGTGCCCTTCTGAAACATTTAATTTATCTGGGTGTATACTGCTTGCGTCTTGGGAATTGCTATCTCATGCCTTCATTCCTATCCTTCCTAATTTCACTTTATTGTATTGTATTGTATTGTATTGTATTGTTTATTTATAAAGTACGTATACACAAAACCAATGCTTCCAAGCTCTCCAAGACAGGAGGGGTACATGGGATACAATCATTCATAGAGTCTTGGAAATTTCAGAATGATATACAGTAATAATAAGCAGACTAGGCCTGATGACATTTCTGCTAATTCAAGTGCATAACAGGTAGTTGGGTGAGCGGGAGAGTAGAGAGGGGTACAGGCATGACAAACTGACAATAATTCGAGTGTGTGACAAGAAGTGAGGATAGGAGAGGATATGAGCAGGTTATTGCGCATACAGATTGTGTAAGTGCCATACAGGAATGGGCGAAAAGAAGTGCGTCTGGTCCCGGGGCCAGGGTAAATTCAGAGAGTTATCTCTTAGGGAAGTGTGTAGTGCTGCAAGTAGTGCAGGGGCCCAAAGGCAAGTGCAGGGACTGGTGTGGGTGCCTGGGACCTTTAAGTTTCTGAGGTGAGCCAGGAGAGCAGTCAGCCATGTGAGCAGCAGAAGGTGGTAGCAGGTCGAAGCAGAGGTTAGCAGGGGAGAGGTAGAGAGAAGACAGAGGAGAAGAGGAAGGTCTTGAGGAGTTTCTGAAATTTTAGGAGATCCGGCTTGAGACGCAGAGAGGCAGGGAGACTGTTCCAGACGATGACCCCTGTAGAGGATAAGGATCTTCCCCCAAGTCTCTGTTTGGAAAAACGGCTCACTCTCAGAGAGTTGGAGGAGGATGAGAGGAGTGCTCTAAAGGGAGTGGATTTGGGAAGAGTGAGTTGTAAGTAGTTTGTGCCCCAGCCCCAGAAAGCCCTCTGAACTATGCAGAGGGTCTTGTACTTAATCCTTGTAGCCACAGGGAGCCAGTGGAGGGACTTCAGTGCCAGAGAGATGCGGTCCCTGAGCTTGAGGCCACGGATAAGCCTTGTGGTTCTGTTCTGGATGAGTTGTAAAGGTCTGCGTGTAGAAGCAGGGAGATTGAGAAAGAGACTGTTAAAGTAGTCAGGTCTGGAGAGAACCATAGCTCTAGAGACAATGCGTCTCTGGGGGAAAGTGAGAAAAGGTAGGATACCTCGAAGGAGGTGCAGCTGGCAGTGACCTTGGCAATAGTTGCCAGCCACTGTCTGAGCCCTGCACGTTTATGTATTTCCGTGGATTCAGCCTTTAGAGTTTTTCCAAGGCTACGAGGCCTGTGTTCATTCAACGATGTCCTGCAGCTTCCATTTTTAATAAGATGGCTGCCCCACTACACTTTTGCTTTTTTGTTAATGAGCTTTATTTGTGTATTGTTCATGTTCCATTCACCTTATACATTGGTCATGTTAGTGTTCTTCATGCCTGTGGATGATATGTTTAAATACATATATTACCTATGGTGTGTGTTCTTCAGGTAGAGTGCATGTTTGCTTCATGTCTTCGTGTCTATGCATCACATTTACATAGAATTGTGAAGATTAGCCAAGGGTCACATTTACAAAGAACTGTGAAGTTAGCCTTTCATCATATTAAGATAGATGTGTGAATAGCCACGCGTCACATTTAGATAGAATTGTGAAGATTAGCCAAGGTGGTCTCTCATGAAGGCATGCTACCATGATCTGCCTGGGAATTGATGCCAGGAACTCCTTTACCCGGGGAGCAGTATCAAGCATGCTTGGTTTTGGGTTGCAATTTTGTCTCTTGCCGATATGCACTATGCTCTCCAATCAGATGAGCTCCGTAGCACTCATAACTCACGGAAGGGACAAGAATACGATAATTAAGATTTTTTAACCATAAACTACGACAGGAATACCTGTGTCAACAGATGGGCGGGGGGGGGGGGTGTGGACCGCACCACGTGACACCCCTCACAGGGGGAGCACCAGGGGCACCGAGTACACCTCCCCATCCCTCTAGTAAACCCACTGTATAGGCTGTACCTTTCAACAATAAAAACACTCTGCAGGATGTTTACTTCACTCAGCTGCACCAGCACAACAGTAACACATGCTGATAATCTGCTAATGAAATATAAATACAAGGAATTTGAATGGAGAATACTCTGCAGGCCATTTTGAAAATCCGATTGCATTTCACTATTCGCTGAGTCAGGAAGCTGAGATTTCCCCCTTGCGATTTATGGCCCGTTACATCCGTACTCGCTGTGGGATGTGCTCTGGCGATGTGGTTCGCAGCAGTGGGCTGCTTCATCACATCCTCCGGAAGTGCAAAAAAGAGCCTCAGTCTTAACAAACAGGGCAGGAGCCCTGAGAGAGGTGAGTAAGCAGCTTGACAAATCCCTCAGCCAGCGGATTGTTACCTTGACTCATTCTGTTCGTATGTCAAATGACAAATGGCTTTGAAGCCAGTTCGAATTCAATATCGAGGCTAAAAAAAACATTGGTGGCAGTGCGGAAGGAAAGACTGCAGGAGACATAGCAGGCTGCTGAGGGAAATCTGTGTCAGTAAACACTGAGTACACTGATAGAGCGTATTTTCTTCTATCAAGTTGGTGGCTTTCTTCAGGGTTTTTATTCGGGCAGGTAGTGTTCAGTTTAATTTTCTAAAGCAGCTTAGTGCTCCAGCTCAAGTCACTTTTGAAACCCGGTGTAGACTTGTCGAAATGTTACAACAACAAAAAAACAGCTAGGTTTTCATTATATTCACAAAACATGTATTGGGTAATGATGCATACAATGGCTTTCAAATAATATTATTTCTGGGTTTTTTGTCTCTCTGAAGGAAAACAAATGTTACTATCCGATAAGTATTACTTTTTTAATATAGTGCTTCATGCTCGGGCCCTCTCACTTTAAAGCACTACCATAATCCATGTTTATCATGATGCAATTTAGTGGTACTCTGTGTGCCTTCCTGGGAAGGATGAAAGTCCGAGTTGGCCCTGCCTGGATTCAAACATTGTCCTACAGACAGGCCTCACGTAGGTGGGGCAAGAGCTTAACCTGATTTTTTATCTGACTGGGCAACAAGGTAGTTGTTCCTAAAAAATGTTTAGGAACTCCCGTCCCCTGCACACTGTCTATTATCTGTAAAACAGATCAGTCATTTAATGAAGTAATCAAGGGTTCATATAAACAGTTTGATATCATTTCTTAACAATCAACAATTCAATACGTGAGATAGAGTAAAGAAATAACCATCTCCCAATTTTTAGATCAAAACAATCATAGTATTTTATTGTACAATATTAAGCCCAACGCGTTTCGAGTTTGTACTCTTCTTCAGGGGCAATATCACAATTCCTCAAATTTCTCGAAAAAATAGAAATGATACATCTTAGCATGTTCTTGTACTTGTACTTCCATTAATAGAAAGCGTCATTTTAATCCATTAATAGGCAACCATAGATATATTTCATTTGAAATAAACACACCCCTTTGACAATTTGAACAAAATTGATGAGTTAAGTCTGCTAATGCTAAAAATGGTCATACCTGCTTAAAGTGATCATCCACACTTATCACAATCAAGGCTCTAGGAGGGGTTTGCCTAGTCAAATGTAAGATAATTCTGAAGGTAAAACTAGAAAACTAAGTAAGGTCCAAGATCAAGGCATCACTTACCACTGAAGGTGAATATAAAGGATAGGCGAAATATCTGATAGTTCAAAAACGATGTGATTTCCAGTTGAATCAATGGTAGAAAACCGTGCTATAAACAAGAGAATATACCACTAGTCAGTAACAATACTATGGTATAGTATAGAGTTATATATATGAATAAGTCTGTCTACACTTACATCAAAAACAATTGGTGTCACACAGGACATCAGTCAGGAAAAGGACATTTTTTCCGGGACCCAAAAAAAGGACCCACTGGCACTTATAACTGAGCTTTAGCAATGGACGGACTCTGTTACACCTAAAAGGAATATGCTATGAATCAGGGGAGGAATCTGGCAAGGCAAGCTCATGCAAGTGAAATCAAAGTGCTGCTGCCTGTCATCAATATTCTAAATGCACACCAGATCAGGAGCACTCTAACCCCCACTGCATATAACACAGACACACCACTTACATCACAACCTGAGGATGTATTCATATGTCTGATAGAACAGAACCGAAGTAAATGCACACTGAGAAGGTGTCATCCTATAAGCAATCTGCAGACCCAACAAGACACAGGAATGACTGTAGAGCCTGTTGCTGGTCTCTGGGTCCAATGAACACCAGTCATAGAATCTAGCTAGTACTCATAAATCCGATAGAACAGAACTGGATGTAATTGCATAACGAGAAGGTATCTTCCAATAAACAATGGCAGACTCAATGAGACATAGGTACGACCTTAGACCTGCAATGTGCTTAACCCAATAAAGATTAGGAATAGGGCAACTCAACACCAATGACACTGCCATGCCGGGAAAGACAAACTGAAGCCCAGTAATCAGAACAAACTCCATGCTAGACAGAGAATCTCTCTCAGAGAACCAGTGCTCCGCACCTCTAGAATAGGTACGGTCAGCTGAGCGGGCACCGGAAGGTCATCTGAAATAGGGCTTTCCCACCAATCCACACAGACACTCACAGATACTGATATGCTCTCTTCTACAGCAACAAACAATAGAATGCAGCTTTACCCCTTGATCAATATCAGCCTAGCTGCACACATACCTACACACATCCATGAACACCCCAGAAGTCTTTGGAAATGCAGCTATACCCCATGCAAAAATCGGCACACATAATCTCATACACAATCTCCACCACTACCAGAATGCAAACTCCGAGGTCAACGGCCTTGCTGCACACATTCTTTTGAACTAACACGACCACTGCACAATGCCTAACATTAGGATGCAGCTACATACCTCGTAAACTGCATGCCCCCAAGCATTATTTACTACTCTACCATCTCTCGCCAGAGGGTGTTCAACCCACAGCGCTTTTTGGGATCATAACAATGGTATTTAAGGCACTATACAAAGGCACAAAAACATAACATAACATAATGCATGCTCTGTTACAACCTAACTTTGAATGCTTTTACCATCTGCAGCTCACATTGTTCCCAAACCCTACTGTACCTGTGGGGGATAGGGGTGGAACGGCTGTCTCAGTGAGTAACGTCTCTCACGTTTGGGATATTGACATGGGGGAAGGGCAGGAGTTATGGATGACGTATTTATCTGCCTCGCAACACACCCCCTCTTGTCGGGTCCTCGACCGCTCTCATTATTCTGCTCTTTCCCAGATAGGGCACTTTGGGTACCCATATTTTACTCACCCCCTCAAGCCTCCTCCACATCTCACGTGTTCCTCTGGACTCCAGGTCCTGTAGAAGCATTCCCCCAGAGAGTCACAATATACCCAGTGCTCTGTGCAATTGTGGGGGTCCTGAGGATATGAGAATTTTGTGTCATGATCTCTGCTTCCAAAAGGTCAGGGTTTTCCCAACTCCCTTGGAAGCAGATCCATAACCCAGGTTCCGAGTGCCAACCAGTCCCAATGGGGACCTTTTGGACCCAGTCCTGGCGCCAGTGGCACCAGGCTCATAAATATGCCCAGTCCCAGCGCTGGAAGCGCCGGGCTCATAATGCTTGGGTGGACTTACCTGCAGCAGACCATGCTGCTTACTTGCCTGCCAGTTGAGCCTCTGATCCTCTTCTGTTTGGAACTACTTTTCCTGTTGGGTGGGGCTGGAGCCACTCCCTAGATGCAGAACACTGGAACTCTTCTGGAAGGCAGGAACTCTTTTCTTACCAGGAACTCTTTTCTTACTTCGGCGTGGCTTTGGAAGGAGACACCTAAGCACTACAGGAGGCTATTTAAACCACACCCGGTGGATGAATCTTGCTTTGCGTTATTCTGCATCCTCTGCAGCAGAACGCTCATCGTGTCTTCTGCATCTGATCCTGGGCCTAAGGAAAAAGGCTTACCATCCTGAATCCAGTCTTCAGCAACACCTATAAAGACAAGAAAGAACAGGTTAGCATTCCGGCATCTGAAAGGCAAAGGCTTACCTACTCTTCGTACGCTCCGGAGGTCTTCACACTGTATTCCGGCATCTGAAAGACAAAAGCTTACCAACTCTTCGCATGCTCCGGAGGCCGTCGGCGCTGCATCCCGCATCTGAAAGACAAAACAAGGTGCGTTTAAAGACATTGGGGAACTTTAATACTCACGTGCCATTACTCCTTTCCACATCTAACCCAGTGGGTATCCCGGCACCCTGCAGCCGCTCCGAACTTGTACCTGCAAAATAAAAAGACAGTTCGAGCGCATTGTGAAGCTGGCAACAAGCGCTTACTTACGTGCTTCCAGGCGCTTCTATTCATCACACGGGCTCCATCTTCAAGGCACTTCAGCCCATCATCCGCCATCGCCGGAACCCTGCAAAACAAGAGACATCATTATTAAAGACTTTAAAGACATTTGAGTTACTCAAAACTTACCGTTCGTGCAGTAAACGACGGACAGCAGTCCTCTGAAGTCAAGAGGCCTGCGCTACCTATCCGGTGAAGAAACTGGTTACAGCACCCTGCCCCGAGGCAGATGGAGAGCTCGGCATTCACTTACCTAAGGTGAGAGCGTTAACCTGTGGGGGTCTACAGGAGAGGAGAAGAGGAAAGAGATAGGGACACCCCAATAACCCCAGTTCATTAACCCCGTATTTTCTATCTGCAGACATCTTACTCTGCACGTCAGGCATACAGTGCACAGAGATCCAGCCCAAAGAGCCAACCGGGTGCTGCACATCACCTTTGAAGATACGGTAGTCGCCCAGTCAAGACCGGCGCCTCTGCGAGAATCAGGTGAGCGTTACAGAACGCAAAGCCTACCGCAAAACTCTCGCCCAGGCGCTATGGAAACCTCGGATACTGACCACCTAGCCCGGTTACTTGGGGAACTAAGGGCAGAAGTGCATGCAGCTCGTCAGGAAACGAACGCTCTAAGAAGGGAACTAATTATTTCCAAGGAGAGAACAGATGATCTTGCTAGACAATTGCTACAGTCACAAGCCGGACAGACCCCGCTACCCGCATCAGGGGCAAATCTTCCTTCAACATCCTCTATGAATCCAGTGCAGATCAACCTACCTGGGAATGTACCTCTGGCTCCGCCCGAACGATTTTCTGGTGACCCAAAGAGGTTTGCGGTATTTATCAATCAGTGCCGGTTGCACTTCTTATGCCGGCCAGCAGCCTTTCCAACTGATCAAGCTAAAGTAGCTTTTGTACTTTCGTACCTTAGTGGCAATGCGGCAGACTGGTCGATCCCTCTAGTTAATCAAGATGATCCGGTTCTCCATGATTTTCAAGCCTTTCAGCTTAGTATGGAAAAACTGTTCGCAAGACATGCACAGGGGCAGGCCTTGGACAATGAGCTTCTTTCGTTGCGACAGGGTAATCAAGACCTTTTGGCTTATATTGCATCTTTCAATAGACTAATAGTGGAAACTCAATGGCCTGAGGACAAAAGGATTACGCTGTTTTATAGAGGTCTACGTGGAGAGCTCAAAGACGTTTTAGCCCAAGTAGTGAATCCCCCACAAGACTGTTCGGATTATATAGACTTGGTCGTTCAAATAGATCACAGACTGCAGAACAGGAAGGCCGATCATTCCAAGTTTGATGCCCGAGTATTTTCCAAACCGCCAACTCCTTCCAAAGGAGTAGACTCCGGGGAACCCAAGCAAATAGGGGGTCTGAAAGGTCCTCTAACACAAAGGGAGCGGGAAAGGAGAAAACAGTTGCAATTATGCCTATATTGCGGAAACTCAGGGCACTTTCTTCGAGACTGTCCGGTGAAACCTGCCAAGAAGGCAGTAGGAGCTGCAGTTACCCCAGTTACAAACTCTGAGCAGGGAAACGACCTCGCCCGACAAGAATAGAGGTCCTCTTGCCGAGCGTGAAAACCAGTTCCGTGACCTCGCATTTCGTGATACCTATGGTCCTCATTAGCCCTGATAATCCGGATCGATTACATGCAATTGAAGCTTACGTCGACAGCGGTGCCATCGGCAATTATGTGGATCATGAAATGGTTTTGAGGATGAATCTAACTCTTTGTCCCAAGGCTGTAAAGGACGTCATTACTACGGTGGATGGTACGGAGATAGCCTCCGGGCCAGTAACGCATACCACTCAAGAGGTGACGCTAGTAAGTCAAGATGGACACCATGAGAAGATCGTGTTCGATGTGATCAAGGCCCCTCAGTTCCAGATTATTCTAGGAATACCTTGGTTAGAGAAACACAATCCTCTGATCGATTGGCGAGCAAGAATGGTCCAGTTTCCAGAATGTGTCTCTACTTGTCACCCTCCACCTGGTGTTGCACTGGCAGCAATTTCTTCAGAGACTCCCCAGTTACCTCCCGAATACCTAGAATACCAAGATGTTTTCCGGAAGGAGCAGGCTAACTCTCTACCTCCTCATAGGTCTTATGACTGCCAGATAGACCTGATACCTGGATCTACTCCTCCTTGTAGTAGACTTTATGCCCTCACCGAGCCTGAGAACCTTCACCTTCGACAATACCTGGATCAATACCTGGCAAATGGGTTTATTCGTCCTTCCAAGTCCCCTGCCTCTTCAGCTTTGTTCTTCGTTCCAAAAAAAGAAGGAGACCTTAGAACTTGTATCGATTATCGCTCCCTGAACCAGATCACCGTTAAGAATAGATATCCGTTACCTTTGATCCCTGAAATCCTGGACCAAGTCAGAAAAGCATGCATATATACAAAGCTGGATCTTAGAGGAGCTTACCACTTGGTACGAGTAAAAGAGGGCGATGAATGGAAGACGGCCTTCCGCACCAAGTATGGGCTATTTGAATATCAGGTCATGCCCTTCGGACTTTGCAATGCCCCGGCCGCCTTTCAATATTTTATGAACGATGTCCTCAGAGAGCTCATAGATGTGTGTGTTGTTGTTTACATCGACGACATTCTCGTTTATTCTTCATCGGAATCTGAACATCGGAAACACGTGAAAATGGTCCTCGAAAGATTGCGTCAACACAAACTTTTCGCTAAGTTGGAAAAATGTGTTTTCAACGTGACTGAAGTTGAATTCTTGGGATTCATATTATCGCCTGGCGGAGTGCGTATGGATTCAAAGAAGGTCGATGCAGTTCTCAAATGGCCATCACCATCTTCCGTAAAAGGTGTGCAAAGCATGTTAGGCTTCGCTAACTTTTACCGCAGGTTTATCCCCGAGTTCTCTCGAATAGTCCAGCCCATCACTGCCTTGTTAAAGAAAAACAAACGTTTTGAATGGTCTACCGAGGCGGAACAAGCTTTCCAGGATTTGAAGACTAAATTTATCTCTGCACCAATCTTAAAACACCCTCGCCCCGAACTCCCCTACATCGTGGAAACTGATGCTTCAAGCCTTGCCATGGGGGCAGTTCTATCACAAAAGGACCCGGTAACCAATCAGTTGCATCCCGTGGCATTTTGGTCCCGCAAATTCTCGCCTCCTGAAGTCAATTACACGATTACTGACAAGGAACTTCTGGCTATCAAGTCTGCCTTTAAGGCTTGGCGGCATTATCTGCTGGGGGCCCGACACACCGTTACTGTGATTACGGATCACCGAAACCTGCAATATTTGAAAACCGCAAAAGCCCAATCCTCTAGACAACTCCGTTGGGCATTATTCTTTGCCGAGTTTGACTTCATAATTACCTATCGACCTGGTACAAAAAACGGTAAAGCCGATGCCCTTTCTCGGATGGGAGTGGAAGAACACTTGATCAACCCTAAACCTGTACCAATCATTCCCGAACAAAGAATTCTGGGTGTAATCGCCACAGAATCCATAGAGGAAGTCAAGGATAAAGCCAGGCAACTTGTAACTCCAGCAGACATACAGAATTGGCATCTGCAGGGAAAGGACTTTGCAGTAAAGGACAACTTATTGTATTTCCAAGAACGATTATACCTACCCAGCACAGATTTACAGAAAAAAGTAATCTCTTGTTATCACGACTCTTTAATGGAAGGTCATCCCGGTATAGCCAAGACCTCAGAAAAGATCAAGCGCTACTTCTGGTGGCCGTCTTGGAAAAAAGATATCAGAGACTTTATAATGTCCTGTGGAGTATGCGCCCAAAACAAGAGTCAAAAGGAAAGACCAGCAGGCCTCTTACGCCCTATTGACATCCCACCACGCCCTTGGCATACGCTTTCTATGGACTTCATCACCGATCTACCTCCATGCTCCGGATACAATACGATTCTAGTAATCGTGGACTTATTCTCCAAGATGGCGCATTTCATTCCGCTCAAAGGCTTGCCAACAGCAGCAACTCTGGCCCGAATATTTCTCGAAAACATCGTCCGACTGCATGGTTTTCCTTCGGTTCTAATTTCGGATCGAGGTAGTCAATTTATTTCTCATTTTTGGCGAAGTTGCTGTCGGTCGGCTCAAATTGATGTGAGACTATCGACCAGTCACCACCCTCAGACCGACGGACAAACCGAGAGGACCAATCAAACTCTGGAACAGTATTTACGCTGCATGCTGCAACAAACTGAAAAAACTTGGAAAGATATCCTTTGGATAGCCGAGTATGCCTACAATAACTCTGTCCATTCGGGAACTGGGAAAACCCCATTTTTTCTTTTGTACGGCAGTCACCCTCGAACCTCGGAGTTGGATCCCCTCCAAGATCTTGAAACACCAGCAGTAGACTACCTGCATTCTACAATCACCCAAGCCATTAAGGAAGCTGTTTCTCACCTTCAAAGGGCTAAAGAACAATACAAGAAAGGAGCAGATCAACATCGGAAGGAAGCCCCTCACTATCAAGTAGGGGATCAAGTCTGGTTATCCACCAAATATCTATCTCTAAAAGGGCCACGCACATTCAACCCAAGATACCTTGGTCCCTATTCCATCACTACCATAGTAAACCCAGTAGCGGTCAAGTTGGACTTGCCCCCGCACATGAAGATACATCCGGTCTTCCACGTCTCTCTATTAAAACCCGTGCAACCTCAAACCCGACTAACCAAATCTCCAAAACCTATCCTAGTTGATGGAGAACTCGAGTTTGAAGTCAAAAGCATTCTGGACTCCAAGATCTCCAAATCTAAACTATTCTACCTAATTGACTGGAAAGGCTACGGCCCCCAAGAGAGATCCTGGGAACCTGCTGAATATGTCCACGCTCCTCGCCTAATCAAAAGATTTCACCGAACATTTCCTGACAAGCCAAAACCCCCGGAGAAGCCCGGTTTGGGAGGGGCCTTGAGGGGGGGTACTGTCATGATCTCTGCTTCCAAAAGGTCAGGGTTTTCCCAACTCCCTTGGAAGCAGATCCATAACCCAGGTTCCGAGTGCCAACCAGTCCCAATGGGGACCTTTTGGACCCAGTCCTGGCGCCAGTGGCACCAGGCTCATAAATATGCCCAGTCCCAGCGCTGGAAGCGCCGGGCTCATAATGCTTGGGTGGACTTACCTGCAGCAGACCATGCTGCTTACTTGCCTGCCAGTTGAGCCTCTGATCCTCTTCTGTTTGGAACTACTTTTCCTGTTGGGTGGGGCTGGAGCCACTCCCTAGATGCAGAACACTGGAACTCTTCTGGAAGGCAGGAACTCTTTTCTTACCAGGAACTCTTTTCTTACTTAGGCGTGGCTGTGGAAGGAGACACCTAAGCACTACAGGAGGCTATTTAAACCACACCCGGTGGATGAATCTTGCTTTGCGTTATTCTGCATCCTCTGCAGCAGAACGCTCATCGTGTCTTCTGCATCTGATCCTGGGCCTAAGGAAAAAGGCTTACCATCCTGAATCCAGTCTTCAGCAACACCTATAAAGACAAGAAAGAACAGGTTAGCATTCCGGCATCTGAAAGGCAAAGGCTTACCTACTCTTCGTACGCTCCGGAGGTCTTCACACTGTATTCCGGCATCTGAAAGACAAAAGCTTACCAACTCTTCGCACGCTCCGGAGGCCGTCGGCGCTGCATCCCGCATCTGAAAGACAAAACAAGGTGCGTTTAAAGACATTGGGGAACTTTAATACTCACGTGCCATTACTCCTTTCCACATCTAACCCAGTGGGTATCCCGGCACCCTGCAGCCGCTCCGAACTTGTACCTGCAAAATAAAAAGACAGTTCGAGCGCATTGTGAAGCTGGCAACAAGCGCTTACTTACGTGCTTCCAGGCGCTTCTATTCATCACACGGGCTCCATCTTCAAGGCACTTCAGCCCGTCATCCGCCATCGCCGGAACCCTGCAAAACAAGAG
The DNA here is from genome assembly GCF_040938575.1 of Ambystoma mexicanum. Classification (NCBI taxonomy): domain Eukaryota; kingdom Metazoa; phylum Chordata; class Amphibia; order Caudata; family Ambystomatidae; genus Ambystoma; species Ambystoma mexicanum. The sequence continues at coordinate 1,322,128,714 of NC_090922.1, read as the reverse complement.
ACATCATTATTAAAGACTTTAAAGACATTTGAGTTACTCGAAACTTACCGTTCGTGTAGTAAACGACGGACAGCAGTCCTCTGAAGTCAAGAGGCCTGCGCTACCTATCCGGTGAAGAAACTGGTTACAGCACCCTGCCCCGAGGCAGATGGAGAGCTCGGCATTCACTTACCTAAGGTGAGAGCGTTAACCTGTGGGGGTCTACAGGAGAGGAGAAGAGGAAAGAGATAGGGACACCCCAATAACCCCAGTTCATTAACCCCGTATTTTCTATCTGCAGACATCTTACTCTGCACGTCAGGCATACAGGGCACAGAGGTCCAGCCCAAAGAGCCAACCGGGTGCTGCACATCACCTTTGAAGATACGGTAGTCGCCCAGTCAAGACCGGCGCCTCTGCGAGATTCAGGTGAGCGTTACATTTTGACCCAGGAGATGCAATAGGGCCCTCCACTTTTGGGGTATGAGGGAAGTCATCCGTTTGTGTATACTTGTGCCCTTGAGTATCCAAGTTTATCACTATTTTCATTCCTACTGCCTTTTTGGCAGTCTTTCTGCATTGGCTCATTGTTACTCTCAAGGCACTGACTGGTAGTAGCACTAGTGCCAGTATGGTCACTAATATTTGAAATGTGTTAGCCAACAAGGTGGGTATCCATGAGAACAGGTAGGTAAACCAGTCATCATCTACAATGACGTCCACCTCTTCCACCATGTATAATTATTTTAAGGTGGCTATCTTCCCTGTGAGGGTCCCATTTTCCTCATCGTGGGCAGGTATATATGCAGCAAGATGGTCCAATTTCTGTGCACATGCCACCCTCCATGGCCGTAATAAGGTCAAGGACATACCTGTTTTAGAGACCCATGAGCCTGGCTGCTCTCAGCTCTTCCCTTATGGCATTAAAGTCTTTCACAGTGGTATTTATCATCTGCAGTAGTTTCCACCATGTTATTTGCAACCACTTTGCATTGGCATGTGCTTCCAAGGCATCAGTAAAGAAGGATATAAATCATTTCTGTTCTACTGAACAATGTATGCTTGTCTGGTATGTCGTAATACGCCTTTGCTGCTATTGCCGAGGAATAGTTATCCCTCTTTGTGCGTTGAAGTATGAGGGACCTCTTATTTCTTATATGTGTGTTCATACGGGGGGAAATCACCAATCTGCACCTCACTTTGGGGCACTAATAGGGATGGTGCACTTATTACCACTAGAGAGCAAAGCCCTTCCCGATTTGGGGGGAGCTGCATGTAGGCTCTGGAAACAAAAGCCCGATAATGGTACATTAATACTGCTGTGCCTACCTTCATTCCAGGAAAATCAAATATGTGTTTGCACCCTTTATTTGTTCCTGTTTTTACTGTTCCCATATTTCTTATGCAAATAGATGCATTTGTCAAGGGAAGTATGTGTAGTGGGCCTGCTTTATCCTCTACCCACATTAGTATTTTAATGTATTTGGTCCATTTGTAAGGCACTCCATATTTACTCTTTGCACAACCACTAGCAGTTGCTCTACAAGCATCTCTGCTTTACAGCCAATGCAACATTCTGTGGTAAATACCTGCGCTTCTATTTGTAACTGGCCTCTTTACCAACATCCAGGAATTTCTCTTCCCCGTTTGTTAGTGCATTTCAGAAATTGGTGGTCTTCTATTATTATTCCCCCTCTTCTCTGGCCTGATAATATGTAACCTATTACCTCATGTTGTGCTTCAATATCACTCATCAGGGACACTTCTTTTATGAAATTATCCTCACATGGAGAATCTTCCTTTGTTACACAGTGCATGGAGTGACCACACAAAACCGCTTTCATCAGACTTATCTCTCTCGCTACTCGGCTCATATGCCGATATCACAATTTATTAGAAACATTTAAAGCGTTGATCATCAATTAAACTTCATTTTGTCCTCCTCCCTGGAGTGGTATCTTTAAGATATTTCTCAGGGACTATTTCATGTGGCAATACTATACGCATTGTACTGGTGTTAACATCATGGAGAACATGAAAGGCTGGTCCTGACTGGCTGTGCGTGCTATAGTGTTGCACTGCAAACCAGTAAATACACTACAGACACAAAAAGGAAAAATATGCTGCTCCTATCATGATTGCTGGGGTATCTACCTTTTATAGATACCTACGGTCTTCTAGGCGCTAAAAGAAAATATCTCTTCTCATTAAATGGACGGTTTTTTTCTGTCAGGGGAAATATGTTTGTTATGTTTTTTTAAAAAAGAGCAAGTGTTTGCAAGAAAAACCTGGTTAAAAATTAGAGGACATTTATTTCAAGAACAATATACGTTTTCAGATTAAATAACAACACAGTTAGGCAAATGTTCTAAGCTTCTAGAAAGGGATAAGTGTTCACAAACAATGACTGGACCAGGAAAAATAGTATGTCTATAGGAAACATTTGCTATTTCTCTTTTACTTTGGAAGGATCATGCATTATCAAAACGATGTGTCTTTATTGCTCCGGTTGCTGATTGGCTCTTATCATCGATCTTGTATGAGGTCTTCTCATGTCTTCTTTGACTTTGGTTCTCAGTATTCATGAACAGAGGGGCTCACTGCTATACAGCTTGACATCACTGAGGTGGATCCATGCTCTCTTGCCTTCTACTTTGACAGCCTATGGAGTGAGAGCTTTCACAATATAAGGTCATTCGAAACGGGGCCTTTGCCACTTCAGCACAAAGTTTCGGCACAGCACCCTGTCTTTGGGATGCAACAAAAGGGGTTTCAACAAATTGTCTGGGTCAGTTTGTTCAGGTGCTTCTTCTGTGTTCTTCGAGCCCCCTGCCACGTCTGCACCTGTCGAGGCAGACATTTAAGAGATTCCATCATACCTGTCAAATAATCATGCATTTCCTATCCAAGCTGTGATGACTCCAGAGGAGTCATCACTGATTCTCTGGTAGTGGCCTCCTCCCATGTGGCCAGGGGACGGAAGCTGCTACCTGATCTTGACCCTGGGGGCCGCTATATGAGGGAGGAAGACATGGAAGGGGACAGCCTGCGGGGAGATAATATGGCTTAATTAGAGGAGACATGATATCCCCAATGTGCCCATGAGGATATTCTTCCCATGCCTAAAACCCTTATATTCTATTATTATTCATCTACACCTCACCCTGTGAAGAGTAGGGAGAACCTCTTCCTACATCAAATGAGCCACACCTTCAAACATCTATCTGGTAAAAGCTACAAGACCACTTTCTCCAGGTCCATTCTCCAATCATACAACAACACTTTTCCATTTAAAGCTATTGAAAGTGATTGTTCAAACTTTAGAAATCCATTGCAAAAAGGGACTTCTTGTCCCAGAATTCCTCAAGTAGTGGGACGAAGAAGAAGGAAAGAGTAATGCAAGGCAAGAGAAACCAGAAGCACAGTGAGTGCTCTAGTCTATTCCCACAAATACCTGCAGCTGGCAAATTTCTAAGTACAGAAATATTAGAACTGTGTTAAATATATAAAGAAAAACTAAGTGCTAACAAGAAGGACTACACAGCTAGGACACTTTGGTTGTGACAATCCTATTGTGGGCCGAGTAACTCAGAAGCAACTGTTATGTTTGTGAAAGAGAAATCCAGGGGAAGGAAGCCCTATTGTGGAACAAGAGCTCTTACGATATAAAGAACATTTTGTGTTGAAACTACTTATTCTTCTTTTATGAACACTTTTTCCAAGAGCTTCAAATGTTAAAGACATTTCCTTTTTCACCTTTATAATTTAGTTTAGTTTTTGGGTCAGAATAGAACATTTGGGCACAAGGACAGCTTGATTTTGACATCCTGACACAGACAGATCCTTAGTTTTGTTTTAAGTAAGGAACTTCATCTTAGAGCAGGGTCAGAGAGGCCTTTTCACAAACCTTTTATTTTCAGTAAAAGTCTTTAACCAAAAGCCTGAAGTCCAAAGTCTTAAAGTCCGAATTTCATTCATGACTCCTCACAACTTCCTTTGAGAAAGTTGTACTTTCCAAAACCCTCAGCCTGAGATGATGAATGAGCCATCCAAGGTAGAAGGAAGATCTTCTCCTAACCACACCCAGGCAGGTCAGGAGTGAATTTTGCTGTAGGCCAGGACCTACCTCTCTGTACCAAAATCTCCTAAAGATGGCAGAGCAGACCCTGAATGGAATCATCCTGTCCTTGTGTCTCCCTGAGTGGGCCTCACGGCAACCGTAGAGCTAGACAGGCTGAAGCACCCTGTTCTACCACTCCACATGAGAACCTCCATCTTCACAAGACCTTGTATGAGTGGGAAGGCGCCATTGCTGGTCTTTGCCCTCCTCCACCAATTTGAATTATTGCTTGCACTTCAAACCAGCACAATGCTGCATCCTGTCCAAACTAAGTCCAGCACCTGCTAGGACAGAATTGAATGCTCCAATGATCTGAATCACTGGTAGGTCACACGCCGACTCTGACCCGGGGTTACAAACATGGCTCGACCCAGCTTGCCCTTAAATAGCCACCACATTGAACTGCACACTGATTCTCCCAAGATCACCACTTTGATGACCGTCGCCAGCCAACTCAAAAAACTGGAATGTCTCTGATCATCCTCTCATGGTGGCTAAAGCCTGATTCAGCCTGGCCCAAAGGTGAAGTGATTCTGGGACCGCCTTGACCTGCATTGTGAGAGACCCCCGTCTACCACCCAGAGCAACCGCATTTACCCCTACTCGACGCCTGCTTGCTGCTTGCACTTGCGCAATGCAATGTGCCGAAACTGAGCATGATCAGCTTGCATCAACATTCAACACCGAGTTTGACTCAGTCAACCCATTAAGAACCGAATCCAGGTAACGTTGACCCTGCCCTAGAGACTGGTTATGTCCAGATTGCTCCTATTTTCACTAAAGACATATCCTTTTTGGGGCTAGTAACCTACCTAGCACCCCTGGAACTACACTCAGAGTGCTGCTTTCCGCAGTCTGTTGGATCTACTCTGTTCTTCCTTCGGGGTGGCTATTTGTACAGTATTTTCTATTTGTTCTATTACAGATGGTGTGCTTGATTAAAGAATCTTTATTTTTTTAGAACCTTGTTTGGACATTCTGTTTACTTTGGACTGTGTTACTGCGTTGTTTGGGTCACCACTGGTTCATCTTCACTGCCCTCACCTTCCCTTGGCCCAAGTTACCACAAAAGACGAAGGAGGTATAACTCTTGACTGTCCCTGTTTTACCTTTATAATTGGGTTCGGTTTTGGTTTGTTGAAGTGTGAGGGCTGAGTGGGCCCTTTTACCCCTACTCATCCTTGTACTCCTTCAGAGCAGAATACAATTTGTCACACTTAGCTTTCATGTACTATGTATCAAATGAAAGTTTAATATAAGAATGCAATGGGCCACATATTAAACACGTGTCCCTGGCATGGGGTAAATCCTATACTTGGGATGTTTAAATGCCAGCAGCTCTGACTCGGCTCCCACCATTTCAACTTGATGAACTGATTACTATTACATTGGTTGATAATGAGAGCAATTACTAGAGCTTACAAGCACGATGAATCCAGTTTGAAGAGACCTATTCTATATTTGCTATGGTTAGTTCATTGTGGTGCAGTGCATTTAATGGAGTTTACAATCCTCTAGCTGCATCAGCATCCCCACGCCTTTTTTGTGCATTTGAAAGAGTGCATTTGTTCGAGAAAATGTCTTCAGCTTGTGCTTAAGTACAAAGCATATTTTTAAGAACCTACTTTATTGTTCTAATCATTTAGAAGCGGTTTCATTAGCATCTGTAGCATGGAAAATGCAATTGTAAACCTAGTGTGTATTTCCTAACAATAGTTTCTCTTAATGGCAAGACTGACATTTCCATAGACATGGAAAGTTCTGCAAGCCTGTACGGCTTCTTGAAGAGAAGAGCACTTCTTGAAAAGCCATAATTAGGAGACATGTGACACATCCAGAAAGCACTGACTTTATGGCAAGATCGAACGTTTGAATTTGAGAAACGGTGGAAAGGCTTTTATATGCTTTTATATTCTTCCATTTGTTAAGAGTGTTAACTCGTACTTAGTCCTTACAAATGTAGTTTCTAGCATTGGCAATGCCAATAGCTTTAGCTTTACTGCTGTTCTTTTTATTTTGTATGTATAGGCACCGGGTGCAAGGATGAGAGTGTGGCATGAGAAGGGGAATAGAGCAAGAGAGGAAGCTATTGAGAGACGGTGCCATTAATAGAGGGTGCCATCGAGGAAATATAAGCGGGAATGAGTGGGTAACAAATAAAGCGACAGTGTGAGAGCAATAATGAGAGGGGATCGAGAGAGGGTTAGAGGTGGGTGGAGGAACAAAGGTGTAGGGTTGGGGTAGGGTGGGTCGGTCGGTGGGGCAATAAATAGTATATAGTGGGTGTTGCTAGAGGGATAGAGGGAGGTAGGGTGTGTGGTGCAGGGTAAAGAGAGAGGGGGTAGGTTTAAGGGGGTGGGATGGGTGAAGGTAGAGAGGGGTTAGCGATACAGTGAGAGGGTGAAGGACAGGTGGATGGGGCAGAGAGAGAGTGGAGGTAGGTTAGGTGGGGTAGATAATTGGGGTAGAGAGTGGTCATATGATGGGTAGGGGTCAAGAGAGTGTGGGTAGGGTGGGTGGGGGGTACGGAGAGTGAGGGTATGGTTGTTGGGGTAGAGAGTGGGGTAGGGTGGGTCGATTAAAGTGAGTGAGGGTAGGAAGGTTGATTGGGGTCTGGCTGGGTGGGGTCAGGCTGGGTGGGGTAGAGAGAGTAGGGTGGATGAGGTTAAGTGACTGGAGTTAGGTGGTGTGGAGGTAGAGAGAGAGTGGGGTGCATGGTTGGGATAGAGAGAGTGGGACATTAGTCTAATTTATTAATCGTACATCGTTATTTCATTTTGTTTTCATTTTAGTTTTATATATAAGCAATTCTGAAAATGCAAGTGAAAATGTGAACATGCATTTTATATATACTCACGCGGTAAAGAGCCCAGGCATAAGTCCTTGGAAAGTGAATGAGAGACAATATTTGATTGCAGGTGTGGTGTAAATGCCAACCAGCGCAAAACTACTTCAGACTCTATCCAATTTAAATTATTGTTATAGAAAACATTTGTATACATATGTAGATTTCGAATTTCCTTGTAATGCCTTGTTAGGGAGAATTCTCCAGACTGGCTAATTTCCCTTACCTACTGAGTCCCTCTAATATGTTTAAATAGGTATAAAGAATCCCTATTAACATGAAAACATCCTACTCCACCACCGGGGATATAGATATATGTAAATACAATAAAGAGCAAGATGATACGTGTTGTTTACTTGCCTCCAACCCCCTCACACAAAACCTCTATAAGGTTTTCCAGCATCACTAGTCCTGAAAAAATGGACCGTCTGCTATAACTGATTTACACAAATGTATAACAAGTTTATTATTCAAATAATTTAAACTGAATTTAAACAAAAAACACTACCCTCACCTAACACAGTGTACTAAACATTAAAAAACAAATATAAAACAAATGTAAAACATCAAATAACTTATTTATACGACACAAAATATATCACATAACACACAAAAAAATCTCAATGTGTCACTAAAACAACAAGCATCCCAACATGTTTCTGTTCTTAACTGCCCAGTTCAGGTTAACATTCTTCAGGGGATAAATTTAAAAGCATCCACTAATCTCTTCCACACCGTGTTGAAAGGGTAGATTCAGGCACCCAAGAGGGTAAAAGGAAAACAAACTCCAAGCCTGTAAAAATAAAGGAAAGGAGAAACCTAATGAGTTCCAAAAAGGGAAGGAAGTACTACAAAATGTAAATGGTGGCATGGCACAGGGATTATGCCACACTCACAAGGGTCCCAAAGGGTACCCGCAGATTTACCTTTAAATGGTGAAACTTCAAAGCACGTCACAGAATGACAAATTTGCTGGTTTCCCTCCAAATGAGAAATCAATACTTCAACAAAGCGTCACAGTCCGCTAGAGTATCGCCACACCTAAGTAAGACAAAACCAATAAACAGAGACCACATGCTCTGGTATATCCAGAAATCACATTGGCTTCAATACCATTGCACATAAAATCAAGGCTCCAAATAACAAAGTAAATTACCTCCACAAATGTAGGGATCAAGACTGCAATTCACAATTCAGTAATGAACAAGTTGAAATGGAAACATCCATACGATCAAGCAATAAAGTACAGAGTCAATCTGGAAAGCAATGGAAACATAACAGTAAACACCATTTATCTGGCATTACCAAAACCTCAGCTAACAACATGCCGTCAACATGCACTAGAGGGCAAACAGAAGGGGGTGCTTATATTTCACACACGTGAGGAGACCATGCATTATCTAATGTGTAAAGACAACTACTCAGCGTCCATGCTGTCCAACCTCCACAACGTCAAAGAAACGCAGAAAATGGATAGCCACACAACATGTGTAAAATAAGTGTAAAATAAAATGCCCCAACCACCAAATAATGCAAAAGGTGTCCCGACATGGAGACAATATCATGCACAGAGTCACATCCAAAGGCGAAAAGCTGGTAGCGTGCTCACCTATACACCCAGAGGGGTTTATTCACTCCACTTGCAGCATTCAAACATACTCGGCCAGAACTCGATTCAGAGGAGCCATGGCTGCTGCTCAATCTCAAAGCATCTATGGTTGCGCAGCAACACAAAGAAAGGACTCTGTTAAAGCGTCTATGGTTGTGAAGCAACACAAAAAAAGGACTCAACTTCTCGAAGTTAATCAGGAGTACAACAACCAAGGGGGCCATATTGGAACAGACCCAGGATCAACTGGTATAGAGGAGTTTAGTGGACACTCAGCGCATCAAAAAGATTGACTAGCTTCATCAATTGAACTAAAAACCAAATTGTTTACCAAAATTGGGTGCCCACATGGTATATGCATCACACAATGTCCAAAATTATATTTGGCTAACCAAATGCCAATCAATGCTTTCATTGAGCCCTAGCACATTGCTTTGTAATTTGAAAATTATTTTTTGCTCTAAATACAATAATTTTCAATCTGTTTCAATTTTGGTATTTCCATGCACCTTTTTCAAAATCAGCCATGTGAAGTCATTGAAACCATGTTTCTTTTCAATAAAATGTTTCACAAGAGGGGCAGTTATCACTTGATTCTTGATACAGCTGCGATGTTCCACCATTCGAACTTTACATTGCCTATTTGTTTTGCCCACATAATGTAGGCCACATGGACAGGTGATCAAATATACAACATTAGCTGTGTTACAATTCGTCATTTCAGTGAAGACCCACTTAACATCAGGTAGAATTTGCAATAATCTAGTTTCTTTTGTTTGTCCACACATGCTGCAATTCCCACATGGAAAATGTCCTTTTACTTCAGGCAAACCCCACAGTCTAGTTTGCCTAACTTGTGGTATCTGCATTTCTGTCACATCATTTCTGATCAAAATATTTCGGAAATTCTGGCTTTTTCTAAAAGCCACTAGGGGAGGCAACACTTCTTTACCACGATATATTTCCTTCCAAGTTTTCATCACAATATTTTTGATTTTGTAGGACAAATTTGAGAAAGTATTAACAAATACAGTGCCAATCTTTTTAATTGGCCTACTACTTTTCTCCAAAAGTGCCTCACGATTGTTATTGTAAGCTCTTTTAGAGGCATTTCTTATAACTCTAGGCGGATAGCCTTTGGCCAACAACTTGTTGGTCAATACATCCGCACTTCGGGCAAAATCATCTTTAAGACTACTATTGCGCTTCAGCCTCAAAAATTGTCCAAATGGCAAATTGTTCTTTAAATGTTTAGCATGGTGGCTATTGAAGTGCAATAAAGAGTTCTTATCAGTAGTCTTGTTATAAGGCTTCACTTTTAAAGAACCATTGTGATGGAAAATGGTGATGTCTAGAAAATGAGTCTCACAATCACATATAGACCCAGTGAATTTCAGAAACCGATTTTGTTGGTTAAGCCATGTCACAAAACAATCTGCCTCTTCTCTTGAGCCATCCCATATGATCAGTATATCATCTATATACCTCAGCCACTTCCTCAAATGATTGCTGAAAGAGTTGGTGGCTGGGTATGTTACTGCCTTTTCAAAATACTCGACATAAAGATTGGCTTAATTTGGGGCCATGGCAGCACCCATGGCTGTACCCTCAATCTGTTGAAAGAAAGAACCCTGGAATTGAAAAAAAAATTTAGTCAGGGCAAACTCCGTGCACCACAGAATGAAAGCATTACTCACAGGATGGCCATCCTCTATATTCATCAACACTTCTTCAACCACCTCAAGTGTGGCTCTTTGGGGTATCACAGTGTACAAAGATTGAATGTCCAAGCCTATCAGCAAGGACTGGCGCGGAATAAACTCAATGTTTTCCAATTTATTAATAGCGTCAGTGGTGTCTCGTAAATAGCTTTTCATTTTCAAAACAAACGGTCTCAAATAGAAGTCTGCAAATTTGGACAAAGGTTCCAAAATCGAATTCACACCAGACACTATAGGTCTACCAGGGGGATCAACAAGTCTCTTGTGTACTTTGGGCAAGATGTAAAAAACAGGTACTCTTCCTTGATCCCTAATCAGGAATTCAAATTCTTGCTTACTAATCATTTCGGCATCAAAAGCTGCAGTCACCTTTTCTTTGATAATTTTTTTGAGTTTGGCAGAGGGGTCATTAGCCAGTCTCAAGTAACTCACATCATCAGATAGCAGTCTTTCACATTCTCTTACATAATCACTACGGTTCATCAACACACTCGCTCCTCCCTTATCTGCTTGTCTAATAATCAGGTTCTTGTCTTTTGCTAACTTTAGTGCCGATGCTCTTTGTGACCTACTAAAGTTGGAGTTGCGAGACTTTTCGCCAGACTCCAACTTAAGAACCTCTGACGCTTTGTTGAAGTCGTGATTTTTCATTTGGAGGGAAACCAGCAAATTTGTCATTCTGTGACGTGCTTTGAAGTTTCACCATTTAAAGGTAAATCTGCGGGTACCCTTTGGGACCCTTGTGAGTGTGGCATAATTCCTGATAAATTGGAAAACATTGAGTATATTCCGGGCCAGTCCTTGCTGATTGGCTTGGACATTCAATCTTTGTACACTGTGATACCCCAAAGAGCCACACTTGAGGTGGTTGAAGAAGTGTTGATGAATAGAGAGGATGGCCATCCTGTGAGTAATGCTTTCATTCTGTGGTGCACAGAGTTTGCCCTGACTAAAATTTTTTTTCAATTCCAGGGTTCTTTCTTTCAACAGATTGAGGGTACAGCCATGGGTGCTGCCATGGCCCCGAATTTAGCCAACCTTTATGTCAAGTATTTTGAAAAGGCAGTAATATACCCAGCCACCAACCCTTTCAGCAATCATTTGAGGAAGTGGCTGAGGTATATAGATGATATACTGATCATATGGGATGGCTCAAGAGAAGAGGCAGATTGTTTTGTGACATGGCTTAACCAACAAAATCGGTTTCTGAAATTCACTGGGTCTATATGTGATTGTGAGACTCATTTTCTAGACATCACCATTTTCCATCACAATGGTTCTTTAAAAGTGAAGCCTTATAACAAGACTACTGATAAGAACTCTTTATTGCACTTCAATAGCCACCATGCTAAACATTTAAAGAACAATTTGCCATTTGGACAATTTTTGAGGCTGAAGCGCAATAGTAGTCTTAAAGATGATTTTGCCCGAAGTGCGGATGTATTGACCAACAAGTTGTTGGCCAAAGGCTATCCGCCTAGAGTTATAAGAAATGCCTCTAAAAGAGCTTACAATAACAATCGTGAGGCACTTTTGGAGAAAAGTAGTAGGCCAATTAAAAAGATTGGCACTGTATTTGTTAATACTTTCTCAAATTTGTCCTACAAAATAAAAAATATTGTGATGAAAACTTGGAAGAAAATATATCGTGGTAAAGAAGTGTTGCCTCCCCTAGTGGCTTTTAGAAAAAGCCAGAATTTACGAAATATTTTGATCAGAAATGATGTGACAGAAATGCAGATACCACAAGTTAGGCAAACTAGACTGTGGGGTTTGCCTGAAGTAAAAGGACATTTTCCATGTGGGAATTGCAGCATGTGTGGACAAACAAAAGAAACTAGATTATTGCAAATTCTCCCTGATGTTAAGTGGGTCTTCACTGAAATGACGAATTGTAACACAGCTAATGTTGTATATTTGATCACCTGTCCATGTGGCCTACATTATGTGGGAAAAACAAATAGGCAATGTAAAGTTCGAATGGTGGAACATCGCAGCTGTATCAAGAATCAAGTGATAACTGCCCCTCTTGTGAAACATTTTATTGAAAAGAAACATGGTTTCAATGACTTCACATGGCTGATTTTGAAAAAGGTGCATGGAAATACCAAAATTGAAACAGATCGAAAATTATTGTATTTAGAGCAAAAAATAATTTTCAAATTACAAAGCAATGTGCTAGGGCTCAATGAAAGCATTGATTGGCATTTGGTTAGCCAAATATAATTTGGACATTGTGTGATGCATATACCATGTGGGCACCCAATTTTGGTAAACAATTTGGTTTTTAGTTCAATTGATGAAGCTAGTGCAATTTACATCTTTTTGATGCGCTGAGTGTCCACTAAACTCCTCTACACCAGTCGATCCTGGGTCTGTTCCAATATGGCCCCCTTGGTTGTTGTACTCCTGATTAACTTCGAGAAGTTGAGTCCTTTTTGTGTGTTGCTTCACAACCATAGACGCTTTAACAGAGTCCTTTCTTTGTGTTGCTGCGCAACCATAGATGCTTTGAGATTGAGCAGCAGCCATGGCTCCTCTGAATCGAGTGCTGGCCGAGTATGTTTGAATGCTGCAAGTGGAGTGAATAAACCCCTCTGGGTGTATAGGTGAGCACGCTACCAGCTTTTCGCCTTTGGATGTGACTCTGTGCATGATATTGTCTCCATGTCGGGACACCTTTTGCATTATTTGGTGGTTGGGGCATTTTATTTTACACTTATTTTACACATGTTGTGTGGCTATCCATTTTCCGCGTTTCTTTGACGTTGTGGAGGTTGGACAGCATGGACGCTGAGTAGTTGTCTTTACACATTAGATAATGCATGGTCTCCTCACGTGTGTGAAATATAAGCACCCCCTTCTGTTTGCCCTCTAGTGCATGTTGACGGCATGTTGTTAGCTGAGGTTTTGGTAATGCCAGATAAATGGCGTTTACTGTTATGTTTCCATTGCTTTCCAGATTGACTCTGTACTTTATTGCTTGATCGTATGGATGTTTCCATTTCAACTTGTTCATTACTGAATTGTGAATTGCAGTCTTGATCCCTACATTTGTGGAGGTAATTTACTTTGTTATTTGGAGCCTTGATTTTATGTGCAATGGTATTGAAGCCAATGTGATTTCTGGATATAACAGAGCATGTGGTCTCTGTTTATTGGTTTTGTCTTACTTAGGTGTGGCGATACTCTAGCGGACTGTGACGCTTTGTTGAAGTATTGATTTCTCATTTGGAGGGAAACCAGCAAATTTGTCATTCTGTGACGTGCTTTGAAGTTTCACCATTTAAAGGTAAATCTGCGGGTACCCTTTGGGACCCTTGTGAGTGTGGCATAATCCCTGTGCCATGCCACCATTTACATTTTGTAGTACTTCCTTCCCTTTTTGGAACTCATTAGGTTTCTCCTTTCCTTTATTTTTACAGGCTTGGAGTTTGTTTTCCTTTTACACTCTTGGGTGCCTGAATCTACCCTTTCAACACGGTGTGGAAGAGATTAGTGGATGCTTTCAAATGTATCCCCTGAAGAATGTTGGCCTGAACTGGGCAGTTAAGAACAGAAACATGTTGGGATGCTTGTTGTTTTAGTGACACATTGAGATTTTTTTGTGTGTTATGTGATATCTTTTGTGTCGTATAAATAAGTTATTTGATGTTTTACATTTGTTTTATATTTGTTTTTTAATGTTTAGTACACTGTGTTAGGTGAGGGTAGTGTTTTTTGTTTAAATTCAGTTTAAAGTATTTGAATAATAAACTTGTTATACATTTGTGTAAATCAGTTATAGCAGACGGTCCATTTTTTCAGGACTAGTGATGCTCGAAAACCTTATAGAGTTTTTGTGTGAGGGGGTTGGAGGCAAGTAAACAACACGTATCATCCTACTGAGTCCCTCAGCAGCTTTGCTGGATTTCTAGCATTTGTTTTTTTCACCTGGTAAGAGTGTGAGCCTTTTTTCCGACTCTAACATGTGTTTTGCTGTGTGTTTTAACATTCTTCATGTTCATGGACTGTGGAGCCTCACCTAATCCATAGGCATCATCTTTTTACTGTATGTTACACAGCACCTTCAGTGCAGTGACACAGGGTTGTCTTTTAGACTTCCTAACTCAGACTCCATTTTCTGGGAGTGACTTCTGTCTCCCAGAACATGTGAAGTTGCCATTAACTTTAGTATTCTCTTTAAAACCACATACCCAGTACAAACTATCTTACATAGAGTACTGGAAAGGGTTAATACTTATCCCTTTTTGTCTGTTTCTCTTGGAGCATTGTTTCGCTCTCTTTTCATCAAAACTTGGCTGGTGGGAGTGGTAATTACCCTATTTTTCCTACCACGGTTATCTTAAATAACCTTGGTATTGTTTTAGGCTATCTTGGTAGCCTCGAACTTAAACCCGCTAGACCATATATGTTTTTATACGGTTCCGGCTGGGTTTATTCACCATTTCTTTTTGAAAATGTCTTTCTCATGTTTTACTCTGTGCGCCAAAGCAGGTATGGTTCCTTTGTTCACTGTCTTTTCGCAGGATTCTACGCAGAAGCCCTCCTTAGGCACCTGAAAGTCTGGGTAGGCAGGATGTGAAGGAGGGGTTTTAGGGCCCCTGCCATGGGTTCCCTTAGTAACCCAAGTCACACTCCTTTTTGATTGGCTGGGTGACTGTCCCCGCCAGGAAAGCCACCCTGCTGTGTGATTGACAGCCAGGCTGTGTGAATGGGGGAAAACTGCATAAAAAGCAGGTCTCTGGGATTGGAAAGGCAGAGTCGCCACTGGAACGAAAGAACCAACGAGGAGCTGACAGAAGAGGACCCCTACAATGACTGAACTGCCTGGTGAAGCCCTGCTGCAGGTCTGAATCTTCAGACTCCAATGGTATAGAGGATCCTCCAGGAATCTTCTTCCCCTGAGCTGGTTGGGCCAACCAGTTCACCCAAACTGCAAGCCGCCAGGACTCCCTCCTCTGGTCGAATTTGCTGTATAGAGCTACAGTATGCCGGATAGCCAGGAAGGTCGGACCCTGCTTGGGTTTTAAGGAATGCACCTTTTATTCATTGTTTTGCTCTGCTGCTGGTTTCTTCCCTGTGTAGTGCAGGACCCTCCAGTCTTCCTACGCATGTCAGTCCGACAGTCACTTCAGGAACCGTGAGCCTGCAGGAACTACCAGGAACGTCCGCCTCAGCTACAGCTTCTTCTCCATTTAAAGGTACTGTGCAAATCAGGTTGTGCGTTTAGTTCAGCCGCGGTGAAGGTTTATTAAACCTTTCACCAAGTCGAGGGCTTGTCCTTCTCTTCTCTTTGAACAAACTTTTCTACCGGCCAACTTCGTCCAGAACTCTTGGCAAAGACTTAACCGCAAACTACCTTGAACTGTGTGATATTGAGCAAAAGATTTTTGTCCTGTTAACTTTGACCCTAAGCCATTTTGATTTGATTCCCTCAGTGTAGTTCCTCTTTCTAGATTGCCCTGCTTACTTACCTGTTGGTGCTGCTCAATTTGAGTCTAACTTTGTGTTTCCCTCCCAGTTTAAATTGCTGGAGTGTCATTTTGCTCACACTTTGTTTTGAGTTTAAACTTGTCCAGAGTCTATTGGGAATGGTGTGGGGTATTGGTAACATGATTTTTCAATTGCTTTACTTTAGTGAAATGTTATACAACTGATGTGTAAATAAATGTATATTCTTTTACTCAGAAACCTTGAGTCAGTGTTTGTTTGAATCATAGTAATTGCTGTCCTTAGTGTAACTATTTGATACTGCTCACTTACTCTTGAGATAAGTCTGGCTGCTCAGCCATCGCTACCACTTTACTGTGTAGTACAGGCTTGTACCAAAGGTGAATTTGTACTGTCACTTGTAGTCTTAATTGTGTGTGGTGTTCCCAACGGGTACTGCATACAATTCTGCCTAACAAGCGCCCACTCTGCTATTGCTTGTAAGATGTAGGTTTGCTGATATGCATTAAATATATCTCCAATTTTCAATACCTCTAGTACATTTGTGGAATGAATCCCCTAAATTACTTTCTTCATGCATACTTTTCAGAATTAATAAGCACATGTTCAAATAACCAGCAATTGCTTTGGTTCCTGTTGTGCTGTTATTTTTTACGATTGTCAGCTCTCTGACTTCATTTAGCCCGTTCAAAAATAATTGAATTGTACCTGTGTTCAGCCATGGTCATGCTCTTTCGCATCCGTACATCTGTAAGGCATTCATCGACTACAGCGGTCCCGAATAATCTAGCAGTCGGACTGATCCCAGGCAACCGTGAATGGAAAACCCACTGCCCCATCACATTGGTTTCGCATTTCTCAGCAAATACGTTTCCGAGCACGTCCTAAAGTTTGCAAGGTTGTTTCCCCTCCTCATCCCATTATAGCTCTGGAAAACAAGAGACCTCCTAATATCTTATGCTATGTTATGTTAAAGGTTATTTATACCACACTCTAAATCCACCTGCATGGTCCTTGGCACTCTGATGGATCTATAAAGCAAGAAGGAAAGGTGGGGGCGTAAGTTAGTAGAACTGAGATCCGGTAAAGAGCAGGATAGCTGTGATGAGCTGTTGCCAGCTTCTGTTCGGTTTACACCGTTCGCTGAGCTTAGGTGTGATTTCCGGTTGGTAGCCTTCATGTGCTGTTGTGTGAGGCTATGTGTGGTTTGTTCTTTTGTTGTAGTGTAGTAAAGTGCGCGCAGTGTGTTGTGCTTTAGAGGTATTGTTGTGTTTAGTTCAGAGTTTGAGAGATGTATGCAGAGGGGTGAGGGTTTTGTTTTAGTAGGTTTGGTTAGTGGCATCACTATGTGGATGGGACGCATGCTGATATCCACATTTCAATCTAGATGTGACACAGAGCTAATCTTCACATTTCTGTCTAGATTTGACGCACGGTAATCTCCACAATTCTGTCTAGATGGACACATGGTAATATTCACAATTCTGTCTAGATGGACACACGCTAATATTCACAATTCTGTCTAGATGTGACACATGCTAATCTTCACATTTCTCTCCAGGTGTGACGCAGGCATTTTTTCACAATTCTGTCTGGATGTGACTCAAGGGTAATTTTCACAATTCTGTCACCATTCTGTCTAGAAGTGATGCATGCTAATCTTCAAATTTTTGTCTAGGTGTGGCGCATGCTAAAATTCATAATTCTGTCTAGATGTGATGCATGCTAATTTTCACAATTCTGTCTAGATGTGACGCATGCTAATCTTCACAATTCTGTCTCGGGCGAACACAGGGATAACACAGACTGGAGATGCTTGTTCAGGAGCTGCACTTTGCCTGGTGGTCCTTAGCCAGTGGCTGCCCAGGGTCCTGCTGTTAAGAGGGTGGCTAAGGCTTCCACCAACCAATTGGTGCGAAGGGGAGGCAGGGGGAGGGAGGAAGAAAGGCTGCGGGCGGGACAGAAGGGGGAAACAGGGAGACCAATATGGAGAATGGAAAAAAGATGGAAAGAGGCATCAGAGAAAGAGCAGATGTGACAGAAGGCAAGATGGGGTCACTCACCTGCTTTGGAGCAGCAGCGGCAGGACCCGATTGCACAGGTCTTCTGCAGTTTGAAAATGCCTCTCCAATACATAGTGTGAGAAAGCAAGACTTCCACAACCCAAATGGTGCACAGTGGTGGCATGAGGGAAGGAGAAAGGATGATGTTACTATTACTTTGAATATTACTTTGAATACGCCCGACTACAATGCTGGACGTTGTCCCCCGTTTGAGGAGTCTGATACTCATGTAGATGAAACTCTCTTCCAAATGGATATTATTGGGAGATTTTAGCCTTTGGAAAGCTGCTAAAAGTGATTTAGCTGATAAAAAATTGGAAAGCTTCCAGAAAACTTTTACAGCACATTGAGGAGCCTACACATATTAAAGGCAACATGCTTGATTGGCTGCCTTCTTTTAATGTGAATCTGTGTAAACCTATTATTTCCCTGTGTCCTTGGTTGGACCATTTCTTTGTCAACGTTACTATTGCCTTAGATTGTAAAGTATGGCCGTTGCAGCCAAACAGAATTGGATTAGGTCCAGAACTTGACAAAGTTAATACCTGATTATATACAAGATTGGAGTGGGCTGGTAATAGAGAATATACCACTCTTGCATAATGCGGAAGAGTTGACAAATGTGTTGCTAAATACTTTGGAAGGAGCGACGAATACTCTTGCTTCTTTAAAAAGCAGGAAGCTTAAATGTAGGATGTATAATGCCTGGTTTTCGGATGAATTAAAGGTTTTAAGAGTAAGCAAAAGAAAAAAGTGTTATCTTTTGAAACATTCACAGTCAGAGTTGAATAAAGCCAGTTATAAAACAGCAGACAAAATCTATAAAGCTGTGATTAAGGCAAGAAAAGGTATCTATGACTCACGCATAGCAGACGCGCAATATGATTCGAAGGACATTTTCAGAATCTTAAGGAACTGGAGAAGCCTGAGAACATTTCACAGGGAAGCACTTCTAAAGATACAGAGTTGTGCTCCCTAATTCAGGATGCCATGGTGGATAAGCTTGTTAAGATTAAAACAACTATTCACAAGGTGAAAGCCTTAAACAAGCTGAAATGTATAAAGGAAGGGCCAGGAGCAAGGGTTGATGTTGAGCCCAGGGATCATCTTGGCTTTCCAACTTTCAATTTCAGGAGCATCTCCGAGGATGAGCTAAGGGCCATACTGACAAAACTTAAACCTTCAGCTTGTAAGGGAGATGTTTTTTCAGATACAGCTGTCAAATTTTGCTCAGAGTTACTGATCAGTACTATTACTAAAATTGTTAATGCCTCGTTGAAGGAAGGGCATATGCCCATGCATTTGATGGGAGCATGGATCACCCCTCTCTTAAAAAAGCAGAGTCTTGATCCTGCTACCCCAACTAACTATAAACCTATAACCTGTAAGTGATTTAAATCCGGCATACACCCAAGTCAACGCCTAGCATATAGTGCACAACTGAAATCCTTATTTATTTTTGTCTAAATGTTCTTTATTCTGAAAGATATACCACTCATATCATGCCCTTCTCCTGGAACCCTCCCCCCCCGGTCACACTGAACCAAGAACCAGGCTGGTTTGCAAAGGTAAAGATGTATTTATGTATTTAAAATGTTATCACAATAGGTTTTAATGGGTACACAACAATGACCAATGGGGTGACGCAACACTGAATGTTCTCTTTAATACACAAGGAATAAGTAGTGAGCGAAACAATTCAGCACAGAAAATAATACTTGTGTGTGGTTTCAGATTGAATAGCACAGTGGTTAAAGGTTCCCCCGGCATGCCCCTCAACCCCCCTATAAGCAATGTAAGGAGATAGAAGGAGATAGCAGGTATTCAGGAAAGGCAGAATTCAACAGAATATCAATCCCACTTTCGCCCTTTCAAACACAAGAGAAGACGGAATTGACTGTCAAGCTGTCAGAATGGCTTTTAAAGTTATTCTTAAAATAGACTGGGCAAAAACACCAAATATGATCAAAATTGTTGTAATTGTTATACATTCTTATGGGAGCCACATTGGATAGTTGCACACAAACACAAGCAATTAGTTAATGAAAAGAAAACATTTGAAATCTTAAAATTCAAGTCGGAAGCAATTAAAAGCTGTTTTAGACTTGTAAGAATTTCCCAAAACGAAAAATTTGCGGTCAACTTTTCACTACGCGATTTTCGCAATAGTGGAAGAACCGTATTAATTTGGAATGCGGTTTTAGGTGCGATTTTAAGCTGTGGATGTTAGCTATTTTGTTTCTAGCACAAAAACTGAGGGAGTTATGGACGTTTTAGTGGAGTCCGTTTTTTCGGATAGGCACAAAAATGGAAAACAGGAATGCGCTTTTAAAATGACTAAAGGGTTTCATACACTAGAGGATGACTATGAACAAAACAAATACCACACATGAACACAGCCACCTGATCAGAATGACTGCCTGCAGAGGAATCTCGCCTTCTTCAGATGAGAAAGGGTCAGCGCAAAGATAGTTTTAACAGTACTAATACAGGAGGAAGATGGTTTGGATAGAGAGTTCAGACAATTCAAAAATACTCCTAACAATACAGGTCCTGAATACAAGATAGAATGGGTTTAAGATAGGGATTGACTATGCAAAATACATATGGCAGTGACACAATTTTTCCTATAGATACTCACTGGATATGTTTTAAATGGAACCATCAGGATTCTGGTCAGGGGGTAGGATCTGGTTTAGGACAGACGGCTGGGCTCATCGGACTGGTCAGCATCAGCAAGGCGCTCTAGTCACTGCACGGTATAGGACTGGACTGGATCTGCAATGCACTCTGGTCACAGAATGGCACATGACCGGACTAGACCTGCCCTTCTTGGTTATGATGATATTTATTTTCAGCAGACAAGCAGTAGAGTGAAGCACGGCTGTCTTTTGATGCTTCCCCTTAGGTTTGTGGGTTCTGGTTCTGGAATTTTAGGCCTAGCTTAAAATTTTTCAGCTATGCAATGAGTTTCTGCTTTGCCAAGTTTCAGAAGTCTGGAGCAGGAAGATTTAGAGTTCAGCAGCAGGGTGCTCCGCCAGCATCAGGATAATGAGTGAATCTGTCTGCCTTCTGAGTGGTGAGCTGTCTCTATGTATGCTATGATAAAGAGGGTGTGTGGGCCGGTTTAGCCTAAGCTTGCCCCTTTTGACAGTTGATTGGGTCAGAGTCTACGCTCTGCCTCGATAGGAGGAGAGAAACAGAGTGTCACCTTTATGGTGTGATTTTATGAGGCTGAGAATCCACCCCTAGCCCCTGGAACACAAAATCTACTTTTGGCACAATACATATTTACACATGTGCAACCGCTATAACAATCACATATACAGATTACATATTTTACATAGCAGCTACTCCTCAAAACCTCGTAGCTGTGGGATCTTGTCTCCGCTTTTCACAGAATTTGTCCCTTTTCACCAGGAACACAATGTCCAATTCTAAAATTTCTACAAGTATGCACATTTAACATGGGCATAAGTGTATAAAGTTTCACACTTCTAGCAGAAATACATTTTGAGTAAAATCACATTTCTTGCTGTTTCTTTCCAGAACATGTCACACGATTTTGCTGCCTCTTGAAATGTGCAGCCAAAATTTAGATCCACAAATCGGTTACTTTTATATTTTTCACAATTTTGACTGGCAAGTTATAAGTCTTTAAAAAGAATGTTCTTTGTTAATGTTCAGCCACAGATGGTTGATTGGGTCTGCCTCTTTTTGTCTCCCTGCAGTTCAGGAGCAGTCTCCTCCCTGCTTGCTCTTGGCAGAGGCCATTTACGACTGTCTTCACAACTCAAATTTCCTTAGTTGCAGTTGGTTCCTCATGCCTCTGGAGACCAGGTTATTTCCCAACCCCATAATTAGAGCTTTTGTGTGATTTCCTGCTGGGGGGCGGAGACCTTCCTTCTGTGAGAAACCTGTTATTCCAGTTTGGTAGCTTCAGTCAGGTTTAATTTTAATTGTTGAATTTTTCCTTAGCTTAAAACAAACTTGTTGTATCAAATCACTGCTAGAATACTTATTCAAGATTTTAAACCATGGGATCAAAACAATTACAAGATGGATTACTATCAGTAACAGGCCTTTAAGATTGCAAACATTTCATTTCAGTTTCTACATGTTAAAGTTTAATCAGGCAGGCTCCTGACAGTGTCTTTCAGGTGGCCTAGGGTACTGCACCCAGATATTTTTGACAGATCCACAGACAGGCCATTTTTGCTGTGAAAGTCTCCTTATGCTTTCAGCTTTTCAGGACTTTGTAAGTTCACAATGATTTCTTAAACTAAGTGAATTGTAGCACCCAGCAAGAATTTTGGATGTTTGAGGGTGTTCTGTACCAGCATTCTGCTGTTTCAGCAACAAAGAAAAAGGGATTTAAAGCAAGATTTTGGGGTTTCATTTAGCAAAGCACTGCTTTTTCCTTCTGTACTACATTTTCAATTTTTGTGGAGCCCAGTGACATATTTCAGGAGTGAGAGCTCTGTTCCACCACTGACAACATGTGTGGCAGATTGGGCATCCATCTTTTCTTTGTTGAGAAGTGTGATTTTCAGGGATTTTGGCATGCACAAGGATGTTGTGGCCATATTGCTATTTCTGGCACCATCATAGCAAAGTGATGCGGCATAGTGGATCGAAACATCCCACAGAGCCCCACTCCCGACTGAGTTTGAACGCCCATGAAGGGGAAGTCGGGAGATTGAGATGTACTTTCTTTCTTTGGTCCAGGTGGAGAAAGTCGTCTGCTTCTCCCATCAGTGCTGGATCGACATGCTCTCCTCGCCGGTTCTCGATGGGGGTATGGAGCGATGCTCCGGGCTCCTTGGGTCTTTCCCCCGGTCCCCGAGTGGTCCTCCTTGGTAATTAGAACTTCTTGGTTCTAATGCTATGAGACAGAACACAGCATGGCTATGGAAATGTCCCCACTACTACTAGTGTAGTGGGGCAGATGCATGCATTGAATGCAATTTGCAATATTCCCTGCCTGTATTTACTAATGGTTTTAACAGGTGGATTCTTCTAGGTTGCCAGAATGTCCCCCTCTGGGTTTCCGGTTGGCTCCTCTATTTGCCGCAAAGTATGCCTGGGATGCTGGGATGGCAACTCTTCAGCTGGTTTATGTGGACCCACTTATCTTCCCCTTCTGCCAAACTGCCCATGTTGATGCAGATTTTGTAGGCGACTGGTGAGATTCTGTCAACAACTT
Organism: Ambystoma mexicanum; assembly: GCF_040938575.1. Lineage (NCBI taxonomy): Eukaryota > Metazoa > Chordata > Amphibia > Caudata > Ambystomatidae > Ambystoma > Ambystoma mexicanum. The sequence continues at coordinate 1,322,105,717 of NC_090922.1, read as the reverse complement.
CAAAAGGACCCCACCAAGTTGGGAGGAATTTGCGCTGTTTGGCTTGGTTCCTTTGGAAATTGTACAAGTAGACGCGGTCTCCTACTTGGTATTCTTTTTTAGTAGTCTTAAGATCATAGTGGGTCTTCATACTGTCTGCAGATCTTTCTAGATTCCGCTGAGCATAGGTAAAAGCATGTTGAAGGTGTTTTCTCAGATTCTCAACATACTCATGAATTGTGGATGCATTTATCAAGGTCTGCTCTTGGGTTCTGTAGAGCAGATGCTGGGGTAGCACCATCCTTCGTCCAGTCATCAGCTCAAATGGAGACATTTTTGTTGCAGAAGAATGGGTCGATCTGATGGCCATCAGGACAAGGGGCAATCGAATGTCCCAACTTGGCCCAGAATCTGTCACAAACTTTTTTAATATGCTCACAATAGTCTTGTTGTATCTCTCAACTCCACCTCTAGAGGATGGCCAGTAGGCAATGTGCAGTTTCCTTTTGACCCCAAGTATCTCCCACATCTTTGTCATCACTTTGCTAGTGAAGTGACTACCTCAGTCTGACTCAATCCTTTGGGGTAGTCCAAAACGCGAGAAGATGTGATTGATCTTTAGGGCAGCTGCTGTTTCTCCCTTGCAATTTGGGTCCGGGAGACATTCCACCCATTTAGTGAACAAGCATGTCACTGTCAACATGCACTTGTTCCACCTAGAGGAGCGAATCACGGGCCCGATAAAATCGACTTGTAAATCTGACCAAGGCAGTGTCATCCCCCTCTTTTGGAGGGAAGCACTGTGTGTGAGTGATGGTGGCTGAAATTGTGCACACACAAAACACCCCATCAAGTATTGGTCGAGGTCCTGCCCCATGTGTGGCCAGTATGCAACCTCTCGCAAGATTTGTAATGTCGTATGAAACCCCCGATGAGCGGCTGTGGCCGCATCATGGCCGTGACTTAGCATCAGGCTTTCGGAATGAGGTAGCGACCACCCACTGGTCATGGCCAACTATGGATCTCCTCACCAACAAAATGTCTTGGATTCAGAAAATCTATGGACATTTCATCAACACTCTGAGGCCCTCTTTCCCTATGTAATCGGTATCCGTCAGGGGAAAGTTCTCAGGGTCCTCAATGTGTTGATAAAACTTACCATTTATTGCATCCCCTTTTTGAGCCGTATTCAAATCAGCATCTGGGGTCTCCTTACTTCATTGTGCAGGTGAGAGTTCCTTGTGAGCATTTTTCTGGGACCTAGTGATAGCAGTGACCTGGATTTCCCCCAACAGGGACTCGATTTCCAGTAGATCCCCTTGGATGGCTCTGGTTTTGGCCAGCTGATCAGCTAGGTTATTTCCAGTTTTGTCTGGTCCCTGTACTTTAGAATGACCCTTGATCTTTTTCCAGTAGATGGTCTTCTCATGCGAGGTGACCAGATCATCAATATTTTGGGCCTCATTACAACTCAGGCTGTAAGGGGTTTACGGCGCCGTAAACAGCGCCGACCCTTACCGCCTGAGTACGAGGTCCCTTACCGCCATGGCGGATTTAACACCTGCTTCTAGCAGGTGTTAAAATCCATGGCGCTAAGGGACCATGGAGTTAATTACACCACCGTAATTCACGGTGGCGTAATTAACGCCTTCCCCACTCCCATTATGCCCTATGGGGCAAAAATGGGAATGGGGAAGGGTAAATGGGGATTGGGGACTTACCGCCCCGCCAAGGTCGGAATGGGGCGGTAAGTCCGCCAACCACCATGGCGTAAACGTAGTTTACGCCATGGTGGTAAAGTCACGGCCCAGGCGGTAACTTACCGCCTGGGTCGTAATGAGGCCCTTTGTATTAATGTTCAATGTTTCAAAGGTTTATTATTAGCACATAGCATGCCTCTGGTTTTCCAGTTAACCAGGTGCTCCATGAACCCGTTCCGTACATAATATGAGTCTGTGATTATGACCAGTTTGTGGAGTTGGTGTTGGACAGCAGTGAGGATGGCTTGATGCACAGCCATCAGCTCTGCCACTTGACTACTTCGGAGACTGATTTCGTACCCAGCAGTGGGTTCTGGGGCATCATTCACCCATGCATTCCCTACGCTGGCCACACGTTCCTTTTCCCTGTTGTTGTCAACATGGGAGGAGCACCCATCCACATAGACAGTGGGCATTCCCTCACACTGGTCTTCTTCCTAGACTTTGTGTGGGCAATTAAGGTAGGCCTCCATGTTGTCCTTGATTTTAAGACTTTCGTCCTCGAGACAGTTTTCTCTGGCACAATCATGCAAGTCAGCCAGACCTTGCATGAGGGGACTCTTCTTGTCCACAGGAAAGCCTTGCATTGACAGAATCCAGAAAGTAATTCAGGAATTACTCACATTTCCGGCCCGGATTCTGTCACTTTGAACATATTGCAAAGGTTGGTGTGGAGTCTCCACTATGATGTGCTCCCCCTGGATAAACGGGCGGTAATTCTTTAATGCCCACACCGTTGCCAAGAGTGCCTCCACAGAGGATAAAGTCTTACTCACATAGGAGATTAGTTTATTGACCTTGTCATTCTTTTGATATAATGCTGCAGTCAAGCATGTATTTGAGAACCCTGTCTCCAAGAAGAACTCCTTGTTTTTGACAGGGTAAGCTAGGCAAGGCGCTTGTGAGAGGCTTCTTTTGAGTTGTCTTACTGCCTCGGCTTGTTCTGGACCCCATTCCCACTTGACCCCCCCCTTCAAAAGATGGATCAGGGGTCTTGTGATCTCTGCGTAATCCTCGATGAACTTTCCTCTGTAATTAGTTAGTCCAAGGAGGCTCCTTAGTTCCCGCAGAGTTGTGGGGTCTTTTATTTTCTGGAGGGTTTCTACTTTCTTTTCCTGGGGACAGAGGCCCTGAGGAGTTATTTTATGCCCCAGGAAATTGACACAGGTTCTACACCACTGTGCCTTTTGGAAAGAGAGTTTTGCTCCGTCCGCCCTCAACTGTGTCAGAACATAACAGAACTCAGCTATGTGTTTCTCCACAGTTGAGCTTTTGACTAGAACATCATCTACATAGGCCAGGTTACCCCTTTCATCCAGGTCGGGGATGGTCTTATGTAGAAATATGTTAAATTAATTGCCGGAGTTGATGTATCCGAAGGAAGTCCTGGTCCAAGTGTACTGCTGCCCCCCGAAGGTAAAGGCCAGCTTGTATTGGTCCTCTCTACTGACAGATACAGTCCAGTACCCATTGGTCAGGTCAATGGCAGTGAATACCTTCGACCCCTGGATCTGGGCCAGCCCTTGGTCTATGTAGGGAAGAGGCCATCGGGAAGCATGGACCTGTTTGTTGACCCTTAGGTCAGCACAGAGTCTCCACTGGACATTTGGTTTCACAATCCCCAGCACCGGATTGTTGAAGGTGCTGTGGACTGGACAAATTATCCCACGGGACTGAAGGTTCTTAATTATTTCAGTAAGCGACTCCATTGATGCGAGAGGCAAGCGATATTGCTTCACAAACACTGGAGTCCTGCCAGGGTCCGTGGGAATTCTTGTTGTGTGGATGTCGGTGCACCCACAGTCATATGAGTCCATCGCAAAGAGATCTTGAAAATCTAAGAAAACTTGTTTCAATTTTTGCTTTTGCTCCAGAGTCTCGCAGGCATCAGCTAGGTTGACTCTCTTCAACCATCTACCTGAAGCCTGGAAAGACTTCTGGTTTGGCTATCTCAGCGGCTTCATCCAGCTGGGTGGAGAAGTCCCTGGTCAAAGTGTTGATTTGGAATGATGGCTTCAGGTGGGGAAGGCAGTCCTTGTGGACTTGAAAGATCACCTCATCCCCCCTGAAGTCACAGGTCACATCTTCCTTACCATAAAGGCAGGAAGACTACACCAGGAAATTCCCCTTATGCCGGGTGAAGATCCTCTCTGGTGTTGTGTCATCATCGCTATCACTGTCAAAACAGTCCTTGGGGATTTGTCCTAACAGTTTGTTACCTAAATATATGGAACAATGCTGGTCATCAACCGCCATTCCAAAAATGGTGCCTGCGCCCAGAGTGTTACTCTTTAGGTCGCGGTTATCCACCTCTAATGGAATGGTCTCGTTTTCTACATTGACTAGTGATGTTGGGTTTAGCCCCAACCTTTGCTGTTGGAAATGAGCAGTGAGATGGACATAGGCGTCATGATTTTTCAGTTTCTGTCCTCTTTTAATTTTTACTTCCAGTGAGAATTGTCGGGTCCGTTCTGGGATGGTGACTTCCTCTCAAATCTGAATTTGAACTGCATATGGCAGCAGTCGAGCTGACCAAAATTCTTTCTCTGGGTCATCAAAGTCCATGGGATTACCCGCTAATCGGGACCAAGCTTTGAAGTTTATTAGGTCCAAACTAATGGCAAAGCGATTCAGACTGTCACTGCCTAAATAAAATGCAGCAGGGACATCTCGCATGACCCAACAGTTATGAACTATGCTCTTGTTGCCTATGGAGATTTTGAGCATACACCTGCTAGGCAGGAGATGTCTGGAATTGGGTGTTTCCAGGTCCATTTCCCATTTGTCTGACAGTTTAAATGTGGCTGGATCTTTTGGGAGTTTGCGGAACAAGGCCTTGCTGGTGAAGATCTTACCGTTGTTCGCACATACTCGGGCGAGTCCTTCCACTCATTTAACTGAATAGGGATGAACTGCTCTCCAATTTTCTGAATATCAGCCAAGCTTTGAGCTGATTTCTCATCATTTTGGACTATAGGAATGGGATTTTCTGATTGTGAATTGGTATAGAATTTTAGAGTGTTTCCTTCCAATGTGGAATGCCACCTTAGACTGCAAGGAAGGTTGATTTTCAGAAATAGGGAGCACTCCCCATCACCAGTTTATTGTCCTACTGCAATTGCTTTCACGTCTGGGATTTGATTATTCTTGAAGTGAAATTCAATTTGGTCAGGTTTTTGTTTAACCATGTGGCATGTGCAATTTAGTCTAACATGATTGACCCTCTGTTTCAATTTTATTGGTCGATTAGTCTGGGTCAAGAGGACCTTGTTTACACAATCTATGAGGATAGACAATCTACGCAGGATTTCATTCCCTAGTAAACATGGTGTGCCCTCTGGAGTCACAACTATGACCGGGTGCTTCACCTTGTGTCGCCCAATTTTAATGTATTATTATTATTAATGTGATATAGTTTAGTACAAACGTACAAACTTTACACATATTACATCATAAAAGAAAATAAAAAGAGTAGAAAAGAGAAAGAAAAAATAACTAAATAACCATCATAAAAGAAAACCATCATAAAAATATATATACAAATATGCAGAACAAATTTACAGCTATATAAAACCATTCTATATACAAATAAACACCTTCATTCAGCTCGGATCCTTAACTGCAAATTAGGAGAATGGCTATACATATTGCATATTACATACTATATGACTCCAAGAGCCACTTAGTACTTAGTTGCATACAAACGAGAGCTTCACACCACACCTGAAAAAGTGCTATGGGTAATTTAGAGTTAAGAGTGTTAACACACTGTACCCAGAAATGTATCTGCTCAATGAATTCAGGGTTATAAACAAATCCTCCTAGGTGTTTAATGCGATTTGTTCTCATCCTAGAGCAGAGTGTTAAGACATGTCGAGCAGTTTCAATCTCATTGGGAAGTTCACATATTCTGCAATACCTCTCAGTTTTGGCTAAGCCCAACTCCTGACCCCTGGCCGCCAAAGTTGGCAAGTGGTTGATGCGTAAGAGTAAAATAAAACGCCTCAATTGATCCGACGGACAGAGGTTTAAGTAGGGTTGAGCCTTCATAAAAGTATAAAGAACATGCGTAACAAAGCTATTGGTTTTCAGGCCTTCAAGGTGAGTATAATTACATTGCCAATCCCACAGATTTAGGCGGTTACGCAACTTGTTAAACAAGCATTCATTTTCTCGGCCCCATTCAGGTTCCCAGCTGATTTCTTCACACAGGTTATTCAGCTGAGTTACAAATCTTTTCAGCCGCCTGCCTCCATATCCCTTCTAATACACATGAGAAGCCTGTTAGTAGGATTATTCTTAAACTGGATGTAAAATTCCATCCGCTTTTACAGGACCATAGCCCTAAGAGATCTAATTCCTAGTTCCAGTCTGATCATGGCCATAGGGATGCATTGAGGGAGGCAGAGGATTTTCCTCCAGAATCTACCTTCTACAAGCTGTAACCATCCCAGATTCATTTTAAAGAGAGGGTCAAGGCCATAGGTAACCATAGGGGCCAAACACTGAATATACAACTGGCGTGCCGCCCATATTGAGAAGCCACTCTGTTCATGTGTAAATTTGTGTATAAGCGCTGTGAGTTGCGCCGCTTTTGCACTGCGCGCCTGAATGCATGTGAGATAGTTCCCCTTATGGTCGAATTCTACGGCAAGATATTTATACGTAAGGGTGTATTTGATTTCAGTCGCTCCAATCATCATGCGAGGCCTAGCTACTCTTCCTGCCGAAAACAGTAGCAGATTTGTTTTACTGGTGTTTATCACAAGTTCATTGCTTCAGCATACCGCCATAGCTGCTCCGCCGATCTTAGGATCCCACTAAAGGTGTGATCTAGGATCACTAAGTCATCTGCGTATGCCAGTATGGGGCAGTAACTAGAGCCAATCTTTGGTGGACAATTGTTGATCCCCTGTAAACATTCTGGCACGTCAGAAACGAACAAGTTGTACAGGGTAGGTGCTGTTACACACCTCTGTTTTACCCCTCTAGTCTGGAGAACGGCTTTAGTCACTGCACCTAAATTATCCAACCGCACTTGTATCGTGTTGTTCGTATGCAGGAGTTCTAAATAATAAAGTAAAAATTCCGGACAGTCCAGTTTCCTTAATTTCTTCCATAATAGGGATCGATTTACTGAATCAAAGGCTGCCCTGAAGTCTATAAAGAGTGGATATAACGGAGGATTAGCGCGAATCAGGGCTTTACTTCTCAGTGCATTCATCACAAACAAATTGTGGGTTGTTGAATAGCCTGCTCTGAAACCACTTTGGAAGTTATCCAAAATGCCCTCACTCTCCACCCATTTTTGTAGCTCATTGAGTAAAAAAGCTGCAAACAACTTACCAGTACAATCCAACATAGACAATAGTCGATAGTTCTCAGGTTCAGTTCTATTGCCCTTCTTGAACACTGGTATGGGGATTGCTGCCTGCCAAGATGATGGTATTTGGCCTACATCCAAGATCTTCCTAAATAGTATTTTGAGGAGACAAGCCCAGAAAAGGGAATTATTCTTCAACACCACATTGGAAAGGCCATTCGGCCCCGGGGCTCGGGAAGAATTTAGCTTTTCAGTTCTACATTGTAGTTCTTCAGTTGAAACCACAAAAGGCGGGAGTTTGGGTTTCGTAGAGACAGGATTATCGATATTATTGCTAATCCCACCATTACGCTTTTCCAAATAGGTAGTCCATTCGATATTACCTACAGGGTTTACCATATGTGAGGACTTCTTCCCTTTCACCTCCCCTAAAATAGACCAGATTTTCTGAGTATTTCTGCTACAAAGAGTACTGACCGTATGTTGCCAATTGGCAAGTTTCCTCGACCTTTTATGTGTTTTTAGCCATGATCGATAGCCATTTTTCAATTCCCTCATTTTTGTGGCTGTAGCCACTCTGGTGAGGGGGCTATTTCTGACCCATCGAATATCGCTTCTAAGCTTACGCTTCCTATCTCTAATGGCCCGGATGTAGGTAACCTCTTTCCCACCATCGTGCGCACTTTACAAGAACCATGTCGACCCGAGAAATCACTAATCCACTTCTCAATTTGCTCAGGTGACATTTGATTAAATTGATCGGTCAATTTTGGCCCCCATTCACCTGTGGCCATAGTGACCTTTGATATATTCTTCTCCGACCAAGAAATGCGATTTAGGGAGTGATTACTTGTCAGGTGACCCAGGTTAGCCTCCCCCATCAACGGTGCAGAAACTCCCATACTCATGATCAGGGGATCGTGATCACTCCATTCAATTTCTTTTACCACCATATCGGAAACGATCAAAGCCACCTCCCCGCTAGTAAAAATATAATCAAGGGTACTTCCAGATCTTCCATTACTCCAGGTATTCTTACCAGGCCTGTCACTACAGGTCCGCCCATTGATTATTTCAAGTTCCCAAGACCCAAAAAAACCCAGCCAACAATCACCCTCCTTATCAGCAATTGGATGTTCCCATACACTATTATTGGATAAAAGCGGGTTATTACCAGTGCCACCCCCACAATTAATTCGACAATTTAAATCCCCAGCTACAATAACAAAAAACTTCTCATTGTTTGATTTCCAATCAGCAAACAGATCGTGTAAGGCTTCATGAATATATTCTCTTGACTTTGCCCCTGGAGGATTGTAGATGTTAATTAACAGCATTTTTCCCATAAGCCTTTTATACTAAGGGACACTTCTACCGCACATATATAATTACTGTTAACCACTGGAATCTTTTTACTTAAGATCTTATTTGTAACTCCAATGGATAGGCCCCCATATGGGCGCCAAAGGATCTCCTTTCTTTGCCAAAGTGTGATGTGTTGTATAACCATCAAAGTCCATAGGGGTCATCAACCAGGTTTCTTGCAACAGTATAAATGGATATTTGTTTATAAATGCCAGGGAACCCTTATCCGAAAGAAAGTGTTGGTGGCCGTGAGTGTTCCAACTCAAAATAGAGTAATCTCATGGCTGCTGAAGTACCATAGGTAACGAATTAGCTAGCCGTTTCAGGGTGTTCTGAATGTCTGCCAGCTGAACCTTCTCTGTATGTGGTTGAGGGGGACTGCCATCCTTATTCTTGGGCGCCACATAGTCTTTGCTGGGAAGGGAAGGATCTTCCTTTTCTTTACTAGCATCGACTTCCATACCAATCTGCCTTAGGGATTTCTTGTAAGTCCGGATCAGTTGCGCCGATGCTAGGACACAACAATGAAGGGCTGAGACATTGGGGTTAGACACCTCCAGTGGTTCAACAAAAAAGAAGTCTTCCGAGCGTATTACACGCAGCTGCGGAATCTTGTGTAACTTAGCCAGAACTTCAGATCTTGTCAACCACATGTCTCTTTTCTTCTGGTTTAGATTTTTAATTACGCAGATTTTACTTGCATAAGTGTCCTCGCCTTTGTTTGTGACAGGAGATTCATAAGACTCCTCATCCACAGCTTCCCCATTTCTGCACGGTGTAGAGCATTTAGAAGATTCTCCGATTCGGCTAGCTGAAAGCTCATGTTCCGCATCTTCAGGGGCTGTACTTATGGAATCGTGTGTTATGTCTGGAATAATCCAGTCATTTAGGGACCCCATCCCTTTTCTCACTCGTTTCTTATTTTTCCGGCCCCTTTTTTTGCTTTTTTTGGATCGTGCAGCTGGAGGAATGGTAGCCGGTAAAGGGGAGGCCATTTCCACCACCGCGTTTTTGGCGGCTTCCCTTTTCTGTTGTCTATGCTGTTTTTTAGTCAGTGGTACTCTCGTACCCACCTCATCTCGTTCCTCCAGATTAGCTCCACCAACCGGGGCCTCAATGTCTAAATCCACAGTCCCCTCGACAGGCATTTCCTTCCCATTGAAGTTCTGAAGTTGTCCAGGAAGAGGGGTGAGAGGAATTTTGTATTTCTCCCCCTTCCCGAATTCAGCTGATCACAGGCCCTTTTTGACAGAAGGGTGGCTTGGGATCCAGTGTCCACCAGTGCCAGAATTGTACATTGCCCCTGTATTTGGACCGGGGCATAACATCTTCCCTCCTTTTCCTCAAGGGGGAAAAGATAATGCACATTTTTGGCCAGCTAGCGGGTTAATTTCCTTGCTTTGGATACTGACAGAGATGTGATGTGGGCAGGATTTTGTTTGGGATCTTGGGAACCATTTTAGGCTCTTTATTTCTCCTCCCCGCCCCTGCTCCTTGGGTTGCACACTTTCAGGAGCAGGAGATTTTGGTTCCGGTTCCTGGGTTTCTAGGGGCTTTCCACAAGTGGAGAAGGGAGCTTCCTCCAAGGCTTTACACCCCCCTACCCCTTGTGCCTCCTCCCTGGGAACCGGTGGGTTGTCAGGGTTCTTCCCCCGTCATTGTTCTGGAGCACCAGACCCTGGAATTGGGGAGTTCTGAGCCGCCATGCTCATCTGAGGGTTATGTTGAGCCCTCAGCATGCGACCCAGACCCTGTGCCATGTTCTGGACATGGCCCTCTAGTTGGGACACCTGCTCTGGCTGGTATGGGGACCTCTGGTCTACCCTGCCTGGGTTGATCCCGGGAAGGGTAACTATCCCTTCTCTCATAATACCCCTGGTTAGGATAGTTTGGGTACCCCTCCACCCTTGGTCTCCCCTCTCCCAGATTGGGCTGTCTGGGCTCAGGAAAGTGGGGAAAGAAAGAAGGGTTGTTTTGGAGGTTGAAGTTTGGCGGGTACTGGGGAAAGAAATTTGGTCCGGCATTTGGGGAATTACTGCCCTCCTGAGGAAAGTGAGGACGGAAGTTTCCTGGGTTTCCTGCTGTCTGGTTGGACCCCCCTTGGGCTGGAGGAGTCCACACATAGCCGAGGATGGGTCTATTTCCCTTGTAGCGTGGGCTGATGTAGTCAGGGGGTTAGGGGTCCCATTTGTGGGGTTACCTCCCTGGTTCCCTGTTTGGGATTGGCCCGAGGGCCTTCTGCGTTTGGGGTTGGTCGGATTCTGCGTGGGGAGGTTTTTAGGCCCCCCCATCTCCACATCTAAAATGGGGGCAACCTGCACCTCCACCACCTTAGCAGCAGCAGGGGTGTCGGTTGGTTTGGAGCTTTTGTAATGTTTTTACTTTCCAGCGGCTTCTGCACTTCATAGATGTGCGTTGCTTGTTCAATAACCCAGTCTCATGAAAGTCCCTCACTAGCTGGGTCATAATGTATTTTGAGAGGGCATGAAAGAAGGTGTTCGCAAATTCCTTATTGTCAGTGTGCACCCTTATAGCGGTCTGTGCAAAGGGGCGTTTCAATTCCTGGAAAATTCTTGTGGGGCCTGGTCTTCCCCACATTGTAAGTTGTAGGCTGCCTTGCAGGCCTCTTGGGGATTCCTATGAATAGAAAAATGTTTCAGGATGGCCGCCCTATTGGTGGACCATCTGGAATGGTTCTGATCCTCCAGCCCCGCAAAGAAGCTGGAGTACTCAGGAGAAAATGTCTACTTTACATACTGAATACAGCTTTGGCTGTCCTTCAGGTGGAAAGTCTCCATCATCTGCTCAAATAATTCAAGGTGCTCCCAAACAGAATATTTGGCATTTTTGTGGTAGGGCATGATGACGCTCCTAATAGCTTTTATTTGCTTCAGGGGATCCTTGAGTTAAGCCCTCTTAACTTAGTTAGCCTTATTAGTTCGGGTCACCCTGGTCCACTCATCCTCTGACTCAGAGGCACTGCTACCAGAGGTGGCTGTCTGATCTTCTAGGCTCTCCAGGATTCTGCGAGCTTGGGAATGGCTGGCAGAATGTTGGGGCCTAGTCTCTTGGAACTGGTGGTGCTCGGAAGAGTCTTTTGACTCTTCCTTGTACCCAGGATTGGTTAAGTAACCCCCCCACTGTGCTGGATGGTAAGAGGTTTTTAGTATGCTCTTGGTGGGCCTATATTTCATGGAATTCCCCACCAGATTGTACTGCCTGATCTCTAGGTATGTTATATTTCTGAGGATCCAGTTCTCTGATTCTCCCCTCACTGGAGTCTCCCTGATCAGCGAACATGTCCCCAGCACTTGGGAACCTGTACATAGATGCCCGCCCATCCATTTCTGGGAGGGGCTGACCTATTAGCCCCATATTTCCCATTGGGTTGAAGTCTACCATCCCCACGGCCCTTGGTTCATGTGAGCCAGTGGACATGGAGTTGGCAGATTCCATGGAATGGAAGGGATTACAGTCTCTGGCGAGAACAGGGTTCCTGAGGTTATGCTCAGGGGTTTCCCTCTCCCATCTGACCTCATCTCTTTCAGACCCTACTCCCTGATGGCATGCACTATCCTGACCCTTTTTGTTCTTCTATTAAGGCCTTAGTGGTCTCTATAAGTTGTTCCTGCATGGCTATCTGTCTATGGAGCCTGTCATTTTTTTCACAGAGAGCCTTATTGTCTCTCTGTGCTTCCTATCTGCATTGGGAGTATTGGGCCAACTTTTGCTGCAGGAGGCTCACCTCCTGAGTTCGGTCCTTACTGGCCTGATTATTCTTTGCCAGAGCATTTTCTACCCTCCTGGTATGCTCTAACAGCTTTTCATAGTCCATTTTGAGTTCACCCAGTCCCTGAAGGACCAGGTGATTTTCTTCTAGCTCGGTTTTTAAATGGCTGACCACCTGGCCTAAGGCGTACCTTTCCTGAGTTAGAGTGCCCCTCTGTGCAGCCAGGGCGTTCCTTTGTTTTCTAATGACACATAATTCCGGGTGCTCCTCATCAAAATATGTTTGAGTGTGGAGATCCTTCACTATTAATTTATTATTTTCCTCCTTTAGTTCATCAATCTGCCTTTCCGGGTGATTATCTGCCCTGCGTAGGCTCTATTATAATTTAATTGCTGCTCTAGCTTTTGTTGGCTCTGTTGTAGAGAATCCAACCTTTCTTGGCACTCTTTTTACAGTGTCAGTCATTTGGTATCCTGCTCTACCTTCTCTTGCTGCAGGAGATCCAGATCTTCCTTTACTTTTGTCAGGTACTGTCTGGTTTCTCTCTCTGATTCTTGGCTCTTTTGTAGCCGTTGCTCTGCAGAGTCCACATCAGTCTGGGTTTTCTCTAGGGATTGTACTTGCCTCTTTGCCAGATCTAGGTTTTCGGCATATTTTTCCTGTATTACTCCAATGTGGAGGTATGGGTAAGCCGCTATTTTGGCAATTTTACATTGCTCTTCTTTTACATTTGGGGCCATATACAATTCACTAAGTGCCTGGTGTAATGGACCCTGGTCCTGCCATGTATCTAGTTCTATGGCAGTGATTTGTTGGTTGATTTCCTGCAGCCAAACATTCTCATCCTGCTCTACCCATTCACCCCTGACAAACAATTTGTGCAGTAGGTGTTCTTTTGCAATATTGATATCCACTGGGGTCACCATTCCGGGAAATATTAATTTCCTTCTGACTTTTCTCAGGGTTACTTTACTTTTGCAAAACAGGCCCGACTCCTTTGAGTATTTTGATTGAAGGGTGTTTTTACAGTGTAGCATGGTATGGTAGCCCAACAGGGTGTATGTACCCTGTCAGTTAGCACGCTGTGTTAGACTGTCACAAGTGGTATGTCCAATTCAGGATCTCGCCACGAGCCCCCAATCTGTAAGTGATTCCAATCCGGCACACACCCAAGTCAACGCCTATCATGTAGTGCACAACTGAAATCGTTATATATTTTTGTCTAGAAGTTCTTTATTCTGAATGGTATACCACTCATATCACGCCCTTCTCCTGGAACTTCCCCCGGCAGTCACACTGAACCAGGAATCAGGCTGGTTTGCAAATGTAAAGATTTATTTATGTATTTAAACTTTTATCACAATAGGTTTTAATAGGTACACAACAATCACCAATGGGGTGACATAACACTGAATGATCTCTTTAATACACAAGGAGTAAGTACTGAGCAAAACAATTCAGCACCGAAAATAATACTTGTGTGTGGTTTCAGATCGGACAGCACAGTGGTTAAAGGTTCCCCCTGCACACCCCTCAACCTCCCAATAGGCAATGTAAAGAGATAGAAGGAGATAGCAGGTATTCAGGAAATACAGAATTCAACAGAATACCAATCCCACTTTCCGCCTTTCAAACACAAGAGAAAACGGAATTGACTGCCAAGCTGTCAGAATGGTTTTTAAAGTTTTCCTTAAAATAGACTGGTCGAAAACACCAAATGTGATCATAATTGCTGAAATTGTTATAAATTCTTATGGGAGCGGCTTTGGATAGTTGCACACAAACAGAAGCAATGATTAAATGCAAAGAAAACATTTGAAATCTTAAAATTCAATTTGGAAGCAATTAAAAGCTGTTTTACACGTGTAAGAATTTCCCAAAATGAAAATTTTGCGGCAAACTTTTCACTGGGTGATTTTCGCAATGACGGGAGAACCGTATTGATTTGGAATGAGGTTTTAGGTGTGATTTAAAGCTGTGGATGTTAGCTACAAGCAGAAGTTGAAATTGTTTCTAGCACAAACACTGAGGGAGTTATTGACGTTTTAGTGGAGGTCGTTTTTTTTCAGGATAGGCGCAAAAATGGAAAACAGGAATGCGCTTTTAAAATGACAAAAGGATTTCTTACACTAGAGGATGACTATGAACAAAACAAATACCACACAGGAACACAGCCACTTGTTCAGAATGACTGCATGCAGAGGAATCTCACCTTCTTCAGATGAGAAAGGGTCAGCATAAAGATAGTTTTAACAGTACTAATACAGGAGGAAGATAGGATGGTTTGGATAGAGAGTTCAGACAATTCAAAAATACTCCTAACAATACAGGTTCTGAATACAAGATAGAATGGGTTTAAGATAGGGATTGACTATGCAAAATACATATGCCAGTGACACAATTTTTCCTATAGATACTCACTGGATATGTTTTAAATGGAACCGTCAGGATTCTGGTCAGGGGTAGGATCTGGTTTAGGACAGACGGCTGGGCTCATCAGACTGGGCAGCGTCAGCAAGGTGCTCTGGTCATGGCACGGTACAGGACTGGACTGGATCTGCAATGCACTCTGGTCACAGCACGGCACAGGACTGGACTGGGTCTGGCCTTCTTGGTTATGATGATATTTATTTTCAGCAGGCAAGCAGTACAGCATAGCCCGGCTGTCTTTTGATGTTTCCCCTTAGGTTTGTGGGGTACTGGTTGTGGAATTTGAGCCCCAGCTTAAAATGGTTCAGCTAGGCAATGGGTTTCTACTTTGCCAAGTTTCTGGAGTCTGGAGCAGGAAGATGTAGAGTTCAGCAGCAGGGTACTCCGCCAGCATCGGGATAGTGAGTGAATCTGTCTGCCTTCTGAGTGGTGAGCTGTCTCTATTTATGCTATGATAAAGGGGGTGTGTGGGCCGGTTTACCCTAAGCTTGCCCCTTTTGACAGTTGATTGGGTCAGAGTCAACTCTCTGCCTTGATAGGAGGAGAGAAACAGAGTGTCACCTTTATGGTGTGATTTTATGAGGCTGAGAATCCACCCCTAGCCCCTGGAACACAAAATCTACTTTTGGCACAATACATATTTACACATGTGCAACATCTATAAAATTACATATAGAGATTACATATTTTACACAGCAGCTACTCCTCAAAACCCTGTAGCTGTGGGATCTTGTCTCCGCTTTTCACAGAATTTTGCCCTTTTCACCAGGAACACAATGTCCAATTCTTAAGCACATTTCTACAAGTGTGCGCATTTAAATGGGCAGAAGTGTGTAAAGCTTCATACTTCTAGCAGAAATACATTTTGCTTAAAATCACATTTCTTACCGTTTCTTTCCAGAACATGTCACACAATTTTGCCGCCTCTTGAAACGTGCAGCCAAAATTTAGATTCACAAATCTGTTACTTTTATATTTTTCACAATTTTGACTGGAAAGTTATAAGTCTTTAAAAAGTATGTTCTTTGTTAATGTTCAGCTACAGATGGTTGTTTGGGTCCGCCTCTTTTTGTCTCCCTGCAGTTCAGGAGCAGTCTCCTCTGTGCTTGCTCTTGGCAGAGGCCATTTACGACTGTCTTCACACCTCGCATTTCCTTAGTTGCAGTTGGTCATTGTTCCTCATGCCTCAGGAGACCAGGTTCTTTCCCAACCCCATAATTAGAGCTTTTGTGTGATTTCCTGCTGGGGGGGAAAGACCTTTCCCTCTGTGAGAAACCTGTTATTCCAGTTTGGTAGCTTCAGCCAGGTTTAATTTTAATTGTTAACTCTGTTGAATTGTTCCTTAGCTTAAAACAAACTTGTTGTATCAAATCACAGCTGAGAATACTTATTCAAGACAATTACAAGATGGATTACTATCAGTAACAGGCCTTTTAGATTGAAAACATTTGATTTCAGTTTATACATGTTAAAGTTTAATCAGGCAAGCTCCTAACAGCTGTCATTCAGGCGGCCTAGGGTAGTGCACCCAGAGATTTTTGACAGATCCACCGACAGGCCACTTTTGCTGTGAAAGTCTCCTTATGCTTTCAGCTTTTCAGGACTTTGTAAGTTCACAATGATTTCTTAAACTAAGTGAATTGTAGCACCAAGCAAGATTGTTGGATATTTGAGGGTGTTCTGCACCAGCATTCTGCAGTTTCAGCAACAAAGAAAAAGGGATTTAAAGCAAGAATTTGGGGTTTCATTTAGAAAAAGCACTGCTTTTTCCTTCTGTACTCCATTTTCAATTGTTGTGGAGCCCAGTGACATATTTCAGGAGTGAGAGCTCTATTCCACCACTGACAACATGCGTGGCAGATTGGGCAGCCATCTTTTGTGCATTGAGAAGTGCAATTTCTCAGGGATTTTGGCAAGCACAAGAGTTTCGCAGCCATTTTGCTATTTCTGGCACCATCATAGCAGAGTGATGCGGCATAGCAGAGCAAAAGTGGGTCAAAACATCCCACAAACCAACTCCCATTCATTCTTAAAATATTGGACAGGGTTGCCTATGAGCAAGTGTTGGATCATTGAAGAATCATAGTATTCTTAATAGCTGGCAATCAGGCTTTAGGCCAGGATTTAGCACAGGATCGGTCCTCTTGGATCTTAAGTCCAACGTGATGAATATGATAAATGAATGCCATACCATGATTCTTATGGTGTTAGACCTCTCGGCCATGTTTGATTTAGTTGAACATCCTCTTCTCCTTGAAAGATTACAAGAAGGGCTGCATTTAAGTGAACTAACGGTGTCCTGGAATCAAAAATGTTGGGATTATAGAACCATTAGGCGTGTAGTAGTACCGCAGATGCCAGACCAGTCCCGTTGCTTTATGGAGTGCCATAGGATGCCTGTTTGTCGGCAGCCCTGTACAATATTTTAACATCCCCACTTTTTCAGATGTTAGAGGAGAGGAAAATGTGTTTCTCCAATTACGCTAATGACACCCAGTGTTTAATTCCATTGCCAGGGAATTATCAGGAAGATGCAAGAGCTGTGAATGAGATCGACAGTCTCATATATTATTGGTTGTGTGATAGTGGGCTGGCACTAAATCATGATAAAACAAAACTCATGGTTATAGGCTCCAGTGCCAGAATGAAAAGCCTCAGTGTAGACTTCAAAAGCTTTCAGATTGCGGACTGTAACATTTTAACAAAAGATAAGATGAAGACACTGGGGGTCATGGTGGATCATAATCTCAATATGAAGGCGCAGGTGTGCCAACTGGTCTCCTTATCTGCTTGCCATATTAGACTCCTCTCCCATATTCATCCTTACCTATCGCAAAAAGGTTGTGAGATGGTGGCACAAGCTATTATTGGATACAAGATGGATTATTGTAGTAGCTTATTGTCTGGGATTGGGAAAGGAGAAGTGGCGAGATTGCAGGTCGTTCAAAATACCATGATAAGAACCAAAGCTGGGTTGAAAATGTGATCATGTGTCTGATGTCAGAAGGAGTCTCCACTGGTTACCTGTTGAGGCAAAAATTGAGTTTCGACTCCTTATCATCACCTATAAATGCTTGGCAGGGTTGCATCCGGTCTATTTGTTGGCGAGGCTTACTAAGAAAAAAGAAGTCAAAAACCTCAGATCAAGTAATGCTATTTTACTGGAGGTGCAAAGAGCCAACTTGGCCTTGGTAAAAAAAAGGGCTTTCTGAGTGGCGGCGCATGAAAGCTGGAATGCCATGCCATTTGACTTGAGAAGGTGTGACTCACTGGAGAGGTTTAAGAAAAAACTGAAAAGCTTACTGTTTAGATAAAGCATTTATAGGGGTTAGATTGCATTGGATGCTGTTACTTGTGCTGTGTTTTGTGTTTGTCTCGATTTACCATCTTTTGCCGCAATCTATTTCCACTTGCCCGTATTCCTCCGGGCCCCTATGTTGCACATTTATAAATAAATAAAGCAAAGTAAAGGGACAGTGAAACCAACATGGAGAGTGAAAAAAAGATAAAAAGAGGCACCAGAATGGGAGAGAACAGAGCAGGTGGGGGCAAAAGCTAATCAGAACAAAAGACAAAGAGGCATCAAATAGAGAGAGAAAGAGAGAAAAGAGCAGAGAGGGCAAATGAAAATGGGGAAAAGAGAGAAGAGGCATCAAAGAGAGAGAGAGAGAAAAGAACAGATGGGGCAAAAGAAAATCGGAAAAAGAGATAAAAAGGCATCAGAGAGAGACAGAAAGAGCAGATGGGACAGAAGGCAAGATGGGGTTCGTCACCTGCTTTATAAGCGAATATGGACAAAAACAAGCAGCCCAAAGCCCCTTAAAATAAGCAGATCTGGCAACACTGGGGGTGAGGAATCAACATAGTTTTGTTCATGAAAGAACAGAAGAAAACAAAGATTGCAGTAGAAGTATCCCAACATAGCCCAATGTGCCCACAATAGCCCAACATGGCCCAAAACAGCAAATCACCAGGCAAATCACCAGGCAGCTGGTAAAGGAAATCCCAGCCGACTTCCTTTTTAAAATGCTGCTGATTGGAGCAAATCTTGTTAGGGAGCTCCTCATTTGGTAGTGCAGTGGAGGAGTTTGGTGAATTGGCCATTTCATTGCATGGCATTGTTGGTCGCAATGCCAACCAGATATTATCAGTTCAGAACCCCATTTCCCTCTCTCTCTCTTTTGTAACAATGGTTTTGGCAAATTCGCCAAAACCAAAAAGCAGACCCAATCAATTGTGTTGTATTTCCACAGGAAATACCTCAAAACAGTAATACTGTTACCAAATGCAATAAGCATAGAGTAACTTTACAGACCTCCATGATTACATGACATGCTGACTCAATAAAAAAAGTATCTGGGAAGTAATGTGCTACTATTATAACGGGTTGTGTTATTCATAAATTGGACTGACAGTTCCCTGCGCCTGCAGATCACGCACAGATAGCAGCAGCGAGTTCCCAACCCACTGAGCTATCTTAACAGTGACAGATAGAGCCTTGAAGGATAAGAAGTTCTAGGTAGGAAAGCTATTGTTAAATGAGGGTAAGTTACAGGTAAGTGGTCTAATATGGCACCCGTATGCCAATAATTTTGGACTCACTGCACGTGGCTTTGTGAGAAAAAATGGTTGTGATCTTATTAGGCTAGAGGGAGAAGCAGATGCAGAGGTCTGTTGTGTTTATGGATGCATGTTGGACGTGCCGGTTACCTGTGTGCTAGTATAGAAAATTGGTTTTCTGGGTAAGGGGATGTACTAAGGTCGAGGTAGCCTTAAGATCAGCACCTGGTTGCAGAGGCGGCACGGTCAGCAATGGGTGCAATAGGTTTATTGATATTGGAAGGCCAGGATGGAAGTTTGTTAATTATACTAGACCCTGTGGATCGTCTGGGGGAGAGTGAGGTGTTTGGATGCAAAATTGAAATAGTCAGGAGTAATTTAGGGCTGAGGGTGGATTGTATTTGTTTATTTGTAACGCGCTGGTAGCCCACAGGCATCAGGGCGCACATTCACACAAGGTATACAAACAGCAATGGCAGGACAGTCCAGTTATCAGGGAAGCCAGAGAGAGAGTAGGTCCACTAATCAAACAAGAATGTTTTCAGCGTTCGTTGAAAAATCATTAGGTTTTGCTCCTGTCTAAGGTTCAGAGGAAGCTGGCGGACTGGTAAAGAGCGTCCCAATCCAGTTGTGCGTTTACATCCTACGCACTTGATCAGGGACACAACTGATGAGCGCAAAGTTTTCACTGGAGTGTAGCTTGACACTAGTGATTTTAGATAAGTAGGAGCTGAGCCATAAAGCCATCAATGGACTAGCACAGCCGCTATGTACTGGAATGCGAGCCAACACCGGCAGCCAATGTAGATTCCTCTTCTGCTCGGAGATAGACAGGGTAATTCATAGAATTTCGCAGAAAAGTGTCGCAAGCGGCTGGCGCAGAGTGTCCGCGTGCGATTGACTGCGCCAGGCACGTGCGCTAAAACCGATTTCCGCGCACAGCGTATTCATGGATTTCATGCTCCCAAACCAGCCGTGGCGCAGAGTATCGCAGCGACCCTGCAGCAGCGCCAGTAACGCCCCCAAGAACGCCCTCGCGCAAGGAAAAGCCAGCAAAATCGCTAAATCATCGCAAAGGGCTGCGCTAACCCTGGACCAGTTTACAGGGCAGCCAAACAAGGAACGCAAAGCGGGTAACGTGCATATCAGGGGTACACGTGAAGTCATACACGCGATTAGCCAGGGTACGTGTATTACAGGGGTACGCGGGAAGTTTAACACGCGATTGGCCAGGGTACGTGTATTACAGGGGTACGCGGGAAGTTTAACACGCGATTAGCCAGGGTAAGTGTATTACAGGGGTACACGTGAAGTCATACACGCGATTAGCCAGGGTACGTGTATTACAGGGGTACGCGGGAAGTTTAACACGCGATTGGCCAGGGTACGTGTATTACAGGGGTACGCGGGAAGTTTAACACGCGATTGGCCAGGGTACGTGTATTACAGGGGTACGCGGGAAGTTTAACACGCGATTAGCCAGGGTAAGTGTATTACAGGGGTACACGTGAAGTCATACACGCGATTAGCCAGGGTACGTGTATTACAGGGGTACGCGGGAAGTTTAACACGCGATTGGCCAGGGTACGTGTATTACAGGGGTACGCGGGAAGTTTAACACGCGATTGGCAGGGTACGTGTATCACAGGGGTACGCGGGAAGTTTAACACGCGATTAGCCAGTGTAAGTGTATTACAGGGGTACACGTGAAGTCATACACGCGATTAGCCAGGGTACGTGTATTACAGGGGTACGCGGGAAGTTTAACACGCGATTGGCCAGGGTACGTGTATTACAGGGGTACGCGGGAAGTTTAACACGCGATTAGCCAGGGTAAGTGTATTACAGGGGTACACGTGAAGTCATACACGCGATTAGCCAGGGTACGTGTATTACAGGGGTACGCGGGAAGTTTAACACGCGATTGGCCAGGGTACGTGTATTACAGGGGTACGCGGGAAGTTTAACACGCGATTGGCCAGGGTACGTGTATCACAGGGGTACGCGGGAAGTTTAACACGCGATTAGCCAGTGTAAGTGTATTACAGGGGTACACGTGAAGTCATACACGCGATTAGCCAGGGTACGTGTATTACAGGGGTACGCGGGAAGTTTAACACGCGATTGGCCAGGGTACGTGTATTACAGGGGTACGCGTGAAGTTATACACGCGATTAGCCAGGGTACGTGTATTACAGGGGTACGCGGGAAGTTTAACACGCGATTGGCCAGGGTAAGTGTATTACAGGGGTACACGTGAAGTCATACACGCGATTAGCCAGGGTACGTGTATTACAGGGGTACGCGGGAAGTTTAACACGCGATTGGCCAGGGTACGTGTATTACAGGGGTACGCGGGAAGTTTAACACGCGATTGGCCAGGGTACGTGTATCACAGGGGTACGTGGGAAGTTTAACACGCGATTAGCCAGTGTAAGTGTATTACAGGGGTACACGTGAAGTCATACACGCGATTAGCCAGGGTACGTGTATTACAAGGGTACGCGGGAAGTTTAACACGCGATTGGCCAGGGTACGTGTATTACAGGGGTACGCGGGAAGTTTAACACGCGATTGGCCAGGGTACGTGTATTACAGGGGTACGCGTGAAGTTATACACGCGATTAGCCAGGGTACGTGTATTACAGGGGTACGCGGGAAGTTTAACACGCGATTGGCCAGGGTACGTGTATTACAGGGGTGCGTGGGAATCATCACACGCGATTAGGCTGGGTGGGTCCTCACAGGTGTTCCCTGTACACCCTCCACGGCCCCTGCAGGCAGCCTACAAAACAGGGGACTACCCTGCACACCTGCTCATGTCCCCCTGCACCCCACCCCCCCAGCAGTGCAGGGGCAGCCTCCACCAGGCCCCCACCCATGTCTCCCACCACCCCCACCCCCCGCCACCAGGGGCACTCTCCACCAAGCCCCCACCCATGTCTCCCACCACCCCCACCAGTGCAGGGGCACCCTCCACCAGGCCCCCACCCTTGTCTCCCAACACCCCCACCCACCAGCACTGTGGGGCACGTGGCCAGCAGGCAGTCAGGCAGCAGCAGATGGCAGGTGGGAGCGTGCTCAGGGCTCTGGGGGGCAGTAATTTCGCCTCCTGGCCAGGAGCGTGGTCTCTCGTGTGTGAACGCGTGGACAGCCTGATAGGTAGTGAAATCCCACACGTCAGCAAAGGCCCTTAGCGCGTAAACCCGTCAACAGCATATGCGCGCCTATAGTCACCTGCACGTGCAGGAAATTGTTGCGTGACACGTCCCAGTGTCAAAGCGTGTGATTGGTGAAAATGGATGTACACGTAGAAGTGACAAAGCGTGTGATTGGTGAAAATGGATCTACACGCAGAACTGACAAAGCATGTGAATGGTGAAAATGGATCTACACGCAGAAGTGACAAAGCGTGTGATTGGTGAAAATGGATCTACACGCAGGAGTGACAAAGCGTGTGATTGGTGAACGTACACGCCGCGTAAGTGACGCTGTACGTGTGGGCCTGTATATAAGGTACATGTAGAACACCATTTCCTTGTACGTGCTTTTCGTGGAGAGCGAGTGGGTGAAATCTGTACTTCTTGTCGTTTCACACGCGATTTACTTCACGGCGTTTCCAGTTCGTATTCCCTGTTACCTCTGACAGCTTTTTCTCTTTTTTCTCTTTTACTGGTTTACCTGGGCCTGTTCCCTCAAACAGTGTCCCCTTCTACTGTTGTCCTGTCTTCTCAGACAGCGTACACATCTTCTTTTGGCGGGGGTTTAGCCAGCCAAACGCGCTCATTCTTCACGCTCTTTTACCTGGCAGACGGTGAGTCACGCACGTATCCAACTTCTGTGCTTGCCCCGTGTGTAGCCTACCCCTTCAGAGGTCATTCTAGGCTGCGTGTGACACGCATACGTTCATTCTTGTGTTACTGGGTGCCACAGCGTAGTGCAGGTTTTTCTTTCTGCACACGTGGTCTAGGAGGGGTTGCGTGCACGTCATCTCCCTTTTTTGGGCCTCCTGTGCGTTGCGTGACCCGTCATCTTTCCCCAGGGGTTACAATCAGCCGTGCCAGAGCACTAGGGTACAATTACCATCTGGTACCCAACCCCTTTGACCCCCAATTGCCCAGGACAATTGTCTACAGCCACTCCCATACGCACATTAATATCAGTGCCATGGCTGGGAGGCGAGGATTCCGTAAGGGTGGCAAAGGTGGAAGAGCCACAAGTGGTGGCCGTGGTGGATCCGGTAGGGGACGTGGTCGTAACTTGCAGGGTGAGCCTGTCCCCCCATGTGTGGAGGACCAGTCAAGGGCACCCATCATCCCCCCCCCCTCCCCCCCCTCCCCCCCTCCCGTTGAGGCTGAAGTGGCTGACACCATCCATGCTCAGCCCTTGTTGGACCAGCCCATTGTGGCACCAGACCTGGCTGACTCCATGGCTGACTTCCAGGTCAGCAGGGCTACGACACATGCGCTGGTGCACGTTGATGCCATCATGCCACGTGGATCTGGGGCAGCAAGGTCATCTGCTGCACCAAGGAGGCAGGGCGGAGTGGCTGCAGGGGCAGCTGCGGCTCCATCCACCCCAGCCCTCACACACCCAGCCAGGACAGTGTCGGTCCTAGTCCATGCTGCTGACATTCCCCCTGACACCATCACACTAGAGCCAATGCCTGCACCAACTCCCATGCTGAGTGTGCAATCCCACACTCCTGATACAGAGTCCACCAGGGCTCCTGCCCCTAGTGTCCAGAGCGGCGCAGGACACTCAGGATCACCACCACCTTCCAAGCGGAAGAGGAAGAGTGCTCGTCCGGCACAGGCTGATGCCCCAGACACGGCTACACAGTCCGGCCCGTCCAGGAAGCCCAGCTTCACGGATGACGAACTGAATGCACTTGTCGAGTATGTGTCCGGACATGACAACGAGATGGTCATTGTTGCAGGATCCAAGACCACACCTGCACAACGCCAGGCACACTGGCAGACCGTTGCGGACATCGTAAGTGCCCTTGGAATCGTGAGGCGCACAGCCAATGATTGCTATAAGCGCTGGAATGACCTAAAGCGCAGGGCAAAGAGTAAGCTGGCCTCAAGTCATGCCGCAACTCTAGTGACTGGAGGTGGGTCTCCAGTAGTAGACATGGAACTCACTCCACATGAGTCAGTCGCTGGGACCTACGTCACGGAGGAACAGATCCAAGGCGTGGGAGATCTGGCTGATTACGAGGCATTGTCCGGTGAGTGCACATGCATGTGTGTGTCATACATGTGCATGGTGTGTGTGTGAGGGCTTCTGTTTGGGTGCCAGGTGAGAGTGTGTGCGCCTCAGTCGTATGGGTCAGCCATGTGCTTCATGCAATACTTCCTGCGCAGCTGCATTTGGCCATAGCAGTATCCCTTCTGCCAACAGTAGACATCTAGCACAACTGCACGCCAGTTGCCCTTGAAGTGTCACCTTGACACAACATATTTGCTTATTTTTCACTGTTCATTCAGTCAGTTTGTTTGCATTCCACCACTTTCACTAGGCATGTCGCTGTCCACTAGTCACATGTCTGACATGGGTATGGTAAAGGGGAGTGACTTTGTTACCTGGATATCATTTGTACACACATGTCCCTGTGCAATTTGACCATGACAGACTGGCAGCTCCAGGTGAAAAATCTGACCTGTTAGAATCAGAAAAGCTATTACATGCGGGAACTGGACTGAATGAATAGGTGCTGCCCTCCTCTCCATCTTCACTCAATAGCAATGGTACATGCCATCTGTGTGATGGCATGTGTGTTTCACCTGCCAATCACAGGCCAATGTGTGATGCCACTGCCAGGCAGCATGCAGAAAATTTGTTCATCTTCCATCTTGGTGTCATCAGTGTGTGCCGTTTGCCTGCACTTCATACGCAGTGAGGGTGCATGCATGGGAGGGTTTTAGTCATGTGGGACATGTCAATCAAGTACTGGTTCTCTTGCTTCTCAGCCCTCAATGTGTGCCATGGTGCTAATGCCTGTTTCCATTACTTTGTTTTCATGTCTTTGCAGGGGAAGACGCACCTGATACTGCTGGGGTTGTGGAGATGGTGCAGACCCAGGAGGTGTCCCAGGGCCGACCAACCACCAGTGAGGGACGTGGTGTGGTGGTGGGGGAGAACCCACAAGTGCTGCAGGTCGTGCTCTCAAGGGGTGTCTCTGGCTGCACCTCCCCCGAGCTGTACTCAGGTGTTGATTCGGATGAGACCTACGTGCCGTCGCTGGTGAGTGTTCCAGGGAGGGATTCTGTTCTGTCTCACCCACCTGCACCAGGGTCAGTACCCTCCATGGGGATGTCAGTGTTGGCAGCTACGCCTTCGGTGGTTACGGATGCAGGGTCACACTCCGCGACATCTGATCCTGTTCCTGGGCCAGCAGATCAGAGGGGGAATGCAGTCCTGCAGCCTCAGGCAGTGCCGGCACAGCAAGGCGCAGTTCGCCTTGCCCCAGACAGGTGTGGTGCCCGCCGACGTGGTGGCCGTACGCCACCTGGCAATACCGCATGGGAGCAATCCATTTACGGTATGGCTACCCAACAGGCTGCATCATCCGAGATGATGGCTCAGGCCATGGATAGGGTGGCCACTTCCATTGTCCCCCCAGAAAGGCTGATGGAGCGACTAGAGCAGGCAACTGACTCCATCTGCCAGTCACACAGGGAGGACATGTTGGGGTCCAACAGGGACAGGCGGGCGGCACTGGCGACTCTGCAGGAGGCCATCTCCATTGAGTCCCAAGCCACAGGGAAGCCCTGAGGCAGGAGCTGCTACACCTCAGGACGACTCTTGTTGAGCTTGAGGCTTCAACACACCAAAGGACAGAACAGCAGCTGGAGCGTCTCACCCGTACGCTCTCAGCTGAGATGCAGGCAACGAGGGCGGAGGTCCGGGCATCCCGTGAGTTGTTGCATGGGGACCTCCGCACACTCATCCTCCAGAACCAGACCTACCACACCCGCATGCTTGCAGCCATGGAGGAGCAGACTAGGGCCTTGCGTGGGCTGCCTCCCATAGTGCAACCACCTCCGGATGCAGCTGCACAGGGTGATAATAGCGACAGCAGTGACACTCCCACAATAGGGTAGCCGTGTGGGCCATGAGCCCATGGAGGTGTTTTATTTTCCCAGGATCCACGCAGGTGGGTTCTGGTGTGCATCCTGTCCTCGGACCTCCTGGGTGGCCTCCCCAACCCCCCCGGGCCCATCAATGGCCATTTTTGATTGTTTCTTATTTTTATTTTTATTTTGATTTCTTTTATTCCCAATTTTTTTGGGAGGATCTGTTGGCTCCGATCTGTTGGCTCCGATCTGTTGGCTCCGATCTGTTGGCTCCGATCTGTTGGCTCCGATCTGTTGGCTCCGATCTGTTGGCTTCCGTGGTTCCTGTGGGCATACGCTGTATTGTGGCTGGGCACATGCAGGCTTGTAATGTATTTGGTTCAGATGCTTGGGTTTGAGTCACACACACCCCTCCTGCTTCCCGTTTCCATGGGCTTGCAAAGGGTGTGCCCAAGTGACAGTGAATTACACAGTGACGTTGGACTCCCATGAGCTGTGTGGCCAGTCTGTAGTCAATACTGTGTATACATTCATAGTGCATATTGCTGTTGTGTTGTACACTGCATGTTGCATTGATGTGTAACTCTTCTTCTGTGTCTACCTCCCAATTTGCAGGTCCCTTCCTCAAGTCCACACAAGGACCTCTAGTCTGGCGATGGGGACCATGTTGGCAGCAGTGCACCTACAACTCTACATGGCGCCAACACTGCACAGTTGGTAGTGGTGGGAGTGCAGGCATTTCCAGGTGGTGAGACTACTAATATGTAACATTTTTGATGTCATGTTAATGGTACTACGTGCTCAAGTATGTTGTTGGTCCGGCATTGCTGTGAGCATTTCAGGTGTTGCAGGTTTCTAATAGTGCCACTGTACATAGTGAGAGTGATGTCATGTTGTGGGGATTACTTTGTTTACCTGCAATTAGCATGACATGGCACGGTGTGTCGTGTGGCAGTGCTGGGGTTGGGTTGGCTGACATGGCACTGTCCTCTTGTTGCATTTTGCAAGTGGGTATTCATTTTAGCTGCTTCAATGTGTAACTTCACAAAACTGCATTGGTGGTGTCTGTGTGGGTAGGGATGCACACATTGTGACACTTCCAGGTGAACAATCTCAGGCTGACATGGAATTCCCGGTTCATTCTCCAGACATTCAGGATCAGTGTCAGGTTGAGTCATCATTGATTGTCAGATGGAATGTGCCAGGGCAGTGTGCACTCCACAGGGGTGTGATTTCTATGTGAAGTAATTAGCCACTAGCTGTGTACGGGCTGCCTCCCCCCGTGCCCTTTCCCCTCCCATGCGCAGCGGCTGTGCATGTGGTTGGGGATGTGGGGCCACCACCATGTCCACGGCCAGGCCCCGGCGTGTTGCAACGTTGTGCAGGACACATGCTGCCACTATGATCCTGCACACTACTGGGGGAGCGTATAACAGCTGCCCGCCAGAACGGTCAAGGGAGCGAAAGCGTGACTTCAGCACTCCGAATGTGCGCTCCACTATGCCCCTGGTTGTAATGTGGGCTGTGTTAAATCTTACCTGGGGTGGCGTGGTGGGGTTCCGAATTGGCGTCATCATGTGGGGGCTGAGAGGGTAGGCACTGTCCCCTGTGGAGGTGGGGATTGGTATCATTGGTGAGGTTGTGACCTTGCTCAGTATCCAACATGCATGCATGTGCAGTGGCATACATACTCACCAAGCAGCCATGTATCGCCATGCCGCCCAGCTTCTAGGTCCCGGCTTAGGGTGGACATTCGGTAAATGAAGCTGTCGTGGGTGGAGCCGGGATAGTTGGCATATACTGAGGTGATGATTCCCTTGGCATTACATGCTACCTGCACGTTGATGGAATGCCAGTGCTTGCGGTTCCTATAGATGTGCTCAGATGCCCTGGGGGGACGTAGAGCCACATGGGTGCAGTCGATGGCACCTAGCACTTTGGGGAATCGTGCCACTGCGTAAAAATCCTGGGCGGCAGCATGCCTTTCTGCAGGTGTTCTGGGCAGGTATATGTGCCTGCGGACTGATGGGCGTGCAGTCATGATGTTCAAGACCTGGTGTAGGCAGCGTGACTGGGTGGCCTGTGACACCCCACCCACTATGGCACTTGTCCGCTGAAATGATCCAGTGGCTAAGAAGTGCAGTACATTGAGGACCTTCTCCAGGGGGCTGAGTGCTTGGGAGCACAGGGTGGGTGATGTGAGGTCATCCTCCCACTCACTCACCAGGTCCAGTATGATGTGTGGTGGAAACCTGTACCTCCCATACACCTGGTCATCAGGCATCCCGAAAAGGCTGGTTCTGGGTGTGAATATTCTGGCCCTGACTATCCTCCTCCTCCTCCTTTGGTAGCCCACTGCCACTGCTGCTAGGAACGGTATGTTCATCCTGGCGTCTGAGCTTGTTATTGTTAAAGTCCGCAATTTATGCTTAGCGCGTGTTCTAGGCGAGCGTGTGACCCGCGCAGCCCTGGAATCCTGTTGCCAGTCCAATAGCGTGTGGAAATTCACACGCACCACGGGATACAGCGTGTGACCCGCGCAGCCCTGGAATCCTGTTGCCAGTCCAATAGCGTGTGGAAATTCACACGCACCACGGGATACAGCGTGTGACCCGCGCAGCCCTGGAATCCTGTTGCCAGTCCAATAGCGTGTGGAAATTCACACGCACCACGGGATACAGCGTGTGACCCGCGCAGCCCTGGAATCCTGTTGCCAGTCCAATAGCGTGTGGAAATTCACACGCACCACGGGATACAGGTTCGCTGACGTACTTGCGTGTGTAAGTGGCCGCGCACCCATTAAATACACGTACATAGGCCAATCGCGTGTACGCGCACTTTTGTCCAATTACACGCGATGACACTCTGACGTGCAGTATCTCCACGTGTGGCCCGTCATCACGTCCTGAGTGGGGAACACCCGTGCGGGTCACGTCACAGACGCGCTTACGCGCTGAGGGACTCTGGTCCAATAGAATCGCGTATGCGTGCTGACGCGCTTACGCGCTAAGGGCCTTTCCTCGGATTTCACGCTGACGTGCAGGATTTTCACATGCCAAATCACTCTGTATCAAGCTGGCCACGCGAAAACACACGCAAGCCCACGCTCCCGCCCAGAAGGCCGAGTTACTGCCCCCCAGTGCCCCGAGCAGCCTCCCACGTGCCATCTGCTGCTGCCTGCCTGCCTGCCTGCCTGCTGCCACCGTGCCCTGCCATTTGGTGCCTGCACATCAGCCATCTGCAGGGGTCCAGTTGCTGTGTCCACCCCTGCTGGAACTGAAGACTCCCAACTGGTATTACATCGCTCCACAGCCCAGCCCCAGGACCCAGTTGCCCACCCACACCTGCCTCTGGGGTTGCCATGTCGGGCACTTCCACATCTGGCACCAGTGGCAACCCCAGGCCAGAGGGGCAGAGGGGCACCAGCTTTACTGTCACCGAAGTTGGTGTCCTGGTGGAGCATGTCCTGGGGCAGTATGATGCCCTCTTTGGATCGTCCCGCGCCAGCAAGGAAGGACGGCAGAGGATCTGGGCCGACTGTGTGGTTGCCATCAACGCGGAGGGGGTGGCAACCCGCGACGTCCTGAAGATCAAGAAGCGCTGGGAGGACTTGAGGTCCAGGACCCTTATGAAGGCCCGGCGCCTCGTGGAGGGGGGCCGGGGCCGCATGAGTACCATCCAGATGAGGGTCCTGGAACGCGTACGCCCAGCGCTCCACGCCCAGATCCTTGAGAGGGAGGCCCGTCTGGAGTTGAGCGGTAAGTGTCCATGCATTACTGTATGAGACAGGGCATGTTGCGGTGTGCTGGTTCTATGATACTTGCCTGTATGTGTGCCATAGCCCATGTATGCATGTATGTGTGCAGGGACATCATGGTAATGCATGTGCGACCAGTGATGTGTGATGCACATGGTTGTTGCATGTGTTGAAATGCCGCATGGAGAGCCCTAATCAGATTATGAACATGAGAGCATGCCAGTCTCTGTACCTGAACATGGGTGGGGGTGAGGGATGGGTGCTGATGCCAGGTACATATATGGTAGCCATGTCTGTGTGCCTGACCTGCGTGTCTGTGACTTGTGCATGCCATGGATGCATGACACATGTGTGTGACAATGCAGAGATTCAGTAAAGCAGTAAAATTACCCTTGTATCCGCTGTGTTTGGTGTGTTTGGGGCCAGATGGATGTGACTGAGGTGAAGTGTGTGCATGTGATGGGCATGAGGCATGATGCATGTGAGTTACATATCATTGAATGTTTCAAGAGTCCATTGGACATGCATGGAAATGTCCATGGCATGCACCATGCCTGTTACTGTGTGTGTTTTGCCTGGACTGGCCCATGTGTTGTGGAGGGACATGATGGAAGTGTACTTTGACAGTGGTGCTCATCTGCTATTGCTTCCTGTCTAGGGGACCATTGTACAGTGCCCTGATGCTTGTGTTCTTTGTCTCCCTCTACGCAGCGGCTAGTGAAGAAGAGGGCGGAGACGGCGCTGTGGAGCAAGGCGGCGGGGATGCCCCCACGGCTGCAGCGGAAGGGGTGGGTGAGCCCCCACAGGGGCCTGCTACGGTGGGAGACTGTGAGGAGCCATCCAGGTTGGTGGTTTGCACAGAGGAGGAGGAGGCCGCCACTGGGGCACACATGGGGCCTGGTGGGGGCATCCCTGCTGGTGCAAGTGGTGCAGTCCAGGGCCAGGGGCAGGAGGCAGCACAGGTCACCGTGGAGGGGCCTGTGCATGTCGCTGTCCCTGTGAGTGCACCACCATGCACCAGCAGGGATGCCCCGTCCCAGGCCTGTCCGCAGGTAGAGGGGATGTCCATGTCACCTGACTCCCCTCCACCTGCGGACGTGGGAACCCCTGGCCGTGCGGAGAA
Organism: Ambystoma mexicanum; assembly: GCF_040938575.1. Classification (NCBI taxonomy): domain Eukaryota; kingdom Metazoa; phylum Chordata; class Amphibia; order Caudata; family Ambystomatidae; genus Ambystoma; species Ambystoma mexicanum. Next base: position 1,322,074,608 of record NC_090922.1, on the reverse strand, counting down.
GGTCCTGATTGGGGTCGCGTTGCGCACGGCTGTGATTCGTGATGCCGTGCGTGCTTCCCGGGAGGAGCACGCACGTCATCACGAAGTGCACCGTGCCGACGTGGCCCAATTGGGATCGGCCATGTTCGGGGGTTTCCTGCATGTGTTGGCCAATGTGGCGGCCCTCTCCTCCTCTGTGCAGGCTATCCACCAGTCGTTCTCCTTGCCGTCTTCCAGCCCAGATGCCACCAGGGCCCCCTGTGGACCTGCCCCGACCAATGCAGCCAGCTCGGTGGGGATCCCATCCCTGCCACAGTCGGGAGTCAGAGATCCAGCAGGGGTGGACACCAGAGCAACTGGACCCCAGCAGATGGAGGATGTGACGGCATCATCGGGCAGGGCACGTGCACGACGGCGTTGGTGGTTTCCATCAGCCTGGATGCCGTCGTGCTGGCACAGGCAGTTGCGTCGGAGGCAGCAGCAGGCTCAACGTGGGAGGCATCATGGCTCGGGGCCATCAACATCAGGGGTGCAGGCATCGGCCGGAGGGCAGGAGAACCCTGGAATGGGAGTGGCTTCCGTGTGGGAGAGGTTGTGCCAGCGGATAGGTGCGGAGCGGCAGCGGGCAGAGGAGGAACGGCTCACGATGGTCAGGGCGGAGGACTCCATGCGGAGGGCGCTGAGGCGGGCTGAGTGCCTCGAGGGTCTTCGCAGGGAGTTTGAGCTTGACACTGCGTTATCCCTGCGGGACCTCGGGGCCAGGGAACATGCCCGCCTCCAAGCCATTGACCAGGAGTTCGAGGATGCCCTGGCCCATGACAACAACCAGTGAGCCGTCCGAATAGCCCGCTGCCTTTGTATATAGTTGTATAGTTAGGGTTAGGTTTCCTTTGTTTTTTTGAATTTTGTTTTGGTTGCGATTGGACAATGCACCACTTTTTTGTATATAGTTCCCTTTTTAGTTAGTAGTCAGTTAGGTTTAATTTGGTAGGGCTCATGGACCCAGGATGATCTTCTTGATTGGCTTATTTTAATTTTTCATAATTTTTTCTTGGACATTCATCTTGTTTTGTTTGATTTGCTTTGTGTTTTTTCTTATTTGCTGTTCAATACATATTATTTTTTTAATCTTCAATGTGTCGTATCATCTCATTGCTTTCAGGCATGTCATGTTGGGTGTTTTGTCATTCACTTGCAGCCATTGTGTGTGACAGACATGTGTTAAATTGCATTATTTACATTGGGGGTGTAACATGTAATTGCCTTTGATATGTGGGTGGGTGTGATAGTTGGTTGGGCCTTTTGGCAGGGGAGGATGGGCATTACGGACATGATTGGGGAATGTTGGGACCCAGGTGCAGGGGGGCATGGATTGGACATGGGTGGGGGCCTGCTGGCAGGTGCCCCACAGTGCTGGGGGGTGGGGGTGGTGGGAGACATGAGTTGGACATGGGTGGGGGCCTGCTGGCAGGTGCCCCACAGTGCTGGGGGGTGGGGGTGGTGGGAGACATGAGTGGGGCACTGGTGGAGGGTGACCCTGCACTGCTGGGGTGTGGGGGTGGTGGGTGACATGAGTGGGGGCCTGGTGGAGGGTGACCCTGGTGGCTGGGGGGTGGGGGTGGTGGTAGACATGAGTGGGGGCCTGGTGGAGGGTGACCCTGCACTGCTGGGGTGTGGGGGTGGTGGGAGACATGAGTGGGGCCCTGGTGGAGGGTGCCCCACAGTGCTGGGGGGTGGGGGTGGTGGGAGACATGAGTTGGACATGGGTGGGGGCCTGCTGGCAGGTGCCCCACAGTGCTGGGGGGTGGGGGTGGTGGGAGACATGAGTTGGACATGGGTGGGGGCCTGCTGGCAGGTGCCCCACAGTGCTGGGGGGTGGGGGTGGTGGGAGACATGAGTTGGACATGGGTGGGGGCCTGCTGGCAGGTGCCCCACAGTGCTGGGGGGTGGGGGTGGTGGGAGACATGAGTGGGGCCCTGGTGGAGGGTGCCCCTGGTGGCTGGGGTTTGGGGGTGGTGGGAGACATGAGTTGGACATGGGTGGGGGCCTGCTGGCAGGTGCCCCACAGTGCTGGGGGGTGGGGGTTGTGGGAAACATGAGTGGGGCCCTGGTGGAGGGTGACCCTGGTGGCTGGGGGGTGGGGGTGGTGGGAGACATGAGTTGGACATGGGTGGGGGCCTACTGGCAGGTGCCCCACAGTGCTGGGGGGTGGGGGTGGTGGGAGACATGAGTGGGGCCCTGGTGGAGGGTGCCCCACAGTGCTGGGGGGTGGGGGTGGTGGGAGACATGAGTTGGACATGGGTGGGGGCCTGCTGGCAGGTGCCCCACAGTGCTGGGGGGTGGGTGTGGTGGGAGACATGAGTTGGACATGGGTGGGGGCCTGCTGGCAGGTGCCCCATAGTGCTGGGGGGTGGGGTGGTGGGAGACATGAGTTGGACATGGGTGGGGGCCTGCTGGCAGGTGCCCCACAGTGCTGGGGGGTGGGGGTGGTGGGAGACATGAGTGGGGCCCTGGTGGAGGGTGCCCCTGGTGGCTGGGGTTTGGGGGTGGTGGGAGACATGAGTTGGACATGGGTGGGGGCCTGCTGGCAGGTGCCCCACAGTGCTGGGGGGTGGGGGTGGTGGGAGACATGAGTGGGGCCCTGGTGGAGGGTGACCCTGGTGGCTGGGGGTTGGGGGTGGTGGGAGACATGAGTTGGACATGGGTGGGGGCCTGCTGGCAGGTGCCCCACAGTGCTGGGGGGTGGGGGTGGTGGGAGACATGAGTTGGACATGGGTGGGGGCCTGCTGGCAGGTGCCCCACAGTGCTGGGGGGTGGGGGTGGTGGGAGACATGAGTTGGACATGGGTGGGGGCCTGCTGGCAGGTGCCCCACAGTGCTGGGGGGTGGGGGTGGTGGGAGACATGAGTGGGGCCCTGGTGGAGGGTGACCCTGGTGGCTGGGGTTTGGGGGTGGTGGGAGACATGAGTTGGACATGGGTGGGGGCCTGCTGGCAGGTGCCCCACAGTGCTGGGGGGTGGGGGTGCAAGGGGACATGTGTTGGTGTTCATTAGTTCAAGGAGACATGTGCCTTTGCTGGGGGGCATGCCCATGTTGGGTGGGCTGCCTGCGGGACATGACCAGGGATGCAGGGTAGTCCCCTGTGGTGTGGGCTGCCTGCAGGGGCCGTGGAGGGTGTACAGGGTACACCTGGGAGGAGCCACACTGTCAAATCACATGTTGAACTTCCCGCGCACCCCTGAAATACACGCGCCCAGGCTATTCGCGTGTGGAACTTCCCGCGCACCACTGAAATACACGCGCCCAGGCTATTCGCGTGTGGAACTTCCCGCGCACCCCTGTAATACACGCGCCCAGGCTATTCGCGTGTGGAACTTCCCGCGAACCCCTGAAATACACGCGCCCAGGCTATTCGCGTGTGGAACTTCCCGCGCACCCCTGAAATTCACGCGCCCAGGCTATTCGCGTGTGGAACTTCCCGCACACCCCTGAAATACACGCGCCCAGGCTATTCGCGTGTGGAACTTCCCGCGAACCCCTGTGATACACGCGCCCAGGCTATTCGCGTGTGGAACTTCCCGCGAACCCCTGTAATACACGTAGCCCGCTCCCCCAGGCCCGATCGCGTGAGGTACTTCCCGCGCACCCCTCAAATTCACGCGCCCAGGCTATTCGCGTGTGAAACTTCACGCGAACCCCTGAAATATACGTAGCACGCTCCCCCAGGCCCGATCGCGTGAGGAACTTCACGCGAAGCCCTGAAATACACGTAGCCCGCTCCCCCAGGCCCGATCGCGTGAGGAACTTCCCGCGCACCCCTCAAATTCACGCGCCCAGGCTATTCGCGTGTGAAACTTCACGCGAACCCCTGAAATATACGTAGCACGCTCCCCCAGGCCCGATCGCGTGAGGAACTTCACGCGAACCCCTGTAATACACGTAGCCCGCTGCCCCAGGCCCGATCGCGTGTGGAACTTCACGCGAAGCCCTGAAATACACGTAGCCCGCTCCCCCAGGCCCGATCGCGTGAGGAACTTCCCGCGCACCCCTCAAATTCACGCGCCCAGGCTATTCGCGTGTGAAACTTCACGCGAACCCCTGAAATATACGTAGCACGCTCCCCCAGGCCCGATCGCGTGAGGAACTTCACGCGAACCCCTGTAATACACGTAGCCCGCTCCCCCAGGCCCGATCGCGTGTGGAACTTCACGCGAACCCCTGAAATACACGTAGCCCGCTCCCCCAGGCCCGATCGCGTGTGGAACTTCACGCGAACCCCTGTAATACACGTAGCCCGCTCCCCCAGGCCCGATCGCGTGAGGAACTTCACGCGAACCCCTGTAATACACGTAGCCCGCTCCCCCAGGCCCGATCGCGTGAGGAACTTCACGCGAACCCCTGTAATACACGTAGCCCGCTCCCCCAGGCCCGATCGCGTGAATAACTTCACGCGAACCCCTGTGATGCACGTACCCTGCAAATCGCGTGTGACAATTCCCGCGCACCCCGGTATACATGCACACGTATTTTTTGTCAGCGGGTGTCCGTGTTTGTGGGTACCCCTTTGCACGTCATTTTTCCTGGAGGGCCACAGTATGGGACATTCATCATGGCAGTATATAGGTGCTATTTGTTGGCGCACCTTTTGGCGCACATTTCTTACAGCCGCAGAGACCCTACCGCCTCCTTTCTTGTGGCGGTCGTGTTTGTGCCTGTGCGCTGGTTTGAGCGTGCGCTTTTTTCCCCTATTCTATTCCATGAATACGTGTTGTAGGCGAGCGTGTGGGCGTTCCGCGCACTTGTGCCCTGTACTTCCCCCGTGACGCCCACGTTTTGGCAAGTTGTTCCCCATTCCGAGTGTTACGCCCGTGTTCCGCCTACTTTTATTGCGTGCGCCGCGCTATGTGCGAATTTCGCTGTGGCCTGTGCGATTTTCGCTGTGACCTGGAGCACGCTGTTAGATGGCCTGTGCGCCAACGTGCGCCAACGTGCGCCGCGCACTTTTTTTTCGCACATCCGCTGGTTTTCTCGCGCACGGCCTTCCATGAATCGACGTGCACTGCTTTTCGTGCGATTTTCGCACGTTCACTGCGATTTTCGCTATTCCACTGCGATTCGCACGTTTTTGCCCACTTGCGCCGCGCTAATTATTCCATGAATCGGCCTGATGGTTTCTCCTCGGAATTCTTTTAATGATGCGCACAGTATCATTTTGGATAGTTTGGCATTTATGGAGACAAGACTTACTTGCTCCAAAAAAAAGGGCATTGCAATAATCCTGCCTTGGTATAATGGTTGCCCTGGCTATAGTAGGCCAATTCGTCTCTGAGAGGAAGGGGTGGCTGTTTTCGTAGCCGGCTTGAGAATATTCACATGTGGTAGCGACCTGGCTAACATTTATCTCTGCATTCAGCAAGGGCTCAAGGTAAACGCCAAGTGTTTTTACCTTTTTCAAGACTGCAATGTTGCTGTTCTGAATCTTGAGAGTCTTATAATCATAATGTAGTTCTTGCTAGGCTGGACCCGCAAATAAGTAGTTTGGTTTTGCTCCCATTGAGGCTGAGCCAATTATTTGCCATCCAAGACTCCACTAGATGATGCATGTGTTCAGCATTGCCCATGTCTGAGATATGGGATGTGGGGTGAGGGCTCATTTGCTTCTTGGGTATTGCTCATAGGGTCCATGCTGGGTTGATAGACAGAGCTCTGAACCAGCATTCCCTCAAAGCCGGGGTAGGGGGGGTCGGATTTTGGTTTGGTTTACGATGAGTGGTTGCATGCAGTGATTAACATGAATGGATGTGGTAGGGTTAAATTTCAAATAGAATTTCAACTTGCTGGTTTAATTTGTTAGTTTATATCTGAAGAAAGAGGAGGAATGCCATTTTATTTGCGTGAGGTACAGCAGTCTCCAATTAGGTGTCTTTGTGGGTCAGGCTAGACATCTTGCATGGGTGTGAGGCATGATAGATGCGGGGTATTTTCTTCTTGTGTGTCTCTTGGTTGTTTGTTGTTAACCAACTCAACTGGTTGAAGAGCCGTGCGGTGACCCATTTCGTAATGGTGATGGAATTCTCTTCCAGGCATATATGTTTGGAAAGGGTGTTCCAAAGATTGGTAGCGAGAAAAGGGAAAGAGGATCCTCTAAGTCATTTTGGGTGGACGCTGAGTTTTTGGACCTTAGTTTCATAGAAGGCCGTTTAGTTCTGGAACATCCCTGTGAAAGGCAATTGGTCCTTTCCATGGTAGGTGCGATGGGTGATGCAGAGAGTTTTGAAATGTATCATTTTATAAATCGAGTGCGAGTGGAGTGTACGTAATGCTGGGATCATATGTTCAAACTGTTCCATCCAGACTGTTGCATATTGGCCTCACCACCATGCGGTATTCCAGAAGTTTGGGACAGAGACTCTTTGAGTAATTGAATCTTGATAGCACTAGTGATACCACAACCATGGTTCCATGGCTATACAGTAAGTAAGCTAGGATGCAGAGTAATGCACGTAGTTTGGAAACACATTTCTCACGTGCAGTTCCAGTGCGAAGGTAATATCCATTGTGTTTCCACAGTGCTTTACCGTGGTGGACGGTAACTGGAATCTCGTCTGGCGGTGGTAGATGGAGATGGACTGTAGAGTATCTGTTCTGTTTGGGTGGGGGTGAACTTTAGTCTGTTTGCTGTCCTCCATGTGTCCATGTGTGCGAGGCAAGTTTTAACGTTCAGAGAGTTTGATGATGAATTTGTCTGGAGTTTGTAGATTATTTGAGCGTCATCTACATAGTTATAGCAAGTGATTTATGAGACCCAGTAGCAGTGTCACACAGATGTTGAAAAGAAGAGGAGATCAGTTAGCTCCTGGAGCACTCCACAGGACAGTAGCACTTGTGGTTGGAATTTGTAGTGGAACATCAAAGTGGCATTGGGTCAAACCATGAGGAAGAAGGTGATCCATCCATTCACGCTTTCTCTTCTGAAAAACATCCGTGGCTGAGTGTGTCAAAAGCTGTCAAAATGTTTAGAAGAAAGAGTGCCCTTTCAAAATGTGTGTCTGCCTTCTTCTTAAGAGTATCCGAGATGGGCCACAGAGCTAAATCTACACCACTAGATGGCCCCAAGCTGTGCCCTGCCTCACTGAGAAGGTTATTTACTTCGATGAAATCAGGAAGTTGACCGTATATGACTGTATATGAATTTTTCCAATGTAATATGTGCTTCAGATGGAGCGTAAAAGCAAGGAGAATGCCTCAGGATGAAACACTTGGGGAAGATATTTAATAACAGTCCAATGCTCCCTCAAGCATTTGGCAGATGATACACCAATCAAAACGAACACCACCCAGGTAAAATATTTGAAACCTGCCCCAGTGGTTCAAATGTACTGTCCAGCAGTGCCATAGGAGCAAGTAGGAAGTGTAGGTCACTAGGCAAGAGACTGAAGGACATGAAAAAGAAAATCCCTTTACAAGGCAAGAGACATAAGACTTGACAACAGAAATACAACCCTAGGGGCTTCCTTCTAAATGCTTGAATTGCAGCTGGTCTGGCCTGTAGGGTTCAGACCACTATGCCCTTTGCAAAAACTCTCTAAGAGGAAAACAACAATTCTAAGTGGTTCTGACTGGAGAGAACATCAACACCCACATGAGCTTAATACCTTGCATGTTAAATAGATGAAGCACAATGTTTGCAATTCACAATTACAATGCCATCTATTCTGACAGACCCTTAACTAAGGGCCCTGCAGATCAGTTTCCAAGCCATGAGATGAACATGACAGCATGTGTCGAGTGGTAGCATCCAAAAGTGCACGGGGTGAGGGATCTGTGGGGCAATCCATGGTGTTGCAGTAGTTATAAACATCAACAAGCAGGAACTAGGTCTTCTTAGGCCACCTTGGAACCACGAAGATTACTTTTCGCCTGTCCTATGTACCCTTCACTAAGATGGGCCAACAGGCCTCAGAGGTTTTCCATAGAAGTTGAATGCCACTGGATCCACCGCTGAAGGGCAACAATCCCATGATGGTAATAAGGTAAGAGATGTGGGGAACATCTGGTATGTGGGCTGGGATGACAGACCTTTAAATAACTGTGTGGCAAATGCACACAATATTTCACAAATACATGCATGACTGACTATCTCATGGGATTGTGCATGTAGTCCTTCTACATGTGGAAATGAATGTCCCATTAATGTGGTTAATTTCATCGGTGTGTTAATCAAAATATCACATGGCTTGATGTTGGGGTATTAATCCATGTTATGGTACCTGACTGCAAAGAACATGACAGTAGTGTCCTCACCTGTTCTTCCAAAGCTAAGTGCGGGAAATAATGTGCCAACTCCTTTCTTCAATTGCCCATCTCTGCATGACCAAGGGCCGGAAGCCCCGCTCCACACTCCAAAATAAGGTCATCAGCATATTCTAGACAACACAATTACCACATACCATCCCTACAATGACGCATACCGATATCCCACCCACATGAGATATCCAACCCACATGAAGTGCGCGCACAAACACACACACACGTGCATGCGCACACACACACACAGCATATGTACACCAAACTCACAAACTCATCACCGCTCACTTGCATAATGAATACTAGTGCTTGTTTGGGGGAAATAACTGCAGCTGATATTGCAAACATCATCACCTAACATTTTCAATCGGATCTTCAGCACAATTTAGCTCTCCCTACCTGCTCATACATCTTCAATACCATCATCTTCTCTGACAACAGCATTCCAAAAATCTATTGAAAACTAAACTTGCTGGTGCCCTGCACTCTCCATGAATCAACCACACTCACTTCAATTTAACGTCTTTTAGGTGGTGTACTTTTCACAGCCTCCAAGACAGCAACCTTGCATCTGGTTGTCTTATTCTGGCTGTGCAACTTGAACTTAATGCATTTCAGGTTTCCATGTGGAAGCCAACTTATCGTCTGTGGAATGCTGTGCTGATTCCTACATTATTGCCATGGACCGGGGTGTAGTGTGGGGAGTCTTTGATCCACAACATCATTCTCCTGTACTGCCTGGAGGGGAAGGGAAACATGATGCTTACGACCCTAACCCTAACCTCTGTGCCTGTAGGAGAAAATGCTGGCGACCCCTGCCATGTATTCGTTGCCACCAAACACATGATTGAAGAACAGTTTGTGCCCAAAATCAGAAAAGAATATTATAATAGAACGACACCGGTTTTTGTGCAGTCCCAGGGAAAAAGTGGAAACATTACCTACGTGGATGAGCCAAATATTGCAAGGTTTTGCACTTTGACTGAAGGGCTCACCAGGGAGCAGCACTTTCAACACATCTCTGCGGCAGGTTTTGACTGGCAGCCAAAACGTTGTTCCATGGACACCCTCTCCAGGTTATGCCACCATCTTTCTGGTCCCAACTCTTCCTCAGAGTGGCCCCACAGCCTCAGGACATGGGTCCCCCCCCTCAAACCTCGTGGCCTTGGGAGCAGTACGCATCTGGGCTGCCTCTCCTGCCGGTTGGCAGATTCCTTTCATGGAGTCCTTTCTCTGTTTTTATATTCACTGTTTGGCAATGGTTGGCAACATCTCCTGAGTCCTTCTTCAGTATTTCTGGTCTTTCACTCATTACTCCTTTATCCTTCCTCGTCCCAGTACTTCTATAATTACTCTCCCTTAAGTAACCCGTGTTCTAGTTCATCTCAGTTGCAGTCAAGTCTCTGGTCCTACAGAAATGCGTGGGCTGTATTGGAATATGACTGGGGTTTAGAAGATGGGGCAGTGTGTAGGGTGCTGTGTGAGAATGACTATATTGTGTCTCCCTTGGATGTTCATCCCTATTCCCTGATGGGGTGTCTCCCCCATTAGATCTTCCCGCGGTTTAGAATCCAAATGAAAATTGTAAATTGCAATCCAATGTCAAATCCTTACCTAGAGAAGCCTAACACCAGGTACTGATCACAATAATGAGCAAGAAATTTGTTTGTCTTACACCAGTCTGAAAAGTGTCTCCAGTGCCTGCTGTAGACTACTATAGCTCAAGGCCTGTGGAAATCTTTCAGATGAAAATGCGTTGAACCTCAATCCGACCCTTTCCATCTGCACAAATCATATGTCAAAGTTGATGGGGGATGCAGAGCAAACAATAGAGATAGATTTATTGGTGAGACATACAGGTTTTCTTGTGGAAGGCACAACAGTAATTGAAATCATAGATGATTCGATTCTGAAACTAACAGATTGATCCAGGGTGCCCCCATTTTTCATACAGCTGGTGTAATATTTCTCGATGTATACAGACTGCTTGAGAAGAAAAGACAATTTAACTAAATTTGTCTGAAAGATCATCATCCTTCCCCAGAAGATACAGTGATGTTAGAGAAAGTAGATGTTGTTCTACTTCTACTCAAGTGCCCACTACATGTCCCACTAGTGCTAAGAAGGGGCTATACATCCTACTTCCCTTGTTCATATAAGATCTGACTACTTGGTGCATTGCTTTTGATCATCTATTGTTAGTGAAGTATGGCTCTTTGAATCACTGAAAGCTCTCTCCAATTGGAGGAATTTCTCATTTCATACAAGAGCCATTTTCAATGGACAGATATTCAGAAATGTAGCACTCCACTTCACGCAGGATTCATTTGTTGTTAGAATTATGGAAAACTGGAACGATTAACGGGATGCCTGTTAAGAGTTGCTCCTCTTCCAACCACCAAGGCAACCACATCAATATCCGGCTATTCACTGGTACTTGGCTCAACTGTTTGAGTAGCCAGGCTTCAGGGCTTATTAGGTGTCTGACAAGAGGTTTCATGTGGAGGCGGCCCAAGGGACTATGCAAGTTGTTGGTTAAATAAATCCATTGATTAATAACATTCTCATGCTGTGTTTCTGGACAGTTATGTCTGCAATCACACAAAGCCCTCTTTTGCCCTCTTTTGCTAAAAATGCTCTCTCTAGTTGGGTTTTGAAATTTGCTCCAGTGAAGTTCAGTGTCCATCTGGAGTGGGTGCCTGTAGTTCCATTGGAAAGAGAAGCAATTACCAGTCACAGCATTAAGGTAATGCTTGTTTTCTCATTCTGTATAATACACCCACTCGTGGAATCAAAACTCTGGGTTCTTAGGCTATTCCAAAAGGTAGTACCTTGAACTGAAAATGGAGCATAAACAGTGTAAACCTCGGGAAATGTTTGGTGTAATTAAAGTAGTTATCCTGTGCAGTGCTACTAGAAAGTCTTCTTGTTGGATCTGGGGTATAATAATCTGTAGTGCAACCATATTATATAGTTTGTAGTAGATGCACGTGTCCACTGCCTTAAAGCTAAGGACGGGTCTGCACCACCTTTTGGGGCTTTGAAGTAGAAAAACAACTGTGGTGATAGCACCTTTTTCTAGAGATCCCATTATTCTTTAACATAGGACTGCCTTTTTGTCTGAACACCAAGGTATTGGGTTCTTGATGACTTCTTCGTCTGATGGGATTTGATTGAACTCCACCCCACGGCCCATCCTGATCTCCTGGTGAACCCGTTCATCTCAGATGAATTTTGTCCATATTGATGGGAAGGCAAATTATGAATTAGCAAATAGTCATTCTTTTATGTGGGGGTGCTGTGACATTCGGTTCGGCATTTTCCGAGCGGTGTAAAGTTAGGACCAGCTGCTAAAGACAAACAGCCATCCTTTTGTGAAATAAAATAAAAGCCCTTAATTGATAGTTTTAAGGGTTGAACGGTTTTCATATCCTCCATCATCTTTTTCATTTGTTTCTCAAGTCGAGGACCAAACAGTTTGGAGCATATTATTGTCATTTGGCAGGCTTGGCTTCTCTCTGCTGTATCGCTTTCCATTTGTGTGTGAGCATATGGGACCCTGCTGGAGGCAACCTGTTAACGAATTTACTGATTGTGCATGGATCTCCCTTCTCAGGGGTTAGACGCAGAATCAGAAGCAGCAGCAAAGAGAAGTGGCCTCTTCACAGACATCAACCTCAGGGTTCTGAGGGCAATCAAAGACAATTCAAGCTTTGCTCTCATTGTCTGAGATATGAAAAACATCCCCCTCCCTGATTGCCTCAACTAAAATTGTACAGTTCTTATTCACAAAGAAGTAACTTAATCCTGACTTAAACCTGGAAAAGCCTATTCAATTCACAAAGAAGTTAATATGAGTAAATCTGAGTCCTGACTTGCTCATAGTAAGTTAAGTATTTTATTGTATACTTTTTAAACATTTTTTTATGTTATTGCCGAACAAGTCGACATTTCATAACAAAAAAATACATTCATTCCAAACTTTAGAGAGTAAAAAGATTGAAGAGAGAAAGAATAAGATGGAAAATTAAATCATTAGAACATTAAATCATTAAAATAGCAATCAGTCTAGTGTGTGCAAAACTTGTAACACTTCATTGGTGAGTAAAATGTCATGTCATGCAATCAATCTTTCCCAAAAATAATTTATGTACAGTCCTTCCACTCTGTGAACAAAAGGTTTCAGGAGTCTAATTCTTAGCTCTTGAGTGCCAGTACATTCCATCATGATATGCTTTAGAGTCTGTATAATAGGCACTTTGCAGAATGCACAGGACATGTTGTTCAGAGATATTTGCTTTCGAATGAATCTTATTTCACCAGTAGGTAATCAATTCAGGCGAAACCTTAGGAAATTTGATCTGTCTGTAGAGATTGGAAACTTCCTAAGATACTTGGCAAGATAGCACCTTGGTCTCACTAATTCGGACATTGGTTTCGCAACCCTAGAATTTCGGAATTGTGATATGGTATTTATCCAATCAGTTGTAAGCATGGTAGATTTGAGTTTTTGAGGATTGTTCATAAGCTCATTCTCTGTGCATTCACTACGTTTCAGCATTTCACGAGCTTCGCAGGCAAGATTGTTTAGGAAGCTGTTGGAGCATTTATTTGGCACTATATTGATGTTTTCCAATAGTGATCCTGGACGGGAAAGCCATATTAATCTAAACAATGAGAGACCCTTCCAATCTACTTGAGTTTGCATGGATGGAAGACCTAGCTCGTATCTCAAGCAATACATTGGAAGGCTCATATGTAGGTCAAGTGCTTTTTTCCATATTCATCCTTCTAACCAAGCCCAATTTAGATTCCTAGTTATTGGATTGACTTCAACACCATATAGCAAGGATGGAATTACCTTTGATTTGTAGAACCTCACCAGGGGGAGAAGAGAGATGTGACAAAAGAATAGCAATTATTTAATTTGGTATATTAGCTGTTCCGCCTTGATGTCAAAGGCCAGCTCAAATGCAACCACTGTGGGAAAAGTCCTCAGTTTAAAGCCCAAGTATGTGATTTCATTGGCAATTGGAACTGTCTGTTTATTCAGTGTCCAAATGAAATTCAGAGATTGTTTGTGGGGCCTTTTGAATTTACCTATATGTGACTTAGCTGGATTTATGGATAGATCATTGATGTTGCATAGTTCTTCAGGGCATTTAGCTTTCTTTGGAGCCCGATTGGTGCATAATGTAGGAGAACCAGATTGTCTGCATAAACAATCCAATTTAGTCTTTCTCCCCCGACTCTTGGACTATTTAGAGCAGATGGTCCTAGTGCCTCTCCCAAATCTCCCAACGTATAGATTAAAGAGGAGGGAGGCTATGATGCATCCCTGGTGGACTCCCCTTTCTGCGGTGATGGCATAGGTTGGGTGTCCTTCCAAATTCAGTCTTATTTGTAGCTTTGATGTATATGAAGCGACAATATAATTTCTAAGAGGGACATGGGTATCCCCCAAGTTTTGAGTTTGTTCCACAGGCATTCTCTGTTGATGGTGTCGAAAGCCTGCGATAAGTCAACCCAGACTCCCTACAGGATAGTCCCCTCCTTTGTCCATGATTTCTCACATACCATGCTCATGAGAAGGCCATTTATTGAGGTGCCCATGCCCTTTCGGAATCCTAATTGATTTTTAGACAGGATTCTATTGTTTTCCACCCAGGTTTCCTGCTCGCTCAGCATGTGCCCTGTAAAAAATGTGCTGTCGAGATCCAGCAGGGCGATGGGCCGATAGTTCTTGGGATCTGCCCGATGGCCCACTTATATATTGGAATGATGACTGCTCATTTCCATGAACGAGGAAGACTTTTCCATCTGAGAATTTCCCTAAACAGTCTTTCTAAGATTGAGGCCCACAAGTCTGTGTCGACTTTCAGAATCTGGTTAAAATGAACAATTCGGACCAGCTGCTCGAGAGGATGAAGATTTCTTAATCAGATCTCTTATTCCCTCTTTTGTAATGGGGGCTTGCCAGGGAATATTTCCATAAATTTCAAAAACCTCATCTGAGGGTTTCTTGTATAAATTGCCAAATAAAAAAACACCATGTTGACTCTGAGACAAAATTTCCCTGGATCCGGTCTTGTGGGACATACACGTTTTTTACTATAGTCCATAATTGTCATGAATCACTTTGTTGCAAAGAGCGGATGGAGCATTAACTCTCCAGCATTGTGGAGTCGTACCTGTCTTTGGCTTCTTGATCAGTTTCTATAATAATTTTTAGGGACTTTAGCTTAGTTGCATATTCTGTATAGTTGTGACTTTCCCAGTTAGATTTTCTTAAGCTTTTCTTTGGGCCATTTTCTTTTGTGCGGTTTTACCCTGATATGTATGATTACATTTAAGATGTTTCTTTATTTTCCCTGGTCTTGGTCGGTCTAATTTAAAGAGAGAATCTGCAAAGTACTTTGGTGAACATAGCTTTCATATTTCTGAGTCAATTGCAGTGTCCCAATAATGTTCAATATTTTGGTTTAGGACAAGACCATTTCTTCTAAACTTTCTGATCTGATCAAATCACCAGCAACTAGTAATGTGAAGTCTTTATACATGTTTCCAACCGTCAGGAGGACTGACATCAGAGATTGTAGGAAGGTTGTCTGATTTACTGTTACAGGGATCCAGTATATACAAATAACGGCTATTTTAAAAGGAGCAGTGACATCTCTAGTTATCATACGAATAGCAAAAATTCCAGGGAAATCATTACTGATGAGAAAAGATTTGGGTATGGTTGAATTTCGAAACAGCAATTAACATTCCACCTGATGGGCGACCACCCTTCTCATTAAGTGTCAGTCGGTTAAAGGTTGAGAAATCCTCCACTCCCAAACATCTCATCAGCCATGTTTCCTGAAAAAGAACCAGATCAAATTTGCCAAAGACTAAATCCCATACATCAGGGTCTTTAAATGAGCTGGAACCCCGTGTGCGCCAGCATCACACACTCATCTCCCCTTTGGCTGGAGAGATGCATTCGCTAATCCCAGCTTCACTAAAACCTGAGTAATTATTTCCAGTAATAAAGGGCAAATCCTTGTTTTTTCCCTCTAATTTCTCCCCTATTTCCTCCTGGATGGGACTATTGCTTTTGGTGTACATGTTTTTACCCTATCCTAATGCCTTTGTCTCTATAAAATCTATCTCTCGTGTGTCTCTATGATCTAGTTCAGCGAGGGATTCTGTCACCATGATTCCGACCTTATTTATGTCAGGGCTGGCATCCATTAGCGCTATTGCACCTACCCAAGATTTCAAGCCTAGTTCTACAATGTGTGCACATTTTATGTATGGAACGCGCACATATTCTAGATCTTCAGATGAGAATAAAATACACTGTCAGCATTTTTTTAAAATGGATATGAGAGTATTTCTATTCAGGCCCTTCCATTCAGATTCTTGGAATGACAAAGGGATTGTGTCACCTTGTGGTAATTATGTGCTCTCTTCATTCCCTGACCGAGTTCCATCTGTTTTTTCTGGTGGGCCAATTTCTTTCACCTTATCTTCATTCCATTGTCTGACCATCTTTTGTCCATTTGCTTGAATATTCCATTCTTTCTCTTCTATCAACTGTTTTGATGATGTTGAGGTATCAGTGTCCCTGTGAATGACTTCATGCTGTGACGCTTTTTCCTTTTTTCAAGAAGATAGGACCCAATTCCAGCATTATAAGTTCTCCCAATCTGTCATTTTTACCTGTGGAATGTTCTGTTCATTTCTCTTGTGTGACATCTGGTTTCTGTTGGCAGGCAAAATTAGATGATGTTCTTTTTGCATTGCTTGGTTTACTACATTGTGTGGTTGTTGTCCTATAATGTCCCTTTTTCTTCTGGGCTTTTTTCATGTCAGATTTCCGTGTGCCAATGTCTTCTTTTTGAGGTAGCGATATTTTGCTAAAGAAGCGTAGATATTTATTTGTATTGATCAAGCAGTTGAAGACAGCGTCGGAGGGTGAGGGGGGAATATGACTGACCTGTAGGATTCCAGTGTCACCATTCTGGAGAGAAGTCATGTTTTGAGGAAAGACTGTGCTTGCTGACTGTGGGCCCCTCTAGTGGGGTGATCCAAAGGTAGAGGATGATGGACAAGAGGTCCTATAAGGTGCATCCCTTTGCAACCCCCACACTTAGATACCATTGTACGTCAGTGGAAAGTTAAATGGGACCAGTTGGGGCTACTGGCCCTTTCAGAGAGACTACATATTACCCTGAGGGTTCCCTAAAAGGGCTAGAATGATAACACCCACCTTACACAGCACCAAGGACAACCTCTAACTTTACCAGACTCGCTGGCCAAACTACTAGCAATGTACCTTCCAGGATGTGAGTCTCAGGAATGGAAAGAAACACCTAAAGGAAGGAGTCTTAACTGTATCACTTTATGGTTGATGGACATATTGTGACAGGGATTCACTTCTTCTCGCAGTGGCCATGAATGCAAGAGAAAACACCATGTTAATCTCTCCAGATCTGAATGCAACTTATTCTACATTTGAGAGAAACATTGTAGCATGGGATCAATTGCCCTGAAGCGAGCAAGAAGAAACAAGGATTAGTTCCAAGAAAGCATGCAGGCTTCTCATGAACTTGCCCTGAGACCTGCACAGCAAACAGGCAACAGAAGACAGACAATTCTTTTCAGTATCTTACCAGCACACAAGCTCCTGCAGAAAGCAGCTATGCATGCTATAACGTCAGAATGCAGAAGGCATCATTGGAGACAACCCCAGGCTCCTGCACATCCACTACCAACATTCCCAATGAGTTCCAAAGTGTCAAGCACACCCTTTTAAAGCTTGGTCTACTCACCCAGTCCTTTAGTCAGAAACCCCCCACCCCAGCTATGACCAACCAGTACCACTTCTGCCAAATTCCCCAACACATGTGCAGGCACCCACAGGTAGTGCAACACATGGGGAGTGTAGAGGAGCAGGTGGACACGTCATCCCTAGCTCGTGCCCCCTCACCTCCGACATACTGGAAAACCTGGAGTAGAGCCTTGTGTGAGACACCAGGTATCATCCCAGTATTGCATTGAGTGTATGAGACATGATATGCACTCAGACAACTGTACCGAATGTACTCTTGCACTGAGAGGGTGGAAGGATATCGACACACACCATTGGACATCATGCAGTTATAAGTGAGATCTAACAAAGGCAAAGTGACGTCATGAAGGCGACATATGAAGATGGACTTCATATGTTGCATTTATTTCATAAATAATATGAAAATACTCAAAGAATATAGATTTAACTGAAGTAACAAGAGAAACATGTAATCGAATATGAAGGAATCATATATGCAAAGAAGATAAAGTGACCTGCTGACTAATAAAGCTTGCTGCAGAGGAAAATATAACATGGCTAGAGAGGCCATGATGGGAAGATGGACATCGGACTTGTATTCAAACCAATTGAGCTACCTCTGAGACCAACCAGGGCTGCATCGACAGGAGATGCTGAAAAAACAGCCATATTTGAGGAATAAAGAGGAGTCTTTTGGCCTGGGATCAAGGATGCTACTACAAGGAATATTTGCAAGGCACAAGGGGAGTTAAACAGATAAGCCATGTACGTAAGACTTATTTCTCTTAGATTAAGCAAAGGAGAAGACATCTGCAAGAGCCATTTCTTGGACAATTAAAGATGCAGAAAACCCATGTAAAACAGAGTAAGAAAGTCTCTAGAGGCCAAGAAGGGTAATGACACCCAATTCAATTGAATCAAATAGCAGTAAATAGAAGGTCGAGATGGACAAATTTGTTATTTCCTAACATGTGAGTCAGAAGTCAAAAACAAGGGCGATTCATTTAGCCCAAATGAAGATAATAGTGTGCCTACACTCTCTTGAAGGTCCCAGAACAGAGAACAGGCTTCGAGGTGAACTAGAAAGGAGAAGCCTGTGGGTTTAGGCCTGACCGATGAGAGACAATGGACTAATTGGGAAAGTGGTGAGTCGACTCAGATTCTTTTCACTTACTTGCTGCTAACAAGCTGAAAGTCCAAGGTTGGGAAAGTATGCCAACCAATCAGAGGGTCTATGTAGCAATATGCTATACAATGTTTAAAGACCAATCCACTGCCATTTCTCCTGCATTCATCAGTATTATACATATTTTTAGGTGGTTCAAGGCGTGCCCACCAGATAAAGAGCAGCCAATGCAGTTATTAACACTTACATATACTATAGGTACAGATGTTCCCTCAACCAATCCCTCCCTTCAATACATTTTTAGTTTTCCACGTAAGATGATGTCATAGATGACGCATATCGAGGTATAACACCTTTGTATAATCACACTTGTGAATTAGTGCCTGTTATTCACCAAATTGCCCTACTTTATTTCTATGCTAATAGAGTAGAATTTTGCCATATTCTTTGAGTCTGCCTGGTTATTTGAGTCTGAGACTATTATTGGTCATTCCATCTTGCACATGTGATGCTTCAAGGTGCTAGAGCACATTTTGGTAGCAGCACACATAGTTCTGCTCTAATCGACCTTGTCCTATGCTAGGCTCTATTACTCTTGATTGTTCCGCCAGTAGCCAGAAGACCGTGGACCTTCCTGTGGAGATCAGCACGCAAAAACATGTATAAGAAGAATTGGTCGGCAGGAGCCCCTTTGACAAAATTCCTGTCCGGTACCTGCAGGACCCCACAGACTGAAAGACAAACTGGTTGATTGGGGAAGAGTCGATGCAGAGGGACTCGAGCTGAGCTACGGTTGTAAGTAGAACATCGAAGGTGGCAAAAATAGGGGGATGGATTATATTATAAACATAAGTATAAAAGTAACAGGATTTTTTGGGGCAAGAAAGAAGAAAAACAGATATCTTGTTTCCTGGTTCCGAGAAGGGCAGAAGGGTACGCAGTAAAACACAAAATAGGTGTTTTATTTAAGGATTCCTGAGGCAAGACCAAAAAAAGAGTGTGTATCAAACTCCAAAATGGAGTAAAAAAGGAGAAGAGATACATTTACTTAAGATAATAAAGGAAAGCATATGCAGAACATTTAAAAGTGCACATGTATATGGGGCTATGAATATGTCAGTATAAAACTTTTATTATGTCTAGACTAGGAGATATAAAAAGATAGTACAAAATGAAGGTGATCATCAGATATTTTAATCAAGAGATTAACATTAATCGGGAGGATACATATCAAAGGAGGATAATAAATAAATAAAGAAGAGATTCGTAAAACATCCATAACATAACAAGGAAATGGTTAAAAGTGATAGAAAGTGTAGACGAAGGAACAAAAAGAACAGATTTTTAAAATAGGGTAAAACATTGTTTTTTGGCAATAAGCAGCGATTTTATGGTTCCTGCTCAAATTAATCAGTGTGGTTTACTTGCTTAGATAAATAAAAGAATAACATCTGGTAAGTATTGACAGTCGAGATCGACTTGTCATCATGGGAGACACCTATCCAGGACACTGCTAATACATACATCCAAGATAAGACAGTATCACGCGGAGTGGGTCAGAGGCACGACTAATTAAACACTCATGCCGTGGCCTCAGGAGGGTTTGTTGCCAAAACAGTATTGTGACATTTGACAACATATTTTCATGCTACATATAAGGGGAAGAGGTTATAGAAAAGGTTGACCATTTTGGAGTTGTGGAAAATATATCAGAGCGAGAAAGAAGATCCACCTGAGAAGGAGTGGATGCTTAATCAGCATAAAGAGTAGGATATAATACGTTTGGCTCTTCTTCCCCCTTCTATAAATCAATATACTGAGGAACAGGGATTTTATCCTTTAAAGGAAATAAAAGCAGTGATGGGGTATGTTAATCTGACATACGGGTCTACCGCTTATAACAGTGAGAATAATGTGGAAGAGAGCAAAAGTAAAGATCAGAAATATATGCCAACATGCAATGAAAATAAACAGCGTGATGAGAGAATGGACATAAATGATAGACAGATGGAGATAGAGGAAGAGGCAAGGAGACAAAGAGAAGTGAAAGATAAGCCTAAAGGAGTAACAATAGTACAGAATGAATGGATAGGAGGATAGATATTACTCAAGCTAGATGATAAGGACATTGATGGGGTTTGGGAAAGAGAAGAAAGAGAAGAGCATGAAAAGAAGGAAGAAAGAACATGAGAACATGTAAGGGAAGAGAGGAAGCAAATGGAAGAACAAAAAAGGTATGAAGCAAGGAAAGAAAAAAAAGACTAGAAGAGAAGAAACAAGAGGATATAGAAATACAGAGAATGCAAGTGCATAGATTGCAAAGAAGGCAAGAGGAAGAAGAGAAAAGAGAAATGAGGAGAAGGAAAGAAGAAATTAACAGGAGTAGGGGACTAAAAGGTGATGATATCGATTTCATAGAAGCATAGCGCTGATTGAAGCACGAGAACGATTTGCGGAAGAGAGAGGGTAACTACAGCCCTGCAGGGCGCTGCAAGGGATACCAAGAATACAGACATGGGCAGACGAGCATGAAGCAAAAAACATAGGGAGGAGGATTGGGGATTTATATGGGCAAATAAGAGATAAAGATGGGAATAAAACCCAAGAGGATGTTGAAGGATCTTTATTAAGGGAAACAGGAGGGGGGTCAGGTGACACATTAACAGATGAGCATAGCACGTTGTCTTTAAGTAGACTAGATCTTGATGATGTGGAAAGGGATGAAAGTCATACAAGTTGGGGCATAATGATGTGAGATGAAGAAAGGAAAGAAAATGAGAAAATACAAAGAGAAGGCACAGGCGGTTTCTCAAAAGATTTGAGGATTGAGAAAGAGGTAAAATGGTCAGACTTAGAGGACTCTAAAGCAAAAACACTAAAACTGACACCATACACTGAGCGACCACAAGCACGGTTGCACAGTGCAGGGGATGTAGCCCGCTTTATGTAAGCAGATGCCTAAGCCAGTGCAAAGGCAGATGAATAAACGGTATTGGCATAGTTGACCTAATGCCAATTTGACCTACTCTGATTTGACTGCATCTTTTTGGTCGAATTCGGTAGGTCAAATGGTATATTTTAGTTAAAAAATTGTTGTGGGCTGGAGTAAGGGAATAGGTTGAAGTGGGGGAAGTTGAGGGGGGTAGGGTTTCTCCCCGCATTAGGTAAAAAAAGAATTTGACCCAAAAAATTATGACAAATCAGCATTAGGTTAGGTTTCTTAGGTCAAACAACCCATATCCCAAGAAACAGGTAGGGATGGAAGCAAAGCCATGGCCAGAAATACAATTGGCTATCGTACACCGTTGTTGATTGTTACAAGAGAAGAATAAGAAGAAAATCAGGAGTAGAAAGCAGGAGGAAGTGAAGTTAGTTCCGAAGAAATTGTCAAAACTCGCAGTACTGACCAGTAATGAAGGTGTAGCGACACAATAGATGCGACCAGTACAGCAAAGTAATCTAGTGTACCCTATGGGTCAGAGTGGGTACAATTATTGCCCAGGAGCGAGAGGGAATGGACCCAGGGGAGCAGGATGAGGAGGATTTCAGAACCCTCAAGAAGGAAGGGGATTCAATGGTGGAGTGCTGTAACAATGTTGGTATTGTGGGAGGATAGAACATGGTATTGTGGGTGGATAGGACATATAGCCAGAACATGTAGAAATAGAGGGGGCATGCAACTAAATTTGCAAGCTCCAAGAGGGGGGATGGGCTATGTTCCACAATATAATACAGAACCACAGGAGTATTATGTCCAAGATCACACACAGAATCAGGCATGTGCACCACAACCAGAACAAACTCAGCGAGCTCCATTTCAAATGTAATCACCACAAAGGCAATTACAGATAGTGCCTATGTAAGCCCAACATATACAGACCCAGCAAGCGCAGACACAACAGGCCATGGTACCACAATGGAATACAAATGTAGGAATACCACAAACACCTGCACCTAAACGGTATGCAGTGATTATGTGGGATCACAAAATAACAAAATCCATTTACAACAAATCCAAGATAACGAATTCCAAAATAAAGTATTTGGGAAAAAATGAAAAATCGGCTTGGGAGTGTGAATAGTGGTTTTGGAAAAGTATCAGGAACAAAAAAAGGGGGGACTTTGGTGGTGGAAAAAAAACAAAAAAGGAATGTGTTATTCTGGAATTTGTTATTTTAGCATTAGTTGTAACTGAATTAGTTATTTTGTGTTTCCACATAATCACATGTAACCACCTAAACTAGGGAGTGTGACCATGGTAGGGGAAATCCTTTCACAGGTACAGGGATGAATTTAAATTCACAATAGGACAGCCCACAGAGCGGCCTGATGTGCTCAGCACTATAAGTGACACCGGACCTCAAAGTGGGACCAATGGTCAAGGTAGCAATAGGAGGACAGACATTTTCGTTCTTGTAGACACTGAAGCAACTCATTCCTGTGTCCGTAAGGGAAAATACCCGATGTCAGGCATTGCCATGAACGCACAGGGATTCTCTGTGGTGATGAGTTTAGTTTAGTTCCTTTTACAGACAAATTACCAATTTCTATAGGAGAACACGACATGTTGATGCCTTTATTATATTCTAGGCAGACACCAATCAACATATTAGGACTTGACTTGATGACAAAATTTAACATGACAATATATTTTACTGATGAGGGAATTGTGTGTTCCACTTCAGGGATACATTATATGAATATGAATAAATGTATAATAGCCTTCACTGCCCAAAAATCATTACAAGGAGTCTCTTTAGATCCAGAGTTATTGTTGTATGGAATGACTGTTTTATTATCTCGGTTACCTAAGTTGGTAGGTAAAAAATTGAGAATACCTGAAAAGGTTTTGTTTCGACCAGAAATATCTATGGATGATGAAGGAGGACGGGTTATCCCTTTAGAGCTAGAAGCAGCCATTGTTAGAGAGGAAACAGATGATGAGGGGAGAGGGTTGAGAGCAGTGATAGCCCTCAGTGAAGGATATAGATTGACAGACTTGCCAGACAAAGTGTGTTTTAGGGATGATTATTCAGATGATGAATTAGTATTTTTTATAAGTCTCACTTATTGGATTAAAGTGTAGAATATGAAATTATGGCAGAGAATGGTGATGGTAAAAAAGAAACAGTCATTTTTCTAGGAAGATTTGGAGAAAGTGCCAAATATTGTATGGACCACTAGTCCATATGACATGGGCCTATTGGAAGGAGTAGGAACTTATCATATAGAAATCATATATCATATAGAAATACCCACCTGAAACATAGCCGTTTGCCCCAGGGGTACAGTGAGACCCCTTCAATTTTTAACAGGGTTCTTCAAATGGATCTGGGCAATGTTCAGCTTGAGAGTGCAATAATTCAGTATGTGGATGACATTTTAGTGTGCAGTGAGACAGAAGAAAGATGCAGAGAAGACTCAGTTTAGCTCATGACTATAATAGCAGAGAAAGGATACAAGGTGAACAAAGAAAAGTACAATATTGTCAGAAAGAGGTCCTGTATATAGGGCAGCTATTCTCTCAAGAGGGGAGAAAAGTGACATCTGAAAGAGCAGAAGCAATTATGAAGAATTCGGAACCTAAAACAGTGAGGGAAATGCAACAATTCTTAGGCCTATGTAACTATTGCAGAGCCTCGGCTTTCAATTACAGTACATATATTCAACCGTTATTAAAAGGACTTAAAGAAGTAGATGTAGATAAAAGTAAGATAACATGGACAGATGAAATGAATGAAGGTTTTGAGGAATTAAAAAAACAATCAGTGGTGCCCCTGTGCTAGGACTCCCAGACTATCATGATGAATTTTACTTATTTTCTCATTCAAATGGAGAGGTTATGACATCAGTACTTACACAGAAAACGACATTAAGACATAGAAACAAACCATTGGCTTATTACAGTGGGATTTTAGATGTAGTAATGAAAGAGCATTACCCTTGCAAACATTCTTTATCTGCTGTTGCATTTGTAATTGAAAAGGTTTCAAGTATTGCAATGGGGTGTTCTGTAACATTATTTGTTGAGCACGCATTATTTGCCATTTTAGAGAAACCCAAAAGTACATTGGCCACACAAAGAGCATCATGGTACGAGGTAATTATATTGAACCCTGCGTTTAAAATTGTTAGATGTAAAATAGTGAATCCAGCAACATTTATAGCAGGGCCAGTAGGGGAGGATGATTATGTACATGACTCCAAAAAGTATACTGAATTTTATGATGATATTCCCTGCTCTTGGGGAAGGGGAAGTTCTTTTTATTGAAGGTTTTTCAAAAATTGATCAAACTACTGGTGAGAGACATACAGGATCAGCAGTAGTAAAGCTGGACTGAAAGGGTGAATTTGAAGTAGTCACAAGTGCGAGATTGCCTTCGCATTGCTCAGCACAGGCTGCAGAATTAGTGACGCATATCCCTGCACTCTAAAGACATGAGGATGAAGAAGCGACAGTGTATTCTGACTCCGCCTATGTGACGTCAAATGTGCACGCATGGTTGTCATGCTGGAAAAGAAGGGACTTCCTCTGCATAGACAGCACTCCAGTGCAACATGCGGCCCTATTGCATAAGCTCATTGAGGCATTAAGACTCCCATTGACTATCGCAGTTGTAAAATGGGCAGCGCATAATAAAAGAACAGAAGTAATTTCTCACAGAAATGAAACCGCAGACTTAGACACTAAAAAGGCAGCATATTTCCCAGATGTCTCTGATTTTGAAGTAAGAAGTGTAAAGCAAATGCCAGGACGATGCATGTTGGTAAAGGAGGGCTTTAACATGCTGTCTATTGTTCAGATAATTGAAATACAAGGTCGAGCCACACCAGAGGAGCAAGATTTATGGAGAAAAACGGGGTGTTCTTTATCCCCCACTGAGGCAATCTGGAGGCAGGATAGCAATCGCACTGGAAAGCCAATTATGCCTCTAGCATTATTAAGGGTAGTGCTGGAGCAGCTTCAGTACCCCACGCATACGACCTGAGAGAGTCTTGCTGCTATTATTGCAGAAAATAGTTTTTCAACAAATGTGTTAAAACATACAGCACAGTTTATTGTGAAATGTATCATGTGCTAGACATTTACTTCTGGGCACACTTTGCAAAAAGTGAGAGGGGCAATTCCTAGATCCAATGGGCCATTTCAGCATCTACATATAGATTATGTGGATATGTTGCAGAAATGCAATGGTTATAGGTACATGCTGCTAGTGGCATGTCCCTTCTCTAGATGGATCGAGGCAGGCCTATATACATATCCCAATGCGACATGCACCACCTAGTTCCTTGTGCGTGAGGTGTTTCCAAGATGGGGTGTATGCGAGGTCCTGTGGTCTGACAATGGGCCTCATTTTGTAAATGAACTATTTGAGCAAGTAACTATTTTATTAAGTATAAAACACATGTACTCTTCTGCTTATCACCCACAACTGAATGGAATTTGTGAGAGGTTAAAAAAACTCGTTAAATAGAGGATAGTGAAGATTAAGATGACTTTGAAAAAGGGGTGGTTACTCTGTCTGCCCCTTATGCTATTTGCACTGCAAAATCAGCCTGGCCCAGATCATCACCTAACTCCTCATGAGTTGGTGATGGGAAGCTGAATGAGAACACCCCTTGCTCCTCCAACTTGGGTAGAAATTAATGCCCCCAGTGTAGCAAAGACATTAGGTGATGAAATGCTTGATTACCTAGCAACAATTATTGCAAGTGTTTCTTTTATGTCTCAACTGCACAAGAACCAGAGGAACGGGTCAAAGAGGACTGAAGAAGAACACCAGCCTCTTGATTCAGACTGCTTATTGAAACACCCAATAGTATACCCATGGGACTATGTTCTGGTGCACAAATTTGTCCGCACCTGGAATAAGCCCAGCTTTGAATGACCCTATGATGTGAAAGTAGTTACCCCACAGCTGTTTTACTACAAGGAAGAAGAGTCTGCCTGTGACTGTACAACATCAATCCATACAAGGGAGACACCTCGACCCCTGCTGCAACTACTGACAGTGAAGCAAGAGAAGAAGGTATGCAGAAAAAAACAGCAATCAAGATCAAGAAAAAGAATGTATGGAATAATCAAATAACCTTGAAATAAAGATCGACATTTCATAAATCAAGTAAGGAATGGACTTGCCACTATCCTGGAACTTTTTTTAGATAGGTGAAAGACACAGTGCATTAATGTGCCAGAGCCAAAGGACAAGGAATGCATTGCAACTTCTATGCTACCCATCAAAATAACATTAAGCACATTCCTGTATGCTGTGTTCACCCATGTATTGCAGTCTTACAGAGATTTGATAAGACAACACGTGAACATTGTAACATTTCTTGGCAAACCTAAAAGCAATCACATTATTTTCAGAATCATTGTGGTATAAATGTAGCAGCGCTTCATATAAAAATGTGAGTTACATAAGATAACACAATTACATATTGAGTTAAATAAAATGTGAAGGTTCCAAAATATGAGAGACTTTTATGTTTTTCGGGAATGGTGATTGTGATTTCCTTTTAACTTATGATTTGTCTTTTCTTTCTTATTATTGTAGCATTTAGACACATAATGATTAAAAATGGCAACACTACGGGGGACAATGGCACATACTTTATAATCCCTGACAAAAGCACAAACAGCATCTTCCCTAATTTTACTAACCAAATTGTTCGACTTAAAGGAGATGTTGGAGAAGATCATGAAGGCAAAAATGCATATCTTGATAATTTGGCTCATTTAATGAATAACCTATGGTATCAGTACATGAAGGAAGTTGGAGAGAGAATGTCAGAGGAAATCTGCTATGTGTGCTCTCTCATCCCCTACGCAGCTAGAATATTTATTGCAAAATAAATGCCTGTACATGATGCGAAGTGCCTCAGTCGTCTGACAGCGTGCAAAACCAGAGGATAATTTGAAGGAAAATCAGCAACCCTACTATGGCGATCAAGGAGAGCGTTTCCATAAGAAGATACCTATGTGAAAATACAAAGGATGGAAAATGGGATGGGCTGGACATACAAAACGTATGTTTTCATCCCAGATCGTAGAGCGAATAAAAGTTGTCAAAATGAGGAGGATGGACTGCTTAGACATATTGGAAAGATCAGGAGTACCAGGATGCTAGGAGAGATTTCAGTTATCGATGTATGGACGAGTTGCTTCCAGCACAGGATGGGAAGAAGGAATGTTATCTTGCCCTGCACACTTATTGAGGAAGGAACCAGTAAGCATAGTAAAAATAGTGAATGACATGTGCCTAGAGTCATGGGCAAAATACTCTAAGATGCTAACATGGGTTGACAATGAAGCAGGACCAGTATCTATAATACCACAAAAAAACGCAACCATATGCTTCAAGAATGAATCCTGATCAGGTTAGAGAAAATAAAGGATGTGAGCAGGTGCTCGAAGTACCAGGAATGATTGAGAGAACTGCTGTGCTGATGAATCGAGATTGGGTCTGTGGATCCAAAGCTTACATTCAGCTGCCTAAAAATTGGGGAGGCGTATGCTCCATTGTGATCATACACGTTCTTGTATTAGTGATCCCCAAAGTCACCTCCATATTGTTGAATTTCCAAAAATGGATGAACACCAGAGAAGGAAGAGGTCGCTTAACCTTTACCGACTGATGAGGGAGAACTATTTCTCATCAAAATCAATAGAAGCCTTTGATGATATACCAGATGAGCATAAATTATTCAGCAAGATGGGGGTACTCCAGACTGTAGTGAATGCCAAGTGGCTGCAGATTACCAGATGGGAGCTGCTACAAACGCTCAATGCAACAATAAAAGGATTTAATGCAATAAGAGAACACTTGAGGGCCATTAGGCTTATGACCCTCCAGAACATGTTTGCCCTGGACTTAATTACATCAATGGGAGGAGGCGTTTGCACCAAGTCTGGGCCTTCTTGTTGTACTTTTATACCTTCCCATGATGGAGAAAATGGAACCTTGAAAGAAGCAATAACTATGCTGACGAGCCTGAATACGAAGATTTTATTGTATTGTATTTCTTTTTTTGTATAGCGGGTGATGTTGATGAGACAGCAGGAGATGACTGGTTTTTGTCTCTGTTTTCATGGATTCCAACCTGGTTGGCAAATGCCTTCAAACTACTTGGAGCAATACTAGTGTTGGTATTGCTAGGAATCTGTCTTATAAGAATCATTTTGGGTCAATGTCAAAAGACAGCCAAGAAAGCTATGGACATAAATGCTGAAACCGGTGAGCAAAAGCAAAATGAGGACAGTACTCGAGAGAACATAAAGAAGCTTCTCCTGGCACCCCTAGGAACAAAGTTCTACTACCCTACAGAGCACAAGAATTATGAATATTCTGCCCACCATCTGTGGAGTGCTGCCATATGAGCTGGAGTGTGGATGAACAAATAAAGAATGCAGGACACCTGAGGGGCTGACAAAGATATGGATCCCAAATAAACCGCAATATGAAGAGAAGATGGAGAAGATTGAGGTGGTTGAGGGCTAGACCCGAGGGGGGAAAGTAGAGGAGCAGGTGGACACGTCATCCCGAGCTCCCACCTCTGTCATACTGTAACAGCAGGAGAAGAGCCCTATGTGAGACAGCAGGTATCATCCCAATACGGTGTCAAGTGTATGAGAGATGACATGCACTCGGACAACCGTACCAAATGTATCCTCACACTGAGAGGGTGGGAGGATGTCAGAACACACCATTGGACATCATGGAGTTATAAGTGAGATCTAACAAAGGCAGAGTGACATCAAGAAGGAGACAAACAAAGACACACTGAAACAATGTAAAAATACTCCAAGAATAAAGCTTTAACTGAAGTAACAAGAGAAACATGTATTCGAATATGAAGTAATCATATATGCAAAGAAGATAAAGTAACCTGCTGACTAATAAATGTATATACGCAGAAACGCAACGTAGATTAGACATATAGAAGCTTGCTGCAGTGGAAATTTAAAATGGCTAGAGTGGCCATGATGGAAAGATGGACGTCGGACTCGTATTGAAACCAATCAAGCTACCTCAGAGACAGACCAGGGTTGCAGAGTCAGGAGATGCTGGAAAAACTTTGTGTGAGAAATAAAGAGGACTCTATTGGCTTGGGACCCAGTATGCTACCACAATGAATATTTGCAAGGTACAAGCGGAGTTAGACAGATAGGCCATGTACGTAAGACCTATTTCTCTTAGATTAAGCAAAGGAACATCTGCAAGAGCCAAATGTTGAACAATTAATGATGCAGAAAACCCATGTAAAACAGACTGAGAACGTCTCTAAAGGCCAAGAAGGGTAATGAAACCCAATTCAATTGAATCAATTAGCAGTGAATAGAAGGTTGAGATGGAGAGATTTGTTTTTTCCTCACACGTGAGTAAGAAGTGGAAAACAAAGGCTATTTATTAAGCCCAAATAAAGATAATAGTGTGCCTACACTACCTTGAATGCCCCAGAACAGAGAACAAGCTTTGAAGTCAACTACAAAGGAGAAGCCTTGCCTTAGTGCCTGACCGATGAGAGACAATGGACTAATTGGGAAAGCAAGGAGTAGTCTGACGTTGCTTGAGGCACCTGATTTCTAAGGCTTGCGTGCTGCTAACGAACTTATAGTCCAAGGTTGGGAAAGTATGCCAACCAATCATAGAGTCTGTGTAGCAGCCTGCTATACAATGTTGCATAGACCAACCCGCTGCCATTTTTCTTCTATAATCAATTTTATATGTATCAGAAGGTGGTTCAAGGCGTGCCCACCAGATAACGGGCAGCCAATGAAGTTATTAACACTTACATATACTATAGGTACATATGTTCCCCTAACCAATCCCTTCCTTCAATAGGTTTTTAGTTTGCCATGTAGGATGGCTTCATAAATGTCTTATATCGAGGTATAAAACACTTGTATAATCACACTTAGGTGTGAGTGTGTGAATTACTGCCTGTTATTCGCCAGATTGCCCTACTATATTTCTATGCTCATACTAAAGTAGTATTTTGCCATATTGTTTGAGTCTGTTCGGTTATCTGGGTCCAAGACTATTATTGGTAATTCTGTCCAGCACATGAGATTTTTCAAGGTGCTAGAGAACAAAAATGGTGATGGCTTGAAGATTTATAATGAATCCTAACCTGTCGCATAGCTCTAGGAAACCCTCCAGACCAGTGTTCTTCAGCCTCACACACCATTACAGAAAGGGGAAAGATGTTATGCAAATCAGGCTTGGTCCCACCCCAAAATAGGCAGATCAGTCTGAAATGCTTGGTCACATCCCTTATGTCCAACACCTTACAGGGCTACATAAAGATAAGCTCTCACATGGACAGTGTGCGTTATTGAAGAAGCTGTTGATATAAGGTTTTGTAGATGGTTTGTGAAATGTAGTGTACTGGGGAGACCAACGTACGGTCCATAGAGCCGGGGTTTGCTCCAAAGTACTTTAAGACTAGACAGCTGCACCTTAAGATGAATGGGGGTGCAGATTCAATTACTCCAACACCAATCAATAAGGATAACTCAATAGTTTGGAAAAGGGAGTCCGTTTAATGACAAGCACAAAAAACGGGGAGTCATGGCAATCAGCAGTTATGCAATAGTCCGTCTCGCTTCAACTCCAACGAACTTCATAAAAACAACATCATTTATTCTAAAAACTTGTCATAGCTAACGTGTAACACTCGAAAGTTAATAAGCATTTCTATTGGTTCGGAAAAGATAACTTTAATATAGGTGCTATATCTGTATATGGTAACGGGGTGAGGGGATTGTATAAACTACTGTCAGGTGGGCATCTAAGCCCTTCCTTCAAAATGATTACTGTAGAGGTCACTAATAGTACAACGTCTCATTGGTTCTACTACCTATAGGAACCCTAGATTATTTGGTCTATTGTGATTGGGTTGGCATCAACCCCATGCAAATTCTTCCACTTTGATTAGCAGCACGCAGAACGGTCAGCCAGGTGCAGGGTGCCCCCCGCAGCTGCCCGGCTTTCCTCCAATTAAGGTTACAATCAATCATCGCTACAACAACTATGTGTCAATTATCTCACTGTGGTTGGACTCAAAACTGCATCTTCTGTCTGAAAAAGTTCTGATATCTCTTGCTTGGGCGGATGCCAGGCGTAGGTGTGAACTCGTGCTGCTCCTCGCTCGGCTGGTCACATGATGCAGACACCATGAATTTGTCTAGTTTCTTGCAATTTCTGTATTTGATTCTCATTCGGCTTGCCACCTGCCCATGCCTCCTTATCTTAGGCCTTTTAGAAGTGGGATATTCTGTTCTTAAGTTTCAATTATGTGAAGCTACTGTTTGTTCCTTTATTAGTATGACCTTGGCTCTCCTGGCATGAACAATAGTACAGAATGAATGGATAGGAGGATAGATATTACTCAAGCTAGATGATAAGGACATTGATGGGGTTTGGGAAAGAGAAGAAAGAGAAGAGCATGAAAAGAAGGAAGAAAGAACATGAGAACATGTAAGGGAAGAGAGGAAGCAAATGGAAGAACAAAAAAGGTATGAAGCAAGGAAAGAAAAAAAAGACTAGAAGAGAAGAAACAAGAGGATATAGAAATACAGAGAATGCAAGTGCATAGATTGCAAAGAAGGCAAGAGGAAGAAGAGAAAAGAGAAATGAGGAGAAGGAAAGAAGAAATTAACAGGAGTAGGGGACTAAAAGGTGATGATATCGATTTCATAGAAGCATAGCGCTGATTGAAGCACGAGAACGATTTGCGGAAGAGAGAGGGTAACTACAGCCCTGCAGGGCGCTGCAAGGGATACCAAGAATACAGGAGTTATTGTTGTATGGAATGACTGTTTTATTATCTCGGTTACCTAAGTTGGTAGGTAAAAAATTGAGAATACCTGAAAAGGTTTTGTTTCGACCAGAAATATCTATGGATGATGAAGGAGGACGGGTTATCCCTTTAGAGCTAGAAGCAGCCATTGTTAGAGAGGAAACAGATGATGAGGGGAGAGGGTTGAGAGCAGTGATAGCCCTCAGTGAAGGATATAGATTGACAGACTTGCCAGACAAAGTGTGTTTTAGGGATGATTATTCAGATGATGAATTAGTATTTTTTATAAGTCTCACTTATTGGATTAAAGTGTAGAATATGAAATTATGGCAGAGAATGGTGATGGTAAAAAAGAAACAGTCATTTTTCTAGGAAGATTTGGAGAAAGTGCCAAATATTGTATGGACCACTAGTCCATATGACATGGGCCTATTGGAAGGAGTAGGAACTTATCATATAGAAATCATATATCATATAGAAATACCCACCTGAAACATAGCCGTTTGCCCCAGGGGTACAGTGAGACCCCTTCAATTTTTAACAGGGTTCTTCAAATGGATCTGGGCAATGTTCAGCTTGAGAGTGCAATAATTCAGTATGTGGATGACATTTTAGTGTGCAGTGAGACAGAAGAAAGATGCAGAGAAGACTCAGTTTAGCTCATGACTATAATAGCAGAGAAAGGATACAAGGTGAACAAAGAAAAGTACAATATTGTCAGAAAGAGGTCCTGTATATAGGGCAGCTATTCTCTCAAGAGGGGAGAAAAGTGACATCTGAAAGAGCAGAAGCAATTATGAAGAATTCGGAACCTAAAACAGTGAGGGAAATGCAACAATTCTTAGGCCTATGTAACTATTGCAGAGCCTCGGCTTTCAATTACAGTACATATATTCAACCGTTATTAAAAGGACTTAAAGAAGTAGATGTAGATAAAAGTAAGATAACATGGACAGATGAAATGAATGAAGGTTTTGAGGAATTAAAAAAACAATCAGTGGTGCCCCTGTGCTAGGACTCCCAGACTATCATGATGAATTTTACTTATTTTCTCATTCAAATGGAGAGGTTATGACATCAGTACTTACACAGAAAACGACATTAAGACATAGAAACAAACCATTGGCTTATTACAGTGGGATTTTAGATGTAGTAATGAAAGAGCATTACCCTTGCAAACATTCTTTATCTGCTGTTGCATTTGTAATTGAAAAGGTTTCAAGTATTGCAATGGGGTGTTCTGTAACATTATTTGTTGAGCACGCATTATTTGCCATTTTAGAGAAACCCAAAAGTACATTGGCCACACAAAGAGCATCATGGTACGAGGTAATTATATTGAACCCTGCGTTTAAAATTGTTAGATGTAAAATAGTGAATCCAGCAACATTTATAGCAGGGCCAGTAGGGGAGGATGATTATGTACATGACTCCAAAAAGTATACTGAATTTTATGATGATATTCCCTGCTCTTGGGGAAGGGGAAGTTCTTTTTATTGAAGGTTTTTCAAAAATTGATCAAACTACTGGTGAGAGACATACAGGATCAGCAGTAGTAAAGCTGGACTGAAAGGGTGAATTTGAAGTAGTCACAAGTGCGAGATTGCCTTCGCATTGCTCAGCACAGGCTGCAGAATTAGTGACGCATATCCCTGCACTCTAAAGACATGAGGATGAAGAAGCGACAGTGTATTCTGACTCCGCCTATGTGACGTCAAATGTGCACGCATGGTTGTCATGCTGGAAAAGAAGGGACTTCCTCTGCATAGACAGCACTCCAGTGCAACATGCGGCCCTATTGCATAAGCTCATTGAGGCATTAAGACTCCCATTGACTATCGCAGTTGTAAAATGGGCAGCGCATAATAAAAGAACAGAAGTAATTTCTCACAGAAATGAAACCGCAGACTTAGACACTAAAAAGGCAGCATATTTCCCAGATGTCTCTGATTTTGAAGTAAGAAGTGTAAAGCAAATGCCAGGACGATGCATGTTGGTAAAGGAGGGCTTTAACATGCTGTCTATTGTTCAGATAATTGAAATACAAGGTCGAGCCACACCAGAGGAGCAAGATTTATGGAGAAAAACGGGGTGTTCTTTATCCCCCACTGAGGCAATCTGGAGGCAGGATAGCAATCGCACTGGAAAGCCAATTATGCCTCTAGCATTATTAAGGGTAGTGCTGGAGCAGCTTCAGTACCCCACGCATACGACCTGAGAGAGTCTTGCTGCTATTATTGCAGAAAATAGTTTTTCAACAAATGTGTTAAAACATACAGCACAGTTTATTGTGAAATGTATCATGTGCTAGACATTTACTTCTGGGCACACTTTGCAAAAAGTGAGAGGGGCAATTCCTAGATCCAATGGGCCATTTCAGCATCTACATATAGATTATGTGGATATGTTGCAGAAATGCAATGGTTATAGGTACATGCTGCTAGTGGCATGTCCCTTCTCTAGATGGATCGAGGCAGGCCTATATACATATCCCAATGCGACATGCACCACCTAGTTCCTTGTGCGTGAGGTGTTTCCAAGATGGGGTGTATGCGAGGTCCTGTGGTCTGACAATGGGCCTCATTTTGTAAATGAACTATTTGAGCAAGTAACTATTTTATTAAGTATAAAACACATGTACTCTTCTGCTTATCACCCACAACTGAATGGAATTTGTGAGAGGTTAAAAAAACTCGTTAAATAGAGGATAGTGAAGATTAAGATGACTTTGAAAAAGGGGTGGTTACTCTGTCTGCCCCTTATGCTATTTGCACTGCAAAATCAGCCTGGCCCAGATCATCACCTAACTCCTCATGAGTTGGTGATGGGAAGCTGAATGAGAACACCCCTTGCTCCTCCAACTTGGGTAGAAATTAATGCCCACAGTGTAGCAAAGACATTAGGTGATGAAATGCTTGATTACCTAGCAACAATTATTGCAAGTGTTTCTTTTATGTCTCAACTGCACAAGAACCAGAGGAACGGGTCAAAGAGGACTGAAGAAGAACACCAGCCTCTTGATTCAGACTGCTTATTGAAACACCCAATAGTATACCCATGGGACTATGTTCTGGTGCACAAATTTGTCCGCACCTGGAATAAGCCCAGCTTTGAATGACCCTATGATGTGAAAGTAGTTACCCCACAGCTGTTTTACTACAAGGAAGAAGAGTCTGCCTGTGACTGTACAACATCAATCCATACAAGGGAGACACCTCGACCCCTGCTGCAACTACTGACAGTGAAGCAAGAGAAGAAGGTATGCAGAAAAAAACAGCAATCAAGATCAAGAAAAAGAATGTATGGAATAATCAAATAACCTTGAAATAAAGATCGACATTTCATAAATCAAGTAAGGAATGGACTTGCCACTATCCTGGAACTTTTTTTAGATAGGTGAAAGACACAGTGCATTAATGTGCCAGAGCCAAAGGACAAGGAATGCATTGCAACTTCTATGCTACCCATCAAAATAACATTAAGCACATTCCTGTATGCTGTGTTCACCCATGTATTGCAGTCTTACAGAGATTTGATAAGACAACACGTGAACATTGTAACATTTCTTGGCAAACCTAAAAGCAATCACATTATTTTCAGAATCATTGTGGTATAAATGTAGCAGCGCTTCATATAAAAATGTGAGTTACATAAGATAACACAATTACATATTGAGTTAAATAAAATGTGAAGGTTCCAAAATATGAGAGACTTTTATGTTTTTCGGGAATGGTGATTGTGATTTCCTTTTAACTTATGATTTGTCTTTTCTTTCTTATTATTGTAGCATTTAGACACATAATGATTAAAAATGGCAACACTACGGGGGACAATGGCACATACTTTATAATCCCTGACAAAAGCACAAACAGCATCTTCCCTAATTTTACTAACCAAATTGTTCGACTTAAAGGAGATGTTGGAGAAGATCATGAAGGCAAAAATGCATATCTTGATAATTTGGCTCATTTAATGAATAACCTATGGTATCAGTACATGAAGGAAGTTGGAGAGAGAATGTCAGAGGAAATCTGCTATGTGTGCTCTCTCATCCCCTACGCAGCTAGAATATTTATTGCAAAATAAATGCCTGTACATGATGCGAAGTGCCTCAGTCGTCTGACAGCGTGCAAAACCAGAGGATAATTTGAAGGAAAATCAGCAACCCTACTATGGCGATCAAGGAGAGCGTTTCCATAAGAAGATACCTATGTGAAAATACAAAGGATGGAAAATGGGATGGGCTGGACATACAAAACGTATGTTTTCATCCCAGATCGTAGAGCGAATAAAAGTTGTCAAAATGAGGAGGATGGACTGCTTAGACATATTGGAAAGATCAGGAGTACCAGGATGCTAGGAGAGATTTCAGTTATCGATGTATGGACGAGTTGCTTCCAGCACAGGATGGGAAGAAGGAATGTTATCTTGCCCTGCACACTTATTGAGGAAGGAACCAGTAAGCATAGTAAAAATAGTGAATGACATGTGCCTAGAGTCATGGGCAAAATACTCTAAGATGCTAACATGGGTTGACAATGAAGCAGGACCAGTATCTATAATACCACAAAAAAACGCAACCATATGCTTCAAGAATGAATCCTGATCAGGTTAGAGAAAATAAAGGATGTGAGCAGGTGCTCGAAGTACCAGGAATGATTGAGAGAACTGCTGTGCTGATGAATCGAGATTGGGTCTGTGGATCCAAAGCTTACATTCAGCTGCCTAAAAATTGGGGAGGCGTATGCTCCATTGTGATCATACACGTTCTTGTATTAGTGATCCCCAAAGTCACCTCCATATTGTTGAATTTCCAAAAATGGATGAACACCAGAGAAGGAAGAGGTCGCTTAACCTTTACCGACTGATGAGGGAGAACTATTTCTCATCAAAATCAATAGAAGCCTTTGATGATATACCAGATGAGCATAAATTATTCAGCAAGATGGCGGTACTCCAGACTGTAGTGAATGCCAAGTGGCTGCAGATTACCAGATGGGAGCTGCTACAAACGCTCAATGCAACAATAAAAAGATTTAATGCAATAAGAGAACACTTGAGGGCCATTAGGCTTATGACCCTCCAGAACATGTTTGCCCTGGACTTAATTACATCAATGGGAGGAGGCGTTTGCACCAAGTCTGGGCCTTCTTGTTGTACTTTTATACCTTCCCATGATGGAGAAAATGGAACCTTGAAAGAAGCAATAACTATGCTGACGAGCCTGAATACGAAGATTTTATTGTATTGTATTTCTTTTTTTGTATAGCGGGTGATGTTGATGAGACAGCAGGAGATGACTGGTTTTTGTCTCTGTTTTCATGGATTCCAACCTGGTTGGCAAATGCCTTCAAACTACTTGGAGCAATACTAGTGTTGGTATTGCTAGGAATCTGTCTTATAAGAATCATTTTGGGTCAATGTCAAAAGACAGCCAAGAAAGCTATGGACATAAATGCTGAAACCGGTGAGCAAAAGCAAAATGAGGACAGTACTCGAGAGAACATAAAGAAGCTTCTCCTGGCACCCCTAGGAACAAAGTTCTACTACCCTACAGAGCACAAGAATTATGAATATTCTGCCCACCATCTGTGGAGTGCTGCCATATGAGCTGGAGTGTGGATGAACAAATAAAGAATGCAGGACACCTGAGGGGCTGACAAAGATATGGATCCCAAATAAACCGCAATATGAAGAGAAGATGGAGAAGATTGAGGTGGTTGAGGGCTAGACCCGAGGGGGGAAAGTAGAGGAGCAGGTGGACACGTCATCCCGAGCTCCCACCTCTGTCATACTGTAACAGCAGGAGAAGAGCCCTATGTGAGACAGCAGGTATCATCCCAATACGGTGTCAAGTGTATGAGAGATGACATGCACTCGGACAACCGTACCAAATGTATCCTCACACTGAGAGGGTGGGAGGATGTCAGAACACACCATTGGACATCATGGAGTTATAAGTGAGATCTAACAAAGGCAGAGTGACATCAAGAAGGAGACAAACAAAGACACACTGAAACAATGTAAAAATACTCCAAGAATAAAGCTTTAACTGAAGTAACAAGAGAAACATGTATTCGAATATGAAGTAATCATATATGCAAAGAAGATAAAGTAACCTGCTGACTAATAAATGTATATACGCAGAAACGCAACGTAGATTAGACATATAGAAGCTTGCTGCAGTGGAAATTTAAAATGGCTAGAGTGGCCATGATGGAAAGATGGACGTCGGACTCGTATTGAAACCAATCAAGCTACCTCAGAGACAGACCAGGGTTGCAGAGTCAGGAGATGCTGGAAAAACTTTGTGTGAGAAATAAAGAGGACTCTATTGGCTTGGGACCCAGTATGCTACCACAATGAATATTTGCAAGGTACAAGCGGAGTTAGACAGATAGGCCATGTACGTAAGACCTATTTCTCTTAGATTAAGCAAAGGAACATCTGCAAGAGCCAAATGTTGAACAATTAATGATGCAGAAAACCCATGTAAAACAGACTGAGAACGTCTCTAAAGGCCAAGAAGGGTAATGAAACCCAATTCAATTGAATCAATTAGCAGTGAATAGAAGGTTGAGATGGAGAGATTTGTTTTTTCCTCACACGTGAGTAAGAAGTGGAAAACAAAGGCTATTTATTAAGCCCAAATAAAGATAATAGTGTGCCTACACTACCTTGAATGCCCCAGAACAGAGAACAAGCTTTGAAGTCAACTACAAAGGAGAAGCCTTGCCTTAGTGCCTGACCGATGAGAGACAATGGACTAATTGGGAAAGCAAGGAGTAGTCTGACGTTGCTTGAGGCACCTGATTTCTAAGGCTTGCGTGCTGCTAACGAACTTAAAGTCCAAGGTTGGGAAAGTATGCCAACCAATCATAGAGTCTGTGTAGCAGCCTGCTATACAATGTTGCATAGACCAACCCGCTGCCATTTTTCTTCTATAATCAATTTTATATGTATCAGAAGGTGGTTCAAGGCGTGCCCACCAGATAACGGGCAGCCAATGAAGTTATTAACACTTACATATACTATAGGTACATATGTTCCCCTAACCAATCCCTTCCTTCAATAGGTTTTTAGTTTGCCATGTAGGATGGCTTCATAAATGTCTTATATCGAGGTATAAAACACTTGTATAATCACACTTAGGAGTGAGTGTGTGAATTACTGCCTGTTATTCGCCAGATTGCCCTACTATATTTCTATGCTCATACTAAAGTAGTATTTTGCCATATTGTTTGAGTCTGTTCGGTTATCTGGGTCCAAGACTATTATTGGTAATTCTGTCCAGCACATGAGATTTTTCAAGGTGCTAGAGAACAAAAATGGTGATGGCTTGAAGATTTATAATGAATCCTAACCTGTCGCATAGCTCTAGGAAACCCTCCAGACCAGTGTTCTTCAGCCTCACACACCATTACAGAAAGGGGAAAGATGTTATGCAAATCAGGCTTGGTCCCACCCCAAAATAGGCAGATCAGTCTGAAATGCTTGGTCACATCCCTTATGTCCAACACCTTACAGGGCTACATAAAGATAAGCTCTCACATGGACAGTGTGCGTTATTGAAGAAGCTGTTGATATAAGGTTTTGTAGATGGTTTGTGAAATGTAGTGTACTGGGGAGACCAACGTACGGTCCATAGAGCCGGGGTTTGCTCCAAAGTACTTTAAGACTAGACAGCTGCACCTTAAGATGAATGGGGGTGCAGATTCAATTACTCCAACACCAATCAATAAGGATAACTCAATAGTTTGGAAAAGGGAGTCCGTTTAATGACAAGCACAAAAAACGGGGAGTCATGGCAATCAGCAGTGATGCAATAGTCCGTCTCGCTTCAACTCCAACGAACTTCATAAAAACAACATCATTTATTCTAAAAACTTGTCATAGCTAACGTGTAACACTCGAAAGTTAATAAGCATTTCTATTGGTTCGGAAAAGATAACTTTAATATAGGTGCTATATCTGTATATGGTAACGGGGTGAGGGGATTGTATAAACTACTGTCAGGTGGGCATCTAAGCCCTTCCTTCAAAATGATTACTGTAGAGGTCACTAATAGTACAACGTCTCATTGGTTCTACTACCTATAGGAACCCTAGATTATTTGGTCTATTGTGATTGGGTTGGCATCAACCCCATGCAAATTCTTCCACTTTGATTAGCAGCACGCAGAGCGGTCAGCCAGGTGCAGGGTGCCCCCCGCAGCTACCCGGCTTTCCTCCAATTAAGGTTACAATCAATCATCGCCACAACAACTATGTGTCAATTATCTCACTGTGGTTGGACTCAAAACTGCATCTTCTGTCTGAAAAAGTTCTGATATCTCTTGCTTGGGCGGATGCCAGGCGTAGGTGTGAACTCGTGCTGCTCCTCGCTCGGCTGGTCACATGATGCAGACACCATGAATTTGTCTAGTTTCTTGCAATTTCTGTATTTGATTCTCATTCGGCTTGCCACCTGCCCATGCCTCCTTATCTTAGGCCTTTTAGAAGTGGGATATTCTGTTCTTAAGTTTCAATTATGTGAAGCTACTGTTTGTTCCTTTATTAGTATGACCTTGGCTCTCCTGGCATGAGTTGCATCTGCTGAGTTTCGATTCAGCCGTCTCTTCTCGTTTTGCTAGAATATGAATCCTGTCTTGTTTGGCCTCTACTAACCTAAATTGATTCTGCTTTTAGTGCAAAGTGGACTTGCACTTATAATACTGTGCCTTGTTTTAAGGTACATTAAGTATAATGGTGCTTGGTGCTCTATTCTTCTACAAAGCATAGCAAGCCGCATTGGTTTCTTAGCTTCTTGCATTTCACGCATATGTACAGGTGTTAGCGGGTTGGATATCTTCATCCTGCTTACAGCTTAAGCTCCTTCATGTTTCAACATCGTTCTCTTCTTTAGTTTCACGATATCTTTATTCATGGCATTTCGTCTCTCTGCATCATTCTCTGGTTGTCATTTCTTCTATCTACAAGTCAGTCTGGGCCCTTGTGACGTCGCCATTCATCGTCCATTAAGGCCTTTTTGGTTTCTTCTGGGACGGTACTTAAGCAATCTTCATTTCGTCTCATTTGCTGGTAGGGTTTTCTTAATGGATACCTTACTGTCCATGGTGTTCTTGGTATAGGTACGTCAATAGGTGCTGTTCTTCTAATGGGTACAGGGCAGAGCCCTACTGCTGCTCTTTGCTGGTTTATTTTCTCATCATACGTCACATATCTCGGTGTAAATGTCCTGGTACTTCAAAATGGATGATTGGAGTGCAGGCTTTATTTGGGACCTCCTCTACACTTCCCCCTCTGGGCGATTCCTCGACCACTTTCTTCATCTTCTGGATCTACACATGATAGCCTGAAGAAGTGTCTCTTTGGAGTCCATGGCCTTCATTCCGAGGATGGAGGTAAGTACCGTTCATTACTGGCATGTCGTAAATAGAGTGTCCGAGCTGGCAATAGACCGCAAAAAGCATCTATTACGAGTTTGCGTGCACAAGCTTTGTGCCATGCCAGTAATGAACGTAGCTGCATGCCGCAAAAGGGGCGTAAAAAGCCCCTACCGCATGAACCGCACCATAGACAACGCGTCCGCCATAGAGCAGCGCTGCAATAGCGGTGACCGCAAATAGCGGTCACCGTAAATTACGTACACCGTAAATTACAGCTACCGTAAATTACAGCCACCGCTAAATAGCGGAACCGGAAATAGCGTCATCGCACAGGAACAGGAAGGAGCATGGCGGCCATCTTTAAAAACACAATCCATTGCCATCCTCACCAGGCAGGACCCCTGGGACCATTGTGAATCTTGAAAAAGCCTAACAGAAGCACCAGGAATGCCAAAAGCACCCAAGAAGGGAGCTGCCCGGCTCTGCAAGGAGTGCTTCAGCCCCGACGAACTGCAGATGATGGTGGATACCCTCCAGGAGCATGCCGACATCGTCTTCAGCGGAGACATGCGGAGGGGGCCGGTGCTTAGGAAGAAAAACTTCTGGGCACTAGTGGGCCAGAGGATGAGCACAGTAGGCAACATCCCCCGCATCCCCAAGGACTGCCGCAAGCGATGGGACGGCCTGTGGATGAGGGTGCGGAGCATCCTCTCGGCAAACCACAGCCAGGCCCAGGAGACTGGAGGGGGCCTAAGTTCCAATAGACCATAAAGGCTCCCGTACCTAATAGAGGTTTGGACACTCAGTTTCCTGTTTGAGCACGAATTATCACACTAAAACATAATGCAGAACAGTGACGCTTAGAAGTTCATGGAAAATACAACCTAACTTCATTATTAATTTGGTTAAAAACAATGTTAATAAAAGGCATATGAGGTTATAAAAACATACACATAAAATGTAGTCAGTAAAATAATTGACAAAGTGATGAGTGCGGTTGAATAAAGTGCTGTGTGCTAATCACCAAGAAGTGCTAATAAAGTACAAATAATATACTATACCTGAATCTAACTTCCAAGTACATGAGAATTCTATATAGTCAGGTACTTGTTTACAATTATGGTTTAGAAACTTTAAAAAAAGGCAACCTTTAACTTGTTTTAGTAAACAAAAAAAGCCACACAAGATACAACAAATGAGACCTATTCTTGTTGAATGTCTCAAAACATGGTGCTTTGGTTACAAAATACCTAAAATACACCTTGGCGGGTTATAGCTCCTTATTCAGGTACTTAGTGTTAGCATCTGCAGTAGCCCTACATGTTTCGTTCCTTTAGTCCTTGGGATTAGTTATAGGAACTTCTTCAGGGTGGTGTGGAAGCTGAGACAGAACTTGTCCACTGCTTGAGTCAAGATGGTCTCTTTCGCGAACTCTGCAACTCTCTGCAACTCTCTGCAACTCTCTCTCACTCTCTATTCTCCCTTCTGGTCCTACTCACTCTGCAGGGCACACTCTTGATGCTCTGATCTCTTCTGACCTTCCCCTCTCCCTCCCTCTCTCCACTCCTCTCTCCTGGAGCGATCACTTTCTTCTATCCTCCCACCTCTCCCTCCCTACCCCACAGGCAAAGCCACCCTCTTCACTGCCACCCACCTTCTCGGTCATCCGACCCATGAAGCGCGTGTCAGTTGAGGCTTTCGCTGCCACCTTCTCGCCCCCTCCTCCCCCCTCGGCTGACTCCCACCCCGACACAGCCCTCTCCATGCTCTATTCCTCTATATCTGATACTCTCGATATCCTTGCCCCCGTCATG
The DNA here is from genome assembly GCF_040938575.1 of Ambystoma mexicanum. Lineage (NCBI taxonomy): Eukaryota > Metazoa > Chordata > Amphibia > Caudata > Ambystomatidae > Ambystoma > Ambystoma mexicanum. The sequence goes on along the minus strand of NC_090922.1, from coordinate 1,322,031,371 downwards.
AGAATCCGCCTGAAGCCCAAAGCCAAATGTAATTCCTGGTACGACTCGGATCTCGTCACCCTAAAACGCAAGTGCAGGGTGGCAGAGAGGAAATGGCGTGCTTCATGTTCATCCTCTGACAAACTGGCCTGCCGCCTGCTCCAAAGGCAATACCGGCTCTCCGTTCTCACTAAGAAGAGAGCCCTTATCCAAGCCCGCATCTCTGAGGCATCAAACAACTCGGCCGAACTCTTTAAAATCTGCAAGGAGCTGGCCAACCCTGCTGCAGTCTCTACCTCTCCTGTCCCCTCCCAGGCCCTCTGCACTGCACTGGCCTCGCACTTCATCTCAAAAACTCAGGACATCCTGTCCTCACTCTCCTCCCCTCTCCTCCCTCCCTCTTTTCCCGGCTCTTCCTCTTGCTCTCTTGCAGCCGCCCCTCCGCCCTCCTTCTCTTCATTTCCACCTTTTTCTGCTGACGAGGTTTCCAGACAAGTCCGATCTATGAAAGCCTCGTCTAAACAGGTTCACCCCTGTTCCTCCAAAACCATCAAGGACCACATCGTCTCCCTGGCTCCTGCCCTGGCTGACTTTTGCAACCACTCATTCGCCTCTGGAGTCTTCCCATCCCCCCTCAAGCACTCCCTTGTGCACCCCCTCCTCAAGAAACCCTCTTCCGACCCCTCCTGCCCGGCCAACTATCGCCCAATCTCCATTACTCCCTTCCTGGGCAAGCTCCTGGAGAAACTGGCCATCTCCCAGCTTAACCTCCATGCTGAATCTGTTGGTAATCTTCATGACCATCAATCCGGCTTCAGAGCGGCCAGAAGCACGGAAACTGCTCTCCTGAACATCCGTGAGGACCTGCTCCTGAACCTCGATTCCAACACTCCCTGTGTTCTCATTCTGCTCGATCTCTCCTCTGCCTTTGACACTGTCAACCATGCCATCCTGCTCAACCGTCTCCGTGATAACCTGGGTATCACTGGTCAGGCTCTGGCATGGCTGACCTCTTTCCTCTCCGGTCGACCCTCCCAGGTCCAAATGGGCTCCTTCCTCTCTGACATCTTTTTCTCCACCTGTGGTGTCCCCCAGGGATCCAACCTCTCTCCCTGGCTTTTCAACCAGTATCTGGCACTCCTTGCCCACCGCATCGCCGCCCTCTGCCCCCACTTCCAGTGCTATGCGGACGATACCCAGCTCATTTTCAGGCTACCCTCGGCCTCCTCCTCTCCTTCCCTCATCTCCGACTGTCTGTCTGCTATCCAGGAATGGTGTGCCGCCAATGACCTCTGCCTTAACGCCAGTAAGACTGAGATTCTACTCATCGGCGCACCCACTCCCTCCTTCCCTGCAGCTCTCTGGCCGGCCTCCCTTGGCCCCCTTCCTGCCCCTACCTGCAAGGCTAAAAACCTCGGGGTCATCTTCGACTCCACACTCTCCTTCTCTCCTCATATATCTGATGTCTCTAAGAAATCACACTACCAGCTGCACCTCCTCAGAGGTATTCTTCCCTTCCTCTCCTTCCCCCAGAAGCTCACTGTCTCCCGAGCCCTGGTTCTCTCAAGGCTGGACTACTGTAACAGCCTCTATCTTAATCTCCCTGCCTCCACTCTCCGCCCTCTGCTACTTATCCAGAACAGAACTGCGAGACTTGTCCTTGGCCTCAAGCCCAGGGACCGTATCTCTCCAGGACTGAAATCTCTTCACTGGCTCCCAGTGGCTGCGAGGATTAAGTTCAAAACCCTCTGCATTGTCCACAAGGCCTTCTGGGGCCTGGGGCCTAAATACCTTCAACTCTCTCTTCCTAAATATCTTCCTTCACGAGCCCTTCGCTCATCCATCTCTAACTCCCTCATGGTCAGCCGCTTCTCGAAGCAACGTGCTGGGGGTAGATCTCTCTCCGCAGCAGGGGCCTCCCTCTGGAACAGCCTGCCTGCCTCCCTGAAACTTGAGGAGAACCATCTCCGGTTCCGGAAGCACCTCAAAACCTTCCTCTTCGCTTCTGCCTTCTCTCTCCCTCTCCCCTGCTAAACCTGCTTAACTCCCCACTAAATTCTACACTTAACCTGCATCTGGGCCACTCTCAGCGACCTCGGTCCAGGGCCCAGCCACTCTCCACTTGCACTGCCCCCCTGGCTCCCCCTGCACTGTGGGACTGTCACTGTATCCCTACAGCCCCCTACCCAGCACTTGCTCTGCACTTACCTCGCACTTGCCACCAGCTGGCCCTTTTTATTTATCATCATTTATTATTTTATTACGCCACTTACCTTGTACTGCACTTTTCCCCCCACCTCCTCCCCCTGCACTTTCTCCTTTTCCCCTTACCTCTGCACTTGCACGATCTGAATGACACCTGGCCTAGTAGGATCGTTTGTCCGTCTTCCCCTTGTTTCCCTCCCTCCCTGCCTCGTCGCGCCTTGAAACACTTGTGTATAGGCGCGTTACAAATACCATATCATATCATATCATATCATATCAAGATGGAAGCTTGATTATACTGAACTTGTTCTGGCTGGTGCAGCAGCGTAGAGTCCTTGATCGTATTAATAGTGGATTAGTCTAGATTGATAACTGTTACACAGGCTCTTGTTCTTAATACAGGTTGAAAGTACCAGGCCAAACCTAATCATAAAAACAGAAAACCACATTATGATTATTGTGGTTTCTCAGTCAATGCATTAGTCATTGTAATTGAAAGAAAAACGCCCTGTAATAGGGTGCTTACCGTCTCTTAGTATCCGTAAATCATTTCTAGGTACTGCCTAGGTTCATAGTGTTTCAGTCCCCAGAGGAGTCCCTGTAAACACACAAACAATAAACTTAGTATTCTCTAATCCATAGGGAAGGTGCTACTAACCTACACAGCTCACAAATAGCGGTAAGGCAACTGTCGCCATCTTTGTAATACTAAAGTTAGGCTCTAAACAGAGATTTACTTAAGACTTCATATTGTGATAGGTTCGTAAGTCCTGGGTCTTCTGATGTTATGGTGTTGTTTTCGGGGTTGGTAGAGAGGGTAATATTGAGGACTAGTAATGTTCTGTAAAGATAGAAAGTAAAGTTGTATTACTACATGGTGAACATAGGTAGCCCTTTGATACAGCAAAGGTCCTAACGTAAGAGAACGGCTGGATCCTGTTTTGAGAGGAGCCATTCCAACTCATGGGTAGAGGGGGCATATGAAATGCTGAGAGTCTAAAGTGTCCCCATAATTAGGCAACAGGTGACAGTGGCTAGGGGTAAGGTAATGGCAGCCAAACACGCTAATGTATTAGTCTAGCCAGAGTGATATACAGCAAACGGTGGTATAAAATATAGTGTTGCTAGGTATCTAATACGATAAAGTGATTAAGGAGAGCAACAGGAGCCCAAAGAATACCTTAAGTTCAAAAGTAGACAGCTCCACGGCTGCAGGTCTGCTGTAGTGTACAGCGTTATGGTTTCAATGTGTCCGTTGCTAGGACGACTTGCTCGCCCGAGGACAAGTAGGTGACTAGGGAGGCGCATGCGCGTAGAGTAGAATACTCGATGCAAGTCGCGCTAATAGACGGACGTTTAGTCTTTGGTCATGGCCGTAAAGCGAAACAATTGTGGACTAATTAAAAGATGTCACTGTTCAGCAAGGGGCTACCTAATGGAGACACAAAAATAGTGTAGTGGCTGGTCGCCTAGGTAAATGTGGGACCCTGTCCCGTCGAAACAGCTCCATAGTCAGTTACCATGGGAACCGGCCAGGCTAGTGCTGGCACTCAAAGGTTACTGCGCATGTGTACAGGGAGAGACTTTGATCTATGAATGTGCATTCTCATCGATTAATGCAGAGAGTGCTTGGAAGAGGGAAGAGGAGGCTGTCCTCTGATTGTAAAACTGAGTGACGCTCTGGGGTAGAACGGTATGAGCATGTAAAAACCACTGTTATGTACAAAGGTGCATTAAGCTGTCTCTGGTGAGATGAATGTTGCGGGCGTACCAATTAGAGGGATAGTATCCCAATGTGAATATATGGTAACACTCATAATTAGTAACACTAGTGTACATGGTGTAAGAGGTATGCCAGAAATAAGAAGGTTGCTACGGAATTCGATGTTGTTGGCTAGAAAGCTGGAAAATAGGGGACTAGTGCGTACCTGAGGCTGTAGTACTGAAGGACTACACTGATAGTAGCTTAGGGAAGATTTAGGGAAGTCTAGTCTTACAGTTAATCATGTATTCAATTAAATGTTTTGATGAGACACCATCTCAGTGGCTATCAAGCTCGACCAAAGGAAGAGCATTTAGAGTGCTCAAAGGTATAGTCTGATTTAGTGGAAATTATAATCAAGTGTAAAAGGTGGCTGATTAGAACAAACTAGTAAATGAGTGGCAGCAGTATACACAAGGGTATGGTTGGTATATTATTTAATAAATATACTCCAGTCAATATTCTCATTAAGTCCATCTGGATAACTTTTAGTCAGGAAGATCAATTTTTGTTCTTGTACACTTAGTGTATGTTCGTCATTATTAGTGTCCTGAGTTTGATCTATTTTTAGAACTTCTTTCCACCTTAGTTCTTTAGGTTTGTGCCCTTGGCTGTTAAAAGGGCCCACTAGCGGTGCATTCATGGTATTGTTCCTGATACAACTTTTGTGTTCTCCAATCCTGACCTTTATTTTCCTTTCAGTCTTGCCTATGTATAACCTGTTGCACGGACACCAGATAGCGTACACTACCATTGCAGAGTTACAATTAGTTAAAGCACGTTGTTCCCATCTCTTGTTGAGGCCTAAATCAATATCTTTAGATTTACAGGTTTGAGCGCAGCAGTTACAGTGTCCACAAAGACTATGCCCTGTCGTTTTAGGTAGACCTCAGCTTTCAGTTAGTGTAGATTGGGTACTTGGCTTCAGAGAAACATCATTTTTTGTAATCAGTTCTTTCAGGTTTTTACTCCTACGGAAGGCGCTTAGAGTTGGCAGTGGACAGTCACCCTTTTCTAATATATGCCAGTTGTTTCTCACAATCTTGGATACACCATTAGAGAGTGTTTTATAAGTACTCACAAACACAATGTTGTCATCGATTGTTGTTTTCTCTCTTTATTCTAGAATAGCGTCTCTGTTATTATTAGCCTCTCTTTTGTATGCTGTTTTCATAATTTTTCTGGGGAAGCCCCTCTGAATCAGATTAGACTTGAGATTGTCGGCTTCCTTCACAAAATCTCTTTTGGTGCTACTCTTGCATTTCATACGCAGAAATTGTCCGAAAGGTACATTTTGTTGAGTATGTTTTGGATGGAAACTTGAATATGCCAACATTGAGTTTTTATCAGTTTCAATGTGGAATGGTTTGACCTGAAGTATTGACAATTCTTTATTAGCGTAGATTGTTAAGTCTAGAAAGTTGACTGATTCAAGACTCACGGTTTTAGTGAACTGCAAAAAGGGATTTTGTGAGTTCAGCCACAGTACAAATGCATTAGAAATTCGATATATCGCCAGACCAAATCATTAACACGTCATAATATATATTTTTTCCATAGTTGAATATATTGTCTATGTGGATTAAGATCAGTCAAGATGGTGTGTACTTCAATAGTTTCTACATATAGGTTCGCAAGTGTAGGGGCTACTGCTGACCCCACGGCAGTTCCATGTATTTGTTTGTAAAACCGGTTATTAAAGGAAAAGTAGTTTTCACACAGTGCCATTTCTGTACACCAGAGGATAAATGAGTTCAGGGTTTTACCTGTCGTTCTAGACTGCAACAATTTCTCTTTCACCATACTTAAAGTTGCTGCCTGGGGAATTTTGGTATATAGTGAGAGAACATCTAAGGTAACAAATAGATTCTTTTTATTTATCTTCAGGCCTTCCCCCATTCTAATCACTTCTGTTGTATCCTGGATGTAAGATATCATTAATCTTACATATGGACTTAGAAAGCGATTTGCAAATTTTGAGAGGGGTTCTAGAAGTGAACCGCAGCCAGACACAATGGGTCTACCAAGAGGGTTCTCGAGAGTCTTGTGGATTTTAGGCAAAGTCTAGGACTTTGGGACATTCGGGCGATTGGGTGTCAGGTATTCGGCTTCCTGTTTGGATATCCAACCTCTCTCTTCAGCTTTGGCAACTTTGAGGTTAATCAAGGGTTGTAGTCTTTTTGTCGGGTCAGTAGTAAGTTGCTCGTAAAATGAGGTATCGCTAAGTTGGCGATCACATTCGGTAATATAGTCGTGTCTGTTAAGAAGAACTATTGCCCCTCCTTTATCAGCTTTTCTGATTATTATATCTTGATTGGATTTTAGAGTTTTAATTGCTTCTCTTTTTCTTCTACTAATATTCTGGAAGATATGTCTGTCAGTAGTTTTCTCAAGTTTAACAAGATCTCTCATCACTTTGTTTTTGAATACTAGAGGTTCTAGAGTATTGCTTGTAGTAGGGGGGTTGAAATTAGAAGGCCGACGTAGTCCTGTTTCATTGGTCTCACCCGTATAAGCGTTGCGAATAATTGTTTCAGATGTATTTTTCTAAATAGCATTTCCAAATCAGTTCTACTACCAAATGCATCATAGTGGGTAGTAGGGACAAAGCTTAGACCTTTTTCAAGTACCTCTATCTCTGTTTTTGTAGGGTGATAGCTCGATAGGTTCACTAGTAGGGTCTCTTGCTCCTTGTGTGTCGTGGCTCGAAGTCCCAATTCGTTGGGTCCTGGTCTAAAAAATTGGAGTTAGGTCTTGAGTTCCCTCTACCTCTCCGGGGTGTTTGTGGTTGTCCTCGTCTCATGCCGTTGGATCTTCTGCCTCTTGAGCTACCTCTGTAGTTAGAATAATCCTCGTCGGTTTCTTCCATGTTCTCATCACTTGAGCGGTAGGAGCTGTAGGATGTGTTGCCAAAACGTACTTTGCATCCTCTCTGGTTTCATTGGGCTCGTGATTGATTTGGTTTGTAGTTGTCCTGGGTATAAGAAAAGGCTTTTCCATGTGTGAAGTCTATTAGGTCTTTCTTCATCCTTCTGACTCTATCGCGTGTAGTATAGTCTTTGAAAACATCTATCTCTTTGTTGATTTCTTCCAGTCTTTTCTTGTAAATGTCTATTGATATTGATACTAATTTCTTGATTTCATCTTGTAGTGTCAATAGTTCAGCTGCAAGTTTGTCAGTCATTTCTTTAGCTGTATCGATAATGAGTATTAAACAATCTCTACCGCATTTGTTTGCGATATAGCTCCATTGTAGTACAAATTGTTTGTTGTCCAGGAACAGTCTCGGTTCATTACGTACTACAAGACCTTGTGGTAGAGTTCCATTTCTAAGGTACTCTATCATAATCACGCCGTGTAGTTCCGTTCCGATGAATCTTTTTTTAAGTTGGGCTAGTTTATCCCAATTGCTCACATTATTAATAGGGGAATTACCATTGTCTGGGTCTAGGGCGGTGGCTCTTGCTAGTAGTTACAGTACATATTTGTCATCATAGCTTTTGACTTTGTCTGCTGCCAAGATTAAATGGAAGTAGCACCAGGGATTAGAGAAATTAGAGCTATATTGTAGGTGTGTCTGAATTTATAGGGTTTGTTGAAATAGTTCCCACGACCGATGGCCATACTAAAAGCTATAAACACTTGGAGGGAAATCAGGCATACTAGAGGTAGTCGGGGAGCAAACCTGACATATCTTATTAGAAAACAATAGACCATAAAGGCTCCCATACCTAATAGAGGTTTGAACACTCAGTTTCCTGGTTGAGCACGAATTATCACACTAAAACATAATGCAGAACAGTGACGCTTAGAAGTTCATGGGAAATACAACCTAACTTCATTATTAATTTGGTTAAAAACTATTTTAATACAAAGCCCAAGGTACCCCATTAAACTGATGCCATGGGAGGAGACGTGTGCCGGCTTGATCGGCCAAGAATCAATTGAAGGGGTCGGCGACATGGAGTGTGGGGCAACGCCGTCCGCTGACGGAGGTGAGTGTCCAAAGTCAACACTTCCAATGCCAATGCCATGACATACACTGGAAAGGCCTGACTAAGGAGTCACGGCATGGTGCCCCCCCCCTTAAATTCATGCCGAAGCAACTGCGACCCAAGGAAGTTCCAAGTGCAAGGGCTTAACGCACATTACACATACTGCACAAAGTGGCCTATCCCATGAGGCACACTGGGCAGTTGTTGTGGACAGTGTGCTAGTCAGACAGCACAGTACCCGGCCAACATGAGTGACACCGACACCTGCATGCATATCCCACCCATAAATTGAATGTAGTGCCGTTGCATACCCAAATGCCCATAACCCCCAAATGACTGAATATGTGATTGTAGCCATGTATGAAAGTTGGCTCTCAAATCATCACTCATGCTGTCCCTCTCTCCTACCCGCACAGGCAGTGAGTATGACAGCGAGGACCACTAGACTAGCTGTCCCACCACCTCCAGGGGCCAAGGCAGGGTCTGCCGCATCCCAGACAGGAAGAGCACACCTGGAAGCACAACACCGGCTCCTACAAGGCCCATGGAGGGTGCACCACCCCCACCGCTCCCTGGATTGGCGCCAGGAACATCGGCAACACCAAGGTCTGAGGAGTCAAGCGTGGCTGGGGAGGTGGCAGCCACGGCCTCCCTGGAATCTGTAGACAGCCACTTTTCCACCTGTGGAGCAGCAAAGGACGACACATTTTCAGTTGTCCACACCCCAGAGGCCAGCTGCTACCCATAGGTCTCATACAGCGACTCGGGCGAGACAGACACACCTGGCCAATGTGCCCATGGACCATCACAGGAACATGCCAGTCCTGTGCCCAGTCCCCCAGGGGAAGCCCTGGCAGGTCATGGTAGCACAATCCCCTGCAGGGATAACACACCATCGGCTGACGCGCAGCGTGCAGCGCAGCTCACCGCCCTCATCACCGAGCTGATGCAGGACAATCGGCAGGGCAGGGAGGAGTGGCGGGAGGAATTAAGGGCAATGCGGCAGGTGGTGATGGACAGCACCAACCGTCTATGTGAGGTCCTTGGCTGCATTGCTGATGCCCTGGAGGCTGCACGTCCTTCACAACAGGCCGAGCATGAGGACACCCCGTCAACCAGTAACTCGACACGGACGAGCCCACTGCATCAGTCACACCGTTCCCAGAGCCGCCGGGACATGCCTCCCCCTGGCCCCAGGAGTGCGGAGTAACTTGCCTACCAGCCACATGTGGCCTATGTGGAAACCATGGGACTAGTGTTGGGGAGTTGGGGGGTGAGGGTATGTGGGGAGTTGGAGGGGAGTGGGAGGGGGGGAGGGTGTTGGGGGAGTTGGGGGGGGGGAGGTGAGGGTGTGTGGGGGAGTTGGGGGGAGTGGAGGAGGGTCAGGTGGTGGAGGGTTTGTTATTCACTTTCAATACACCGCTTGTGTTGCAAAGGTAAACCAGTGTGGACATTCATCATTGCGCAGGTGTCTTTTGATATCTGACAGTGCATAGTGTACATGTATCCCCACACCCAGTGCCCTATGCCCTCATGTCATGACACCCTCTGCTGACTTGTGTGTCAGTAATATTGTCCAATCAATGCTTGCCACACAGCACGTCCCTCCTGTGCATCGGCACCATGATGCTGTCCTGCCCCTTCTTCCTCCTCCTACCCTTCATCATCATCTGGTGGTAGTAGTCCCATGTCAGGGACAGGAGCACATTCCGATGGATGCACATATTGTGCAGCACTACACATGCCATGGGGATCTTGGACACCTTCTCATGGCTGTAGATGGGTGCCCCACCCGACCGGCTGAGGCAAGGAAATTGTGCCTTCAACAGGCCAAAGGCCTGCTTAATCACCACACGTGTACGGGTATGGGAACGATTGTAGTCCTCCTCGTGCCTGTTCTGTGGGTTTCAGACAGGGGTCATGAGCCACGGCATCAAGGGATAGCCACCATCACCTGCATGAGAGGGGAATGAAGGTAAGTGTTTGTACATTCATGGTCGACAACTGAACTAGTCTTACATGGCAGCAGGTGATTTTTGCCCATACGCACATGTCCCTGGATGCATTGACTCCATTCCTGGCCCGCTACGTGTCCTGTGCAATGGAATGATGGAGGGGGTAGCATCTTCAAGATGGTTTATGGTGAGCACTCACATCTTGTAGAACATGCATCGTACATGCATGCAGCAGTCTTGGGGTAAAATCATTGAAGTGCTGTGTTCTGTGAGATTTGGTAGTAGGGAGTGTTGGCTGTAGTCAGTAGCATATTCGTCATTCTGCACTGATCCGTACTATGGTGAGTTACAGTACTCCTATGGGTGTGCAGAACCAGTGACACGCTGTGGTATCCCTGTTGGGCTCACCTCAATGCACTCCCAGGGATGACTGTCCTGTGTGGTGATATGCTGGAGGCAGCGACACAGTGCATATGCAGTGCATAGTGCTGGAAGTGTGAGCTCACGCTGTGTGAGGGCCACCGATGAGTGGTGCATGTGTTGTTGAATGCGGGCAGGTTACCTGTTAGTCATGTAGTGTTAGGTGTCGGCCTTACTTCCTCACTGTGGGATTTGGTAGTCATGTGCCGTTTCACTTGCTTTGGGGCACAGTGTTCGGTGAGTTTCACATCGTGCACTGGCTTCAACATTTCCACCCAGGTGGAGTATGCATCTCCCCCCCTTCCCACCCAGGTGGGGTATACAGCCACTCACCTCACAACCCCGATGCACTGCCATGGCCCAGTCAGGCAACTCACCAGGCAGCCAGGCACGTCGTCCTGCATGTCGCTCCATATAGCGTGGTAGCGTGGAGTTCCGCAGGACTAAAGAGTCATGAGCTGATCCTGGATATCGGGCACAGAAATGCGTGATGATCTTGCTGGCGTTGCATACCATCTGCACGTTGATGGAGTGGTATTGCTTGCGGTTGCGAAATTCCACCTCCATGGCATGCGGGACCACCACATCCACGTGGGTGCAGTCGAGGGCACCTATACAATTTGGCATGCCTGCCAGTGCATGGAAGGCAACTTTTGTATCGAATATCTCCTGGGGATTCCGTGGTAGGGATATGTAGTCCCTTGTGTGCTTGTGTAGGGCATCCAGCACTTTGTTCAGTATCCGGAAAAATAAGGGTTGTGATATGCCATGCATGTGCCCCACTGTGTGCTGGTCGGTGCCTGTGGCAAGGAAGTGGAGCACAGACACTACCTTCAGTAGAGGGGGGATGGCGGTGCGTATTTCTATGAGGCTCACTATGTCGTCATGGATCAGGTCCACTATGGTGGTGATGGTGTCACGGTCAAGCCGGTACAGGGTGTGCATCTGCTCTGGTGTTACGTTGAAGGGGATGACACTGATGCGAGGGATCGGGGGCTGCCGGTGTGGTAACGGGGGCTGCACTGGTGGGGCATGCTGGACCTCTCTCACCCTCCTTCTCCTCCTATGTCTCCTCTGTGGTGGGGGCTGTGGTTGTTTTTGTTGTTGTTCTTGCTGCTTTGCAAGCAGGGCCTCAAGCTCCAGTAATGCCACTACTATTGGTATCATCTTGGTGTGGGAGGGGATGTGGTGTGTCGGTGTGCTCCTTTTGTGCTGTGCCAGACTCCATTGCCTCCACCTGTGCTGATTGTGTGCACCTGTGGCTCTTGGTAACACCGCTCAGGGTTCTTAACACCTTCTCGGAGATGCTGGTATTTACTCCATGCCACTAAGCTACTTTTCGGGCTTCAGTAGGCCGTTGTTTCCATGTCCGCAGGGCTTGTGATCAGCTCCGTTTTAAGGCATGCCGGGAAATGCCAGCATGTTGTGTCGCGTGTGCGTGCCTGGACCACTATTTACGGCATCGTACTTTACAATGTCATAAATAACGGTCTGGTTGGTCAGAATAGCCCGTAGCGGAAAGCAATGCTGGTAATCGTTTACCGGCATCGTTTTTACCTTACCTCCAACCTAGGAATGACCCCCCATATCTTTATAACTCCCTTCAGGCTTCCTGCATTTCTTACATGTTCATCCTTGTTCCAGGTCATTAGTTGACATTGTCCATTCGTGCTGCAGTCATCCATATTCCCACATAGTTTCTGTGCTTCTTGGGATAGAGAAATATTGTACCTTCTGGTGTGTGCCTGCTGGTTTTCACAAAGTCTCTTATTTCTTCATCAGTCAGGTCTTTGGGCTTCCATTCTGGCTTGATTTTGACATCAGTCATGATCTTCATCCCTATGTCTTTCTTCGCAGTTTTCTGGCATTGCGAGATTATTATCTTGATAACACAAAATCCTAGTAATATCATCACTAGCAGGACTCCCAGTAACTTAAATATGTATGCCATCCATTGTGGGACCCATGAGAACAGTGATCCAAACCAACTGTCATCATCAACTTCGTCAGTTTCATCAATCATTTGGTTCTGTAATTTTGTCAGCATACCTATGGCTTCAGTTAAGGTTCCATTCTCCGCATCGTGTGATGGTATGAAAGTGCAACATGATTCTCCTATTTTTGCACAAACTCCTCCATCCATAGCTGTGATCATGTCAAGCACTTATCTGTCTGGAGAGTCATCAGTCGGATGGCTCTTAATTCTTTTTTAATCGCATTACATCCTTTTATGGTCATGTTAATGGTCTGTAGTAACTCCCATCTGGTTATCTGCACCCATTTAGTATTTGCTCCAACCTGAAATCTTGGCATGAAAATTGTTGCGAACACTGATGAGGTGAGGCTAAACAGCCTGTGTTCGTGTAGGATTGCATGAAAGGCTTCTTCATTCTGATTTGGCAGAGAAGTAATTATCTCTCTTCATTTGAGTTATCATTTCCACAGATCTCTTCTTCCTCAGGTGAGCATCTGCTTTCGGGAAACTGTCAATATTCAGGTCAGTTTTCGAGATCACCAATGCTGGAACATGGACGTACACTATTGTGCATATGCCTCCCCAGTCTCTTGGCAGTCTGATGTATGATTTGGATGCATACGCCCAATAATGGTCCATAATCTCTGCAGTTCCTTGTACCATTCCTGGAGCGTCATAAACTCGTCCACAGTTCAAACTCTCTCCCATCTTCCTTGTGCCGTTAATTCTGAAACAGAACTTTGGGCTTTCTAGTGGCACTATCTGCAAGGGTCCTCCTCTGTCTTAGACCAATGTGAGTAGTTTTGCAAGTTTTGGCCATAATGGCTTGCATCCGTTTCGCACTATGTTGATGGTTGGCTCGTAGTGACCGAAGACCATGCTCAGCATATCACTACTCCTTTCTCCCATCTGTTTGGTGAAAGCACTGTTCCCCAAATGTGCATTTGGCCTCGAATCTTCCATCTCTGAGCTTCTTCCAGAGTTTTTCCTTGGACATTTAGCTTCTGATTTGCTTCTCTTCTAATCTCTGCTCCTTTAACTCAATGCTTCAAATATCTTATCACAATGTGTTTCGTCTTTCCATTGTTTCTTGTATTTATGTCCTGGACATAATCATCTTCATTGGGATCAGTTGCTTCAGTTGCCCATTTCAGAGAGGCATCACTACCCATGAACTGGCCTCTGGTCTTGCACATTGCTACGTGCAACATACAGTGTGCTGTCTGGACATCAATTTCTAGAGCTACGAAGATCTTGGACTTCCCCATGCTGTACGGTAGGAGTGCGCAAACAAAGCATTCCCCTTATGAACCTCATCTTCCAACTTCTTTCATGTGTTGGTACCAAGTGTTGTTTCCCAGATGTGCTGTGCTGTCCAAGTAGTCGTTTATTTCATTGTCATCTTCATGCATAGTTCTCTTGATTCTCAGTGTTTTCCTGTAGTTGGCTGTGACTACATCCCTGAAGGCATCTGTATGCTTTTTCTTGCTGGAGGATTCTTAGGTATCCTGGTTCATGGTGCAGGCCTTCTCATCTCCGTTGTGTCCATGTAGAGAGTTTCTCCGAGCTGGCTCTTGTTTTATTAAGAGTTTCTGGTATGACTGTTTCTATTGGTTTTCCTCTTAACTCTTGTTTTTTCACAACGTCTGCTGTGGAGTTTCTTACGGCGGGCAGTCTCTTCTTCTCTGCTGTTTGTGTTTGTGGTTCTGTAGTCATGGACACTAGGCCTGTTTTGTGTGCATTCAGTGTTTGCGTGCATGTAGTTGTCAGTGATGTTACTTTATTCATCCCTTGCCGACCCTGTCTCGGGCTCTCCTTTGCATTTGTTACCACAAGAGTGTGTGTATCACTGCTAATCACATTCATTTCATGTTCATTCACTCCACCATCAGATTTTCTAGGGACTGGAATGACTATATAAGGTCTGGGTGTTTTTGTGGGTTTTATGCGTACATCATTAGGTGGGTGCACTGAATTTGGAACACGTTGTGCACCAATAAAGAATGCAGTTCTGATCGTTAATGACAATAAAATAATGATGAACAGGATTTATAGATACATTATGCCCCTGTAAGTCAGACAGCAGCATTTTCTTCCAGAGAAGTGGAGGTGCCTCTCTTCTTGTGGGAGGACCAGGTTGCTGTTATGGGCCCCTATCTCGATCTTTCGACAAAAATGTCAATGTTATTATTTCTTTAACCAATATTGTCTTTAGAATACTGTGTTCATGAGTGTTAAATGTTCCACAAGTGCCCCCCTCTTGTGGGTGACGGATTGTCTCTTATTTACAGTTCCTCTGTTAGACTATGGGAAAAAATTAAATTAGCTAACACTTCAGTAAGTCTTTTTTACTGTACATGTTCAAAATAGGTGAGTTCCCAATCTACCCCCCTAATTTGCTTCAATCCTGAGGACATGGTGTATGCTGGTCAGATACGAAGAGTAAGGACAGAAAATATCCAATACAAATGAAGTTCTTGATGCTGCTTTCTCGATCTGTCCCTCGGCGAAAACTCTTTAGAATCTCCTCATATAGCTCCTCTGATGGTTAGAAAGTTCTACTTGAAGCATGATTCCATGCAGGAGCCTTCCCATCTGTGCAACATTAGTTGGATCTCTAATGAAAGTGAGGACGACAACATCGATTGGTCTCCTCACTAGCTCTGGAAAGTCAGTAACTAGGTGAAAAAGGACATTGACATTGTGTGCCAACCTGCTGTCTTCTGGTGACAGGGACATCTGTCCTGTCTTTGCTGAGGTTCAGGATTATATGGTCTTTCATTGATGTAAACAATGTCTGCGCTGTCTGGTCGCATGGAGTGCAACCAGAATAATTATCTTATTTAAGAGATTTCTCAAATGTTCTGTATTTGCTGGATCTCGAAGAAATGTGAGTGTGTCTGTTGTTCTCCCAATGAGAGTTGGACAATCTTCGATTATGCGAAAGAACAGTGTGTTGATGAGCTCATCTATTTCTGCCTGTGTTGGGATCATTTGGTTCCTTCTCACTGTACTCAGGGAGTAGGATAAATTGTTCGGCAATGACAGTGAGCAGTTGTCTAATTATCTCTTTGTTTTCAGGATCTTGTAGAAAGTCAATGACACTGGTGAGCCTCCCTACCAATGACGGCTATGATTTTAGCACTAAGTCAAAGTAGGTGATTACGTCCTTTGTGATGTCACTACTGTGGACACCATAAGTGATTCGAACAGGGTTATTGTGCAGAGTCAGGATATTGGTTTTTCTTCCAGCTTATGTGTCCTTGATCAAAACTTCTCATGTTCTCCTTTCTTCTTTAAGGCTTTTGTGCGTCTTAGTTCAGAGTTCAACAGCTAATGACCTGTGTTGTGGCTTTCACGTGTAATTTTCTTCTTCACCCTGCAACTAGGATGCACATTTTGTCTGTTTTTTATGTCCTTTTCCCCTTTTTTGCTTAGAGGATGTGTTCAATTTTAAGCCACAACTTGCAAAAAGTTTCTTGTCTTTGTCTGGCTGATTATGCGTCCTTCTTCCGCGTCATGGAACTCGTCTGCACGTGCTGTGGTTCTTCTCCGTCGCTCGTTGATTCCTCTCTTTGGGGTGCAGGCAGGGTGCCTTCTCCAACGTAGGGTTTTATATTGCCGATAAAAATCCACGCTCCCCTACCTTGCAGTCTCACAGTGGACGGAGTGCAGTCCTCCACTGTAAAAGGACCAATGAACCTTGTGTTAAGTTGTTCGTCCCGAGGACGAGGCGTACCTGTATCTCCAGGAGTCTTGCGTGCCGAGGTAGCCAGGTCGTGGTAGGTGTAGACAGGTAGCTGATGAAGAGAAGTGACGCAAAGAACCAACCCCGGACCCGTCCCGTAATACAGGATTGAACAGGGGCCAGCTCCTGACGCCACGAATGACACTTCCCGATATTAACGTGGCATCAGAACAGTGCAAGCACTGATTGGGAAGGTCATAGAAGTTACTGGCAGATACTGGCAAAGTATCCCAAGCAGCTATCCAGGATGGTGAAGGTTCAAGGTAGCCAGTATGGGTAAGCAGAGAGTCCAAGGTACCAATGTAGGTAAACAGAGAGTCTAAGGTACCGGTGCAGGTAAGCAGGGAGTCCAAGGTACCAATATAGGTAAACAGAGAGTCTAAGGTACCGGTGCAGGTAAGCAGGGAGTCCAAGGTATCAATGCAGGATGATGAACAGGGATCCACCGAAGCCGGAGAAGCGGACCAGGACCACAGGAACCCCAGCAGGAGGCGGGCAACAGGGGCAATAGAAAAGAAGCAGGAAGGGGAACCAGAGAGAAGAGACCAGAGAACACAGGAGAACAGGTAAGGGCAGGAGGGAAGGCAGCCTAGCTAGAGGAGGAGCAGAAAGGACCAGCCCAGGATCAGGATCAGGACCCAATAACCCCAGAACTAGAGAAGCGAAGCGGAAGGGAACCAACCGCGTTGAGACGCGATGAAGAACAAAATCGGATCGCTTAAGTAGCGGTCCTGTGCGAAACCGAGGCTTGAACCGCGCTGCAATGCGCATGCGCGAATGGGTGCCGCCGCGCGAACGAGTCTCGAAACGCAAACTCGCTCAAACAGCTACGCGAACGACACCCGTGCCCTACACGGGTCAGGACAGAGAAACTCCGCCGGGGAAATGCGCCCAGAGCGGCACGTCGTCTCCACAACCTGAGATGTGGGTACAACTGCCAGGAACCAGCACGCCCCCCAGAGCCCTGTCGCCCCGCACAGGTAGGTGTTCTAACACTATGCTCCCCACCAGAAAGACCCGGAGCACCCGGTTTCCAGGGATTCCTACGAAAGAACTCCCGCAGTAGTCGGGGGGCATGGACGTTCCCACAAGGCTCCCAAGTCCGATCACAAGCAGGGTAACCCTTCCAGTCTATCAAATATTGAAGCCTACCCCGGAAGAAACGGGAGTCACAGACCTCCTGCACCTCAAATTCCGGAGTGCCCCCAACATCTACAGCCGCAGGTCGGGGATGTGAACGACTGTACGGATCAGACCGGAATGGCTTAAAGAGGGACACATGGAAGACGGGGTGAATCCGCCAGGACTGCGGCAGATCCAACCTGAACGCCACAGAGGAAATTCGTCCGATCACCCGGAAGGGTCCTAGAAAATGGGGTGCTAACTTAGTCGGGAGATTGTGCACTGGTAAATTCTTAGAAGAGAGCCATACCATGTCCCCAACCTGGAATGCTGTCTCACTACTCCTTCCCCTGTCCGCCTGTGCCTTCATACTCTCACGTGCCTTAGCGAGGGCTCCCGTGGCCTGGATCTGATTCTTCTGAATGTCAGCAACCATCTGATCCGCAGAAGGAACCGTACTGGAAGGAACAGGATGAAATGGAATCAACTTGGGATGAAGACCTGAGGAACAATAAAAAGGACTCATTCCAGTGGCTGAGTGTTTAGAGTTGTTATAAGCCACCTCCGCTAGGTCCAGATGTTTTGCCCAGTTGGATTGAGAAGCATTGGAAAAACAGCGTAAGTATTGCTCCAACGTCTGATTAGTTCGCTCAGTCAGGCCATTGGATTGTGGATGATAGCCGGAACTGAGAGCACGCTGGACTCCCAAGTGACGACAAAGTTGCTTCCAAAAGGCAGAAATGAACTGAGATCCGCGGTCTGAAATAATCTTCTCAGGAAGTCCATGCAAGCGATAAATGGAATGTAAAAAGGCTTGGGCCATACTACCGGCTGAAGGTACCTTCTGAAATGGAATGAAATGGGCTAACTTAGAAAAACAATCGATGACCACCATGATACAAGTATATTCTTCCGAGGGAGGGAGGTCCACAATGAAATCGGTGGCAATAGTATGCCAAGGATATGGTGCTCTCTCGGTGAGTTGGAGAAGCCCAATAGGTTTCTTTCGTGGAATCTTGACCTGGGCACACACTGGGCAACATTCCACATACTCTCTTGCCTGCCTAGCCCATCCTGGCCACTAAAATTGGCGAGAAATCAGTTCCTGAGTGGATCGAATGCCGCGATGCCCCCCAATCCTAGAATCGTGTAAAGCTTGCAGGACGGCAGTCCGAAGTACCTCAGTGGGAAGATATAACCGATTGTGAAAGAAGAGTAGGCCACCGTTCTCCCTTATTAGGGGGTATTGTAGAAGTAGGGAATATTTGGGATCCTTTAAAGTGTCCTGTAGGATAGTATCCAAGCATTGAGATGTAACCAACAAGAAGTGTTTAGAAGGAAGTAATTGCTGAGCTCGATGATCCAGTTCAACGTTGTTCTCCAATGAGCGAGAGAGAGCGTCAGCCTTCAAGTTACGTGACTGAGGAATGTAAGAAATCGTGAAATCAAATTGGGAAAAGAACAAGGCCCAACGAGCTAAAAGAGAAGTACGACACTGTAAGGAGCGTAGATACTGTAGGTTCCATTGATCAGTGCGTACTTCCACAGAGAATCTTCCCCCCAGAAGATGGTGACGCCATTCCTCAAATGCAACCTTTATGGCCAAAAGCTCCTTTTCAATGATTGCATAATTACGTTCACTGGATGTTAACTTCCGGGAATAATAGGAAACAGGAACCTCCAACCCTGTCTGTGGATCGTCTTGAAGTAGAACAGCCCCAACAGCAAAATTGGAAGCATCTGCCTCCACGATGAATGGCCTGTTCTCATCAGGATGGTGTAAAATCGGGGAAGTACTATATGCCTCCTTAAGTTTCTTGAAAGCACTGGTCGCTGCTGAATTCCATATGAACGGAGTCTTATTGCTAGTCAGATCTGACAAAGGAGCGGTTACTTCGGAATAGGCTGGTATGAAGCGCCGGTAGAAGTTGGCGAATCCTAAGAAACGCTGAAGAGATTTCAAATCATAAGGCTGTCTCCATTCCTGAATCGCCCGTACCTTGGCAGGATCCATGTGTATTCCGGATTCACTAATGACATATCCAAGAAATTCGATACTACTCTGATGAAAGTGACATTTCTCGGCTTTGGCATATAAGTGATTCTGATGTAACCGACCAAGAACCTCCTTCACATGACGTAGATGTTCCTCTTTCTCTTTGGAGAATATCAATATATCATCGAGATATACCCATACGGATACTCCTATTAGATCCGAGAAAATGTCATCCATAAGGCGTTGAAAAACGGCCGGAGCGTTGCACAGACCAAACGGCATTACACGATACTCAAAATGCCCTGCTGGGGTCTTAAAGGCCGTTTTCCATTCGTCGCCGGGTTTGATACGTACTAAATGGTATGCCCCTCGGAGATCCAATTTAGTAAATATCCGGGCATTCCGCAAAGATTCCATAATGTTGCGTATCAAAGGCAGCGGATATCGATCCTTTCGTGTGATGTCGTTTAACTGCCTATAATCCACACAAGGCCGTAAAGTGCCCTCCTTCTTTTTCACAAAGAACAATGGGAATCCCGCAGGTGACTTAGAAGGTGTTATATAACCTTTCTGAAGACAGTCATCCAAGTATTCTTGCAGAACTCCTCTTTCGTGGGGTGATAAGGAATACAATTTGCCATGGGGAATTACCGCATTGGGCAGTAGTTCTATGGCACAATCAAAGACTCTGTGAGGTGGCAAAGGAATGGTACCAGGCTCAGAAAAGACCTCATGGTATTCATTGTAGTCGGAAGGTACCGAAGACAAGGTACACACTCGGAGCGATCCTGATCCTTCGGTTTGAGTGGCAATGGTGGAAGATCTGGTACTAGGTCTGAAGGTACAACACTCCCGACCACATCGATTGGAAGCGAAGGTCAAGGTACGGGAGGCCCAATCAATAATGGGGTTATGATGTAATAGCCACGGTAGCCCCAGAATTATCGGGTATGAGGGCGATTTAATCACGTCAAGAGAAATCAATTCACGGTGTTCGGCAATCTGTAGTTGTAGAATTCCGGTATGTTGGCAAACCGGACCGGAGGCCAAAGGGGTTCCATCAAATACCTCCACCAGAGTGGCACAACCTTTATCAAGCAGGGGTATCCCGTTCTTCTTGGAAAATTCAAAGTCCACATAATTACCTGAGGCTCCACAATCCAGGAGACCCAATACTGTCACTGATTTACTGTGCCAGGTAACCCTGATCTGAAGAGCCATAAGGGCCACCGGAGTCATGGGTGGATGGGTCGTCACAGGGATGGGAAGGACTGAAGAGATGGAAGGGCCTGTCACTGCCTTCCTCCTTCGTGACAGGCCTATTAGTTTTCCGACTTCTTGATTGGTCGCAGTGGACAAGTACTGAAAAAATTTCCAGCAGTACCACAATACAAACAAAGACGGAGAACTCTCCTGCGTTTCTTCTCGGCCTCCGATAATGGTCCTCTCAGTGCCCCTAGCTGCATTGGTTCTAGACCCATCTCCGAACTGACAGGTACGCCTCCAGCCTGAGGAAGAGGTCTGGGAAGGAACCTCTCTAGCCGACGTCTCTCTCCTCTTCGTTCAGCCAGGCGATGGTCAATGCGTAGGACCTGTTCCTGGAGTAACTGCAAAGTCTCAGGTTCGGGTATGTGAAGTAACTCGTCCTTATATTCTTCTCGTAGGCCACGTCTGAATAAAGTCTTTTGCGTTACTTCGGGCCATTGAGAATCCGTAGCCAATTGGCGGAACCTGCTTATATAACTGATAATATCGCTGGATCCCTGTCTTAAATCCATCAACTGATTCTGTGCCGTAGCTGC
The DNA here is from genome assembly GCF_040938575.1 of Ambystoma mexicanum. NCBI lineage: Eukaryota > Metazoa > Chordata > Amphibia > Caudata > Ambystomatidae > Ambystoma > Ambystoma mexicanum. Next base: position 1,322,010,412 of record NC_090922.1, on the reverse strand, counting down.
CAAATTGGGAGACTGAAAAACCTCTAAAAATGCTTTCTCGAATGCCACAAAATCATTAAGTATGGGGCTGTTAGCAGACACCAAGGGAGAAGCCCAAGCTAAGGAACTTCCCGTTAGATTTCCCAAGATGTAGCCAATCTTAGCCCTTTCTTGTGTGAAATGTGATGCCCGGAACAAAAAATGAATCCTGCAATGGTTGCAGAATTCTGCCACACGCCTAGGATCACCATCAAATTTCATGGGTGCGGTAGTAGCCATTGGTGTCTCCACTTGTGGATTAGCAGGGGTGCCTTGCATGACCATCTGGCGGAGATTGAGATTCTCCTGACGTAACGCCGCCATTTCGGCTCTTAAGGCTCTGACCTCATCATGGATATCCTGGGATTCCTCCATCTCAGTCTCAGAACTGAGGGTAAGGCGTCTCAATCTGTTAAGTTGTTCGTCCCAAGGACGAGGCGTACCTGTATCTCCAGGAGTCTTGCGTGCCGAGGTAGCCAGGTCGTGGTAGGTGTAGACAGGTAGCTGATGAAGAGAAGTGACGCAAAGAACCAACCCCGGACCTGTCCCGTAATACAGGATTGAACAGGGGCCAGCTCCTGACGCCACGAATGACACTTCCCGATATTAACATGGCATCAGAACAGTGCAAGCACTGATTGGGAAGGTCATAGAAGTTACTGGCAGATACTGGCAAAGTATCCCAAGCAGCTATCCAGGATGGTGAAGGTTCAAGGTAGCCAGTATGGGTAAGCAGAGAGTCCAAGGTACCAATGTAGGTAAACAGAGAGTCTAAGGTACCGGTGCAGGTAAGCAGGGAGTCCAAGGTACCAATATAGGTAAACAGAGAGTCTAAGGTACCGGTGCAGGTAAGCAGGGAGTCCAAGGTACCAATGCAGGATGATGAACAGGGATCCACCGAAGCCGGAGAAGCGGACCAGGACCACAGGAACCCCAGCAGGAGGCGGGCAACAGGGGCAATAGAAAAGAAGCAGGAAGGGGAACCAGAGAGAAGAGACCAGAGAACACAGGAGAACAGGTAAGGGCAGGAGGGAAGGCAGCCTAGCTAGAGGAGGAGCAGAAAGGACCAGCCCAGGATCAGGATCAGGACCCAATAACCCCAGAACCAGAGAAGCGAAGCGGAAGGGAACCAACCGCGTTGAGACGCGATGAAGAACAAAATCGGATCGCTTAAGTAGCGGTCCTGTGCGAAACCGAGGCTTGAACCGCGCTGCAATGCGCATGCGCGAATGAGTGCCGCCGCGCGAACGAGTCTCAAAACGCAAACTCGCTCAAACACCTACGCGAACGACACCCGTGCCCTACACGGGTCAGGACGGAGAAACTCCGCCGGGGAAATGCGCCCAGAGCGGCGCGTCGTCTCCACAACCTGAGACGTGGGTACAACTGCCAGGAACCAGCACGCCCCCCAGAGCCCCGTCGCCCCGCACAGGTAGGTGTTCTAACACCTTGGCTCGTCCCACTTTTTCCTCATATGGTTTTTCACGAGGACGGCATCTCCAGGAAAGACGAGTGGAACATGTAGACCTTGAACTTGGTCTGTTGTAGTGTCTTCTTCTGTGTTCTGTGCTGCGCTGCACCCTTTTCGTCATCACTGCAGCTGGTCTGAAATTACAGTAAGGCAAGATATCATGCCGTTCAGATAGTTTTGCATTTCAGACCCTAAAACATCTCATGTTGACTGAGCATCACATCTAGTTCTATCTCAGGGTGTCAGGGGAGTTTTCAGTCTTCTTCCTGTGGCTATATCGCGTGGTGTAAGATGATGGTCGGAGCCGGCTTGGTTCCGAAGAGCATACAGTGCCAGTGGAAGGCAGTGCAACCATCCCTTTTTTAGAGTAAGCTTTAACTTGGCTATCCTTTCATTTAACAAGCCATTGAGCTTCTCACAGACCCCATTACCTTGTGGATGATACGCCGATGAGAACTTCTGCTTTATACCAAGCAGAAAGCTAATCTGCTCAAATATAGCATTGACGAAATGAGGGCCATTATCTGATCTCACGGCTTTGCAGACCCCCACCTGGGGATCACTTCCCTCACTAAAAATGTGGCCGCAGAGGTAGAATCTGGGTGTGTACAAGGACCTGCCTCAATCCATCTAGAGAATGGACACACCACAACAATTAAGTATCTGTACCCATTACATACTTGAATCATGTCGATGTAATCGACATGCAAGTGCTGAAAAGGCCCATTTGGCCTTGGATGACTCCTCTCATTACTTTTAATGTGTGCCCTGCCGTAGATTGCTGGCAAATTATACAGTTTACCATAAAGAATGCAACGTGCTCGGTTAAATTCGGTATGAACCAGTCTTCCACGAGCGTTGCTGCTAGATTCTCTTTTGTCTTGTGTGCCGTGTAATGTAACTGTTCCAGTGCTATTTTTAATATGGCTACAGGAATTACTGATTTACCAGTGCTGTCTTGTCGCCGCAAGCTGTCAGAGAGGTTTAAACAACTCCCTTGATGTTTCCACAGGTTCTTCTCTTCCTGTGGTGACTCCCCTTAGAGATCTATTAGTTGTGTTTGCCCCAAATCTCTGTAACTCTCAGATGTAGTTTGTGCCACCAGCATCCTTTCATTGATATGGATGACTCCCACTTCCATGATCGTCTCACTTTTGGATGCCATGCGCTTCGCCTCCGTGTCTGCTACGTGATTTCCACACGAGATCAAATCTGTCCCTTTCGTGTGGGCGGTGCATTTCACGACCGCTATGCCCACTGGGAGCTGTAGTGCTTTTATGAGCCTGTCCAATAAGGCTGCGTGCTGCACTGGCGTGCTGTCTGCTTGGAGGTAGCCCCTCCTTTTCCAGTGTGCTAAGCCTACGTGCACTATCGACGTCACATAGGTGGAGTCACTGTACACCGTTACTTCCTGGTCTGCATGATTCTCAATAGCGAGTATCAATGCTAATAATTCTGCAGCCTGTGCTGAATAATGAGATGGTATTCATGCACTCAGAAGCACTCAAAACTCTCCATTTGCTGTGTGCTTCATCACAACAATGCCTGTATATCTTTGCCATCAGTTTGGTCGATCTGTGAATACCCGTCAATAAAGATGATCTCTCCTCCTGCCAAGGAATTTTCTTTTACCCTGGGGATTTCATCATAGAATTCTTCATAATTTGCAAAGTCATGTATGGGCTCTCCTTCAGTGACTGGCTCTGCTATAAACATAGCTGGGTTCACTATCTTACATCAGATTATTTTAATCGATGGATTTGATATGATCACTTCATAAGCAGAAGCTCTCTGAGATGTCAATGTGCCCTTTAGTTTCTCTAAAATGGCAAATAGCGAGTGCTCGACGTACAACGTCATTGAGCATCCCATTACAATGGTTGTAGCCTTTTCTATGGCAAACGTTGCGGCAGCTAATCTTTGTTCGCATGGGAAGTGACCTCTCATCACTGGGTCCAGATTCCTGCTGTAATATGTCAGGGGCTTGTACCCCAACAAGTTTCTTTGAGCGAGCACTGCCGTCATAACGCTGCCATTTGTGTGTGAAAACATGTAAAATTCCTCTGCATAATTAGGAATCCCTAGAACTGGTGCTGTGCAAATAGCTCTTTTGAGTTCAGCGAACTCTTTATCCATGGATTCAGACCATCCAATCTTCTCCTTCAACACTTAGGCCTTCTTTAGGGCCTGAAGCAAAGGCTTAGTGTAAGAGCTGTAGTCAAAGACCCATGCCCTGACATAGTTGCATAGACCTAAAAAGCTCTGCATCTGCTTTATCATGTGTGGCTTAGCCATGTTCAATATGGGGTCACCTTTTTTCCTTCATGTGAGATCAGTTGGCCTATATACAGCACTACTTGTTGGCAATATTGCAACTTTTCCTTGTCAACTTTATATCCTTTTTCAGCCAGTATAATCAATAGCTGAACAGAATCGTGTCTGCATTGCTCTTCTGTGGTGCTGCAAATCAAGATGTCATCCACGTATTGCAGAACAATACTTTCTAGTGCAATATTTCTCAAGTCCATCTGCAGGACTCTGTTGAGAATTGAAGGGGACTCACAGTACCCCTGTGGTAGCCTGGTGCTTTTAAGGCACATTGTCTGAACGTGAATGACGTCAGATCCTGTGAGTCACGGTGCAACGAGATTGAGAAAAATGCATTTTTCAAGTCAATCACTGTGAAATATTTTGCCTCATTCGTTATATTACATAGGATTGTAGATGGGTTAGGGACTAGAGGGAACTCGGCCTGAACAATATTGTTTATTGGCCTTAGAACTTGCACTAGCCTCCAAGACCGCCCTTTACTTTCTTTCACAGGATACACTGACGTATTACATGGTGACTCTGCCGTCACTAAGATGCCTTGGTCCATCATGGCAGAAATTGTCTTAAAAATCCCCTCATCTGCCTCTCTGGACATGGGATATTGTCGTACCTTTGGTAAAATAGCTCCTGGTTTCAATTTAATTCTTACTTCTCCAAACCCCTTCAAGAGGCCTACGTCATAGGGTCCTGTAGTCCATACCGTGACAGGCACCCGGGCCATGTCGCCATCAAGATATTCAGGGCGATTTAGCGCCAACATCATTCTCTGGGGCACCTCTCTTTTAATCATTTTAACCCAAAAGGTGATACTCACTTCTACCATTGTCTCTCCCATATCTGTTGGTTCTTCAAATAGATCGTCATCGGTGACATCAGTCACTCGATATCCTTCTTCAATGGCGATTATCACGCACCATTGTCTGCCCTCGTCTTTGTAACCGTCAATCAAGACTACTTTCCCTCGTACTACAGCTGTGTGTATCATCAAGGGAAATACTTGTCCCTCATCCTCAGGCATCGGTATTCTGGGTCTGAATAAGAACTCATCAGGGGTTCTCATGTTTTTGTCTGCCAGGCCTGCTAATCCTGCCATAAGCACACGCATACCATATGTGAACATTTCTGGCTCTAATGGTATGGCCCTCATGGCTATGCGTCCTGAGTATGCCTTGATTATTTCACATACATTTAAATAGTGCATTCCTGGAGTTGAACATACTATGCCCTCCACCGTGAATGAGATTGACATGTTTAACTTCGTCATTAGATCTCTCCCCATAATGGGCCTCATTACGACCCAGGCGGTAAGTTACCGCCTGGGCCGTGACTTTACCACCATGGCGTAAACTACATTTACGCCATGGTGGTAGTTGGACTTACCGCCCCATTTCGAGGTCGGCGGGGCGGTAAGTCCCCAATCCCCATTTACCCTTCCCCATTCCCATTTTTGCCCAATAGGGCATAATGGGAGTGGGGAAGGCGTTAATTACGCCACCGTAAATTACGGTGGCGTAATTAACAACATGGTCCCTTAGCGCCATGGATTTTAACACCTGCTAAAAGCAGGTGTTAAATCCGCCATGGCGCTAAGGGACCTCGTACTCAGGCGGTAAGGGTCGGCGCTGTTTACGGCGCCGTAAACCCCTTACCGCCTGAGTCGTAATGAGGCCCAATGTTTACTGGGGCATGACGTGAATATAGTATAGGCACATTCATTTCACATTCTCCTATAGATACTGGAAGTGCTTTGGTAAAGGGAACATGACTTGTTGCTCCTGTGAAACTCTCAGTATTTATGGCCTCGCCGGACAAGGAAAATGTGCCTTTATGAATACACGAGCGTGTTGCACTCCGTGTCAACGAGCAAGGAATATTCTTTATCCCCTATAACGACATCCACCCTAGGTTCCCTTTGAGGGTCTGGTGTCACTGATAGGATAGAACACATCAGGGTTCCCAGTGAGCTGTCCTAGTCCATATACAAACTTTGCCCACCATGTGCTGGTGGATTTCCCCCATTTCCATTGTTACTTCTCATTCCAGGGTTAGTGGTCTGTCCTGTGCCCCTCATTTGTGCCACTTGCAGTGGGGACTGTTAGGCCTGTTCTTGTTGGAAATTCCCCATGCTCTGAGGTTGTGCACCTTGTTGCGCTCCTGGCGCTTGTTGTTGCACTTTGTGATTCTGTCCAACTCCCTGCTGCAAGGCTGCAGGCGGATTCACCATACCTGCTCCTGTCCCTTGGCCGTTCTGCATCATGCCTTGGCTTCTGCATTTGCGCGCCAAGTGCCCTGTCATTCCACACAGCCAACATGCTGGTGGTGGTCGGATTATTTGCCCGTTTGACATATCTTGATTACCATTTTGCATATTTTGAAAACCTCCTTGATTATTTTGGAAACCTCCCTGATTAATCTGCCATCCTCTTCCCCTAAATCCTCTTCCCTGTAGGTAAAACCCTGCATTAACCTGTTTATTTTGCTGTGGACCTCCCACCTGCTGCATGCTCGATTCAGCTGCGCTAGTTATCATGGCTCCCTCGAGAGCATATTTTGACAATTTCTTTTGCACCAATTTTGCTTCCTCACCCTTTCGAGTTGCTTCTTTTTTGAGATTCTTTTCCTGCAGCATTCTGCAATAGTGTACAATGGTTAGCTGTATTTCAGCCCAAGGTTTAGCTTCATTTAGCTTCAATTCCCACCAATTTCTTGAGCTGCTTCTGTACCGGTTCCGGCAGTCCTTGGCACAATATATGGTTGAATACGGGTATAGATTTCGTCCAAGATTCATGAGTCTCGAGCACCCATGCGTCTTGAAAATTCTGTATATAAATCAACGGATCCTCAGACTCTTTTATTTTCCGCGTCATTATAGCTCCCATATCGGAAGTATCTGGATATAGCACTTGAAGCGCTATCCATACTGCGGCTCTACAATTGTCAAATGGAGCTCCGTCATGTGAGGTATTAATCGTGGTTAGGTGATGTCCCCTATAGCTAACGTGTTTCCTCCTGTCATTTTTTCTAACTCGTGTATCCATTTTCTGGGTCCCGATGTCAGTATTGGAAGCTTGTTGTTCAAGTTTTCTCGATCCATGTATGGCCACGGGATATATTGCAGTCTTATACCCCCCTTCTCGAGCAGCGGAAATTGGAATGTGTAGCCCTCCCTCTCTTCTCTTGTTGTTCTCCTGTGTATTGCAGGGGTAATATTTCCACATCGCCGTCTACCTGGCAATGCACTTAGTCTGTCCACATAGGGCGGCGAAGACACCCCCCTCTGACCGTGAGATACTTCTTCATATCGGTCAGGCTGCATGGCTGACTCTGATGCCCTTGGTGCAGACTCGCTAGTGTCTGTCCATCTTATTCCTTTTTCCCTCAGGAGTCGTCTTTTGCTCTTTTCCTCCTCCTCATTTTCCTCATGCTCCTCCCTTTCGGGGTCGGACATTGCTTGTCCCCAACTAGTGCGACTTCTCGTGTCCTCTTTGTTCCTACTTATTTCTAATCTATCCAGGGATAGTTCCCTATTGCCACTACTTCGGGAGACATCTTCAGTGTCGTAAAGCTGAGTGCTCTCTAGGTGCTCGTCCTCCCCCTCCCCTTAGGGTATTTGTTCTAGCCCCATTTCATGAGATATTCTATTGATAGTTTCTCCGATGCTTCTGGTGTCGAAGTCATCATCAATATTTGATCTAGACGTGTCTGGTACTGAGTCATACTCAGGAAAAAATTCTTTGATGTCTTCCCAATCTACCACTGGAGCGGGTTTTTTAATCTCTCTCCCCAGATATTCAAGATCGCATGCTTTCTGTCTTCGCTTACGTTCTATGTCCTCATCAAACTCCTTGCATTTCCTCGTCTCTTCTCTGACCCTATCTTCTTCCTTTCTTTTTTCATCTGCCCTTCGAATTTCCTCATCTCTTTGTCTTTTTATTATTTTCTCACGTATTCTTTGCTCTTCTTCTAACCTTTGCTGTTTCTGCCTGTCTTGATCATTGGCTGCTCTTGGGTTGTGATTGAGCTGTTTCTCTAGCTCTTTGCGATATAGCTGTTCTCTCCTTTGTCTGTCTTTATTCCTTATCCTTTCATCTCTTAATTCCTTCTCTTTCCCTTTTCTCTTTGTCTCATCTAATCTCTCCTTTTGACTCGCGTCATCAATGCTTTTGCCATCAAGTTTCAGTAAAATTTGCCCTCCCATACATTCAATCTTTGCAAATGCTATCTCATCAGTTCTATCCTCACTTCCCTTCCATCTCTTTCCTTCTCTCTCCTTGTCGAGAGATGTACTTGTCTGTGCCTGATCTCTTCTTTGCATCATCACGTCTCTCCTTGTCCCGTGGGATGCGGAGGTAACATTCTTGCCCTTATCCTTCCCTTTATTTTCCTCACTACTATGTGTAGCTAACTCATATGCGGGGTTGCTGTACCCCGTGGCTGCTTTGAGCTCTCTCAGTGGGTATAACCCCTCGTCCTTACATTCTTCATCTTTCGTTTCGAGTGGGCAGCTGGCGCAGTAGTCATCTCTGTTAGGCAGAATCCTGTGCAGTTCCCTTGGGGAACACTGCAAAAAGATTAAGACTACAGGAGTAAGCAGTAAACCCAATTGGTAGCAGTCTGCACCACCCAGATTTACCTGGTAGCTGTGGCTGAGCAGTCAGACCTCTCTGAAGAAGAGTAGGGCAGTATATAGAGTATACACAATAGGGCCAAAAACACAGTAGAGCAAACAAACACTGACCAGAGCTTTGTATAAAAATTATATAATTATGTATTTAAAACACACTTTAGGCAATATACTAGCACTCTAAATCAAAAGCAAGTTAAAACACTGTCAGTTAAAGTAAACACACCTCCCTTGATAACTATTAGACAAGTCAGGATTAACACACCATGATTTGTTAAACAGAGCAGAGCGGGTGTGAGCAGCCGCCGTCAGCCGTGCCCAGCCTGCAGGTTTAATCCCTGCCTGGCCCCTGTGTGCCTACAGTGAGTATTTCTGTGTGCTTTTAAAATTATTAACAGGCCCGCGCTCCGAGCGCTTTCTCCCTCCTCTCCCCCTCCCCCTGCAGCCACTTCCTGGTCCTCCCTCCTCCCTCCCGCCGACCTGCCCGCCCACCCCCCCCTCTGATTGGTGCCGTGGGTTGTCCTTGCAGGACTACCCGACGGCTGCTCTCCCCGCTCGCTTCTTTCCACGAGCAGACCGGTTGTGAGCAGCCGCCGTCAGCCGTGCCCAGCCTGCAGGTTTAATCCCTGCCTGGCCCCTGTGGGCCTCCAGTGAGTATTTCTGTGTGCTTTTAAAATTATTAACGGGCCCGCGCTCCGAGCGCTTTCTCCCTCCTCCCCCCTCCCCCTGCAGCCACTTCCTGGTCCTCCCTCCTCCCTCCCGCCTACCTGCCCGCCCACCCCCCCCTCTGATTGGTGCCGTGGGTTGTCCTTCCAGGACTACCCGATGGCTGCTCTCCCCGCTCGCTTCTTTCCACGAGCAGAGCGGGTGTGAGCAGCCGCCGTCAGCCGTGCCCAACCTGCAGGTTTAATCCCTGCCTGGCCCCTGTGGGCCTCCAGTGAGTATTTCTGTGTGCTTTTAAAATTATTAACGGGCCCGCGCTCCGAGCGCTTTCTCCCTCCTCCCCCCTCCCCCTGCAGCCACTTCTGGTCCTCCCTCCCTCCCTCCCGCCTACCTGCCCGCCCACACCCCCCCCTTGCTCCCCCTCCCATTGGGTGCCTTCTGATTAAATCTGAACCCTTGGGCAGCCCCCTCGGCTAAGGGCCCCTAAGGCAAAGGGCGGCTCCTACGACTGCGGCTCCCTGTGTGTCTGCAGGTGTCGGCTGGGGACGCCAGGCGCCAGTTTCACTTTGCTATCTCCACCTTCTCCCGGCCCACCCCACCTACACCTGGTCACTTCATTCGCATGGTGTCTTCACCTCACTGTGTTCCACAGTTGTGGTAAACTAGGGTTTTCTCCCCTAGCAGGATTCTCAAACTTAGGTGGCCTCTGTACCTAATACGCATTACTGTTGTTTCTGAAATGTGGTAAACTAGGGTTTTCTCCCCTCGCAGGATTCTCAAACTTATGTGGCCTCTCCACTGTGTACCTAATACGCATTTACTGTTGTTTTTTCTGAAATGTGGTAAACTTGGGCTTGCCGCTCACTTCCTGTCTGCGTGCTCTCGTCTGTCTCCCCCCCCACTCCCTCCTACTCCATGGTGCTCTCTATGTCGCCTATCTTCTCTAACTGCTTCTCTATTGACTATCCTGCTCTCCTCACTAAATCTGATAGGAAAAAGTTTAAAAAGGACATCCTGCTCTCCAACCCAGGCCTCCCTATCGCTGACACCTACACTAGTGCCTGCTCAAAGGAAACTCTCACTGACATCCTCTTTTTCGTGCCTTCACCTGACCTATGGACCTTTCATATGGTCTCTGTGCTCTCTCCTTTATCCTCGTTCTCCCATTAATGGTGGCACCCGTTGGGATGTCCTCTTGGCCCCCTTCCGCTCCTCTAAGGCCATCATTAATGTCTACGCTAATGGGACCGTCTTGGACCAAGGCCCTCAGGCCAACCTTCACCTCCTTGATAGACGCTTCCCACGCCTCATCAACTTCCTTTCCTCTCCTGCTGTCCCCCCTCCTCTGTCCTCGGCTACCTTGCCTCTACCCTCCCTCCCTGCCCTCTCTCGTGCTCCTTCTTCACCTCCTTCTTCTACACCTCCGCAGGGCGTACCTCTGATCTGTAACCGGAAGTCCTTCAAGGATGGCAACCTTCTCCACATTGCCACTCTTAACTCTCGCTCTGCCATCAAACATTACTCTGATATCTGTCGCCTTCTTGAGGAACTGGACCTTGACGTCCTCGGTCTCACTGAGACATGGTTCACGGCAAGCTCTGTCACCAGCTTTGACACACTCCTACCTGACGGTTACAAGATCCTCTCCGTTCCCAGGCCCATCCGTGCAGGGGGGGTGTAGCCCTTATCTTCCCTGAGTGGATTCCTGCCACTGTCACTCCTACGCAGACCCACTCCTCTTTTGAATGTCTTGTCTGTCGACTCTCTCTCTCTCCTAGCCATTCCCTCACCGTGGCTACTATCTATCGGCCACCTGGTCAAATTTCCTCCTTCCTCTCTGAGTGGGCTGACCTCTCCTCCTCACTCCTGTCCTCAACCACTCAACTCCTCTTTCTTGGTGACTTCAACATCCACATGACTCCTGTCCCCCCTCTGGACTCTTTCGTGACCTCTGTGACTCTCTCTCACTCTCTATTCTCCCATCTGGGTCTACTCATTCTGCAGGGCACACTCTTGATGCTCTGATCTCTTCTGACCTTCCCCTCTCCGTCCCTCTCTCCACTCCTCTCTCCTGGAGTGATCACTTTCTCCTATCCTCCCACCTCACCCTCCCTACCCCACAGGCAAAGCCACCCTCATCACTGCCACCCAGCTTCTCGGTCATCCGACCCATGAAGCGCGTGTCAGTTGAAACTTTCGCTGCCACCTTCTCGCCCCCCCTCCCCTTTTGGCTGACTCCCACCCTGACACAGCCATCTCCATGCTCCACTCTGCTATATCTGATACTCTTGATATCCTTGCCCCCGTCATGAGAATCCGCCTGAAGCCCAAAGCCAAATGTAACTCCTGGTATGATTCGGATCTCGTCACCCTAAAACGCAAGTGCAGGGTGGCAGAGAGGAAATGGCGTGCTTCATGGTAATCCTCTGACAAACTGGCCTGCCGCCTGCTCCAAAGGCAATACCGTCTCTCCGTTCTCACCAAGAAGAGAGCCCTTATCCAAGCCCGCATCTCTGCGGCATCTAACAACTCGGCCGAACTCTTTAAAATCTGCAAGGAGCTTGCCAACCCTGCTGCAGTCTCTACCTCTCCTGTCCCCTCCCAGGCCCTCTGCACTGCACTGGCCTCTCACTTCATCTCTTCCTGTCCTCACTCTCCTCCTATCACCTCCCTCCCTCTCTTCCCAGCTCTTCCTCTGGCCCTTTGGCAGCCACCCCTCCTCCCTCCTTCTCTGCCTTTCCCCTTTTTTCTGCTGACGAGGTTTCCAGACAAGTCCGATCTATGAAAGTCTCGTCTAAACAGGTTCACCCCTGTTCCTCCAAAACTATCAAGGACCACATCGACTCCCTGGCTCCTGCTCTGGCTGACTTTTGCAACCACTCCTTCGCCTCTGGAGTCTTCCCATCCCCCCTTAAGCACTCCCTTGTTCACCCTCTTCTTAAGAAACCCTCTTCTGACCCCTCCTGCCCGGCTAACTATCCCCCAATCTCCGTCACTCCCTTCCTGGGCAAGCTCCTGGAGAAACTGGCCATCTCCCAGCTTAACCTCCATGCTGAATCTGTTGGTAGTCTTCATGACCATTAATCTGGCTTCAGAGCTGCCAGAAGCACGGAAACTGCTCTCCTGAAAATCCGCGAGGACCTGCTCTTGAACCTCGACTCCAACACTCTGTGTGTTCTCATTCTGCTCGATCTCTCTTCTGCCTTTGACACCGTCAACCATGCCATCCTGCTCAACCGTCTCTGTGTCAACCTGGGTATCACTGGTCAGGCTCTGGCTGGCTGACCTCTTTCCTTTCCAATCGACCCTCCTAGGTCCAACTGGGGTCCTTCCTCTCTTACATCTTTTTCTCCACCTGTGGTGTCCCCCAGGGATCTAATCTCTCTCCCTGGCTGTTCAACCAGTATCTGGCACTCCTTGCCCACCGCATCGCCGCTCTCTGCCCCAACTTTCAGTGCTATGCGTACAATACCCAGCTCATTTTCAGGCTACCCTCGGCCTCCTCCTCTCCTTCCCTCATCTCTGACTGTCTGTCTGCTATCCAGGAATGGTGTGCCACCAATGACCTCTGCCTTAATGCCAGTAAGACTGAGATTCTACTCATCGGCTCACCCACTCCCTCCTTCCCTGCAGCTCTCTGGCAAGCCTCTCTTGGCCCTCTTCCTGCTCCTACCTGCAAGGCAAAAAACCTTGGGGTCAGCTTCGACTCCACACTCTCCTTCTCTCCTCATATATCGGACGTCTCTAAGAAGTCACACTACCAGCTGCACCTCCTCAGAGGTATTCTTCCCTTCCTCTCCTTTCCCCAGAAGCTCTCTGTCTCCCGAGCCCTGGTTCTCTCGAAGCTGGACTACTGTAACAGCCTCTATCTTAATCTGCCTGACTCCACTCTCCGCCCTCTGCACCTCATCCAGAACAGAACTGCGAGACTTGTCCTTGGTCTCAAGCCCAGGGACCGTATCTCTCCAGGACTGAAATCTCTACACTGGCTCCCAGTGGCTGCGAGGATTAAGTTCAAAACCCTCTGCATTGTCCACAAGGCCTTCTGGGGCCTGGGGCCTAAATACCTTCAACTCTCTCTTCCTAAATATCTTCCTTCCCGAGCCCTTCGCTCATCCATCTCCAACTCCCTCAGGGTCAGCCGCTTCTCGAAGCAACGAGCTGGGGGTAGATCTCTCTCCGTGGCAGGGGCCTCCCTCTGGAACAGCCTTCCTGCCTCCCTGAAACTTGAGAAGAACCATCTCCGGTTCCGGAAGCACCTCAAAACCTTCCTCTTTGCTTCTGCTTTCTCTCTCCCTCTCCCCTTCGAAATTCTTCACTGAAACTGCACTGAATCTGCAACTGGGCCACTCTCACCGACCTCGCTCCTGGGCCCAGCCACTCTCCACTTGCACTGCCTCCCTGGCAACCCCTGCACTGCGGGACTGTCTCTGTATCCCTACAGCCCCCCCTTCCCAGCACTTGCCTGCACTTACCACCAGCTGGCCCTATTTATTTATTTTATTCTACTTACCTTGTACTGCACTTCCCCCTCCCCCTTGCACTTTTTCCCATCCCCCTACCCCTGCACTTGCGCAATCTAAATGACACCTGGCCTAGTAGGATCGTTGTCTGTCTTCCCCTTGTTCCCCCCGCCCTGCCTCGTCGCGCCTTGAAACACTTGTGTATAGGCGCGTTACAAATGCCATATCATATCATATCATATCAGATGTGAGCGCATAACCTGATGGCACTCCAATAGTTCAGTTAAAGGGAGAGAAAAAGGCAGAGCATAGAAATAAAACAGGTCCAATCACTTTTAGGAGTTCTCAGCAAGGGAATAAAGGCAGTATAGACTGTGGAGCCAAAGTTCATAGGCCAGGCCCACTTAAAAGGGAGCAAAGCGAAATGTGCCCAGGATCACACGGTTTAAAAATGCACTAAAAGTCTTTGCAGAATGTTCAAAAGAGGTTGGGGCGATTCAAGAAGGTAAAGTTAGAAGGTCTGGGGCCAACCCAGTTGGCAAGCCAAGGATTTAAGGGTCACCTTGGGCAAACCGAAGAAAGGGAGGCCAGGCAGGACACAGTACCTTAAACAGAGAGGAAGTGCCAGCGGTGGCAGTTGTTCCTGGCAGTGGTTGCAGTTCATTGTTTTGACCAGGGAAAGACAGGATCTCGTCGATGAGGAAACGTGGAGACGTTGCACTGCACAGGGATGAAACCAGCCACAGAGTTTGTCAATAAAAGGAGCGTTCCTTTTATTCACGGTCAAAGTGGTGAAGCTTGGCTATACGGCCGCCGGGGTGCTTGGCACGGGCGATTCGACCAAGTGACATCTTTGGAAGGCGAAAAGGGTGAACTGATTGGTCCCACCAGCTCAGCGGAAGAAGACTCGTCCAGCAGAAGATCTTCTTGTGTCGTCGGGAAAGTGGTGAGGTAGTTGCAGCAGGGCTTCACCGGTGGTGTCGTCATTGCAGATGGCTCAGCTTCTTCCCTCTTCAGATTCTTAGGTCCTGTGGCGACTTCTGAAGTACCAGTCCCAAAGGCCCTGCTTTTATGCAGAAAAACCCCCATTCATCAGCCTAGCTGTCAATCACACATGCTAAGTGGTGAGCCGGGCGGCTAACCACTGGGCCAATCAGAGTAGAGTGCGACTTGGGTTGCTGAGGTAACACAGTCCAGGGTGCCAATTCCCCCCTCCACCCCTTCTGTGGAACCCAGAGTGGCACCATTTGGAGGGCTTCTGTGGAGAAGCCCGCCAAAATAGTGGAACAAAGGGCTCGACCTTGGTCAGAGTTACAGAGATAGACACAAACGCCATTTTAGAAAAGAGTTCTGGCAAAAAGACCCAACCGGGGATTTGATATTAAATAAATAAACCGGAGCTATCTTTAACATTGCACCAGTGGTGCGTTTAAAGTCAATGGGAAAATCCAATAGAGAATATTCTGATGGAATATTTTGCGTGGTAACCACTGCCACCAGCCAGAAACTCGACAAGGGGGGACTGGACAGTGCCCCTTTGAAAACAGACCAAGGGGCAATATAATTAACCCCTCCCAGTACTTCCACAGTATGATGGTTTGTACTGGTTCTGTTCACAATTTAAGACTAGTAAAGTAAATCGTGACTTTACATGCCCTGGGAGACAGTAGTCAGTCCCAGGGTATGGAGTCTATGTTTAGGGGTCACTATGACACCCCTGTGTTACTGCACTGAGGGTGCTGTGTAACACACACATAAAAAATAGATGATACCCTATGGAGTAGACAGAAAACCCCATAGCCCATAAGCATACACAGAGTCAAAGACACTCAAATCATGCCTAAGAGTGGGAAGAAAAGAGTCTCACTCGTAGCAGGAGAAAATAAACAAACTCCAAAAATACAGCAAAGCTGCTGGGGGACTCACTAGGTTTGGGAAATTAGCCTTATAAGAGAATTATCCCTAACACTCGCACCCCCCCAGACTAAGGGACAGGAGGA
The DNA here is from genome assembly GCF_040938575.1 of Ambystoma mexicanum. Taxonomy (NCBI): domain Eukaryota; kingdom Metazoa; phylum Chordata; class Amphibia; order Caudata; family Ambystomatidae; genus Ambystoma; species Ambystoma mexicanum. The sequence goes on along the minus strand of NC_090922.1, from coordinate 1,321,994,842 downwards.
TTGAATCCACTCCTGGATGAATCTCATACCTCTAGTCGGTTATAAACATCCTAGAGAGACCATCAGCATTTTGGTGGTGACACCTTGACCTGTGTTCAATGGATAAATCAAAGGTTTTCCTTCATAAGCTATATGACCTACAAACCCTTTGAGGAACATCTTCCTTGTTAAATTTATAGGGGATATGGTTGACCAGTCCCTCAGAAGTTGGTACAACTTCTGAACCTGTGTTAGGCTTTTTCAAGGGGTCCTTATAAAGGATTCCCTTAGATATAGAGGGGCCTCCAAGGTTCCTCACCACCTCTCTGTTGGGAGCAGGTTGGATCTCAGGCCTCTTGGTTGGAGGGGTTGCGGTTAGGCAATGTACCTGCTTCCCATTCCTCTTAGATCTTACCTTACCTACTTCAGGAGTTTCACTCCCAATACTAGGATTTGGGTTGGAGTCTTCAGTAGAAGGTCCAACAGTTTGAAGGTTTTTGGCCTTAGACTTTTCTTTTCTGGTTTTCCACCAGCACTGACAATTACCAGTTCTCTTAGGCCTAGGTAGGGGTCCAGTTGGTCTAGCCACCTCTTCCTCAGAAGCAGGGGGAGTTAAAGACTCTAAAACTGGGGGGACAATGATAGAGCTTGGTTCGGGCTCCCATTTCCCTAACATTTTTGACTGAAATGTGCCTGGGTTAGAGGTCAATTTACTAACACCAGGGCTTGTAGTGGGGTTCTCAGTACAGGTTCTCACTGGCTTAGAGTGGTCCCTTAAGGTGGCCTCTCTAGCCAATTTGGTTAGTTTCTGTGTCTCCATACTGGGAGACCTGAGGGTAGTGGACACTATTCCTAAAGCTCTTAGGTCATTCCCCGACAGGACTCTCCCAGGCACCTCATTCTTAACACTGACAGGGATCCTCACTGTCATGTTATTACACTGAAGGAGGGCTGGTAGAATAGGAACCATCTGGACAGGGCCTCCAGAATTTCTAGTGGGACCTTTGGGTGCCTTAGCCACATCCTCAGGTTTGAAAAGGCTTTCATCCACTACTGTTCTGCTAGCCCCAGAGTCTCTCCTGGCAGGAGTATTCTGGCCATTGATGAGAACACTGTCCATGTAATATATTTTAGAGTTTGTTGGTAGGGAGTCATAGATTTCCCTATTCTGGCTGCTAACCAGACCCATAGGTTCTAATGATACACTTACTTGAAGACCCAAGGGTTCTTCAGCAAAGACTTCAAAGTGAGCACTAGCCACTTGTAATTCCTCCTCAGGAGTGAAGGCTAAGGAGACTCTGCTGATCCCTGCAGATTTATCCTTACATCTCAGATCTCCTTTGATGTGGTCAGTTGCCCCACAGAGATAGCATGTTCCAAATGCTCTCTAGAAGGGTGGCATGTTCTGACCTCCTTCTGGTTTGGGCCCAGAAGGTACACTAGCCTGATGGGGTTTCCCTGGTGACTTACCCTGGTTATTTTGTTGTTTGTGGCCCTCTTTGGTATGGGAGGTATTAGAATTCTCTGGATTCACTTCTGGTGGCTGCTTTCCCTCATCCTTTTTCTGAGTGACCCCTGAATCCTTTTGAGTAGCCCTGTTGGCCACCCACAAGTCAGCAGCCTTAGCTCACTTTCTAGGATCTATTTCCTTTGAATCAGCCAAGTGCTGTCTGAGCTCAGGAGAGCAGGCATCATAAATTGACTCCAACATAACAAGATTTCTCATTCCCTCATAGGTGTTCACTCTGTAACCCGTAATCCATCCCTCTAAGTTCTTCAAACTTTCATTCACCCAGGTATCCCAAGGGGTACCATCATGCTTTTTGAGGGTCCTTAACCTCTTAAAGTACTGGGAAGGGGTTTTCCCAAATCTAGCTATTAAAGCTAGCTTCACACATTCATAATCCATCCTATCCACCTCCCCCAACTCCATTACCACATCAGATGCAACAGGGGGAGCCTAGAGAACAACCAAGGAAGCAACTGATTCCCTGAGATGCCCTTGAGCCCATGATTATATTCAAACATAGCCAATCAATCCAACACATCCAACTTAGGTTCATACATACCCACAATCTCTTTAGGCATCCGGGGTCTTTTGGGACTGTAACTCCTAGAGGATCCGGGGAGAGAAGTATTTCCAACAGACAATTCCTTCATCTCTAGCTCATGCTTGAGCTCCATTTCTCTGAGCCTTAGTTCTTGGTGCTTTTGTTCAGATTGGGCACTCATTCTTTTGAACTCTAATTCAAGTCTCATTTTTTCTAGCTCAATGAATGCAGGACTTAGTGTGGGACCTGACAAAGGTCCAGTAGACATAGCTTGACGTGCTAGAGCAGGCAGAGGGCCAGGGGGAGCAGTTATAGAAGGTTCCTCTTCCTCTTCCAACTCCACAACAATACTATCATTACTTTGATCCATATTACCATCATTAACGTTGTCTACATTTGCTGGGGAGGTAGGCTCCTCTGAACCACTACCCAGACTTTGATTTTCTAACAATCTTTCTATAAGTTCCATTTTCTTGCCTTTTGCAGGAAGATCCTTATGTCTACAAAGAATTCTTAAACAATCAGCGGTTTTTGCAGAAAGGGACTCCTGGCTGTAACTTTCCATAGTTGACTTGTTAAAAAATAGCTTTTACACTGCTAAGCTTTGTGGTTAGTTGCACTAAAGTATCAGAAGCACTCTAAAATGTATACTCAATACAAATCCCTCCGCTGCCACCAGTGTTAGGCAGAATCCTGCGCAGTTCCCTTGGGGAACACTGCAAAAAGATGAAGACTACAGGAGTAAGCAGTAAACCCAATTGGTAGCAGTCTGCACCACCCAGATTTACCTGGTAGCTGTGGCTGAGCAGTCAGACCTCTCTCAAGAAGAGTAGGGCAGTATATAGAGTATACACAATAGGACTAAAAACACAGAAGAGCAAACAAACACTGACCAGAGCTTTGTATAAAAAGTATATCATTATTTATTTAAAACACACTTTAGGCAATATACTAGCACTCTAAATCAAAGCAAGTTAAAACACAGTCAGGCAAAGTATACACACCTCCTTTAATAACTATTAGACAAGTCAGAATTAACACACCACGATTTATTAAACAGATGTGAGCGCATAACCTGATGGCACTCCAATAGTTCAGTTAAATGGAGAGTTCCATAAGCACAGACAGAGTCAAAGACACTCAAATCATGCCTAAGAGTGGGAGGAAAAGAGTCTCACTCTTAGCAGGAGAAAAAAAAAATCCCGCAAAGCTGCTGGGGGACTCACTAGGTTTGGGGAATTAGCCTTATAAAAGAATTCTCCCTAACAGTCTCAGCCCCCTCTGTCCATAAATTAAGTATCCAATCTGTTGGTGGCTCTTCCTCCTTTCCCTGTTCATACATTTTCCACAACTTGAGAACAGCAAGGCGTTTTTCCAACTTCTTGCCTGAATATGTGGCATGCAAATATGTCATCATATGTTGTAAGACGGCTTTAGATAAAGACCAATTTTGTGGCCATGGCATAAACATCTTGTGGGCGGTACCTTTAACCCACTTGGTACTATATTTCTTTAGCTTGGGTGCGTGTTTTGGCAACTGCTTGCATAAGTGTGCCAATGGAGTTATATCTTTCATGCTTAACTTTGTTTCCTTTCATACAACACTTGTCCATGTTTTCGTGTGACTTAAACAACTTCTAACAATGTGAGCGAGCACCAAACACTGCAAGCTCCAATCCAAATTTTCAGAAAAATGTTATATCTTCCAATTTACTCAAAAAAATTCATTCACATGCGATTTCATCTCAGCTGTAAAATCGCACAAAATATGGATCTGTTTTCTCAAAGAATTTGTTTTAGACATATGACGTCACAACAAAAAACATATACGACAGATGCTTGACAGACTAAACAGACACCAGCTGGACACAGATATCTCTGCCTCTAATCATTACCCCTTCATGGAGTGTAAATGTACCCCTTTCACAACGTCTTTAAACGTTGTGGTAGTCTAATCATTCCCAGTTTTGTGGGACTCTGGGTACACGTTTCTTCTAGCCACTATATTAAAGCGTAGGAATAAGGCAAATCCTCTCACTTCTCGGGTGTTTCCCCAGTATCCTCTCACTTCTCGGGTGTCTCCCCCGGTAACCTTTCACTTCTCGGGTGTCTGCCCCGGTAATCTTTCACTTCTTTATTCTTAAGTCATTGTCCCCTTCTATATATATAGTCTTCTCTACTTCTCCCTGCTACGCCTCCCTCCGTTACCTTTTCCCTTTACTTGTTCTAAGACATGCACTATTTGCCAAAACATTCATTTTTTGTTTCACTCACCGTTCACATAGTTCCTCTCTGGACCCTCGGGATCACCGCCTTTGTTACCACCTTCTTCAGCTTTTCGCCCGCTCAGCTGCCCATAGGAATGGGAAGGGAAGTGTGAGGAACACGGGTCCCTTCAGGCCCTGAATGCAGTCTCCTTTAACCTGCCACTGTCTACGGGGAGCTTCACAGTCTACTCAGCCGAATGGCAAAGGACTTGTGATATTGCCCAAGACCTAGAGTTACTTTATGTCGACGGTCAATAGATGTCTTACTTTAATCAATAATCGATAGTCGTTAAACCATCCGATCTCAGCTACCAAGTGTACTGGGGAGACCCCCGGCCGGCCCATAGAGTCAGGGTTTGCTCCCAAGTACTTTAAGACGAGACAGCTGCACCTCGAGATGAATGGGGGTGTAGATTCAATTACTCCAACACCAGTCAATAAGGACAACTCAATGGTTTGGGAAAGGGAGTCCGTTTAATGACAAGTACAAAAAACAGGGAGTCATGGCAATCAGCATTGATGCGATAGTCTGTCTCGCTTCAACTCCAACAAACTTCATAAATACAACATCATTTATACTAAAATCTTGTCATAAATGACGTGTAACACTCGAAAGTTAATAAGCATTTCTATTGGTTCGGAAAAGGTACCTTTATTATAGGTGCTAAATCTGTATATGGTAACGGGGTGAGGGGATTGGATAAACTACTGTCAGGTGGGCATCTAAGCCCTTCCTTCAAAATGATTACTGTAGACGTCACTAATAGTACGACGTCTCATTGGTTCTACTAACTATAGGACCCTAGATTATTTGGTCCATTGTGATTGGGTTGGCATCAACCCCATGCATATTCTTCCACTTTGCGTAGCAGCATTCAGAACGGTCAGCCAGGTGCAGGGTGCCCCCCTCAGCTACCCGGCTTTCCTCCAATTAAGGTTACAATCAATCATCGCTACAACAACTATGTGTCAATTATCTCACTGTGGTTGGCCTCGAAACTGCACCTTCTATCTGGAAAAGTTCTGATATCTCTTGCTTGGGCGGATGCCAGGCGTAGGTGTGAATTTGTGCTGCTCCTCGCTCAGCTGGTCACGTGAACCAGACACCATGAATTTGTCTAGTTTCTTGCAATTTCTGTATTTGATTCTCATTCGGCTTGCCACCTGCCCACGCCTCCTTATCTTTGGCCTTTCAGAAGCAGGATATTCTGTTCTTAAGTTTCAATTATGTAAAGCTACTGTTCGTTCCTTTATTAGTATGACCTTGGCTCTCCTGGCACGAGTTGCATCTGCTGAGTTTCGATTCAGCCGTCTCTTCTCGTTTTGCTAGAATCTGAATCCTGTCTTGTTTGGCCTCTAGTAACCTAAGTTGATTCTGCTTTTAGTGCAAAGTGGACTTGCACTTTTAATACTGTGCCTTGTTTTGAGGTACATTAAGTATAATGGCTGCTTGGCGCTCTATTCTTCTAATAAGCATTGCAAGCCACACTGGTTTCTTAGATTCTTGTGTTTTAAGCACATGTACGGGCGTTAGCGGGTTGAATATCTTCATCCTGCTTACAGCTTAAGCTCCTTCATGTTTCAACATCGTTTTCTTCTTTAGGTTCACGATATCTTTATTCATGGCGTTTCCTCTCTCTGCATCATTCTCTGGTTGTCATTTCGTCTATCTGCAAGTCAGTCTGGGCCCTTGTGACGTCACCATTTGTCTTCAATTAAGGCCTTTTTGGTTTCTTCCGGGACGGTACTTAAGCAATCTTCATATCGTCTCATTTGCTGGTAGGGTTTTCTTAATGGATACCTTACTGTCTATGATGTTCTTGGTATAGGTACGTCAATAGGTGTTGTTCTTCTACTGGGTAATGGGCAGAGCCCTACTGCGGCTCTCTGCTGGTTTATTTGCTCATCATATGTCACATATCTCCGTGTAAATGTTCCTGGTACTTCAAAATGGATGACTGGAGTGCAGGCTTTATTTGGGACCTCCTCCACAGTAGGAATTTTGAGCATAGGAGTGTTGTGTGAAGGAGGAGGTTAGCTAAAAGAAAAAAACTAAACACAAGTTAGTTAGAGGGCCCTCTGAACGCTTATTCAGCATAGTTTAAAGACTCTTAGCCTGCTGCAAATGGTATAACTAGGACATGCGTCTCGAAGGGTACTAGACCCCATCTCTTCAAGCAAGCAAAGGACTTTTGTGGGGCCTTTTATTTCTAAGGTTGTGCATTGTTCTTTGACTACATTTTTTGTATCTATATTTTCTGTAAGGGTGCAAAAATAAGACTCTGACACAGAGAGGAAATGATGTTGGCTATAAACGTATATTCAAAGGTACAAAAGGAAAAGAAAACCCTAACTTGCCCTAACTCTAAGAGGGGTTTCCCTGCCTCAATGGAAATAACTAGTGTCAGAATGTTTTTATTTTATTTATTTATTGGGTTATCTCACTCTCACTCCCCTTAGATCCTCTATGCAGGTGGGCAGGGAAAGGCCATCGCTTTTGGATCGTGTCCCTGGGGTGGACACGCGAGGGAGGATCACCTGGGTGGAGGGTCCTTGGGGATTGGGAATGGGGTACATTTAGGTGAGACAACCTTGATGGGTTCCTGTAGGTTAGCTTCCCTTATTTCCCCTATTGGGGTACCTGACAGTACCGAGACAAGGAAGAAACAACTGAGAGTAATGAACACCACACACTCTCCCCACGCTAATACTGAGATGAAGAAGAAGCAACTGAGAGTAATGCACACGACTCACTCTCACCACTTGGAGTGAAGAAGAGGCCTGCAAGGTATGAAGGCCAGGCATGTCCTTTCAGTAAGAGTTAGGCAAAATTGAATAATGGAACACACCTGCAGCCTATTGAAGAACCACAGGTGAATAAAAGGAGAAGCTGTGAATTGGAGAGAGAGGCCTGGGGAACTTGGGATGAGACCAACAGGAATCTGCGGAAGACTGGATGCAGCCGTGGTAGGACTTGAGATGCAGCTGGGACGCCGGCTGATATTCCCAAGTCGAGGGGAGCCTCCAGTGTGAAGTGGGAGCAAGAACAGCTGAGGCGAGGGCAAAGCAAAGAGTACATTGTGTCTGGCCTCACAGAGGTACTGAAGGTGCCTGCTGCCTGCTGAGCTCCAGTCCCAAAGCTAGCGTGGCTTGCAGAACCCGAAGCAGCAGCCACAGTGAAGGAGAAAGTCAGCAGTAGCCGCTGCCACCGAGGAAGCCGCTGATAACTGGTGAGTGCTGGGGAAGTTACCCAAACACCAAGCTTCCCCGGGCAGGCTGCAAAAGTATTGAGCAGCGCTGAGGGAATACATACTCCACTCACAGTTGGAGCTGTAAAATTATTTCAACAATCAAATAACAAATTGAAAGAAAGCACAATCTGCCAATATTAAATAAACTGAAAGAAAGCAGCAGCCTGCTCATCTTGAATTATGCACTGAAAGAAAAATTAAACCCAGTCAAATTAAGGACTCTGACTGCAGAGTTGAAGTCAAGTTTGCAAAACTATTTGTTCTTGAAACTACATTTGAAAAACTATTGCTGTACTAAATATTGAACTGCCAAAACCCCCAACACGTGCTTAAATGACAATAGTATTGATTGATTATATGAGATTATTGTAATATGTTTATATGAACTATGTGAGAACTATGTATTTGGCAATTAAATTGTTATTCAGTTGTTTCCGTACCAATATTAGGGTGTTTAATTGTGTTGCTTCTAAAGATAAAATTGTTTTTAGGTATATAATTGTAAATGTAAATGTCAATGAAATGATATATAAAACATTTGTTTTGTTATATGTATATCAATAAAAACTGAATTGAACTGAATGACAGTAACCGATATACTTGGAGGAAGCTAAGCAAGAAGGTGGAAGAGCAGGAAAACTGAGGGTTGCTGGTTGCGTGACCTGTGATGGGTGGACTGTGTGGTCTGACAACTGCACCTAGACCAGAGAACCCCTATGTGTTGAAAAGGAAACTTACTCTTGTTTGTTTTGATTTGTTTGTTTTGTTTATTTATATAGCGCACCTAACCCTCAGGTATCTGTCTTAAAAGGAAAACTACCATTGGTGCACTTAATGCTTGGGAAGGAAACTGTGAGCTGTGAAGCATTGTTGGAACTTATCTTAAAGATGGAGCCTCGAGATACTTCATTTTTGTGATAACTGTTGCATTGAACTTGGAGAAGGGAACCCTGAGACTGGCTACAATGAAACTGTATTGAACTTGTTGCAGGGGATACTGGAAAGGGTGTGGAACTATATCAACTTAAGTCCAAGAGAAGGAAACCTGAACCCTGTGGTGAACTTGTTTGTACTTGGGGAGGAGCAGCTGGAAATAGCTCAGAACATTACTTTTTAGTTTATGGTTGACATCTCTACGCATTGTTTTGTCTTAGTTTTGAGGGCAAGCATTGATTTTGGACCCAGGCAGGCTTTTCAGTTGAACATACTGGCATGACTATCCTTAGTTTCTTTATGTAGGGAAATCCCACCTTATCATAGAGCAAGAAGTTAGGCCTTACACTATTCTGACATTCACATTAATAACAGCACTTTTTTTATATGTTGAATCGGTTGTCTGTGTCTCGTTCCATGATGCCAACCTCACAGTCTATACACAATGCCCAAAGTAAAAGTCCCACTCTCCAGTGTCAAAATCCTAACTCTGTCCCTTACACACTAAGCTAACTAAATCAAAAGAGTTGTTGTCTTGATCCAGAGGGGTGACTCCCCTAGACAAAAGGCAGTTCTTGGCTTTATCAGATTCTCTTCATCTAACAACAGCCACTCCTTGGCTGTTGGAGAAATGTCTTTCTTTCCCCAGCCTTCCGCAGGTTTACAAATCAGTTCTTTGTGGACCCAGACCCTGGTTGGTAGCCAGTTATGGCGCTGAAGAGGAACAACATGGACACTCTTTCCAAGCGGCCCTTGGGTACATACCTGGTTCCCTTACACCAAGTGCTGTGTTGCAGAAGTACTGCCTGGATATTCTCTCCAAGCTGTATTGGTCCCTGGCCCTTGGGTGCATACCTGGTCCCCCTTTGAACAAATGCTGCACTGATGAAGTGTTGCCTGGATGCTCTCTCCAAGCTGTAGACTTGGTTCACTCTCCTTCTAAGCCTTAGTTCAATTCCATGTGCGATTTGCGTGCGAGTCCCAAACTCTCTCTTTCCAGCTTTATTCTCTCTTTCTGTAGTCTTGGTACACTCTCCTGCCAAACATTAGTGTAAGTCCATGTACAATTTGGGTGTGAGTCCCAGACTTACCTTTCCTGCGTTAGCAACAACCTTGTTGAGGTTTATGAGGCCCTGTGGATTCTCGAGGCAGCTGGTCTCATTCGCAGTACTCCAGTAATTCTCCAGAGATTCCTTCCCCCTGCAGCACATCCACAGGATTCTGCTGGTTGGGGATGGCGTTCTGGTGTGCTTTCATGGCTCCCCGGTCTCTGGGGCACCTGGAGTCTTGGTTCCGCTTCTGAGCTTTGCGGTCCTCACGTCCTGGAGCGGCCAAGAACTCGCTCTCTTCCTGCACAGCATCACGGACAGTGCCTGTCTGCATGTCTCGCTCATCTTGGCTCTCGCGATTCATTGTGGGAGGACTTGACATACTGTCATGTCCTTCATGGTTTTTATTTTACTTCTGCCAGTCACTATTTGTGAAGCACTAGACTGGTGAAAGTGGTTCCAATTCGTACTCGGTATTGCTCGACATGCCCTCCTTGTACCAGTACTAGGTAAGTATTGGGATGGCAACTCCCTCATACTCTTCCTCATCGCAGTACAGGGTATTGAGTTGGTAACTCACTGTACTCCTCCATGTCTGAATACTCTCTAGTTGAGTTTTCTTAGCAAAGTAGATGGTGTGGGGGTAAGTGTGAAGAGGAATGAGGCGGAAAGGTGGAGCAATTCTGGAAATGGGCAGCAGGGCCATGTGCTTGGTGGGAATACCTTGTTATACCGATGTGGTTATCACTGATGCCAAATGGGATCTCTCCTCCCAGGAGATCCACCCTCTGAAAGCCACCCACAGGGGGACTAATGGGTAGCGGCCTTACCACCCTTGCCTCATGGGAAGGGGCTACCTCTTCGGAATCAGTGATGACATCACGGGATTCCAATTCTTAAATTGGTTTAATGCTTATTTGTCTTTTTCTTTTGTTACGTTTCTGCACTACAGTGTTCTATTTCGGATTGTATTGTGTTTGGAAGTAAAGTGCCGGTGCTCTCTTGCCACCCCAAAAGTGAAAGTGTATATATATTAGTAGTGTATGTTTAGTGACTTGCTTACCTGTTGTTTTTGGCTGATAATGGTCATATAAGGCCTAAATAAATATTACTTTATTTTTGTACCTATTGCCTAACTTAAAACTGCTCTACGTGAGCTGAACTGAACCCTTCACCACTCTCACACTCTCCCAAATCTATGCCTTACTGCTCAGCCAAACTATTTTGGTAGATGATTGCTAGAAATTAGTGCAGTGGTCTTCAAATTTATTTTTACGCAGGCCCACCCTGAGCAAATGGTGTGCAGCCCTGGCACCCCCAAAGTGTGAAACAGTAAACAAGTCCCAATCGACATGAGCTATAGCATGCCATCAAATGATAATCCAAATGTCAGTACGCTGTATTTTCTCACATCAAATGGCAGAAGACTAAAATCCAAGCAGGACGTTTTCGTGAGTCTCATAAAAAAGTGGACAACACAAATGATGTGATGCTTAATTATCCATAAAGTGCAATAAATGTAAAAATATTAAAGCAGGGCATACACAAGGTGTGTTTCTATTTTGTGATTATATAGTGTTTGCAAACACTTGGCAAGTACATTATTAAATTGCAGATCTGTCACTTGGTGAAGAAATCGTGAAGGATGATCCTGTCTTTCTGCAACCAGCTTGTCAATGTCTGGTGGAAATCTGAGACAGCCGCGCTCAATTTGTCTTCTATTTCCAATCTTGAACGACATTGAGGGGGTAATTCATAGAATTTAGCGCCAAGTGGTGCACGCGGCTGGCGCACAGTGGTCTGCGCTAGCCGCGTGCGCTAAAATCCATTTCCGCGGACAGCGTATTCATGGATTTTAGCTACCAAAACCAGCCGTGGCGCACAGTGGCACAGCGACCCTGCGGCAGAGCCAGTTACGCACCCAAGAATGCCCCTAGCGCAGGGAAAGCCATCAAAATCCCCAATCCAGCGCAAAGGGCTGTGATAACCCTGTACCAGCATTCATGGCCGCCACACAGCACACGGCAAGCGGGGAACGCGTATGAAAGGGGTGCGCGGGAAGTTTCACACACGATTGGCCCTGTGCGAGTGGGGTACGTGTATTACTGGGGTGCGCGGGAAGTTTCACACGTGATTGGCCCTGTGCGAGTGGGGTACGTGTATAACTGGGGTGTGCAGGAAGTCTCACACGCGATTTGAGCATGGTACGTGTATTTCGGGGGTGCGCGGGAAGTTTCACATGCGAATGGCCCTGTGCGAGTGGGGTACGTATATTACTGGGGTTCGCGGGAAGGTTTACACGCGAAAGGGCCCTGTGCGAGTGGGGTACGTGTATTACTGGGGTTCGCAGGAAGTTTCACACGCGATTGGCCCTGTGCGAGTGGGGTACGTATATTACTGGGGTTTGAGGGAAGTTTTACACGCGAAAGGGCCCTGTGCAAGTGGGGTACGTGTATTACTGGGGTTCGCGCAAAGTTTCTCATGCGATTAGCCCTGTGCGAGTGGGGTACATGTATTACTGGGGTTCCCAGGAAGTCTCACACGTGATTTGATCATGGTACGTGTATTTCGGGAGTGCGCGGGAAGGTTTACACGCGAAAGGGCCCTGTGCGAGTGGGGTACGTGTATTACTGGGGTTCGCGGGAAGTTTCACACGCGATTGGCCCTGTGCGAGTGGGGTACGTGTATAACTGGGGTTCGCAGGAAGTCTCACACGTGATTTGAGCATGGTACGTGTATTTCGCGGGTGCGCGTGAAGTTTCACACGCGAATGGCCCTGTGCGATTGGGGTACAGTGGGGTACGTGTATAACTGGGGTTCGCGTGAAGTATCACACGTGAATTGACACGGTACGTGTATTTCTGGGGTGCGCGGGGAGTCCTACACGTGAATTGGCAGTGTGGGTCCTCCCAGGTGTTCCCTCTACACCCTTCACGGCCCCTGCAGGCAGCCCACACCACAGGGGACTACCCTGCACCCCTGGTCATGTCCCGCGGGCAGCCCATCCACCATGGGCATGCCCCCCACATGTCAGCTTGCACTACTGATCACCAACTCATGTCCCCCTGCACCCTCACCCCCCAGCAGTGGGGACACCTGCCAGCAGGCCCCCACTCATGTCCCACTCATGTCCCCCAGCACCCCCATCCCCAGCAGTGCGGGGGACCTGCCAGCAGGCCCCCACTCATGTCCCACTCATTTCCCCCAGCACCCCACCCCCCTCCTACACGAAATAAAGTAGCACAATTATGGCCCACTTCTACAACAAAAAACCATATGCCGCCACCCCATTCTTGAGACGCAATGATTTCCAAATCCACCCCACACTGACATGCCCATCTCAAGACACAAACCAAAACTCAACTATGTACATCAACACATGTCCATCACACACATATACTGGTTGGCATTGCTTGTGTAAACCCACATTTTCACATGCATCAACCCAATGAGCGAATCCCACACATGGAACTAACATATGAAAATGTATTATGTACATAAATAAATAAATAAAATGAAAGCATACCAAAATATCAAACATGAAATGAAAAGCATGTGAAAAAGATGAGTGAATGAAAATGATAACCAATCGTGAATTTGAAAGAAAAACAGTTATAACTCTCCCTCCACCAACGCAAATCCAAAGGAAATGTAAAAACATGATATCCATTGTTTCATGTTCATAATGAAAACTAAAAAAGATAAATCAATCCATAGTCCAGCTATTTACATTACATTGTCAGGAGAAAAAAAAAATCCATTTCTCCATGTCCATAATGAAAAAAAAAATCCAAATTAATCCATGATCAAACTATATACAATCCATGGTCCAAAATTAAAATCCATTAATCCATGTGCAAAATTCCCAAAAAAATATCAAATGAATCCATTGTCCAACGATGTAAAGGGTCCACGAGCCCAACCAAACAAATGAAACCTACCTAAGAAACTACCTAAAAATGAAACTATATACAAATGTGTGTGGCGTTGTCCATTGACCACAAATAAAAGGAAAAGGAAACCTAACTCTAAAAACTATTTACAATGGCAGCAGGCTAGTCCGACGGCTCACTTTTGGATGTCCCGGGCCAGGGCATCATCGAACTCCCGCTCAATGTCCTGGAGGCGGTCCTCTTCCATGGCCCCGAGGGTTCGCAGGACATGTTCTCCTCCAACTCCCAGCGAATTGCCTCGAGGCACTCAGCCCGCCTCAGGGCCCTCCGCATGGAGTTCTCCACCCTGACCATTGTGAGCCGTGCCTCTTCAGTCCGCTGCTGCTCCGCATCTATGGCGTGGCCCAACCGCTGCCACGCGGGAGATTCTTGAAATCCAGGGTCCTCCTGCCCTATGGCCGATGCCTGCCCCTCCGATGTTGAAGGCCCCGAGCCATCATGGCTCCCACCTTGTTGCTGATGCTGCTGTGCCTCTGCCTGTGCCCTGGCTCTTGCTGCCTGCACCTCCTCCTCCGGCTGGGGTGCAGTTGTTGAGGTGGCCACCCCTGCTGGACGTCCGACTCCCGACTGTGGCAGGGATGTGTCCTCCACCAGCCTGGCTGCAGGGTCAGAGGCAGCTCCACAGGGTACCCAGGTGATACATGGGTGGGAAGATGGCATGGAGGACGACTGGTGCATAGGGGGTTCAGGCGAGGAGGGGGTCGGAACAAGGTCCAGGAAAAGGAGGAATCCGGCCCTGGTGAGCTGTCCCAGTAGGTCAACGCGGTCAACAAGCCATTCGAGATGACGTGCAGTCTTCACATGAACAGACTGCAGGTCACCTCGCATGGCCCGTTGACGCAACGCCACCCCACCCAGGACAGGCTCAACCCGGTCCCGGATAGGCACATCCGCAGGGAGAGGAAGGCCAGTTGTTGTGCGCTCATCCCCTCCCTGAAAACGGGTCTGGACGTAGGCATCCCTGCTGGAGCCAGATGATGCAGTGACAAGATCAGGGACAGGATTGCACACAGGCACCTCCGCGGCGGCCTGTGCTGCCTCCTGTCCCTGGTCCTGCACTGCACAATTAGCACCAGTGGAATGCCCACCTCCAGACCCCGTGTGTGTCCCTTCCACGGCCTCCTCCTCCACCAAACCCCCCACCAACCTGGATGACTCCATGCCATCTTCCTCCGTCGGACCCTGTGGGGTCTCAGCTGCCCCTTCTGCTGCCGAGGAGTCCACCTCCAACCTCCGCCTCTTGGACCTACCCTCGGCAGCTGCGGCCTGGGACGTGGCACCAGACTCCTCACTCCCCGACGAGATGACAATCTGGGAGGGGAGCCGGGCCTTACGTCTCCGGCTGGTGGTGCGATCCCTGCTGCTGTGCTCCACAGCACCCTCTCTGCCCTCTTCATCAGTCGACGCTGCAGACAGGGAGAGATAAAACACAGGCATCAGGGCACAGTACATTGGACTGATACACACATGACAGTTGTACATGAGTGGCATAGTCAAAATTCAGACACGGCATCACACTCCACGACACACATGTCATTTTAACTCACACACATGAGCATTTCCACAGCAATATTGCACCAGGCTGCAGCATCCATACACATTCAACAGCATGTACAGCCAAAGGTGAGCCGGACATCACATGAAACAATGGGAGTGCACTAGACAGGCACACACGCCACCACACTTACATGCATGTGTACATATCCAACTGTCGCAGTGATGAGATCGCCATACATGTCACATCTGACATTCAGCCTTCTACATATCAGTGTCACGTGCATCCATGTTGCATCACAGTTGCACAATTGTCAAATACACATACATGCACATGTACACAGTGCAGATACTTGCCTAATGAACCAACATCCATGCCACAACCATGCCAATGTACATACACAGAAATTCAAACATGTGTGCTCCCACACCTTCATTTGCTCAGCATGCTTACCAACACATACACCATCGATGTGTCTCACACCTGAGAGGACTCACATGTGGCAGCCTCATGCCCATGTTCATACACATCCCTTCATGGCCCTACAAAAACACATGTGCAACCTGCACACTACTGGCACACCACGACACGCAGAGCGTCCAATTACCATGCATGTACACTTACCGCTCGACTCCAGACGGGTCTCCCTCTCAAGGATCTGGACGTAGAGCGCTGGGCATATGCGTTCCAGGACCCTCATTTTGTGGTCTGACAGCTGGCCCTGGTGCCCCTTGGCATCCACTGCCTTCGAGAGGCACCGGGCCTTGTTGAGGGTCCTGGACCTGAAGTCCTCCCAGCGCTTCTTGACATGATGTAAGTCACGGACTGCCACCCCCTTCGCATTGATGGCAGTCACGATGTCCATCCAGATCCTGGTCTGTCCTTCATAGTCGGCGCGCAAACTTCTGAAGAGGGCATCATACTGCCCCAGGACTTTCTCCACCAGGACACCAACTTCCCTGGCACTGAAGCTGGTGGCCCTCTGCCTCTCTGGCTGGGGGTTGCCAGTGGTCTCAGATGGTGTTGTGCCCGACATGGCAACCCCAGAGGCAGGAGTGAGTGGGCAACTGGGTCCTGGGGCTGGGCTGTGGAGCGATGGAATCCCAGTCGGGAGTCTTCGGTTCCAGCAGGGGTGGTCACAGCAACTGCACCCCTGGCTAACGTGCAGGCAGCAAATGGCAGGGCACGTGGGCAGCAGGCAGTCAGGCAGCAGCAGATGGCAGGTGGGAGCGTGCTCGGGGCTCTGGGGGGCAGGAAAATGGCCTTCAGGGCAGGAGCATGGTCTTCCATGTGTGTAGGCATGGCCAGCTTGATACGGAGTGAATTGGCATGTGAAAAAAGTGCACGTCAGTGTGAAATCCGAGGAAAGGCCCTTAACGCGTAAGTGCGTCAGCACACGTACACAATTTCATTGGACCAAAGGCCCTTAGCGCATAAGTGCATCTGTGACGTATCGCGCACGGGCGTTGCCCTGGCACGGGTTGAAGATCCCACGTGGCTTTCCATTGCTCTGCACGTGCTTTTCGTGGGGTGCGGTGCGGAGCGTGTATTTTCCAGCCGTTGGGGTTCACACGCTATTACTTCACAGCGGGTGGGTGTTGGCTACGCGTTCTTCTACACACACGGCAGACGGTGAGTGGTATCCCACTCGCCCAAGGCCAATCGCGTGTGAAAATTCCCGCGAACCCCAGTAATATACGTACCCCACTCACACAGGGCCAACCACATGTGAAAATTCCCACGAACCCCAGTAATACACGTACCCCACTCGCACAGGGCCAATCGCGTGTAAAACTTTCCGCAAACCCCAGTAATACACGTATCCCACTCGCACAGGGCCCTTCGTGTGTGAAAATTCCTGCCAACCCCAGTAATACAGATACCCCCCTCGCACAGGGCCTTTCGCGTGTGAAATTCCCACGAACCCCAGTAATACACGTACCCCACTATCACAGGGCCCTTCGCGTGTGAAAATTACCGCGAACCCCAGTAATACATGTACCCCACTCGCACAGGGCCCTCCGCGTGTGAAAATTCCCGCGAACCCCAGTAATACACATACCCCACTCGCACAGGGCCTATCGCATTGAAACTTCCCACGCACCCCCGAAATACACACACACGCTATTTTTCACACAGCGGGTGTCCGTGTTTGTCGCGTACCCCTTTTTTTATGGCCATACTGGCCTGTGTGTTGATCGCGTACGTTTTTTTTGGGCTCCTGGCTGCCACACCGTACTACGTGTGTCATTTTTGCACGCACGTGGGCTACTGGGGGGCGCTTGTCTCTTTTTCTTCTTTTTATGGGGTGCCTGTGTGTTGCGTGCACGTAATTTTTCCTAGGGGGCCACAGTATGGGACATTCATCATAGCTGTATATACGTGCTTTTTGTTTGCGCACACTTTTGTAATGCGCAGGGACGCTACCGCCTGCCTTCGTGTGGCGGACTTGTTTAGGCGTGTGCGTGTCTTTGCCCGTGCGCGGGTTTGCCCTATTCGATTCCATGAATACATGTGGTTTGCGTGCGTGTGGGCGTTCCGTGTACTTCCCAGCAGTACATCCCCAGTTGCACCTTCTTTTTCACGCGTTGTTTCCCATTCTGCGTGTTATGCCCCATGTCCTGCCACTTTTTGGTGTGTGCGTGGACGTTGTGCACTTTCCCTGTGCACGTCGCGCACGCCATTTGAGCTGTTGCAATGATGTGTGCGCCCGTGTGCGCCACGCTCAGGTTTGGTGCACATCCCAAGGAAAACACGCGCAGGTACTTCAATGAATCGCACGCGTGCGCGTACGCCTGTTTTTTCATGCTTGCGAAAAGATTTTCGGAGCACGTTTGTTCCATGAATCAGCCCCTGAGTCTTTAGTAGTGCTTGTGCAGAGAAACCAGTCTCACACAGATATGAAGACCTGAATGGTGTAAGAGATTTCTCTGTATAAGTCTACATATTTTGATGAGACAGATAACCAAAATACACTCAACGAGAGTTTCCTAAACTGGAATTCGAATATGTGGTCGCTATGAAGCTCAATTAGTTATTCCTGAGTGTCTGCTAGGAAAGTGGCTCCTAACTCTGCTAAAAAGATTGCACCCCAGTCATTGACATTATAATTGTGCTCTATGAAGTATGTCTCTACATTTGCTCCCAGAGAAGCGACATGATCATCCCTTATTCTGAAACACCTGGAAAGTCATATTCAGTTTCCACAAGAGCATCCGCTAATAAAGGGAACGCATTAGTAATGCCATCTTCAAGTCAACGTTTCAAAAGGTCCAGCTTCTTTTTGAATTAAGGGATCTTTGCTTCTGATACAAAAGAAGTGTTATCGTTTCCTTGCAGAGAGAGCCTCAAGAGATTTAGTTTGTCAAAAATGTCAGCCTGGTAAGCCAAAAGCACAAGGCAGCGTAGATCACATAATTGCTCTGCTTTGACCCATTCAATATCCAGAAGCAAGTGGCAGACTTCATTTCTCAGCTCATTCACATGGATTAGCACCTTGCCCCTGGCTAACCGTCTCACTTCCTTGTGAAACAGTAAAGCGTTGTGCTCTGCTGTCATGTGTAAATGCAACTTTGCAAATAGACAGGCTCTTGAGGGATGCACTTTATGATATTAATGATCTGCACAACTGACGTCAGCGCCTCTCAAGGTCCATGTTCCTAACATCAAGGGCCTCCCAGAGTATCATGCAGTGAGTCCACATGATATGTGGAGCCACTGCTAATAATATGGCTTTCACGTGTGCCCTGGAGCCACACACGGCAGGAGTGCCATCAGTACAGATATCTTCATAGGATTCAAACATCAAGCCATTTGAATGCATAAGGTTGTCCACAATGTCAAGCAGTACAGACACAGTCGCTCTTTCCTGGATTGCCATGCAAAACAACATATTTTCCGATAGTTCTCCTTCATGAAAATACATGACATATGTCCATCCTTTGCTATGTCAGTGGCTTCACGCAACTCCAACTTGATTTCAAGCTTGAAAATAATTGTGAAGTCATGCCCAGTCTACAACGGAGCAGCAGATAGTGGTGTCAGAGCATGGGATGGTTTTGTACTTCTCTGCTGCCCTGTCGCCAAGCATTACCCTGTTTTACTTTGATTATTGTTAGCAGTAACACTTTTTCATCTGTGAAGGGATGGTTGTTTTTTGCATGAATGTATGCAATGTGGTCTGATGCTTTCAAAGCATTTACAGTCTGACGAATCCTTGAATGTCGTCACTTCTCCCTGCGGGAGAGTCCCTTCCCCTGGGGCCAGGGAGTTGAGGCTGCTACATGATAGTCCCCCTCATGGTGGTACTCAGTGGGAGGATCTCATAGGGAGAGATTCCTCCTCTAAGGAACAAGGACGCCCATTCGAGGGAAATGCAGTATGCCAACCCTTCATGACCTCCACACACCTCTTACCCATCCTCCTATCCCTTCACTCAACCCTCTGTAGCCCACACTTCCATTTGTCTCTGTAGCATTAAAAATCCAAAATTAACTGGGTATGAAGAAGAGTATGATGACCTTAGAAAGTCTTCCCTGGATGGTACTGGGATGAGAAGAACATACAGAGGAATGAAGAGTCCTCAAGAGAACGTACTTACATGTTCTGGTTGTTTTGATAGATTCAAAGCAGAAAGGGATGAAGGACCTACCAAAGGAAGAAGCTCTCTGTGGACGAGCAGCTGAATGCCTCTACAGGAAGTCCTGCCCCTATTCTGCCTATATGTTGGAATGCGGGAAATTGCGACATGTACAACTCCAGTAATGGTACCCATCACACAAAGAGCCTTTGAGACAAGATATCGGGCCTCAATACAAATCAGGCGGTCCGGAAATAACAGTGGTGGTAAACCCTCCACCACCGTTGTTTCCGGACCGCCTGATCCTCACTCCTGCAGGCGGGAGGTGATGTTCCCGCCAGGTTTGACCTGGCGGGTTTAACACCGCCCGCCTGCAGGCGGCCGAGGAAACACCGGCAGCATTACGAGATGCTGCTGGTGTTTCCATGATCCCCCTTCCCATTGAGTCAATGGGAATGGGGATTAACACCATTCCGCCTCCGTGATTCCCGGGGAAACCGGGGTTGTAATGCCCCGGTAATTCCGGGAATCACGGAGGCGGAATGGTAATACGAGTCCGACGGTAACCAGGCGGTTTTACCGTCTCGGTTACCGCCGGACTCGTAATGAGGCCCATCTACTGAGAAAGCCCTATGTGATGTATCCCCGAAGAAATGTTGGTCTCCTGAGAGAGGACCCTGAAGAAGTATGAAGATGTGAAAAGGAGAGGCTAATGATGTCACTAGATATGAGAGTGATGCACCAAGAAAGATGACCAAGGAAGAGTATGCATGGACAATATAGAATCCGATGGCGAAGTAAAGAATCGAGAAGATTTTCATGTGTGGAATGAAGATTGCACGAGTGAAGAAGCACTGCAGAAAATGCAAGTCATTTTATAACTGTACAGATGCCGTAACGCAAGTAGAGTAAGTAATCATAAAGGCTGGCTATATGTAGTGAATAAATTGCAGGCATTGCCGCCAATATGTATATATGTGTAGAATCTGGACATTCGATGCCACAATTTTAGTAAGCTCAACCCGTGGAGAAAGGAGGATTGATGGCTGTGAATGTGTCGCAGCAAAGAATATGCCGAAGCTCGAAGATGGACCAAAGAAAGACTGCTTGGCCTGGTGTCAAAGGCTAAAAGGCAGCCACAACTGGTTATCACTCCTCGGAGAACAGTGAGCATGAGAAGCCGAGGCATCCCTTGTTAAGTTGCAAAGAGAGAACACCATGAGTGCCAAGTTTCCTTATTCAGGATAATTAAATGCCATAAAATGGGTTGATTCCCAATCTCTGATAATGTGAGTCCAAGATGGAAATAGATGTGGGCATGCAAGCCTGAACCTTGATAAGTGCAGGCTCACACTCCCAGAGATGAGAAGCTACTGCAGGGCCAAGTTGAAAGACAATCTGAATGGCAAACAGCATGAGTGATGAGGGATGATGGGCTAATTGTGTGGGGAGGTACGGTCAAGTTCACCCACCAGCACCTGTGATACCAGCTTACATGCTGCTAGAGAATTGAATGTTCCAGAAGGATACAAGCATGCCAACCAATTGTAGAAGGCCATATATCGAAGGGCCTTATAATTTGAGAGCCAATGATACATCTTGTTTCTAAACACTGTCGAAGATGACTTGAACTAAGGGAAGGCATGAGTTGCCCACCTAACTGTAGACATCCAATCACAATCCAATTCCTTATAGAAAGTATACTTAGATATTCCCCTTAGTCCTATTGCAATCATGCATAGGTTTTTAAAAAAATGTTTTAAAGAACTTTATTTTTGAATTTTCAACTGTTATACAACAATCACACCCACATTAGGACGTCCTGTGCATCGACCGAGACCCCCACCCTCCTCTGTCTCCCCGGACCATTCCCTCTCTCAGTTTGTTAAATTGATAATACGTTGATTCATCCTCCTCGTATATCTTTTAATGCGCTGACTTCAATTATCAAGTAAGATCAGACTCAGCGTCCTGGGAGCCATGTCTTTCTGACGAGGAAGATAAGTCCTCGTCTGCTTCGTTTATTAGGTATGTTATAAATGGCCCTCAGATATCGGGAGGGCATGCGTGTTGGGGCAGTGTCTTGATGAAGTCAGATTCTATGTCCTGGCAGTAAAGAATGTCTTTCTGCCACTTTGTGACTGTCGGCGCTGGTGCTCGGCCCCATGATATGGCGACTCTTCTGCGCACTAGAGTTAGCAGTAACCCAGCTAGTTTCCTCACTGCCGGCGACAGCTGATTTGTCAGTCCCAGTAAGGCTATCACCGGGATCGGTCGTGTTTCCTCTCCCTTGATCGATGCTGTCATCTGAAGGACCTGAGTCCACAACAGTGTCAACTTCGGGCAGTCTCATGCTAGGTGCATGAAATCAGCAGTGTGACTTCCACATCTTTCACACCTTGCGGGTACCTCTGGTTGTTGTCTGCTCTTTTTGGCAGGGGTGATGTATGTCTGGTCAAGGAAATTAAAGTGGATTTGTTTGAAGCAGGAGTTGAGGGCGGTTTTTTGTGTTTGACGCAGGATAAATGTCCAATCCTCATCCGGGATTGTGAATTGGAGGGAGCTTTCCCATCTTGCTTTTGTGCGTGGGTTGACTGGCACTGTGTCCTTTAGGATGGATTTATAGATGGATCAAACTAGTCTGCCCTCGCCCTGTGCTTGGATCACATTGTGTAATAGTTGCCAGGTTGGGGGTTGCTGCGGAAAGGAGGGGAATAGTGCTTGGAGCGTGTATCGGGTTCTAAAGTATAGGAACTTGTCTAGGGGCGTGTCGGCACCTCTTTCTAATGCTTGTTGGGGTGTGATGAAGGTTCCTCCACTGAACAGGTCACCTAGAGTGCTTATCTGTAGCTTCTCTACCCATTGATGGAATACCTTTTCCGAAGTCAGAGGGATCCTGGGTATGAACTTCACTGGGAGGAGGGGAGAATATCTTACTTGGATTTTGTACTTTTCTGCTAGCTTCCTCCAGATCCTGTAGGTCACGAGGACCACGTTCATGGTGTTAAAGGGTACCGGGAGCTGACTTATAATGACTGCCCTCTGTAAGTTAGGGGTTGCTAGGACACGTTCAATCTGCACGTGCGGCCTGATGAAATGTGTTGTGTACCAGTGGCTGAGGAACTGCGCCTGGGCAGCCCAGAAATAGCGTTCAAGGTCGGGGAGGTCTAGTCCCCCGCTGGATACTGGAAGTATCAATGTTGAGTAAGCGACCCTGACCGGTTTGCCTGCCCATAGCAAATAGAGGACCAGGCTTTTGACTCTCTTTAAGAAGGATTTGAGGATCAGAATGGGGATATTAGTAAAAAGGTATAATGGTTTCGGCAGGATCACCATTTTGACAAGTGAAGCTCTTCCCCAAAGGGTCAGCGGGAGAGACTGCCAGTGATGAACTTTCTCTTGTAGTGTTTTTATTACCCCCTCGTAGTTGTCTCGGAATACCTCAAGATAGTTTAGTGACATTAATATCCCCAGGTACCGCACCCGTGAGGTCTCCCATGTGAAGTGATAATCATGAGTGAAAGCTCCGGTCCCCGGGGTGAGTGGGAAGATGATGGATTTAGACTGATTGATTTTTAAACCGGACATTGCCACAAACTTGATTACCTCTCTCATCACTGGGTTTAGGTTTTCACTGGGGTTGCGAATGAATAGCGCTACATCGTCCGCACAGAGGGCTATGATCAGCTTGTGTGGGCCGATGCTGATCCCTCTGTGGAGTTGTTGGGATCGGAGGTTCGACGCTAGAGGTTACATTATTAGCACGAATATTAGCGCCGAAAGCAGACATCCCTGCTAGTGCCTCGTTGTAAATGGATTGTGGAGGACCTTGCAGAGCCCACTAGTATGTTTGCTTGGGGGTTATTGTATAGCAGGGAGACCAATCTTATGAAACGTGCACCTAGGCCCATGGGAGGGAGCACTGAAAATAGGAAGGGCCATTCCACTGAATCAAAGGCCTTTTTGGCATCTAGCAGTACAGCCATGGCCTGATGAGAGGGGTCAAGGGCCTCGATAATATCAAACAGTCTCCTGATGCCAAATGTTGTATTGCGGCCAGGCACAAATCCCGCCTGATCAGCAAGTACGAGAGCGTGCATCAGCAGTAGCAATCTGTGAGTATTTTCGCTAAAATTTTGTTGTCGAGGTTTAGAAGAGATATGGACCTGTAGGATGGACAGTCCTCTTGGGGTTTGACAGCTTTGTGCAATAGTATTATATTGGCCTCGTGGGAGGACTGTGGAAGGCAACCCGTGTCTAGTGCCTCAGCGTACACCTCTGCTAGAAGGGGGGCAAGGGTGTGGGCAAATGCTTTATAGAATTCTCCCGTTAGGCCATTGGGCCCCAGAGCTTTGGTGTTTGGAAGGGTTTTAATAGCTTCTATTATCTCGTCTGGGGTGATGGGTTCGTTGAGGGGTTCGCGCAGCACGCTCTCCACCCAGTAGAGTTCGGTGTCGTCGAGGTATTTTTTCAGGGTGGCAGTGTCTGAGTTGTGTTTCAAGGAGTACAGGATCGCGCAGCACGCTCTCCACCCAGTAGAGTTCGGTGTCGTTGAGGTATTTTTTCAGGGTGGCAGTGTCTGAGTTGTGTTTCGAGGAGTACAGGTTTTGGTAAAAGGTTTTGAATTCTTCCACTATTTCTTCATCAGTGTGCACCAGCGTACCTTGTCTGGTCCGTATCCTGTCGACTGTCGTCGGTTTCCTGTCAGCGTTCAGAAGTCTAGCGAGGAGGGCACCTGGCTCTTGGCCTTCTCCGTACTGACGGACTTGGTTGTTTCTTCTCAAGAATTTTACCTCCCATTCAGCCGTGGATCTGAACATTTCCAGCTCCTCTTTAAGTCCTGCTTGGGAGTGTGGATTGTTCATGGTGGAAATGTTAAGTTCTAGGTGCTTTAGTCGTTCTTCGCTGGAGGACAGTTCCCGTCTGATCAGCTTAAGGATGCCGTTCTCCTTAGCCAGGCAGATGCCTCTTACAAAACATTTCAATGTTTCCCAGATTGTGCTGATCGAGTTCACGGTGCCCAAATTCATTTCTAAGAAAGCCAAAATTTCGTCCCACCGGAGTTCTGAGGCAAACACTTGGTCTTGTAGGGACCCAGGTTTGAAGCGCCAGTGCAGTAGGTGAGATTTGGTGATTGCCGGGCTGCAGATAAGGGCTACCAGGGAGTGATCTGAGAAAGTTCTGGGAAGGATTTGACATGGCCCCCAACAGAGTGGGCCCTTGGCCGAGATGAACAGGTAATCAATTCTGGAGCTAGTGTTATGCACTGCTGAGTGGAATGTAAATTCGCGTAGCTCACAGTTGCTGTGTCTCCATGCGTCTACGAGATCGGAGGTTCTACATATTTCTTGTATCTGGAGGCTGGCTTAGGACCTGGTCGATCTCGTGGTCTGCGACCTGTCTTTCAATGGGTCTAGGGTGGTTTTCAGGTCACCTCCCCAGATGATCATTGTGGAAGTGTGTAACGATAGGTTTGTGAGCACCCAGTCAAAGTTGTTAGCCCATTCCACATTGGGACCGTAGGAGTTGACCAGGGTGATGTCTCTCACCAAAAGTGATCTGCCTTCAGTGTCTTTCACAGTGCTTATCAGCCTGAAGCCTGTTTTACGGTTGATCAGTATCGCCACTCCTCTGGCGTATGACGAAAATGAGGAGAAATATCTGTGGCAGCCCCAGTGTCGGGCCCATTGGTGTTCTTTTTCAGGTAAGAGATGCGTCTCTTGGAGCATGGCCACATCAATGACATGTCTTTTCAGGTACTTCAGGATCTTCCTGGTTTTAGACGGGAGGTTGCCTCCCCTAATGTTCCATGTGGTGACTTTGAATTGTTCGCTCGGCTTGTTGGTTGGAGCTGATATTGATATTTTTGAGTTGCGAGGGCGCAGGGTGTCATTGACGGCTTCAACGCCTGAGTGTGGGAGGTTTCCATTGCGCGAGAGAGAGGGCATAGTGTGGTCTGGTGGTCCGGGGGTTGGTGCGGGCGGGTGGCTCAGGAGTGCAAGCCCATCCCCCTCCTTCAACTTCCTTCCTTACACGGGCAACCCCCAACTCGCCCATTCGTGTGCTTGAACGGAGTAAGGGCCGCAATGGTGCGTGTCCGTTACCTGAAATCCCACCCATTAACAGTGAACAACTGAGTTAACTTTTGCTTTGCAAGGGATACAAGGGGCCTCCCAGGCTGCACGGCCTCGGAGTACATGACTCCTGTGGTTATTTCAGTTTAGAAGCTGTGTTGTATCCATAGGACTTGTGCTTCCGATCTTGAGTTAGTTATATTGGGTTTCTGTGGAATCTTTCCCTCTGCGCGCATGTCTGATTGGAAGTTGGACCGGGGCAGCCTGCACGGTCTAGGAATTTGTTTGCTTCCTCCGGTGTCTTGAAAAAGTGAACTTTACCCCCATGTTGCACTCTCAACTGGGCTGGGAATGGCATGGAGTAGAGTATTTGATTGTCTTTAAGACTCTGTCTGACAGACGTAAAGGATTTTCTTTGTGACTGGACTGCCAGGGAGAAGTCGGGAAAAAGTGTATCTTGTCTCCGTCATGGTGTATTTCACCTTTTTCTCCGGCCAGCCGAACGATAGTATTGCGATCTTTATAGTTAAGTAATTTCGCTATTATCGGCCTCGAGGGCGCGCCTGGAACGGGTTTGGAGGATGGAATTCTATGGGCTCTCTCTACTACGAACATGTGAGAGAGTGCTTCTCTACCAAACAGGGTAGTGCAGAGCGCCTCGATGAAGTCTTCCATTGTGGATTGCGGTGTATGTTCTCTCACCCCGACAATTCTAATGTTATTTCTTCTCGACCGGCCTTCCAAGTCCTCACATTTTGCATTGGCTGCTTTAATTTGTGTTTCTAGTTGGGCGACTTTTGTTGCCAGGGTCGCTGCGCCGTCGTGTAGATTAGATACGTGCTGCTCCACCTAGTTCAGGCGTTCGGTGTGGGTGTCCATGCGGTGCTGTATGGGATCTACTTTGGAGGAGAGACTGTCCATTTTGTTATTTAGGTTACCTATACCGGCCTTCAGGTCGAGGAGGAGTCCTTTGATGTCAGTGGCAGAGGTTTCCTCATCCATTAGGTGTGAATTGGCCATCGGGGGTTCTGGATCTTCTTGGTGTCCGGGGGTTTTGGGGACAGTTCCGGTCCCAAAGGTCAGCTTCCTTTGGGATCTGTCCGTTTTACCCATTGGTATTGGGTAGCTGGTGGTGGCCTTGTGTGGTAAGTGGGGTTCACCGCTGTATATCGGAGCACCGGCGATGCCTCTGTGCCGGGACAGAGCTTGAACTGGTTGGAAGACTGCCAACGGCTAAGCCGAGACTCTTCAGGGCTAGGTGGCAGGGTGCAGCATTTAGCTCAGGTTTGGCCTGCAGGCCTGAGGTTGCCGGGAGGGCTCAGAGGCTTGGGATTAGGTTCTAGGCTGAGAGTGTACTGTTTTATAGAAGGAGAGACTCAGAGGTATTTTTCTTGGTGGATGAGGAGGAAAGCCGGGGGGCAAGGAGTCTCCTTGCTTCGCTAGATTTGGGAAAGGATGG
Source organism: Ambystoma mexicanum (assembly GCF_040938575.1). Lineage (NCBI taxonomy): Eukaryota > Metazoa > Chordata > Amphibia > Caudata > Ambystomatidae > Ambystoma > Ambystoma mexicanum. The sequence goes on along the minus strand of NC_090922.1, from coordinate 1,321,967,752 downwards.
CCCAGACTTGCGTGGATTTGCGCTGATGATGTATCCTATGGAGGGTGAGTTGGCAAGTAGGTGTTAACCTTGGAGAGGCAGGCTGCTCGGGTGCGGAGGGATCTAGGCAGGAGCGCAGGGCACCAAGCCCACACTGTGCATGCACGCGCTGTGCCTGTTATATCCAGGCGCTGGAGGGATGTCTGCCGCCAAGCTCTGCTGGTCTTCCTGCGGCGGTCGCTTGAGGATTATGGCCTTGGGGGCGGTGATCACAGCTCCCGCACTCCTCCGCGCACACTCTCCCTCACAGGCGCGGAGAGCGGGAGGCGCCTCGGTCAGCCACGGCACCGCGAGTGAGGAAAGAGCTACGGGAGGGGAGGCCCTGGGGAGGAGCGCACATCTGCGACTCGCCTCTCGCTTCCCCCCACTGCTGTTGGTGGCAGGGTCTGCTTTTCGTGGGCGCAAGCTGCGGCCTGCAGGGGACCACTGCCCTTACGGTCCTGGGCGTCAGGCTGCGAAGACGTCTCTACGAGGGGAGGGAGGGGGGTTTCACTCTCCGGTCCCTGGATCGCTCGGCCTGCTCCCCACGGGAGTCTGCTGGAAGAAGGGGGGCTCTGCCAGTCGGACCCCAGCGCAGCCTCGGGCTGCCGCACAGCGCCTCCGAGTAGGATGGGCTCCCACATCTGCCGTTGGCGCCGGAACAGGATGGTCGTGTTGGGGGTCGCGGCTTCCCCGTTTTGGCCCCAGATTTGGTGAGTGTGTGGGACAGTGACTCCTCTGCTGGGATGATGGTTTGCCAAGGCAGCAAGTTACTGACTTACAGAGGATTTATCAGGATTGGTTCGCGACGATGCGGGAGCTCACTCGGAAGCGGCCATCTTGGGTGGCCCTCTAGCGCCCTCTCTGCATAGGTTTTTGAAGTTTGCCACGTAGTATGACATTACCTATGATGAATTTTCATTATAAAAGTGCTGTTTTTTATGAAATGTGTTGAGATCATGCTGTGCGACATCAGTTGATGTCCGTTGTACTCTCTATTTTAGACAAATGAGAATAAAACAGACACTTTGCCAACTTCGTGTGTCGGTCTTCTTATCTGGTGTGAGAGTTATTCTTCATCCCATCCATCGTACAATGTTTTACCTTAATTAAAAGGACCATAAGGGTTCACTTGGTAGCATGTCGAATAGTTGGATAGCAACACCCATCGACCAGCAGGACTCCAGTATTTTGGACAATTGAGTACCCTCTGCCGTCTAGCCAGAAGATTGCGAGGTTTCCTGTGGAGAGCGGCTGATATAGAATACTTGCAAGAAAATCGAGACAGGTGGGACGGGGCCCTCTTTGACAAAATCCCTCCTGGTTTCCACAGACGCTTTGCGGATGGTTGGCGAAAGTGGTCGATTGGAGGGGGGAGTCGATACCGAAGGCCTCAAGCTAAAAGAGCGAATGGTGAATAGACTAAGGCGAATGGAAAACTGAGGGAATGGGATTGTGGTAGTTAAAAGTAACTGGTAGTTAAAAGCAACAGGTATTTTAAAAGTAACGGGTAGTTAAAAGTAACATGTAGTTAAAATAACAGATAGTTAAAAGTAATGGCTAAAGTACTGGGTAGCTACCAAGTAACCAGGAAAAGTAACGTGTGATTTTTTATGTGTAAATACGAGAAAAGGAGGCCCAGGAGTCCTAACCCAAGGGGATTCCGAAGGAGTTGTCATACACTTCAGTCGAAGATCCATACAAGATGACAACTCAAATCCTGTGATCAGGGTATAATTAGGGGCAGAAATAAGCGGAGTGATCACTGAGGATAAATGTGAAGAGTCACCTAGTTTTTATGTTTGTGTATTTTTGTGGTATATTAAGGTGTCGAAGAGCGTGAATTGTGTAAGAAGAGTTGAAAAGAGGGCAAGGAGACATAGGGGGTCATTACGACTCCTTGGAGGATCGGGTAAGTCCCCATTCAGTAAACCATTCCCCATTCCCATTTGAGCCCCCATAGTGCTCAATGGGAATGGGGAAGGTGCTAATAACGGGCCCGCAAATTGCAGGCCTGTTATTAGCTCCAAGGTCCCTTAACGGGACCCACAGAGAACGGCTGGTCAGACTAGCCGTTCCTGCTGGGAACCGCTAAGGGACCTCGGAATAGGGCGCTAAGGGTTTACCAGCACCAGCATCATTTCGGTGACCGTTAACTCTTACAGCCCAACTCGTAATGACCCCCATAGTGTCTATTTAAAGAAATTGTGGGTAGCAACTCAGAGGTATGCTGAGATTATTGAAAAAAATAGAGGTATGCGATTGTTGGAGCGGGCTCATATTTGTTGTTTTGATAAAAGGTATTTTTGTAAACACTTGTAAGAATTGACAGTCAATTGAGACTCGTCACAATGGGAGACATTGGGCCTCATTCCGAGTATGGCGGTAAGGGATAGCGGCCACCGGTAACGAGACCGGTGGCGGTAATCCCTTACCGCCATACTCCGAGTTCCCTCTGCGCCCTCGCCCTTAACGCCTGCTTTGAGCAGGTGTTAAAGTCGAGGGCGCAAAGGGGCCTCCAAGCCAATAACGGTGACCGTAATGAACGGTCACCGTTATTTGCATCTTCCCCATTCCCATTGAGCCCTATGGGGGCTCATTCGGGAATGGGGAAGAGCCTTGGTGAATGGGGAATTACCGCCCCGCCAACCTTGGAATGGGGCGGTGATTCCGCCATCCACCAAGGCGCTGCCGGTCCGGGTACGGCGTCAACCAAGGCGTTAATAGCGCCATTGGTTAGCGCCGTACTCGGAATGAGGCCCATTATCCTTTGATGCATTTGTTGAAAACATTGCCGAAAACACATGCCCAAGCTCAAACAGTAGTGACGACAGTCAAGAGGAGACTAAGAGAAAAGAGGAGATCTTTAAGGTCTTACAAAATAGGGAAGAGAAAAGCAAGCGATCAAATGTATCGACAGACATAGAGCGAGAGATGAAGAGATGGAAAGGAGAGAGGGACAAAGCTGATGAAGTAACGCTCATACAGAACAAATGGATGGGAAGACAGATATTACTCAAGCTAGATGGGAAAAGCATTGAGGAATTTAGGCAAACAGAAGATCAAGATTAACATGATATAAAAGACAGGGAATGAGAAAAAGAGAGAAGACAAGCATAAAAGAAAGAGCAGACAGCGGCGAGAACAGATGTACCAGGAAGAGCAACCAAAAAAGGAAGAAAGGGCAGAAGAACAAAGGAAGTATGAGCAATAGAAGAACAGGATAAGCAAGAAATGAAGCGAGAAGAGGAAGAAGTGCAGAAATTAAGAGATAAAAGAATACAAAGACAAAGAGAAGAGGAAGAAAGAAGAGTGGGGTTAAGGAGAGAAGAAAGGAGAAAGGAAAAAGAAAGAGTCAGATGGGAAGCAAATAAGTGAAGAGAAGTAGATGAAGAATTAGAACAAAAAAGGAGGTAATAGGAATGTGATATTGATCGCATTCAGAAAGAATTAATTTAGCCAAGTCCAGTGATACAATGGAGCAGTATAGAAGAGTTCCTCCCTTTACAGGGAGAAATGTCAGGGCCATCTAGAGTAACCCTAGAAGAGGACTTCGATATAGGAAGCATCAGAGATAGAATTGATTAAGCCTATCAGGCCTTAAGAGAAGGTGGTAAATCGGGAAGCCGAGGGAAGGGAGAGCAAACCCAGGTCTTCCAATCCCAAAGCAAAGAGAATAATCCATTCAGTCTTGAGCATAGAGCCTTGTCTTTAAGTAGATTGACCTTAGGCAAGGTGAAGGGGATGACAGTCATACTAGTTGGGGACTAGATATGTCAGATGAGGAGAGATGATCCTTCCATGAGGAAGAGGGAGGAGGTGCATGTGCCCTGGAGGGATGCCTGGAGGCAGACAAGGAAGTAAGATGGTCTGATTTAGAGCAACCTAAGAAAGAATGCCAGATACTATAGCCTATCTAGAGCATCCCAAAGGACGATTGTATAGTGAAAAGAGAAAATTACTGCCATATGTAAACAGGTTAAGGTCATTGCCAGGAAGAAGGCGATCAGGAACTATTGTCCCTACTATGGATAGGCAGACGATGGGAGCCAATTGCGAATCAATATTTACACAGTTTCCCTTATTGGAAAAAGGGGGATGCAAGATTGCAGAATATTCCATGGCCACAGATGGATATGGACATTTTAAGGTGCAAACTCTCCAGATTTAACGGCTGGTGCGGGAAAATGAATTTATGAGTTAGGAAAAATGACAGGATGAAATACCTTGGCAATAGGGGATATTAAGGAGCAGGATATTCAAGTGTCATGGCACAGAACACACGCACGATGGAGCACCATTTAATAATTGTAGGGCTGATGTCTGGCGAGCTCTCAAATTACAATATCCTGATGTATCAGACATGGTTGCGATTATGACACGAAAAATGAAAGAGGTTGAGGATTAGCTTGTTTACATTCAGGACATTCAGGAACGCTGGACTCTTGAAAAGTGTGAGCCTTGGGGAAAGACAGTGGCAGTATTTAACCACATTTTATTTCAGGGATTACCTGAGCAGGTACAGAGGCAACTCAAGAAGCAAGTGGAAATGGAAGCAAAACCATGGCCTATAATACAGTTGACTATAGTGCATCACTGCCGGCTGTTACATGAGAAAAACTGGAAGACAGACGATTTTAGAAAACTTGAGGAAGCCAAGTTAGTCCAGAAGGAATTGTCAAAGTATGCTATAGAAGGGGTGGTATTGACAAGCAGAGAAGGGCTAGGAGCACAGCAAGCAGTGGGTACATTGCAGGAGAATAATCAGCGCCCGATGGACCGAGGAAGACATTGATTTGTACCACAGAGGAAAGGCATGGGCTACAGAGGAAGGGGTGGATATCTGAACGCTCAAAATGGGTTTCAGAATAGCAGAATGAAAATCTTGTCAGATGGGGTCCTCCTATATGTTGGCCATTGGGATAACAAGGCACATTGCATGGGTATGTGGAAGCCAAGGATATGTACAAATTGGTAAATTCTCAAGAGTGGGGACAGCCTATCCTCCAGCATATAGCTCACAAGCTAGGGAAGGATTCCCAAGATCAGACAGTGTATCAGGCACAAGCGCTACACATATACAACAGGCACAGCAGCCACTGCAATCACACCATGCACCATTGAATACACCACAAGGACAATCGCAACATGCCCCCATGCAGATACAGCAGAATGCAAACACAGGACAGTTACTGATACCTAGAATAGGGGGTGTCACTGTGGTGGGAGGGAATACTTTCACAGATATAGTGGTATGTATGTATCCAAAATAGGACAGCTAACAGGGCGACTTGATGTGTTCAGTACTATCTGTGACACCAGACCCTCAAGAGGAACCAAGGGTTGAGGTGACGGTAGGAGACAAATCTTTTTCATTTTTAGTGGACACTGGTGCAACTCGCTCATGAATACGAGAGGGAAAATATCCAATGACGGGAAATGCCATGAATGCTCAAGGATTCTCTGGAGCTACAAGTCGATTTATTTTTACTGATGAATTACCAGTATCTATAGGAAAGTGTGATATGTCTGTTCCACTGCTATATTCACGGCAGACACCGATTAATATTTTAGGAAGAGACTTAATGACAAAACTTAACATGACGGTTTCTTTTGCTGACAAAGGTATAGTGTGCTCCATTCCTGGGATACACCACATGAATGTTGGCAAATTTATATTGGCGCTCACAGGGCAAATGGGTCTGCGAGGTGTTAACATGGCTACCTTGCTTAGTAGGAAAGACTATGAGAATGCCTGATGAGTTTTTGTTTAGACCACAGGTACCTATGGACGAAGAGGGTGGAAAGACCATCCCATTAAAATTAGATTCAGCCATAGTACAAGGGGAAATGGCAATGTTCGAAGGAACAGATGATGAGGGCAGGCCATGGAAAACAGTGATTGCCATTAAGGAAGGGTGAAGATTGGCTGATGTCATTGAAGACAACATGTTTAGAGATGACCAATTAGATGATGAAGTAGTGTTCTTTATGAGCATCGCATATTGGATCAGAATATAGAAAAGGGAGATCCCACTGTGATTTCTTTTACTTACGAAAGTATAGTGTGCTCCACTCCTGGGATACACTATATGAATGTTGGCGAATTGGTTATTGGCACTCACAGGGCAAATGGGTCTGCGAGGTGTGCCGATGGAGCCAGAGGTTTTTCTTTATGGGATTAGCATACTGTTAACATGGCTACCTGGCTTAGTGGGAAAGACTATGAGGATAGTGTGCTCCAGTGTGCTCCACTCCTGCAATACACTAAATGAATGTTGGTGTTCACAGGGCAAATGGGTTTGCGAGGTGTGCCGATAGAGCCAGAGGTTTTTCTGTATGGGGTGAGCATTCTGTTAACATGGCTACCTGGCTTAGTGGGAAAGACTATGTCGATACCTGATGAATTTTTGTTTAGACCACAGGTGCCTATGGACGACCAGGGGGTACAGACCATCCCATTTGAAATAGATGCACCCATAGTATGGGGGAAAGTGCAATGCGCGAAAGGAACAGATGATGAGGGCAGGCCATGGAAAACAGTGATTGCCATTACGGAAAAGTGCAGATTGGCTGACGTCACTGAGAACAACATGTTTAGAGATGGCGCATTAGATTATGAAGTAGTGTTCTTTATGAGCATCACATATTGGACCAGAATAGAGAAAAGGGAGATCCCACAGCGCATGGCAATAATGCAGGAGCATCCAGCATTTTTTGACAAAGACTTGGAGAAAGTGCCAAGTGTTTTATGGACTACAGACCCTTATGATGTAGGCCTACTAAAAGGAGTGGGGGAGGTTAAGATTAAACTGAAAGCAGGAGCGATTTTACCTCGAGGTAGACAATACCCAATGTCTCGAGAGGCAGATGAAGGCATTTTTGAGACTATCTCAGCACTGATGAAACAAGATATCCTGGTACTGTCAGAGTCATCGTGCAATATCGCGATGTACCCTGTGAAGAAATTGAATAGAGGGTCGTGGAGATTCATACGAGACATGAGACTAATTAACCAGATTGTAGAGGCAGAGTTTCCTTTAGTTGCTAATCCAGCAATGATACTATGCAGTATCCCAGTAGAGGCGCGATATTTTATGGTGATTGAATTGAACAGTGTGTTTTTATCAATCCAGTTGCATAAAGACTCGCAAGACTTGACTTTGTTTTCATTTTGTCAAATCTGCTTGAAGCACACAAGGCTGCCTCAAGGGTACTGTGAGTCTCCATCGATCTTTAATCGAGTCCTTCAGATGGACCTAGACAATATTGATTTGTAAAGCACTGTGATACTTTACGTAGATGACATTTTGACCTGTAGCATAACAGAAGATGAGTGTAGACAAGACTCTCAATTCAATTAATGACTATACTAGCAGACAAGGGATACAAGGTAGACAAGGAGAAGCTACAGTATTGTCAAGAAGAAGTATTGTACATGGGCCAGTTGATCTTGCATGAGGGAAAGAAGGTAACACCTGAAAGAGCTGAAGCAATCATGAAAACTGCAAAAGTATACACGTTGAAGCAGAAACAACAAATGTTGGGATTATGTAATTTTGTGAGCGCATGGGTGTTTCACTGCAGGTCATACACAAGACCGATTTTCCTGGCTTTAAAGAAAGCACAGGTGAATAAAGAGAAAATAGAATGGACTGAAGACATGGAGGAAGGATTTGAAGAATGAAAGAAAGCAATTTTTACAGCTCCTGTTTTAATGTTAATGTTAATGCTGAAGGATATTTGTACCGTGCACTATCACCGCCTGAGTGGTCCCCTGGCACTCTGGCGGCTCTGAAAGTGGGAGAGGGGGGATGAGTTAGTGGGAATAAGCTGGAAAAGTGCAAGAGAGCAGTGATTTGCTGTTGGCAGCCTCAGCCCGGTGGGTCCGTTGGCTGGGCTTGGGGTGTTTTATGGTCTGTAGTCGTCGTGTGCTGTTGTGCAAGTCTATGTGCGGTTTGTTTTGTTGTTGCAGTGTAGTGAAGTTTGTGTTGATTTCTGCGTTTTAGGGTTGTGGTTGTGTTTGGTTAGACTTTGAGCGGTGTATGCAGAGAGATGAGATTGTTAGTGGATTGATTAGTTGGCCTTTCTGTCCTTGCAATTATGTCTAGGTATGATGCTTGCTATCATTCACTATTCCTTCTGAGTGTGTGGCACTTGCTAATTTCAAAATTCTGTCTGGATGTGAGGAGGGCTAGTGTGGCGCATGCTAACATGCACATTTCTGTCTTGATGCGACGCAGGCTAAAGTCACGAGTTCCATCTAAGTGTGGTACATGCTAGCATTCATAATCCTATCTAGATGTAACGCAGTCTAGAGTCATGGATTCCATCTAAGTGTGGTACATGCTAAAATTCATAATCCTGGCTAAATGCGAAGCAGACTAAAGTCAAGAATTCCATCTAAGTGTGGTACATGCTAACATTCATATTGAGGAATCCGTCTAAGTGTGGCACATGCTAGAATTCATAATCCTGTCTAGATGCGGCGAAGACTAAATTCAAGAATTCCATCTAAGTGTGGTCCATGCTAAAATTAATAATCCTGTCTAGATGTGACACAAGCTAAAATTGAGAATTCCATCTAAGTGTGGTACATGCTAACATTAACAATCCTGTCTAGATGCGAAGCAGATTAAAGTCAATAATTCCATTTAAGTGTGGTACATGGTAGCATTCATAATCCTGTCTAGATGCGGTGCAGACTAAATTCAAGAATTCCATCTAAGTGTGGTACATGCTAAAATTCATAATCCTGTCTAGATGTGATGCAAGCTAAATTGAGAATTCCATCTAAGTGTGGTACATGCTAAAATTCATAATCCTGTCTAGATGTGATGCAAGCTAAAATTGAGAATTCCATCTAAGTGTGGAACATGCTAACATTAACAATCCTGTCTAGATGCGGCGCAGACTAAATTCAAGAATTCCATCTAAGTGTGGCACATGCTAAAATTCATAATCCTGTCTAGATGTGACGCAAGCTAAAATTGAGAATTCCATCTAAGTGTGGTACATGCTAACATTAACAATCATCTCTAGATGCAAAGCAGATTAAAGTCAAGAATTCCATCTAAGTGTGGTACTTGCTAACATTCATATCGAGAAATCCGTCTAAGTGTGGTACATGCTAGCATTTATAATCCTGTCTAGATGCGGTGCAGACTAAATTCAAGAATTCCATCTAAGTGTTGTACATGCTAAAATTCATAATCCTGTCTAGATGTGACACAAGCTAAATTGAGAATTCCATCTAAGAGTGGTACTTGCTAACATTCATATCGAGAAATCTGTCTAAGTGTGGTACGTGCTAACATTCATAATCCTGTCTAGATGCGGTGCAGACTAAATTCAAGAATTCCATCTAAGTGTTGTACATGCTAAAATTCATAATCCTGTCTAGATGTGACACAAGCTAAATTGAGAATTCCATCTAAGTGTGGTACATGCTAACATTAACAATCCTGTCTAGATGCGGCGCAGACTAAGTTCAAGAATTCCATCTAAGTGTGGTACATGCTAAAATTCATAATCCTGTCTAGATGTGACGCAAGCTAAAATTAAGAATTCCATCTCAGTGTGGCACATGCTAACATTGGCAAGTAGTTATGTTAGCATGTAATGCAGGCAACATTTATAGTCCAGTCAGCCTTGAGTAGATTTCGGTTGGTGGTCACAAATCTCTCTAAGTATGCATGGTGTGAGAACATGGCAATCCACAATATCGAAAGGCAGGGGCTTTTTGGAGTAGAGTAATTGCTCTACAGCCCACCCGTGCCATACTTACAGTTTTTGTTGGTGTCTGTTGACTTCCGGCTTCATTGGCTTTCCCTGCTGACACCTGCAGAAGCGTCTTGGAGCCGCTAGTGTAGGAGCCTCCCTTTGCCTCGGGCCCTTAGCCAGAGGGGCTACCAGGCAGAGGGCTGCCTTGGGAGGTTCATTTAAGACTGGAGAGCTGGCCAATAACGGGTGGAGTGGGGGCCGGGAGGCGGGCGGAGGGAGGGGAAGAGGAAGGAGAAAGGATCAGGTCAAGTCTGCACGCAGGGGCCTGGGAGCACATGGAGACACGGCACCAGATTTGTTTTAAAAAAGGCCCAGATGGGACAGAGGGGGCACACCAGCTCACCTGGGAACGCCGCGTTGTAAATGGCATTGTCCTATGGTGTGCCTGTATGCCTCTGGAGGTGTATGCCCGAGTGGCCAATCACGGGTGGAGGGGGGACGAGCGGCAGGCGGAGGGAGGGGAAGAGGAAGGGGAAAAGATCGGGCCAAGGCTGCACGCAGGTGCCTGGGTGCACATGGAGACACGCCACCAGATTTGTGTTTAAAAAAGGTCCAGATGGGACAGAGGGGGCACACCAGCTCACCTGGGAACGCTGCATTGTAAAATCAAACCCGCACCCCAAATTTCATCCAACAGCGGGATAGACAGCACGGTCTTCCTCTTAGCCTCCCGGCGCTGGTACAGGCAGCACTCCTCTCGAGTCAGCTGGAAAAACTCCGAGGCCCGCAATATCATGGCGTGAAACAAGCCAATCTCGTCGGGCGGCGATGCTCTGGGTGGCAGGGATGGGAGGTCCAATCCTCCATCGTCCGTCCCCATCATCGCTGTATCCGCTCTGCCTCGTCCATCAGAGGGGGGAGGAGGAGGCAATGGATGGTAGGGAGTTGGAGAGAATGAACTCTTACTCTTGTGTGGGGGTTTCCCCAATGGCCCAGGTGTCGTGGGGTCTCTTGCTAGTGACAGGGGCATCCTTGTCCGAATCTCTGAGCACAGAGTGTGAAGCGCCTGAAGGATTTAACATGTACTTTGTTTGCACTAGATGTCAAATAAATGTTTCACTGTCCATGGCTGACCTCTGGATGGCAGCAGTGTGCCAAACATAGTGGTATTGTAGTGACTAGCATTTTATATTAGTTGTCCTCCGTTACTATGGGTTGAGTGAATTTCTCTTAGGTTGAATAGTTAAACTAGTTTACAGGACCTGAAGGTCTAGCTGAAGTTTAACCCCTTAAGTGCCAAGGACGAGCTATCTCGTCCTTGGCAACAGGGAGGTAATCCCAAGGACGAGATACCTCGTCCTTGGCACTTAAGGGGTTAAAGAATTTGCAAGGTGCGACTCCTCTCACTAATGTCTTATTTCAGCAGTTCGCAAAACTGCTGTATTGTTGCTCATGTCATGTCTTCGGTACAAATAACGTCTGGTGACATTAACAATATTAGTGCAAATTTGCTAAACCAATGGGTCTGTTTGCTAATCAAAAACATTTTTATTAGCAAAATCTGCTAATCAATATTTATGTTGCCAAGTTTCTCTTGCTGTTTTTAGAAGCTTTATCATTGACTGAAGCATGTTGTCAGAATGAAACTGATCTTTTAAAATCTGTATTACAAGACTTATTGTTTTAATTCTTGTAAATGTTTGTATTTTATAGTGTGTATTGACTTGTGCTGCATCTTTTATAATAATTCTAACCTTCAAAATAAAGATTCAATAATAAAAAATAAACAAAATATTTTTTTTTTAAAAGAGAGACCCCTCAAGATGCTGAAGCTCTCCTCTGGGGTTTACTAACTCCACAACCGACTTCAAGTCTTCAGTAATCAGTACCATGGTGTTAGGTGGCTGTTTTACAGACAGAACTGCATTTGAAGTACTGGTTGCCAGGCGGCTTCTCTTTTAGGAATCCCCAATTATGCTGAGGAGTTCTTCTTATTTTTACACACTAATGGGACAGTTATTACAACAGTAATTACACAGGGGACTACACTGGGGTACAAACCTGTCATATTAGACAGTGAGATTTTAGACACCGTTATGAAAGGGCATTTTCCTTGTGAACAGTCATTGGCAGCTGCTGTTTTCGCAATTGAGAAATCTACAAGTATTGTGATGGGTTGTTCTATGATGCTTTTTGTGGAGCATGCTCTGTTTGCTATTTTGGAGAAACCCAAGGGTGCATTGACATCTCAGAGAGTTTCTGTATATGAAGTGATCATATTAAATCCAGCAATTGAAATTGTCAGGTGTAAAATAGTAAACCCTGCCACATTTGTAGCTGGGCCAGTGGCAGAGGGCGAGCATGTGCATGACTGTGCGAACTATGAAGAATTTTATGACGACATACTGCACATAAGAGAAAATGCGTTATCAGGAGGGGAGATTCTCTTTATTGATGGCTCTTCAAAAATGTATCAAACAAGTGGAGAAAGGCATTCTGGTGCGTCTCTAGTGAGACATAGAGCAAACAATGAATTTGAGGTTGTAGCAAGTCCAACACTACCGCAAGCGGCAGAATTGTTAGCACTTATTTAAGTGCTCGAGAAACTAGAAGAGCAGGAAGTGATAGTGTACATTGACTCCACCTATTTGACATTGATGATACACATAGGGCTAGCACTTTGGAAAAGGAGGGTCTACCACCAAGCGGATGGCAATCCAGTGCAGCATGCTTCATTATTGGACAGGCTCATTAAGGCACTACAACTCCCAGTAGCCATAGCAATAGTTAAATGCACAGCGCATAGTAAGAAAACTGATTTTATCTCTTGCGGGAATGAAGCCGCAGATGCAGAAGCAAAAAGGGTTGCGTATTCACCAGATATTTCAAGTTTTGATACTCCAGATGTTAAGGAGTAGGTGGTTATGATCATGGTAGTAAATGACAGATTTAATAATTTACCAAGAGCCCAGTTAAAGGAGATTCAAGGCAGTGCACTACAGGAAGAGCCGGAACTCTGGAAGCGAAAGGGGTGTTCTTTATCCCCCACAGAAGCATTATGGTGACAAGACAGTACTGGAAAGCCATTGATGCCAGTAGCATTGTTAAAGGTAACGCTTAAACAGCTGCACTACCCTGCACATGTTACTAGGGAGAGTCTCGCTACAGCAATTGCAGAAGACTGGTTTGTACCGAACCTGCTATAACATGTTGCATTTTATTTAGTTTATGGCATCTTATGTCAAAGGTTTACTGCTGGGCATACACTGCAAATGAGTAGAGGAGTAATTCCTCAACTAAATGGTCCTTTTTAGCATTTACATATTGATTATGTTGATATGCTGCAAGTATGTAATGGATATAGGTATCTGATATCTGATAGGTGGTGTGTCCCTTCTCCAGGTGGATCGAAGCAGGTCCTTGTACACACCCTGATGCCACTTGTGCAGCAATGTTTTTAGCACCATGAAGTCCTTCCCAGATGGGGAATGTGTGAGGTGCTGAGATCCTATAATGGGACACATTTTGTTAATGAAGTATTTGAACAAATAGGATTATTGTTGACTATTAAGAACAAGGTTTCTTCTGCTTATCACCCGCAAGCAAATGGAATATGTGAGAGACTCAAAGGCCTTCTTAAGGAAAGTGTTACCATGCTTAGATTGACACTGAAAAAGGGATGGCTATATTGCCCACCCCTAGCCCTATATGCCCTAAAGAATCAGCCCGGGTCTGACCACCACCTCACACCACACGAGCTACTGACAGGAAGATGAATGAGAATGCCTTTAACTCCTAGAACTGATGGCCAGAGTACTGCTAAACTGTTATGAAATGAATTAAATGAATATTTGACATGTATGCCCGCTAGTATCTCTGTCATTTCAGATCAACTCAAGTGGCAGGGGCATTGGTCTCAAAACACCAATGAAAACCATTCAGCAACCGGATTTTCAAAATTATTATTAACACCTGAACTATCTGCTGGAGATACAGTGCTGATCCGTAACTTTACTAGAAAAATGGCATGAGGCACGATTTGTGGACTCTATGGGCCTCATTCCGAGTATGGCGGTAAGGGATAGCGGCCACCGGTAACGAGACCGGTGGCGGTAATCCCTTACCGCCATACTCCGAGTTCCCTTTGCGCCCTCGCCCTTAACCCCTGCTTTGAGCAGGTGTTAAAGTCGAGGGCGCAAAGGGGCCTCCAAGCCAATAACGGTGACCGTAATGAACGGTCACCGTTATTTGCATCTTCCCCATTCCCATTGAGCCCTATGGGGGCTCATTTGGGAATGGGGAAGAGCCTTGGTGAATGGGGAATTACCGCCCGGCCAACCTTGGAATGGGGCGGTAATTCTGCCATCCACCAAGGCGCTGCTGGTCCGGGTACGGCGTCAACCAAGGCGTTAATAGCGCCATTGGTTAGCGCCGTACTCGGAATGAGGCCCTATGTTGTGTAGGACATCATTTCCTCAGCAGTAAAAGTTCAAGGCAGATGAGCTTGGATTCAACTCAACAACGTTAACCTCTACACCGGTGAGACAGTTGCACCCCCAACAACCAATTCAGAAGCAAGACAAGAAGAAGAATGTCAGCGTGTGCAGACTTGATTGATGATGAGGAAGAAGGATGATAAACCAGTGGATTGATTAATAAATGCATATTTGCATTTGGACTGTGGTTCTCATTGGACACTCCTTATAGGTATTATAGTAAGTGTGCAAATGTGTTTCCTGAGACACAGAATTCTTTTAAAATTAACTTTAGAAAGTTGTTGATGCATTATAATTATGCCTGAGCTGGATTTTGAATGTGCCTTTGACAATTGGATAAGGGAGCAGTATCCTGATTCGTTCCTTACTTAATATTTGTTCTACTGAGTTATGGTTGTCCCCGAGAGTGATATTCATCGAATTGTGCTTGCTATTTCTGTGTTTATTCTCCAAGCTTATTCTGCACTTGTTAGAAGAGATGTGGATATCCACATGTTTTTACAGGATACTAAAAATGTCCCAATAATAAGAAGGCTGCTTATAGCAATCATAGAGGAGTTACTGTAAGTACCAAATATACTGCAATTGCCGGAGTAGGGTCTTTTATTCCTTAAAAGTATTAGAAAATATGAGGAATCATGAAAATTGTACGATTTCAGAAAATGAGCAAGCCCAAGAAGTACTAGAAGGGCACAAGTGGTGGGGATTGATATGTTAGTTTGCAATATACATATGCATTATTATGCTTTGTACCTTTTTCTTCCTTTTGATTTCTTATTTTATTGATCTAAAGAAAGCAGAAATTCCTTTGATTCTCCCCACTCCAGTAACTTGTGTAGATTTGCCCATTACAGATGAGCCTAGGTCTCAAGTGTTTTCTGCCCAGAGCAGAGCTGCTTTAGAGTTGTTTCCATGGGCTGCAACCATTATGTTGGGAGGACACAGTATAAGTGCAGAGGAAGATGATAATGGGATTGACACATACTGAGACAGTACAGCACACTTGGGGAATAACATGTGGTATCAGTACATGAAAAAGGTAGGAGAGAGAACCTCTAAGGAGAGTTGCTGTCTGTGCTCCCATACCTTACGCCATGGGGAACTCTAAGATATTCATAGCTATAGACGTAGCAGTACAGAAAGCTCATTGTTTGATGCACCTTGCACTCTGCCATACGAGAGGTCAGTCCAGGATCAAACAACATCTTTGGTATGGGTGACAGAGAAGACAGCTCCAGAAGAAGATGATTATGTGCAATAAAGACAAGAGAGAGACCACACACCAGAGATAATGTGATAAGATATGGACAGCCTGGAATGAATGGAGCAGGAATCCGATGGGAAGTAAACAAAAAGCTCAATTGTCAAGGCAATAATTATGAAGAAATAGGAAGATGCAGGGAGAGAGGCCCGATGCAAATCAAGGGAACAGTACTCTCTCCAGACGGTTGGGAGGAAGGCCTGGTTGTGTGTAGAGCAGTAGCAATAAAAGATGTTGAGTCAGGGTTTGGACCCAAAGAGCTGACAAATGAAGAAGTAAGAGACTATATAAAGGCTAGTATCTTGGCACCTGAGGGAACGAATTTCCTGTATTCGAGGAACCACAAGAAGTATGTGGGAAGATGGATCTACTGCAGTCCAAATGGACTATGTAGTCACATGTCCTGGAGTGTTGATGAACATGTCAAATCCACAGGATCTTTAGAAGGAGTAATGAAGATATGGACTCCAAAGAAGCACTTTTTCAGACAGGGATGTCTAGATGTGAAGACTGATGGGAGAGTGGTTGATGAATCATCCAGAGGGGGCAGTGTAGAGGAGGAGCCAAATGTCTCTCTCGGAAGTCCTGCCCCAATTCTTCATTTATGTTGGAAGCTGGAAATTGCAAAATGCATAACTCCAGTATTGGTAGCTATTCCATGAAGGATCCTCAAAACAAGGTGTCCATTAAGAAAGCCCTATGTAACGTACCCGTGGAGAAATGACAGCCTCTTAAAAGAAGTTCTTGAAGACTTGTGAAGTGACAAATGCAAGAGTCTGGTGATGTGGCGTTAAGCAGCGAAGACGCTCCAAGAAGAGATGCCAAAGAAAAAAGTATATTGCATGAACAAAAGCACTGAAGAAAATGCAAATCCCTTTTTAACGGTACAGATACTGTAACGCACCTAGACTAAGAAATCATAAGACTGGCTATACGTAGTGAATAGACTGCAGGCGGTGCCACCAATATATATTTGTGAGTATATAATATGGATGTTCCATGATGTGTTTTAGCAAACTAGGATCCCATGAGCGAAAAGAGCTAAAAGTGTGGCTCAGTAGAGGAAAACAGCTGACAATGGAGGAAGAATCAAGAAGGTTTGTCTGGCCCGGTGTCAATGGTTGAAGCAGCCAAGTAACTGGTTATCTATTCGAGAAGATGCAATGAACATGAGAAGCGAGACAAGTTCCTGTTGAGGTGTAATGGAAATACACTAGAAGCGCCAGGTTTTACTCATTTAATAGAATTAAATATGAAGAAAGGGCTAAAAACACGGTCTCCTCTCATATGGTCTAGATGAAAGTAGACTTTAGGTAAGCTACACGAGACTTGAAGATAATGCTGTGCTCACACTCCCTTTTATTCCGGGAGGCGAGATGCTATTTCAAGGCTGAGTTCAAAGACTAATTTGAATGGCAGATAGCAGGAATGATGATGGATGTTGGGCTAATTGGGTGGGGAGGCATGGTCAAGTCCAACCCTCCAGCACCTGGGGTACCAGCTTGCGTGCTGCTAGCGAGTAGAATATTCCAGATGGTACAAGTGTGCCAACCAATTGCAGAGGGCCACGTAGTAAAGAGCCCCATAGTTTGAGAGCCAATTAAACGTGTCTTCTATGACAGCGAAGATGAATTGCACTAGGGATGGGCATAAGTTGTCCACCTGATGTTAGAGATTCAATCATAATCCTATCCCCCATAGAAAGTATACCTAGATGTTCCCCTTAAACCTATCACAACTCCAAGAAGTTTTTCTTATTTTGCCACATATTATATGACGCCTTGTGAAACATTGAGAATGCTTGTACGACGTCTGATGATGTCCGCTGTACTCTCTGTTTTAGACAATTGCAAATAAAACAGCTAGAGGTTTGCCAACTTCCTGAGTCAGTCTTATTATTGGTGTCAGAGTACATTCTGCATCCCCATCCATCCCATAGAGCGCTAAATCGCTTCACCACCTTCAGTGTAGTGCCTGTTCATTTAAGACTCGAGAGCCTGTAGCTGCTCTTCTAACTGCACTAATGGTGTGTTTATGTGCATGATTATGTATGCAGCTGGTGTGCGTTCCTTCCGTACTATTACTTGTACTGCAGCCAGAATCGTCTCATGTGGAGCAAAATTCTGCTGTGGAATAATATAGATATTTATAAATGGTATGCTATAGGCTTTATCACCATAATTACATAGTGCATATGTATAGGAATTTAGACCATGAAATCTGATTACTTTCTGTGTTTCTTTTCTCAAGACGACTGCTCGCAGTAATTTGCTGATGAATTTGGTGCAAAATGTGTCTGTGCTCTCCCTTCCATTCTGATGGGTGGAAGTTGCGTTTCAACAGGTTATATATATTGGTTTCACTAGAGCTGCATATTCTGCAACAAATGAACTCCCAAATTTCAAAAGATCAAGCAAGGCCTATAAAAGTCTGTGTACGTGGACTCTACAAATGTGCAGATTTCTCCAGTAACTGTGGAGAAAGTTATCTGCAAGCACTTACACACGTACCTCTATGGAGTGTCTACATGGGTACCTTGATGCTTTGGACAAATGCCACGACCAGCGTGGAAACCCACCATGCAAAGAACACGGGAATGTGGGCCATACAGTCTGGCAAATGCCAAGAAAAAAGGTAAAAACCCCCACCCGGGGAAAAATCTTTAAAGTCAATCGTTGCTAGGATTGCAGCGGACAGCAGAGCGGCTCAGGAAGCATGATGGATCCAGGCAGCAAGCAATACTGGAAATAGGAAGGTTGAAGAGCAAAGCAGCAGAAAAGGGGGACAACCGGAGAACAGAGAAGGTAGAATAGGAGCAAAGGTCCAGGAAAAAAGCATCATGGAGTGACTCACCAAAGTCGTTATGACACAGAGAGCGATGTGTGTGGTCTCCATTTAACCCGATCTTCCGGGACGGTGCCACGAACTCCAGCGTGAATGCCATCATGGACGTGTTGAAGAAACAAGGATGTTCCATGAAGATGTTGGTGGCCATTTTCTGGATGGGAAGGAAACAATACTCAATGATCTCCCATGCATGACACAAGTCTGCTTCCCTCATGAGAGAATGAGCCCCAGAAATATGATTTCTCTATGGGCGATCTTAGATTAGATTTAATTGAAATTGTACCCTTTAGCAGCTAGTGCTCTTATGATCATATTCACCATTTCTAAGTGTTCATTTAAATCATCATGTGCCCAGCAATTCTGAATGCCTTCTAAATGGGATTGAATTCTGCCTGAAAAGAATCCCTGCGCTATTTTGCACCTGTGTAAATGTTCTTGCTGTGTACTCTCTGGAGGTTGTGCAAAACATTCATTACAAACCATACAGTAGTTTTCCAAACTTGATGAGTCAAGATTGCTGAATACAAATATTTTGATTAGCAATCCAATTTACATGATAGGCAATTTAGTTAGATCATTATGGAATTGAAAGTAATTTGCAATCAATGGACTGTAGTACAGTTGGTTTATTTCACACTCATTTATTTTGTTTTAATTAAACAGGTCCACGGGATGTTTTGAATATCTTGCCTTTTAGCTCATGTTGCCTTCCCTTTATAAATATAAGACTACAAATGCAAGAATAAAATATGATGTGATCCTAAAAGCTAAGACTTGCTCTGCATGCATGGACAGCTTAGATGTCCAAACTCTTCTACTACGTTATCGACTTAATTAAGACGCTGCCATAAAGGCAAACCTTTTTAATCCTATGACACTGGGTGACAGCTTGCTGTTGCACATTAAAGCTGCAGTTTTATTTATGTCACAATAAATCAACATGGAAATTGAATAGACATCGTATTCTTTCTTTTTTAATTTGATTTTATTAAAGTAAAGTAAACAGTAAGCAGCCAACTGAACTGTATGAGGTTTTCACTTTGGAAAGAGGTACAGATAACAAACGTAGTTTAAGAAACAGAGAACACTGGAGACCCCGGAAACTAACCAACAGAGCTGCTGCCCCTCCACTCCACCGACCCATTCAGTTGAGGTGCACTTGGCCCTTAAAACCAATACACAAATGTAGAAAAGGGACACATCCAGCAGCGAGGCCAGCAGGGAAGGCCCCGTCAGTATGTTATCTGACTCCATTCACACAGTATTTTGCCATCAAACTAGCATGAGTTCTTGCAAAGAAAGTATGTATTTGTTCAGGAATTTTCATTAAGATATGGTAAAATATCACTGCTGTTTTCCCGAAGTTCAGATCGCACACTTAAGCATGTGTAACATGGTCTTTGAAAAAAGAAACCAAACAACGCTGTCTTACTAATGAAAAAAACATTGCATTCCTCATTGTGGAGTGCTGGGATCAAAATCCATGTTTAAATTGGTGACTAAAATGAATCCCCTCGCATCCCCACAGATCTGGGGTCCGTCGGAGCAGACACAACATATTTTCCCCTGCCCTACACCCAATACAGCTGAGGAGTTTATTTTTAAGAATAAGCATTCTTGAATACAGTGTATTTATGTGTTTTCATATTTTTAAAAAGGCTAGGTAAAACACGCCTTCTCTATGTTTTGCAATCTCACACTTCAGCATTCAGTGTCCTGGTCAAAGAAAAAAACTGCAAACCTGCCTTTCTTCAATAGGCTTAACAGACCAGTAGCAAAAAACAAAGTAGCCCCCGCGCCTGACACAACATATGGCTGTTACATCAATTATGCAGTATTCTTCTTCTGCTCCGTCTCCCTAAACCTATAAGTCACAGCAGTGGACCGAGTCTTGACTCTGCTGTTTCCCTCTGCACTTGAAATTCCTTTGAGGAATTTGACAAGCCAAGTGCATGTCGGGCAAATGCAATTATGTTGAAGAGCCTGGCCTGAGTGCCCTACCTTGCCTGTTAGACCAGGCTCAGTCGGCGCAACCCCCAGGCCCAAAATTCGTGTTGCAGTCACTGCAACACATTCAATGAAGTGAAAAGCAATTTAGTGGTGATTTAATGCGATGCAATGCCACTTATTTTAATCCTTGCAATGCCCAATTGTAACTGTGAGGAATGGACAACTGGCGAGGGTGCGAAGCCATTTTTTTAATGCATGAAATGATGCAGGTAATTCCTTCTCCAATTGGTAATCTGCTAACTAGACCCCCCTTTGTCACAACTCCACGGCAAAAGCATAGTGCCCTTGTGCCCTGCTGCATCAGTAGCCGATCCACAGCAGGGACGTCATTTCACCAAAATTCATGGGGTAGTGGAAGTGACATCACATGACCCTTGACCTGTGATGACATCACAGGATGAGATGTCATTTGACTCCGTCCCAAAGTGACATCACAGGAAGCAATGGAACACAACCTTTTACCCCTTGACAAAACAGTAAGTGGCATCACATAGCATTGTTCCTAGTTACACTGTGAAAAATATGTTTACAATATCGCTGTAACATGATGTATATGCATTTCATACAAGAATGGATCACCATATGTATCGGCAGAAAAAAAAACATGCTATAACTGCAACTTGCAAAAACGAAAATACGTAGTCTGAAATGGATGCTTATTCTACTTTAAATGCTTTTTGATGGATTTTGTCTCCATTGTGAATTTGAGGTGTTTAAGAACAGACTAAATCAGTGACTCACCCCTTGAAGTGTGCCTGTAATAAACTTTAATGAGTCTAGCAGTTATTGTATAGAAGTCCAGAAAGACAAATTATGTGTTATTCCTATTCTTGCTTATTTAGGGTCACTGCTCACAGTGTTACACTTGTGGAACCCACTGGCCTGAACAAGAAAGCTAACCACTCTAGAAACAAAGAGCCACATGGCATTGGCCACAGCCCAGGATCATCAATTTGAAGAAAAAAAAACCTCTTTAGTTTTTTTGCATTTTTTTAGAGGTAGCTAGGGAGACCACAGAGGTTGCAAGGGAGACCACAGGGGTTGCAAATGCGATCCCTGGCAACCCCTAAATGACGTCTCCGATTCACAGCACCTGCTCTGCTTGTGGCGCAATGCATGTCCAAAGGTCACAAGATGCACACTTCACTGCGGCAGTGACAGCAGAGTCACTGTTGCAGCGGGGCGACACTTAAGATACGTTCCTGGTACCCAAATCATGATGATCGTTAGTACCCCATGCTGGTGGCAGGGTAATCTCAAGGAATAATCTATGCCTGGGTTTAGGCATGATGATACTTATGATCATGGCCGCCACATCCCAACTGATATTGAGATCAGATTTATGGGAAAGTAGTGGATAGATACTCAACCCTGTGCGCTAGTCACCCAGCCTATGCATTTATTAACATTCAGTTAATACAATTGACAGGTGTAAATTATCCAGCCGCGGGAGTCTTACAAACTGAGAATCCTCCACAAAAGATTCATCATACAGTGACAATATTTGATTGAGTATTGCAAGACTAACACTGCGCTTGGATCTAATATTTCAAAATTGTGTTCAGTATCAGGTTATCATGTTATGCAATTCCACACAGTAAAAAGTCTACACATTGGAATCAACATATTATTTTCTTTATGTGCTTGTCATCCAGTGCATAAATGATATAGCCGACACGTGTTTCGACCACTGTGGTCGTCCTCAAGGTCTAGTCCAATGTTTAGTTTTCAGCCGCTTAAATTCTGTTCATTAATCTTGTCGTAGCACCTGGTATCTTCTATTGCAATTTTGAAAAGTCGTTATGGGGTAGATCCCAGTATCCCATTTAGTAAGGGACAATCCCTCGATTAATGAACAGCTTCATCAGCATTTGACACAGTAGACCACCAGACACTCAGCTAAAATCTCCATAGCTGCATGGGGATCAGGGAGATTATCCTCAGCTGGTTCAAATCCTACTTTTTGAATCACCAACAGTTCATATAAATGGATTCTTCCAGATCACCAACTCTACCCATCACCTGTGGAGTCCCACAAGGATGAATCCTGTCCCCCGTGATCTTGAATATTTACATTGAACTGCTCTGAACCCTCCTGGCTCCACGCAACATCCACATTCACCAATACGCAGATGACATGCAGATCTACCACAATATTTCCTCCATAGAAGACGTCCACAGGCTCAAGACATGCCTCACATTGATCCAGTCCTAGATGTCCAGTGCTTACCTGAAACCAACTCCTACAAGATTGAATTATTGCTGTTTACAAAACAACACCGAACACCCTGACACCCAGACCTGTCTCTCTGCTATGAACCTCAAGAGGTTAACACCGTAGCTAACCACCTGTGCAAAGTCCCTTGGGATAAACTTTGACAGACACCTCACGTTCAAACAGCAGATAGCAAGGAAGACACAAACGGCCTGTTACCAACTTTCTCCCCTGCAGATGATGAAGCCCTGCATGCCAGAAAACATCTTCAGATCTGTTGTCCAAGCCTTGGTCCTCTCCCACGTGGATGGTGCCAATTCCCTTTTGGAAGGCCTTCTGGTGCCTACCATAGCACTCCTGAAATGTGTCCTGCATGCTGCAGCAAGACTCATTAAAGGACTCCACAAATTTGACCACATCCCCCAACCCTCATCAAACTGACTGGATCCCATTGAAAGCCTGTATCATCTTAAAATCATGTTGCACCATCTACAAGGCTGTCATCTTGAAGTCCCCAAGCTACCTCACTGAGAAACTCAGAATCACCAGAGGCCTGAAATCTACCAGTAGTAAGGCAATACGGAGAATTGAATTACGATTGTGCAGGAAAGAAAACAACAGAAGACAGGGCCTCTGTGTCTATGCTCCAAGACTCCTGAACCTCCTCTCCATCAACATCAGACTTGCCCCATCATTTCTACAGTTCAGGAAAGTGCTCAAGACCTTCCTCTTCAAGCAGAATTATCTCCCCACCCTACCTGAGGCTCAGTGATCTTCTCACTGTCTACTCCCCTGGTTGCTTATAGAGCACGTGTGGCCAATTGCCCACACTCACCCTCCCTTGTTAGCTCCCGCTTCTTCTTACTCAAGGAAAGTGAAAAATCTCGAGTGCATTTGGCAAGAAAAGCTGGCCAGTGAAGCCCAGACAGGGGCAAAGGTAAAATCAGTATATTATTCTCTGCGACTGCTCAGAGATGTGCTCCCCTTCTTATCATCTCAGGATATCCCAGTAGTGGTGGGAGCTCTGGTTAACTCCCACCTTGACTACTGTAACAGTCTTTTGACAGGGATCCCAAGGAAACAAATGCTAAATTTGCAGAGGGCCCAGAAAGTGGCCGTTAGGCTAATAGCTCACCTTGGCAAAAGAGATCATGTGTCCACAGCCAGGAAAACGTTGCACTGGCTGATGGTGGAAGATCGCATTAAATTTAAGGTGGCATGCCTGGTGTACAAGTGCTATCACAAACATGCACCCCGATATTTGAACACCAGAATTCGACACTATTACCCAACCAGAGTCCTTCGCTCAGAAGATAAACTATTGGTATATGTTCCGAGGACAAAATGCATCTCAAAAGGAGACAGAAGGTTCTCTGTATTTGGGCCTAAACTCTGGAACCAGATGCCCCTTAGCATCCGCTCTTGCACCACTCTGGAAAGATTTAGAAAGGAACTGAAAACCAGACCGTTTGGTCTACTAACTGATCCACTATGATCTATAAATTTGTAGAAGCATGTGCTTTGATTGGATACTGTCTTTGAGGATTTGGTGTTGCAAACACTAGCATTCTATGTGGAGGGCAATCACTGGCATGACTACATGAGTCTTGAATAATTGTGCTGCACCAAAAACAGCCCATAATGCTGCATAGGTGTTCACAAATCATTCTCCAACCTCTTCTGAAAAGGCTGACTTTATTACCTCTTTCTTCCTAGAGCTTTCTCTAACATAAAGCCTAGGCCAGTCTTTTTCTGCTAAAATATCAACTTGTGTTATTTGCAACGTAGACCAGAATAGTAGCTCTATTTGTTTTGGTCGTTCTCTACAGCTGTATTGTACACAAGTACACTTCATTGTCCTGAACGTCTTTGCAAGTGGGAGTAGTAACTTCTACATTCTGTAGTAGGAATGTGATTTAAGAGTTCCTGAATATGGAGGCTTGTGTGCCAGAGCTCAACAGTACTATTAGCTAATCCTCTGGTTTTTTAGTCACTGGTATTATCCTGTGAGTCTGATTTAGTGCTTTTATGATTGCCCACTTTTAAAGCTGAAGTTTGCTTGCTTTCTCCTTTCCTCTCCTGACTTGTGTCTTTTCTTCCTGCAGTGCTGAGTCTGTTTCTTCTCATTATGTGAAGGAGAAGAATAGTCTTCACCTCTGTATCTTTGTGGTTGTTTAAACTGTGCCCTATTCCTGAGGTGATAGGTACTTCTGCTCTCATAGGATCTTCTGCCACAACTGGCTTGCTGCCTGGGGCTGGTAATATCCCTCTCTACAGATACTGCTGTGCCATGAAAGGTCTCACTCTCTTCCTCGCCAATATGGAGCAGGCTGGAAGCACATGTCTTTCCCTTTCTACCGCTAGCTGCGAAGGTGTTTCTTCCTGGTTTCTGACTAGTACCAGTAGTTGGTGCTCTTTTAGTTGGCTTACTCTCACTTACTTCCTTCTTTGTCCCCTGCCGGGGTATCTACCCAGGTTATGTTTATCTAGGAACCTATAGGTAGCTGTCAAAATGTGACCCCATTGAATTTTATTTTTCTGTTAACCAGGCAACATGGCACGGCGCCGTAAGACTTCTTGTCTCACTGATTCTCCTTTTATTAGTGGCATGATTACTCCCTCTATCTTGGGATAATTACCCTCAGCTATTGCTTGTCCTAAACCCATCTTTGCTTCTGCTCCATAGGGCTCAATATCTCTCCCAGAATGGAAGTTAATGGTACAATTGAGGGAGTTCCTATTAGATGAAGATATAGCCAACTATAGACTGAAACATAGCTATCACAGTGGTCTATGAGTAGATTACAACCTTCTGGAATTATGATTGCTAAAGCCCTCTGCTTCTGCTTAGGAGTATCATGAGGTAGCAGCCCCAAGCTGGCTTAATTTACTGGAATACCATGTATGGCTCTCCACATGCTTTGTGGGGCAGGTACCCCTATAAAACACTCTGAGGGTCTGGAATGGGAGTGTCCTTTCCTCCCCTGCTAAAATAATTCTAGGTGCAGCTGGAGTAGCCCCCAGAGCTTTTACCTCTACAGCCTGAGCATAAACAGTGTCAAAGTGTCTCCGCGGAATGCCATAGTCTTGTCTGGTGTAGGATAATGTGCCTCCATATGTGGGTGGTACCTATGGATGTGTTCTAAGGTTCAACCTTCCATTGCAAAATACCATGCCTAGCCCTGTATTCGGACATCGCAAATTCCTTTGAAACCGGTTCTGGTGGTCTACCTGCTGCAAAGCTAATGCAGGTTACCTATAAGGTGCATACTTTATTTGGTCCAGGCGCCTCCTAATGTATAGGTATTGAACCTGTCCCCTGGCTTGACGTCAGGTGTTTTCATATATGTTAGAAGGATTTCCCCCGGCAATCATCCAGACACAGCAACTCTTCACTAGAGTATATATTTAAGACTTTAAAAAAATGTCTATCAACAGGCCTGTAGCAACCGCTTTAGCCCTTCTTTCGTAACTAAGTAGGGAGAATATGTTAGGATGTGGGATTGTTGTTTAAACAGCTGAATCCATTTGTGGCCACCAAATGACAATATTCATATCACCTTCACCTCACAGAACCTTTCCTGCAATCCAAAGGGAGTGTGCTAGATCCATCATCCCCAGTAGGGCCTGTGGTAGGAAAAGAGGTAGAGAAAACCATACACCTGTCAAAATGCATCAAAAGAGAGAGTAGGCAAGCCCCTGCATCGACACAGGACTGATGTACTAATGTCATGTAGTTTACTGAGGGTCTACTGTTAAAACCCCTACCAACCCGTTCCTTAACAAAACATGCACCATATACAGTTATACAATATACAGTACTTTATATAGATGCCTCACACTTAATACACATGCACAAATGTGCATGAATGTATTTATTTATTTATTGTAAAGTGAGCTGGATTATATTAAACCTTGCATCTATTGAAATGCATACAATTACAAGATAGTTACACAATACACACATTACATCACAGGAACAAATACAAATGCTAAGTAATGTTCTAAAATCCCACAAGAGGCATACAAATACATATAAAAACATATTCAAATAGTATCAAATAGATTAAATCAATAACTTTATATCATTTCTTACCCTAAAATCTCATTAGTAAAGCTCAAGGACAAGAAGATATGCATTTCAAAACATGTAACTTTTATAATATCCCAGAAAATCTAAAACCAAAGGTATCTGATTGCCATTTAACATTCTTTTCCACATATCGACCGTTTGAGAAATCTTATTTTGGGTACACATATTCCAAATATTCTTGTCTTATTTCATTCAATTAGTCGCACACAATAAACAGATGTTTCTACAGGATTTCTTTTCACAGATTTTAAAATTTCTCTGGTTCTTATGAACTGTTTCCCAAGCTTCTTATATGTACGAGCTTTATCCTTACAAGGGAATTGAATGGAGTATTTCTGTATTTGCTTATAGGCAGGGAAAATGTATGCGTTTTCTAAGAGAGATTGTTTACTCAATAGTACACAACAACTTTGTTCTCTATCCCAGAGGGATAGAGAATTTCTCTACTAAAGATACAGATATTATCAAGATTCAATTTGTCAAGACCTATGCAATCCAATAGATCTTGGTTTTCCTTACAAAAGAGAAACAAAGTATAACCTTTTCCCTTTTGTAGTATCTGCCTCAAAATACCATATATTGAGTTTTCCATTTCAGCAAATCTTATTTTTGCTTACTGCATCAATCTACGTTTACAAATAACGGTCCTCAAAAAGCCCAGGACCAACACACTTCTCATAAGTTGGACAGGCGTATCCCCTGCACGTCTCCATAAATATCTTAAAGTGTTCCCCTCCAATTTATTAAGACTCTTCCAATCAAGGTTCATTTGAATATCCCACCCATACATGAGTAGTGAGACTAATTTTGACAAATACATTTCTCTGAGCGGCTTTCACAAATATACTCCATATTCTTTGTCCAATCTTAGTAGTTTACACAAAGAAGGTTGAATTACATGTTTCAATCTAATCAACCAGTTTGATTCTTTTCATTTGAGTGAATCTGAAAGCCCAGAAAAGAATAATCTCTCACCACCTCCAAGATCTGACCTTATTAACACCACACAAAGCATTTCTTTTCTTCATATGACTAGAGTCAAATTACATTATCTTTACGTTTTTCAAAATTCGAAACTAGGATATTTTCTACTGAATATTTATTCATAGCCATCAGACTCTTTTGTAATCACTCTTGTGTTTTATCATAAAGGATAATATGATCAGCAAATGCGGTCCAAGGGATCTTACAATCGCCCTAGTTTACGGGAAAAATCTCAAGTGATCGAAAACCTTTATCAATGTCTAACAAATAATAGTTAAAGAGAAAAGGTGCAAGGAAGCACCCTGGTTTCAGCCCCTTATTGACCGAAATGTCCCTCGAAAAGAACCCCATCCCATTTAAACTAATTCAGGAAGATTCTTTCCAGACAATTTCCTTCATAAGTGATTCCTTTTTATCGTAGCAAATGCAGATTTGCAGTCCATGAAGGCCATATAAAGTGGTTAACTCCTCCTCCTGGACTCTTGAATCAGACAGTTGAAGACTAGACTGCATACCTCTGTTCCCACCCCTTTACGAAATCCCATTTGTTTGATTTCTAGAATATGATTTTCCGTAGACCAAGTCCCCAGAGGCGTGAGCCATAAGAGTCAAATATTATACATGAACTATCTAGGAAGGAGATCAGATGAT
The DNA here is from genome assembly GCF_040938575.1 of Ambystoma mexicanum. Taxonomy (NCBI): domain Eukaryota; kingdom Metazoa; phylum Chordata; class Amphibia; order Caudata; family Ambystomatidae; genus Ambystoma; species Ambystoma mexicanum. Next base: position 1,321,939,454 of record NC_090922.1, on the reverse strand, counting down.
AGTTAATGGGATGTATTTGTGACCCTCTCTTAAACATGGGAATAGTTAGGCTTGTGGTCCATGACTGCAGAATTGGGGTAAGTGTTATACAATTGTTAAATAGCTCTGCTAAAATGCGGGACCATATATCTCCATTAATTTTTATAGAAGATATACAGGATACCATCAGGTCCAATGGTCTTTAATTCTGATATGATGTACATGATATTCTTGTTGCTCACCTGTGTTTTCAGAGAGAATAGTGTCTTAATTTACAATTCTGCTTCCATGTAGACCTCCCGAGAATTGTTCTTATGGAAGAAGGCTATTCTTCCTCCTCAGATATTAGATGTATTAGTATGATCTGGCAGTCTCCCACTTCACTGATTGTGAAATCATGTTCCAAAACTTGGTATAAATCTTATTTTTTAAAACAGGTTAACATTTCCCTCGCTTTGAAATGACAAAGTGATCATATATATATACATATATTACATGGCCACGGTAGTGGCCATGTAGTTATGGTTAAGTTGGTGTTTCCATAGGAAGAGCACTTTTTGGGTGGCTTATAACTTCGCTCTCCCTGGACGGATCCTTACCGAACTTTGCAAAAAAGTATTTGGGTCACTCTGAATTTTTTTGCAAAGTTTGGTGAGGATTCGTCCAGGGGGGGCAAAGTTATAGGGGGGTACCAAAACTTTTTTTTTCCCATAGACTGAATGGGAATTTATTTTTATTGCTCGCGTCTACAGCCCAAACCACTGGACGGATTTTCACCAAATTTGGACCAGGGGCAGCGGCTTGGTCCCGAAAGCGTGATTTTGGTGAAAATCCGTCTAGTCGTTTTTTTTTTAATGACCAAAAAGTAGGTAAAAAAAAATTAGTGATATCTGTGTACGGTCCGCGGACGGACTTCCCTGTTCGCTCCGTGGACAGTGTCCTGATTGGCCAATCGGCTTGCGTCATGTTCGCGGACATGCAACGTGTTCACTGATTGGACGGCGTGGAGCGTGAAGCGCGTCAGATTTTCGGTAGCGCCCGCCATCTTGGATTCGCGGTCGTCCGCGGACAGCGCGGTGAAACTTTGTTCAAAATTTGTATTTAGTAGAGTGTGTTGGTGTGTAGGAGTGTTTGGGGAGGGTGGGAGTGTATGAGATAGGATGAAAGTTGTGTTTTTTATGTGTTAGACGTTCTTTTTGTGTTCGATTTGTCTGCGGACATCACAGGTGTTCTGAAATGTTCTAAATAAACTGAATGGGGGGGTGTTCTGAGGACTCAATATGTGTCCGTTTTGTTCGCAAGCAAACTGAAACTGTTCTAAGAACACTCGTAGTGTCCTGAAATGTTCGCAAATAAACAAAATGTGGGTGTCCTGAGGACGCTGTCCGTATTGTTCGTTGTCAAGTTGAATATGTTCTAAGAACACTCGCGGTGTCCTGAATTGTTCGCAAATACACAAAATGGGGGTGTTCTGAAGACGTTGTCGAACACTCTCTGTGTCCTGAAATGTTCGCAAATATGAATGGGGTTGTGGCTGACAAGTTGAATGTGTTCTACGAACACTCGCAGTGTCCTGAAATGTTCGCAAATAAACAAAATGGGGGTGTCCTGAGGACGCTGTCCGTATTGTTCTCTGTCAAGTTGAATGTGTTCTGAGAACACTCATGGTGTCCTGAAATGTTCGCAAATAAACGAAATGGGGGAGTTCTGAGGACACTGTCTGTATTGTTTGTTGTCAAGTTGAATGTGTTCTAAGAACATTCGCGGTGTCCTGAAATGTTCGCAAATAAACAAGATGGTGGTGTTCTGAAGACGCTCCTAAGAACACTCCCGGTGTCCTGGAATGTTCATAGGGGGTGTCCTGAAGGCATAGTCCGTATTGTTCTCTGTCAAGTTGAATGTGTTCTAAGAACACTCGCAGTGTCCTGAAATGTTCGCAAATAAACAAAATGGGGGTGTTCTGAAGACATTTCTAAGAACACTCCCGGTGTCCTGGAATGTTTATAGGGGGTGTCCTGAAGGCGTAGTCCGTATTGTTCGCTGGCAAGTTGAATGTGTTCTAAGAACACTCGCAGTGTCCTGAAATGTTCGCAAATAAACAAAATGGGGGTGTCCTGAGGACGCTGTCCGTATTGTTCTCTGTCAAGTTGAATGTGTTCTGAGAACACTCATGGTGTCCTGAAATGTTCGCAAATAAACGAAATGGGGGAGTTCTGAGGACACTGTCTGTATTGTTCATTGTCAAGTTGAATGTGTTCTAAGAACATTCGCGGTGTCCTGAAATGTTCGTAAATAAACAAAATGGGGGTGTTCTGAAGACGTTTCTAAGAACACTCGCGGTGTCCTGAAATGTTCGTAGGGGGTGTCCTAAAGGCGTAGTCCGTATTGTTCGCTGGCAAGTTGAATGTGTTCTAAGAACACTTGCAGTGTCCTGAAATGTTCGCAAATAAACAAAATGGGGGTGTCCTGAGGACGCTGTCCGTATTGTTGTCTGTCAAATTGAATGTATTCTAAGAACACTCGCTGTGTCCTGAAATGTTCGCAAATAAACAAAATGGGGGTGTTCTGAAGACGTTTCTAAGAACACTCCCGGTGTCCTGGAATGTTCATAGGGGGTGTCCTGAAGGCGTAGTCCGTATTGTTCGCTGGCAAGTTGAATGTGTTCTAAGAACACTCGCAGTGTCCTGAAATGTTTGCAAATAAACAAAATGGGGGTGTCCTGAGGACGCTGTCCGTATTGTTCTCTGTCAAGTTGAATGTGTTCTTAGAACACTCATGGTGTCCTGAAATGTTCGCAAATAAACGAAATGGGGGTGTTCTGAGGACACTGTCCGTATTGTTCGTTGTCAAGTTGAATGTGTTCTAAGAACACTTGTGGTGTCCTGAAATGTTCGGAAATAAACAAAATGGGGGTGTTCTGAAGACGTTTCTAAGAACACTTGCGGTGTCCTGGAACGTTCGTAGGGGGTGTCCTGAAGGCGTAGTCCGTATTGTTCGCTGGCAAGTTGAATGTGTTCTAAGAACACTCGCAGTGTCCTGAAATGTTCGCAAATAAACAAAATGGGGGTGTCCTGAGGACACTGTCCGTATTGTTCGTTGTCAAGTTGAAAGTGTTCTAACAACTATTGCGTTGTTCTGAAATGTTCGTAGGGGGTGTCCTGAAAACGCTGTCTGTATTGTTCGCTAGCAAGTTGAGTGTTCTAAGAACACTCATAATGTCCGCGGACATTAAAAGTTTCCATAGACCATAGTTGAAATGTTTGACTCTATGGATGTGATATGCTGCGGTGGTTGTTGCCAGGGCATAGAGTCTTGGGTGCATGGCCATTTGGCAGAGACAGAGAGCCATTTGGCCATGCACCCAAGACTCTATGCCCTGGCAACAACCTCTGTAGCATATCACATTCATATTTGCTCATAACTTTGGGTGAAAAACAAATGTTTAAGGAACAAAGGTATTAGATACTATGGATGTGATATACTGCTATGGTTCTCCTTATTATTGTATACTTACTGTTTGGTCTAGTAACGGGAGTCCATGTTTTTCTTGTTAATTTCTGTGATAAAAGAAAATAGCATGTTAGTATTAGTATTTTGTAATGACTTATTACATTGTATAATCAATATACTTTTTTTTTTTAGTAGATTACAAATCAGAGTACTGTGCAATTTGCTCAGTTTCTGTATTTGTTGCTAAAATCATTGGTTCTGTGGGAGAAAAAAAAATCCATGTTGGATTAAAAAAAAATCTTTTTCTGTTATGCTGCAGTTTATTTGTTTGTTTGTTTTCAGTGTTCACTTGTTGTTTCTGGCTAATGCTTAATACTTTGGCTTGTTGTATTTTTTTCGAGCAGTAACATATTATTTATTTGTTTTGATGTTATAAAATTTTGGAGCAGTTAGATACCAGTTGGCGTATTCTAACTGTCTATTTTTTTTATATATTTTAGTGGTATTGATTTATCTATTTGGATATTGTTAAATTTTGGGACAGTTAGATACCAATTGGCGTATTCTATTTTTTGGTCTAATTTAGTGGTATTCATTTATCTAATTAGTTGGTGTAGAATCTTTGAGCAGTTAGATATCTTTTGGAGTATTCTAACAGTTTATATTTTTTAACACAAGTTTACTTAGGGTTTAAATACAGTTTAGTTATCAAATTTTGGTTTTAAGAACATCAAATAAGCGTTTGGAAGATTTCCTGGTAATCTCTGCTTTAGAGTAATGGTACTATCATTACATTCAAACCATTCACATTTCTTTTTTATATATGCAGTGTAGTGCCCTGAATTGGTTGTGGCTCCTGCGTGGTAGATTATACCTATTGTTGTGAAGGTTTTCTTACCAAGTGATATTTGACCATGTGTGAATCTACCATGGTTTGCATTTTGTACAAGTCGCTGAAATGGAATGGATTCACAATTAGGTATTGATATATATATGAAGAGTTCATTGGGGATTTCTTCTTGTGTCACATTGTTGCAGAGAGTGCATGTATGTTTCCACATGTATGAAATCTGAAAGATGTCATGTATAGGTATGTTTTTGTTTTCCAGTACTTGTAGTAAGTACATTAGAAATTCTTGTGGATCTTCCTGTGAATTTATAGTGAATTTCACCATTCCAGCACAGTAGTCCAATTGTTGTCTTATTCCAAAAACACTATACGTGTTGTCAGGATTATTTGCTGCATTTCTGTGAAGTACTAACATTTGCAAACACAATGGGTCTGTACTGTGTAAGTAAATGTTGTCAACAATTGGTGGTAATTGAAATAGAATATTCATTGCTGCATTTGCGTAGCAACTTACACCAACTATATTTGAGAATTTAAATGGTCCAGGTAGTTCTCTATCTAACTGCTTTTTTTGGAGTGTGTCTTCCATCTTTAAAGAAGTACTTGGTTTACTTTCCCTAATTGATTCTTTTTTGATTGTGGTACTTGATGAAGTATTAGTTTCTTTTACTCTCTTTGGAGGATTTGCAATGACATCCTGTTGCATTTCTGTTTGATTTATTTTTCTTTTATAACGTTTTACTTTTTCAGAATATGTGTTTAGGTGTGTGGTGTATAGTGAGCAAAGTCTATTGTATTCTAAAATGCAAGGAATATCAGCGTTTATTTTACTGGCATCAAAGTTGATTAGAAATAGACCATCAAGTGTACGTAAGCGTGATAGTGCTACATAGCTCATGCCTTCTTTAAAGACTGTGTTACCAATATCTATCATTGCTTTGTCTAGGGTAAGACCTTGTGATTTATGAATCGTGACTGCGTATGCATGAGTTAGAGAAAATTGTTCTCTGCGTACATACATATCTTTGAAGAGAAGGAATCTAACTGTTGAGCGTCCTATCCGTTTTACTTCTGAAAGTTTGTCAAAGAGTATATTGACAAACTGAATTTTGTTGTCGCGTGGGTATGTTTGAAAGCCAACAACTGTACCCAGTGCTCAATTAACTAGTCCTTGGTCCACGTCAAGGTTACGTTTAAGCATGACTCTGCAATTTAAGGATAATTGTAATATCTTTTCTAAGCCTGCTGTGTTTGAGATTGATTTTTCTACACTATTTAGTCTTGTTGTGGCTTGGTCACACATGGGTAGTGTTATACCATGTACATCTAGTTTGTCTGTGGCGCTAATTTCCATGATTGGTTGCATTTCTTTACTTAGCATGATTTCATTGAATTTGAAACAGCTTGCAAGAGTTGGCATTAAGGCCATACAATTGACATTTTTGTGGGCTAATTGTTCCATAACATCTGTAGCACATGCATTATCGCCATAAAGTGCATTAATGTGCCGGGTTTTCAATATTGCTTCTGCTTCTTTAGAAAGTATACCAACTCTGATACTTTTTAAAATGTTGGCATAAGTGAGATCTGCAGATTGACGCATGTTTTCTGTTAATTCTCTGTATTGGAAATGTTGCCAAAGGTTGACATTTCCAATGCTGCCAACAGTTTTACGGCAGAGTTTGTGTCCTAATGTTTTAAAAATAGGCTCACCGTTTACTGGTGTTAATTGAAGCAGATCTCCAAAAACAATAATGTGTTTTCCTGCAAAGAGCTCTTCATAGTCTGTTTTGAGTACTTCTTGTAATCTGAGGTGAATCAAAGCTAACATCAGGTTGGAGACCATGCTCCCTTCATCTATTAGTAGCATTTCCATTTGTTTCAATACTCTGCGTAATTCCATTGCAGCTTCTGCAGAAAGTTTGTAATAGTCTAATTTGTTCTGGTGTTCTACTGGTAATAGTAGTAATCTGTGTAATGTAACACCACCTATGTTGTAGGCAGCTAAACCTGTGGCGGCAGTGACAACAGCTGACAGTTTGTTGTTTGTCAATTGTTGAAGGAACTTACTAATGATTTTGATTAGGAATGTTTTGCCAGAACCAGCTTCACCACTGACGTACAGTAGTATAGGTTTATAATTATGGCAGGAACATTCTTTATTTTCATGTGCAATTTGTTTTGTTACTTCTTGAAAAATGCTACTTTGCTCATTGATTAGTTTTGATTGTAGTATAGTTACGTCTTCCTTATCTTCATACTGACACATGTTGTTTTCTACTTCTATCATAGCTAATTCTGCATCATTTATTATTAGTGGTTCTCCCAGTGGTTCTTGGCTTCCTGTTACAGAAGGTTGACTACTGTCAGGAGTGTCCTTATCTAGTTGGGCTTGGATTTCTTCTTCGTGTTGCTATTCATTGTGCAACATTGTTTTGTACTGTGTAAAGTTTACATCAGTTATAGTGCTTTCATTTGCTTTGAAAGCATCCTCATATGAGTCATAGTTATCTCGTAATTGTTCTTCTTTTCTCCATGGTTTGAAGAGTTGTAGCAGGGACATGTAATATACTTCTTTATGTTGAGGAGTCTTTAATGACAATTTGATATGATTAATTAAATTTGGTTTAGTGAGTTTAACTAAGCTGCCTTCACAGTATGTTACTCTATATTATTTGTTTATGTGTAATTTTGGGCTATGTGGTATAGACACATGTTTTCCAAAGTATTACTTCTGTTTGGGTAGTATGTGTCCAATAAATTGTTTTTTAAAATGTCTTGGCTGTTGGGATCATGTTTGGCTATTGTTTCTATATCTTCATATGATTTTAGAACTATTTTCTAGATTTAGCTAGACCAAGACTTAGCCATACTATATTTTCAGATTTACCATACAATGCAGTACCAGTTAAACGATCAGCTGCTTCATATGATCCACATTCTCTATGGGTGAGCATTTTTATGCCCAAGCTGTATAATTTCTGAGATACTGTTTTATCTGATGACAGGTCATTCCAGAGGTCTTGGAGCACTGTCTTTTCTGCTTTAGTTAAGTATGCTGTGACATATCGTGCAACTGCAGTAGAATTGTCTGCAATGTACTGCACATCTATGTTTGCATTCCATAAGTGGGCAATGATTGCATTATAATCATTGATATATTTTTCTTCTTCTTTTCTTTTTATGTAATATGTATTTTTAGGTGACTTACCTTTAACACTATGTCTAACTGAAGACATGAGGTTGTTCACTTGACCTGCATTTGTAACTGGTCTAGGGAAACCAAATCGGCATTTGGTGTAGTATTTCCCTTTGTTTTTGTATTTGCAACGATAATATTTTCCACATTTGTGTCTTTGAAATTGTAAAATTTGTGCATGAAGATCACTATTTGTGGCTTCTGATGGAATTTCACAAGTGACATATTTTTCAATAAACTGTAAAACAGTGGCATCACTGTCTTGACCAACTTTAGGAGCATCTTTAATCCTTAAAAGCATGTGGATATGTGGTGCTCCTCTGGCTTGGTATTCTTTTCTCCAAAAGAAGTGTTGCACTTCTCCAAGGGGAGGAACAGTTTTATTACAAATAAAATGTAGCATAGCAATGAAGCGATGATGAAAATATCTTGAAACATTAACAGGATCCAAAGAACAAAGTTCTCCAGGTGTTATTATATCTATGTTTGTTTTGTTTTTATTTGATATGCGTAGGAAATCATGTAAATCTTCCCATGCATATTCTGCACAACTTAATGTAACAAACCAAGTGGGTGGGCCAAGGTTTCTGATCATACAACGTACATCTCCATGACGTGGAAACCAGTACTCTTTAGTACCACGCATATTTGCTAATAGATTTGTAATATTTGATTGTAAAACCTCATCCTTTTGTTGCACTTTTTCTAATAATGTGTAGCTGTCATATTTTGAAAGTGTGATCCTGATTTTAATATGTGTGCAACTCCGTAACATAAAGTTGCTAGTTCACTTTCAAAGAGTAGGTGGAATATGTATTCCACATTTTGTCTAAATCTGGGATCTTCAGAATAAATCCGTAATGAGCGGTATTCTGAAGCTGATATTTGATAGGTCTATCATCATACCTTCCTCCTTTGCCAGTAGGAAAGAGTAGAGGAACAGCATGTGCTTCTATACTTTTTTCCCATATGCTGATTGGCAATCCTTTTGTTTGATGCATTTGGTAAGTTTCCAGTGCATCTTCTACGGTGTCATTACAGTGCAAAGGATGAATTGTATAATGCTCTAAAGTATTTCATATTGTAGCAGGATCTAGTAGCTCAAATTGACCAGCTTCTTGTGTTTCTTGAATTATTTCAGTTGTATCTTTCAAGTTTTCTTCAATATTATTTTCTTTGTAATATTCATTATTCTCTTTAAGATATTGGAAGGATTGTCTAACTTTATATAAATCTACCAGCTGTTGCCATATTTTTTTGTCTTTTGTAGGTACTCCATTTACTAAGATAATTAAAGATTGCTGCATTGGATGTTGCACTCCTAGAGTATGCACATTTTCTTTTAGATCTAATGGTAAATAAACTACTTTTCCACGAATGCCTTTTACCAATTGAGAAGGAGGTAATTTTGCTGTTTTTGGTTGAAGGCGTATTATTGCTTGAAATGGGCATACTGTTTGAAATATGATGCTCTCATATAAATTAAGTTGTTGTAGGGGTTTTGGTACTGGGTATAATTCCAAATTATTTGTGATAGCACGTGAAGGAGTTTGGTTGTTGTCAAGTTTTGTAGTGCAGTAACTGCAAAGTATTGAGGGCTCAGTTATTTCGTATTTGTTTTCTGCTACAAGGTAGAGAGCTAATTCAAACCATTTAGAATCTTCATTGTCTTCTATTTTGTATGATAGGTCTACAGTTTTTGTGTTTCTTTTATGAAAAAAAGTTCTACGGCAACATACACATACATGGTTTGGTACTTCAGCTGAATTTTAGTATTTCTTTTTTTGTATGTGTTTAGCAAAAAGTTGCCATATGTAGAATTGTTGCTTAATTGGTTTAACGCTATTTCATTCTGTGAATGGCTTTCACATCCAAAATATTTTTTCTGGATAGAGTGAATTTCTTCAAGTAGGTCTTTTGCTGTAACATGTAGAAGGATGTTATTTAACTTTGCTAGTGCTAAAGCAGAACTTTTAGCATAGTACAGTTTATAGACTAGATTTCTTATAGTTGAATGATGTGTTGATATCCTTTTGATATCATGGAAAGTGGTTTTACAAGTAGGTCCTGTAATGCAGGCCAATGAATGTCCTTGTAGTCCTGTGTACTTGCACACTGGACAGGTATCTAAATTTTGCAGTAATTTAATTTTGATTTGTCTTTGCTTTTTACATATTTATTGAGGAATTGGCGTAAAGATTTGAAACATTGTTTGGGAATGTTACACTTTGACGTGCATGGCCATTTGTGCACTAGACGTTCTGATTCAGTTGAATGGAGGGTTAACTCTAAGTTTTCAGGCTATATTTTTGTAAGGAGTACTTCTTGTTCCATTATGGTATTATTCACTTTTTCATAACCACGACCACTGCTATGTATGGCAATTGTATTTGTTTGCTTTTGTTTGTACGCTTCTTCATTAAAATATGGTTCTGTGCTCGTAGTGTGATTCCATTCACCTCTGCAGATACTTAAGAAGTTTTTTCTGTTGACATTTCGCTTATTGAGAAGTCTTTTTTGTAATTTAGTTATTAGTTTTGTTAGTGGTTTCATTTTGTTTAACAGTAAAATAAATAACTTTCTTTTCAGAAGAATTGCACTGTCCATCAACGCTTCCAAGATTAATTTCCTACGATAGGTTTTAAGCATTGAACCTGATTTCTCTCCTGTTTTTATAAGATTTTGAAGGACTTTGTGACGGTACATTTTGGCTAAAATACTTTTCTTGGTATGCTTACTTTGCACTATATTAAAATTTGAAGAAGTAGTTTTATCTGTAGTGATAGCTGATTTTCTGTTAATTGTTTTTTGGTTTGTTTTACATTTTGATAGAGGAGGCAAAGTTTTTGTACTTCAAACTTCTTGTGTTTCACTAAATGACTGTATTAGCTGTTTTGTTTCAACTTTTTTTACAAATTCTGCTAGAGATGGATGCTTATGTTGGACACTTTTATTTTCATTTGCTCTACTTTTGCGTTGCTTTCTACGGACTTGACTTTTGGTAGGCATTCTTTAGGGTCTGTTGAAAAAAATAAAGAAGATATGGTTTGGGGTGTTCTGGAATGTATGTGTGCTGTGTGCATGAGTGTTTGAGTAAGATGATAAAGATGTATGTAATGGTGTGTGATTGTGCATTGGGAACTACAACTAGTAGGGATAGGTATTCTTGAATTTATGTGTTACTAAACTTGGGTTCAGATGACAAAAAAAAGTAAGCTAGTGGTGTGGAAAAGTACAAATAGTAAATCTAATGTATACAATTAAAACAGTTGTTTGTTCTATGATATGAAAATTGTAGCGGTTCAGTTGGGTAATTTGTGTGTCCAAAAATAGGAATTTGTGGGCCATTCTGGCTGTAAATCGCTGTTTAAGACATGGAGATTTTTAGACAAAATGGTACACAATCTCTATTTTTAGGCACCAAAATAGCTTGTATTAATGTTATAGTATGTTTGATTAATAATACAAATATTATGGTGATATTCTACTTTTTTTCTTAAATTAACAGGTATCTTCTTAGTTCTTCTTTGTTCTTCGAATTCGGCTGCTTCTAGACTGGTCTTCACTGCAATTGTAAAAGCTTCAAATTAGTAACTTTGTTTGTATATAGCGCTGTTTTTAATTTAGATATTGATTTTTTTAATTGAAATCCTCAGTGCCTTCTTTAAAACCATTAAACTAATTTATTTACATAAGATACATTGCATCAGTCCAGTACATATGATATGTTCTTAATGAAAAAATTGTATTGAATGACTAACTGTAGCAAAAAAAATATCTTTACTATGTCTTGCGAAATTTATAATATACCAGTGAATAGTACTATTTCTGTAAGTAAGCTGTTCTAGGTAATAGCGCCTCAATGTCATGTCTAAATTAAAGTAATTAAGTAAATAAATAAATAAAAACAAAAACATGAAATTGTATAAGTATTTTTTTAAAGATTTAAACATAGATTTTGCTTGCATGCAATTTTGTTTGAATATATGTAGTCTATATATTTCATTTAAAAAATGTTAGTTTAACATGATTTGAGTGAGTGTGTATAAAGAAAGTAAATAGCATAAAGGTTTATAAGTGATAGTTGATTTTAGGATATTGAAAAAATACAGTAAATTCATTTTACATATTGCACAAGCTAAAAGTCTGTTTGAAAATGTGTTCATCTACTGTACAGAAAATATGCATACATGAAGTTTGTGATCATGCATATGGATATGCATGGAGCTGCAAGTAGAAATCTTGGAGACTTGTACAGTATTTCTGGTAGATGGTGCTTGCCAATGATATGACACTTGTACTCAGAGAGATTCACAGTACATTTGCAGTGCTGATCTATGATGATGCAGTTAGATGTAGAGGCCTTGAATGTGATTGGTGCATGGTCATGTGATTTTTTAGCTACATCCAATGAGGGAATGGCATAGAGAGTGAAGTGGAAATGGTAGAAGGGCTGTTCATGTTACGATATGTCCGCGGACATGGCGGTAGTTCGCGGACATTGGGAGTTACATCCGGGGATTATTGGGTTCAGAAGTCATGCTAATTAGAATAAGCACTGAAAGGGATTGGTCAGGAAAGTTTAGTGGGTGTGTTGTGCCAGGAGAGAGTTTCTCAGATACTCTTTTTGCTGAGAGAACAAAAGATAGCTATGGCTGTGTGTTTCAGAAAACAGATTTTTTGGATTTTGGGAGATTCGTGGATACATTGGTTTAAGGTGCATGCAGAAAGTTGTGGAGTAGCTCTAGATCTTGGATTCCCACATGTGGAAGTACACTGGCATGGAGTACGTGGAATGAAGTGGTTGGACTTGCTACCTCTCTGTGCTACTTTGGAGACAGAGCAACATCCAGACATAATTGTAATTCATTGTGGAGGGAACAGTTTAGGACATGTGACTGGATTTTTTTTTGCAATTTGCTATGAAAGAAGGACTTGGGAAGGACGTTTCCTAATTCTCAAGTGATATTTTCACGGATTGCGCAGAGACAAATGTGGCTTCGTTCTTCTTCATTTGGTTCACAAATGGAAAAAGCAAGGCGCAATGTTAATAAGGCTGTCTGTGCCTTTCTAAGAGATTTTGGCATGTCCTCTTTTCACAATGAAAATATTATGTTTCGTAATACATACATTTTTCGCAGAGATGGAGTCCATCTTACTTATGCTGGCAATCAGATTTTTCTGAGAAATGTACAAAATGCATTGCGACCTTTTTTGGAATTACAACAACCATTTTGAAGTAGGTGTTAAGCATTTATAACTTTTGACTTACAAACACCACCCAAAGGCTCTTTTCAGAGCCACCACTTCTTCCCAGAGAAAATTGCAATGTTTGTGATGGAGTAGCAACCCAATTTTTTAAATGTTCGCGAACTGTCCGTGGACTTCTAAAAAATACAAAGGGCCCTGCTTCATTTATTTTCACTTCTATTTTTTAACTGTGAAAGGCGGCTCTGAAAAGAGCCTTATTTTTTTTTAGATTTTTGATATTTTGTATTTTTTCTGGTTTTTTATACACGACACACTAGGAGAGGAGGGGAAAGGAAGGTAAAGGGGGGACACCAACCACAGGGATAAGAAAGGGCGAGCTGAGAGAGGAAGATGTAGAGTGGGTTTTATTTGGGTAGTGAGCAGATCTTCTCGTGCTCTGAGACGATAGTCTCAAAAGCACTACGAAGTCGCTCCCCCCTGCAGAGTACTGTGTCACAGTACATACATACAACTGTGACCCTCGAAAGGTAAGGGTCATCAGCATTCTGTATGGCCTGTGAGGCAACTTGAGGAAGACGCTGTCCTACAGAGGTGGTCCTTGTGGTGACAGGATCAGAAACAGAGGATGAAGTAGAGGAAATCAACCTGCTACGTTCTTCGCAAGGTACAACCCTGCGAATAGCCCCAGAGTGAAATGACATCAGGTGTCGCTTCATAGTAGTGGTCCCAAAGATGTACTTACCATGCTTCCCACGACTGAGTATCATTTTGCACTCATTGCAGGTAACACGGTTTGCAGGAGCCTTAGGAACATTACCATGAATGGTAAATAACCGCCACACCCAAGACTCACGCCTAGTGCGGGTAGTAGGGTTTTCCTCTACCTCATTCTCATTATCCTCTTCTTCCTCCTCCACATCCTCACTCCTGTTCCCCTCTTCAGGCCCTCGGGGAGCTGGTGGTGGTGGAGGAGGTGGGGGTGGTGCTGAAGCAGGTGCAGCACCAGGTGGCAGTTCTGCAGCCAGGGATGCCATCTCGATGGTGTAATCAGCAAGTTGCTGGAGAAATAGCTGTGCTCTGAAGAATAGCCAGAAACACAATGAGAATAAGCTCTACGGCGTGGTCTTTTATAAGGGTGCTTGTGCGCGGTTCGCAGACATGCGCGCTGTCCGCAGACAGATCGAACACAAAAAAAAGTTTGAAAAGTTTCAAAAGGTATGTAGATACTTAGCATTACTATGTGGGACTTGTGCCCTGGTGAGATTTTATTGAAAAATATTATGGATTAATTGAAAATGTACTTTTAATTTGTTCGGGGACCCGAACAGTGTCCGCATTCAGAACACGCGATCAGCGTGGGCGCGGTCATATGATCCGTTCGCGAACAAGTCCGCGAAGGAAGCTCATGTCCGCAGGACACCAAATGCACGGAGATTGGCTAGCGCATGCGCGTTGATGTTCTACGGACACTGTTCGGGTCCTGAACTAATTAAAATTGCGTCACACGTGAAACGAACATTTTAGGACACTGCATGTGTTCTTAGAACAGTTTAAATTTGCTAGCGAACAGTAAGGACAGATATACTGTTCTTCAGGACACGTTCAATTTCGTTTATGTACGAACATTTCAGGACACCAATTGTGTTCTTAGAACATTTTCAAGTTGCTAGCAAACAGTACGGACAGGTATAGTGTTCTTTAAGACACCTTCATTTTCGTTTAATTACGAACAATTCAGGACACCGCGTGTGTTCTTAGAACAGTTTGAACTTGCTAGCGAACACTACGGACAGATATAGTGTTCTTTAGGACACTTTAATTATTTTTTTTTACGAACATTCCAGGACACCGCGTGTGTTCTTAGAATAGTTTCATCTTGCTAGCGAACAGTACAAACAGGTATAGTGTTCTTCAGGACACCTCCAATTTCGTTTATTTGCAAACATTTTAGAACACCTGCACTGTCCGCGGACACCTACATTGTTTAAAAAAAAAAAGAAACTATTTACAACACAATATAAAAATTAAACTTTATTTAACATATATTAATAATTTATGACAGAGAAGGTGAGGCAGAAACAGAAACAAAAACAGGAGAATTAGGGGTTTCATCATGGTTGTTATTAGGTGAAGAAGGGATGGAAGTCTCATCAAAACGTTTTGGGTTATAGAGAGGGTTTGGGGATAATTGACTGGGATATGGTGAGGGGGGACAAGTACATGTGGGGCAATGGTATGACGTTTTTGTTTTAAAATGATCTTCAACAAAAGTTTTAAAATTATTAAAATTGGTCAACAATAAATCAATTTTTTCTTTTATGCTGTCAAGCGTGTTTTCCATAACAGCTTCTTCAGAGGTAGTTTCTATTTTGTTATGCTCTGTACAAAAATATTTATATATATATGTTAAATGTATACAAAATAATAATAATTAAATGGTTTATATTATAAAGTGTTAACCATTAGTTTCACTATCTTGTGACATTTCTTTGGGAAATGTTCCTCTAGCCATTCCAGAGTACTAGACATTTCTGTGAGAGAAACAAAAAAGATAATGTAGTTTTTTATCTAATACAGAAAGTTTATAAATATATGAATAAAATTAAGTACACTTACTATTTCAGGTAAGATATGTCCTATGTACTCAGTGGGTCTGCTCTTGTTCTCAGTTCTGTTGTGTTTGTGAGGTAATTATGTTGGAAGCCAAGTTATTTTCTTGTAGTATATTCCATTTTAGAACATAGTGCATTTAAATGAATGTTTAGTGTGTTGTATATATGGGTTACATTTCTTATGTATTAGTACATATAATGTGTTTGTGTGCTTTTTTTTAATGTGTTAAATGTTCCTATGTTATGATATAACAATCAAACATACCCCCCCAGAATTTTTTAGGTAGTGGTACTGTTCTTCGAACATGTCCGCGAACATTAAATGAGTTTGGGGACATCAAGTACAGTAGAAGAGATTCAGTCAGTTCCATATGATATGTATATAAGGTGAAAGTCATTATTGTTAAGTTGCACTACTAAAAACCTATGATTTGACTTGACCCTAAGTCTACAAATATAGTACCTTTTCAATGTTTACTTCCTGTCTGTTACTGAAGAAAACTATGTGGCTTAGATATGTCAGTAAAGGAAAAAAAGGGAGAGCAGTGCACAGTGGCGCGAGTTATGGTTGCTTATCTTACCATAACTGCTGAATTTCAGGGGGTTTTCGGTTTTACTTTGAACCATAACGTCCCTTTAACAACGTTTTTTCACTGAATTTCATAGGTTTTTAGTAGCGCAACTTAACCATAACGTCCCTTTAACAAAGTTTTTTCACTGAATATATATATATACCAATTTTTATAAGCTTGATTAGAAGAATTTTTGTTGGCCAATTTTTGTTTGCCCGTGAATTCCATTGGATCCTTTTCTGTATTTCTTAATTCTCTTCCCAACATTGATTTCTTCTTTTTTATTACTGGATCATATTTGTTTGATACCTTTTTCACCACATTCACTCAGATTCATTGCACAGTTTCATTTCAAAAACCAACTTCTCATTATATCAGATTTGTAAGATCACAACAACTCTCATTCTTCATATGGTTTACTTTCACATTAATGAGCCCATTACATTTACTCAAATTATCCATCCATTTTGTTCTATTTCTTGCTTTGCTCCCTTGAAGATTTCCCATTTTATATTGATTATTCAACAATTCACTTTCAGTATAAACTTCTAGCCAAATACATTTTTGATCACTGAGTTTATTTTCCACAGCCAAGCAAGGAAAAGGAATCAAACATATCATCTAATGTATATCTGCTATTAACTCTCATCCACATCCAAGATCCTGGTATGTCACCTTTTATATGGTCATTTAGCATGACCATATCCCAAGCATGCATATACCCTGCCCATTCAACTCCCATTTGGTTATTCATTTGAGGGTAGATGATAGATTTTTGTACATTAATCATTTTTTCTTACCTAAGATAAATGGGATTCTTGGTAGTGATTGCAGAACACTTGGCATTAAAATCGGCAAACTTGATCACTTCATATGACTGATATTTCTTCCAACAAACTACCAAGATAAACCCTTATCACCAGATATATTCTCCCACAGGAGGATTGTACACATTAATAATTATCAGATTAAATTCACCCGTCAAACAAACAACAAGTACTTTGTTCAGACCTCATTGAGGGCAATAGAACTTTGTTAGAAGCAGGTAACTCACACATACCAACATACCCCCAGATCGAAAACTCATTTTACCTCATCTAGCTGGATTTAAAATACATGTATACCGATCAATTGCGATTTCTTGCTTTAACCATATTTGTTGTAAACAGAAAATATCTGATTCCCTTAGGATATATGTTAATTAACTGTCACCATTAAAACTATTTAATTCCTAAGTATTTCAAGTAATAATCAGTACTTTCCTTCTGCTACTTTTAATTGTTAAACTAATATTAGCGTCTCAAATGGATTAATTTCATAATCGGTACCCCGACCATTATTAACCTAAATCCTAATGTTATAGTTACAATTTAGAGAGTTATCTTGTATGTGTTACACCCACTCCACATCTGAGGATTCTAATACTCGTTATCTCGGCACCTCCTTGAATAGAGACAACATCATAGAGCGGTTTAGTATAATGGGGTTTTTGTCATGAGCTTATTCAAACCTTGCGTTTCCTGTAGATTGGTGATCCCACGCCGGTGTTGAGTCACAGATGCGGGACAACAGGCTTACTTCGATTTCAGTTCAACCCACCATGTGTTTATCATTGATATTGTGAAACGACAGATGGTTCCATTAGGCTGGGTGACCCACAAGCATCCATAAGCATCCCACTACATGAACTGGATGCAAGGCAGAAGCCTTGTGAATAGAAAGTTCTTCGTTTTCATCGTCGGATGCTGCAGGAGGAACTTGGGATTCCCCCTGCCACAATTGAAGGTAAGCCCGGTTTGGCTTGTTCATGCTGATCAAAATATGGAAAGAAAAAGAAAAAAGTGAAAATTGGGCGGCAAGCGCTCCACACGTGCCTCTTTGTGTTGGAGATATTTTTAAATCTTCACCTTTATGCGCATAAGATTTGATTGTGTGTTTTAAGGTGTTCATCCTTACTTGAAGCCACTCGGCTATTCAAATATGTTTTATGAATCTCTGCTGCAAAATGGCTGATGCATCCTTGTGTAGAGGAGCCACCCTCAGCCTAGCCAGCTGCCCTGCTGTGATTGGAAAGCTCTTTCCTTGAAGACCCAATCCTGAGCACCAGCAGGCGGAAGCAGGCCCCTTATTTCAGGGCTCCACAAGTAATGCTCCTGTCTGTGCCTGTATGCATCCACTACATCGCCTAGAAGCAATGCAGAAGCTCTGTGGATAGAAAGGTCTTTGTTTCCACCATCGTCACTGCAGGAGAAACTTGGGCTGACCCCTGCCACGATTGAAGGTAAGTCCTGTTGGTCTTTTTCATGCTGATCAATATACGGAAAGAAAAAGAAAAAGCAAAAATTGGGAGGCGAGCGCTCCAAATGCGTCTCTTTGTGTTGGAGATATTTTTACATCTTCACCTTGATGCGCACATGTTTTGATTGTGTGTTTTAAGGTGTTCATCCTTACTTGAAGCCACTTCGCCATTCAAATACCTTTGCCTTACCCCAGTTCAAACTATGCTCCATCCTCCAGAATAATTACTTCTCCCCATGTCATGGGTTCCTAGACTATCTAAGCTCCATGCAGACATGTAAGTGAGCTTGGCTGACCTTGACCACTATCTCCCCTATGGTCCACTGTGCCTTTCACTTCCTCTCTCCTCGCTGCAATCAACACTCATCTTCCACCAGTGCACTTGTGACTCTTAAGTACATCGGATGTAGGTGTGTTTATATTCCATCTGTGAACCTTCTGCATTTCACTGTTTTGTGCCTCCAATTTTAAAATTGGATTTAGGTGTGTCTATATTCCATCTGTGAACCTCCTGCATTCCACTGTTGTGTGCCTCTATTTTAAAAATTGGATCCTGCATTTTTTAAATCAGATTTATGTGTGCTGTTATTCCATCTGTGATCCTCCTCCATTTTTTTAACATCGGATTTAGGTGTGTTTATATTCCATCTGTGAACCTCCTGCATTTTATAAAATGGATTTGGGTGTCTTTGTATTCCATCTGTGAACCTCCTTCATTTTAAAAATAGGATTTAGGTGTGTTCATATTCCATCTGTGCACCTCCTGCATTTCACTGTTTTGAGCTCCATTTTTAAAATCAGATCCTGCATTTTTTAAATCGGATTTAGATGTGTTGGTATTCCATCGGTGAACCTCCTCCATTTTTTTAAATCGGATTTACGTGTGTTTATATTCCATCTGTGAACCTCCTGCATTTTTTAAATCGGATTTAGGTGTGTTTGTATGCCACTGTGAACCTCCTCCATGTTTTAAATCAGATTTTAGTATGTCTATATTCCATCTGTGTACAGCCTGCATTTTTAAAATCAGATTTAGGTGTGTTTGTATTCCATATGTGAACCTCCACCATTTTTAAATTCGGATTTAGGTGTGTTTGCATTACATCTGTGAACCTCCTGCATTACATTGTTTTGTGCCCCATTTTGACTTCTAATAGGCCTCCTGGTGAGTATAGATCGAACTGTACTGTGCAGCCACTCCTCTTTATTTCCTTGTCCAATCCACTGCCAACCTATAGCTCTCTCCATTTCTCTGATATTCTCTAACTGCTACACTATCACCTATCCCCCTCTCTCACATAGTCTGGTAGAAAAAAGCACAACAATTAAATCTTGAGTGCAAAGCCTGGACCTCTCATCTTAGACACCCATGTCAGCGCTTCCTCTACAGAACTTTTCACTGATATCCTCTTCTCTGTCCCCTCTCCAGATCTATGTACCCCCCATCTCATTTATACTCTCTCTACTTACACATGCTCTATCATTAACAGTGGCACCAAGTGGGAAGTCCTCTTGGCCGGCTTCTCACCCTTATGTTGTTTTGTTAATGTCTTTCACACTGGCACTGTCCTGGTTCAGGGTCCACAACCCAACCTCCTTCTCTTTGACTGGATCCTGCCTTCTCTCATTAACTTCCTTCCATCTCCTGCATCTCCGCCTTCTACTCTCTCTCTCCCTCTTCTGTCTGATGTACCACACCCCTGTACACAACCTCAGAAAACCTTCAAAGGCACAGACCTCCTCCACCTGGCAACTCTTAAGGTCCGCTCAGGCAACAATTACTCTGCTGACATCTGTCTCCTTCTTGAAGACATTGACCTCGACATTCTCGCTCTTACCGAGAAATGGTTCAATGCAAGCTCAGTCAATGCTATTGAATCCCTCCTCCCTGATGGTTTCACGATCTTCACCAAGCCTCAACCTCACCGCACTAGCAGGGGGTTGCCTTAGTCTTCCGTGAGTGGGTTCCTGCTTCCATCTTACCCACTCAGCTCTACTATTCCTTTGAAAGCCTGGTTTGCAAGTTGGTAATCCATCCCATCTCCAACCTGACCATTGCCACCATTTACCGGCCTCCAGGCAACACCACCCTGTTAATCTCTGAATGGGCTGACTTCTGCTCTTCCTTATTTCATCCACATCCAACCTCCACCTTCTGGGCGCCTTCAACATCCAACTGGATTCCCCAGGCTCTGCATCCATTTTCTTCACTGACCTCTGCACCTCACTTTCCCTCTCCAGTCTCCCTTCTGGGCCAACCCACTCAGCTGTACACACTCTGGATGCTCTCATACACTCTGACCTTTCTCTCCCCCCACTAGTCACCAGTCTCTCCTGGTCAGACCATTCTCTCCTCTCCTCCAACCTGAGTCCCCTTGGCCCCATTGGCACCCCCCCGAAAGTCCCACCAACCTTGTTTGCTACCATTTACCCGATGAAATGAGTGTATGTGGCTGCATTCGCTTCCACCTTCATGCCCCCTCACCCTACCTCTGACTTTACCTCTGACTCTGCCCTCAGAAATCTCCACTTTTCCATCGCAATACTCTTGACATTCTTTCCCCATTCCTGAGTATCCACTTGAAACCTACCTCTAAGCATAACACATGGTACAACATCGAACCTGCAACCCTGAAACTTAAATGCAGGGCAGAAGAACAGAAATGGCAAACCTCAGGCTCAGCCTCTGCCAAACTGGCCGCCACCTACTCCCAAGGCAATATAGGCACTCTATCCATGCCAAGAAAAGAGCCCACGTTCAGGCACAGGTTTCCAGTGCATCCAATAACACGGCTTAACTTTTCAACATCGGCAGGGAATTAGCCAAACCCTCCTCAGTTTCCTCCTCCCATTTCCCTCCCAGGCCCTCTGCAGTGCACTGGCCTTACACTTTGTCTCCAAAATCCAGCACATCCTTACTACCCTTGATACACACCCTCGCAACCTGTTCCACCCCCCTCGCCTCATCTCCCCTCCCTCCTCATTTCCTTCCTTCACCCTTGTCACACCTGAAGAAGTTACCAGAGTTGTCCACTCCATGAAGGCCTCTTCTAAGCAGGTTTCCCTCTGCTCATCCAGGACCATCACGGATAATATCGGCTCTATTGACCCTGCTCTCGCTGATTTCTGCAATCACTCTTTTGTCACAGAATCTTTTCCATTCTCCCTTAAAAACTGCCTTGTGCGCCCACTCCTGAAAAAACCTACATCAGATTCTACCTGCCCTGTCAACTACCAAGCTATTTCCATAACCCCCTTCCTGGGGAAACTGCTAGATAAGTTGGTTTTGCTCCAACTCAACTCACACACTGAACTTGTTGGTGTTCTCCACAACCATCAATCTGGATTCCAAGCTTCTAGAGGCATGGAAGCTGCTCTTCTGAAAACCTGTGAAGAACTGCTTGCATCTCTGGACTCCAACTCCCCAGCTGTCCTTATCTTTCTTGATCTCTCCTCTGCCTTTGGCACAGTCAACCATTCCATCCTCATACAAAGGCTCCACAATAACCTTGGTATCTCAGAACGGCCACTGGACTGGCTGACATCCTTCCTTACTGACCGCTATTCCCAAGTCATCCTGGGCACCTTCTGCTCTCCTTCTTCCCTCTCCACATGTTGTGTCCCCTAGGGTTCTATCATCTCCCCCTGGATCTTTAAAAACCTATCTTACTCTGCTTGCTTGCCTCATCTCCTCTTTCTCTTCCAACTTCCAGTGTTACACAGATGACACCTCCATCATCCCTGACTGCCTATCTGCCATCCAGTCTTGGTGCACAGCCAACGATCGCTACGTCAATGCTTGTAAAATGGAGATCCTTCCCTTTGAGACCCCTGCTCCCTCATTCTTCCCTTCACTCTAGCCTTCCTCTGTGGGCTCTCCCCATGCACCCTCTTCTGAAGCCAGAAACCTTCGAGTCATCTTCGACTCCTCTCTTTCCTTCCTTCCTCACACTCAGGAAATTGCAAAGAAGTCCCACTTTCAGCCCTTACTTCTCAAAGGAATTCTCTTTTTCTCACTTTCCCCCAGAGCCTCAATGTGACCCAAGCGGTGGTACCCTCTAGGCTTGACTATTGCAGTAGCATCCTCCTGAATCTACCATCTTTCACTCTGCGACCCCTCCAGCTAATCCAGAATAGGGCAGCAAGACTTATGCTTGGCCTTATGCCCAGGAGGCGTATCTCTCCTCCACTAAAAAGTCTTCACTGGCTCCCGGTTGCTGCACGGATTAAATTCAAATCCCTCTGCATCATCCACAAGGCGGTCTGGGCTCGGGGACAACACTATGTTCAACTTTATCTTTCTAAATACTCTCTCTCTAGACCACTATGCTACTCTGGCTCCAACTATCCGTGTGTAAAGCGTTTTGCTAAACAGAGGGCAGATGGTTGCTTTCCTCAGCTGGCTCACTCCTATGAAACAGCCTCCCTCTGCATTCGAGCATGATCTTCTTGAATTCTGGTAGCTCCTTAAGACCCTCCTCTTTACCGCATCTTTCCCTTCTTCTCTCCCCTGCTAAACTCACAGTTGCTGCGATTGGTGTCCTGGGCCCTTATTCATCCTCGAGACCCGGACCTCCTGCACCGAATCAGCCCAGCTCCTGTCTAATTACTGCACTTGCACTTACATCCTCTGCCCTAGAGGGTCGCACTTACACCCCCCGCAGCTCCAGACTCTGTAGCACTAAACATTGCTAGCACTTACCCCCCTGCCCTCTTCCTTGCTGCACTGTACATTCTGAATACTCATGAGGCATAGTAGGTTCGTCCTCTTTTCCTTGTCCGCATTGCTCTTAAATATTGTGTTTTTTTATGTATTTTAATGTATTTCTCACTCATAAACCCTTCTTTGTCCTGTGGGGGCACTTTGAAGCAGTATTTTCTTATTGTATAAGCGCCTAACAAGCAAACAATAAAATAAAAATAAAATAGAGAATATGCCATAATGCTGGTTACAATGAACATGTACTATTATATTCACACTGAGGAAGGCGTCCATATCCTGTAAGGATTGCCGAAACCAGTGCGTTCTTTATGTCACAATCACAGAAAAGCATGAATTTCAACAGGCATGTCCTTGAACATCTTTACAGCTATTAAAAGCCTGAATGTTTACAGGCATTATGAATATGCTTTGTACCTGGTGGTGGTTTTAAACGTGCACAGATTGATGACAAAATATGTGCATAATACAGCTTTTGAGCCACACAGCTCGTAATATGAATGTTTCTTAAATAAGTCTGTACATTTAACTATGCCAGCCATTTACATGCATTTATTGTGTCTTAGCACTCTATTGTATTTGTTATGGTGACATCAGGCGAGGCACTGTGAGACATGGTGATTATTTACATAGATATTTTTCCCAAGAGTATCATTTCTTTCAGTGGTGTTTACTTACCACTGATCCTGGGTTCACGTTGGGAATCTCCTTTCTCGACCAGTCCCATTTAAACCTTAGTCTTAGATCATCAAAGCTTATGTTCTCAGGTAAATTAAGTCTGTCCACTCTGACATCATTCTTAGTTCTCTGAGTGATCCTATTTTCACGCTTGCTAAGTAGGGTATTATTGATGACAGTTGGTATTTCTTTCTCATTAATCACGTTTCCTGTCATCAATCTCTAAAGCATGCTCCCCAAGATATTGGATATTAAAACCTTTTTCCAAATATCCTCGAATGTCTTGCTGTTCACACATTTTTGCCCCCTTTGTTTTTTTTGTTGACTTTTTATATTTCTTGTTGGTACTAAGAACTGGAAGTTGCATATTCAACATTACTAATACATTTTCTGGTGCTTCTGTTTCCACTGTAATAGGTTCTATATCTGGTAAAACTGATTGAATATTAGCTTTTCCTGTTTACGGGAATTTTAGAAATCTTGAGCCATGTTTGCCAGACTTATGTTTTCGCAAGGATTTTCCATTTGTTTTCCCTGTTTATTATTGACCATTTTTGGCCTCTTTTGAGGTGTCAAGTGTCCAGAATATATCAACTCTTCATTTGTCTCTGCACTTTCCATTACAGGTGTTAATTCACAACATCACTTAGAGAAGGTGGACAAGGGGCATTTTCTTTTTTTTTTTATATTGATATAGCTGATTAAATCAACTTTACAATATAATTCATTCATTAAAACAAACGTTTTGAAATATATAATATTACACACTAATAATTAACCAATAATCAATTTCATGTAAATCAAATTATGCAGGGTCAAAATCAAACAACATCAACACCCACATCAACCGCCCTGGCAAATATCAGTACATTATGCATTTAAAACATAAATAAGACATAAAAAGAAAAAGACCAGAAAAACAAGAAAAAAATAAGATCAACCTTAGTCGATAAAAGTAAAATAATAAAAATGAAATATAAAGGAATACACGCAAGATTAACTGTAGTTATCCTGTAACATGTTGGCATTTATCTCATGGAATTTTAACTCATGTAAGAAGGCCATGGCTCGGAGTCTTACGATTGTGGAATATCCAGAGTAAATCATTTTCCACAAAGTTTCCGAAGTACGGACTCCGTACAACTCCACTATTGACTCAAAGTGGGCTCTACGTTGATTGACCAGTGCCACACATTCAGTTAGAAGATGCTTTAAGTTTTCTTCAGTATTATTTTGCTGCCAGAATCGAAAAAATGTCAAAGGTTCTTTGAGAATTTTGCACCGCACCAGAATCTGTCTGGTGCGCCAGAGGTTTAACCTCAAACACAAGAAGTCATATATGTGGGCTATAGACGGTGCTTTAATCAAATATGCTTCTGGGATGCTAAGTTTTTTCCTTGAAAATAACTGTGCATCAAAATCCTGATGTGTTGAACAATCAGCACTGGTGATTTCCCAATCAAAGGCAAACAGTCTAGTTTTAACCTGTGACGTGTTTTGAAAGATAGTTGTTAATAAAACGTCCACCCATGCCAACGCCTGAACCACCTGAGACCGCCATTTGGTGATAAAGGCATTGGTCGATGTAAAAACATGATCCGCCAGAATACCCAGATTAGAAGATGTATGATAAGCCAAAAGGCATTTTCTGAACAGTGCCACCATTTGCCAGATGTATCTCATATAAAGAGATTTTAGATCAAGCTCATTTTATATGAAGGGGGGTGGAGTGCAAGATGGAAGCTTGAGTACCCCACGCCAATATTTGCCCTCCAAAGTTGACCAGATGTTTTCATCAGTATGGGTCTAGTTTCAGCTGCATAAAGCAATATTGGTGTTGTTTTTTGATGATAATATGTCAAAGCAGGGGCAACTGTAAACTGCCATACTTGCGTAGTATAATCTTGGTCTGTTGTATGGCCGTGGTAACTTTATGAGATAACAATTGACCATACAGAAGCACACCTCCATAACTTACTATTTGCACTCCTAGATAAGTATAGGTTTGTACTACTTGTAATTTAGTCCCCATAGGAGTCCAAACGCCAGACTTATAGCCATGTTTTCTAGATGGATTAAACAGCATGACCTTAGTCTTCTCAAGATTGATGGACAAGTATTTCACCTGGGTATAATCTGCAAGAGAATTCAAGGCTCTCTGGAGCCCCTTTGGAGTCTTCGACATTAAGATCAGATCATCGGCATACATTAGAAAGGGTATTGGTTTATTTGCCAACTTAGGAAGGTCAGTTAAGATGTTAGTAAATGCACTCCCCACATCAGAAATAAAGAAGTTAAATATGGCCGAAGCCAAGGTACACCCTTGTCTCACCCCTCTATGTGTTGGTATCAGGGTTGATAATTTACCATCCACCGAGAGTCTTAGATTGAGTTGTTTGTATGCAGGTCTTTAATTAAGGAAATTAAATAGAGTGGACAACCCTGGTGAATTAACTTGTGAATCAGTAATTCTCCCGATCGCATTGTGTAAATCTACAACGGTAGTATATACGGCTAGCTTTTTGGATTGGTGCAGTGTGATTATAGATGTAAGTGTCATGAGATTCACACCAGTACCCATACCGGCCATGAAACCCGTTTGCAGAGGATCTCTTAGTCCCGTTTCTAAAGTCCACCTATTGAAATCCCTAAGTATGAATTTTGAAAAATTCCAGGTGCGTCTAATAGGGAGATTGGTCTGTAATTACTCGCCATAGCCCTGTCACCCCTCTTGAAGATTGGAACTATTACTGCAGATCGCCAGAAGGAAGGTAGCTGTTGGCTGGAAATAGTTTGGCTTAAGATGGTGTGTAGAATTTTAGACCAAAGTAATGGATATTGTTTGAAGACAAACTTACTTAGCCCATCCGGGCCAGGCGCACGGGAGTTGTTCAGTTTTAGTATATAAAATAAAATATCTTCTTCCTCCATGGATAGTCCCTCATAGTTAGAGCAATCTAGGGTGGTATATGAGTTGACCCCCATCGGTTTTTGATACATGTTGGAAAAGTGTGCAACCCATTCCATCTCATTGGTCCTCATTACGACCCAGGCGGTAAGTTACCGCCTGGGTCGTACCCTTACCACCATGGCGTAAACTATGTTTACGCCATGGTGGTTGGCGGATTTTTACACATTTTTCAAATCCCCATTTCCCATTTTACCCTTCCCCATTCCCATTTTCGCCCCATAGGGCATAATGGGAATGGGGAAAGGCGATAATTACGGCACCGTAAATTACGGTGCCGTAATTATCGCCAAGGTCCCTTTGCGGCATGGATTTTAAGGGCTGCAAAAAAGCAGCCGTTAAAAGCCATCCCGCAAAGGGAACCTTGTAATCAGGCGTTAAGGGTCGGCGCCGTTTACGGCGCCGTAAACCCCTTAACGCCTGAGTCAGAATGAGAGCCATTGACACCGTTAACTTGGACAGATTTTTGTGACATATTATTAGAAGAGTAAATCATAGTCCAAATTTGTGCTGTGTTTTTGCGCAAAATGCTAGCCAACATGGATTCATCAAACTGTATCTTTACAGTTGGATTTGGTGTGAACATAGCCAGTTTTTATACTGACAAGAAAGTGTGCGAATGCGTTCGGGTTTGTTTTCACAGTTATAGAGTAATACCAACTTTTAAATTGAACCATCACATCATATTCATGCCGAGGTTTGAATTGTACATTGGATGATGACTGTACTTTTTGTTGATAACTGTGTAAAAAACAAGTGTAATCACCAGGGACAGCTTTAACATCGTAACAGGAACTCTCCACGTTTTGGTGAAATGCTCTAAAAGTCTGGAGATTCCATATTAGGCACGTTCGTTGCTTGCTTGGACTTCAGACAACCATATTAGATTCAGCATATTGTGAATTGAAACTCATGGTAGTATGTTGAACCTCATATTTGCATTAAACATACTGCGATCTACAAAAGTGTAATCAATAATTGAAGCACTTTTCCCTCTTTGCCAGGTCATTTGAGGAGGAATATCTCCCCTAAGAGACCCATTGCACATGAGGAGCCCCCGCTCCTTCATAAGTAGGTGCCATTTGAGACAGGATAGATTATATTTGGGATTATTGATGGGTTATAGTTGCAGATTCAAATCACCCGTTACAATAATATTTGTTATGTCAGATGATTCAGAAATAAGATTAAACAGACATTCTAGATCGCTAAGAAAGACCTCATCCGCTAACCCTTTCGGGTTGCGATAGATGTTCAAAATTGACACAATCGCAACTGGACAAATGAGCTTGGTCAACAAAAGGTAAATATTTGGAGCAGCCCACCAAGATAACAGACAGTTTTTATGATTCTTGATCGCTACTAGAAGACCAGCAGAAGGTCGACCACGAGAGGCAGTTTTTGAAGCATGATAAACAATAGTGTGGCCTTCCCAGGTAGGTTGTTCTACTAGCCACGTTTCTTGTAAAATAATCATGTCATGTGAGGCAAGAAAACCTGCACTACTACCTAACAAGTGGGAGTGACCACAAGTGTTCCAACTGATCATTGAAATTTGAACCATTCTCTTATCATTTGTTAGTTATGAGTCGGGGTTATGTGTTGGTGCTTGTTTCAGAGTCAGGTTTTGGAGGTTGCTGGTGATGGAGTTTACTTCACCAATTGTACTCTTCTGCAATTGAAGCATTCCTGACTTGTTCAGATTATTTTTGAAAGTTAACTTCCCTTCAGAGTCAAAGACAAAAGGATCTCTTGCCAGGACAAAGCCCAGAGCAAAGATGTCCATCCGTGCTTGCCATAAGGCATTTCTAACTAGATTCGAGTGAAGCCATACTCTAACGATAGAACTATCATTGTGCTGGACAAATTCAACCTGTTCAACGTCTGCAGATGTTATGTCCTGGAGTGTACTAACCTCCTCACATATTGCAAGTAGACTAGTTCTATTCATGATATATGGAGCAAATGGAGCTGGGCGACATATTAGTATTAACCAATGAAGTTTTGCTCGTTTCTTGTGATCAGCACCGATTTTATCTAATCGCCTAGTAAGCACATTTTGTAACTCTGTTTCTCTGTGTTTAACTCCAATATTTAGATTAGAAACTGTGGATGCTATTCCCTGGCTCACCTGCTGCATTTCAGCATGTAGTGGTAATTCAACACGTTCACTCCACAGTTTCTGGATGGTTAAGTTCTGGCTAAAGTAGAAGGGCATTTTCACTTTCAATTATGTCAATTTTCTCCTGAAATTACCAATGGCAGAGTCATTCTCCAGCATAACTGTGGATTCAAGCCACTGACAAATTGCAAGAATACTTTGCAGCATTTCAGAGTGGATTTCTAAGTCTCTCTTTGTATTCTCGTGTAACGCCAGAAGGGACTGTAAAACCATATGAACATCATATATGGTACGGCTAGCCGAATAATTTAGGGCTCTTAAAAACGAAAAAGATGAGCCCCTTTTCTGCTGATCCTGCACTATTGTGGTGTAATTAATATTTTTAGCTAAACCAGAGTTTTGTCGTACCAAGCCCCCTAAACGAGTCTGACAGGAATTTTGCTTGCCACTTTCACAATCCAAATCTAAATTAGAATGCACCAAAGAGATGTCTGTCTCTTCTTGGTGGGACATGACTTCGGACAGTGATAAAATCTTATCACTAGTACTTTTGGGAATATAAGTCACAAGCGCTTGCACTAGATTCTCCTTAGATGCACAGACAGTACCGTTTGTTATCACATATGGCACTGTTTATGTTTATTGTTAATGGTATTACAAACCCAAATAAAGGTCTCGTTAGAAGTTCTTTCTGTCAAAATTAACTTTCTGCTATGCAAGTTATATGAACCAGCCATTCTCCGTAATCTCAATCAGCTCTTACAGTATCAAGAACCTCTAACCTCACTGTCCAATTGCACTTTGCTCGGCTTCTCGGCAGACTGGTGTGGATGAAGGTGGTCCCGAACTTGCAGCTGCCCCCGCCAAAACTCCTGTGTAGAACACAGTGATGATAGTAGTCCTTAAGCAGCCCTATTCATCTGTGTCCAGGTACAGCTATGTTCACTTTTCAGCACAAAAAAAGAAAACAGAACTGAAATGTTGGTTCAGAGTCAAACACCACATCCAAAATGTTAGTGCTAGGCTGCACTTTGCCGCACTTGCTCAAGAACTGATTCTCAATAAAGAATACTCAATGAATGCTCTCACACTCGCCTGCAAAGAGCATTTCTTTTCACTAAGATGAATAAGTAACACAACAGAATTGCCCCTATTACTGTGACAACACATTAAACACTTCATATGAAATAGGTTAGAAATGAACAGTATCATTTTCTAGCATTGCTCTACTCAAGATGAGTCAACCATTCCAAAACATAATAGCTCATTATAAGCATGTGTATGCTCATCAATTTCGACTAAACAGCATCATGAAATAAACAGCCTTCTCAATACCTCTCCTCTTTCCCAATGTGATATTGAAAATGGGTAAAACCATCTCTCATACTCACTACAGTCTCCTGTGATAATAATAAGAAGAGAGGTGAAAGCTAAATTCCTGAAACCTGGGGTTGGAAGAAAGTTTACTGTGCGTACAATCCAAAATCCCAAAAATCTAAAAAGTAATTCAATAGTAAAAATACCTTCAAACCATTATGAGGTCGGAAGTGTGGCCAAAAACTGTGGTAATGCAATGGTAACTGAGTTACCACAGCATTACTGCATGGCCGAACTATGGGTTTTGAGGTAAGGCCGAGGAATAACTTCCAGCAAAATGCTGGAGGTACTACTGCTACTTCAAAGCCAAACAATGCCATTTCTGCAGAATTAACACTAGTGGAATTACTACCAGTGGTAATTCCCGCCCCAATCCTCATGGAGTCCTATGGTCTCCATAAATGAGGACTACCACCACCATTTGTAATCTAGTGCTAATTCTGCCAGAACAACTTGCAGTAACAGTAAATCCGTTTGGTGGTATATCAGCGGATTTACTGCTGAGATACTGCAAAGCTCATAATGAGGCCCCATAGTCTCTTAATAACTGTAAAACAGCCTAACAAAAGATTTGGTGTAAACTGAATATGACCATGCTTCAAACATAAGTCAAATCTGATTAAAATAATTCCTAGGGTATTGACCAGACTGCTATAGGTAGGAGTGCTTCCGCATACAGCTCAATTAAAAAGAGTAGTTCTCTGAAAAAACAAAAAGAAAAAAAAGAAAAAGCTTTCTGAGCCTCAGCAGAAATAAAGGGGAAAGGTACATGAAATAGGAACATCTTACATCAAATGGGGAAGGTATATTCAGTCTGCTTTCGGCCCTCATATCTGCCTACAGCCTGATGGCGTTTCTCCTGAATCTCTGAACAGTTCCGAGCTCCCCTCCCAAAACCTGGCTTTTCATTGTTTATAGCTTGTTTATTCATGATATTCCCTGGGAATATGTTAAACAAAAGTTTTTTTTTCTACATGCGCAGAGAGCACATTTATCTTCATGTTCTGCAAGCACATTCATCACTTTGTTAACGATGTTCCTCATGTCACATCTGGCATCACCAAAAGCAGCATCACGCTTCCGTTGCAGTCCATTGTCGTTCTGTAGAGCATTGTGTATTGTTTAGTAGAACATCGGGTACTATTTACATAAATAAAACAGTCACTGGAAAGCAGCCCAGACCACTGGATCACAGGCGAGAAGCTACAGTGACTACATTGTTCTTCCGTGTTTCAAAACAACTGATAGCTTAGCCGAAGCCCAGACTTGCACAATGAAAGGTGAAAGAAGTCATCCATAAAGTCATCTATAACTGTTCATTAGCAAAACTGTAATGCAACTTTTACTAAACTTTGCTTCTTTATTTATTTATTTTATTTATTTTGACATTTATAAAGCGCACCAAATTCGGGGCATATGGGTGTTGGTTTATATGAAGGTTACAGACATAGGGAGTAAATTAATTAAAGTCAATGATTACAATGGTTATAATAATTGATACGTGTAAGCTATCTAGAACTATGTTTCTGAACCAGCTTGGTATCAAGATTTGTCGAATTGGGAATGTTCCGTTAAATTTGTGGGTCTTGTGAAAAGAACGAGGTTTTGAGGCCTTTGAAAAAGGACCAAAAGGAGTCATTAGACCTTAAGGGTAATGGGGGGGTGTTGCAGCGTTTGGCCGCGATCACCTGGAATCTGCTCCCCCTGCTTTCTGGCACCGTTAGCTCGATACATCAAGTAAATGCAAGTAGGCAGCCCGGGTAGGTCTGGAGGATTGGGCCTTGGAAATTATTTGCGACAGGTAGGGATGGGCAGTGTTTGAGATACATTTGTTGGTCAATGCTAGCATTTTGAACATGATGTATTCTTGGACTGGGAGCCAGTGGATGTTTCGACTGGCTGTCGAATTGTGTTCTTTTTTAGAGATGTTTAGAACTGCTCTTACAGAGTTATTCTGAGGGACTTGAACTTCTGCATGTCTACGCTAAACATAATGAGTCTACATGGTTTGAAATAATGCTAATTTCTCCTGGAAGCATTTTCCCTGTTCAGCAAGAATACCTAAGGACCCCTCCCTACCTGATTTCACAGTTGGTCCTGACACCTTGCTTTCTCTGCCGTTCCTCTACAGCAGATGAAAACAAACACACTTGGAAGCACACTCTCTGTGATAGGACATAAAGAAGCCCTTTAAACAAGCAATGCAAGGATCCTGGCAGAGGAGCTGGGAACCCAGAGACTTAACTGAGGTTCTGGCATGTGAGGGGACAGAACTGAAATCCGGACACAAAGTTGTCAAGATTTTGGTTAAATACTTTTATTTAACTGCAAGGGGTTGGGAAAATGCCTCTATGACCCTGCATTAGAGGAGTTTCCCAACCTAAAACCATAAACTAAGAAACTGTCTGTGTCAGGATGTCAGAAATCAAAAGACGTCCTTGTGTCCAAACATTCTATCCTGTGCCTCACACTGCAAACAAAATAACAAAGTGAAAAGGAAAATATCTTTAACATGGAATTTGCAAAAAGTGTTCATAAATAAAAATAGAATAGCTTCAATGCAAATGTTCTCCAAGATTAAATGACTTTAATTCCAGGGGGGCTTCCCTTCCCCTGGATTCTCCAATGGTATAACCAAAGTAGCTTGGTCAAACAGTTCTTTGTGTCTTTCTTGGCCCATAACAATCTGTTAGATAAAAATATGTTTAGCTGTAAAGTCCTTCTTTAACAAAAGTTCCTTCTTTGTTCAACAACAACTTTCTTGTCTTGACATTCTTTATAGTTTGTCAATTTGCCTGGTAAACTCACCTGTCAGGACTCTTCATGCACTTACACTTGCCTGGTGTACTCTCCTGCCAGGACTTCTTATACACTTGCCACTTCCTGGTATACACTCCTGCCATGATTTCTCTTAAACTTCAACTGCCTGGTATATATCCAGCTAGGACTTATCTTGCACTTCATTTGCCTGATATACTCTTGTCAGCACTTCTCTTGATTTCTCTTTACATTCAAAATTGCATTCATGCACTTCACTTGCCTGATAAACTCTTGTTAGGACTTCTATTATTCTCTTTATACTCAAAATTGTGTATGCCCTCCTTGATATGGTACATCGTTCTGCTTCATTGTTTGTTTCAAACTTTCACCACATTATTGGTATTCATCTTTGTTCTATGTTCGTTTTATCCTTAAACAATCTTCTCTTTACTTCTGTTTCTTCAACTTTACAATATTCAAACAGTGTCTGGTGCGGTTGCCGAAATTCCCTGGGGCCCAACTTTGCTTGGGCTGACTCACTGGTGCTGTGTGGTGTCTTCGAACTTGCTCACACATATGCGGGGCAGCTCTGCCAGTTACTTCCCACTCTGGACTGCTCCAGCATCGCTCCTGCTCTCTCCTTGTGGCTCCACTCCTGCACACCTGCTTCCTCTCAGGCTCTGGTAAGGGCAACACAGCTTCTCTGAGCTGCCAAGCACCTAGGGACCCTCTCGTGGTTCCTGCCAGCTCCACAGCATGACTTGCTCTAGCAGCGATCCTTCCCTTCTCTTCTGGCAAGCACTTCTGCTCCACCAGCCCAGCTTGTGCCTCCAGCTTCCACATGCCTCTGGAGGAGACGTAACATCCTCTCTCAAGCAGCTTGACTCTATCGACATCCTTTGCATAGTTGAATCTCCATAATGTCCTGTGAAACAGGGCTTGATATGAAATAATATGATATTTTATTTATATCACGCTCATACACAAGTGTTTCTTATGGAAAACAACTACAATTCCCACGGAGCATGAGGCTCCTCTGCATCATCCTCCTTGTCGCAGTACTTCGATCGTTGTTGGAATTAGAGTCCATTGACGTTAACTGATGTCAAGCATTTTGATGTATTTTCTCAATGGTTCCATATGACAAATTAGTTTTATTTGAAGGGCAATTGGTGCTTGTGGTTTTTAGAATGGAATGTTGGTCTGAATTATGTTGGGGAAAGGTTTCTCTACTTTCCCTGCAGGGTGGAAACAGATACATAGCAATAGGACATTTGGGTATTAGGTATGAGGGGGTTTTCCTCATGGACAAAGGGGGATAACATGTCTCATCAAATTAAGTCATGACATCTCCCCAGTAGTTGTCTTCTCCAATGTGATTCTCCCCCTGGTCACATGGGAGGAGATTACCGGCGGATAATCTGTGGTAACTCCATTGGATTAATCACAGGTGTAATTTCTGTGTAAGGACCTGGTCATTTAGATGTACTATTGTTTAATAACACATTCTGTGCTCAAGCTTCAGTGTGCTCCCAACCACCCAACATTGGGGCTAAGGCCCAACCACCTATATGTCTGCCAGGAGAGAGTTTTTGTTTTGCACTTCCAGGTTAGGGATTTCCATTACTGGGGTACAAGGAGGATGAAGAATTAGACGAAGGGCCAGCACAGGCATCGGGCAGGTAGGTTGTGATCTGTCAGATGGAGTAGGGCATGAGGTCAAAGGGTATGCGATGAGGTGAAGTCTGTGTGAAGTTGTAGTGGTGTAGGGGTGAGCAACAGTGGATGTACAGAATGTAAGTTGCAGAGTTGCATATTTTAATATGATGGAGAAAAGAGTAGATAGGAAGTCCCAGGTGGAGCAGTAGTCAAGGCCGCTGATGAACAGAGTGGTAATAAAAGTTTCATAAAAGTTGTAATTGATGGGAGGATACACCTTATGAAAGTTCAAGAGGCTTAACCTGACAACTGGTGATGTGGAGGTATCTGACTCCTGGAGATTTAGTTTAGTGTCAAACAGGGCCCCAAGGTTGGTAGCCTTGGGAGAAGGAGGTGAAAAGGGGGAAAAGATAACGGGAAGAGGTTTGGGAGGTAAATTAAATCTTGGTAAAGTTAAGCATGAGGCACCTCAATGTCACCCCAAGGCAGATAATGGTGGAGAAAATGTTGGATTTACCAGAGGATCAAGGCATTTGCCATGTGTGGAGGTGGCGAGTGTGAAGATAAGTTGACCAAGTATAGACCTTTGGAGAACAACCACTGTGAAGCAGATGAGTCAGTCAATTAGTTTATTATAAATGTAATTCATAAAACTGAAGGAATTATAGCAATTCATTATAATAAAATATATAAAATGAATTTACATGAATACAAGGTAATACATTGCTTAAACCAACCTATGTAATTAATCACATCCACTACCTTTTCCTGACATATATACACAGCAACAAACAAGACACATTCAAGACAGGAGCCAGTCAAAGGGTTATGGACTTTCAACAGATACAATTAAGCTGGAAATCATTTTCTGAAGTTCTGATGTCACAGCAAAGGCAAAGGCAAAAGAATGCCATCCACATGCCCACTACCAGACCCTGACACACCCTCTAGTGTTGTGTAAGATTGTAATTGTGTATATTTGTACACTACTCTCTAAAGATTGAAGCAATTGCCCCTTAGGTCAATGCTACCTTTGTAAGTCATCTATTTATTATATGTATTTCTGTTGTTTTGTCCCTGAACTCCCACTTTGTTCACACCGTCAAACGAACTTTCATTGTTGTGCTATTGAACAGGCAGTTTTCCGGTGAATTCCAGCATACATGATTTAGGAGGTGTGAAATTCCAAATGGTTTTCTGGGCTGTGAAAACAGGGGATACAGACTAGCCGTTTGTGCTGTGCTCATAAATGGTCCAATGCGATTACCTTTATCAATTCTGGTTTTCCACATTGCATAGTGAGGCTTCTGATGTCATATCTCCCATTTAAAATATGACCATATAAGTCCTAGCATGGAAGGTGGCATATGTGGACTTATTGAAGGTGGCAGGCATGGCATGAGACTACTTAGCTGATTAGTGTGCTACATTCCCCAAATGTATGGAATCTGTAAATCCCTCCTGATCTCCTGATCAAACTGTTTGTTATTAACTCCAAGCTCCTGAAAGGCCCCCGCCCCCAAGTATGCCTTCTGGCCCTTAAGGTCATCTTCATATTAGGCTCTGTGGTTAGACAATCCCTTGCTTGCTGCTCCCATCAACCTATATGTGGCCCCACTAACATCTCTATTGCATCAACCACATCCTTAAAGCCCAGGTGAGCAACTGAAGGACATTCTCCTAATTTCCAGTCCATCCAGAAGAATGCCACCCATACTGCACTGGGCCTATCAAAACGAAATCAGATCACTACCCAGAGAAAAGCAGCACACTGGCTTCCTATCAAAGAGAGGATTAACTTCAAAATCTTGTCCATCACGCACCGTTGTCTCACCAACACTGCGCCTACTTACCTCTCGCAAAAGATTTCTAAGACAAAGGGCCTCATTACAACCCCATGGTGCTATTAGCACCATGGTCCATGCCGGATTCCGCCATGGTGGATGGCGGATTTACCGCCCCATTCCAAGGTTGGCGGGGTGGTAAATCTCCATTCACCATGGCCCCTTCCCCATTCCCATTTTTGGCCCATAGGGCTCAATGGGAATGGGGAAGGCGCTAATTACGGCACCGTAAATTACGGTGCCGTAATTAGCACCAAGGCCCCTTAGCGGGTTGGACTTTAACGCCTGCAAAAAGCAGGCGTTAAAGTGTGAATCGGGCGTTAAGGTTTTAATGGCGCCGCAGCCTTTTACGACGCCGTTAACCCCTTAACGCCAGGGTTGTAATGAGGCCCAAAGTCTTTGAGACACACAAGACTGCCCTACTGCAATCTACTGTCTACTCTGCGCTTTAAACCTAGCAGAGCAGGAGGCGCGAGCTTCCTAGTCTCAGCTCCCTGCATCTAGAATAATCCTTCCCACCTACCTGCGGTGTGAGCCACGGTACTGGCCATTCAGGAAACAGCTGAAAGCCTGCCTGTTTAACTGACTTTAACTTGACCCTTTACCATGCAACTTCACTCACCCTATCCATTGGGTGCTCTTCATGCACTTTGTGAGTGTAACTCCTCCAGCCCTCTCCATTCAGCATGGTCTTTTCTCTGTCACCCTTCCCCCGTCCCCCAAGCTTAGTGCTGGGATACCTGTTTGGTTGTGTGCGCTTTATAAATACAAAAATAAATAAATTACAAAATCCCCCTGGCCTTGATACTCAAAACTTGAGGTATTTACTGAGCACTGCAGTGTTCTTGGACAGCCTTAGGCATTTTCATAACAATGACGCTTCATATATTGGCCTGGCCACATCACTTTCTTCCACAGATGCTGTGTGCTCAGCAACATCTTGTATCAGGTCTTGTACACCCTGGAGATCAAGATGTAGGTCTGCATATTGATCTTCCTATGTGGGCTTAAACATCTTTTCCAAATAAGCTTTTTCCTGTGTACTACAGGTAGACAATATGACCCCAGATCCATCTATGGGCAACCCCCACTTCCCTTGAACTTTTATTACAAATACTGCTCTTCCAGTACCATTGCAGTGTTGATCACAAGTGCAGTTTCACGTGGCACGGTGTTGTACAATGCTCCTCGGTGAGTACCAGGCACATCTCCATCTATCAGGAAAAAAACAAAAATACAGCCCCGGGATC
This sequence comes from Ambystoma mexicanum, assembly GCF_040938575.1. Taxonomy (NCBI): domain Eukaryota; kingdom Metazoa; phylum Chordata; class Amphibia; order Caudata; family Ambystomatidae; genus Ambystoma; species Ambystoma mexicanum. The sequence goes on along the minus strand of NC_090922.1, from coordinate 1,321,901,905 downwards.
AGAGTAATCTTAGGCTGATTACGAGCAGTTTTGAATCCAATACATATGTATCACATGTCTAAAGTATTATTATTATTATTAATAATATTCATAATAATCATAATAATAATAATCTGTATTTGTTTTTAGATCATAAATGAACTTCTGCAAATACATACACAATAGCATACTTAAACATTTTGAAATGTAAGTCAATCTATCTATATACAAAAGTGGTAAAATATTTAAAGGCTTAAAATAATAGACAGAAGGTAGACAGGTTTTGGATTCACAGAATGTGTCAGTGGACTCCCATAGGTCTTATCTCATAGATCTTATCTCATCAGCCAATGACACAACAACAGATGGGTATCTAGTCAGTCAACTTTATTTGAAATACCCTGAAGAACATGATTGATTAGTTGATTTCTCCCCAATACACACGAAATAGTTCCAATTGAGTTCAACAGTAGCGTGATAATTTAGTGCGTGCAGAATGGATTTGATTAATCTGAGCCCATAGTTACTTGCATATTAAATTTAAAATTAGTCCACAAGTAAAGGGTTAATCTGTGTTCATAGATTGAACAATGCAATGTGGACGGCATCTGAGTCTGTGTTTAGGAAATAGATCAGACTTGATGGCGTCATATTCACCTACAAATTGACCCAGTGAACACATATATCTTGACTCTGGTTTCTCGCATTGGGTTAGAACATGCCGTGGGCTTTCCAGTTTGTCTGGTCTTTTACAGATGCGAGAGATTTGAGATTCTCTGGGCATTTTTGTATAGACGCCCGAGTCACAAGCAGAGAGAGTTGTTTTTAGTTAAGGCACTTAAACAGGTACTGCTGTGTCTGTAAATATTCATGGGCAATTCCCATCATGAAAATGTGATTGTGGAGCATTTCCAAATGTAGCTAGTTATTTAACCAATCGTGTTTTTCCGTCTTTTTCTTAAATATGGTTTTTAGCTTTAGAAATCAGTACGCGTTCAAAATCAGGTACCCAGTAAATTTCACGAAAACATTTTTCATTAAGACACTGGTCATCTGGGGTTCTTGTTTTAGCCCTATAATTTGCTACAGAGGCACACTCAAGTATACTCAATAAAGGGCATTTAGGTTTAGACCTTGATTTTATGTATAACAGTCCACGACGAGTCATAGGGCCTCATTACAAGTCACCCGGTATGGAAATAACGGTGGAGGTAAACCCGCCGCCACCGTTGTTTCCATACCAGGTGATCAAGACTCCTGCAGGCGGAGGCGTCAATCCCGCCAGGTCTGACCTGGCAGGTTTAACGCCGCCTGCCTGCAGGCGGACGAGGAAACACTGGCACCATCACGAGATGGTGCCGGTGTTTCCATGATCCCCATTCCCATTGAGTCCTATGGGACTCAATGGGAATGGGGATTTACACCATTCCGCCTCCGGAATTCCCAGGTCACCGGGGTTGTAATGCCCCGGTAATTCCGGGAATCACGGAGGCGGAATGGGAATACGAGTCCGGCGGTAACCAGGCAGTTTTACTGCCTCGGTTACCGCCGGACTCGTAATGAGGCCGTAGACTGCATTCTCAAGGAAATCAGTCCCAGTTTCAGTCTCAAATAAGCCATCGATGTAGACTGGGGAAGTACCAATAATTTCCTCCAGAAGTTTCCCTCAAGGGCATCAAGCCACTTTAGGTCTTCCATAGCCAAAGCCTCAAGGCCATATAGTGCAGCAGGGGCAAAACAATGATTGTATAATTTGATTATTCCTTTGAGGGAAAACCCTACAGTAGTTTTCGAAATGTGGTTTATGGCTTATATCAATTGGCAGGCCTTACGCTTTTTTAGTTTGATAACATAATAGCTACCCCCAGCAGATAGCTCCACGCCTAGATAAACATAGCTCTCAACATATTCAATGGGTCCCAATTCCGTTTCCAATCGGACCCTATGTACCTTTCCACCTAAAATTACCATCATTTGAGTCTTATTTATATTGATTGCCAGCGGATTTTTCCTAACGTAGTGAGTCAGGGCTTTATATTTGGATTTGACCCCTGCTATGGTGCGATCTACCACAACTAGATCATCAGCATGTAAAATGCTAGGAATAGAAGAATCTCCTACTTTGGCAGAACAGCTGCTATCAGTGACCATTAGAGAGGGAAGGTCAGACAAATACAGGTTGAACAGTGGGGGGCGAAGACACATCCTTGCTTGAACCTCATGTTTATGTCAACCCTCGGGGAGAGTGTTGAAGCATCATCCTGCCGCACTTGGACACCGGTATCAGTATGCAGAATAATAAGTAGGTTCACAATCCAAATGGTGAAGCCCAAGGTTCTCAACTTATGCCACAATATTTCCCGGTTTACTGAATCAAAAGCTGTGCTGAAATCAACAAATATGAGGGATATAGCTGAATTACCTCTTGTTGCTGCTTCCTAAATCATTTTGTCTATAACCTTGAAGTTATGCGTGCGGTTCGATCCTGGTCTAAATCCTGCCTGTGTAAGGCGTAGTATATTATGGCTCGTAACCCAGTTTTGTAGGGCGGCCAAAACAAAAGTAGCAAACAGCTTCCCAGTGACATCGAGGAGAGAGAGAAGCCTACCATTTTCTGGCCTCTCTCTTTCCCATTTTTTGTACACAGGGAGTAAAATTGCCTGACGCCATAGGTCTGGAACCACTCCCTCATTACAAACTTTCTTAAATAACATCTCGAAAATCTCGCCCCAGACAAGGCATTAGGGCCCGGTGCTCTTGAACTCTTTAGTTTGATAATGGCCTTAAAGATTTTGGCAGAGCCAATTTTCAAAGGGCAAGAGCCATGCCCCCCCCCCCCGCCTCATTATCTCCTGCGGTAATGGATGCTTGGAAACATTTTGCTCTGAGGAAACTCAACCATTTATCAGCAGAAAAATGAATACATTTTGCCTTTGATAGCAATTGCCAAATTGAAGTAGAATTTATTTTCACACATAATGTGGCAAATATCTGTTGCCACCCCAGGGTTGTGTGAGATGCCCCTTCTTTTAAGCCAGTTCCTGTATTTATTTTTGATCCTCAGTCTCCTGGCTTCCTCCTCAAATTTCATACCCCCCCATATGTGTAGCTTTTCTAATGTGGCAACACATTTGTCATTTGGCATTTCTAATCTCTATATCAAAAGCATGTTTATGTTGAGAGGGATGTATACTGGTAGATGCATTGCCCATGGACCCTGTCTCTAACGTTCAGCCATTTCATTTACTTCCAGGGATTCAAACTTATGGGATCCGAACTTAGTGCTTATATACCGCTCTAGAGGCCTATGTTTCTGGGTATGCAGCTTAATCTGTACCCTGCATGGTTAATGTCAACCCGACCAACTGCTACTAGACAATTTTTCAAATTTGGCAGGTGTAGGGATTGGACCAGAAGATGGTGGTCACTATGAACTGTTCCCTGAATCACCAAAGATTCTACCCTCTCAGCACATGTATTACTGACAAAGAAGTAGTCTAAAGTAGAGAGCTTATTAGCCCTCTGGCAGGTATAGTGGCAGGGTATATCACCAGGGGTTTGACCGTTTAACATTATAAGGCCCCACTCCTTTAAAAAGGAGGCCCACTTAGCTCCTTTGGAGTTTCTATGTCTCTTCAGCATAAAACTGGTTGGAGCCACGGGACATATGCTCCACCTATTACACTGTCAACACAGCTGGTGTTCAAATCACCTCCGAGTAGGAGAAAATCGTGGCTCTCAGTCATTAACCAGTCAGCACATACGTCATCAATACATTCATGTATATCGTCTAAATTGGACAGAGTAGGTGATGCATATAAGTTAATCAATAGTAGTTTCATAGGTTATTTGCCTCTAGTATCCAAGCCAACCTCAATCCAACCTCAATTGCCAAAACATTGGTTGCATTCAAAAATCGTTTTTACAATGAGGACCGGTAGGGTCTGCCTGACCCCTACACTGAGGCCCCCCAATGGGTGGCCATATAACCCCTTTGTGGCAGGAGACTGAAACAGGGTATACCCCTCTATACAGATTTTCATTATAAGCCAGGTCTCCTGCAGTAAATTAACGTCACAGTCCTGCAGAAAACGGATAGAGCCATTGAGGCTCACAATGTGGCTATGACCACGAGTATTCCAAGATGTCACCTTCAACAATCAGTTTGGCTGCACTAGGTGTCTCAGCAGGAATGTTCTAAAACATTCCCATCCCATAGCATCTTCTGGCAATGATGGGGGGAACTGGCTGGTGCCCAGATCTCCTGTTATAGTAGTGATTTGGGCCCTACTTGCCAATTGAGTGACTTGCAGTGCATTTGTCTGTTGTTTAAGACTGACGCGTTTTGAGCTATAAACCAAATACCACACATTATCAATTTCAGCCTGATGGGTTCTCACAGTGCACCCACATAAAATTGCCCCCCGTGTTTTAACAGACTCAACCAAACTAAAGTCATATGAAGAGAGTACACATTGGGCGAGTACTCTTTTGCAAGCAATACCACGTCTGATCTATTGGTAGCTTTATCAGAAAAGGTCTGTGGCACTATGCCAAACGTAACTATTTTTGGATCAAGGCTGGCATTGTCTGTTCCCAATGTAGCAGTCTCTGGATGGTTTGAAGTCACCAGGGGCATAGATTGTTTCGTTTGCACAGAGGTGGAAGGACCCGGCAGAATGGCGTCTTGCAGGGAGACCATAATCCATGCTAAACAGGATAGCAGAGTCGTAGGGGTTGAGATTATGTCTCCTTCTGATATTTGTCGCTGTGGATGGGCTGCGTCACCCATCAACCAAATGGTGAGAGTCCCTGACGATTTTTGCCTCTTTTTCCTCATAGCCTTCTTCTTTTCCTTCTTGTTTTTACCCTGTGCAAATGGTAAAATAGTCGAATTGTACTGATGCAGATGCAGCCTGCAGGCAGGCTTTGGCCCGCTTGGCCAAACGTCTTTCCTTAACATTGATATAGATGGTAGCATCCAGTACACTGGTTTCAGACATGTTTATGTTTATGTTTATTCATTTAGATTGCGCGCCAGACCCGAGGGTATGAGGGCGCAGGAGCATCAAGGATATTCTCAGCTTGGTTACAGTGCTGTACAGTGATTTACAGAGTGCACAAGGGTTAGGGCAGTTGCGATAAATGCAATGATAAACAGTTTACATGTATACATATTTACATAATTTGCAGTGGCAAGGTACATTAACGGTCATTATTCTTTATCCACTGAATGTAATTGTGTCTAAAGTGGGGGTAGGGTGAGGATTATACTGTGGGCGTAGGGTGAGGCCATTATCCTCGAGGTAGAAGAAGGACCGCTGGAGATGGAGATCAAAATCAGGTTCATTAGGGGGTTCCTTATGAGAAGCCAAGGCTGTAATATTAACATCCAATATGGAGACCAGTTTACCCAGCTTTTGCACTTCGTTCAAAGTAAGACCACAAAGTTTTAGAAGGATCTTAATTGCGAAATGGACCGCATCAGTATGTGTGTCAAAAGACTCACCCCCACCACTGTTTCATGAGGAACTTTCACTGCATTCCTCATTTAGCCTATTTGGAAACAGGTTGGGGGAGACTGAAAGTCGTGGATTTGAAGTAGATGGAAGTGGGTGGAAAGGTGGATAGAGGCAGGGAAGGTAACATGATTTGAGACCCGGTTTGTTAATTCTGTAGGTGCCTCTGGGAGCCCCCTATGTTTCTCCATGCACTCTCTAATGTATAACAGCAGCGAGTTATTGTCTATCAGGTTATCTGATTTTGAATGGTTGAGAGTTTCAATATACATGTTTGTGTTCCAGACAAACTGGTTTGGATGGACTCTCCATCTAAATTGTAGAAATCAATGATTTTCACCTCTGCGGGTGGGGGACATGTATATCCACTGATATCACTTCTTTTGCTCAGTTACAGTTACAGTTACAAGCTGCTTTGTCCAGCATATCCAAAATCTCGTAGCTGCCCTACGGAGGTCCAACGGGGGCAACTGGGGAGGAGAGGGTGTGGGTATGGGTAATTATAGGCAAAAGCAGAAGCCCAGGACAAACAGTCCAACGCTGTGCACTTCACAAAAAAGAACAGTAACAAAGTGTTTGCTAGACTGTTGCAAATAAACGAACTATAGCAAAGTAGAGCCTGTTGTGGACAATTACCTTAATGTAGACCCATATAAGGGCTGGGAGGCAGCTGGCAGCCTGCCCACCGAACACCAAACACTCTGCTTACTCACTCAGCGCAATGCGCAACGTGATACGTGCTGCCTTATGGCGGTTTTAAACTCCTTGTGCTTGTTAAATGGCCAGTAACGCGGTTGTAGAAAGTGTTGTGTGTTGGTCTAGTGGTTCTGTCTACGTGAGCGTCATGACTGTGTCATGACGCTCCTCTAATAAAAGGGGCTCTGCTGGCATGCAGAGGGCAGTGCAGCAGAGCCCCATGAAGCGGCAACTCATGCCTGTGTGGAGTTATTGGTTGTGGGTCTTGCCACGTGCTCGTGGCCTAGGCTGTCAGCCTTGGTCTGGGTGCCCCATGCCACGGCTGACCTGAGCTGGGTGCTCCCAACTGGGATTGCTGAGGCCGGTCATCCGGCCGGTGCAGGGTGATCCCTGCACCTTACATGCTGCGAGTCCACATCGTCATGATCCTTGGTCAGTGTCCCGACACCATCTGTGGCCTGCCCCGGTGACCGGAGGTGGGCCACCACATTGGCGACGAGGAGGTCTGGGTCCCGTGTGCCCGGCAGTGCACGGGTCGCCAGGCGCCTCCGACTGAGGCAAGTGAGGAGCCCACGTGGGCGAGATGGTGAGCAGCCCTGTGGGAGCCCGGGCAAAGAGTCCAACGCTGGGAACTTCACAAATAAGGACAGTAACAAAGTGTTTGCCGGACTGATGCAAATAAACGAACGATAGCAAAGTAGAGCCTGTTGTGGACAATTACCTTAATGTAGACCCATATAAGGGCTGGGAGACAGCTGGCAGCCTGCCCACTGAACACCAAACACTCTGCTTACTCACTCAGTGCAATGCGCAACGTGCTACGCGCTGCCTTATGGGGGTTTTAAACTCCTTGTGCTTGTTAAATGGCCAGTATTAGGTTGTAGAAAGTGTTGTGTGTTGGTCTAGTGGTTCTGTCTACGTGAGCGTCATGACTGTGTCATGACGCTCCTCTAATAAAAGGGGCTCACGCACCCCCCTGTGCCTTTGGGGACACACCAACACCCGGCTCCGGCAGTGGGTAACAAGGAGGAACATCAGAGGGTGGACGCCGGTGAGGCCACACGCTGTAAGGGGATGTGGCCCAGCAGGCCCTACAGCGGGCCAACAAAGAAAAGGGGTGTGGCCCCATCGGGCCCTGCGGCAGGCGGGCAAGGACAAGGGGTGTGGCCCCAGCAGACCCAACGGCGGGCTGATGAAGAAAAGGGGCATGGCCCAGCGGGCCCAATGACGGGCCGATGAAGAAAGGAATCGGTGGAGAGCCGTGGTGTGTGCCGGCCCGCAGTGGCCAGCTGTGACCTCCACCGAGCTGGGTGGCTCCGCCGTCCTCCTTGGCCCCACGAGAGTCCGGCCGGGTGCGGACCAAAAAGGGGCGTGGCCTAGTCACGCGCCCCAGTATAATAGAAAAAGGGGCAGGGCCAACCCTCTGCAAGGTCCCAGAGGGGAAAGGAGAAGCTCAGAAAAGAGGTGTGGCTTCCACCAAACCACTCCCATCCATAAGCAAAGGGAGAGGGCGATCTGCTACTCCAGGCTGCGGTGGTGAACAGAAGCAGCCAACAGAGCCAAAAGGGAGCGGGTGTGTGTGGCTCAGTAATACCAAGTGGCCAGAAGAAATCACAAACCGGGCAAAAGGGTGAGACCAGTGTCTGGGAACCCGGTGCTCAACACAGGGGGCACCAAAACAGCAGGCATCGCCGGGTGCCTTGCCACCATTAACCTCCCCGAGGGGGTCATTCACCTTAGTCCAACTGGGTCCCCGGAGGTTCCCCAAAGTAGCGGCTCCCCAAGGAGTGCTTGTATGCCTTTAAAAAGACTGAGACAGGGGTCAAGTTTCCCGCAGACTGTGAACACGCCTGACGGCCCATGAGCAGTGGTCACATCTGGCCTCCTGCCCAGTGGTCATCATGTCGGGGACAGCTTGCGCCACTACAACATTTTGACGTGGTGGGTGTGCCAGCCAGCTTGGGACCCGATGGACAGCCTGGGTAGAGAACCTGGAGCTGTACTTCGAGGCAGTGGAGATAAAGGACACCCCCAAACGCCCGACCCTCCTGTACTCCGCCAGATTCGCTGTTCAAAGGCTATTCAAGACATTAAGGCCCGCAGCTCAATCCTGTGATGCAGCCATTGCCGTCCTGAACGAATATTTCCGACATATGGTCAACAGGGGCTATGAACGGTTCAGAATGAGGTGCGCGAGGCAGGAGGAAGGGGAGAGCCTCGATGCGTTCCACGGCAAGCTGCGTGGTATCGCACTGTCCTGTGCCATGGGAAATTTCGAGGAGGACGAGGTCAGGGCGCAGATCATCTATGGCTGTAGTTCGTCCAAGCTGCGCAAGCAAATTCTGAGAGAACCGGTGCTGACCCTAGACCGGATACTGGAACTTGGCCGGGCTCAGGAACTGGCAGAGGTACGGGCCTCAGTCATGTAGACCGGAGGCGGGCCACCACAGAAAGCAGGAGTCCAAGTCCAGACAGGAGTTAGAACTCGATGTACCACCTTCTTCCTTGCCAAACACTCTGCTTACTCCCTCTGCGCAATAATAAAGTGTGATGGTAAATCAGCGAAGGAAGAACATTCACGTAATTAATTTACAAATAAATACTGCACAGTTTATTTTTTTTTGTCACAGGACTACTTAAGAAGTATCATCATGGAACCAGAATGAAAGTAGTATGAAACTTCAAATAGTATAACAATTTGGTACTAAAAGTAAAAACCTATTAGGGATTATGTGTGCATACTAGAAATAACAGCGACAGATTTTAGAGAAAAATTCCTACACAACATACCAACATCCTGAATACGTACTCCCACCCAAGATAAAATAAACATATCATCTCACATTGCAAATTAAAAAAGTAACAATATTCAAATGACTTGATAGTTCAAAATGAACCATTTAGCTAAGTGTATGCCTTTCAATCCTTAAATTCCGGCAAGAACTATTGTAGATAGAACAAGCAGTTCTGATACGTGGACACAAGATCCATCAATGAGCAACCCCCACTTGCCTTGATCTTTAATTCAAAATAGGGTTCCCCAACATGGTTCCCCAGATACAGTGGAGAAACTTTGCTGAAAATGTTGGGGGGGACATGACCTCTGAAGAAAAGGTGCCCCATTCAAATGAATGGGGACAAAATAGGGTGCCATGAACGTTGGGGGGGACAAACACCCCCGTCCCCCTCTAATATTACGCCCATGTCTGTCCACCTCCCCTTTAAGTTCTTCATGCTGCGAGGAGCATTGGAAATTGATCTTTCTCTTGCAATATGTCATGCCAGATAAGCATTTTAACATGCAACAGCTGACCTTGTACTGTTGACCCAACAATTACTCTAAATGAAAAAATAGGATTTTTCACCAAAATGTCCAATTCATGTTCAGTGAACTTACACCCGTTTGACCATCTATTTAGACAATTTGAGCACGGGGCAAACCCCACTTGGAAAGTCCACTTCCAATGCAGCACTGTATCAAGAAACAACTTCAGCAATGCATGGTTTATGACTCGAATAACTTCTAACTACTCGCTGCAACCTGTCCACTATTTATAGGTGCAGCTTGTCCAATAAATAACCGACTGCCTAAATCCTGAACGGCATTATCCTCCAGCACAACACTGCCATGCTGACCTTCGTGTGCCACCTTGCGCTAAACTTCCCTTGAGAATCAAGCAAGACTCCCATTCCTTGTACGTATTTTTTTTTTAAAGGGCGTGCATGTTTGCACTGCTGAGCTAAGCAAAACACACGCATTTTATCTCAACCAGTGCACAACGGCAAGAGAGCCAAGGGTAGATAATACACGGTCACTGCACTGAACCCCTGAACCATATAGAATACCCTCAAACATGCTCAAGCAGAGTCCAGGCAGACACGGCTCAAGGCGAGGGTACACGTCCCTCCACCCACTTTTTCTCAGTCGCTGCTAAAACGAGAAACATTGAATGGGAAACGTTAACGTTTGCCGAAAGGCTTTCAATTGACTAGTGCCTGTTGAGGGTCGATCAGCACCCCCATGCGTGCCCGTGAGCCCCTCAACCCACAGACCTCACTCGGCACACGTCTGTATGGTTCGGGCTCCCCGGTCGCTCTGCGGCGGCCGGGAACGCCCCGTTTATTTAAGCCACACGCGGCGACGTGCAACGTCACGCCGCCGCGTGCGCAGGCCCTCACGGGGCAACGCCACACTCCTCCTTTTTCGGGAGGAACAGCAATAACACACACTTCTAAATATTGCACTGCACACAAAACAACAACTAGCAATTTAGAGCCCATGCCCCTTTAATAGCAGCCACCCGGATCCCCTCACTCCGGAATGCACACAATTGGTCCTAGCACATAGTCACCGAGGTAGGCAGGTTTCCCTCGCCCAGCCCTCTGGGGGTACCTCCCGCCTACCTCGACCGCAGGGCTTCCCATCGTTCCAGTTCCTCGATCTGGTGACACCGGGATTACACCCCGGGGTGTGTCTTCATCCGGGAGGTCCACCCCATCCGGGTCCGGCGAGAGCTCAGCCCCAGAGTCACCCAGCTTCTTAAAGAAACTCACATTCCGAGTGACGGCCGATTTCCCATCCGATGCTGTCACCATTGACCCTTTTACAGCTACTACGTCCAGTGGCTCCGGTTCGTACGGGAGCGATAACTTGCCATGAGGATGTCGATTCCGGATCAGTACCTCGTCACCCAGCTCTAGGCGCTGCGGGCGGAGACCCCGCCGCAGATTCTCCTGACTTGTCCGTGTCTGTCGCTCAGCCTCCACCCGTTGATCGTCTATCACGCCTGGCTCCTTTTCTTGTACCTCCGGCAGGAGGCCTCGGGGGCATCGTCGGAATATGACTTCCGCTGGGGCAACCCCAGTCGAGGCGTGTGGGGTGGTGCGGTATACCCTCAGGAATTGATATAGTGCCCGCTGGAGTGGCTGGCCCTGCCCTTGGGCTATCCGGAATGTTTTATTCAGTGTCCTCATCAGCCGTTCCGCGTCCCTGTTCGCACGGGGCCACAGCGGGGAGACCTTCCTGTGTGTCACTCCGCAGCTCTCCAGAAACTCCGAGAACCGTGCACTCTGGAATGGGGACCCATTATCCGAGCATAGAGTCACCGGAAAACCATGGGTGGCAAAGATCTTCTCCACTGCTCCCACCACGTGCTCAAATGCCACTGACTCAACGAACTCTACTTCGGGGTACCGGGAGTACTCGTCCACTATGGCCAGGAAGTGGGTGCCCACTGCTGTGGATCCAAAGTCCGCATGTACGATCTCCCACGGCCGGGTCCCTCGTGGCATCACCTCGATCTCAGGTTCACGCTGCACCGGGGAGGCCGCCTGGCACCACACGCAGGCCGCCACAAAGTCGTCCACCTTCCGCTCTAGCTCGGGGAACCACACCTTCAGCCTTAGCCTCGCCTTCGTCTTGGCGGCTCCTTGGTGTCCCTGGTGTGCCAGATTGATTACCTCATTGACTTTGGAACCCGGCACCACCAGGCGATCGCCCCGCAGCAGAAGGCCTGACTCCAAGAAGGACAGCTCATCCTTCACTTTCCAGAGTTGTTCTAGGGTCACTTTGGCCTCTTGAGTGCGCCCCGCCACCAACTCCAGCACAGACTTCCAGGATCCTGACTGCATCGAGCTCCTCAATATTCGGAAGCACTCGTCGTCAGCCGCAGCCGCCTCCAGTTCTGGCAGCGGCATCGCGTTGGTAGTGGCACCCTCTACCACCATCCTGATGTGGTCATCGGCTTCCTCGGCGCAGGTGTCTTGCACTGGACCTCCACTCCCTCCTGGGTGTCGGGACAGGTAGTCAGCCGCGTTGTTGGCACCCGGCCGGTAAATCAGGGTGACGCTATATTCCAAGAGGGCAAGCATCCACCTCTCGATCCTGGCCGGCGGCTTCGATGATGATCCAGCCATGATCGGGAGCAGCGGCTTATGGTCAGTCACCACCGTTACAGGTCTTCCCAGCACGTACAAACGAAAATGCCTACAGCCCCACAGGACAGCCAGGGCTTCGCGTTCTATCTGGGAATACCTCTGTTCTGTTTCGGAGAGGGCTTTGCTGGCGTAGGCCACTGGTCTGATCCTTCCATCTCGGCCCACCTGAGTGAGCACAGCTCCCAGACCGAATGGGCTTGCGTCCACAGCAATTTCCGACTCGAGAACCGGGTCGAAGAAAGCCATGGTGTCCTCTGCCGTCAGGGCACCCTTAATGTCCTCAAATGCCGACTGCTCCAACGGACCCCACTGCCAAGCCGTCTCCTTCTTTGTCAGGGCCCTGAGTGGCTCCGACCTCGAGGCCAGGTTCTGGATGAAGCGCCCGCAGTATGTCACCATACCCAGGAAGCTTTGCACGTCTGATGCCGATTCAGGCGGCTGTGCCGTCTTGATGTCGCGGACTTTCCTCGGGTCCGGTGACACCACGCCCTCCTTGAATACGAACCCAAAAAACTCAATGGTCGGGCGCAGGAACTCGCATTTGTCCCTGTGGAGGGTGAGTCCCAGCGACTGTATTCTCTCGAGGGTCTTGGCAAGGCGTTTTAGATGTTCCAGCTCAGTCTTGGCGAAGACCAGAATATCGTCACTAATATTGAGGACACCCTCCAGATCTGTGAGGGCGCCTCGAATTATGTTCTGAAACACCTCGGCTGCTGATGATACTCCGAAGCTCGGCCGCTTGTATCGATAGAGTCCCCGGTGAGTGGTGAAGGTCGTGATATAGCGGGAGTCCGGGTGGAGGACAACTTGATGGTATCCTGCTCGTAGGTCCAATTTGGAGAAGAACCTTGCCCCCTGAACTTCTGCAATTATGTCATCGATGGTCGGGGTCAGGTGCCGTTCCCTCCTGATGGCCTTGTTAGGCAGCCTCATGTCCACACAGATCCGGACAGAATCTGGCTGTTTTGGTTTCCTCGCAACCACGATGGGGGACACCCAGGGTGTTGGGCCCTCCACCTTCTCGATTATGTCCAGGTTCACCAGGTTGTCTAGTTCCTTGTCAACCTGGTTCCTCAGGTGGAAAGGGATCCTCCTGTGCTTCAGAGCCACCGGCTGCACCGACTCATCAATGTGGAGCCTCACCGGGTCGCCATTCATCCTTCCAATGCCTTTGAAGATGGAAGCATACTTGTCCAACAGGTCGTTTATGTCTTCTAAGTAGACTGAGTATGCGAAACTCACGATGCCAAGAGCCTCCGCCGCCGCACAACTCAACAGGGTGTTGCTGCTCACTGGAGTCACGTAGAAGCTGGCCTTGATCATGGACCCGTCATGCTCTACCTTTGCAACGAATGCACCGTCCAGTGGTAAGGGCTCCCGCCCACCAAATGCAAAGATGCGGGCCCTCGGCGTCGCCAGACTCGGTGGTGGCTTAAGCGCGGCATAGTGCCCTCTCGCCATTACGTTGACTGATGCCCCAGTGTCGACCAGCACCGGGACAGGCGATCAGTTCACTTCCATGACGCATCTCGGTTGTCTCCTGCTCTTCCCTTTTAGGACTTCCATGCTGGAGACGAAGAAGATGTTCTCCTCGTCCTCCTCTTCAGCGTTCTCCGCCGGAGCATCCTCTTCTGCTTGCTCCACTTGAGCCACATTGGGCGGCCGATTCTGGCGAGGAGTCCAAGGCCGGGGTTGTCCCCTCGGAGTCAGGACGGGTAGGGCCGCCCGACATACCCTCGAGAAATGGTCGGGTACCCCACAGCGGCCACAGATCTTCCCTATTGCCATACATTCAGATGAGTGGGGGAGGTCATATCCGCACTTCTGGCATGACTCCACGGGCTTTCCCGCTCTGTCTCTGGCTGTTCCACCGGGCCTTCGCACCCCTCTACCGCCCCGCCAGACAGCGCACACCTCTTCAGGCCGCGCGGCGCGGGATCCGGCTTCCATTTTGTGAGCTCGGGCCTCGGCTACCTCATGACACCGCCCGAGCTCAAGAATGCGGGGTAGGGTGAGTCCGGGCTCTCTCAGGACCTGTCACCTCAACTTGCCAGACGAGCACGCCTGGATTAGCATGGTCCGCATCATGTCCTCAGCATCCCCCCACGCACACCCTTGGGAGAGGCGGCGCAGGCGACCATAAAAGGTGTCCAGAGTGTCATCATCCTTTTGCCTGGCCGATAGCATGACGAATCTCTCATAGTCCACGTTGGCAAGTGGAAGGAAGTGTGCGAGGAGAGCGGCTTTGGCTTGGTCGTAGGAGTTGTCCACCGGAGTCAACGACTCAAATATCTCCTGAACAGAGGCTCCCGCTGAGTATAACATAGTGGCTGTCATACTGTCATTGTCCGTCACTTGGGCGGCCCTGAAATACATGTCCAGGCGTCTGATCCATCTTCTCCACCGGGGGCCCAGGCTGGACGGGGGACCCGTGGTGTCAAATTCTGGAATGGGCTGCAGGGCTGCCTGCGCCCTGGCTTGGGCCATGGCCAGAGGAGCTGGTTGAGCGCCCTGCAAAGCCCCAGGTCCTGGCTGATTCGGGGGAGCGGTGGCACCTACCGCGGGTCTCGGCAGTCCAGATGTCGCAGGTAGTAGTGGCTGCTGGGGATTCTGCCGAAATAGATCTGCCAAGCCCTCGTCCTGTGAATCCTCCGAGGTCGTGGCCGCACCCTCCAGGGCGCTGATGTCACTCATAGGACCGAGCACACAGGCACCCTCCTTCCAGTTGTGAGGGCTGCAACTCAGTCCCCTCCCCACATTAAGACTGGTCAGCAGACCGTGCCACGTGGACCCACCAGATCCTTCACTGCCACCACCCTCGTGATGATGAAGGGGTCGAAGAAAAATGCGACAGCCAAGAACCGCCGCAGACCTCCTTGATGCAGGTGTTCCAAAAATTTAGCTCGAAGAGTTGGAGTGGGCTGAGAAGGCCCAGCCACCTCAGCCCTTCTCCCAGCTATCACACGACGTCAGAGATCCAGAACTGGACAAAACGTCAAAACCCAGGCATGGGCCTGCAGGTTAGGCTGCCCGCAGTCAGCATGTCCAAAAATTGGGCTCGGATCACCTTCCGACTCCAAACCGGAGCTCTTGGAAGTTCCGCAGTCACGTGTGCAAAATGGCCGCCAGCCGCGCGTATGGTCCGCGGCCACGGCGTGAGACGAAACATCCGCGGATGTTCCGCCGTGTGAAGAAAAATTCCGGGATGGCTCTCACCGCCGGGCATCCAGTACACCTCGTCGCCACTGTTGAGGGTCGTTCAGCGCCCCCATGCGTGCCCGTGAGCCCCTCAACCCACAGACCTCACTCGGCACACGTCTGTATGGTTCGGGCTCCCCGGTCGCTCTGCGGCGGCCGGGAACGCCCCGTTTATTTAAGCCGCACGCGGCGACGTGCAACGTCACGCCGCCGCGTGCGCAGGCCCTCACGGGGCAACGCCACAGTGCCGTGCAACAGAGAATCCACATACAAGGACACACATTGAATTATGTACCTTGCTATTAACGCATGGTTAAAGGACATGTACACAACAAGAATACCCCAAGCCTCAGACGAAGAGCGTTTAGGCTCGAAACACGTGTCAGGCTGACTTTGGAACGGTTAAACTTACATGCAGTTATGCATGAGCATTTCACGTTGACTGGCAGTGTGGTTGTATACCATTGGAAAATCTCTTTGCACTTATGAATTAAAACCGACCTCAGGGATTGAACCATAGGCGTCAGGCTTGTAGTAGGAAACTTCACCACTGCACTATATAACCGGAACCATAGGCGTCAGGCTTGTAGTAGGAAACTTCACCACTGCGCTATATAACCTGACGAAAAATCATGAACAGCTAAAGGTGAAACGTCGCATTTCGGTACTACAAGTTCCAGGAAAAACATTTGTAGTGGTTCTTGGAGTTTCAAACATGAACACCTTTTAACATTTTCAAAATCACTATTAGAAGAAAATATTCTCTCTTGGTTTTGTGTGGGTGTTGATTTTATGAAAGGCGAATGCCATTTTGTTTTCTGCAATTTGAGTGGTTATGCAAAGCCAATTTAATGAAATGTGCATATTTCTGGTGACGTCACATCCCATTGCGTTTGTTGATGAGTCCCCCCACTTTAATTTTCAGGACTTGCTCCTGCAGGCCGAGCAATGCAACGTGTCCCAAAACTACCATGATGACAGATAATCTGTGCCAAAGAGAGATATTTGTATCATGGCTCCTTCAGTAAGGCAGTACTGTAGTTTCGATTGTTGCATCGTCCAGATCTCTTGCAAAGTCACGTGTGTTGATGAATTACACAGTAGCAGCTTGCACCTTTGTCCCATTTCTTGCTCTCTGATTTCTTAATGCATCACCCATTTTGCTAAAACCCTTTTCAGTTATTACAAATTATCATCAAACGTGAGAAAGACATTGGGGGCCTGATTCGTGGATTTTTTAGCACGGTGCAAAAAACCCTGATTCACAGAGCAGTGCAAAGTGTATTTTTGCAGTGCAAAGTGACTTTGCACTGACTTTGCACTTCAAAAATACACTTTGCATCGCTCTGTGAATTACGGTGTGTACTGGCCGTGCAGAGCCACTTTGCACCATGCTAAAAATCCCATGAATCAGGACCGGGGTCTCATTCCAAATGTTTCAGTGCGGTACAAAAGTGGTAGTAACAGAATTACCGCCTCTTTTACTGCACCTCTAAATGATACGTTTTACCTTGAAGTGGAGAATTAACAAGATGCAGGAGGTAAATGCTCCAGTTCAAAGCCAAAAATCAGTCGAGTTAATGTGGCTGAATTACCGCTCACGGAAAATCGAACAAAATCACCCTTGAGTCTTACGTATTCCAAAAATTGGAACTATCACCTCCATGCAATCCTGTGGTAAATCTGCAGGGCGAGTGGAGGCAATGGCAATTGCGGTTGAAGGAAATTCCACGGAAATAGCACGAAGTTACTGCCAAACTGGTAACAAGGCCCATTGTCTGGTTATATTTCTAAGAGTCGCTTTTCAGTGACATCCAAATCAACGGAAATCTGTAGTACCTGTTTTTAACTTCTAGCAACCCATAGGTTTGTAACTTTCATGTAAGTGGCCGGGTAAGGGTGATTTGATTGTGGCGCATGGTGGGTGCCCCTTGCCTACCATGCAATGAAAATGTACAAGTGAGGGCAAGGCAGCCAGAAATGCAACACTGCTGTCAGTTTGGAATGCGATGGGGTGCATGCATTTGCCTGTGTCAGACTGTGAGAGCCAACATCGCCTACTGATTGAGAGATTAAAAAGAGAATGGGCCTCATTACGTGGTAGGTGGTAAAGGATTACCGGCACCGGTAAGGACACCGGTGCCGGTAATCCCTTACCACCTTATTCCGAGGTCCCTTAGCGGGTCCCTTCCTTAACACCTGGTCTGACCAGGTGTTAAGGACGGGACCCGTTAAGGGACTTCACAGCTAATAACAGTACCACAAATTGCGGTACCATTATTAGCTCCATCCCCATTCCCATTGATCCCTATGGGAGGTCGAATGGGAATGGGGAATGGTTCCTGGAATAGGGACTTACCGGGTCCTCCAAGGTTAGAATGACCGGTAAGTCCCTATTTCAGGAACCCGGACCCGGAATGCGGTAAGGAGGTAGCCATGGTGCTAATAGCCCCATGGCTACCTCCTACCGCGTAATGAGGCCCAATGTTTTGGTTTTCTCTACCTAGTTGACTTTGATTATGGAATATTTAACGGATGTATTCACTATTTTTACATATCCAGGACGTGTAAGAGTTAGAAAAACAGAACTATGGGGCAGTATGGAAATGCTTTGTATAAGGAATGATTACATCTGCTACATTTCTTTCATCATCACATTGTATAACAAGAAACTGCTTCTAGAAAAGACTGCCGATTTCTGAGTTATACAGTGATAATAACGAAAAATAAATGACGAAATAATTGTCGAATTTCTGCTAAATATGTATATGGGGTGGGGTAAGGGATTACAAAGAATGGGGGGTCGAGGAGTGCTAAAAAAAAGCTGGGGATTTGAGGGGTTTGGCGGCAACATTAAAAAAGAGAATAAAATTCGGCATGTTTCGTTATTTATCTTTCACTGAAAAAGTTTTCGTTATTTAGTAATTTTCTGATGCTAGAGTTATATGGGATCATTTCATTTTATTTAGATATGAATTCGAATTTTGCTGCATATTTACTTATGTATATTTCGAGGGCGTTGTGCAGAGATTGCTGGCATCTATGCGTACAAAATAGATTTAAGAGCAAGGCCGCAATGCTCTATTAATTTCATATAACTCGGCAGGGTAAATATTCAACTTCCCCTCTCATTTACATTCTGGAACAGGCCAATTCTATAGCATTTAGGTATCCTGGACCACTAAACATCCTGTCATGTGAAGACCATATATAGGTTAAAATCGTTTACATCATTAGTGACAATTCTGGAGCATGTTCTTGTTGTCTGAGTGGTTTGCCAACTCAATAGCCTTCACCAGAATCAGGCACGGAGCATTAGTTTCCACTCTAATAGTACATGAGATTTGGAAAAATATTGATGAACAGGCTCACCTTCTTGTGAACAGGCTCGCCTGCTTCAGCTCAAAGGTTTCTCAAATTCCAGGGAGCCTTCTACTCTTATTACCTATCATATTGTATTGTAGTCTGCATTTATAAAGCACCATTTTCCCATTTGTATGGCCTCAATGCAGTTTGTGGTTGGAACGCCGTCTGGGCCGAAAGTCAAGGTGTGGGAAGGTCTAAGAGTTTACTTTAAGATGCGTGTGTGCATTCTGCAGGGATTAGGATTTAAGAGGGCTGGCTAGGCTCCAGTAAGCAACCCAGAGGTCAGGCACGAGTGCGGGTGCTGTCGGTGGTTGAAGTACAGTAATAGTGCAGGAGACTCGATCTGTGGCCAGCTAGACCAAATTTGTCATAGGTTGTTGCTGCATACTTATTGTCAGTTGCGCTCTTGCCCTCGTAGTGTAGCCGAGGAATTCTTCTCACCAATCTACCGAACTAGTTGATACAATGAACAACTAGAACAATTGATTGGCGGAAAGATGGAATGCCAACGAAGAACCCAGAACCGCGTGGAACAGGATACTGGGACGAGACGTCTTCTCAAGGTGTACAGGCAAGACCCCCCGACAACTGCAAGAAGAGCAACAATCACAATGGTGCAATTCTATGCCAAAAATGCAGACATCAAGAGAGAAACCAACCACTAACCTATGCAGTTCTTCAGAGTGTCAGAATATCCCCAGGAAGGAGAAGAAGTAATGTGGAGGTGTTCGTGGCAAACCCAAATATGAAATGACAAGGAATCAACCAGAAGTGAAGGCAAAGCAGGAAACAGGAGGCGGATCCAAGCAGATGTCCAAAGAGCAACACCTAACCCGCAATGCAGGGGTGGAAACCGTAAGCGGGAAACAGTACAAAAGCTGGCCGGCAAGGTATAGTACGTCCAGTGGCGGTCCGAGGTCAAAGAGCAGGGCTGGCAGCAAAGTACAAAGGAGTAAGCAAGGCAGATCCGTTGACGGTCCGAGGTCGAAGAGCAGGGCTGGCAGCAAAGTACAAAGGAGTAAGCAAGGCAGGTCCGGTTGCAGTCCGAGGTCGAGGAACACGGGGAAAACAAGGCAGAAAAGACAAGGCAAGAACCCTGATACGAGGAATAGCAAGCCGCTAGAATACAAGATTCAGAAGCGCCGGCATAACGTACAGGCGTGGCTGAAATAGGAATCACATGAGCACAATACGTCCTTCAGCGTGCACAGTGAAAACTGAAAGCCGTGAGAGGACGCCATCATCTCCATGCCAACTTCCAAGCTCCCGGCAGACGAGGTCTTAAAGGGACCGTAACCACCGTTCGTCGGCAAGTACGAGATCCATAAGTATTAGGTCTCGTGGAAGCCGTGGAAGCCGGATAATTACGGCGTCCTAACACCGATGAGTTCTGCCAATACTTGACAGTTTCCTTCCCCAAAGAGGCCCCCACCTTCCGAGATTTCCAAAAACGGGACAACAAAACTGGGGCATGTATGTTCTCATATGGTTCCCAGGTGCGATCCTTTGGACCATAACCCTTCCAATCAATATAGTAGTGTCTTCTACCGTTCCGAACCTTGGTGTCCAAGATCGCTGAAACCTCGTACTCCACAGCACCCCGAACTCTAACAGGCGGAGGATGAGAGGGAAGACGAGTATCATGACGGCACGGTTTAATCAAAGACACGTGGAATACTGGGTGAAGTTTCCACGAACGCGGGAGAACCAAACGCACCACTGCCGGGTTAATGACATGTGATATAGCATATGGACCGACAAAACGTGGGAGTAACTTCCTCTGACCAGGCAGGCGTAAATTGCGAGTTGATAACCACACGTTCATGCCCGGGTGATATACCGGAGCGGGGGTACGATGCCGATCTGCATAAAGCTTGGCCCTGTTTTGAGCCTCCACCAACTGTCTTTTGACCTGGACATGGGTGCCGGAAATGTCCCTAACATAGGCAAGAGCAGCAGGGTTATGAGTCGGCACTTCAGGGGCAAGAGGCAAGGAACGTGGATGTTGTCCATAAAGGGCAAAGAAAGGAGCAACCTGTGTAGCAGTGTGGAGCGAATTGTTATAAGCAAATTCGGCCATTGACAGTACAGAAAGCCAATCGTCCTGCGCTGAAAGATAAGACATCTTATATACTGTTCCATAGTGGCATTCAGACGTTCGGTCTGCCCATCCGTCTGAGGATGGTAGGCACTCGAAAACCGAGCTTCAATACCTAAAGCAGCTGACAAGGCTCTCCAAAAGCATGAAGTAAACTGAGGACCGCGGTCGGAGATGATCAGAGAAGGAAGACCAAACAACCTAAAAACGTTCCGCAGAAAGAGATCCGCCAGTTTGGGAGCAGTAGGGATCCCCTGACAAGGTACAAACAGTGCCATTTTAGTAAAATAGTCGATGACCACCCAAATAGTGTCAAAACCTTCCACCACAGGTAGTTCCACAACGAAATCCATAGAAATGGAGGACCAAGGGCGATCTGGAAGAGGCATAGGTTGTAGCAAACCCACGGGTTTGCCATGTGATGTCTTACACTGAGCACAAACCGAACATGTATTTATGTAATCAGTGACATCCTGCAATAAAGATGGCCACCAACACCATCTTTTTAGTAGATCAACCGTCTTCCTAATACCTGGATGAGCAGCCAGAGATGAATCGTGACACCATTGTATAGCAGTACGTCACATCCCCGGAGTAGGCAGGAATATTTTACCCTGGTTATAGGGTAATGATTTTACGATCTCCAGTCTGTATTTGGCTACTTCTGGCGGATCGTTTCGAAGCCATTCCTGTATAAAGGACTTAAGTGACGGACGTAAGGAGCAACCACACACCACCTGAGTGGGTAAAAAAGGTGCACCAGTGGCGTGAGAGGATTTGGCGGGTCCATGTAGATGAGAGAGAGCATCCGCTTTAGAATTCTGAGAACCAGGACGATAGGAAATAGTGAAATCAAACATCGAAAAGAACTCATGCCAACGAGCATGCCGTGCAGTAGTGCACTTCACTGAGTGAAGAGCCAAGAGATTCCTATGATCCGTGAACACCTGGACAGGCACTCAAGAACCCAACAAATGATGCCTCCAAACCAAGAAGGCGTCCCGGATAGCCAACAATTCACGCTCCGTGATAGTATAATTCCTTTCATAAGGCGTTAACTTCCTCGAATGAAAGGCTACTGGATGTAAACCGGCATCATCTGGGCAATGTTGAGACAGGATAGCACCCAAAGCGACATCCGAACCATCAGCCTCGACTATGAACGGTTGGGTTGGGTCCGGATGCTGGAGCACAGGTACTGAGGTGAAGGCGGACTTCAGGCAATCAAAAGCCTGTTGAGCTTACCCATTCCAATGAAAAGATATCTTAGAGCTAGTCAGAGCCGTAAGGGGACAAACAATGGCTGAAAAGTCTTGAACAAAACGTCTGTAAAAGTTCGCAAAGCCTAAAAAGGATTGTAACGCCTTCAGATTGTTAGGAACCGGCCAATCCAGAATGGCAGAGACCTTAGATCTGCTCATCTTAACCCATTTGTTGGTGATGTTATAGCCAAGGAATTCAACCTCTTGTACGTGGAAGAGACACTTTTCCAGTTTAGCATACAGATGATTGTCCCGCAGACTTTGTAAGACTCTACTGACATGAACAACATGGGTTTCATGGTTGGAGGAGTAGATCAGGATGTCATCTAGATAAACAATCAAATATTGATCCAACATGTCATGAAAGACTTCATTGATGAAGAACTGGAAAGTGGCCGGGGTGTTACTTAGACCAAAGGGCATTACAGTGTATTCGTATAGACCGTATTTTGTTTTAAAGGCGGTCTTCCATTCGTCCCCTTCACGTATGCGTACAAGGTTGTACGCCCCACGTAAGTCTAGCTTAGAAAAGACTTTAGCCGAGCCGAGCTGATCGAGCAAGACTGATATCAGTGGAATCGGGTATTGGTTCCTGACCGTAACAGCATTCAAGGCCCGATAATCAATGCAAGGGCGAAGGTCTCCCTCCTTCTTCGGAACAAAAAACAGAGGGGAAGCTGCCGGAGAACACGAAGGCCGAATGAAGCCTGATTTTAAGGATTTGTCGATATATTCTTTAAGGATGACATCCTCCTTGGGTGTCAACGAATAAATCCGACCAGATGGTATCTTGGCCCCTGGAACCAATTCTATAGGACAATCAAAAGGCCTGTGGGGAGGAAGGATTTCTGCCCCACTTGCGTCAAATACATCCAGATATTCTCGATACTGTGGGGGTAATTGAGTGTTAATAACAGCCCCTATCGTGGAGGCAGAATCCATGAGTGCATGGCTTGGGCTAGAGGTTTTCTGAACTGATGTCAAACAGAATTGGTCACAATGTACTGAAAGGAAGCTCACTTCCCCCGAATGCCAGTCCACCACGGGGTTGTGTAGTTTCAATCAAGGAATCCCCAGGATAACTTTAAGCTGTGGGGCGGCAATCAGATCAAAAGAGATTTCTTCAGTGTGCCCACATTCCGTCCTCATGACCAAAGTAGCAGTACGCTCAGTCACAGGACCAGAAACCAGGGATGAGCCATCGACCGCATTCAGGACCTCGGGGCAGTCTTTGGAAACAATCTGTATACCCAGCTCTCGAGCGTAAGCACCGTCAATATAGTTACCCGTGGCACCTGAGTCCAAAACAACTGGAACCACCCACCTACCGAGGGAGGTGCAAGCAAGAGTAACGGATAAACAGTAGGGTGTAGACATGAGGGGGTCACTGCAAGAACCACCCGGCAACTGAACCCCCTCTATTGCCGGGCTTTCGCGTTTCCCTGTTTCTTAACAGGTTTCTTAGTGCATGGTCATAGTAAATGATCCGATGACCCACAATAGAAACAAAGGTCATTCTTTTTTCTGTGTTCCCTTGTTTCTGCTGACAAAGGTCCCTGCAATGCTCTGATTTGCATTGGTTCTGAGGACCCGGTGGCAGGAGTGGAATTGGTGGTCGTAAGAGGAGGAAGCGGCTTCCGTTCCCCCCTTCTCTCTGCTTGTCTAGAGTCAATCTGCAGTACCAAGTCAATCAACTCAGGGAAAGCGGTAGGGATTACAGGTACTGTGGATAGAGTATCTTTAAGGGAATCAGACAACCCTTTATAAAAATAGGGATGCCTTCTTCTCCTCTGGCCAATTAAGTTCGGCAACCAATTGATTAAACTTGGCTAAGTAAGCCAAAAGGGTAGAAGTCCCCTGCTGTAAGGCCAATAATTGTAAGTCGGTGGCTTGCGTGGCATACCGCGTATCAAAAACCCGACTCATAGCCTCAATCAAAGCGTCACAATTGTACAAGAGGTGACTGCCCTCTTCCAGTAGTGGATTAGCCCATGCCGCCGCCGTACTACCCAAGTGTGACAACAAGAAGGCCGCTTTTGTGGTTGAATCCGGAAACGAGGCTGGCCTACATAGAAAGTGTAACCTACACTGGTTAAGGAAGGTTCGGTAGGCCTTAGGGTCACCTAAAAACCACTCTGGCGGAGCCAGGGGAAACTGAGCAGTCATGTACACTGGCCCAGTGTCAGAACGGGCAGGAGGTAGCCCAGAACCCAATGCCACAGCGGGCGAAGGCGCCCAGCTACGGTGGGCTGAAAACCAGCCTGCAGCTCATCAATGCGTCTTTCGGTGGCAGCATGAGCATTAGCCATTTCATTGCGTAAATCCGCCACCAGTTGCATGATGGCTGTCAAAGACTCATTGGCATCCATTTATATAGAAGGCTTCTGAATATGTCAGTAGCGCTCTTGCCCTCGTAGTGTAGCCGAGGAATTCTTCTCGCCAATCTACCAAACTAGTTGATACAATGAACAACCAGAACAATTGATTGGCGGAAAGATGGAATGCCAACGAAGAACCCAGAACCGCATGGAACAGGATACTGGGACGAGACGTCTTCTCAAGGTGTACAGGCAAGACCCCCCGACAACTACAAGAAGAGCAACAATCACAATGGTGCAATTTTATGCCAAAAATGCAGACATCAAGAGAGAAACCAACCACTAACCTGTGCAGTTCTTCAGAGTGTCAGAATATCCCCAGGAAGGAGAAGAAGTAATGTGGAGGTGTTCGTGGCAAACCCAAATATGAAATAACAAGGAATCAACCAGAAGTGAAGGCAAAGCAGGAAACAGGAGGCGGATCCAAGCAGATGTCCAAAGAGCAACACCTAACCCGACGGCACGAGGACGCCTAAAGGTACATTTAAGGCAGTTTCTAGTCCGTGTACCAGTGGTGCAAAGTTCCAATGCAGGGTTGGAAACCGTAAGCGGGAAACAGTACAAAAGCTGGCCGGCAAGGTATAGTATGTCCAATGGCGGTCCGAGGTCGAAGAGCAGGGCTGGCAGCAAAACTACAAAGGAGTAAGCAAGGCAGATCCGTTGACGGTCCGAGGTCGAAGAGCAGGGCTGGCAGCAAAGTACAAAGGAGTAAGCAAGGCAGGTCCGGTGGCGGTCCGAGGTCGAAGAGCAGGGCTGGCAGCAAAGCACAAAGGAGTAAGCAAGGCAGGTCCGGTGGCAGTCCGAGGTCGAGGAACACGGGGAAAACAAGGCAGAAAAGACAAGGCAAGAACCTGGATACTAGGAATAGCAAGCCGCTAGAATACAAGATTCAGAAGCGCCGGCATAACGTACAGGCGTGGCTTAAATAGGAATCACATGAGCAAAATACGTCCTTCAGCGTGCACGGTGAAAACTGAAAGCCGTGAGAGGACGCCATCGTCTCCATGCCACTTCCAAGCTCCCGGCAGACGAGGTCTTAAAGGGACCGTAACCACCGTTCGTCCGCAAGTACGAGATCCATAAGTATTAGGTCTCGTGGAAGCCGGTTAATTACGGCGTCCTAACACCGATGAGTTCTGCCAATACTTGACACTTATCACAGAGGTATTGAGACACGTCAGGGGTTTCAGTGTGGATGGCTATGCAAACAGCTAGACCCAATTTGACATAACCGTAGCTGCATTCTAGAGTGCATGTATGCTGAGCCATGCCTACGGCTTGTGTCCACAGATGTGGTGCAATGTATACATACCTTCAACTCAGATGGAGTTTATCTTTAATGTCGCTTTCATAGGACTCTCAAGGCGATAGGCTGGTTATTCAAGTACATATTCTGGTAGAAAGCATAGTACCATTGGGAAGGACCTGGCTGGTGGCATTCTTGAACTGTACTTTGATGCTTGATACTGTCTCCAAGCCTTTCCAGCGTCTACACAAGCTTGCTGCAAGTTACCTTTGCTACCAAGAGATCCCCACTGTCCATAGCATCATGGCCCCTAATTCTATTTAGAATTGTCATTGTTGATGTCTTGCAGTTGTTTACTCAACTGCACTGATACTTGAATATCATTGGTCATCTTAAAATTAACTAAGACAGATGTCCTATTCTTCAACAGCGTTCAAAACTGCTCCCCCTACAGTAGAATCTTGACTCTCATAACTGGAGGATGACAGCTTCTCTCCAGTATGAGTGGACTGTGCCACAACCTGTGGCTTTGAGTTAAACTATACTGTAGAGACCGGCTTCCAGAGATCATAAAGAACATATAACCTAACAAGCCACAACAGTCCCTCCCACCACTGGATTCTCAAGTAAGTAGAGCAGTACTTTCCAGCCAACTACTTCCAATCAGTAGTACATGCCCAGAGAAGCTTTGAAATCGTGGACACATCCCCAATGGGCATTTGCACCTCTGATAGTCATCTGCCATGCGGCAGCAGAACTAGTCACAGGTAGTGGGAAGGATGATTACATCCAACCACTACTAATGCCTTTACACTGACCCCATTCAAAGAGCAAATTGTTTGCAAAGTATGCTTCTACAACCCCAGCACCGGATTTCCTCAGACATAATACACACAGATAGGAGTCACAATATTGCTTGCACCGAATCCCAAAGCTAAGATTCTACCCACTCAAATGAGGCTTTCTTCATGTTCAAGTCCTATTAGTGAAACTCACTGACAGTCTTCCATCATTAGCTCCTATCTTACAGCATTTTTGCAAGGAATCTAAAACGTACCTGTTTCAAAATGTCTTCTTTGCATTTGCAAACCACTGCCACACTTTTCTAACTAGCTTTATACTTAAGCAATAAAACTAGACAGTGGGGGCATTAGCGTGTCAGGTAATGCCTGTGGAGCATTACCTGACCCGCTAATGCTATCGCCCCGAGGAGTTTATAGGCTAAGCTATTACCATTGCTATTAGCATCGTGACATGTTTTACCAGGATGCTAATAGTTGTATTTTTTACGTTGAGAAACAGAATGTTTGCCGTTTCTCAACCTACAAACCAAGATGTCTGCCATGGACTAGGGTCAAGGGAACTTCGCATAGTCCCTTCCATGGTTATTGCTGCAACAGAGATGGACCAGAAATACTGAGTGTTTCTGGCGCTATCGAGGGACAAGGGAGCGTCAGGTAAATTGGGTAAATTGGGTGAGGTTGGTGAGGGATGTGGAAATTCAGGGTAGAGGTTGGGGGAATTGGCTAAAAGGATGTGTGGGGGAACACTTTCCTTAATCTCGCCAGGGAAGTTGGCAGCCTTCCGCTCCCGAGGACGCTCAAAGTGGGGGCTTTACTTTGAGGTAAAGAGCCTGTTCCAAGCTTGTTGATTGGCTAGAAAGTCTCCACAGCCCCGTCCACTCCAGCCAGGTGCTAATAGCACTTAATTGCTAAGTGCCTAAAGATGATACAGTTTGCTGTGGAAGCGATCATAAAAAAAAAAAATCAATTATCACGGGCTGGCCAGCAAATATCCAAAAGTAATATTTCACTGTGAAATGCTGTAGAAACTTTTAACTCCATTAGACAGTCCAATTACAGACCTTCAAATGGTTTCTGGGCTCAAGCTACTGAACGAAGCGGTAAGTAGGTTGGGTTTAAAAAAGGAACATCTAACGTTTTTAGTTGTAGAGATTCCAACCAAATACTAAAACTAATGCATTGTCATAATTGTTAAGTCATATACAGCTATGAGGTTAAAATCTATTGGTCCAGGAGGGGTGATTGGAATGTACAGAGGCTCCCACCTACAGCATTCAAATAAGCAGTAGCTGGGAGTTGGGGGGGGGGATTTATTTATTTATTGGGTACTTGCCCGGGCTTTCATTCCCTCATAGGTACAGGTGACGGTGCAAAATATGGTGCAGATTGGTGAAACAGTGTGAAATTGTATAAAGAACAATGCTTCGCCAAGCCACAAACTCACAAACAAATGTTGACTTTTCATAAATCCGAGTAAACGGATAGGCTGTCCAGATGTCACGTAGCTAGTGATTTCCGGAGGGTCCTAACAGGTGATTCTGCCAAATTTGGTGCAGATTGGTGAAAAGGTGTGAAATTGTATAGGGAACATACGCAAAGTCACAAACCTTCACTTTGCCAAAATTTGGGGAAAGGGGTGAGATGTCCAAATGGCATGTAGCCAGTAATGTCTGGAGAGTGCCAACAGGTGACCATGCAGAATGTGGTGCAGATTTGTGAAATGGTGTGGAATTGTATAAGGAATATACGCGAACCACAATCCCACACCCAAATGTGCACTTTTGCTGAGATCCAGGGAAAGGGGGGGGTGGTGTCCAGATGTCACTTAACTAGTAATGTCCGGAGGATCCTAACAGGTGACTGTGCAGAATTTGGCACAGATAAGTGAAACGTGTGGAATTGTATAAGGAACATACGCGCAGCCACAAACCCAGAAATGTTTGCTGAAATCCAGAGAAAGGGATGGGGTGTCCAAATGTCAAGTAGACAGTAATGTCCGGAGAATCCTAACAGGACACTGCAAAATTTGATGCATATTGGTTAGGTATTTATAATGCGCCTATACAGCAAATGGAGTTCCAAGGCGCAACAAGACAAAAGAGGAGGGGGGTGACAGGGATGAAGAATAACAAAAAACAGTCATACTGTGTCATCGTATTGTGCAAGTGCAGTAACACAAAGTGCAGGAGAGTGGGGAGGTGGGAGAGGTACGATTCAGAGAGGAATATGCTAATGCTAAAGAGGGAAAGGAAGTGCAGGTCGGAGTGGAAAGTGCAAGTGCTGGGTGGGATGAAGGGTGAGAAGTGGGCCCCTTGGCTAAGCGAGTGCTAAGGGGAAGCCAGTTGAACAAGTGCCAGGGGAATGCAGAGAGTGCTGGGAAATGACGGTCCCCATTTTAAGTGCAATGATCGGGATGCATGGGCTCAATAGGGGTTCAGGTCCAGCAAGGCTTGTGCAGGGGGATGGAGTAGGGCAAGTGAAGGTTAGGGGGGGTTAAGGGAGCCTGAAGAGCTGGGGTAGACTGGATGAGGAGGGCCTGGTGCCCTGTATGAATCAGAAGGAACCAGGCAGACAGTGAAATGTGGCATAGGCAGACATTCGCAGGGGAGGGGGAGAGGGAAGGAAGAAGAGAAAAGGAGGGTCTTGAGTAGCTTCTGGAACTTAAGGGTATCAGTGTCAAGTCTAAGAGGGGCAGGGAGGCCATTCCAGAATGAAGCTCCTGCGGAAGAGAGAGATCTACTCCCCAGTCTCTGCTTGGAAAAGCATCTGATCTGCAGATGGCTGAATAAGTCTGAAGCTCCACGTCCGAACAAATCCTGGCCAGAAAAGATCCTTACTTTATGCTTGGCAGAGCATATTAATGACGCGGAGGGCTGCATTCAACTTTGGTGCCCTGTCTGTACCGGCTGAGGTGGATGACAAGTGCTGACACTGACGATCCTGGGTCATAATGGTGGCCCAGCGGGAGCTTCAACCCCCTGAGGCTTGAGAATGTGGTTTGAGACTGTGGGGCTTGTGCTGGAACCAAAGTAGTTATCCTGTGAGAGGGGTGCGCCGGGAGCCTCATGCCGCTGAGGGTGCTTGGAGCGGGATCTCGGTAAGTGCAATGTTGTTTTTTGCCCAAACTGTAAGTGGTGCACGAGGTGGATGACATCCTGCAGTGACTAACAGTGTGTATTTGAGACCCCTGTGGGGTGAGCACATCTCTTCCCAGCTGGAGGGGGGGGGGGTGCTATCCTTCAGCTTTACTGGCTGCTTGTGAGATCTGTGTGGCTTGAGTGAGAAATATCACTCCTGAACCAGGGTTGCTGCGTGCCCTGGTATACTTATATATACATCTGTGCATGTAATTCCCATAAATATCCTTGTGACATTCTGTTGGGCCTCAAGCAGACATTGTGGGGTGGCAAAAATAAAAAGTGCCTAATGGACTCCTTTACAAGTACCCCAAACAGGGACCCTGCCGGGCTGGCTGTGCCAACGTATGAAACAGAAGAGGATCCTCAGAGTCCTGCAAACATGGACATCTCATGAAAATGATGCAGGCAGGGTTTGCCTCAGTAAACTCCAAGTTCGACAACATAATTGACAACATCAGCTCCCTCTAAACAAAACTAGACAAGAAGAGTGACCAGATCACAGAGGTGGAAACGCAAGTCAGTGGATTGGAAGATACCGTGGGGAAGCATATCCATGAGGTTAAGGCTATTAAGAAAGAGCTGCTGGTGGTGCGATCTAAGTGTGATGATTCAGAATCCCACTCTCGATGGAGCAACATCAGGATAGTGGGGGTCCCCAAGAAGGCAGCGCGTGCCCCATGGAGATGTTTGTAGAGGGCTTACTCAGATCACTGTTCAGTGAGGTGAAATTCTCTGAGCAATTCTTGGTTAAAAAGGCACATCATTCTCTGACCCCAATTCCACATCCTGGGGTACCACCACACACAATCATTGCCCGGCTCCTAAATTATCATGATTGAGACTTGGTCCTGAAGCTAGTGAGAAAGGGACACTTCAGCAAGAGTTCAGCACAGGGCAAATCTATCTGGACTTATTCAGCCGGGGTCCAGGCGGGCAGGAGAACATTTGATCTGGTTAAGCATCTTCTGCGGAACAGACCAATACAATATTCCATGATGTTTCCAGCCAAGCTACACATACAGCATGGTGGAAGAGCGCATTTTTTCGAATCCCTGGAGGAGGCTGTGACTTTTATAGAAGAACCCATACCTGTCCCAGCAGACCATGGTTCGGGAGAGGGAAGGAAAGACTGCGTGTCGGGAGCAGTGATGGCATTGTCTAATGATTGATAATTAGTCACCACTATTGGCCATAGCTATTATAGTTTTGTACTGGTTTGCCCTGCCTAGTATCTCCAGATGCTATGCCGGGAGGGGTGCCAACTCCAAAGGACAGTTGCTGTTCTCATTATGTTCCCCAATGTTTCGATGGAGACCTAGCATGGGCTACACTATGATGTTGGGGTGGATGGTGCGGGTGAGAGTCAGAGGGAAATGGGGGTTAAAATGTTTAAATGTTTGACAGTCATGCGGGAGGCACTGCACAGTTGGTTTTGAGAGGTGTCCTGAGAGCACGGACGGACACATGTGTGTATGGCGAGTGATGGGTCATGTGCGGGAGGTTTCCCAAATTAAGCTGATGACATGGAATATACGGGGGCTGAACGATCTGGTAAATCCAGGAAGATTCTGGCCTATGTCGATAGGCATGGACCGAAAATACTTATGCTCCAATGGACACATGTCCTGGGAGGGGTCTACTAGACATTTGTGCGCAGATGGGGCGCCTTGAGATTTTATACAGATTACTCCTCTCGATCCCCGTGGGTCCTCACCCTTATTCATCATTCTCTGGTTTCCAGGTGTCCCGGAGTAGGGTGGATCCACTGGGCCGATATGTTATTTTCTGGGGTACTGTGGCAGGCAACCTGATTATAGTGGTTAATACATATGAAACAAATGTAGATGACCCTGCATTTTACCAGCAGATTTCAGACGCATTGAATACTGCAGATGAGGTAAAGATAATTTGTGTGGGGGGTGGGGGGTTTCAATACCATCCTTGATAAACAAGCAGATAGGACATCCAGTGCCCCTCGGGTTAGGGCCAGAGCGGCCCAGACACTCTTTTAGCTGATGATCTATTTCCCCTGGCTGATGTGTGGCGCAAATTGCATCTGGACTCTAGAGAATAGACTTATTACTCCATGGTCCATGATTCTGTTTCATGTATAGATTTCCAGCTGCTGGCTCCTTATCTGGTATCTGTGGCACATACCACATGGACCCTATCGGATCACTGTCCAGTAATGCTATCATTGTGGTTTGCTCAAAGTCCTAGGTCACGACCGTTGTGGAAGATGGCTGAAAGATGAGACAGTGGTGGAGAAACTGCAAACTGATATTGTGGAATTTGTTAACATTAATGAAGGATCGGTGCGGAGGTGCTCTACATTATGGGAGGCGTTCAAGTTGTGGATGAGGGGGTACTCTGGTCAACATCTGCTGGCAGTCTCAGGAGCATTAGGGGAAGTTGAAAGGGGTTGAGAACCAGCCGAGGGAGCTGGAAAATGAGTATGGTAGAGCGCACAGTGGGTCGGTGCTGGGGCATATCCGAGGAAAGCTCGAGTGTTTTTAGGAGCTTGCAGACCAGGAAATATTATATATGTCCAATCCCATTGTGGCCAGATGTTATGGGGAAGGGAATACGGCTGGCAGACTGCTGGTGAAAATAGCCAGAGCCGAGTTTTTCAGACAGCCTGTCACAGGGATCAAGGGGCAAGATGGTACGGTGTTGGTGAAGGAAAAGGAGATAAATGACTGTGATACCTACACGGATGTAGCTCTTAGCTCTTTTGGAGGGTATTAGGCTGGCTGAATTGCCTGAGGAGGCATGTCAGGCTTTGGAGCAGCCCCTGATGGTAGAAGAGGTAGTTGCGGCGGGGAAGGCACCAGTCTCGGATGGGGTGGGGATAGAATTATGTATAAAGAATTTCATCTGGAACTGGCTCCCAGGTTTATACAGATGTGGGTAGAATCTCTTGACCAACTCACCCCATCTCTCCAGGAGGCAATTATAATGGTGTTGTTGAAAGCTAAAAGGCCTTAACAGGATATTTCTTCCTATTGCCCATTATCATTAATTAATGCAGACACAAAGGTTTTAGTGAAAATATTGGCCTTGAGTCTAATCCTGCACATGCCTTGCCTAGTACATCCTGATCAGTCGGAAATCATTCCTACTAGATCCACTGCATTGAATCTGAGATGTCTGTTTTGTGTGATCTCCCAAATCAACCCCCATGCTAGGGCAGTTGTGGCATCACTGGACGTCGATAAAGCGTTTGATTCTATTTCATGGAGATACCTGTTCTGCATGCTCAGTTGTTTTCTATTTGGTCCCTATTTCTCTAGCTATGTGTGATTACTGTGTGTGGGCCCGAGTCTGCACTAATAACACATTTGCTGCTCTGTTCTCAGTTGGGAGGGGCCCTCATCAGGGTTGTCCGTTTGCACCTTTATTAGTTGCACTCATGGTTGTGCTACTCGTAGCGCTCATTGGGGACACTCATGGCCATTGTAGGATTAGGATTGCGCGTCCTACAAAAGAAATATCGCTGTATGCTGATGACGCACTAATATATTTTCATGATCCAGAGAGGAACCTAGACCCAATTATGAGGGACATAAACACATTCAGACACCACTCATGATATAAGATAAACAGAACCAGATCTGAGTTACTCCCCGCTTATGCCAATCACTGGGCCTGTTAATGACCTCAGGGGGTTGTGCTAGGGACCTTTGCATTTTATATAAGCTGGGATTGTTATCTCTAAAACACACCAGTTGTTGTATGTCGATAACCTTGAGGTCTATCTGCAGCAGTTGACTGCTAAACTGACAGTTTGGGTGAGTCTCCTGATCTCGCTATATGGACGGATTTCGCTACTAAAAATGGTGGTGCTCCCAAAGCTGCTCTACTTTTTTAGTAATATCCCCATATGGCCGGGTGGAATTTCTTTACCAAGATCAAATCATTGGCAGTGACGTTTCTTTGGGGGGAGGGGTGGCAATGATTTCCAAGGAGTAGCACCAGATTTTGAGTTATACTTTCTGGCCACTCAAGCTAATTGTGCCAGCCACTGGTACTCTGACGAGTTGGAGGTGGTAGACCAATCACTTAAACAGTATATGGCATTGCCCGCTAATCTGAAATCAATCATCTTCAGTGACCGATGTATAGACACTTCTACTTTTGATCCCGTCATAAATATGATCAATGCTTGGTAGCGAATATATTGCAAATTGGGCACAAAAACGCACCATTAGAGGAAGCTTCTTTGTGGAATTTCCCCAGCATTACTCCTATGTTTGACAGGGACCTTAAGAGATCCTGGGATGTGCCAGAACAGATGACCATGGGGGACATGTTTCCAGAGGGACCGTTTGTGTCCTTTAAAGACTTTTCCTTAAACTTGGGGAGCGGCCCAACCCAAATACTGCAGTATTGCCGCATGAAGGCAGCGTTCTGTGGACAATGGCCCTCCTTTCCGCCTGAGCAGGAAACCCCTCACAAATGTATTGTGGCAGTGGTGACTGCTGCGGTGATATGCGCAGAGTGTCCAGACTGTACAGCTTACACCAGATGCAGCAGCTGTCAAGAAACACGATGCAAGCCAGGTGGGAGGAGGACCTGGCTGTACAGCTGGAAGATGATAAATGGAGTAGATGCTGTCAGATGACCAAAGTAGTTTCACTGAATCCAGGCCTCCGATGAATGCAATTTAAGATATTGTATGGGAGGAAGGGTCTCTAGGACCTCGCTCCCCTCATTCCTCTCACCAACGTGCAGCCTATGACTCGCCCAACAGCCACCTACGCACCTTGGCCCGGGATGCGTGATGGCTGTGGGTCAACACGCGGGACTGCCCGGCTCATCCTGTAGAATGATACCAACTCCATTTTGAGAACACCAAACTCAGGCCTCACTGGTACATGCAGCCTGCAGGGCTGCAGCTCTCCCCTCCTGGCGGCGCACAGCGAGCCCAGCACTTCCCCCACCCTCCTCCCCTTGGAAGCTCAGCTGAAGGCCTGTTCTCACGGGAGACTAGGCGCCAACAAGCAACATTACAAACACTGTATCTTTCACATTCCGCAGTCAATCATTGACGTAACGATGACCGAGCTGAAGCTGGGGTCTGAGAAAAACAAAAGCTGCCTCTATAAAACTTGTCCTGTCCTCTCGCAGACCCCCACATCTATGATAGATGCTGTGGATAACCCCCAACCCTGTTCTCTGTTTGAATCGGCAAATATGTATGCTAAGCCCCTGTGCCACCCTGTCTCACCTATGTTGCTAAGCCATCTGTAAGGACAATAAATTTGCTTCAAGTTCATGGGCCTCATTCCGAGTTCGGCGGTAAGGGTTAACGGTCACCAGTAAGGAACCTGGTGTCAGCAAACCCTTACTGCCCAATTCCGTATTCCCTTAGCAGGACACGCAAAGGACGTGTGGTCTGACCGCACGTCCTTTGTGGGTCCCGGTAAGGGACCAGGGCGCTAATAAGGTGCCTGCTATTTGCGGGCCCGTAATTAGCATGTTCCCCATTCCCATTGAGCCCTATGGGGGCTCAAATCGGAATGGGGAATGGTTGGTTGAATGGGGACTTACCGGGTCCGCACAGGTCGGAATGTCCCAGTAAATCCCCATTCAACCAGACCGGACCCGGGTTTGGAGGCAGCCATGGCTAATAGCGCCATGGCTACCTCCAAACTCATAATGACCCCCCATGAGTTGATTGTACACATTGAAATAAGACAGCCCACCTCTCATCCCAGTTCACCCACACGTGAAGTTATAAAATGTATATTGGAACCTACCATTATTAATTAAGGATTATTGTTGCTGCATAATATTTAAAGCAATGTGTGATATCCATATGTACTCTATGATTTCCTAAAAATATAAAAGTTTATAAATAGACAATTAAGTGTAGCAATATGATGGTTTTTAAGGTAATGAGTGCTGACTGTAGAGTAGAGTGTCCTCTGAAGTATTTGTTCATCCTCTGAGTATTGAGTTACGCAAGTCATATTATAAGTAGAACATTGTCGACTCTTTCCTGTACCAATGCACACACTAGCCAGTTTCTACCTCATTTTAAATGTAAGCTCTTTGTGTGTATCCCGCATTCAGGTGTGAAACCTCAGCCCTATGATTGATGTGCTGTTAACAAGACTTTGCTTGATGGGAGTTATTTTTGCAGACATGATACCAAAGATACACGATTATGTTTACTGCATATAATATTCATAAGCTTGCATGATCTTCAATGTACATGTAATTATACTGGCTCAATCATACCTCTCATCCTTAATGAAGTGCATATAACTCTATAACGCAGATGAGTTAGAAGCAACAGGGCCCTCTTGCCCTTCCATTGCAATGCCGCGCGCCCAGCCCCCACCGTCCACCCCCCTCTAGCCTAATTGGGACACTAAACCCTAGCCACACCGACAATGTGAATGATTGGAATGATTGTAATCCCTCAGCTCATCGCCTTTTGTATGCATACCCTGCACCCTCTGACTAGCGAGCAGCCCAGCTCACCCTCACCCTGACTGACCCTGGTGGTCATATATTTACTCTTGTACTAACATATTATAAATATGTCCCCTTTAGATCTAACAAAGCAAGAATGCTGGATGCATCCCAGACATGTGCCCCCTGACAGAGCATCTCCTTTTTATTGTATAGTGTTTTTATGATGGTGAGATAAGAGCACCCAGAGTTATGTGCTATTCCTTGTGTGATGTTAGATAAACAACCACTATTTTTTACAGGGCAGCATAAACTATAATGACTATTGAATGGGTATGTGTGGCCACAAGGGCAAATGCTAGCTTAGTCCAAGAAGTATCAATCCATCATCAGCTGACCAGAGCTCCACCCTGACAACAAGTCCAGCTTTTGGGATGTATTGACACACTCCGCTATGCTATACGGCATCACCCGGCCAGTTATGGGGAAAGAAATAGCAACAATGGTGGCAAAAACCTTGTGCGCGCCAAAAATCTACAAAAACGGTGCTTCAGCACACAAAAAGAGGGATGCGCAACCTGCCACCCATGGTGCATGTGCGGTGGAATAGAGCACACCCTGTAGAAATGTGCCAGTGGGTTCCAGGACCAGCAAACAGAGTGCAGAGATAAAAAAAGCACTTAGCAAATGAAACCCAAAAATGTGCCTACAAATTACATTTGCTTTGTTAACAAAAACTCCAAAATACCTAGAACACCATACTTTTCAACATTCACAATCTTTCCTGGTGCTAAAATCCATGTATCAAATGAAACATTGTGAAACATACAAAGTCTGAAAACTGACAGCCTCTATGCCAAAATCTGGGTGCAGTACCCGGGGCGACATGAATGACAGCTGTCAGAGGAGTACTAAGGCAACTTTAAAATGACCTAAAACTCAAAAGTCTGCTGAATTAGCAAGATTTTTAGGCCAAGAAAGAAATATGTTTGTATGTGATACAACAAATGTGGGTTTTGTTAGGTTTAAGAAGTAATTAGCTTGGCTGAAGTTGAAAAAGACTGGGAAAGCATTTTTTTTCCCAGAAGGAGGGACTTCCCCTCAGCAGAAACTCATTTGAAGGTGTTCATTGCAGGGTCGGACAGAATCTGGTCTACAGAGAGCAAAGGAACAATGACAAGCTGCAGCTCAGGAAACTAGAAGTGTGATGAGGGTTGTAAATGGCCTCTGGAAGGAACAAACAAGGAGGTGCATGCTCCTGGACTGCAGGGAGACAAAAGAGGCAGAGCCAAGTGACCATCTGTTGCTAAACTTGAACAACGAACACTTTTTAAAAGACTTATAACGTGCTACTCAAAATGGTGAAAAAATATAAAAATGACAGAGTTGTTCATTTAATTTCTGGCTGCACGTGTTAAGAGGCCGCAGAACTGTGTGACATGTTCTGGACGGGAATGGCAAGATATGTGATTTTACGCAAAATGTATTACTGTTAGAATTGTGAAAATCTACACGCATATCCCTATGTTAAACATGCACACTTGTGGAAATTTGCAGAAAAATTGGAAAGTGTGTTCATAGTGAAAAAGGCAAAATTCTGTAGAAAACGGAGACAAGATCCCACAGCTACAGGGTTCTGAAGAATAGCTACTATGTAAAATATGCAATCTGTGTATGTCATTTTTATAGAGGTTGCACATGTGTAAATATGTTTTTTGCCAAAATTAGACTGTGTTCCAGTGGCTGGGGGTGGATTCTCAGCATCATAAAATTATACCATAGAGATGACACTCTGTTTCTCTCCTCCCATCAAGGCAGAGAGTAGACTCTGACCCAATCAATTTTCACAGGGGCAAGTCTAGCTAAGCCGGCCCATACACCCTCTTTCTGATGTCATTTTTAAGGCATAAATAGAGACAGCTGACAGCAGATAGAGACTCCCTAATCCAGCCACCTTCCCGATTCCGGCGAAGCACTCTGATCCAGCATCCTACATCCAGCTTTAAATATTCTTCCAGATCCAGATGCCAAATCTCTTGCCAGCAATAGGGACTATTGATTTCCAGCAAGGCCCCACTCCTTAAGTGTATTCTCTCCACTCAGTAAAGTGCTGTGTGGTGTGAGAAGGCAATTTTGAACCAGTATGAGGAAATTCTCTGGCTTGCAACCACTAGGCTTGCCTGAGGAACTCGCCATCCAGCTGATACAAATACCTAAGGACTAGGAGAGCAGATCCTGTGCCAATCTGGCGACCGGCCGCGAAGATCCAGTCCCATGTCTGAGGTGCTGTTTTTCCTATACCAGACCCAATCAGTGACCAGAACCGACGGTCTCATTTAAAAACGCATCCTGTGAGTATAAATAGGAATAACTGTGTCCCATCGCATATGTACTTTGCATAGTCTTGCCCCTATTTCCAACCCATCCTATCTTTCATTTATAACAAGTATTGTTAGGATTGGTATAATTTTTGCGCCTATTTTACAAAAACAACCTTCACTAAAACCTCCATAACTCCCCCAGTTTTTGTGATAGAAACGAAATTGTCACTGTGTGACATGTTATGGACAGGAATGGCAAGATATGTGATTTTACGCAAAATGTATTACTATTAGAATTGTGAAAATCTACATGCATATTCCTATGTTAAACACGCACACTTGTGGAAATTTGCAGAACAATTTGAAAGTGTGTTCATAGTGAAAAAGGCAAAATTCTGTAGAAAGCGGAGACAAGATCCCACAGCTACAGGGTTTTGAGGAATAGCTGCTATGTAAAATATGCAATCTGTGTATGTGATTTTTATAGAGTTGCACATGTGTAAGTATGTATTTTGCCAAAATTAGACTGTGTTCAGTGACTAGGGGTGGATTCTCAGCATCATAAAATTATACCATAGAGATGACACTCTGTTTCTCTCCTCCTATCAAGGCAGAGAGTAGACTCTGACCCAATCAACTTTCACAGGGGAAAGCCTAGCTAAGCCGGCCCATACACCCCCTTTGTGATGTCATTTTTAAGGCATAAATAGAGACAGCTGACAGCAGATAGAGACTCCCTAATCAAGCACCCTTCCTGATTCCGGCGAAGCACTCTGATCCAGCATCCTACATCAAGCTTTAAATATTCTTCCAGATCCAGATGCCAAATCTCTTGACAGCAATAGAGACTATTGATTTCCAGAAAGGCCCCACTCCTCAAATGTATTCTCTCCACTCAGTAAAGTGCTGTGTGGTGTGAGAAGGGCACTTTGAACCAGTATGAGGAAATTCTCTGGCTTGCCACCACTAGGCTTGCCTGAGGAACTCGCCATCCAGCTGATCCAAATACCCACAGAATAGAAGAGCAGTTCCTGTGCCAATCCGGCAGCCGGCCTAGAGGATCCAGTCCCGTGTCTGAGGTGCTGTTTTTCCTAGACCAGACCCAATCTATGACCAGAACTGACAGTCTCATTTAAAAACCTATCCTGTGAGTATAAATAGGAATAACTGTGTCCCATCTCATATGTACTTTGCATAGACTTGTCCTTATTTCCAACCCATTATATCTTTCATTTATAACAAGTATTGTTAGGATTGGTATAATTTTCGTGCCTATTTTACAAAAACGACCTTCACTAAAACCTCCTTAACTCTCCCAGTTTTTGTGATAGAAACGAAATTGTCACTGTGTTACATGTTCTGGACAGGAATGGCAAGATATGTGATTTTACGCAAAATGTATTACTGTTAGAATTGTAAAAATCTACACGCATATCCCTATGGTAAACACGCACACTTGTGGAAATTTGCAGAAAAATTGGAAAGTGTGTTCATAGTGAAAAAGGCAAAATTCTGTAGAAAGCAGAGGCAAGATCCCACAGCTACAGGGTTTTGAGGAATAGCTGCTATGTAAAATATGCAATCTGTGTATGTGATTTTTATAGAGTTGCACATGTGTAAGTATGTATTTTGCCAAAATTAGACTGTGTTCCAGTGACTAGGGGTGGATTCTCAGCATCATAAAATTATACCATAGAGATGACACTCTGTTTCTCTCCTCCTATCAAGGCAGAGAGTAGACTCTGACCCAATCACCTTTCACAGGGGAAAACCTAGCTAAGCCGGCCCATACACCCCCTTTGTGATGTCATTTTTAAGGCATACATAGAGACAGCTGACAGCAGATAGAGTCTCCCTGATCCAGCCACCTTCCTGAATCTGGCGTAGCACTCTGATCTAGCATCCTACATCCAGCTTCAGATATTCTTCCAGATCCAGATGCCAAATCTCTTGCCAGCAATAGAGACTATTGATTTCCAGCAAGGCCCCACTCCTCAAATGTATTCTCTCCACTCAGTAAAGTGCTGTGTGGTGTGAGAAGGCCATTTTGAACCAGTATGAGAACATTCTCTGGCTTGCCACCCCTAGGCTTGCCTGAGGAGCATGCCATCCAGCTGATCCAAATACCCACAGACTAGAAGAGCAGATCCTGTGCCAATCCGACGACCGGCCTAGAGGATCCAGTCCCGTGTCTGAGGTGCTGTTTTTCCTAGACCAGACCCAATCCGTGACCAGAACTGACGGTCTCATTTAAAAAAGTATCCTGTGAGTATAAACAGGAATAACTGTGTCACATCGCATATGTACTTTGCATAGTCTTGTCCCTATTTCCAACCCATCCTATCTTTCATTTATAACAAGTATTGTTAGGATTGGTATAATTTTCGCGCCTATTCTACAAAAACGACTTTCACTAAAACCTCCATAACTCCCCCAGTTTTTGTGATAGAAACGAAATTTCAACTCCTACTTGTAGCCAACATCCACAGCTATCCATAGAAATCAATGCAATTCTCCCGTTAATGCAATTTTCGCACACAGAAAATGTTTCCACGATTTTAAAAATCTGAAAGTTTTACACGTGTAAAATAGCTCTAAACTGCTTCCGGCTTGGAGCTTAAGATTGCCATTGTTTTCTGCTGACCAAATCATTGCTTGTGCTTGTGTGACACTGTTCAAAGTGGCTCCCATAGGAATGTATAACAATTTCAGCAATTTTAACCATATTTGGTATTTTGCCCAGTCCATTCT
The DNA here is from genome assembly GCF_040938575.1 of Ambystoma mexicanum. Taxonomy (NCBI): domain Eukaryota; kingdom Metazoa; phylum Chordata; class Amphibia; order Caudata; family Ambystomatidae; genus Ambystoma; species Ambystoma mexicanum. The sequence continues at coordinate 1,321,860,788 of NC_090922.1, read as the reverse complement.
AAAGACAATCTTCAAAGCCAGTCTGACAGCTGAAAGTCAATTCCTTTTTTTCTCTTGTGCTTGCTGGGGGAAAGTGGGACTCATGTTCGGTTTGATTTGTGTCATACCCGAATACCTGCTCTCTCCTCGTATTTCTTTACGCTTATTGGGGGGGTTGAGGGGGTTGGAGGGGGAACTGCTAACCACAGTGCTATCTGATTTGAAACAACACAAAAGTATTATTTCCTGTGCTGCAATTGTTTTGCTCATTACTTACTCCTCGTGTATTAGAGATATTATTCAGTGTTCTGTCACCCCATTGGTGATTATTGTATATCTATTAAAACATATTGTGATTACATTTTAAATACATAAATAAATAATTACCTTTGGTATATCGTTCAGAATATTGAACTTTTAGACAAAAATAAATAAGGATTTCAGTTGTGCACTACATGATGAGCTCCTTGACTTAGGTGTGTGCCGGATTGAAATCACTTACAAGCTGACCTACTTGCATCATCATGACCCGTCAAGGAGCCTCGCCAATCCGGATACTCTGCGCATATACATCTAAATGTACCCGTCATCACTGCCCAATCCCATCAATTCTTGTAATCCCTATCCTCCCACGTCATAGATGACATGGTTTTGTAACAAAATGTAGATGTTTTCTGATGTCTGGTAGAGCGCTCTCGGAGTTTGCAGAGTTTTCTGCTTGCCCTATATTGGTTTGGATAAACGTTTACCTTTTATGTTTACCCGCACTTGGTCTTGGTCTCATTCCCATCTGGGTTGTGTCCATTACTGACTCTCATTTTGGAGTTTTAAATGTCTTTTTGGTGGACGCCCACTTTCATGTGGGAACCCCGACGCAATACGTCTTTTTGTTCCTTTTGGCATGAGACGTCCTCGGCCACAGCGGAGACGCACAGTGCGGCCCCTGAAGCGAGCTACCCACCTACGGTAACCGGTACACTTAGACGCGCGCACGCAGTAGGACGAGAGGGTGCGAGTCCCACTTCACAAAACCCATAGTACTGCTCACCAGACCAGAGGGTGGCCATTGAGCATGGGGCAGCGCCGCCTGGACGGACTGGGTCAGGAGGGTCTTGAATCAAGACGGACGCACGAGTATCAAGTAAGATCAAAATTAAGAGGAGGTAGATATAGAACGTAGTGTATGAGGTTAAACGAAGTTAAAAGGGGGATCTTGGGAGTATAATAGATATTATTCTATTTCTTTTTTCTCTTTTCTTTCTTTCTGCATATGGCCTTTAGGATGAGTTAAGGAGATTACATGGTGAAAAGGGAAGACGGGAACCAAGCTCTGCAAGGGGGTAGAAGGTTTTGCCGCATAGTGCTATCTTGACTAGTACAGGGAATAAGTGAAAAACATAAGAAATCAGTGGGAGTCTCACATAAGGGGAAGACTCGGAGTACAATTTAGAAACGCTTTATTCTTTTTCCTTTTCTAAATTTATGGGAAGATATTGGGGCGATATAAGTGTTAAGGGGTGTAATGGGCTGGGGTAAAGAAAATAATTTGGGTAAAGAATAGTGGAAAGAAGACAGGGAGGTGTATGTTACATGTTATATGTGAATTGTCTGTCGATCAATGTTATGTATTGAATTGTTATGGTTTTTTTTGTGATCACAATGTTTTGGTGAATAGTTAAAATTACTGTTTAGTTGTTTGATGAATAAGTGGTCATTGTAAGTGTGACCTTTCAAAGACCTGGTACATGTAATATGTAGAAGTGGTATATTAGCAGTAAAATAGTGGCATTATCAACATTTGTGAATACACAACCCCCACCCACACACTGATAAGAGGTCCAAGGAGGGGAAGTAACATAGGCGCGGAAACACCATTGGCCCATATTTGCCAGATCTTGCCAGGTTATGCAGAACATATAACTAATTACCATGACCAATGGGTCACGGAATTAAAAGGGGATGGGCTACCACAGGTATGGCCCCAAGGAGGATCATTTGACAAAAGCGTGTTGGACATAGTGGCCACATGCCTATTTGTAAAGTATAAAGGAAAACAATTACAAAATAGAAGAGAAATATTAGACCTATGGAGGTTATTTGAAGAGGTGACTCCAATAAAAAAGAAAAGAGCAAATAAAGGAACAGATTGCATCTCCTCTGGCAACAGAGAATAGCGAGAAAGACGGTGAAGAAAATAAAGGACCAGTTGAGGTTCACGAATATACCCCCTTTTAAATAAACCAGTGCCTGCTGAGGGTTATAGTGACCCAGTGTACGTGTCAAAACCCACTCCCCCAACCACACCACGACCAACAGCACCCCCACCATATGAGTGCCCAAGATCGAGTGGACAGGTGAGAACCCCGGCAATAGATATTGAAAAATTCACAGAAGATTTAGACTCTCGGTTATCACTGGCCCGAAACAAATTGTCCAGATTAAGAGATATGTGTGAACAAGGTGGGTCAGGTACTTCCAGAACCGATCCAGTACAGAGAACACAGACACCCGACAGGTCCATAGAAGATGGGTGGAAGAAGGGGGAGATACTATTCAAAATAAATGATGAGCCAACGAGAATAATAGAGCTAGAGATCACACCCCTGAGGGAGAAATGGGGGGAGAGTGCTTGGCATCAGGAGGAGCGGAAGAACTATGGTGTGACATAGAGGAGGATGAGCTGGAAGGAAGGAGAATAGGGTTTGCAGCAGGTGGGGTACCAGTAAGGTTAAATGAAGCACCTCTAGCATGGGCAATGGAAGAAGAGTGGACTGGGGGATTAAGAAACAGAGTGGGGAGGATGCCAGTGTTGGGAAAACGAGGAACAAAGGTGAGTACGGGGAAAGGAATGAAAGAAAAGTTGCAACTGCCCCTGATACACCAGGGAGGAGGGAGGCCAAATCATATACCCTGGGCACAGATGGATAAGGCCAATTTGTTGAAGCTATTGCGCCCGCTGTCAGGAGGTGCGAGTAAATGGATATACTCATTCGACAAGCACACTGCAGGGGATCCTTTGGCAGTAGGTGACGTTAAAAGTTTGCTGGTGTCCGCAGTGGGCGATCAAGCTGATCGAGTTTGGGCGAAAGCAGGCTTCCCCGGAATAACATTAGATTGTGACCGACATGATGGTGCTTCTTTCAACACAGAGAGAGCAAGAATATGGGACGCATTGAGGGACACTTTTCCAGACACACCAGACTTACAGTCAGTAATGCAATGCACAATGAATGATGAGGAAGATGCAATGGCTTTCATTTTACGGGTGCAGGAGATGTGGATGGCAAAGACGGGTACCGCCTGGGATCAGTCAACCTCCATGTTTTATTTTATAATAAAGAGAGGGCTCCCGAAGAAAGTTCAAAAAGCGCTCGATAAAATAGCTGGGATTGAAGCCAAAGGCTGGCCCGAGATAGAGCATGATAGTACTCCATTGCAAATGGATCAAAGAAAGGGAGAAGGAGATAGCACAGAGAAGGCTGGCAGACGAGGCAAAATTAATCCAGATGAAAATAGTGAAGGTCACAGCAGCTGTAGCCGCATTCCCCACAGATACAGACAGAGAGGAGGAGGAAGGGTCAACTGCAATACAAGCTAGAATGGCAGCTAATTGGGCAGGAAACGGACATGAGCAGTGGAACGGTGAGGAACAATATGGAGGGCCACAGTGGCAAGTGTGGAACACCCATGGAGGAAGAGGTGGGTACAGAGGGCAGAGATGGGGTGGTCCAGGCTACAGAGGGTATGGCAGGTATGGAGGTCCAGGACCAAGGGGAGGACAGGGGAATTGTTGGAATTGTGGAAGGTGGGACATTTTTCATGAGAGTGTAGAAGCAGATCTATGAATACTTATCAAAATGGATAGCAGATTGGCACCCCCACCCAGGGAGCCCCCATGGGCTGCCAACGGGCGGTGGAGGGAGAGGAGAACAGCAGGACCAGAGGTACTGTTCAGACTTGATGGTTGTGCAGATTATAGAACCTCTGTCCCCAAGTACCACACAAGCAGATAGTAAATAACTGCTCATGCAGTCCTTGAAGCCACAGGTGTAGAGTGCTGTCGGGCTAGAACCAGGAACGCCGGAAGGAACCCCCCAGACCAGAGCAAGGCAAGCAATGAGGTTAGACACTGGCAAGGCAAGCAGTTCAATAGGGCAGTGGAGGAAATAAGCAAGAGGCTTACCTAGTCAGAATGGTCAAACAGCCTTGATGGAATACTGGGGGAGGGGTCAACAGATAACCGACGGCAGCAGAATACAGGGTAGGAGTTGAAGCACTCTGGATGCAATGCACACACCTGTGCCGATGGATAACAATGGCCGGAATACCAGAATAGGGAGATTCGTTAGCAATCCAATAAGCAGTCCGAAGTCAAAAGCTGGGAAGGTAGCATCGTTTCCTAGGGTAATCCAAATTCAGTATCCATGGGAAAGCCAAGTTCAAAAGTTCCAGGAAAATTAAGCAACACGTCCAGCAAGAGGTAGGGAGTCCGTGAGACAGTCCGAGATCAACAAAGTGCAGGAATCCAAAACGTAATGCCTAACAGATTTTGCATGAAGCAGCTGTGAAGCTTTGTTTACGTGTCCTTCTGGCCTTTTTGACTGGAAGGACCGCACACGTGACTGAGCCACGTGACGTGTGCTTCGTCGCGTCTCTGCGTTGGCAATGGAATTCGTATCCTAGTCACATGATGCAGAGGTTTCCGTGTAAAAAAACGATGCCGGTGTCCGAGGCAGAATGTCGGGGACTGCCACGGCAGCTGCCAATGGAGGAAGGGACGTAATGAACACAGACGGCTGCCCAGGCTCCTCCTCCTGGTATGCTGCTACCGCTGCCCTCGGGTATGCATGGGTGCTAGGGATCTAGAGGGGAGGAGATGAGCACTGGAGGGAGTTTTGGAACATGCATAACCAGCAGGAGACATGACAGGTGCACAGGTGAGCGCAGGGTACAGCCACGGAATGTTCAGCAACACCCACAATACCGCGAACACATGGCACATGTACAGGGCAACCCTTTTGTCACAACGGCAAATAGTGCACCTGCACCCTTTGGCAGAGTGGCGGTGCTGTCAGGAAATATCTTTGACAATGCGGGAACAGCAAGGCATCCAGCATAGGACAGTCCACAGAGAGCTCTTGCGTGTCCAGTACTGTCAACGACCCTCGATGCAGCAGAGGAACCATTGGTGGGCGCGGAGTTAGGGAACAAACAATTCATTTTTATGGTAGATTCGGGAGCTGAAAAATCATGACGGTTTCCGCTATCTAATCGTAAATTGGAAACGCAAGGGTTCTCTGGGGCGGTAGTCGAAGTTCCTTACACAGAAGTGCTAGGCCCTGAGGTGCGTGGCATACCAATTGACCCAGTTGACCCAGACATTTTCATACAAGGACTAAAAATACTGGCACGAGTGGTCCCCGAGTTGAAGAGCCAAGAGTGGAGAGTACCCACAGAATTTGTTTTCTGCCCTGTAGCACACCCAGAGATAGTGCCAGGAACAGTGATGTCATTAGATTTGCATGCAGTACAAGTGTCAGCGCAAAGAATAGTAGTCATAGGAATGGACATACATGGATATCAGTGGCGAACAGTGTTGTGCATTAATGCTAACATCGCAGTACGAGACTTGTCAGATGAGGATCTTTTTACAGATTCAGACAACGATGGAGAAATAATAATGGAGATAGCAATCCCCTGCGAAATCATGATATCATGATACAAACAAGGCAGATGCCAGTACAGTTAATGGCAGTGGTAGGAGTGCCACCTCCAGTTTTCAATGACAATATGCATCTGGTGCTACACAAACTGTGGACCACAGGCCCACACGGCGTAGGCCTGTTGCACGAGGTGACGTCAGTAAAAATAAAACTTTAACCAGGGGCATTGCTGCCCCGGGTGAAAAAATCCCCCCAGTCCAAAGAAGCAGAAGAAGGGTTAAAAGAAACAATATATGCACTATTGGTACAGGGGATAATCATGCCCTCAAATTCACTATGTAATACTTGTATCTACCCCATCAAGAAAGCAAAGGGCATGGAGGATAATCCAGGACCTACGCCCACTTAATGACGTCATCCAAAAAGAATTTCCTCTGGTCCCAAATCCTGCATCAATCTTGTGTAGCATACCAAAAGATGCTTCATATTTTACAGTGGTAGATTTGAAAAACACATTCTTGTCTGTCCCACTGTATCCTGAGTCACAGTATTTGACAACATTCACCTGGGAGGGAAAAGATATGAGCACTGTAGACTACCTCAGGGATACTGTGAGAGTCCAGGTATATTCAACAGAATTTTACATGAAGATCTAGGCAATATCGTCACAGAGAGTACGATCATTCAATATGTGGATGATCTTCTGATGAAGATGAGTGTAAAAAAGATTGTATCACACTTCTAACATTATTGGCCCACAAAGGTTACAAGGTAGACAAATATAAATTACAATACTGCCAGGAAGAAGTGTTGTACCTGGGTCAGGTGATATCAAAGGATGGTAAGAGAATCATAGCAGACAGAGTGGCTGCAGTACGCCCTGTGAATGAACCAAAAACAGTGAAAGAAATGCATACATTTCTTGGCATGGGCAATTACTGCCGCGTCTGGAATCAGAATATGCAGGCTATACAAAGCCATTACTGCAGGGACTTAAGGAAGCACAAAGAGAAAACACAGAAATACAATGGACAGCAGAAATGCATGAAGCCTTTAGCACCCTTAAAAAACGGATCTCAACAGCACCAGTACTCGCGAACCCAGATTATGAACGCAAGTTCTATTTATTTTCACATTGTGATGGGGCACTCATGACAGCATTGTTAACACAAAAAACATCATTGGGTTACAAGCCTCTGGCGTACGGTAGTGGTACGTTAGATGCAGTAATGCAAGGACACTTCGCTTGTGAGCAGTCTCTCACAGCCGCAGCAGTCGCAATAGAGAAAAGTGCCACGATTGTGATGGGATGTTCTGTGACCCTGTTTGTAGAGCATTCTCTATTTGCGATATTAGAAAGATATTAGAAAGATCAAAAAGTGCATTGACCACACAAAGGGCAACAGTTTACGAGATCATCCTATCCAGCGCCAGTGAGATGTAAAACAGTTAACCCTGCAATGTTCATCACAGAAGGATGCACAGTGGAAGACATGCAAACACATGATTGTGCTACAGACAGAGGAGAGGATGGAGATACACCCATAGTGAATGAGAATGCTTTATCCGAAGACAGATCAGCATCAATAAGGAGAGAAACATGTGGAGGTAGCTGTTGTGAGACTAGAGGAATGTGAATATGAAGTACTCATCAAACAAAGGCTACCCGCACACTATTCAGCGCAAGTAGCAGAGTTAGTAGCACTCATCGAAGCATTACATACCACAAAAGGATGTACAGTAACAATCTATACTGATTCTGCATACATGATCACAACAGTACATGGGGGATTGGCTAGATGTGGGAGAAGAGGGTTTCACAGAGCAGCCGGATCCCCGGTGAAACAAGGTGAGCTACTAAAAGAGTTGATAGAGGCATTAAAGGAACCTACAGTTGTGGCTATAGTGAAATGCCAGGCCCATACTAACAACAATGATGTCATCTCTTTGGGGAACGTGGACGCAGCCACGAAAGAAGCCTCTTATTTAGCCCAGGGAAAAGGTGGTGAGTACTTATTACAGAAACATGTGGAAGAAGATCGCCCCGATAGGTATAATTCAATGCTCATTTCCCAGATATTAGAATTACAAGAAGGGCCGATGGGTGAGGAGAAGGAGGTATGGGAAAAAAGAGGGTATAGCCAGTCATCCACAAACCTCCTTTGGCATCAAAACAACACAGATAAAGTAGTGATGCCCCACACGTTCCTAGAAATAGTGTTCCAACAACTCCACTTCCCAGCTCACAATGCCAAACAACACATTGCATAGAAATACAAGAACATTGTTTGCACCAGGTCTGCAGGAGCAAATATCAAAATTGGCCATGGAGTGTACAACATGTCAAATATATAGTTCAGGAATGACACTTAGAACACTACGAGGAACACTACCCAAACCAACAGGCCCATTTAGAGAGCTGCATATTGATTATGCGGACATGGGAGAAAGATGCAATGGATCACGTTACATGATAGTGGTAGTATGTCCTTTCTCGAGATGGGTGGAAGCAGGTCCCTGCACCCCCCGCAGATGCCAGATATGAGGCAAAATTCCTGGTGCGGGATGTGTTCCCACGCTGGGGAAGTTGCAAAGTAATACTTTCAGACAACGGTACACATTTTGTCAATGCTCTGTTTAAGGAAGTAACAGCAATGCTAGTGATAACACATAAACTATGCACCATTTATCACCCGCAATCGAATGGCGTGGTTGAGAAGATAAACAGTCTCCTGAAAGGGAGATTGTCAAAATTGTGTTTTACATTAAAAAAGAACTGGGTATACTGCGTACCCTTGGCCTAGTTCGAACTGAGAAATCAACCCAGCAAGGACAACCATTTGTCACCCCATGAAAATGTGACAGGGAGATGCATGCAAACAGCCCACCCCCCTCTCCGAAGACACTCAGATGCTCACAGAAGTGCGACAGTACTAGGTGGAGAATTTAATGAATACTTGACTAAGCTAACGATAGCAGCCTGTATGATCACCAAGTAGCTAGCACCCCTGTTCACACAAGAAGCAACAAGTTGGCCCTCTCTCAGCTTAATCTTCATTCCAATTCTGTTGGCTGTCTCCATGACCACCAGCCTGGCTTAACAGCTGCCAGAAGAACGGAAACTGGTCCCCTGAACATCCGTGAAGATCTGCTGTCCAACCTTGACTCTAACATTCCCTCTGTCCTCATCCTCCTCGACCTCTCTTCTGCCTTCGACACGGTCAACCATACCATCCTGCTCAACCGTCTCTGTGTAAACCTGGATATCACTGATCAGGCTCTGGCCTTGCTGACCTCTTTCCTCTCAGATTGACCACCCCAGGTCCAACTTGGGTCCTTCCTTTCATCCATCTTCCTTTCTACCTGTGGTGTTCCCCAGGGGTCTAACCTCTCGCCCTGGCTTTTCAACCAATACCTAGCAACTCTCGCCCACTGCATTGCCATTTTCGGCTCAAATTTCCAGTGCTACGCTGATGACACTCAACTCATTTTCAGGCTGCCCTCTGCCACCTCCTCTCCCTCTCTCATCTCTGATTGCCTAACTGCCATTCAAGATTGGTGTGCCGCCAATGATCTTTGTCTGAATGCCAGTAAAACGGAGAACCTCCTCATCGACACACCTTCACCATCCTTTCCCCTCACCCTCTGGCCAGCCTCACTTGGCCCTCCTCCTACCCCACCTGCGGGGCTAAGAACCTCGGGGTCATCTTTGACTCCACCCTTTCCTTCTCCGCCCACATCTCTGAGGTCTCTAAAAAGTCAAATTTCCTCAGAGGTACTCTGGTTCTCTCTAGCTTGGACTGTTGTAACAGCCTCTTTCTAAATCTACCTGCCTCTACTCTCCGCCCTCTGCAACTAATCCAGAACAGGACTGTGAGACTTGTCCTTGGCCTCAAGCCCTGGGATCGTATCTCTCCAGCTCTGAAATCTCTCCACTGGCTCCCAGTGGATGCAAGGCTCACATTCATAACCCTCTGCATTGTCCACAAGGTTTTCTGGGACCTGGGTCCAAAATACCTTCAGCTATCCCTCCGCAAATACCTCCCCTCCAGGGTCAGTCGTTTTTCTAAGAAACAAGCTGGGGGTAAATCTCTGTCTTCGGCTGGGGCCTCCCTCTGTAACATCCTCCCCGCCACTCTAAAATTTGAGGAGAACCATCTCCGGTTCTGGAAGCACCTCAAGACCTTCCTCTTTTATTCTGCCTTTGCTCCCCCTCTCCCCTGCTGATCTGTTCTCTCTTGGCACCGTGCACCTGGCCACCCTCTGTCCTTCGGGCCTAGGTACCTGCTCATCCTGCCACCCTCCCGCACTGCCTCTGGGCCACCCCTTGCACTGGAGTCTGTACCTGTACCCATACAGCCCCCCCTTTTTCTTCCTGCACTTATCAGACCTACCCTGTCTGCTGCCTTAAACCTAGGACTTGCAAATTGCTGGCTGCATTACCACTGTTGCCTTTATTATTTATGTATTGTTATTTATCTGTTTCTCCTCTGCTTCGCACTTTCCACTTCTCCCCCCTTCCATGCACTTTTCCCCTCCCTCATGCACTTGCGTGTTCTCAATGTCACTGGGCCTAGTATGATCGCTGTTTTGTTCTCCCCTGTTCCCCTCCCTTGCCTTATCGCGCTCTGAAACACTTGTGTACGAGTGCGATAGAAATAAAATATCAATCAATCAATCAAGTGAATCAATAACACCAGCATCAGACAGCCCAACAGGTCAGTTGATGCCAGGGGAGATGGTGTATGTGAGAAGTTTCGTACATTGGTGGAACTCTCCAAGATTTCATGGCCCATATGAAGTGGTGTATTTCACACCCACTGCCGTGAAGGTAAAGGGACTGAGATATTGGATACATTTGACAGATGTACGAAAGGCTTTTGAAAGTGTAACACAAGAAACAGAAATAAGAATGACAGAAGGAGAAACACAAACTGGATAGGAGAAATGAGTGGAATGAGGGGTACAAAAATGACAGGGAGAAGAAGGAGCATTAAATGTAAAAACATGTGATGTATATATTTGCGTTAAAATAAATAAATATTATTTTCTCTCCCTCACCCCATCCTCCTTCTCCCCTCTATTAGTATGAAAGTAAAAGAAAAAGAAAAAAGTTATGTATATAAGTTGCGTAACACAGTTTTATGTCTCATTATGTATGAGAAACCAACGGAAGTAAATAACATTAGAATAGATAGTAATTTTGACTTGTGTAAATATTCCTATGAGTGTGGATTGTTTGTGTGTGCTGTGATCTTTTTTACAATTATGTTTGGCCTAGTTGTATATTGGGCAGTAGTATTTATATCTATTGATATAAATGAGGGGGGAGGGAATGGGACGAGCATGATAAAACAAGGGACCTATCTCATATGGGATGGCTTTAAACTAATATGGGGACATGGTACCCACCATGATGGCACCCAGCACACAAATAGTACAAGCAATGACCAGGTATCACCATGCCCTATTGCCCCGTACAATACCTCTAAATACAACATATATGAGTTGAACGACCCAAATCCTTCAGAGTTACCTTGGTTATATGATGACACCACCACAACTGTAACACCACTATTTGAAACTCCTATAAGTAGTGAAACCCCCACAAGTATAAAGGAAGAAAATATGGAGGAAACAGAGAGATGTATAGCCATGTACGAAGAATGGGAAAAAGGGGCTGCAGGGGGACGCCTTTTATGCAGCATGATTTAGAAAAAGGAAGAGGGAATTTCAGAAGCAATAGAAGAAGAAAAAAAGTGGCTGGAAGGAGGAAGTATGATGAATGCTCTGGATTGGGTTTAGACACAATAGAAGATCCCTGACACCCACATCAGTCAAACAAATGGTATGCAGACATAGGTTCTACTGCAAAACAAACCCCTAACGAGAGCTGTTGTGTGTGCTAACTAATACCCCATGCCTCAGGTACCCCCAAAGTGCTCCTGCCACAAGAAACTCCTTTTGCAGATGCCCAGTGTCTCCTTCATCTTGCCTTATGTAGAATAAAGAACACCTTCCAGGCACACACAGTTTCTTTTGAAATGCTGCAGAACGAAAAAACGTGCTACACAAGAACCAAAGGAGTGGTGTGCTTGAAAGAAGCATTTTTGGTGATTAAAGGAACATTGTATTCGGACAATAAATGGCAAGAGGAACAGATTACATGCTCAGCAGAAGCACTACGAGGTTTGGCGGCAGACAAGTTGCAATGGATCGAGAAAACATGCGCTCCGGTATAGACCGAACACATCACAAAGCTCACTTGGGTAAAAGCCCTAGAAAAACCCTTCAAGCTGCAAAAAGAAATTACCTTTGAACTTTGCTTTCTTGGTGAAGGGAAAATCAACCTGGGCACCAATAAGAACTGTAACAAAACGCTCATTATCCCAGACATGAAGAAAGGGGCAGCTGCCTTAATGGACACTTACTGGGTTTGCGGTAAACAGGCATACTTGCACCACCCACAGTCATGGAGGGGCACGTGTTCTCTGGCAACATTGCACTCCGCCCTGATGGTGGTTCGGGACAGTCATATTGAAGAATGGAGGGGGCTGCAAGTCGTCAGAGAATCAGAGGACACACAACCAACCGCGGACAACATGCAAAGCCCAGTATCCCGAAAACGAAGGTTGTCCAATTACTTATACAAGGCATCCACAGAACTTCTGGCGCAGATTCCAGACAGGTTCCGGCTGTTCAACTCTGCTGAAACATTTTTTGCCTCTCTCATTCCAAGTATCCAGGCGCGAGCCAATGCAAAATGGCTTCAAATAACGCGCTGGGAGCTGATCCAACTGGCCAACGACACAGAAGAAGGACTCAACGTGATCAAGGTGGAGCTAAGGGCCCTACGGCTAATGACAATGCAGAACAGGTATGTCCTAGACCTGATGATGGCCATGGATGGAGGCGTTTGCTGAAAAATCGGGAGCGCATGTTACACTTTCGTACCCTCTGCAGATGCGGACAGTGGAACTCTGTCCCACGTTATTGCAGCCGTGCACAACCTGGGCGAGTGGATGAAGGAAGAAGGAGGGGTGCAGCCAAGCTCGCGGTTTGATGACATTTTTTCATGGGTACCTTCCTGGCTCGGAATGACTGTTAAACTATTGGTACCCATTATCGTGTTCTTGCTCCTCATTTTTTGTGTGTGCCAGCCAGGTCTTCGGTGCTGCACAAACCCAGCCCCCAATGGTGCAATGATGATGGTCACAATGGGCAATACTAGAGAGTGGCACAAATGACACAAGCAGCACAAGTGCAAACAGGTGAGGATCCAGGGTTCAAGTATAGAATGGTAGCATTATACTATGATGGGGACATAGTTGACAGGTTATACCACACTACGATAAAGGAGCCCCGCACACTGGAATGGTATAAAGAGGTATGGGTGGATTTGGAGGGTGATGGGGGTGTATATACATGAACCGTAGACTTGCTAGAGCAGAACAGAGCCTCAGAGGAGTGTGTGTTGGGCCTGGATGCCGATTAAGGGAACACCGGCTTGGGATGAAGCAGTAGCTGATGAAAAAGAATGAAGGAGGTTAGGTGAGCTGCAATATTCGTTACTCAACTAACAAAAGGGGGGAATGTATGGGAGGAAAGGTCTCTAGGATGCCCCTTCTTTTCTCTTACCAATGTGTGGCCTATGACTCGTCCAACAGCCGCGTACGCACCTGGGCACGGGATGCGGGGTGGCTGCGGGTCGACATGTGGGGCTGCACGGCTCATCCTGTAGAATGATACCGACTCCATTTTGTGTTACACATAGACTCCATTTTTTAAGAACACCAAACTCAGGCCTCACTGGTACATGCAGCCTGCAGGGCTGCAGCTCTCCCCTCCTGACCGCGCACAGCAAGCCCAGTGCTTCCCTCCACCCTCCTCCCCTTGGAAGCTCAGCTGAAGGCCTGTTCTCCCGGGAGACTAGGCGCGAACAAGCAACATTACAAACACTGTATCTTTCACCTTCTGCAGTCCATCATTGACCTAACGATGAACGAGCTGAAGCTGGGGTCTGAGAAAAACAAAAGCTGCCTCTATAAAACTTGTGCTGTCCTCTCGCAGACCCCCACATCTATGATAGATGCTGTGGATAACCCCAACCCTGTTCCCCATTTGAAGTGCCAAATATGTATGCTAAGCCTGTGTGCCACCCTGTTCTCACCTATGTTGCTAAGCCATCTGTAAGGAGGATAAATTTGCTTCAAGTCCATGAGTTGATTGTACACATTGAAATAAGATGGCCCTCTCTCATCCCAGTTCACCCACACGTGAAGTTATAAAATGTATATTCAAACCTACTATTATTAATTAAGGATTACTGTTGCTGCATAATATTTAAAGCAATGTGTATCCATATGTACTCTATGATTTCCGAAAAATATATAAGTTTATAAATAGACAATTAAGTGTAGCAATATGATGGTTTTTAAGGTAGTGAGTTCTGACTGTATAGTAGAGCATCCTCTGAAGTATTTGTTCATCCTCTGAGTATTGAGTTACGCAAGTCATATTTTAAGTAGAACATTGTCGACTCTTTCCTGTACCAATGCACACACTAACCAGTTTCTACCTCATTTTAAATATAAGCTCTTTGAATGTATCCCGCATTCAGATGTGAAACCTCAGCCGTATGAATGATGTGATGTTAACAAGACTTTGGTTCATAGAAGGTATTTTTGCAGACATGATACCAAAGATACACGAATATGTGTACTGCATATAATATTCATAAACTTGCATGATCTTCAATGTACATGTAATTATACTGGCTCAATCCTACCTCTCATCCTTAATGATGTGCATATAACTCTATAACGCAGACGAGTTAGAAGCAACAAGGCCCTTTTCCCCTTCCCTTGCAGTGCTGCGCGCCCAGCCCCCACCGTCCACCCCCTCTAGCCTAATTGGGACATTAAACCCTAGCCCCACCGACTAGGTGAATGATTGTAACCCCTCACCTCTTCACCTTTTTATGTATACCCTGCACCCTCTGACTAGGGAGCAGCCCAGCTCACCCTCAACCTGACTGACCCTGGTGGTCATATATTTACTCTTGTACTGACGTATTATAAATATGTCCCCTTTAGATCTAACAAAGCAAGAATGCTGGAGGCATCCCAGACATGTGCCCCCTGACAGAGCAGCTCTTTTTTATTGTATATTGTTTTTATGATGGTGAGATAAGAGCACCAAGAGTTATGTGCTAGTCCTTGTGTGATTTTAGATTAACAACCCCTATTTTTTACAGGGCAGCATAAACTATAATGACTATTGAATGGGTATGTGTGGCCACAAGGGCAAATGCTAGCTTAGTCCAAGAAGTATTAATCTATCATTGACTGACCAGAGCTCCACCCAGACAAGTCCAGCTGACCTACTTGCATCATCATGACCCCTCAAGGAGCCTCGCCAATCTGGATATGTACCCGACTTCACTTCCCAATCCCATTGATTCTTGTAATCCCTAGCCCCCACGTCATAGATGACGTGGTTTTGTAACAAAATGTAGATTTCTGATGTCTGGTAGACCGCTCTCGGAGTTTGCAGAGTTCGCTGCTTGCCCTATATTGGTTTGGATAAAGTTTTACCTTTTATCTTTACCCGCACTTGGTCTTGGTCTCATTCCCATCTGGGGTGTGTCCATTATTGACTCTCATTTTGGAGTTTTAAATGCCTTTTTGGGGTACGCTCACTTTCAATATTAAACCATTTACATTATACTCCAGCCAAACTGGCAAAATGTACTTCATGTGTGTGAGTGGTAAATGCGAGAAATGTGGTAAGGAACAAGCAGGCTCATTTCATATGTATTGGGTATGCCCCCCAGTCCTATCATTCTGGTGCAAAATTGCAGTAATAGTGGATGAAATATTAGATCATCCACCATTGATGATGCTGCTCAAATACTTGCTGGGAGATATAGGTACTGTTTCGATAGATACACAATAATGTTTCTTTATTTATTTATCAGTAATATACTTTTAGCCAGCGGCTTTGTATATACAACATAAAATTACAAACTTACACATCAACAAAGATACAATCCCATATAAAACCAGTCAAATCCATTGACAATTTGCATACTGATTATCATACAATTTAGGTTGCTCATAGACTATCAGCGGCGCCTACTCACACATTTAGAATCAAGGTGACAACACTGAAACATAATTCAAACATTCTATATTATCCTAAAACTTTAAAAATCATCTGTATCTTCAAATAAAATTTCACCATATTGTAATTGATGTCGTCACCTTTCAAAAAAGTTAATCATATTTCAAAACTTTCATCATAATCAACTGTATTATCATAAGATTTTAAGCACATTGTATCTTGTTTAAACTTTCACAATTAACAAGCAGGTGTTCCAAAGTCTCCATCACATTACACCCACATGAGCGGCAGCATTTGTCAGTATCTGATCAACCTTGCCTTCCACCTATTTTTTCCAAGGTGTCACAAACGTTGAATTTCATTAATAGATAATTTCAAAATATATATGCATTGGGGTAAACTATAATATACTTAGGCTTAGTCAGCCGGGACTGTCAGTATTGACAATATAAACCACTAACTTTCTTAAGGCCTCATTACACGGACGTCGGTAAGGGTTTACCGGTACCGGTATTTTATCGGTACCGGTAAAACCTTACCGCCTTACTACGAGGTCCCTTTGCGGGTTCGGGAATTTAACGCCTGCTTTTTGCAGGCGTTAAAAAGCAACCAGCAAAGGGACCAGGGAGATAATTACGGTACCGCTAACTGGTATTCACTAATGAAAAGAAAGAGGGATAGGCATTATGTAGATCTCCAGCTATTTGGACTTCACTTAGGTTATACCTGTCAAGATCTAATGGAGAGGGGGCTAGTGGTAGAAGAGACCTTGCGGAATGAAGTGAGGTACATAATGTGCCTGCAGGGAACTGTTTCGGTAATGCAATGTTTCTTTTTCCTTTTGATTGTACTGCTAAAGGACGTTGTATTGCTGTTTTCTCGTTATGAACACTCAGGGGTCAAGTTGAGGGTACTATTTTCAGAGGGTGGGCTGAGTCCCCCTGGGTGTTTTAGAGGTCTTGTGTAAAATGAGAACATTTGACTATTTTCTTTGAATGTATGCTGACCTGGGGATTGAAATCCAAGTCACTAGAGTCACATCACCACTGCACCATATAACCTGATATAAAATACAGTCCAACTAAAGTTGAAATGATATATTTAGGATGGATTCCTGGAATTTAAAACATACACACCTTTTAAGATTTTAAACTGTTTTAGAAGAAAATATATTCTCTTCGTTGTTGGTGGGTGTTGATTTTATGAAAGACAAATGTCATTCATCCTATGCAATTTGTGTGTTCATGGAAAGCCAGCTAGATGAAATGTGCATACGTCACCTTGATATGCTAATTTCTGGTGGCACACCCCACTGCGTACGTTAAAGAGTCACCCACTTTTTCTTTTAGGGCTTGACCCCCGACACTCACTAATGCCTATGGTGCAATGTTGCACAGACCACTGGTTTCATGACTGTCTAAGAAATAAATGAAACGAGGGGTCATGAAACAAACGTGGGCAGTTTAGTTGGCAGGTTGATGGGCGATGAGATGTTTCTTCCTATAGCTTATAAAATATTGCTTTATTAGGAGATCTGGGTGGAGTGCTGACACTTCAAGTGAATGCACCTGAATGGATTGCACATTTGAATACTGGGAAGGCTGCCTCACGCCTTCATCCTCCTTTGGTTGCAGCACTGATTACTATTACTTTGGATGATAATAAGAGCTACAATTCCAGTTCCTAGAATCAGGGCAAATACACGGTAAAAGTATAAAGCGTATATTTTTAAAAAAATGACATAAAATAAAGAAACTGACTGATGAACAAAGAAGACGTTTTAAAAGGGGACTTTCATCATAGCTTTAGTCAGGAGAGCAGGCATCAAAAATAGATTCTAACAAAAACAGATTTCTCATTCCTTCAAAGGTGTTCACTCTGTAACCCTCAACTCAACCATCTTCAAACATTCACACGGCCAGTAAGCCCAAGGGGTACATCAGTCTTTTTGAGGTTCCTACACCTCTTAAGGTACAGGAAAGGAATTTTCCCAAATCTGGCTGTTAAAGTCAGCTTCACATTCTCATACTCCGGTCTTTCAAGTTCACCCACCTCCATTACAGCATCTGTTGCAACCTGGGGTAGCCTAAACAAAAGCCAAGGAATCAGCTGATTCCCTCTGAGACCCTGAATCCCATGATTGTATTCAAAGGCACCCAAACAATCCAAAATATCAAGTTTCACATCATACATACTCACTGATTCTTTAGGCAGGCGAGTTCTCTTGGGACTCGAAGACCTAGAGGACTCTGGGAGGGAAACATTTTCAAGAGAAAATCTTTTCTTTTCAAGAGCATGTTGCATTTCCCATTCCCTGAGCTTGATGTCCTGATGTTTGGCTTCAGCCTGAGCTTGCAACCTTTTAAATTCCAATTCAAGTCTCATTGTTTCAAGAGACACACATTCTGGACTCTGTGTTGGACCTTGCGGGATCCCAGTGGACATAGATTGAGTCAAAAGAGCAGTCTGTGGCAAAGAGGGGCTCCTATCCTGGGAATCCTCTACCTCCTCTGACTCTTTTAAGACATTAGGGTTAGACTCTGAACTAGGTGTTGAAGGCCTACTACCCAAACTTTGGTGATTCAACAACCTTGTAATCAACTAATTTTTCTTTCCATTTACAGTAAGATTTCTGACTTTACACTTTTCTTTCAGTTGATCAACTGCGAAAATGATCAGGGCTTCCTGACTGAAGTTATCCATATTTGGCAGGTTACAACTGCTGTTCTGATGGGGGTTTAGTTGAACACAAACAAAGCAAAGTACTCAATGTAACAACTCTACAATAGATCCTCACCGCCTGCCACCAGTGATTGGCAAGATTGTATGCAGTACCCTGTCGGAGACTGCACCAGCCTTGTCCCCTTGGCAATAGTTAACCCAACCTTTGGTATAAGTCTGTAGTACACAAGTTGGTAGAGTGACTGAGCAGCCAGGATTATCTCAAGAGGGGTGAGTGGTAGGAGGGGACCTCCAGATCCCCCTACCCTTGTTTCAATGCCCCCCGGACGGGCCCAATCATAACTGCCTCAGGTCCAGGGGCCCGGCCCCAAGGCACTCATATGAGGACACCTCCGGGAACCATCACCCCTTTCATAAATACACATCTGTATGCACGACCATGTTCCTGTGCCCAAGCCTGACAGCAGGATTGGGACTCCATCTTTGTAATGTACCGATTCCCTTTGCAAAATAACAAGAGCAGTCAGGGTTTCATCCCAGACCTCAGTCATCTCTGCCAAGCGCACAGACAGCGCGACTCTACCCCCACCGCCTCCTCTCTGCCGTCCACATAACAGCTTGGTTCCCATGTGAAGGCCGGCAGCAGGAATGCAACAAAATCCACACTGTATCTCTTGCCGCTAATTCCCTTCAGTAATTTAGATGCCGCCTCAGAGGGGGAGAAGGTTAGAACCTGGACTATCTGTCTCTTTAAAACTGCCCTGCACCCCACAAGGCACCGGCCATAAAAACCTAATCCCTGTGTACCCCAGAGCAAAGTCAACAACGAGGGGAGACCCTTAAATCAGTGAACATGTTCTTTCCTTCTGATGGGCATGGGCAAAGAGATGGCCCGTCCTCATGTGTAAAACCCACACAAACCCTCTGATGTCCGAAACAAGCTAATGAGTAAACAATGTAAATACGTATATGCGTGCAAGTCAAAGCTCGTGTATGAACCTGTTATATCGAAAGTAGAATGCTTATTGATTTATAACATTGCAACATTGCATGGTGCGCAACGACTAACTGTAATGTATCGACGTGTAAACAACTCTTAAATTTGTACAAGCTCACAGAATGCTACCTCACGGTTGACAACTTGGATTGTAAGTGTATAAGGCGCTATTAGAAAACCTCATGTGAACTACAGTCAAATGTCATTATGCACAGTTATGTGTTGACAATCTTTCTCTCTCTCTCTCTCACCATCCCCTGTTATCATGATGCAACAATGTCTGAATAGCATGGAATTATAAGATGTCATAAGGGAATTTCTCTGAAATCTCAAACCAACCAAAAGGGTTTAAGGCAACAAAACCGTCATGTGTAAGCATAAAAAGCCTCTGTTGCACGAAGTAAAACTACCAGCCCTGAAAGGGGCGCCTGAGCCCACCTCTGACCACCTTGACCCTATAAAGAGTTATGTTGTCCAAGCACCCGGTCACCAAACCCCTTCTAAGGAAATGTACCATCATAATAATATATGTTTATGTGTAATCCTGTCCCAGCAACCTTGTATTAAAACCTTCCCTACACCCATGCAACAACCTTGCAACCCTCACCCCCAACTCAATATTCGAGCCTGTTTTGAATAAGAAAGTGATATCTGTGACAAAACATATATAATAGATGTTCAGCAGTAAATAAGCACTCCTTGTTGTTACACGTGCAGCCTGCTAGTCTCACCACCGGACGAACCGGTCAAACGTATGAATGGATGTGAATGTGTGGCCAAAAGGGCAAAAGTGTTGCATAGATAAGGTGTCAATGTGTCCATCCAGCAGATGTACGACAGATGAGCCCAGCTGAACCCTTGACTCCACTACATCATCTTGTCATGTGCCAATGGACCAAACAGCCATCACCGACCATATAGCACCTATAGGTGCCTCCCCTTAGCGTCCAATCCCGATCTACCATGTGCCCCCTTAGGCCTTCCCCTTGCCGATGACAAATCTCATGTATAAATGCAACTTGTAACATGTTTTCTGCAGAGCGCTCTCAGCGTGAGCAGAGTAGATTCTGTTTGCCCTACTTTTTAGATTAAAAGCCTTTAATTGTACTCTCACTTGGTCTTGGTCTTATTCCCTCCTGGGATTTACCTTTATTGACTCTGTTGGTCACTTCACCGGCAGGCCTGAGGGGCGTTCACTTTCATTTGTGACCCCGACGCGATAGCGTTCTCTCCCGTCATTCAGGTACGAGACGCCCACCTGCTTTGACCCTTAGCGTGCTCCCTCAAGAGCTACCCACCAACGGCAACCGGTACACTTAGACGTGCGCATGCAGTAGGGTGAGCGGGTACGGGATCCCTCTTAACAAAACCCATACGTACCACTCGCCGGAGCCGGCCGTGGTCTTTGAGCGAGGAGCAGCGCCCTGCCGATCGGGTCCAGAGGGTCTCGGATCAAGACGGACACATGAGTATTAAGTGCGAGTGATATTATAGGCACGGGGGGAGTCAGATTAAGAGGCCTTAGGATAAAAGAACATAGTACAGGTGACACCGAGGGTGTGCACAAGTGAAATTAAGTGGGGGAAAATTGAGGGTTTCGAGAATTAGGGGTCATTTCTCTGTTTTTCATTCTATTCTTGTTCAATCGCATATGGCCATTAGGACGGTGACAAAGTTGAAAAGGGTAAGAAGTTGAAGAAAGGGATTCTATCTCCGTGGGGAGGAGAAGGCGGCGCCGCATAGTGCTATCTCGACTAGTGCAGGATATACGGGTGTAAATAAGTGGAAGTGAAAAGGGAACTAAGACATTACAGGGGTCAGTAGATAGACCCATGGTGTTAGATAAACATGCTTTTTTCTGATCTACACTTTACTTGATCTCTTGATCTCTTCTCGAACATCCTAGTGGGTGAATTGGTGGGAGGTAGGGGGGTGAGAGTAAAAATTTGAAAAACAAAAGACAGGGACAGTGGGAACGGTAGGAGTGTGTTATGTGTATGTCTATGTTTTCTGTTGTCCATGTGGAATGTTAAATGTCAATGTTTTCATGTAAAATGATTATTTGCGATGCATACATTTAAAAGCTAGCTCTGTGATTTAAGAGAAGAATAGTGTGTTGAAAAATAACAGTGTAAAAAAATCAAAAAAGGGGACTTGACAGTCCATCGTGGTGGGTGAGAAGTGTAACACAGGTTGAATTGAGTATACGAAAAGTGATAGGGACGGAATAGAATTGTCAGGTAAGGTGCAGGGAAAAGGAATCACAATGGGTGCAGAAGCACCCCTCACATATATTTGCAAGACACTGCCGGGGTATGCAGAAAAGATAATGAAGTACCCCGAGCAGTGGGTCACCGAATTAAAGGGAGAAGGACTACCCCAAGTTTGGCCAGAAGGGGGGTCATTCAAAAAGGAGGTATTGGTTATGGTTGCCTCCTGTCTGTGGATTAAGTACAAAGGGAAACAATTACACAATAGGAGAGAAATACTGGACCTATGGCACCTGTTCGAAGAGGTGCCCCCAGGTAAGGATAGGGAGCAGAATTCATCTCCCCTGACAACAGCTGGCGGCGTAGGACCACTCCCGCAAGAGGGGAAGGACACAGAGATCACACGAGTTTACCCCCTATTGTCAAAACCAGTGCCGGCAGAAGGATACAGCGACCCTGTGTACATAGCACAGCCCACAGCCCCGCCCATACCCAAGATCTCAACCGCTGCACCACCCCTGTATGAGAGCCAACACACAAGACTCTTAGACACCTCAACAGTCGATATTGGAAAACTAGCTGAATATTTGGAATCACAACTCACAATGGCCCGTACAGAACTGTCCCGCATAAGCGCGCTAGGAGAAGGGGGAGGGGCATCCACTCCATGGGCGGGTAGGGAAGACACTCCCCTGGTGAGATTGGGGACAGGGGAAGATGGGCGGAAGAAAGGAGAGATCCTGTTCAGAATAAACAATACCCCCACGTGAATAATAGAAATAAATACTGCAGACAGAGAACGAGGAGTAGAGGAAGGGGAGGCAGTGTCAGACAGAGAGGAAGAGTGTTGGAGTGACATAGAGGAACAAGGAGATGAGGACTTGAGGTTAGGAGTTGCCACTGGCGGTGAGTCATTCAGAGGAGGGGTATCTCCTGTAGATGAATGGACAGGGAAGTTGAGAAACAGAATAGGGCGTATGTCAGTGGTTGAAAAGAAAGGAAAAAAGTTGAGTACCTAAAAAGGGGAAAAAAATCAACAGCTTCCTCTGATACACAGGGGGGTGGGAAGGCCGAACTACATAACATGGGCTCAAATGGACAAGGCCAACTTACTTAAGCAGCTGCCCCCACTCTCTGGATGCGCTAGCAAGTGGATATATGCATTTGAAAAACACACAGTAGGAGTGCCCTTGGCAGTGGGGGTTGTTAAAAGCTTGTTTGTGTCTGCTGTGGGAGACCAGGCGAACAGGGTCTGGGCAAAGGCAGGGTTTCCAGGGGTGGCATTAGATTGTGATCGCCATGACGGGGCCTCCTTCAACACAGCGCGAGCGCGTGTGTGGTATGCACTGAGGGAAACATTCCCAGACACTCCCGATTTGCAGTCAGTAATGCAATGTACAATGAATGATGAGGAAGATGCAATGACTTTCATTCTCCGGGTGCAGGACATGTGGAGAGTGGAAACGGGTACGGCCTGGGACCAATCAAGATCCCTGTTTTACTTCATCATAAAAAGAGGACTCCCAAAGGAAGTGCAGAAGGCCCTTGATAAAATAGCTGGGATAGAAGCCAAGGGGTGGCCCGAGATTCAAAGCATCATAGTGCACCATTGCGAGAGGATCAAAGAGAGAGAAAAATGAGTTCAGAGCAAGTTGATGAAGGTCAATGCAGTAGTAGCTACCAGCGCGGCAGGAAAGGAGCGGGAGGACGAAGACGGACAGATGGGAATACCAATGCAGATGGTGGCCAACTGGACAGGTAACAGTCAGGAGCAGTGGGCAGGGGAAAACCAATATGAAGGGCAGCAGTGGCAATCGAGAGGTGGGTGAGGAAACCAAGGGGGATTTAGAGGGTCGAGAGGAGAAGGTGCAGGGTACGGAGGGTCGAGAGGAGGAATGCAAGGGCAATGTTGACAGTGCGGGAGGTGGGGCCATTTTATGCGAGAATGTCGAAGCAGGCCAAACAATTCGTACACAAATGGACAACCGCACCCCGGAAGCCCATATGGGCTGCCGATGGGCGGCGGCAGGAGAGAAAGCCAAACAGACCCCAGATACACAAACAAGCGCCCAATGCCCCCTCAGGACACATCTGCACACCCCCAATATCACAATCATGCCCCGCACATGCGTAATGAGACTTATGCCATTACCACCAATGGGGCCCCGGCAGCACCGTGCAGAGGAACGGCAGTGGTAACGGGGAATGTTTTTGACACAGATGAACTCCCATGGCACTCAACATAGGACAGCCCACAGAGAGCACTTGTGTGTCCAGTACTATCGATAACCTGCAACGCAGCAACGATAGGAAACAAACAATTCATTTTCATGGTAGATTCGGGAGCGGAAAAATCATGCCTCAAGGAGGGCAGGTTCCCGATTTCTAATCAGACTTTGGAAACGCAGGGGTTCTCTGGGGCACTGGTCGAGGTTCCATATACAGAAGAATTGGACGTAACAGTGGGGGGGGGGGTCTGTACGTGCCCCCTTATTGTATTACAAGGAATCGCCCATCAATCTGGTGGGTAGGGACCTACTCAGTAAGCTCAATATGTCTATCTTGTTTACAGAAAAGGGGATAGTATGCTCCACACCAGGCATATGTGCAATTCGCGCTATGTTAGCGATACACACGCAGGCAGGTTTCTCACAAACACGAGGCATACCCATGAATCCAGACATGTTCATACAAGGGCTGAGAATATTAACACGAGTGGTGCCAGAATTAAAAAATAACAAATGGAGAGTGCCATCAGAGTTAATTTTTCGCCCAGTAGCCAGACCCAGAAATAGTGCCGGGATCTATCGTGTCCCTAGACCTACACACCGTGCAGGTGTCAGCTCAAAAGATAGCAGTAATAGCAATGGACATGCAGGGATCATCGATGCTAATAAAGCCCTAAGAGATTTAGCTGATAAAGAACTTTTTGATGACACAGAAGATGCTGTGGAGATAATAATGGAAATTGCTATCCCCTGTGACGTCATGATCCAAAGACGAGAGGTACAGGTACCCCTCATAGCACTGATTAAGGCCCCATCAGCGTACTTCGAAGAGGACATGACCCTAGTGCCACCACAGCTGTGGATCACAGGCCCACACGATGTAGGCCTACTACACGAAGTGACACCAGTAAAGATCAAGCTCAAACCTGGGGCTATTTTACCCCGGGTGAAGCAGTACCCCATATCTAGGGAAGCTGAAGAGGGGATAAAAGACACAATCTATGCACTAACGGTACAGGGCATAATAGTTCCCTCAAATTCACTGTGCAACACCTGCATTTACCCAATCATGAAGGCGAAGGGAGGGGCATGGAGGATGATCCAGGATTTACGCCCCCTCAATGACGTAGTACAGAAAGAATTCCCTCTTGTCACAAATCCTGCGTCAATACTGTGCAGCATTCCGACAGAGGCCACCCATTTCACGGTGGTAGACCTGAAGAATGCATTCTTTTCAATCCCCCTCAATCTTGGTACCTCACAGCATTCACATTAGGGGGAAAAAGGTATGAGCATTGCCGGCTGCCTCAAGGCTA
The DNA here is from genome assembly GCF_040938575.1 of Ambystoma mexicanum. Classification (NCBI taxonomy): domain Eukaryota; kingdom Metazoa; phylum Chordata; class Amphibia; order Caudata; family Ambystomatidae; genus Ambystoma; species Ambystoma mexicanum. Next base: position 1,321,835,588 of record NC_090922.1, on the reverse strand, counting down.
CTGTGAGAGCCCTAGCATCTTTAATAGGATACTTCATGAAGACCTTGGAAACATACACACATCAAGCCCCATAATTCAACACGTAGACGATCCTTTGGTCTGCAGAAAAAATGAAACAGAATGCAGAAAAGATTTGATAGTTCTATTGACACACCTGGCCCAGAAGGGGTACAAGGTGGACAGATACAAATTGCAATATTGTCTGACAGAGGTCTTGTACCTTGGACATTAATTTCAAAAAATGGTAAAAGAATCATTCCAGACAGAGCAGCAACAATAAGAGCAGTAAAAGAACCCAGTACAGTAAAAGAGATGCAGAAGTTCCTCGGCATGTACAATTACTACCACGCATGGATATTAGACTATGCATCCTACACAAAGCCCCTGCTACAAGCACTCAAAGAGGCACAGAGGGAGAACACTAAGTTGCAATGAACACAGGAAATGCATACAGCTTTTGACACTCTGAAAGAACTGATATCCACTGCACCGGTTCTCGCGACACCAAATTATGAGCAGGAATTTTACCTTTTCTCACACTGCAATGGCACTCTCATGACCGTCGTGCTGACACAAAAAACATCACTAGGCCACAAGCCCCTGGCATTCTATAGTGGAACACTTGACACGGTGATGCAGGGACACTTTGCTTGCGAACAGGCTCTCGCAGCCGCCGCTTTCGCAATAGAAAAAAACTCCACCATTGTGATGGGATGTTCTGTCACGTTATACGTGGAGCACTCCCCGTTTGCCATACTCGAGAGATCAAAGAGTACGCTGACCACCCAAAGAGCTACAGCATACAAACTAATTATTTCTAGTGCCAACATTCACATAGTGCGGTGCAAGAGTGTAAACCCAGCCACCTTCCTCACAGAGGCATGCACAGTTGAAGATATGCAACAGCACGATTGCGCCACGTACACAGGAGATGGCGAAGATGCACACAAGGCACAGTAAACTGCATTATCAGGAGGAGAAGTTTACTTTGTTGATGGGTCTGCCTCCATAGATTGTGAAACGGGAGAAAAACACGTAGGAGCAGCAGTGGTACGGGTGGAGGATAGAGAGTTTGAAGTGATTGTGCAAAAAAAACTACCCCCACATTTCTCGGCCCAAGCAGCAGAACTAGTAGCACTGATAGAAGCACTCCACGCAGCAAAGGGATGTATGGTCACAATCTACACAGGCTCTGCATACATGGCCACAATGGTACACAGGGGACTAGCGCGGTGGGGAAGGAGAGGATTCAGGAGAACTGATGGGTCCCCTGTACAACATGCAGCATTACTAGGAGATCTGAGCGATGCCCTGAATGAACCCACACTCTTCGTAGTCGTGAAATGTCAGGCCCACACCTGTGGTGATGACGTCATCTCATTAGGAAACGCGGCAGCGGACGCTGCTGCCAATGAGGCCTCCTACCTACCCAAGAGCCCAAGAGGTGAGTACATATTACAGAAGGCAATAGAAGAAACACAGCCAGAAGGGTTTAACAAAAAGCAACACATCATTTCAGACATTTAGGAAAACTGGTTCGCCCCTGGGTTACAGGAACATGTTACAAAGCTAATAGTAGAATGCATTTCTTGTCAAACATACAACTCTTGCATGACACTACGAACACTCAGAGGCACACTTCCAAAACCTGAAGCACCATTTAGAGGGCTACACATAGACTATGCCGACATGGGTGAATGATGTAATGGGGCCAGATATTTGATCATTGTTGTGTGCCCATTTTCCTGGTGGGTGGAAGCAGGACCCTGTGCCCATCCAGATGCACGGTGCGCTGCTAAGTTTCTAGTGCGAGAGGTTTTTCCTCGCTGGGGCATTACGTTCAGATAACGAGACTCACTTTGTAAATGACATGTTCAAACACATTACGGCCATGTTGGGCATAACACACAAACTCTGCACGATTTATCATCTGCAATCAAATGGCGCTGTAGAAAAAATGAATGGACTGCTCAAAAGCAGACTGTCAAAACTGTGCCACACACTAATGAAGAACTGGGTGTACTGTTTACCCCTGGCTCTTTTTGAAATGAGGAACCAGCCCAGCAAGGACCACCACCTGTCACCGCATGAGATTGTGACAGGTAGGAGGATGCATACAGCTCACACCCCCCTGTGCCGACAGTCAGATGCCCATCGGAGCGCCACGGTGAGGTGAGGAATTCCATGAATATCTCAGAAATCTGAAACGAGCAGCTTGCGCAATATCAAAACAAATAGCGCCCCTCTCCACAAAAGACATGCCATCAGACGCGGCACCAACTACAGGCAACACAGCCTGTCAGCTGATGACAGGGGACATGGTATACATCAGAAGTTTCATGAGGAGATGGAATGGGCCAAGATTCCATGGCCCATACAAAGTGATCGTTTGCACACCCACAGCAGTCAAAGTGGAGGGACTGCGGTACTGAGTGCATTTGACAGATGTGCACAGGGCCCATGGAGGCGCTAGTAAGGAGGAGGTCAAGGAAAACGCAGAGGAGGGTGGCCCACAAAGGGTAAATGCTTAAGGTGGGATAAGAAATTGATATCTCATTGTAGTTACAGAAAAAATCAGGGCCAGTAAAAGGTGTAAATATCTGTGCAGATGTGGTAGCAAAATTTATAATCAGCAACCAAGAAAAGGTTAATGAAAATCATTTAATAATGTATAATGTGAATTTAGAGTATGGTGTACAGTGAAGATGCATAACCAACATCTTTTCTCCCCACAGCAATAGAATGACGCAGAGCCCACACGTATCTCCCTCCCTCTTGCCCTCTCCAGATCTATGATGTGGAGAGGAGAGAGGAACGGACATGGTTTGAACAATGAATGTACATATGGATATATTATAAGTGTAATGAGATAAAAATAATAGATGCAAAGCAATGTATGAAGTGGAAATAAGGATCGAAGAAGCCAATTTATGGCTGTAAATAACATATGTAATGCTATGCATGATTAACAAATATTTGTGTCTTATTTATTAGGAATATCACTGGGCATGGACGAGCCTCCAGCAACAGCTAGTGGTGGTGTAGATAGGGCTAGATGGAGGAGAGAGCTGTATCCTAGCTATTCGTAAGAATGTGTGTTATTTTTGTGTGGTGTTCTTTACAGTACTATTCTGCCTGTTTTCATATTGGGTAGTGGTGTACATTTCGATTGATGCTGGCCAGGGGGCCCGGGCATGAAAACAATAAAGGAAGGGACTCACCTGATCTGGGACGGGGCAAGGCTGATATGGGGTCATTGGACACCAGAGAAAGAGCAGAACCATACGATTAGTTTAAATTCAACACACAACTCCACCATGCTGGCCACAACACCGCCACAAAGGATGAATGATTCCCATTTTAACATATACACTATGAATGATTAAAAACCCCCTCAGAACTTACTTGGGTGCAGGACCACCCGTATCCCACCACTGCAACCATGCAAGACACAGACAGGCACACTGCCACAACTATTGGAAAAGGAGGTAATGAAGGAAGAACGATGCTCCACACTAATGGCAACTTTCATGTTGTTGTGACAAGAGAGCAGGGGTGGGGAGTGAAAGGATATGGGCTACCAAGAAAACGGAGAGAAGCAGAGGTAGAAGAGCAGGACGAGGAATACAAATTTGGCTTAGATACAGTTGACAACCCCCAGAACCCCACCAGACAAATAAGTGGTACGCCGATATGAGCCATACAGCGCAACAAACTACCAATGAGAGTTGTTACGTATGCTCCCTCATACCTCACGCCTCAGGTACTCCTAAGGTGTTACTGCCACAAGAAATACCAATTGCAGAGGCCCAATGTCTTGTACATCTGACGCTGTGCCGGATCAAAAATACATTTCAAGCACACACAGTTTCTTTTGAATTGTTGGAGAATGAGCGCACATGCTACTCCCGGCCGCAAGGAGTGATCTGTGTTAAAGAACCTTTCCTGGTTATAAAAGGTACGTTGCACGCTGACAACAAATGGCAGAAGGAAGAGATATTGTGCAAAGCAGAAGCACTATGAGGCCTATCTGAAGATAAACTGGCCTGGGTTCAGAGGACGTGCGCTCCCATATGGACTAAGCACATAAGCAAACTCACATGGGTCACCACCTTCAAGAAGCTCTTCAAGCTACAAAAGAACATTTCTTACGAACTATGCTTCCATGGAGAAGGGAAAAAGGACATGGGCAGAAATGAAAACTGTAGCAAAACACTCATACTTCCCGACATGAAGAAGGGCACTGCAGCATTGATGGACACGTACTAGGTCTGTGCAACATGGCCTACCTGCACCTTCCGCAGTCCTGGAAAGGGACATGCTCCCTGGCAACGTTACACTCTGCACGAATGATAATCCCGGAGAGCCAAATCAATGGGAGGCACCAGCTCACGGCAGCCAGAGGTGCACCCACCGTGGCACCACTTGAGACAGAGCCGACTGACACTTTAAACGAGGGAGGAGTGCAAGGCACATACAGAAGAAGGAAAAGATTGTCAAACTTCATATCCACCAAGTCATCTGAACTGCTGGCCCAGATCCCGGATAAATACAGACTATTCAGCTCGGTGGAAACGTTCTTTGCATCCCTCGTTCCCAGCATCCAGTCACGAACAAACGCCAAGCGGTTTCAGATCACCAGTAGGGAACTCATCCAATTGGCCAACGACACTGAAGAGGGGTTCAACGTCATCAAGGTAGAACTCCGAGCCTTGCGGTTGATGACGATGCAGAATCGATATGTATTGGATCTATTGACAGCAATCGATGGAGGTGTTTGCCGAAAAATCAGGAGCACGTGCTGCACGTTTGTACCTTCTGCAGACGCAGAGAATGGATCACTCTCACATGTGATAGCCGCAGTGCACGACCTTGGCGAGCTAATGAAGAACGAAGGAGGGGCACAGTCCAGCACATGGTTCGACAATCTGTTCTCATGGGTGCCCTCCTGGCTCGGAATGACTGTTAAACTACTAGTACCCTCATCGTCTTTCTGTTACTGATTTTTTGTGTGTGCCAAAGGGACTTCGATGCTGCGCAAATGCAATACCAAATGGCGCGCTGATGATGGTGACAATGGGACGTGCAAATGGTGTGGCACAAGTAAAACATGAGGCGGAGATACAAACAAATGATGCCCCGGGCCCCAAGTACAGAATGACCGCAATATATAATACAGGACACATAGTAGACAGCCTATATTACATGACCATCAAAGAGCCCAGTGAATTGTGTTGGTACAGGAGGTGTGGGTGGACTTAGAGGGGCATGGGGGAGTAGATATCTGAGCTGCACCCCCGATGAATATGCCAGACTAGGGCAAAGCCTCAGGGCAGTTTGTAGAGCATGGATGCCGATTAAAGGGACTCCCGCATGGGACGAGGCAGTAGCTGGAGAGGAGGAACCTAGAAGGTTGGGACAGGTACATTATTCTTTACTTAAGTAATGAAAGGGGGAAGTGAGTGGTAGGAGGGGACCTCCAGATCCCCCCCCCTTGTTTCAATGCTCCCCGGACAGGCCCAATCATGGCTGCCTCGGGTCCAGTGCCCCGGCCCCGAGGCACTCATGTGAGGACACCTCCGGGAACCATCACCCCTTTCATAAATACACATCTGTATGAACAACCATGTTCCTGTGCCCACTTCTGGACAGCAGGATTGGCACTCCATCTTTGTAATGTACCGATTCCCTTTGCAAAATAACAAGAGCAGTCAGGGTTTCATCCCAGACCTCAGTCATCTCTGCCAAGCGCACAGACAGCACGACTCTACCCCCACCGCCTCCTCTCTGCTGTCCACATAACAGCTTGGTTCCCATGAGAAGGCCGGCAGCAGGAATACAACAACATCCACACTGTATCGCTTGCCGCCTAACTCCCTTCAGTAATTTAGATGCAGCCCCGGAGGGGGAGAAGGTTAGAACCTGGACTATCTGTCTCTTTAAAACTGCCCTGCACCCCACAAGGCACCGGCCATAAAAACCTAATCCCCGTGTACCCCAGAGCAAAGTCAACAACGAGGGGAGACCTAATGAGTAAACAATGTAAATACATATACACGTGCAAGTGAAAGCTCATGTATGAACTTGTTATATCGAAAGTAGAATGCATATTGATTTATAACATTGCATGGTGCAAAACGACTAACTGTAATGCATCGACGTGTAAACAACTCATTGGCCCTCATTACAACTCAGGCGTTAAGGGTTAACGCCACCGTTAACCCTTAACGCCTGATTCCCACCTTAACGCCTGCTTTTTGCAGGCGTTAAGTTCCATGGTGCTAAGGCACCTTGGTGCTAATTACGGTGCCGTAATTAGCGCCTTCCCCACTCCCATTATGCCCTATGGGGCAAAAATGGGAATGGGGAAGGGAAAATGGGAAATGGGGATTTACCGCCCCACTCACCTTGTAATGGGGCGGTAAATCCGCCATCCACCATGGTGTAAACGTAGTTTACACCATGGTGGTAAAGTTGGTGCACTTAGCACCTCAGTTGTAATGAGGGCCTTAGATTTGTACAAGCCCACACAATGTTACCTCACGGTTGATAACGTAGAATGTAAGTGTATAACAATCTCTCTCTCTCTCTCTCTCCCTCTCTCTCCATCCCCTGTTATCATGATACGACAATGTCTGAATAGCATGGAATTATAAGATGTCATAAGTGAATTTCACTCAAATCTCAAACCAACCAAAAGGGTTTAAGGCAACAATCTGTCATGTGTAAGCATAAAAAGCCTCTGTTGCACAAAGTAAAACTACCAGCCCTGAAAGGGGGGCCTGAGCCCACCTCTCACCACCTTGACCCTATGAAGAGTTATGTTGTCCAAGCACCCGGTCACCAAACCCCTTCTAAGGAAATGTACCATCATAATGAAATATGTTTATGTGTAATCCAGTCCCAGCAACCTTGTATTCAAACCTTCCCCACGCCCATGCAACGACCTTGCAACCCTCACCCCCAACTCAATATTCAAGCCTGTTTTGAATACGAAAGTGATATCTGTGACAAAACATATATAATAGATGTTCAGCAGTAAATAAGCACTCCTTGTTGTTACACATGCAGCCTGCTAGTCTCACCACTGGGCGAACCGGTCAAATGTATGAATGGATGTGAATGTGTGGCCACAAGGGCAAAAGTGTTGCATAGCTAACGTGCCAATGTGTCCATCCAGCGGATGTACGACAGATGAGCCCAGCTAAACCCTTGACTCCACTACATCATCTTGTCACGTGCCAATGGGCCAATCAGCCATCACCGACCATATAGCACCCCTTAGCGTCCAATCCCGATCTACCATGTGCCCCCTAGACCTTCCCCTTGCTGATGACAAATCTCATGTATAAATGTAACTTGTAACATGTTTTCTGCAGAGCGCTCTCGGTGTGAGCAGAGTAGATTCTGTTTGCCCTACTTTTTAGATAAAAAGCCTTTAATCGTACTCTCACTTGGTCTTGGTCTGATTCCCTCCTGGGATGTACCTTTATTGGCTCTGTTGGTCACTTCACCGGCAGGCCTGAGGGATGTTCACTTTCAGGGGTCAATGTGAGCTGTAGAGTTGCAACAAAGAATTTCACAGTGACACAGTGACAAGTATCAAAGTAACATTTACACTCAAGGTTACTTGATTAAATAATGATTTATTAATTTAAACCGTCAGTTTGAATAAGCCTTCTTTATACGGGATCAAATATGTAACACTTAAATATTCTTCAAAATACACACTCTCAATTTCAATAATTCAGTATATACCCTTTGGCGATGGCACACAGACACTTCCTACACTCTGAGGTGACTTCAATAGTTAGGACACTGTGGACATTGGTTTATCACTGGTACATTTAAAGCAATACTGAGTTTGATGTAAAAAAGGAAAAGTTTAGGGAAGGAAACCATGGTTAACAAGTTTCTCAAACAGGTAAGCACTTTTGAACCCTCCAATGCAATGTAGATTAACCCTTTTCCAGCTATACACGTAAAGAATGTATGACTTTTTGGAGGGACAGATCAAAACACTAAGTCAAAGGTTAGAAGAGTCTGCAGGGAGCCAGGACAGCCAATGTCAATTGAGCAAAGTCTAGGAGAGCTGAGGCACTTCTTGAAGTAAAAAGTCTTGCACAATGTTATAGAGAGCTTTGTAGAAAATAATATCACTGTTGGGCCACAAGCTGGGAGGCTTGTGATGGGCAAAGCTGCAAGCAACTCTACAAAAGGCAGCAACTAACAGTCTCAACTGAGAGCAAGCAAGCTACACAACAAGAGGTACATACCCCTTAGTTCACAGTACCTTAGGTCTGAAGAAATTAGCTCCAGCTGGCTACTGTTCCTTTTGTAGTATGGCATGTCCTGTTAATCCTGGGCCTCAGTCGTGGGAACATGTGGGAGGATGTCTGGGGACTGCTGCACTAGGACTCGAAGGTTGGTGGCAGCAATGGGCAAAGTTCAGATCATCGGCACTTCACGGTTTCAGCTTCTCGGAAATAGCACCACCACGGTTCTTGGACACCTTGTCGACTTTCCTTGCTTCTTGGGTCCTGCACTCGGTTAAGGTGGCTCAGACTTGGTCAGTCCTGCTTCGAGGGATTCCGGAGGAGCTTCCTGGATCTCGGGTCCAGCTTAAAAACAATGCACTCGATTCTGGTGTTCTGTCCCCTGGCAGTCTGTTCCTGCAGCAGCAATGAAAGTACAGCCAGCAGAGAGAGGATTATCAGTCGAGTTCGTCTTGGGGTCGATTGGTCCCACCAACCAAGGGTAGAATTCGTCCTTTGCAGGGCTTCTCTAGTCGACGCTAACTCAGAGCTTCAGCACTGCATCAGGACTTCACCAGGCAAACGGTCCAGGAATTGCAGCATGGAGACGTCGGGTCCAGAGAGTGCAAAAGTCAAAGGAAAGAATAAACACATGAGGGGGGGCAGATATGAATGACTAGTGGCCTGCCAGAAAATGTCAACAACTAGGAGGTTAAGTTGGTGGTAGAGGATTCAACCACCAGGTATGGTGTCTAGTTTCAGGGTGAGTGCACGTATTTTATGCCTAAGAGGCTACGATCGTAACTTGCTGGTGAACACAATTCACTTGGACAAATCAATTAGGACAAATGGTGTCAAGCTAAAGGAACAAGAAAGAAACAAAGCAACTAAATTTATGTGCACATAGTGAAAATGAAAAAGGCTATGTGGCAGCAGCGAGTGAAGTATGGCAGGCGGAAAACAGGTATCCGGCTATAAATTAAAACAAACACAGGGCGCATGTCTTTCATAATCTCACCTGTGAGCATATGTGGTCCTGGAGCGTAAGGTAGCGCCCATATAAGGTGTCCCACTTCTGATCACTGGGACTGAAGATATTAAGTAAAGCATTTCAGCTGTAGGGAGACGTGCATATGTTCACAGCGTATATGGAAGTGAATCCAATGATTGCGGTCACAGGGACTCATATGGATAAAGAAAGAGGACTGGGGTCTGGAAACTGACTCTCGGTATGCGTAGCTGCCTGCGAACAGGCACGGGAGTAAATTCAAGTGGGTTACGTCCACAAAACCTCTCAATAAGTGAAAAAGGGAGGACTAGAGTGCAACAAACATTTCTTAATATATACCAGTTAACTGTGAATTGAATCATGACCAAACTGTCATTATTCTTTCTATTTGGCAATTGTCCACTAATAAATTAAAATCAAATAACGATGAATGCTTTATTCTTCACATTCTGGCTGGAAATTCTAGGGTGCAGGAAAATTGGAAAAATGAAGACCAAATAATGGAAAATAATAGCAGTGCTGACTAGCATGATACTTTAGTCACTCTAATTACAAGATATTGGAAATTACTTCATAGGTGAGCCAAAGTTATATTTCCAAGAAGACATAGCGGTCTCATGGCCTTTAACTGATGTTGATCCTGTGCTGTATAGACTGGAACCAGCGCAAAATTAAAAGGTTCTAATATAGAGTTAAAGTAAAAAGAAAAGGAAAAGGAACGAAAATATGCCTACCATATTGGGAGTGCCTCATTTGAGGCCTCGGTCGATAGTATCTAACTGGAAAATCCAGCGGGCTTCTTTGTTTGCAAAGGCTAGATGTGGATTAACAGCATCCTTAACCACATCTATTACCCACCATAATATGTCTTCGGTGGAATGGCCCTTTTCCATGTAGTGACTGACAAGTGGTGAAGTACTTGAAGGACAGCCAGCCAGCCAATCACCGTTCAGTGCATTCCTGTAACCAAGGAGACTAAGCACAGGGAGTTTTGGGCACCTCCCTCGCTTCCTGCCCTGCCAGACACGCTGGAGCCAGAGGTGGGCTTCAGCATTGAACTCCGCCGAAGACAAAATAATGAACAAAGGGACCAAATCTTGGTTGGTGCACAGAGTAAATCTCAAGAAGGACCATTCCAACAAGAAATGGCGAAAAAAGAAGACTGGGGCCATTTTGACAAAATGGCACTCATGGGTGCTATACTGCAGTTGCGAACGCAGTGCGCAACAAAAACACACAATGGTAGGAAAAAGTAAACCACTGCCGCCAGCCATTAATTGTAGAAAGGGTAACATAAAAATGTTACATGAGAAAGTAGACAAAGGGGATACTAAGTAACCCCTCCAGCACTCTATGGAGATAGTGTGTGCTGGGTCTACAAAATTACAAAAGGTAAGTAAAGTTGATTTCACTTTACTGCTCTTGGAAACAGTAGTTTAACCAAGGGAAGGTATTCAAATCTTTTGGAAATCTAAAGGACTCTCCTGTGCCACTGCACTGAAGGTGTTGTGTGTCACAAAGTAAAAAAATGATTCCTATGGAGTTTGTCAGACTCCAAAACCAACAAAAAAACACAGTGTTCAAATCAAACAAAAATACACAAGAGAGTGGAAAAATGTTCTCACTCTTTCCAGGATAAAAATTAAAAGTCCTAAAGTCCGGCAAAAGAGCTGGGGGTCTCTAAGGTAGAAGGGAATTAGCACATTTCGGAGAATTCTCCCCAGCAAATCAGGTTTGGGTGACTTGATTAGCAAAAAGAGGGGACCAAACCTCATAAAATGTTCCGAGGGTGAAGACTATGCTGAGCAGTTGAGATGCGGTGTATGTATGTTAATGCCACTTCAGCCAACAGAAGCAACCAGCACCAAAGCAGGATGAAAAGAGGGGCAAAGCAGGAACATGGAAGTAAAATGGTTGATGACAGTCACAGCATGGAAGGCTGGGCTCAGTACACAAATGGAGCCAACAGTAAGGCCCAGGATGGATGCCAAGAAGTCAAAAACCCAGGACACATGGAGTACGCCCAGGACACATGGGGTCAGTCAATATAGCCAAAACTTGTCTTAAAAATATTGAAACAGCAGAATAATGGTGGGAACCCCACACAGGACTGGATGCAGTATGCCCAGGGCCATAAACAGATAAACATCAGTTCAAAACGCTATAGAGGTGGCATAGAGGGTGCCAGGCTGGGCTCACACAGATCATGTACTTACAATGACCATACCTTGTGCTTACCCTGAACAAAAAAAGTCCCTAAAACAAAATGGTCACGAGTAGGACTCAAGAAATACGCATATAACCCAATGGATACAAAAAGGTTACATTGGGCTGAAAATTCAGTAGATCAGGTTGCGCATCTGGTAAAGACAAAACTAAACTACATCTGCCATCAGCCTACCTCTAAAACCAATCTAAGCTGGTAAAATCACCATGGAGCACAAATGGCATGCTTAACAAGCACCCCAGTTAATGGGGGCCTTATAGGCGACACAGGACAAAATTCTCTTATGGCGTAATAAAGGGTTGCAGTGGAAGAAAGACTTGACTAGTCACTCTGGCCACAACAAATCAGTCAGTGATGCAATAGTAAAAAATAGCAAAAAAGCAAACAGTGAAGAGGACCCTAAAAAGGACCTAGGAATATTCTCTAAAATGATATTCTGTCCTAACCATTGCATTCTAATGCTCTCAAGTTATATTGTATAGAAATACCATACAAATATGTACATATACATACATGTGTGTAATATGAACTAGATGGTCTCTTGTTTCTTGTGGTTACAATGTTTTGTATGCTCTGAATAGAGTAGGCCAGCTTGAAGATATACATGTATCTATAGATGTACGTTTATGACAGGGGATGTTGTTTATGTTTATGTTTAATGCTTATAACGCGCCATAGCCCACAGGCATCAGGGCGCACATGAACCATAAAAGATGAGAACCACCAACAATACTAACACATATAGGGGGAAAAGCTGCAGAATAGGGAAATTACTTGGCCGGAGATCTTAACCATAGGTCAATCAAACTTCTAATTAAATAGTAACATATTGAGCCGTTTACAAAATGTGAACAAGCTCTTCTCTGTACGCATCTCAACTGGGAGATCATTCCAGGCAAGGGTGCTTATAACTGGTAAAGACCGACCCCTACCACAAGATCTTTTGATCTTTGGACAGATGAGACGGTAAGTGTTATTGGATCTTGTTGATCTCCACTGTGTTTGCAGAGTGAGACAGTTTTTCAAATAGCTTGAAGCATGACCGTGTAGGCATTTATGCATCAGGGTAAGTAGTTTAAAGGTAATCCTAGATTGACAGGCAGACAATGAAGTTCCCTCCTAGCCGGGGTGATTTGCTCCATTTTGGAGAAGTGTTTTAAGATTCGGACAGCATCGTTTTGAAGGGTTTAAAGCTTCCGTGTACAATTCCTGCTTGCTCCACCATGGAGGGCATTTCAATAGTCAATACGAGGCATTGCAATGGCTCTAACCAAGGTTTCAAGCTTCTTGCTGGTGACATAGAATGTCACCAATCTGACTAACCTCAAAGGTAATTGAGACTTTTTTATAACATTTTCAACATGAGTGTCTGCTCCAAGTGACTGGTCACCTATCACTCACAGGGCCTCATTACGACCCTGGCGGAAAGTTACCGCCAGGGCCGTGACTTTACCGCCATGGTGCTAACTACGTTAACACCATGGCGGTAAGGGGATTTACCGCCCCATTCCGACCTTGGCGGGGCGGTAAATCCCCAATCCCCATTTACCCTTCCCCATTCCCATTTTTGCCCCATAGGGCATAATGGGAGTGGGGAAGGCGTTAATTACGCCACCGTAAATTACGGTGGCGTAATTAACACCAAGTTCCCTTACCGCCATGGATTTTTACACCCGCTAGAAGCAGGTGTAAAATCCGCCATGGCGGAAAGGGAACTCGTGATTGGCGGTAAGGGGTCGGCGCAGCTAACGATGGCGCTAACCCCTTACCGCCAGGGTCGTAATGAGGCCCACAGCGTTTTAACCTGATCGAGAGTCTTGATACAATGGCCATCAATGGAGAACTCTGAATATCCAGGTCCCAGTTTCATCCTTGCTTGAGAGGATTGAAGACCAGTAATTCGGTATTTGCGTTATTAAAACAGAGCCAATGTTCAGTCATCCAGTCTTTCACTGTTTGGTAAATTCTATGCACGATTTTTGTATCCTCTGTGTAGTCTCCACTCAATTCAGCTAGCAGCTGAGTGTCATTGGCATAGTTTGTAAATGTGGCCTCTACTTTGTCCAAAATATTACACAAAGGGTGCAGGTAGATATTAAACAGTGCAGGGGACAGACACGCTCCTTGAGGGACTCCGCAAGTGGACAGTATTTGTGCGGAGGATGCCTGGCTCCAACACACTCTCGACATTCTAATCAACAGAAAAGATTTAATTCACTTCACGGCTAGGTGTGAGCGATGACCTACCGAGGACAGTATAGCCAGTAATTTCTTGTGGTCCAGAAGGTCAAAAGCCATTGATAAATCAGGCAGCATCAGTAAACCTGCCTTACTCCTGTCCATACAGTCCAGCATCTGGCTCTGTAGATAAACTAGCACGCTCTCTATGCCGTGATGTTCTCTGAATCCAGACTGTCCAGGATGGAGAATATTGACCTCTTCCAGATGTTTTTGCAACTGCATGGTGGCTACACGATCTACAACCTTCAAGAGAAACAGTAAATTTGTAATCGCTTGATAGTTGTTCAAAATGTTGGGTTCTGAACCTGCCTTTTTCAACAATGTTGTAACTACAAACTTTTTGACCTCTTGTGGAATGGCACCATGTCGAAAAGTGGCATTGGTAAAGCGTGTCAAGAAAGGTGAGAAAATGCTAGAGTTGTTTAAAATTATTTTAGCCGCAGGAGTATCGCCATTGCAGGAAGTAGGATGCATTTTCTTAAGGACTTCCTCCATGATCTATACTGAAATGGCAGAGAAGTTAAAAAGTTGAGGATACTCACTCGGAGGAGCCTCGATATTATCAGGCATAGAGGCTGAAACCAGGTCTGTCATGATTAGCATGAGCTGAAGTGACTTTATCTGTAAAGGCTTGTTGAACCTTGGACCAGTCTTGCGTTGTAGGGGAGAACAAATGGATTTTTTCCAAGGTTTTCAAAATTTCGAACAATTTCCTCAAACTATTTCTGCGAGGCCTCAATTTCAGTGTTGTAGAAGATTTTCTTAGCTGTAAAAAATGTTTTTGTTACTCTTTTTCTATGTTTTTCCAAATAATTTTTATTTTCATCCATCTGGATTTTGTTGCATTGGCGTTCAGCTGTCCTTTTCTCCTGTTTCAGTTTAATGAGTTCTGGGGAGAACCAAATGCAATGGTTTTGTCTGTCCCTAACCTTCTTGGTCTTAACAGGAGCCATATTATTGAGCATGTCTGTCATAACAAGGTTGTATCTTGAAGCCAGAAAATCAGGTGAATCAAGATCTGATTTGTGTGCCATAATCTTAAGTAAGCATTTGTTAAGATCAGCCAGCCCAATTTTATTTACATTCCTATTGGTCGCCCTTTTAAGTGGTTTACCCTGGGGAACTGGTTACACAGGACGAGTTATTTTAAAGAGAACAGTTGTTGAGTGAGTGAGTGATTCACTGAACCAATGCGATTTAAGACAGTGGAACCCAAGATCCAAATGTGACTTCTGGTGAGACCGCCACTGTGGAATCATGCGCGTCGCGGAGTGCCGCCGTGTCCTCTTTGCTTCATTTATTGACAACGAAGGTGGCGGGTTCGGGCAGATACAGGAAACTCAAGCACAATCAGTGATAATGCTTCTGGTATCAGTACGGCACTTTCCCCAGAGGACTGAATACTCAGGAGTACGCAATGTACACGATGCTCGGTCCTGGACACACACCGATTTGCACTCTGCAATGGTGTCATTAAGTGAGGATTATTCTTGCAACATTACTAGCTATATTTCTGCCTCTTGTCTTGTTTGTTGGCTGTTTGAAAAACTCAATGAAAATATATATTTTTATGATACAATCACTGGCGCTGTAGGTCCATTTTCCGGTATTTCAGAAACTTTGCACCAGATCAAAAATATCCCTGATGCAAAAAAACATTCCTGCAGTGCTTATTTGCACCCTGGCGGTGTTTTCCTACTCCTAGCCCTGGTGCAAAAAGGCATTGTACAAATGTTATTTGCAACAGGGCACATGTTCTGTGATGCCTGCCATAGAGTCTAATGTAGTGCTTCACTTCTTTGCAACAGTTGCAGTGACCGTAGACAGGAGAAATCAGTTTCCAAGATCAGCTGTGAATCATAAGTACAGATTGGCTGCTTGAGGGCAGAAACATGGCGCCTAGGTATGTTCTTTACTTAACGTTTGGAGTTCAGGAATTGATGCAAAGTAAGCCGGTGGCTTTAGCTTTTGGTTTTTAAAATCTCTTGGGGAATGTTCTTTTGTCTGAGACCTACAAAGTGTTCCTATTAAAGTAGGAACATCCTGAAACTATTGTAATCGCCTCATTTCCGCAATCCCGCCAAGCAAGAGCTGTATCGTATCGTGATGTTCATCCTGCCTTAATCCCCCGATTAACGTATGCCCACAGGCCATCTCGCACATTCACGGCATGTTATTACTCTGTACCTTGTATTTTATGAAAGGTACAACCATCGTCGGTGCAGGAGAGGGCACATCTGATATTGTTTTTCGTGCAAGATGACAGCATTGGTTTCATTTTACATTCATTTCATAGCTCAGACTATCTGAGACCCTTTAGGCATTCTCTAGTCTAATTCCACAATATGAAGCTGAGGTTTATGTGAACTCGAACAGATTACGCATTGCAGCTCAACTCTGGTGTTCGTGTATAATCCACCCCAGGCATTCTCTCTCTTCTCGTACGTTCTCCTTAGAAGTTGATAGCAGTTTAGATAACTACGCCGGTTTAGTTCTTGCGGAAAGGCATCCGTGTTCAGCCTAAAGGAAGCATATTTCAATACAGGAAGCAACCACTCAGCCTTTCGACCTTCAGATATCGATTAATTGAGTAGCATTACTTTGGACATCAGTAACTCTTGCTACCGCGCTTAGAAGCAGGATGCAAATGAGACATTATTATCTGTGCTATAATTAGCTCAAGTACTGCAAATGCAGGTTCTGCATTACGATTGCCCGGTCTGATTTCACAGCTAATTGCACAGCACGTCACTCCGCTTGGAATAACCGTTTGACCTCACGCTGAGAGGAGCACTCTTGAGGCGTACCAACAGATGCTTGTCGGAGCATTCGCCGGTGGCAGAGGGGGCTTTTGGTGCCAAGGGGTACAGAGAGTATATACCCGCATGACACTGTGCAACGTGTGTTTATGGGATATTCTACCTTTCCTGTGTAGGCGCACATGCATGCACAGGTCCCTTTGTACACACATTCACACACTCAAATGCATACACCCACACCTGTGAAACCTTAAGGCCTAACAATAGTGGTTGGTATGTAGACGTTTAAACTGTTATAATTGCGAGTACAGCATAGCACACACAGAAATCCAAACGCCTATTATGTATGTTAACTGACCTTCATACTAACGTTTTACATGGATTTTAAAAATGATGTTTTTGTATAAACTGTATCAAATGAATTTTTTTTTTAAATATTGTTTTGGAGCAATTTGGGTTCATTCAGGACGAATATCAGAGAGACTGGCATTCAAAGAAACAGTTTATTGCATCTGAGTCTAATCAGAGACACATTGAAACTTTCGAGTTAAACTGGTAGGCTTTTTTGAGGCTAGTGCGGAGTAAACAAGCATTAGCAATACCAACAGTTTGGGCTTTTGAGTAGAGATAGGAAAAGTACTTGCCAGGCACTGCCATAATGGTATTATGTGGCTATTGAAGCTAGCATGTGCAAAATGGGGCAAGTACCTGGGCCTTTAATAGCTGTGCCTGGCATATGCCTAATACTTACTCAGAAGCAAAAACGGTTGGCTTTGGCAGGTCTTATTTTTAACAGGACTTCAGTGAAGACACACATCATGCTAATAAATCGAATGGCTGAAGGCAGACCTGGTTATATTTTTATTACACCAGTAGCGCAGGTACAGCCCCAAATAAGTAATTTTTCAGAATATTGCTTTGGAAAAACACTGGCAGGCACTTCAAGTGCAAAGTTTGATGATAAGACTTGATTAAAGCGAGCACAAAGAGTTCCTATGAGGAGGTGTTTTGGGCGGGGAGGGGCAAGAACTGCGTGGGAATGGCCATAGGGATTAGCGTGGGCAGTCAATGGGTGGTGTGACGAATACCTGGAGGTAGGTACTGCTCCCATGAGGCCAGAGGGGTGAGGCCGCTACCCGATAGACCCCTGGGGGTGGTACTCAGCAGGTGTATCTCATGGGGAGGGATCCCTCTGTGGGACTAGGGTCGCCTATCCAGGTAGAACGCAGTATGTATAGACTACCCCACAACCTCACTCATCCTCATATACTATGCAGAACACCCTTGTACCCCACACGTCCATGTATTTGTGTAGGGTAGACCACCCAACCCTCATGAAAAGTACAAGGAAGAGTCCAACTAACTCAGTAGAGAGTGACCATGTCCGTACTGAGACAATCAAGAAGTGTGGAGCAATGAGGAACACCCCACAGAACCAAAGTAACCATTCCAGTCAATGTGGATACTATAAGCATAAAAAGTAAGAAGGGACTCAAAAGAGTGTTCGACCCTTCCAGGAGGACCCGCGAGTTGGCAGAAAGCTGTCCAGTGTGGGAGCTTGAGAGAGAGCAGGACCGTAGAACAGGGAACACAAGTAAGAGAGGGACGGCGGCTCACCAGAACCTGACATCAGTCAGTCCTATTTCCCAAAGGTGAGGCGGTGGTACAGCTTCGAGGCGGAAGTGGACCGTGCAGTCTCTGAGACATACCAACACTTCAGGGAGCCAGAAGGAGAATGGGCAACTGCGTGCAGGCTACGAACATGGGAGACAAGCAGGAAGCTGATTTCCATCCCAGGGAGAGCCACCACCATATGGAGAAGCCAACCAGGATCACAGAAGGTAGGTGCAGACCTGCGGGGACAAGGGGAAGGCAGCGAGGTTGGCAAAGAGTGCAGAAAAGGTTGCTAGGCCTAATAAAAGCTCAGGGAGGATCTGGGTCCCTATTGATTATTATGACTGTGTCAAAGGTGCCAGCCTAGAGAAGGCCCACCAGGGTCAGGAACCCTGTCCAGTACAAACAGACATCCACGTTAATCTTCCTCGTACCAGTACTTGGCGATTAAGAGAGCCAGGTTGGTCGTAGCGAAAAGAAAGAGGCAATTCAGGTCTGGGACTCACACCGGATATAATGAAGCCTGATAAAGGACAGGGGAAGGGAGTCATTCCCCCTGGCATTGAGAACTGTATTATAAAGCCTGAGAAAGGCCAGGGGAAGGGAGTCATTCCTCCTGGCATTGAGAACTGTATTAAAAAGCCTGAGAAAGGCCAGGGGAAGGGAGTCATTCCCCTGGCATTGCGAACTGCATTATAATGCCAGAGGAAGGCCACAGGAAGGGAGTAATTCCCCCTGGCAGTGGGAACTGCATGATCAAGCCTGGTAAAGGGAGGCACTCCTCCCTGGCATTGTGAACTGCATCTTAAAGGACCAAAGAAGGGCCTGGGGAAGGAAGACATTCCCCAACCTTCGTGAACTGTCATAAAGAGCCTGAGAAGGGCCTGGGGAAGGGAGACATTCCCCCAACCTCCGTGAACTGTCATAAAGAGCCCGAGAAGGGCCTGGGGAAGTGAGACATTCCCCCAACCTCCGTGAACTGTCATAAAGAGCCTGAGAAGGCCTTGGGGAAGGGAGATATTACCCTAGCACTCCAGGAACTCTGGGAAATAACCTGAGAAATGCCAGGGGGAAGGGTGACATCCCCCTACTATTGAGAAAGATACAAACTAAGAAAGAGCAGGGGAAGGAGACCATAACCCCTGATATTATCACCAAAGAACCCATCCTCTGCCACTGTGAAAGTCTTGAGAGTAAGTATGCCAGGAAAAGGGAGGTATTCTCCAGGAACCCAATAGTGAGGAAAACTATGGGCAACGAGGATGATTTTTGAGTTGGAGAACTTTACAACACTTCAAACTAGAACGTTGTGTGACATCTTGTAAGGGAACTGAGACCTGGAGAAAGAAGTCACTCTCTCAGGCACAGTCCCCACCTGCAAATTGGAACTATGATCCAGTGTCCACAAGAAGGGAGCCATTCATGTGGACCAAGAGGACCCAGTATCTCTTTAGTTTAATTAATAATGTAAGGGATAGAAGTAGGCATTTTGACCAACGATGGTGGACTCTTTTCCATGTACTTGGACATTCTGACAGATTCCGTAGTTCCCTATTTGAGGCCGAGAAACCCCTCTTAGAGTTAGGGAAACCTAGGTTTCCTCGTTAGTTGTGAACATATGAAGGTTTATGCCAACAAGCATGCCACCTGTCTGTCAGTCTCCTTCTGCATCCTTGTCGGCGAGGCTGAAACATGTTTGGGGATGCTTGTGGTGTTGTGCAGAAAGGGATGTGAACAAGCATCTCGGGCTGGACTGCCTCTTTGAAAGTTCGACCAACCCTGATTTGCATATGGTCTTTCCACTCAGTTTTAGCAGTTTATTCGGATCAAAGTCTATAAACCAAAACTCACATACAAATATGCACAGTCCAATGTAAAAACACAATATACATAATTGATCTTACAAAACACACATTCCATACTGATACCCCACAATGTCTAAAGGCATAAATAAAATGGGCATCCATGTAGCGTCTGGCATCTAGATTAACGGGAAAACATTAACTTTAGAGAGGGGCAGTTTATATTCAAATGTTCACAATGCGCTTCCTTCTATTCCATGCCTTCCTCAGATATTCTGACATGCCCCAGGTGACAGTTAATGGTTCTGCAAGCAGCCGGACAGAACTGAGTGAAATGCGTTTCCCTCAGTAGTCGGTTAGTAGTTTGTTTCCTGGTGTCACAATAACAAGGCCAAAACAAGACAAAGGCCCTCATTCTGAGTAGGGCGGTAAGGGAGACCGGGCACCGGTAAGGAGACTTCCCTTACCGTCCTACTACAAGGTCCCTTAGCGGGTCCCTTCCTTAACGCCTAGTCTGACCAGGTGTTATGGACGCAACCTGTTAAGGGACCTGGGCGCAAATAACGGGTTTGGCATATGCCGGCCCGTTATTTGCACCCTCCCCATTCCCATTGAGCCCTATGTGGGCTCCAATGGAAATGGGGAATGGTTTGGTGAATGGGGACTTAACGGTCCCGCCAAGGTCTGACTAGACCGGTAAATCCCCATTGCACCAAACCAGACACGGTACCGTTATTGGTGGCAGTCATGGCGCAAATGAGGGCCAAAATGTAGAAGGTCTTCCTTTGCACCCCCACAACTCAGACAGGCCACAATCTGCTCTTGCCCCTGCCATTTCTGTGTAATATCCCTCAGCAGGAGCAGATTGAGGCGGCCCCTAGAGTGCCCATCGGTCGGCCTGTTTGTCGCTATGCATCAAATATGGTTGAATGATATTCAATTTTGCAGTAGATAGATGGATCCTGTTGGATTGTAGTGCAAGGCCTATGGATTCGCGTTTTGTTGTAATAAGCGAGTGGAAGGCCCTCTTGTACACACTCCTCACTGCTATTGTTAAAATTTGGGTCGGGTATTGTAAAGACGGGGCATTGACCAGCGTGACACATTCAGATATGCGCTTCAACTATGGTGTTTTTTTGCCAACGAGGGCCCTGCAACAAGGATCTAACAATGCGATTTGTCAGAGAGGCTCTCGGATTTGACCAGATCCCTCTACCTGTGCGGGTAATACCCAGTTCTATGTGCATGGAGTAGTTGGGGCCCTAACAGGGGAGACACAAGAGTTTTTTCAGAAAGTGATTCTCTATGACTTCTATGGCCATTGCTTTTTCAGTCCCCCACAATCCATCCCCATAGATGGACACAGCATTTGTTTGTGCACAGAACACTTCCATAATAAGACTTAGTGGTTGGCCCTGACACATTTTCATAAATCTTGCAATGCCCCCCAGTGCTTGCTTCATTTTCGTACTTTGTCTCTGAACATGGGCCATTCCCCTCGAGTTGTCTGAGAAACAGATGCCTAAATAATCAAACATGATTACCCTGGGGATAACAGACCCATTGCTCATCATAGTGTGCATTTTGACTGTTTTCCCTCTCCCGGCACTACATGCCATCACTGCGGATTTGGAAGTGTTTATGGTCAGTTTTAAATCTGTCAGAGTCAGTGTAGGCATTAATCAGCTTTCGTAGGGCTATTGGTGTCTGGACAATGAGCACTGTGTTGTCGTCATATGCAAGCAAAGGGAATGTTTGATTAATTACCCAAGGAAAGTCTGCTTTTGTATTGACTAGTGCTCTGAACAGGCCATTTATGTATAGAGTAAATAGGACTGACACAAGCACACAGCCCTGACGAACTCCAGTGACCATCTCGAAATAATTAGTGCATTCACCCTGTTCCCCAAAGCAGACACTGGCCCTGGTCTCCTCAGGAAGCAATTAAAGGATCTGTAGCAGCTCAGGTGAACAGCCCATGGACCTGAGAACCCCCCAGAGGGAAGTTCTGTCCACCTTATCAAATGAGGTGCTCAGGTCCATGAAGGCTAAATAAATCCTCCAAACCATAGACAGAGGAGGCCCCTACAAAATAGAGGTTCAAGGCCTGTCCCGGGTTCCCAAGCTAGGTCTAAAGCCATATTGGACCTCTGAAAGCACCTGACTGGTTGAAATCCAGTCTTCGACACGCTGCAGAATGACCCGGCCAAAAACCTTGAAGGAGGTGTCCAGCAGTGAAATTGGCCTGTAAACAAGAGGACTTCCAGGTTGAATGATGGCTTTTTTACAGGACTTGGGGTACTGTATGTGGCCATATAGGAATTGACGCAACTACCAGCACAGGAACCCATAGGTTAATCTCACCCTTATATAAATCGGCAGGCACTGCATCCGGTCCTGAGGCTCCATTACGTGCCTGTTGTGTGACTGCCTTTTACACCTCCTTCAAAGTTAGCCATTGCGATGAGCAACGCTCCCCGTCCCTGAACCCGAAGGCCTGTTAAGGGTGTAGGGTTGAAAATGATCAAACCAGGATTTGGCTGCAACATGGTTTTCCCTGTGAGTCTTGACTCATTTGTATTGGGGGTCTCCCGCAACAAACTCCAAACATTTCTTGTAGTACCTTGCGGAGACAGCCATCAATAGGTCCTTCCATGCTTTATTTTCCAGTTGAGCTTTTCTGTGTTCTACAGTGCCTTTATAATCAGGCCTTGCCTTGGTCTTTCCCCTTTTGAAATGGCTTGGCAGGCAAAGAACAATGGTCTGGAGGGTTGCCAAGAGCAAGGCCAGAGGTTAAGATGAATTCTAAACCTTCCAGCCATCACCTCTTCAGTTTTGTTTCAGTCACCCCAAGTGGGATGGGTATGCCTAGACGTAGGTTCAGTGTCTGCTGGGCTTAGAGACCCAAGCTACTCATCACTGATGAGGGCCAACTAGGCTGAGACTTGTTGGGGATGCTTGTGGACTCGTGCAGAAGGGAAGTGACCAAGCAATTCAGGCTTCACTGCCCCTTTGGGGGTGGGACCAAGACTAATTTGCATATGGTCTTTCCCCTTTTTTGTAATGGCTTGGCAGGCAAAGAAAAGTGGTCGGGAGGGTTGCCCAGAGCAATGCCAAAGTTTAAGATCAATTCTAAACCTTCCAGCCATCACCTCTTTTATTTTGCTCTTCTATCTGTCCCACTACTCCACTTTAATGGCAAAGTCACTGTTGCGCCCCCTTCAACCTCCAGACAATTTGCAAGAAAAGCGCAGGCAAACAGCCACTGATTTCCTCTCTCCTTGTGCGTCTGTCTGTATACATTTTTGAATTTTACTCAAGTCCTTTCTACCAAGAAACATGTGTGAATCGCTGTGCTTGGGAACCCATAGCAGAACCATCTGCAATGGTCAATGAACAATATATTTGCGCATTCATAGTCCATGCCAAAACACAGCCACGGCAAATATATCATTCTTTGATAAAAGGATCGTGAAAAAGCATTATACTAATAAAAAATCCTACTGTCATCATACCAGAAAGTGAACCAGTTGAATATTGACCAACTCTCATGTGATTGCATATGTTAATCACATTTTGGGACACTAAAAAGTACTTACCTCTACAACACTAAACATGAAGTACATCTGTTTAGAGAACCATGAGGGCCACAGACACACCAATGCTGATTAAATGCGGGCCACTGGTTTGGTTTGCATTTTATAGCGCGCCTAATACCTGAATACGGTTTGCAAGCGTGCATCCGGGATTCGAACCTCTTTTCCACTGCGTGGTCTTGCTACCAAGACCAGCACGTTACCCCTGTGCTATCTATCCTCCGTTCACAACACACAGTTCTACGGTGTCGGCAACAAACAAAGTTGGTAAACACACATTGCAATCAAGAGAACTCTAACTACATATAAAATTGGAAGCACCTAAAATAAAATGGTATTTCCAATTTTGCAATGGTGGTATTAAAAATATCTGCACATCCTTAGCTTGCCGCGTTCTAAACAACGCCCTGGACAACTCTTGTACCTGGTTTGATGTATTGATGGACATATGTCCTGTTCAAAGAATAGTTTTATGCAGCAGACGCTGTTTGATAAAAAAAAAAAAACGAAGCAGCACCGACCGCACTATATTTTGCCAGCTTTCAATAGAGTATCTTAAAAGATGTTTTGCAGCCTGGCCCATGTTTTATTTTACTCCGTGAGGAATTGGTGATATTGTGCTCCTCTGCAATGTTTTGTTACTCCATTTCCTTGACTCACTCTTCTGCCCTTCCTCTTCTGTCCCAAGGAAACCTCTTCCACCATCACATGAGTAGGCTGCAATACCTATGCATGTACCACCAGACTTTGCAAACCAGGGTGTTCCTATGGCTGTTGCCTAGAAAGAACTGGACAAGCTCTGGTATCTCCAGTCGATGCAGCAGTTGGATGCCCGCACCTAACCTCGGCACTTTCGATATTCCAGACACGAGGTTCGATTTTCTGCTCTCTCTCACGCCAACGATTGCATTTGTGTTTCACACTTAAGCCATCCCTTCAAATGACATTTTCTACTCCTTCGCAAATAAAAAATGTAACGTTTGTATCACACTCAAGAAATGTACTGTGATCTGTGCTCTCCAAATAATCATACAATTGTTTATCACTTGGTTTGCTCCCTCAACAAATAACGTGTGTGTGTCACACTCAAGCCAGTTAATGTTAAGTTCTGGTCCCTCATAGAAAAGTCAGGATTCTGTATCGCAATAAAGTCACAGCTTGATTTCTTGGTACCTCAACCCCAAAAAATATTTATCAGGTAATAATTTCCCATACATAATGTCGCAGAGAAAAGCCATTGGCGACATTATATATGGTGACATTATGTATGAGGACGGGATGCAGAGAAGGCCCATGCTCGACTTGAAAAAGATTTTTAAAATTCAGGGGTTGCGGTGTTGTCCCCCGCATGTTCAATGTAATAATGTCTCTGCAAAAAACTGCGACTTTTTTGTAAGGAGACATTTTTGCGGGGACATTACATGAAACAAAAAAACATGTCATTGTCATGGACAACACTCAAATGAGTTCTTGTGGTTTTTGGTTCCTTACACAAATATCACTTATTTGACTGTGAATTAGGAAGGCCTTATTCTAAATGTACCCTCACTCTAATCGTGACCTAATTATTACTCATAAACTACGCACTCGACCAACTTATACATTCTCTCACTTGCTGAATCTATCATCCCATAAAATTAGGCAACATCAAATGGTGTAACATGTGTGTCCCGGGTTTTGTTTGTTTGTTTTATTATTTGTAAAGCGCAGCAGAACCCGAGGGTATTAGGGCTCATTGCATAAATTGGTTATGCATGCAGAGAGGAAAGGATATACATTTCAGAGGATTACTCAAAGCTTAGTTACACACAAGAAGGAAAATATACATTTGGTATAGTTACACAATAGAATTAATAAGGTTATACATATACAGTATATTTACAAGGATAGGCTTGAGGTAATGGCAGGCAAATGTGGCCTAGTTTTTAAGCCACTGTATTATGCTGTGTCAGAATTTTTGAAAGGACTGCACCAGTATAATGCTGGATGGGAGTGAGCTCCAGTGTTGGGCTGCCTTGACCTGGAAGCTGCTGCCTCCCACTCTGGCCAATTTGAATCTGGGAGTCAGAAGGCAATTCATATTGGAAAGTCTGGTTATTCTTGTCGTGGTTTTCATGCTAATTCTGTCTGAGAGGTAGAGTGGAGCTACCTTGTTTATACATTTGTGAGTGAGTGAGGCAACTTTCAGTTTAATTTTGTCAGCTGTGGACAACCAGTTATTGGCTCTTCTCGTCTCGGCAATGTGTTCACTCCTAGCTATTCCTAGTGTGGCTCTAAGAGCGTTATTTTGCAGAAATTGGATTTTCTTGGTTATTTGTTTGTTTGCTCCTATGTACATGGCATTACAATAGTCGTGCTTTGATAGAAACAGTGCTCTGGCAAGGGTAATGCAGCTATCATTGGAGAGGAAGGCTTTTCCTGCTCGTATCAGTTTGCAGATATAGGCTGTGGCAGAGGCCATGGCATTTACCTGTTTGTTGAGTGAGAGAGTGGAATCCAGATAGAACCCTAAGGTTTTGACTTCCTTGGCGACTAAGATGATGTTGTGGTCGATGTTAAAGGCTGTATATTTGGGGCTCGGTTTTTTGAGAGAAGATTAGGTGCCCAGGATGATGATCTCAGTCTTGTCATCATTCAGGCATAGTCCATGGTGCCATCCATGCCTGGATGATGAGATAGATCTTGTTTACCAAGGCCAAATCCTTTTCATAATCACCAGTAAGAGGTAGGAGGATCTGTGTATCATCTGCATAGTTAGTGTAGGTGATACCCAGATAATCCAGATCATCGAAAAAGGGCTTCGTGAAGATGTTGTATAGAGTAGGAGAGACACAAGATCCCTGAGGTACACCACACGTAATGGGAATAGGGACAGATGCAGCCGTGGGTGAGAAGACTCTCATGGTGCGGTCGCTAAGAAAGGATTGTATCCATGCTATGGCTTCAGTAGAGAAGTGTGCCGCCGAGTCCAGATGACTGCATAAGACCTGGTGATCCACCAGATCAAAGGCGGCCAATAGGTCCAGGTGTAGAAGGAGGTCTGAGTCTCCTTTGTCCCTCAGTTAATCTATCTGGGCCTTCAGATCTATTAAGGCAGTTTCTGTTCCATGCTGAGGTCAGAAGCCAGATTGTCTTGATCCTAGTAAGGAATTCACTTCCAAGTGTTTTTGGATTTGAGTGTAGGCCCTTTTAGCTAGGATTTTCAGAAGGAAAGGTACTGTAGTGATGGGTCGGTAGTTGGTGGGAATTGAAGAGTCTAAGGTCTGTTTTTTTAATAGTGGGAGTACCCAAGATTCCTTGAGGTCAGTTGGGATGGTATTGGACGCAAATGACGCGTTGATAAGTTTTGTGATAAAAGATGACAGGTCTCTGGCTGCATCCTTTATAAGTTGGGCAGGACATGCGTCACCCTGACAGTTGGATGGTTTTAGAGATAATATGTTTTTTTCCGTTTCAATTATGGTGACTTTGGAAAACTTGAACCGAGGTGGTTTGACAGTGTTTTTTTTACAATTCCAATAAATACACAAATGATGTGCAATGCAAAAGGAATGTATCACGCACAGATGTAGCACAATCTGCCTATGCAGGAAATTAACAAAATACGATTTTGGAAGCGCAATTCCTTTGTTAAACTAAGACACACTTGCGCTTGCTAGCTTTCAAGTAGGTCTCCTTTTTTTCTGTTTAAGCATAATTGTATCAGATGCTTCATTTATAGTGAAGAGTATGTGAACAGCGCAATGTTCGTAAAAACATAAAAGATAAAACGGTACGATGTTGTTGCATCGCTAGGGTTTTTTTTCTGTTAAGTTTTTTTCACAGTTTATTGCTGAAAAATTTCTTCTGCAAATATGAGGGGGTGGGTAAGGGTATGTATGGTTTGGGGGAAATAGGAAGTTAATAATATGGGAGGACGGGCTTGGGGAGAACCCCTGCAAACATTTTAAAAAATAACAATTTTGCTGAGTTCTTCGGCAAAAAACGGTTGGAAAAAAAATATATAAAAAGAAACGTGATGTAAGAACACAGAACCGATCAATTATTTGTCTTCCTTCTGGCTGTGATCCCAAGCTATTATCCTAAAGATTCGGTGAGTGGACAGTAAATGGTTCTCTGGATTCCGAGCACAGTGAGTGATGGGTGTTTCTTGGCAGAAAGGGAATCGCACCAGTGAACATCCTCCCCTCTCGAGCTCTTCGCTCTTCTACCTCTAACTCCCTCAGCGTCAATCGTTTTTCAAAGAAACAAGCTGGGGGTAGATCTCTATCTTCCGCTGGGGCCTCCCTCTGGAACAGCCTCCTTGCCAATCTAAAACCTGAGGAAAATCATCTCCGGTTCCGGAAGCACCTCAAGACCTTCCTCTTTGCATCTGCCTTCGCTCCCCCTCTCCCCTGCTGATCTGCTCTCTCTTGGCACTGTGCACCTGGCCACCCTCTGTCCCCTGGGCCCAGGTACCTGATCTCCCTGCCACCCTCCTGCACTTCCTCCTGACCACTCCTCGCACTGGGGACTGTATATGTACCCTTACAGGCCCCTGCCCCCATTTTTCTTCTTTTTCTGCACTTATCAGACTTACCCAGTATGCTGCCTTACACACATCACTTGCCACTTGCTGGCTGCACTACCACTGTCTATTGCCCCCATTTTCTATTTTATTATTGTGTTTTTTTTATTTATCTGCTCTCCTCTGCTCTGCACTTTCCACTCTCCCCCTTCCATGCACTTTTTCTCTTTTCCCATTCCCATGCACTTGCGCGTTCTCAATGTCACTGGGCCTAGTAAGATCGTTGTTGTTGTTGTGTTGTGTTCTCCCCTGTTCCCCTCCCTTGCCTAGTTGCGCTCTGAAATACTTGTGTACAAGCACGATACAAATAAAATATCATATATATCATATCATTTAACAGCTGTACAGACAGGAGCACACAGGGACAGAAAATCAGTGTACGGGAAAGGGACTTCATTTGGGGGTAGCCAGGGGTTGCAGATGCGACCCCTGAGGTCTTCCTTGCTACCCATGTGGTCTCTTTTTCAACCCCTAAAAAAAAGAAAACACTTTTTTTTTTAAATGGCTGTGGCTCTTTGTTTCTGGAGTGGCTGGCTTTTTTGTTCGGGCCTTTTAAAAAAACAGGGGGTTCCATAAGTGTAACACTATGAGCACTGACTCTGAATAAGAAAGAGTAGGAATAACACATAATTTGTCTTTCACGAATTCTATACAATAATTGCTAGACTCATTAAAGTTTATTTCAGGTACACTTCAGGGGGTGAGTCCCTGATTTAGTCTGTCTTTAAACATCTCAAATTCACAATGCAGACAAATACGTCCAAAAAGCTTTTAGAGTAGAATAAGCAGCCATTTCAGACTATGGACTTTGCTTTTCGCAAGTTGCATTTATAGCATGTTTTTTCCTGCCGTTGTCTCTCTCATGATCATCACAAGACATTTCATCTCGGTGCCCTCCGTCACTTAACACCATATTGTGCCTTAAAGATTGTCTACAATGTAAAAATGGTTGAACATAGCACTTAAAGTCGCCCTTGATTTCATTGTGCCACAATTAATGCTTTGTTGTAATGTGTTTATCTTTCCTATCTCCCTAGCATGCTTTTCGGGATATTTGTTTGCATGTATGAGGTAACATGTGCCCAGAGTACGGGATGCCGTGTGAGTGCGCTGCTTTTCTTGTGCTACTCTAGATTCTCTAATACACAGTTATGAACCCTCCCAATGGTATGTATTTTACCAACCTCTGAATCGTGGAAAGTAGATCGACACATGCTTGACAGGTGGCCAACTTTGCACCAGACCTGCAAATTAACTGATCTGCTGTTAAAATATCAGTTACCAGTTCAACAGTATCAACTAGAGATTGTAATTTGCTTTCTGACTTTGAGAACATTCAGACGTGTATGAATTGCTCATTTTACTATGGCCAGTAAGATAGCTGTAGCCGGTAATATAGCTCTGTGGGTTGAGTGCTCGCTGCTGCGATGTGTGTGTGGTCTGCAGGTTGCAGGTTGGAATCCCGGCAAGGCCAATTCAGCCTTTCATCCTTCTGAGGTCGATAAATGAGTTCCAACACCGGATTGGTGATATAGTATGTATATTTGTTCTATATAAAGCGCTTAAGTGCTATATAATAACACATAATTATCATTTGGCCTTGGACGTCTGCTTGCTTCACAGTAATTTGGTAATATGTAGTAACATACATATGGTGATCCATTCTTGTATGAAATGTATAACACATTACAGTGATATCGTAACCACATCTTTTTTTTTTTAATTGTATAATACATCTTTTGTAGTGTGCTTAGAACAATGCTGTGTGATGCCACTTCCTATTTTGTCAAGGGGTGAAAGGTCATGTTCCGTCGCCTCCCGTGATGTCACTTTGGGGTGGGGTCAAATGGCATCACTTCTTGTGATGTCATCAGAGGTCAAGGGTCAGGTGATGTCACTTCCGCTACCCCAGGCATTTTGGTGAAATAACATCCCTGGTCCAGGAGTCTCTACTTTCTTGCAAATTCTCTGGAGGCTGGAGGTGAGGGCCAGTGACTTTGCTATTCCAGTGGGCAAATGGGAAAGATAGTAGAGCAGCATACATTTGCACACGTGTCCTTAATGTAATTCGATTGTCTGGTAATATTTGTCCTTTTTCCTATGGTTAATAGTGTAATAGTAATTATTCATTATTTCTCAGAATAATGCCTGCCTTGTTTCTATCATTGAACATTCTAGTTTGGAATTCTGCAAAAGAACTGAACACTTTGAAAGAACAAAAAAGTGCATGTACCATTGTAATGTGCAATCTCGTTGTGAGGTGTAAATGGGCAATGGCTCATTGGAATGGGCCCACAAATATGGACGCATAACGTCATCATGCATATGTTGTGAATAAATCTCATGCATCACATACACGTACCAGGCAGGTATGGTTTTGATGTATCGTTGTCCAGCTATCTGAAAAAACATTATGAGTGTATAAAAAATGTGCATGTCATGGAAAATGGCCAACAACACAAAATACGATGTGTTCCATAAGTCGTGTGCCCATACCTTCACTAGAGCACAACTGAGTGGATGTAGGGAGGTATGGAAGTTAGGAGGCATGGAAGTGGGAGGTATGGTAGTGGGAAGTATGGTAGGAGGGTGGAATGAAACTAAGGATCTCATTAGGGTAGTGGCATGGAAGGTGGCAACTATGACATTATGTAGATTTTGGCTATGCAGTATGTACAGTGGGCACATAGGAGGATGGTCAGTGGCAGTGATGACTGAATTTGGCACTTACACAATCATGTATTCCACCGCTTTATTACCACGCCCAGGTAGAAAGTTACCCCAACTTATGAAGACATGCTTACCCTTGAGGGAGAGAAAGAGGATGACAACGATGGAAGAGGCACATGTGAACCACACAAAGAGGAACATGATGGTATCCCTGGGAATTCCCCAACACCAGGAATGCCATGCCTCAGAATGAAGGGGCACCACTCCTTCCTGCCCATGACCCTTCATCATGGACTAAGTCGCCACCTAATCAGATATGCATCACCTGCCATGTAGCCGCCTTGGGAAATACCAAGCAGCCCCTGGCAGCGGAGTGGGTGGAGACAAGACATGGATGTCAGCAGCTGTCATGCGTCTGCAGCATCAGGATAAAGTTGGTGGGGTGACTAATCAAGTGTCACCACCTTGAAAGTTTATGTGGCTGCATAAATAACAAAACACAAAACCACAGCACGCCACCCACAGACCTAGAGGAAGGCCTATCCAGTATTGCAGTATCAATCTCTCTACCACAGGCTTCTGTGGATGCATCAGAGGGACCACCTGGCACTGCACCAAGGATCTGTGGACTGGGAAACAGTCTGAGGCACACCCCAATGAATACGCATATTCAAGTGTTGGCACTGCATTGGTGTGTTACTGGGCACATTATGCAATTCAATGGACTGATGTTGGGAGTGATACATACTGACTGTTGTGTTAACCAATCGTGCGAGTTCAGCAACATGTCATTCATATGTTCAAATCTGCTGTTTGTGTGCATCTGAACCCTATTTTATGAGTGGATGCGTGTAATGCATTCATGTGGGATATGATATCATAATGGCACATGGTGGTAGCCCAACGCCCTGTTTCAGTAGTCAGTTTCATCACTTTCTGGTTTGGCAGTGTGCGCTAAATCACTTCTCTTAAAGAGGACTCACTGAACAGAAACTGAAATTGCAGACACTCATTTCTGTCTGCCCTCTTCCTTTCTTAGAGGCAAAGGTCAATTATCATTTCAAACTCAGTCAAATGTGTAAAAGGGGGGAAGAGGCAGGTGATGCCGGGCAATTATTCTTTGATGCTGGCCTCTAGATACAGTTGGGATGGAAATTAGTATATCCCACCCCCCATAGACGCTTTCAGATGGGGCAAACCCTATATGAAGTGATGTAGTGTATAAGGGAGGAGAAAACACCGCACCATTAAACACAATGTAGAGGCAATGTAGTGGCAACAGTAGATGTGCGGCACTAGAAAACACATAGAATGAAACCCCATTCTGCAGTAGGCCATGAAGGACTGGCTTGTATGATCGCGCTGCAGCTGCCAAACTCAATTAAACCAGTTCACTAGGCCCAAACTTCATTAAGGCAGATTTGTATGATATGATATGATATTTTATTTATATTGCGCCCATACACAAGTATTCAGGGCGCAACGAGGCAAGGGAGGCGTACAAGGCAGGACAAAACAGCGATCTTACTAGGCCCAGTGACATTGAGAACATGCATGTGCAGAGGAGAGGGAAAGGTGAAAGTGCAAGGGGCAGGGGAGGAGTAGAAAGTGCTGAACATGTGATCAGAACAACATCAGGTAGTGCGGCCAGTGGGTGGTGAGTGGATGAGTTAAGTGCAGACAGTGGGTGCGGATAAGTGCAGGTAAGGGGACTGTAGGATTGCAGATACTTATTGTGTATTAAGTAACCCGTAGTTACCCTACAACAACGTAGGTTAATTAGAATAGAGTAGGTAATAAACAAAACACAGAACTAGATTATCCGCTCTGGTTAAAAAACCTTTGAGGCATACATTTATGGTTGGGAGGCTCTAATATATTTGATTCTTCCTCGAGATTAAATGCATCCATGTTTGCAGTGATATACACTGTTTTTCCCGTTTCCTTTCCCTATGTAATTTGGCATCTTGAATTGTAAGTGAGTAGCACAGTTAGTTTTTATAGATTTAGACGTTAGAAAGCCTTTTTAGGCACATGTTGTCTTAACAATAAAAAGAAAAATATTTTTGTTAATTATGTGTGGTATAAGTAATCTTAAAATTGCATGAGATTACCTTGGATCTAACCTTGTGCGACTCAGGGTCTTAAGGTAGGGGTAGTCGACCTATTATCCTTGGCTTTCAGTGTATCAGTCTCCCATTGATAGTGTCGTCCCCCCGATAACAAAAAACAGGGAGTACCCAATGTTGAATTACGGATTGCAGATACAGACCAAAGTGTAAGGGTTACCAGGCGGTAGTGCGGGTATGCAGCTGGGTGGGCAGGGATCTGGGCTCGAAATCAGAGGGTAGCCAGATGCCCAGTGCAGAAACAGACAGAGATCAGCAGCGGAGAGGAAGAGAGAAGGCAGAATAGAATAGGAAGGTCTTGAGGTGCTCCCAAAACCGAAGATGGTTCTCAAGTATCAGAGAGGCAGGGATGCTGTTCCAGAGGGAGGCCCCAGCCGAAGAGAGAGATCTATCACAAACTCGTTGCTTGGACCCTGAGGGAGTTGGAGGTGGAGTAGCGAAGAGCTCGAGTGGGAAGGTATTTCCGAAGGGAGAGTTGAAGGTATTGCGGACCCAGGCCTCAGAAGGCCTTGTGGACAATGCAAAGGGTTTTGAACTTAATCCTTGCAGCCACTGGGAGCCAATTAAGAGATTTCAGGGCTAGAGAGTTACGATCCCTGGGCTTGAGGCCAAGGACAAGTTGTGCAGTCCTGTTCTGGATGAGTTGCAGAGGGCGAAGAGTAGTAGCAGGCAAATTTAGAAAGAGGCTGTTGCAGTAGTCCAGCCTGGAGAGAACCAGGGCTCTGGATACAGTGAGCTTCTGTGGGGAAGGATAGGAAAGAATGAATACCTCTGAGGATGTTCAGTTGGTAGTTTGACTTCTTAGAGACGTCAGAGATGTCTGGAGAAAAGGAAAGCGTGGATTCGAAGATGACCCGGAGGTTCTTAGCCACACAGGTGGGAGCTGGGAGAGTGCCAATGGAGGCAGTCCAGAGAGTGACAGGAAAGGAAGGTGCAGGAGTGCCGATGAGCAGGATCCCGGTCTTACTGGCATTAAGGCAGAGGTTGTTGGCAGCACTCCACTCCTGGATTGAAGACAGACAGTCAGAGATGAGATTGTCATGAACCATCGGATGCGTCCCTTCTGGACTTACTGGTCCCTGATCCATAGGGGCTTGCACTCAGTAGTACTCCCAACATGGCCGCCGAATGCGGAACGCTGTTTACCTGTCTCCGCGTCGTACGCATCACGTTCCATAAAGCTGACAAGCCCCGCGGCCCTGCGTGTCTCAACGCTACCGCTTGCAGTGGCTAGACGTGTGTTGCCGTAGTTCGCTATTGCTACTCCTTTGATTCCTGGTTCCTGGTCCCCTAATATTCCTCCTCATTCGTCCCATCCCCTTTTGTCCTTTCTTGCATCCCAGATCTCTGTGTATTCGTTTCTGAGCACACTCTTCGTCGTTTCCTGGACTTCTGAACGCTCCAGGAGACAGGTCGCTGAACGCATGCTGGAACCCGAGGACATACGCACAGGGTTATACAAGACCTGAACTGTGCGAAAGAAGACTCCATCGAAAAACGCCAATAAACAACACAGACAGGTGAGAAGGGGGGAAACCTGTGACAGATTGAGACGCCAACAAACTGATACTGATACAGATATGGAGGCGGCAGTTCAAGACCTCATGCGTGGCATACAAGAGTTAACAACAGAAGTCCAGAATCTCAAATCCGAGAATGCCGCATTAAAACAATTAGTCCTGTCACGTGATTCTGCGACCAAGGAAAGTGTATTGTTGGACGGAGTAGTGGATAAATATGATGGTTCATCAAAGAACCTTCGTGGATTCCTTGATTCGTGTTTTGTCCACTTTACCTTTAAGGCCTACTATTTCTCTACCGCCAGGGCAAAGGTGGGCTATATGATTTTGCATCTTTCCGGGAATGCATTAACTTGGGCTACACCCTTAGTTAATTCTGGAGATGCCCTCCTGGATGACTATGATGGGTTCATACAGGCTCTAAAGACTATGTTTGACCGCCCAGAACAGGTCTACAGTGCCCAAGAACGCCTACTGGATTTCCAACAAGGTTCCCAGGATATGCTTACTTATGTGACACGCTTTAAGCAACTGGCCAAGGAAGCAGATTGGTCCTCGGAGGCCTGCTTTACCCTTTTTC
Organism: Ambystoma mexicanum; assembly: GCF_040938575.1. Classification (NCBI taxonomy): domain Eukaryota; kingdom Metazoa; phylum Chordata; class Amphibia; order Caudata; family Ambystomatidae; genus Ambystoma; species Ambystoma mexicanum. The sequence continues at coordinate 1,321,800,619 of NC_090922.1, read as the reverse complement.
GAAGAGGACTGAATGAAGAGATAAAAGACGAGCTAGCTAGGGTAGCTCACCCAGGTTCCTTCCAGGCTCTTATGGACCTCTCTCTACAAATAGACTTTCGTATCCAGGAAAGGAAGGTGGAAAAGAAGAAGACTAAGATGCCTTACCAAAAGACCTCTATAGAACCTTCCTCTAGACCTGAGCCCGCTCCTGCCTCAACCACAGACCCAGAACCCATGCAACTGGGGGCCTTCCGCAGACCCATATCCCCGCAAGAAAGAATGCGACGGATTCACACTGGGCTGTGTATGTATTGTGCCTCAGATAAACATCTTGTGAGAGAATGTCCCTTAGCTCCTCCACGGCGTTCGGGAAACGCCAGCTCCCGGTCCTAGATGGAGCACGGCTTCGGGAGAGAGATGTTTGCTCCACATCTATTCCATCGTTGAACTCTCCTGGACAAAACAATCTTGTGATCTTGCAGGCCTTTCTATCACCGTCCAAGAAAGAAACTTACCCCATTCTGGCATTGGGGCCATGGGGATATTCATAGATCAAGATTTGGTCACTACCCACCACATTCCATATGAAACTCGAGACATCATGCAACCTGTAGAGGCCATTGATGGAAGACCTCTCTCTTCAGGACCCATAACCCTGCAAACCAAAGAGATCCAGCTCTCGATAAACCATCCTCGAGAGGTGATCAAATTTGACATCATAAAGTCTGCCCATTATCCAATAGTACTGGGTATGCCCTGGTTACAGAAGCACAACCCATACATCAACTGGGCAGCAGGATCCCTGTTTCTTGGGTCCGAACATTGTATGTCTCATTGTCTATCCCTGGATTCCTCGTCAACATCCTCTGAAGGTACGCTGTCAGTCCAGCAAGGCCCGTTCACGGTCTCCAATATTATCCAGGTCCTCAGGGCCTATCAGGATTACACTGATGTGTTTTCAACTGCCATAGTTCAGGCTCTACCCCCTCACAGACCTGAAGATTGCGCTATTGATACTGAACCCTCAGCAGTGATTCCTTTTGGAAGGATGTTCATTCTATCCGAGCCAGAGAAAAAGGCCCTCCGAAAATACCTGGATACCAACCTAGAAAATGGCACCATACAACCATCCAAATCTCCAGCGGGAGCTTCGTTGTTTTTTGTTCCCAAGAAAGACACTAAGGAGCTCAGGCCTTGTCTTGATGATCGTGGTCTAAATCAATGCACCCTCAAGGACCGTTACCCATTGCCCTTAATCTCCGATATCCTGGAAGCAGTGAGAGGAGCTGTAGTCTTCACAAAATGGGATCTCTGAGGTGCTTACCATCTGATCCGTATAAGGGAGGGTGATGAATGGAAAACAGCCTTTAGAACACCCTTTGGTCACTTTGAATACCTGGTTATGCCCTTCGGACTCGCCAATGCCCCAGCGGTCTTCCAACGTTTCATGGATCGGGTGTTCTCCAATATGCTGTTCCTCTTCGTCATAGTTTACCTGGACGATATTCTGATATACTCCAAGGACCATCTTAAGCATGAAGAGCATGTTACGGCAGTCTTACAGAGGCTACGTGAACATAAACTCCTGGCTAAACCCAAGAAATGCCTTTTCCATGTCTCTACTGTTCACTATCTAGGATTTGTCCTTAGTCCAGAAGGAATTGGAATGGACCACTCAAAGGTAAAAGCCATACTATCCTGGCCTACTCCAACTACCGTGAAACAGATCCAATCCTTCCTGGGGCTTGCCAACTTTTACCGGAATTTCATACCTTCCTTTTCGGAGATAGTCCAACCGATCATCACATTGTTGAAGAAGGATACTCCCTTTGTCTGGACAGAAGCCCAAGATGAAGCGTTCCATCGATTGAAGTCGGAGTTTACACAAGCCCCCATCCTGGCTCAACCTGACATTGATCGACCTTTCCTAGTGGAGACGGATGCCTCCAACTATGCCATTGGGGCAGTTCTAAAGCAGGAATTCAAGGACAAATTAGAACACCCCATTGCATATCTCTCGCGAACCCTAACTCCTAGCGAGACTCATTATTCTGTTCTGGAAAAGGAACTGTTAGCCATCCGTCAAGCCTTTACAGAGTGGCGTCATCTACTCCTGGGAGCAAAACATCCTGTTCAGGTCCATACGGACCATCAGAGTCTTTAAGTCCTACAATCTCTGGAATGTAGGAATAGTCGTCAAGCCTGTTGGGCCTTCTTCTTCGCCCAGTACCATTTCCAAATCCATCATGTTCTTCGAACACATAACATAATTGCTGACGCCTTATCCCGACGTCCCGACTATGAAACTCGAGAAGATCGATCCTTCCCAAAGATGTTTCCCCACACAATTTTTGTAGCCCAAGCAATCAGCCTCCTGGAAGACATTCAGGTTCAAACCCAGACCTCTGAGATCTGGAAGGAATTTACAGGGAAGAATCGATGCAACCTTAGAACAAAGGACAGGTATTTGTTCAAAGATAATGGCCTGGTCATTCCCACACAGAGACTACGACAAAGGATTATAAACCTCTGTCACGATACCCTTCATTCAGGACAGTGTGGCATCACCAACACTCTCCGTTTAATACAAAGACAATTTTGGAGGCCGAAAATGAAAGTTTACTTCCAACAGTACATCCAAGCCTGTGCAGTCTGCAACCAAAACAAGCATGATAATAAGAGACAGGCGGGTCTCCTACTCCAACCAACGCTACCAACAAGGCCCTGGGAAATCATTGCTACAGACTTTATTGTGGAATTGCCACCTTCCAGGGGATACACAACTATCATGGTTACCATAGATTTATTCACTCACATGGCTCATTTTACACCCTTATATAAACTACCATCTTCCTCAGAACTCGCTGGAATCTTCCTGGAACACATATTCCGACTTCATGGACTCCCTTCCAAGATCATATCAGACAGAGGACCTCAATACATATCTCAATTCTGGAAACACTTATGCCGTATACTAGGAATCCAACGTGCCCTCTCCTCAGGTTATCATCCACAGAGCTAATGAACGTGTGAACCAAACCCTGGAGCAATATCTTCGTTGTTTCACCACTAAGGTCCAGGACGTTTGGTCACTCTTAATACCTGTGGCTGAATTCGCCTATAACAATTTGGATCACTCAGCTGTCAAGACCAGCCCTTTCTTCTGCAGCCAAGGGTTCCACCCATCGGTTCTACCATCCATTCTCCCACATCCTACACCAGTACCTACAGTCGACTCCTGGATTGAAACCCTCATCAACGTACACAAGGAAGCCAAAGAACATCTCAAAAGGGCCCAAACTAACACCAAGCACTATGCGGACTCCAAAAGAAGACCAGGGCCTTCCTATACAGTGGGTGATAAGGTCTGGCTATCCTCAAAATTACTGCCTCGACATTTACAACCAAATAAGCTGGCTCCCCGGTACTATGGCCCCTTTTCCATAAAGGAAATCATTAACCCAGTGGCCTTCCGACTCAAACTACCTGACTCCTGGAACAGGATCCACCCAGTGTTTCACACATCTCTAATGAAACCATACGTCCAGTCCTCCTGGACTGCTCCAAGGTCTACCCCTGTGATTGTCGATGACCAGCTAGAATACGAAGTGTCCGGAATATGTGACTACAGTTACACAACGTGGTCAGCTACAGTATCTGGTTGAGTGGAAAGGGTACCCTCTCAGTGAACGCACCTGGCAACCAATCTCAAACATGAATGCTCCCAGATTACTCAAAAGGTACCATCTTACTCACCCGGACAAACCCGGAGGAACAGGCCTTCGGAGGGGGCATGCTGTCATGAACCATCGGACGCGTCCCTTCTGGACTTCCTGGTCCCTGACCCATAGGGGCTTGCACTCAGTAGTACTCCCAACATGGCCGCCGAACGCGGAACGCTGTTTACCTGTCTCTGCGTCGTATGCATCACGTTTCATAAAGCTGACATGCCCCCGCTGCCCTGCACATCTCAACGCTACCGCTTGCAGTGGCTAGACATGTGTTGCCGTAGTTCGCTATTGCTACTCCTTTTATTCCTTGTTCCTGGTCCCCTAATATTCATTAGTTCCATCCCCTTTTGTCCTTTCTTGCATCCCAAATCTCCGTGTACTCGTTTCCGAGCACACTCTTCATCGTTTCCTGGACTTCCCCGGACATTCTGAACGCTCCAGGTGACGGGTCGCTGAACGCACGCTGGAACCCGAGGACATACGCACAGGGTTATACAAGGCCCGAACTGTGCGAAAGAAGACTCCATCGAAGAACGCCAATAAACAACACAGACAGGCGAGAAGGGGGAAACCTGTGACAGAGAGATGTAGAGGAGGTGACAGAGGGAAGCCTGAAAACAATACAGTGGGTCAGGGGTGCCAGGTATTGGTTAAAAAGCCAGGGAGAGAAGTAAGACCCCTGGGGAACACCACAAATGAAGAGTGAGATAGAGGAAAGGAAGGACCCAAGTTGGACCTGAGAGAGTCGGTTGGAGAGGAAGGAGGTCAGCCAGGGCAGCGCCTGATCAGTGAAACCCAGGTTATCACAGAGGCATTTGAGCAGGATGGCATGGTTGACCGTGGCAAAGGCAGAAAGGAGATCGAGTAGGATGAGGACAGAGGGGAGATTAGAATCAAGGTTGGAGAGCAGGTCTTCATGGACGTCTAGTAGAACAGTTTCCTTGCTTCTGCCTGCTCTGAAGCCAGACTGATGGTCATGGAGACAACCAACAGAATCAGTATGAAGATTGAGCTGGGAGAGGGCCAGCTTTTCCAGGAGTTTGCCCAGGAAAGGAGTGATACAGGTTGGGCGATAGTTTGCGGTGCAGGAGGGGTCGGCTGTGGGTTTGTTTAGAAGAGGGTGCACAAAAGAATGCTTCAGAGGTTAAGGGAAGGCTCCAGTGGCGAAGGAGTGGTTGCTGAAGTCGGCCAAGGCAGGAGAAAGGGTGTCAATATGATCCTTGATGGTGTTGGACGAACAGGGAAGAACCTGTTTTGACGAGGCTTTCCTAGATCGGACTTGTCTAGAAATCTTGTCAGGTGAGAACGGAGGAATGTAAGAGAAAGAGGGGTGAGGTGGCTGCAGGGGGGGGCAGAGGTAGAGGAAAGAAAAGCTGGAGGAGGAGAAGATGAAATGAGAAGCCAGGGCCTTGCAGAGGGCCTGTGTGGCGACAGGAGAAGTAGAGACTGCATCAGGATTGGCCAGCTACTTGCATCCTCACAGCCCATTCTCACGGAATTTAACTTCCCCTTGTCCCTCCATGTTGCAAAGATTTAGTATCTTTCAGAGGAATGCACCCTGCAAGAGTGTGGGACAAGACCAGGCTCCGTGAACCATCCATTCATCTCCATTAAACTGCCAATAGGCCTCTAACCCCCACCCAGCAAGTGCAAATGTTAGTACCACACCACTGATTTGACCCCCACACCTCTGCATTCCATGATAAGCAAACAACCTCCCTGTCCTAACAAAAATCAAGTGTCCATAAAAGCTATAAGCATGCGTGACTGTATTCCTTTCAGCATGAAACACAGCCTTTGTAACACGAGATACAGAGAGGGATAAATTAAAGATCAAACCCAGGATGGAGACTTTGAGTGCGGAAAATGCGGTATCAATGAAGCCCTGAATGTGTGGGTCAGCATGACTGTATTTTATCCTCCCTTTCCCCCGGCACCATTTTCCGTGCCACCCAGTTGCATGCCACAATGATGGAATAAGGAGCTTAGCATGTTAGTTTAGCTGTAACATTGTATTATACAAGCAACCTGACCTTCACCAAAGACTGAGATGAGCCCAGCTGACCCACGTGGAGACTGATCAACAGCAACATAACTTACCAATTGTAGCCTGGCAACCCCTATGGAGCAGGCCCATCTATACGGTCCTACCAATCAGTCACACCAGTTTATACTTAATATGATGATGATGCCACATGGCTTTTTAAGCTACTGCTTTTCCTTAGAGTAACCAGACCGCTCTCAAGAAGCAGTGTCCTTTGGTAATGTTTGTATTCTGTACAATTAAACCTCTGCTATCCTTGCAATGCTATCTCCGGGCCTACTTCCCTAGAGGGCTGTCTTTATTCTGGAGTGTACGTAAATAGGGACTTGCCTTCAATACCCCCAGAACAGAGCGTACTGTGTCATTCTGAACCGTCTCTGCAGCGAGCAATCTAGGAGAGGCCACCCTCTGTGCATTGCTCTAGTTCATACAAAGCATCTTGCCCAGACAGACACCCCTAACTTGTCGAAAAGCTGACACACAAACACAACTGTCCAAGGTCTGTTGAACTGCTGTCAACAAGGGCATATACCAAGTCAAAGCTTGATCTGCAAGATTTCCAATCACAAACCCAACCTTCAATCAACCGGAACCAGGTAGGCCTCAAGGAATTGCTTGTTCATTCAAGTTCCCATCAATAAACGTAATTAGAGAAAAATAATTCCTAAGGTGCCAGTGCTCAGGGATGGCCACACTGCCTCTGTGGCTTTTCCGCATCCTATGGGCTGGGATTACCCCAGTGTTCAGTTGCAAATTGTGGTGTCCTGTTCCTGTAACAGATTCATCCTTTAGTTCAACCTTTTTGGGTATTGGACAAGCTAAGATTCTGTTTTAGCCAAATACTCTCAATAATGTTTGGCATAAAGCCAAGGGATACCCTTCCTTGAAGTAACTTCACCACTTCTGTTGGTTTATCAGAGGGCTCCTGAGACGCGATAGGAGAAACCCCCTTGTCTGAGTAAGTGCTCTAGGCAACAACAACAAAAATCATTCAACAGTTATTCAACCCTAGTTTCTGTTCAATGATCATGCAACAGAGAATGAGTACATGACTACCTTACTTGCTTGGGATGCTTCAACTCTAGTAACTACAAAGAATGAAGTGTTTCAAAAAATTCTAGACACCCATCACACTGCTGCTGCTATGCACCAGACTCCATCCTCTAGTAAATTTGACTGTTGAGATCCACTCTGCAGAAGCAGTATTCCCACTAACCCTTCAACGCTTTCAATCCACCAGCATTATTGCATTGCAGTAAAGCTGCCAGGGACAAAGGTATACACAAGTTTTGGGAACAAATATGCAAGCATTGGAAAAACCAATAGATTTGGTCTTTTTTTTAAAGGTGTTAGTGTTTGTTCTTGGATGGATTGACGGTTGGATGTATGCGTTTGATTGTGTGGATGGATGAATGCTGGATGTCTTTGCATGCATGGATGGAATTAGGTGAATGTATGGGTGTATTTGTGAGGATCCTCAACAGATTTGGCTTTGATTGTGTGCAGCTGTAATGTAGATAGCATCAGGACACACCATTGGTTTGGAATATAATTTCAAATGCAACACTGGCCTTGCAGACCACATGCGCCTTAGTGCTGTAAACAAACTGTATTTGAGGCCCAGAGCACAGTGGGTGGAAAAATGACTAACTGTATCAACGTATGAAAAAGCTATTCTGAAGTATAGAGATGAATCTGACAGATTCAATGACCTCTGGGGCCTGTTCTTAGACACCTATGGTTAAATATCTCTTTGATTACTTGCAGAAGGGTCTATATTCAGGTTATATGATGCCCCAGTATATCAGCAATATAATCCGGTTGCTTTGTTGTTTCACATGTGTACCTCATTTGAAAGTCATTTGATGAGTCAGGGTTGTATTATGCTTTCAAGGTTTTTTATTGCTCTAAGTGTGTTCCCCCCTTTTTTTTTTGATTGTACATTATGTTAAGACTGATGTATAGATATAGGGCCTGATTCATGGACATGTTTTATAATGGCGCAATCCCATCCGAAAACGTTCCATGAATCAGGCCCATACTTGTTATATTAAGTTTGCAGAATTTCATGGCAGATCTGTTTTGACCGAGCTGTTTTTACGTGAAATAAATTCAAATATTAATTCTCACACAAGGCTTCCAGCAACTGTATGCCTTGCCTTGGGAGCTCAACCCTCCAGGAGCCTAGATGGCCACAGGCCACGGGACACTTAGGTCAACTAGCACGATTTGGCACGATGGTCAACCACCCATGATGCCTAACCAACAAGTTTCAAGATGCTTTTGATCATCTGTCCATGTAGCTTTGTGCAGTCTACTGGTAGCCCAAGTGTGACATTGCGATGATGGGCAAATGCGGTAGGATGTCAAAAAAACTTTAATAAATGCCCATTGTTACGAGAATATAAACATACACACATACACACAAGTGTATATTTTCCAACAAAATGAATAAACATGGTCATACACTTAGCTAAGTATGAAAACATACCACCCCCTTTACGGATTGGGAGGGACCGACTCCTTGAAAAATCGCTCTGTTTGCATAAGCATAAGATCCCCAAAGTAATCCAGTTTCGAATCATATTATTATTATGATAAGCAGTTTCCTATCACTTGATGCATGGACAAATACAATTATAGATTAACTGTGTTAATAGAATTGGGCTTTTATCAGGAACACAGAAAACTGATTTGACCTGAATTCATGTGCAGTTTTTTTCTGTTTAATTGATGTGCAGTTTTTGACATTCTAACTGACCAATATTTTCAGAGATGTCTCTATCCAGCCCTGCCTCTTTTTTTGCCAACATCACATTGGCTTATGTGACTTGTAGGCCCATAATGTATGAATAGACATGCAGAATGACAACTGACTAAAGGCAAATGCTGACTTAAGCCCCGCCCTTGTCATGTACTCATGACAATGAACCTTCCTTATTTCTTGATTAAAGCCAGAAAAATATTGTTCAACCTATTTTCTCAAAATCTTTAACACAAGCCAAAATCATCCGCATAGGAAACTATCATGTAAGAATTTGGGGGAATATGATACAAGGAAGGAATGCAACACATGCGGAAATGAACTCATTTGTGAACCCAGAGTCACAACACATGCATGTCCTCAAATGTCCCACAGCTCTTCGCTGTATCCACAAAGCCTTAACAGCTCTCTATAGTGAATGCATTGAAAGTACCCAGTAAGGCATCAGACTGGGGTGTGTTCTGGAACAGGATTGCTTAAAGAGAACTGGCATGCATTCTTTTCCACTCGATGAATGCTTTTAGATGCAGAAATGTCTGCTCTGGCAACACTAACCATGATCAGTCTACGCGGCACAGATGTTAATGGTGTTATTACAGAGCATTTGCGGCAGTGCAAGTGAAATTAGCACTAGGGGAAAATTGCCCTTGTTTAAAAAAACATATTAATTCAAAGGTTCCTGGGACTGAGCAATATTCCTTGTCCTCTGCCCTGGTTAAACAATCATTGGCAATGCCGATAGTTTGGGTGTTTACTGCTGTTCTTTGCGTTTTGCACTTGTAGGCACCAGGGTGCAAGGAGGAGAGGGCACAGTTTCAAAGGAGGATTCTATAAGGGGTGCAAGTGTGCAATAGAATGGAAGAGGAATAGAGCAAGAGAGAAAGCAAATGAGAGAGGGAGCCAATGGTGTTGAGCTTGAGAAAATATGAGCTAGAAGTGTGAGAGTGAGAGGGTAAGAAATAAAGTGAGGGTGTGAGAGGAAGGATGAGAGGGGATAGGCAAAGGGGGTAAGGTGGGTGGGGTAGGGTTAGGTGAGTTGGTGGGGAAAATGGGAATAGGGTAGGTGGAACTAGAGAGAGGCAAGGATAGGGTCCATGTGGGGGGTAAAGATATAGGGGGTAGGATTGTGTAGAGAATGAGGAGGTAGAATTGTGGTGGTAGAGAAAGGGGTGGGTGGGGAAGGAGATGTGGTAGGGCAGGCGGGTGGGATAGAGCAAAAGGGGTGGGGTGGGGCAGAGAGAGAGAGGGTAGGGAGAGTTGGTGGGGTGGTGTGGGTAGAGTGGGAGGGGTAGTGAAAATTGGTAGGGTGACTGGAGATAGAGAGAGTTGGAAGACTGGTTTGGTGTGAGTAGTGTAGGTAGGCCGGGTGGGTGGGTGTAGAGATAGTTGATAGGGTGAGTGTAGGTAGAAATATTGGGTATAAGGTAGGTAGGTGGGTGAAGAGAGAGTTTGGTTTTTAGAGACAGTTGGATGGGGTAGTGTGGGGCGTGAGGGTAGAGATAGCAGGATGGGATAGACAGAGTGGTAGTCTGGTTAGATAGAGTGGGGGTTTGGTAGGGTGGGTGAGTGGGCAAGGTTGGGTGAGGTTGGATGCAGGTTGAGAGAGTGGTGAGGGTAGAGAGAGTTGGGGTAGGTAGGGTGGGTAGTGGTAGGGAGAGTGGGATAGGTTTAGTGGGTTTGGGTTAGAGTGAGTGGGGTATGATGGGTGGGGAGTATGGAGGGTGGGTGAGTAGGGAGGTTGGGTGGGGGTCGAGAGAGTGGCGGTAGAGGCGGTGGGGGTAGGGTGGGTGGTGAGAGTGTGGGGTAGGGTGGGTGGAGTTAGAGAGAGTGGCGGTAGAGTGGGTAGGGTGGGTGTTGGTAGAGAGAATGGGTGTAGCTTTAGATGCTTGGGGTAGAGTCGGAATAGGTTGGGTTGGTGGAGATAGCGAGAGCAGGTGTAGAGTAGGTGATTGTGTGTATAGAGAATCAGTTGTAGGGTGGGTGGTTGTGGGAAGAGTGAGTGAGTGTAGGGTGGGTGGGGATAGAGGGAGTGGGAGTTCGGTGGGTGGGGATAGAGGGAGTGGGGGTAGGGTGGGTGGGGATAGAGGGCATGGGGGTAGGGTGGGTGGGTGCGGATAGAGGGCATGGGGGTAGGGTGGGTGGGTGGGGATAGAGGGAGTGGGGGTGGGGTGGGTGTGTGGGGATAGAGGGAGTGGGGGTAGGGTGGATGATTGGGGATAGAGGGAGTCGGGGTAGGGTGGTTGGGTGGGGATAAAGGGAGTGGGGGTATTATAGCGAGAGTGGGGGTAGAGAGAGTGGTGATAGGGTGAGCAGGTGGGGGTTGACTGATTGATTGATTATTTATTATACATTTATACACATGTGTTTCAAAGCGCAACTATGCAAGGGAGGGGAAGAGATAGGGAAGACAGGACAAACGATCTTACTAGGCAATGGTACATTCAGATTATGCAAGCGAACAGAAAGGGAAGTGCTTGCGGGAGGAGTAATTGGGACCAAGTGTGCCCAGACCCGTCAGAACGTAGGTTAAGTGCAGAGAGATAACAATCTCATAGGCTGTAACCAAAGTGCAGTAGTGCGGCCGCAAGTGCAAGGACTGGGGGCAAGTGCAGGAGATTGGCGAGGAGAGCTTGAGACCTGTGAGGCTCTGAAGGTACACCATGCAGCCAAGGAGGGAGCAGAAAGAGGTGGTTAGCAGGGGAGAGGAAATAGAAGGAGGAAGCGAAGAGGAATGTCTTGAGGAATTTCCGGAATTTAAGGAGATCAGGCTCAAGACGGAGAGAGGCAAGGAGGCTGTTCCAGAGGGAGGCACCTACAGTGGATAGAGATCTCCCACCAAAGTCTCTTCTTGGAGAAGAAGCCCACCCGCAGAGAGTTGGAGGAAGACAGCAGAGGTCTGGGGAAGGTGAGTATTTAGGAAGAGAGTGTTGCAGATAGAGTGGGCCCAGGCTTCAGAAAGCCTTGTGGACAATGCAAAGGGTATGTTTGGCAGGTGGGGGTAGAGAGTGTGGAGGGAGGTTGTAGAGATATTGGGGGTAGAAAGAATGGGGTAGGAGAGAGCAGGAGTAGGATTGGTGGAGAGAGCGATAGTTGGGTCAGTGGGATTAGAAAGAGTGGGGGTGGGGTGGATGGTGTAGGGTGGATGGGGTAGAGAGTGGGGCTAGAGAGAGTGTGAGTAGGGTGGGTTTGCTATTGGTAGAGAGAGTGAGGGTAGGATGGGTGTAGGTAGAGAGAGTGGTGTGAGGTGGGTGAGGTAGAGAGTGTGGGGCTAGTGTGTTAGGGGGTAGAGAGAGTGGGGATAGGATGGATGGGCATGGGTAAAGAGAGTGGGGGTAAGGGGAGTGGGGTTGAAAAGTTCAGGATACAAATAGTGAGGCTAGGGTTGGTGAGGGTAGAGAAAGTGGGGGAAGGTTGACTTGGTGGAGGTAGAGAGATGGGGATAGGGTGGGTGAGTGGGGCAGAGGGGTGGCAATAGGGTCGGGGTAGTGTGAGTGTAGAGAGATTGGGGGTAGGTGGGGGAAGAGAAAGTGGGTAGGTTGGGCAGGCGGGAGTAGAGAGAGTGGAGGTTGGCAGGGCGGGTGGGGGTAGAAAGAGGGGTAGAGAGAGCAGGGGAAAGGTTGGTAGAGAGAGTGGTAGTAGGGTGGATGTGGGTAGAAAGAGTGGTAGTAGGGTGGGAGGGGTAGGGTTGATGGGGTAGAGAGAGTGGGGGTAGGTTGGGTTGGTGGGGGTAGAGAGAGTGGTGGTAGGTTGAGTGGGTTGGGCTAGAGAGAGTGTGGATTGAGAGGGTAGGGGTATATAGGGTGCGGGTAGGGTGGCTGGGGATGATGGTGGTGTAGGCTGTAGTGAGTGGGTGGTGTAGAGAGTGTGGCGGTATGGTGGGTGAGGGGGTATGGTAGGGTGGGTTAGTGGGGAAGGTCGGTGGGAGTGGGGTTAGTGAGGGGGGTTGAGAGTGGGTGAAGGGTGGGTTGGGGTAGGGAGAGTGAGGGTAGGGTGAGTGAGGGTAAAGAGAGTGGGGTATGTTGGATGGGTGGGGGCAGACAAAGTGGGAGTATGTTGGGGTAAAAAGAGTGGGTGTAGAGGGGGTGGGTGGGGGTAGAGAGAGTGGGGCTTGAGTGGGTGGGTGATCTAGAGAGAGTGGGGCTAGGGTGGGTGTTTGTAGGGAGAGTGGGGGTAGGGTGAGTGTTGGTAGAGAGCGTGGGGGTAGGTTGGGTTTGGATAGAGAGTGGGGATAGGGCGAGTATAGAGAGTATGCGTAGGGTGGTTTGGTGGTGGTATAGAGAGTGGGGTAGGGTGGGTGGGAGTAGAGCGTATGGTGGTTGGGTAGGTGGGGGTAGAGATCATGGGGTAGGGATAGTGGAGTAGGGTGGGTGGGGGTAGGGAGAGTGTGGGTATGTTTGGTGGCAGATGGTTGTGGAGAGTGGTGGTAGGGGGGTGGAGTTGGAGAGTGGGAATTATGTAGGTAGTGTGAGAATCCTGAGGGTATTCTTGCTCCTATTCCCCATGGATCATCTGCGCAGGTGGCCAGACCCTGGGAGTCGGCAAAGGAGGGAGGATCACCAGGGGGAGGGTCTTTGTGGACAAGGAATGGGATGCCCTTGGGAGAGACATGTTATCCCCCTTTCCTACTGATGACCAACCCATCCCTTCCCCCGCCTTCATGGGTTATTCTGAATCAACTCCCCTGACTTCCTCATATATAATCACTAATAGTATTGGGATGAAGACGAGGCAACCAGGAGTAATGATGACTAGGTGCTTTTACCACTCTGGTACTGGGACAAGGAAGAGGCCTGCTGAGATTTGTAGAGGCCAGGCCAGGCATGTCCCCTTAATGAGGGTCAGGCAGGGCTGATTGCTCATTCACACTTGCAGCCTAAAAGCCCAATCAAAGAATGGCAGGAGGAGTGGCTGTGGCGGTGATGGTGAAGCTGCGGCAGAGAGGCCAAGAAAAGCAACAGGGAGCTGTATGTGGATTTATATTACATTGGGGTATAACCATGTGTTGGTGTACTTGGTCGTTAAATTCTATTATGTGGTTAGCTGCGTCCCGTGTATTCCCCTAAACCACTCACAGTAACAAGTTCAACTGGTAATATTGTGCTGGAGGAAATTTGTTTCCCTATATAAAGCATTAATTTATAAAGTCAATTTATTTGTGCTCTTGATTTATTTTCTTATTGACAGCCAACACGTGTTTCGACACCTGGTTGTTTTCAAGGCTGTAATTTCATATAGAAAAGTGTCAAATGATATTTTCATAATATACATTAACAGAATCCATAAATAAAATTTTACAATCAAATAATATAGATCATGTTATATACCAGTAAGGGGCAGGTGGTAGACACATAGGAGACAATCGACAAGGGTGTGGTGTCATTAAAAGCCAGCATGATTGCTGCTCTTAATTACATCATCAGTATTAGACACAGTAGCTCATTGCTTATTAATCATCCTCGACATTGTGTTCAAAGTTTAATGCTAAAATGCTATTGAGGCGGTTGAGTGACGCGCCCTATAGCCCATGCCAGGTGAGTGGGTCCAAGGTCTCCAGAATTGTGGTTTGGGCTGTAATAGTAGCATTATTGATGTTGAGTAAAGTTAAAACTGAGATTTGGTGACATGCGGTTTATGGTGCCACACAGTTACTGCATTCTTGGTGAGTTTCTCATATGTGATGTATGTGATGGATCTTACTAAATAGTCTTGGTTATAGTATCCTGTTGATAAGTGAGATTTATTGCAATTAGATTTAGTAAATGGTATCTTGATATATATATAAAAATACCATTTGTTCGCTAAATAGGCTGTAGGTTGGGTCACTTACCCATGTGAATTGTGTCATTTAGTCTTTGGGTTCCAATACTCGCTCTTGTTCTTCTACGTCTGCACTGTGCCATCTTAAAGATACTGTTAATTAAATATGTTATAAGGTTGGCTGAGTATCATTGGTCTTTCATGTTTTGGTTAATGTAGGAGACCAATGAGGAAACTAATATTGCTTACCTTGATTGGCTTCTTATTAATTCTGTACTGATCAATAGTACCTTGTGGGCAGCCTTTTCTGGTGAAATGTTAGTCCCGTTGAAACGAGGGTGTATAGGTGAGTAAGTAGATATGTGTCTTAGTGAGCAGCATCTTTGGCAAAGGGTTATTCCCATTCGTGCCCGCTCTCTATACTCTTGCAGTGCTTGGTTAATGCATTTTAAAATCCCATGATAAAAACATGCTGGGTTTCAAATTGCAGGTGACCGCTCCTATCCCACGCTCAACTGATGCCACCATCCTGCTTACCTGAATAGGATTGACAAACATCCTTCGGGATTGACCCTGGGCACTGCGTGAGTAAATGGCACGCTGGCGCCTTTTTAGTTGTTTGTTTATACTGCAGAGCCTATGTGTGAAGTCACACTAACGTTACATGCCCTGTTAAGCCTGATAAATGGCTATTGTTCTGAATTAGGTAATTATCATTGTGAGTTGCTGGTTTGATATTAACGTTCATTCTACATGTAGTATCCATGGAGTATTGACGTCCTGAGTAGTCCTGTTTCATGTACAGCGCATCGGCGCATAGAGTCACAGCACATTTTTAATTATATAAATAGGATGGCTATTAATGCCAGATTCCCGTTGTTTGACCTAATACTATTCCAAGACAAAGCTCCCTATTTTCTGTATTGAGGCACAACGGCCCATAGCTTCACGACTGATTTATTACATAACCTGGAGAGCTGTCAGTGTCATACTTGTTATATTGCGTCTACTCCCATGTTTAGGACAATGCTCCCTATTTTGTTCATTGTGTAGTGTAGGTTGCTAATAGTAGGCGTAACTCCTTTTAAGCCTGATAGATGGCTTTTGTTATGAATGTTAGTAATTACCACTATCTGTTGATAAGGTGGATGGTTGCATCCAAGTAAATGGGGGCTAACCTATGAAAAATCTCACTTATGTTATGGTTATCTGATATTTAGCTTGCATATCGTTGTTTGTCGAAACCTGGCAATAGTTAATAGGGTGCCCCACTCAGACTTCACACTGTGATAACTTAGTTGTCAATATTGCCATAACTTAATCCAATATCTTGATATTTACAAGAAGACATTCATTTCATGCTCGGTATTTTGAGTCCTTGTTTCACACACCGTACATAACATATACATTTTGGCTCCATTTGTCGCAGTTTTAATTTCAAATTCCCTCCTCTTTGCCATCTTTGGCCCTCAGAAGACCTATGACTCTTATATCATTCTTATCCGCCATCTGATAGCATTCCTGCCAATGGGCTGCCAGTGGAAACTTATGGTATTGACTATTTAGACTAGCCATGTGTTCTCTGATTCTAATTCGTAATTGCCTGATGGTACTTCCCACATGCAATTGTTTACATACACAAATGATAGCATATACCACAAAAGTCATTCTACAGTTGACGAAATCTCTGATCTTAAACTTCGTGCCCTCTTTGTCAGTGTATTCTCAACAGTCCTTATATGAATACCTGCACATGCTGCAGGTAGCACATTTGGGTAAGCCTGTCACAGTTCTTAGTCACTTGTTAGACTGATGTCTAGAAATGATGGGCAGAGCTTGTTTCTAATAGGAGTTGCTCTAGTGAACAGACATTTGATTTTTTTGTCCAAATAGGGACATAGGTCAGAGTCCATTGGTAGAATATTCCAATGCCTTTGCACTATTTTGTAGAGTATGTGTGCATCTTTCGAATATTGGGTTATAATATCAATATTCCTCTGGGTTTTATCCACTTTCGGAGTAGTCTTTAGCATGGTTGATCTGTCCTGTTTGATTTTAGGTTGTGATTTATTAACAGCATTGATTGGGTAACCTTTTCCTTAAAATCTTTTGGTCAACAGGTTGCATTCTTTTGTGAAATTGAATTTTTTGCTACAATTACGGCATGCTGGGTAGAACTCACCAGCCGGTATGTTGTTAATAGATGCCTTGCGATGGCAGCTTCCTGCATGCAAGGTGGAATTGACCTCTGCGGTCTTACGAAATGTCTGTTTCTATTTTACCTTCGGATCTGTAAATCTGAAAGTCAAGGAAGTCTATGTTGGTGTTGTCACAGTGACCAGTTAATGGAATGCCAAACATGTTACCATTCAAGTATTGTATGTACTTATCAATATATTCAGTTGAGCCATGCCATATAGCAAGAATATCATCAACATAGCGTCTCCACATAATGATGTTGTTCACAAACTCTTTGTTGTTCAAGGCGTGTGCCTGTTCATAATGAACCATGAAGAGATTAGCTAAGGAAAGGATGTATTTTGCCCCCATGGCCACACCCTTAGTTTGGACATAGTATGTGTCTGCAAATAGAAAAACATTGTTCTCAAGTGTAAATCTGAGAAACATCTTGAGCATTGCAAAATGCAGGCAATAGGACGCTGAGAATTCTCGATAGTTATAGTCAATTGCTTTTATCGCCAAATCATGATTGATAGATGTATATAAAGCTGTCACATCCATTGTTGCTAGGAGATATCCTTTCCGCAATTCTACATCAGACAGTAGCTGTAACACCTGCGAGCTGTCCCGGATATATGTATTGGTTGTGTTGAGCTATACCTTCATAGTGCGCCGAAAAATAATGGAATAGGCAAGTAGTTATGATCAGAGTTATAAATTCCTTTTATTTTTGTGATATTAGAGCCTTTGTGGATGACACGTGTTTCGACAGAGCTGCCTTTTTCAAATCCAGGCTATATGGTTAGCTCATAGGTCACTGCATAATGCATGAAGAAGCTGATGTTCACAGGGATGAATATACGGAGGACTTCTTTGTCCAGGAGGGATTCATCCCTGTGAACATCAGCTACGAAGGTATAGCTCAACACAACCAATACATATTGTCACATACGGAGTGGAGGGGCTCTAAGTCTCCGTAGTAGCTAAACCTGGTGCGACGCAAGATCTCTAACGTCACCTTAACTCTCAAGGACAAATCCTTCTAATTCAACGGGGCGCGTAGGTACATCAACAGGTGTCATCACAAACAGTCCCTCACTAGCAATGCAATATCTGTCCCGGATATAGAATGGGAGTGCTGATACATGGTCTTTGATCGCATTGTCAATATATTTTGACAAACACTCTGTCGCCCACCCTATCCCACTCTTTATAGGGCGGACCTCTGGAAGTATATAAAAATGTTTATGTTTTTTTACATAAGAAATACAAAGTCGGCATGGTTAGCTAAGTTGAACTCAGGAAACCCTTCTCATCATCTGTCAGAAGTCCCTTAGCATGTCAGGGAGTATCAGGGAGTGTCTGTTTACCTCACCTGGTCTCCACGGGGGCGTCGCACGAAGCTGAGCGATGAATGTCTGCACGTGCGTCGCACGAAGCTGAGTGATGAATGCCTGCACGGGTCTTCTGTCTCACTAATTCTTCACAGGGGGGTGTTTGCCTAAATTTTAAAACGAGATGTTAACCAGTTGTGAGGGGAGGACTAGACTCCCACCTCCCGTAACCTCCTAGTGCCCCTCTCTGCTTATGCCTCACCTTAGGTGTGTTAATGGCGGATTCTCCGTCCTGCGACTGAATGCAGGGGCGCGTTAATGTTCAAGCCTCTCTTCTGGATCTAGTTGTGTAACTGATCCTGTGGGCTGTAGTGGAGTCCTGAACAACTGTGACTCTGTAGGTAAGTCTCTATGCCAATAGATTCTTGGTATAGTTTTTGCTTAAATGTTCTTAGGTGCCGATGTTCTCACTTTGTGCTTATTCCTTTACAAGTCTGGTTTTGAGGGGTGCTAGATGAAGGATTGCCTTCTCCCCACGACGCTCAGCAGAATCCCTGCAGGTGAGTATTAGCGCGAGAGCACGGTGTTGAAATGTATTAGTAATGGTTATTTTTCCTTGCGCGACTAACCTAACGTTTTTCTTTCCTGTTCTGCAGGTGCGGTGTGACTCCCGAGCGGCGATTGCATGAACCGCTTCGATGGAATACAGGAAGAGTGCAGCCTCCGGGTGAGTATTGGCTCTCTATGCGTGTGTTTTCTTTCTGCAGATGCGACGATTCCTGAGAGCGGCAGAAGGGAAGGCCTTTTGGATGGACTGCTTCTCAGGTAAGGACTCAACCGCTGTTCTTGTTCTCTCTTCCTTTCCTCTCTCAGCAAGTGCTGATGGTTCGTGGTTCCCAAGGCGGCGTGGCTGAAGACCGGATAAACTGGAGCTAAGCAGACACGGTGAGCGTTACGATGCAGGAGTGCAGAATAATGCGAAGCGTGTTCTGTCCTTACGTTGTGGTTTATATAGCCTTGCACAAGTAGTCCCAGGTAAAGTAGTCCTTCCAGCCACACCCGAAGCTAGACTGTATGGCTCAGTTCTTTCAGGCTGGGCTATGTGTGTTTCCATGCTCCCTGCAACCTGTCTTACAAGATGGAATAATATGAGCCTGGCGCCAACGGCGCCAGGATTGACTCCAGGAAGTCGTAAGGAAACCTTTTGGGGCCTTAAAGGTCCCCATGGGTGCCAGCAACTGGGGTCGGCTGGTCTGCTCCTGACGTCTGAGGGCATATACCATGACAGTGATGATTTGGTACAATGGTTTTGTTAGGGTTCTTGGTTAATTTTCTATAGCATCCTGGAGTGCCCAGGTGTGGCATGCCCATACTGACGTAGTCTTGTGTATTCATGACTACAGCATTCCCCCCCTTGTCTGCCTCTTTAATCACTAGCAAGCAAGACTCTCTAATGCTGTTTGTTCTTATTTACTCAGGTTGCCCCTGATTCTTTTTTCTTTTTGCATTTTCATCTAAATGTAGATATATATCATTAGTGACAGTGTGGTGAAATGTCTCAATCATACTCTTGTTGGACAATTGTGGAGTACATTTTGATTTTGGTTTGAGTTCATGCAATGTGAAATGCCTTGCATGTACCTCTAGATCTGTGCTAATATGATCTGTGCTAATATCTTCCTGCAGGAGATTATTCTCTGGTTCTAGCAACATTAGTGGATGTTTATTTTCTATGTCCCCTATTGTAAGTAAGCTTAAATGGTCTTGTTCAGGTCTTGGTATAAATGTTTTGACCTGAGATGCAAAATATTTCTTCAACATCAATTTCCTGATGAATTTGAAAATATCTATCTGAAAATGAGTGTAGTGAGTTCCTATAGTAGGGGCAAATGATAGTCCCTTGTTCAAGACTTCCTCCTCTGCCTTTGTGAGCTCCCTTTCAGATAGATTGACCACCAAGTTGTTAGTGATCATTTCCCTAGTTGTTTCTTGGAACGTGATCTTGTCAGTATGCCTGTTGGACCCATGTCCTCGTCTGAACTTTCTCCTGCCCCCCTCCTGCCCCTGATATGGTGCTCCATGTTGTAGTATTTTGTGCAACTGGAACTTGGAACCTTACTTGCTTGGTATTGCGCTGCGTCCCTTTTCGGTACCGTTGTGTCGGTTCTAAATAAAACTCCCCTGTATCTTGTCTGTCTCCTTACTTGTTGTGGGTCCTCCCGTGTTAGTGGTGTTGTCTCCATCTGATGCTATATCTAAGCTGCCTGATGAAGTGTTTGGCGTACACTCTTTTGATTTTTTATGAACAGCATTGAATTTGGTCTGAAAGTTGTATACTCGATAATCTCGATAATCTTGATAATCTCGTTCATCCCGAAAGTTTTAACTAAATTTACGTAGTTTGACTTCATCCTGGTATATTCTCAAAATCGCATACATTTTACCATCATTTTTCTCTTTGGTAGCCTTGGGGCACATCATATCCGCAATCTCTTGTTTGGCCTTTTCTATTTGCTCTTGTACCCGTGTATGTTATCTGGTGGCGTGCTCTACCGAAAGCTCCATCATAACCCTTGAGCTTTGGTCTAGAGTTCCGTCCCATTTATCAGCTAAATCCGGATCCTCCTTGTTGACAAAGTTAGGGAAGATAAGGATTCTAAGGCCCCTCAGGATTTTCCCATTTTCCAAGTAGTTGGTGAGTGAAGTTTGTTCCCAGTATTTGTTTATTTCCTTCTTAGAAAGTCATTCTAATCTGATGAATTTATGTCTAAGGGTCTCTGTGGTATTATGGCTACTTTTTAAATCATTACTAGTGCTCCCCCTGGGTGCAAATACAGCAGCTTGATCCTCGCCTCTATTCAATATATAATCTGCCATAGTGGCACACGTATGGTTTATGCAAATAGATTTAAATTGCATTGGGTTACAACAGTTTATTGGTGTGCTTGGCCGTTAAATGTGATTAGTTGACTAGCTGCGTCCCCCGCACTGGGAGGGATTCCCATAAACCTCTCATTGTAAAAAGTTCATCTGGTAATATTGTGCTGGAGATTCGCGCTTTGCCAAAGGAAATGTGTTTCCCTACATAAAGCATTCATTTACAAAGTCAATTTATTTGTGCTCTTGCTTTATTTTCTTATTGGCAGCCGATATGCATTTCGACACAGAGTGGTTACAAGGTCTCCATAATTGTGGTTTGGGGTGTAATAGTAGCATTATTGATGTTGAGTAAAGTTAAAACTGAGATTTGGTGACATGCGGTCTATGGTGCCACACAGATACTGCATTCTTGGTGAGTTTCTCTTATGTAATGTATATAATGGATCTTACCAAAATATGATCCTTGATGGTGTTGGACGAACAGGGAAGAACCTGTTTTGACGAGGCTTTCCTAGATCGGACTTGTCTAGAAATCTTGTCAGGTGAGAACGGAGGAATGGAAGAGAAAGAGGGGGAGAGGTGGCTGCAGGGGGGGCCAGAGGTAGAGGAAAGAAAAGCTGGAGGAGGAGAAGATGAAATGAGAAGCCAGGGCCTTGCAGAGGGCCTGGGTGGCGACAGGAGAAGTAGAGACTGCAGCAGGATTGGCCAGCTACTTGCATCCTCACAGCCCGTTCTCACGGAATTTAACTTTCCCTTGTCCCTCCATGTTGCAAAGATTTAGTATCTTTCAGAGGAATGCACCCTGCAAGAGTGTGGGACAAGACCAGGCTCCGTGAACCATCCATTCATCTCCACTAAACTGCCAATAGGCCTCTAACCCCCACCCAGCAAGTGCAAATGTTAGTACCACACCACTGATTTGACCCCCACACCTCTGCATTCCATGATAAGCAAACAACCCTCCTGTCCTAACAAAAATCAAGTGTCCATAAAAGCTATAAGCATGTGTGACTGTATTCCTTTCAGCATAAAACACAGCCTTTGTAACACGAGATACAGAGAGGGATAAATTAAAGATCAAACCCAGGGTGGAGACTTTGAGTGTGGAAAATGCGGTATCAATGAAGCCCTGAATGTGTGGGTCAGCATGACTGTATTTTATCCTCCCTTTCCCCCGGCACCATTTTCCGTGCCACCCAGTTGCATGCCACAATGATGGAATAAGGAGCTTAGCATGTTAGTTTAGCTGTAACATTGTATTATACAAGCAACCTGACCTTCACCCAAGACTGAGATGAGCCCAGCTGACCCACGTGGAGACTGATCAACAGCAACATAACTTACCAATTGTAGCCTGGCAACCCCTATGGAGCAGGCCCATCTATACGGTCCTACCAATCAGTCACACCAGTTTTTACTTAATATGATGATGATGCCACATGGCTTTTTAAGCTACTGCTTTTCCTTCGAGTAACCAGACCGCTCTCAAGAAGCAGTGTCCTTTGCTAATGTTTGTATTCTGTACAATTAAACCTTTGCTATCCTTGCAATGCTATCTCCGGGCCTACTTCCCTAGAGGGCTGTCTTTATTCTGGAGTGTACATAAATAGGGACTTGCCTTCAATACCCCCAGAACAGAGCGTACTGTGTCATTCTGAACCGTCTCTGCAGCGAGCAATCTAGGAGAGGCCACCCTCTGTGCATTGCTCTAGTTCATACAAAGCATCTTGCCCAGACAGACACCCCTAACTTGTCAAAAAGCTGACACACAAACACAACTGTCCAAGGTCTGTTGAACTGCTGTCAACAAGGGCATATACCAAGTCAAAGCTTGATCTGCAAGATTTCCAATCACAAACCCAACCTTCAATCAACCGGAACCAGGTAGGCCTCAAGGAATTGCTTGTTCATTCAAGTTCCCAGCAATAAACGTAATTAGAGAAAAATAATTCCTAAGGTGCCAGTGCTCAGGGATGGCCACACTGCCTCTGTGGCTTTTCCGCATCCTATGGGCTAGGATTACCCCAGTGTTCAGTTGCAAATTGTGGTGTCCTGTTCCTGTAACAGATTCATCCTTTAGTTCAACCTTTTTGGGTATTGGACAAGCTAAGATTCTGTTTTAGCCAAATACTCTCAATAATGTTTGGCATAAAGCCAAGGGATACCCTTCCTTGAAGTAACTTCACCACTTCTGTTGGTTTATCAGAGGGCTCCTGAGAAGCGATAGGAGAAATCCCCTTGTCTGAGTAAGTGCTCTAGGCAACAACAACAAAAATCATTCAACAGTTATTCAACCCTAGTTTATGTTCAATGATCATGCAACAGAGAATGAGTACATGACTACCTTACTTGCTTGGGATGCTTCAACTCTACTAACTACAAAGAATGAAGTGTTTCAAAAAATTCTAGACACCCATCACACTGCTGCTGCTATGCACCAGACTCCATCCTCTAGTAAATTTGACTGTTGAGATCCACTCTGCAGAAGCAGTATTCCCACTAACCCTTCAACGCTTTCAATCCACCAGCATTATTGCATTGCAGTAAAGCTGCCAGGGACAAAGGTATACACAATTTATGGGAACAAATATGCAAGCATTGGAAAAACCAATAGATTTGGTCTTTTTTTAAAGGTGTTAGTGTTTGTTCTTGGGTGGATTGACGGTTGGATGTATGCGTTTGATTGTGTGGATGGATGAATGCTAGATGTCTTTGCATGCATGGATGGAATTAGGTGAATGTATGGGTGTATTTGTGAGGATCCTCAACAGATTTGGCTTTGATTGTGTGCAGCTGTAATGTAGATAGCATCAGGGCACACCATTGGTTTGGAATATAATTTCAAATGCAACACTGGCCTTGCAGACCACATGCGCCTTAGTGCTGTAAACAAACTGTATTTGAGGCCCAGAGCACAGTGGGTGGAAAAATGACTAACAGTATCAACGTATGAAAAAGCTATTCTGAAGTATAGAGATGAATCTGACAGATTCAATGACCTCTGGGGCCTGTTCTTAGACACCTATGGTTAAATATCTCTTTGATTACTTGCAGAAGGGTCTATATTCAGGTTATATGATGCCCCCGTATATCAGCAATATAATCCGGTTGCTTTGTTGTTTCACATGTGTACCTCATTTGAAAGTCATTTGATGAGTCAGGGTTGTATTATGCTTTCAAGGTTTTTTATTGCTCTAAGTGTGTTCCCCCTTTTTTTTTTTGATTGAACATTATGTTAAGACTGATGTATAGATATAGGGCCTGATTCATGGACATGTTTTATAATGGCGCAATCCCATCCGAAAACGTTCCATGAATCAGGCCCATACTTGTTATATTAAGTTTGCAGAATTTCATGGCAGATCTGTTTTGACCGAGCTGTTTTTACGTGAAATAAATTAAAATATTAATTCTCACACAAGGCTTCCAGCAACTGTATGCCTTGCATTGAGAGCTCAACCCTCCAGGAGCCTAGATGGCCACAGGCCACGGGACACTTAGGTCAACTAGCACGATTTGGCACGATGGTCAACCACCCATGATGCCTAACCAACAAGTTTCAAGATGCTTTTGATCATCTGTCCATGTAGCTTTGTGCAGTCTACTGGTAGCCCAAGTGTGACATTGCGATGATGGGCAAATGCGGTAGGATGTAAAAAAAACTTAAATGCCCATTGTTACGAGAATATAAACATACACACATGCACACAAGTGTATATTTTCCAACAAAATGAATAAACATGGTCATACACTTACCTAAGTATGAAAACATACCACCCCCTTTACGGATTGGGAGGGGTCGACTCCTTGAAAAATCGCTCTGTTTGCATAAGCATAAGATCCCCAAAGTAATCCAGTTTCGAATCATATTATTATTATGATAAGCAGTTTCCTATCACTTGATGCATGGACAAATACAATTATAGATTAACTGTGTTAACAGAATTGGGCTTTTATCAGGAACACAGAAAACTGATTTGACCTGCAGTGTTTTTCTGTTTAATTGATGTGCAGTTTTTGACATTCTAACTGACCAATATTTTCAGAGATGTCTCTATCCAGCCCTGCCTCTTTTTTTGCCAACATCACATTGGCTTATGTGACTTGTAGGCCCATAATGTATGAATAGACATGCAGAATGACAACTGACTAAAGGCAAATGCTGACTTAAGCCCCGCCCTTGTCATGTACTCATGACAATGAACCTTCCTTATTTCTTGATTAAAGCCAGAAAAATATTGTTCAACCTATTTTCTCAAAATCTTTAACACAAGCCAAAATCATCCGCATAGGAAACTATCATGTAAGAATTTGGGGGAATATGATACAAGGAAGGAATGCAACACATGCGGAAAAGAACTCATTTTCGAACCCAGAGTCACAACACATGCATGTCCTCAAATGTCCCACAGCTCTTCGCTGTATCCACAAAGCCTTAACAGCTCTCTGTAGTGAATGCATTGAAAGTACCCAGTAAGGCATCAGACTGGGGTGTGTTCTGGAACAGGATTGCTTAAAGAGAACTGGCATGCATTCTTTTCCACTCGATGAATGCTTTTAGATGCAGAAATGTCTGCTCTGGCAACACTAACCATGATCAGTCTACGCGGCACAGATGTTAATGGTGTTATTACAGAGCATTTGCGGCAGTGCAAGTGAAATTAGCACTAGGGGAAAATTGCCCTTGTTTAAAAAAACATATTAATTCAAAGGTTCCTGGGACTGAGCAATATTCCTTGTCCTCTGCCCTGGTTAAACAATCATTGGCAATGCCGATAGTTTGGGTGTTTACTGCTGTTCTTTGCGTTTTGCACTTGTAGGCACCAGGGTGCAAGGAGGAGAGGGCAAAGTTTCAAAGGAGGATTCTATAAGGGGTGCAAGTGTGCAATAGAATGGAAGAGGAATAGAGCAAGAGAGAAAGCCAATGAGAGAGGGAGCCAATGGTGTTGAGCTTGAGAAAATATGAGCTAGAAGTGTGAGAGTGAGAGGGTAAGAAATAAAGTGAGGGTGTGAGAGGAAGGATGAGAGGGGATAGGCAAAGGGGGTAAGGTGGGTGGGGTAGGCTAGGTGAGTTGGTGGGGAAAATGGGAATAGGGTAGGTGGTACTAGAGAGAGGCAAGGATAGGGTCCATGGGGGGGTAAAGATATAGGGGGTAGGATTGTGTAGGAATGAGGAGGTAGAATTGTGGTGGTAGAGAAAGGGGTGGGTGGGGAAGGAGATGTGGTAGGGCAGGTGGGTGGGATAGAGCAAAAGGGGTGGGGTGGGGCAGAGAGAGAGAGGGTAGAGAGAGTTGGTGGGGTGGTGTGGGTAGAGTGGGAGGGGTAGTGAAAATTGGTAGGGTGACAGGAGATAGAGAGAGTTGGAAGACTGGTTTGGTGTGAGTAGTGTAGGTAGGCCGGGTGGGTGGGTGTAGAGAGAGTTGGTAGGGTGAGTGTAGGTAGAAATATTGGGTATAAGGTAGGTAGGTGGGTGAAGAGAGAGTTTGGTTTTTAGAGACAGTTGGATGGGGTAGTGTGGGGCGTGAGGGTAGAGATAGCGGGATGGGATAGACAGAGTGGTAGTCTGGTTAGATAGAGTGGGGGTATGGTAGGGTGGGTGAGTGGGCGAGGTTGGGTGAGGTTGGATGCAGGTTGAGAGAGTGGTGAGGGTAGAGAGAGTTGGGGTAGGTGGGGTGGGTAGTGGTAGGGAGAGTGGGATAGGTTTAGTGGGTTTGGGTTAGAGCGAGTGGGGTATGATGGGTGGGGAGTATGGTAGGGTGGGTGAGTAGGGAGGTTGGGTGGGGGTTGAGAGAGTGGCGGTAGAGGCGGTGGGGGTAGGGTGGGTGGTGAGAGTGTGGGGTAGGGTGGGTGGAGTTAGAGAGAGTGGCGGTAGAGTGGGTAGGGTGGGTGTTGGTAGAGAGAGTGGGTGTAGCTTTGGATGCTTGGGGTAGAGTCGGAATAGGTTGGGTTGGTGGAGGTAGCGAGAGCAGGTGTAGAGTAGGTGATTGTGTGTATAGAGAATCAGTTGTAGGGTGGGTGGTTGTGGGTAGAGTGAGTGAGTGTAGGGTGGGTGGGGATAGAGGGAGTGGGAGTAGGGTGGGTGGGGATAGAGGGCATGGTTGGGGATAGAGGGAGTGGGGGTAGGGTGGGTGTGTGGGGATAGAGGGAGTGGGGGTAGGGTGGGTGATTGGGGATAGAGGGAGTCGGGGTAGGGTGGTTGGGTGGGGATAAAGGGAGTGGGGGTATTATAGAGAGAGTGGGGGTAGAGAGAGTGGTGATAGGGTGAGCAGGTGGGGGTTGACTGATTGATTGATTATTTATTATACATTTATACACATGTGTTTCAAAGCGCAACTATGCAAGGGAGGGGAAGAGATACTAGGCAATGGTACATTCAGATTATGCAAGCGAACAGAAAGGGAAGTGCTTGCGGGAGGAGTAATTGGGACCAAGTGTGCCCAGACCCGTCAGAACATAGGTTAAGTGCAGAGAGATAACAATCTCATAGGCTGTAACCAAAGTGCAGTAGTGCGGCCGCAAGTGCAAGGACTGGGGGCAAGTGCAGGAGATTGGCGAGGAGAGCTTGAGACCTGTGAGGCTCTGAAGGTACACCATGCAGCCAAGGAGGGAGCAGAAAGAGGTGGTTAGCAGGGGAGAGGAAATAGAAGGAGGAAGCGAAGAGGAATGTCTTGAGGAATTTCCGGAACTTAAGGAGATCAGGCTCAAGACGGAGAGAGGCAAGGAGGCTGTTCCAGAGGGAGGCACCTACAGTGGATAGAGATCTCCCACCAAAGTCTCTTCTTGGAGAAGCAGCCCACCCGCAGAGAGTTGGAGGAAGACAGCAGAGGTCTGGGGAAGGTGAGTATTTAGGAAGAGAGTGTTGCAGATAGAGTGGGCCCAGGCTTCAGAAAGCCTTGTGGACAATGCAAATGGTATGTTTGGCAGGTGGGGGTAGAGAGTGTGGAGGTAGGTTGAGCGGGAGGTTGTAGAGATATTGGGGGTAGAAAGAATGGGGTAGGAGAGAGCAGGAGTAGGATTGGTGGAGAGAGCGGTAGTTGGGTCAGTGGGATTAGAAAGAGTGGGGGTGGGGTGGATGGTGTAGGGTGGATGGGGTAGAGAGTGGGGCTAGAGAGAGTGTGAGTAGGGTGGGTTTGCTATTGGTAGAGAGAGTGAGGGTAGGATGGGTGTAGGTAGAGAGAGTGGTGTGAGGTGGGTGAGGTAGAGAGTGTGGGGCTAGGGTGTTAGGGGGTAGAGAGAGTGGGAATAGGATGGATGGGCATGGGTAAAGAGAGTGGGGGTAAGGGGAGTGGGGTTGAAAAGTTCAGGATACAAATAGTGAGGGTAGGGTTGGTGAGGGTAGAGAAAGTGGGGGAAGGTTGATTTGGTGGAGGTAGAGAGAGTGGGGATAGGGTGGGTGAGTGGGGCAGAGGGGTGGCAATAGGGTCGGGTAGTGTGAGTGTAGAGAGATTGGGGGTAGATGGGGGAAGAGAAAGTGGGTAGGTTGGGCAGGCGGGAATAGAGAGAGTGGAGGTTGGCTGGGCGGGTGGGGGTAGAAAGAGTGGGGTAGCGAGAGCAGGGGAAAGGTTGGTAGAGAGAGTGGTAGTAGGGTGGATGTGGGTAGAAAGAGTGGTAGTAGGGTGGGAGGGGTAGGGTTGATGGGGTAGAGAGAGTGGGGGTAGGTTGGTTTGGTGGGGGTAGAGGGAGTGGTGGTAGGTTGAGTGGGTTGGGCTAGAGAGAGTGTGGATTGAGAGGGTAGGGGTATATAGGGTGGCTGGGGAAGATGGTGGTGTAGGCTGCAGTGAGTGGGGGTAAGGTGGGTGCATGTAGAGAAAGTGGGGGTAGGTTAGGTGGGTGTGAGTATGTTGGGTCTGCGGTATATGGTATTGTTGGTGAATGAGGCAGGTTGGATTGAGCTAAGGGAGCAGGGGTTGGTGGGGATAAAGAGAGTGATGGTAGGGTGGGTGGTGTAGAGAGTGTGGGGGTATGGTGGGTGAGGGGGTATGGTAGGGTGGGTTAGTGGGGAAGGTCGGTGGGAGTGGGGTTAGTGAGGGGGGTTGAGAGTGGGTGAAGGGTGGGTTGGGGTAGGGAGAGTGAGGGTAGGGTGAGTGAGGGTAAAGAGAGTGGGGTATGTTGGATGGGTGGGGGCAGACAAAGTGGGAGTATGTTGGGGTAGAAAGAGTGGGTGTAGAGGGGGTGGGTGGGGGTAGAGAGAGTGGGGCTTGAGTGGGTGGGTGATCTAGAGAGAGTGGGGCTAGGGTGGGTGTTTGTAGGGAGAGTGGGGGTAGGGTGAGTGTTGGTAGAGAGCGTGGGGGTAGGTTGGGTTTGGATAGAGAGAGTGGGGATAGGGCGAGTATAGAGAGTATGCGTAGGGTGGTTTGGTGGTGGTATAGAGAGTGGGGTAGGGTGGGTGGGAGTAGAGCGTATGGGGGTTGGGTAGGTGGGGGTAGAGATCATGGGATAGGGATAGTGGAGTAGGGTGGGTGGGGGTAGGGAGAGTGTGGGTATGTTTGGTGGCAGATGGTTGTGGAGAGTGGTGGTAGGGGGGTGGAGTTGGAGAGTGGGAATTATGTAGGTAGTGTGAGAATCCTGAGGGTATTCTTGCTCCTATTCCCCATGGATCATCTGCGCAGGTGGCCAGACCCTGGGAGTCGGCAAGCGAGGGAGGATCACCAGGGGGAGGGTCTTTGTGGACAAGGAATGGGATGCCCTTGGGAGAGACATGTTATCCCCCTTTCCTACTGATGACCAACCCATCCCTTCCCCCGCCTTCATGGGTAATTCTGAATCAACTCCCCTGACTTCCTCATATATAATCACTAATAGTATTGGGATGAAGACGAGGCAACCAGGAGTAATGATGACTAGGTGCTTTTACCACTCTGGTACTGGGACAAGGAAGAGGCCTGCTGAGATTTGTAGAGGCCAGGCCAGGCATGTCCCCTTAATGAGGGTCAGGCAGGGCTGATTGCTCATTCACACTTGCAGCCTAAAAGCCCAATCAAAGAATGGCAGGAGGAGTGGCTGTGGCGGTGATGGTGAAGCTGCGGCAGAGAGGCCAAGAAAAGCAACAGGGAGCTGTATGTGGATTTATATTACATTGGGGTATAACCATGTGTTGGTGTACTTGGTCGTTAAATTCTATTATTTGGCTAGCTGCGTCCCGTGTATTCCCCTAAACCACTCACAGTAACAAGTTCAACTGGTAATATTGTGCTGGAGGAAATTTGTTTCCCTATATAAAGCATTAATTTATAAAGTCAATTTATTTGTGCTCTTGATTTATTTTCTTATTGACAACCAACACGTGTTTCGACACCTGGTTGTTTTCAAGGCTGTAATTTCATATAGAAAAGTGTCAAATGATATTTTCATAATATACATTAACAGAATCCATAAATAAAATTTTACAATCAAATAATATAGATCATGTTATATACCAGTAAGGGGCAGGTGGTAGACACATAGGAGACAATAGACAAGGGTGTGGTGTCATTAAAAGCCAGCATGATTGCTGCTCTTAATTACATCATCAGTATTAGACACAGTAGCTCATTGCTTATTAATCATCCTCGACATTGTGTTCAAAGTTTAATGCTAAAATGCTATTGAGGCGGTTGAGTGACGCGCCCTATAGCCCATGCCAGGTGAGTGGGTCCAAGGTCTCCAGAATTGTGGTTTGGGCTGTAATAGTAGCATTATTGACGTTGAGTAAAGTTAAAACTGAGATTTGGTGACATGCGGTTTATGGTGCCACACAGTTACTGCATTCTTGGTGAGTTTCTCATATGTGATGTATGTGATGGATCTTACTAAATAGTCTTGGCTATAGTATCCTGTTGATAAGTGAGATTTATTGCAATTAGATTTAGTAAATGGTATCTTGATATATATATAAAAATACCATTTGTTCGCTAAATAGGCTGTAGGTTGCGTCACTTACCCATGTGAATTGTGTCATTTAGTCTTTGGGTTCCAATACTCGCTCTTGTTCTTCTACGTCTGCTCTGTGCCATCTTAAAGATACTGTTAATTAAATATGTTATAAGGTTGGCTGAGTATCATTGGTCTTTCATGTTTTGGTTAATGTAGGAGACCAATGAGGAAACTAATATTGCTTACCTTGATTGGCTTCTTATTAATTCTGTACTGATCAATAGTACCTTGTGGGCAGCCTTTTCTGGTGAAATGTTAGTCCCGTAGAAACGAGGGTGTATAGGTGAGTAAGTAGATATGTGTCTTAGTGAGCAGCATCTTTGGCAAAGGGTTATTCCCATTCGTGCCCGCTCTCTATACTCTTGCAGTGCTTGGTTAATGCATTGTAAAATCCAATGATAAAAACATGCTGGGTTTCAAATTGCAGGTGACCGCTCCTATCCCACGCTCAACTGATGCCACCATCCTGCTTACCTGAATAGGATTGACAAACATCCTTCGGGATTGACCCTGGGCACTGCGTGAGTAAATGGCACGCTGGCGCCTTTTTAGTTGTTTGTTTATATTGCAGAGCCTATGTGTGAAGTCACACTAACGTTACATGCCCTGTTAAGCCTGATAAATGGCTATTGTTCTGAATTAGGTAATTATCATTGTGAGTTGCTGGTTTGATATTAACGTTCATTCTACATGTAGTATCCATGGAGTATTGACGTCCTGAGTAGTCCTGTTTCATGTACAGCGCATCGGCGCATAGAGTCACAGCACATTTTTAATTATATAAATAGGATGGCTATTAATGCCAGATTCCCGTTGTTTGACCTAATACTATTCCAAGACAAAGCTCCCTATTTTCTGTATTGAGGCACAACGGCCCATAGCTTCACGACTGATTTATTACATAACCTGGAGAGCTGTCAGTGTCATACTTGTTATATTGCGTCTACTCCCATGTTTAGGACAATGCTCCCTATTTTGTTCATTGTGTAGTGTAGGTTGCTAATAGTAGGCGTAACTCCTTTTAAGCCTGATAGATGGCTTTTGTTATGAATGTTAGTAATTACCACTATCTGTTGATAAGGTGGATGGTTGCATCCAAGTAAATGGGGGCTAACCTATGAAAAATCTCACTTATGTTATGGTTATCTGATATTTAGCTTGCATATCGTTGTTTGTCGAAACCTGGCAATAGTTAATAGGGTGCCCCACTCAGACTTCACACTGTGATAACTTAGTTGTCAATATTGCCATAACTTAATCCAATATCTTGATATTTACAAGAAGACATTCATTTCATGCTCGGTATTTTGAGTCCTTGTCCACACCGTAAATAACATATACATTTTGGCTCCATTTGTCGCAGTTTTAATTTCAAATTCCCTCCTCTTTGCCATCTTTGGCCCTCATAAGACCTATGACTCTTATATCATTCTTATCCGCCATCTGATGGCATTCCTGCCAATGGGCTGCCAGTGGCAACTTATGGTATTGACTATTTAGACTAGCCATGTGTTCTCTGATTCTAATTCGTAATTGCCTGATGGTACTTCCCACATACAATTGTTTGCATACACAAATGATAGCATATACCACAAAAGTCATTCTACAGTTGACGAAATCTCTGATCTTAAACTTCGTGCCCTCTTTGTCAGTGTATTCTCAACAGTCCTTATATGGATACCTGCACATGCTGCAGGTAGCACATTTGGGTAAGCCTGTCACAGTTCTTAGTCACTTGTTAGACTGATGTCTAGAAATGATGGGCAGAGCTTGTTTCTAATAGGAGTTGCTCTAGTGAACACATATTTGATTTTTTTGTCCAAATAGGGACATAGGTCAGAGTCCATTGGTAGAATATTCCAATGCTTTTGCACTATTTTGTAGAGTATGTGTGCATCTTTCGAATATTGGGTTATAATATCAATATTCCTCTTGGTTTTATCCACTTTCGGAGTAGTCTTTATCATGGTCGATCTGTCCTGTTGTTTGATTTTAGGTTGTGATTTATTAACAGCATTGATTGGGTAACCTTTTCCTTAAAATCTTTTGGTCAACAGGTTGCATTCTTTTGTGAAATTGAATTTTTTGCTACAATTACGGCATGCTGGGTAGAACTCACCAGGCGGTATGTTGTTAATAGATGCCTTGCGATGGCAGCTTCCTGCATGCAAGGTGGAATTGACCTCTGCGGTCTTACGAAATGTCTCAGTTTCTATTTTACCTTCGGATCTGTAAATCTGAAAGTCAAGGAAGTCTATGTTGGTGTTGTCACAGTGACCAGTTAATGGAATGTCAAACATGTTACCATTCAAGTATTGTATGTACTTATCAATATATTCAGTTGAGCCATGCCATATAGCAAGAATATCATCAACATAGCGTCTCCACATAATGATGTTGTTCACAAACTCTTTGTTGTTCAAGGCGTGTGCCTGTTCATAATGAACCATGAAGAGATTAGCTAAGGAAAGGATGTTTTTTGCCCCCATGGCCACACCCTTAGTTTGGACATAGTATGTGTCTGCAAATAGAAAAACATTGTTCTCAAGTGTAAATCTGAGAAACATCTTGAGCATTGAAAAATGCAGGCAATAGGACGCTGAGAATTCTCGATAGTTATAGTCAATTGCTTTTATCGCCAAATCATGATTGATAGATGTATATAAAGCTGTCACATCCATTGTTGCTAGAAGATATCCTTTCCGCAATTCTACATCAGACAGTAGCTGTAACACCTGCGAGCTGTCCCGGATATATGTATTGGTTGTGTTGAGCTATACCTTCATAGTGCGCCGAAAAATAATGGAATAGGCAAGTAGTTATGATCAGAGTTATAAATTCCTTTTATTTTTGTGATATTAGAGCCTTTGTGGATGACACGTGTTTCGGCAGAGCTGCCTTTTTCAAATCCAGGCTATATGGTTAGCTCATAGGTCACTGCATAATGCATGAAGAAGCTGATGTTCACAGGCATGAATATACGGAGGACTTCTTTGTCCAGGAGGGATTCATCCCTGTGAACATCCGCTACGAAGGTATAGCTCAACACAACCAATACATATTGTCACATACGGAGTGGAGGGGCTCTAAGTCTCCGTAGTAGCTAAACTTGGTGCGACGCAAGATCTCTAACGTCACCTTAACTCTCAAGGACAAATCCTTCTAATTCAACGGGGCGCGTAGGTACATCAACAGGTGTTATCACAAACAGTCCCTTACTAGCAATGCAATATCTGTCCCGGATATAGGATGGGAGTGCTGATACATGGTCTTTGATCGCATTGTCAATATATTTTGACAAACACTCTGTCGCCCACCCTATCCCACTCTTGATAGGGCGGACCTCTGGAAGTATATAAAAATGTTTATGTTTTTTTACATAAGAAATACAAAGTCGGCATGGTTAGCTAAGTTGAACTCAGGAAACCCTTCTCATCATCTGTCAGAAGTCCCTTAGCATGTCAGGGAGTATCAGGGAGTGTCTGTTACGCTCACCTGGTCTCCACAGGGGCGTCGCACGAAGCTGAGCGATGAATGTCTGCACGTGCGTCGCACGAAGCTGAGTGATGAATGCCTGCACGGGTCTTCTGTCTCACTAATTCTTCACAGGGGGGTGTTTGCCTAAATATTAAAACGAGATGTTAACCAGTTGTGAGGGGAGGACTAGACTCCCACCTCCCGTAACCTCCTAGTGCCCCTCTCTGCTTATGCCTCACCTTAGGTGTGTTAATGGCGGATTCTCTGTCCTGCGACTGAATGCAGGGGCGCGTTAATGTTCAAGCCTCTCTTCTGGATCTAGTTGTGTAACTGATCCTGCGGGCTGTAGTGGAGTCCTGAACAACTGTGACTCTGTAGGTAAGTCTCTATGCCAATAAATTCTTGGTATAGTTTTTGCTTAAATGTTCTTAGGTGCCGATGTTCTCACTATTGTGCTTATTCCTTTACAAGTCTGGTTTTGAGGGGTGCTAGATGAAGGATTGCCTTCTCCCCACGACGCTCAGCAGAATCCCTGCAGGTGAGTATTAGCGCGAGAGCACGGTGTTGAAATGTATTAGAAAATGGTTATTTTTCCTTGCGCGACTAACCTAACGTTTTTCTTTCCTGTTCGGCAGGTGCGGTGTGACTCCAGAGCGGCGATTGCATGAACCGCTTCGATGGAATACAGGAAGAGTGCAGCCTTCGGGTGAGTATTGGCTCTCTATGCGTGTGTTTCCTTTCTGCAGATGCGACGATTCC
Organism: Ambystoma mexicanum; assembly: GCF_040938575.1. Taxonomy (NCBI): domain Eukaryota; kingdom Metazoa; phylum Chordata; class Amphibia; order Caudata; family Ambystomatidae; genus Ambystoma; species Ambystoma mexicanum. The sequence continues at coordinate 1,321,765,799 of NC_090922.1, read as the reverse complement.
TGAGAGCGGCAGAAGGGAAGGCCTTTTGGATGGACTGCTTCTCAGGTAAGGACTCAACCGCTGTTCTTGTTCTTGTTCTCTCTTCCTTTCCTCTCTCAGCAAGTGCTGATGGTTCGTGGTTCCCAAGGCGGCATGGCTGAAGACCGGATAAACTGGAGCTAAGCAGACACGGTGAGCGTTACGATGCAGGAGTGCAGAATAATGCGAAGCGTGTTCTGTCCTTACGGTGTGGTTTATATAGCCTTGCACAAGTAGTCCCAGGTAAAGTAGTCTTTCCAGCCACACCCGAAGCTAGACTGTATGGCTCAGTTCTTTCAGGCTGGGCTATGTGTGTTTCCATGCTCCCTGCAACCTGTCTTACAAGATGGAATAATATGAGCCTGGCGCCAACGGCGCCAGGATTGACTCCAGGAAGTCCTAAGGAAACCTTTTGGGGCCTTAAAGGTCCCCATGGGTGCCAGCAACTGGGGTCGGCTGGTCTGCTCCTGACGTCTGAGGGCATATACCATGACAGTGACGATTTGGTACAATGGTTTTGTTAGGGTTCTTGGTTAATTTTCTATAGCATCCTGGAGTGCCCAGGTGTGGCATGCCCATACTGACGTAGTCTTGTGTATTCATGACTACAGCATTCCCCCCTTGTCTGCCTCTTTAATCACTAGCAAGCAAGACTCTCTAATGCTGTTTGTTCTTATTTACTCAGGTTGCCCCTGATTCTTTTTTCTTTTTGCATTTTCATCTAAATGTAGATATATATCATTAGTGACAGTGTGGTGAAATGTCCAATCATACTCTTGTTGGACAATTGTGGAGTACATTTTGATTTTTGTTTGCGTTCATGCAATGTGAAATGCCTTGCATGTTCCTCTAGATCTGTGCTAATATGATCTGTGCTAATATCTTCCTGCAGGAGATTATTCTCTGGTTCTAGCAACATTAGTAGATGTTTATTTTCTATGTCCCCTATTGTAAGTAAGCTTAAATGGTCTTGTTCAGGTTTTGGTATAAATGTTTTGACCTGAGATGCAAAATATTTCTTCAACATCAATTTCCTGATGAATTTGAAAATATCTATCTGAAAATGAGTGTAGTCAGTTCCTATAGTAGGGGCAAATGATAGTCCCTTGTTCAAGACTTCCTCCTCTGCCTTTGTGAGCTCCCTTTCAGATAGATTGACCACCAAGTTGTTAGTGATCATTTCCCTAGTTGTTTCTTGGAACGTGATCTTGTCAGTATGCCTGTTGGACTCATGTCCTCGTTTGAACTTTCTCCTGCCCCCCTCCTGCCCCTGATATGGTGCTCCATGTTGCAGTATTTTGTGCAACTGGACCTTGGAACCTTACTTGCTTGGTATTGCGCTGTGTCCCTTTTCGGTACCGTTGTGTCGGTTCTAAATAAAACTCCCCTGTATCTTGTCTGTCTCCTTACTTGTTGTGGGTCCTCCCGTGTTAGTGGTGTTGTCTCCATCTGATGCTATATCTAAGCTGCCTGATGATGTGTTTGGCGTACACTCTTTTGATTTTTTATGAACAGCATTGAATTTGGTCTGAAAGTTGTATACTCGATAATCTCGATAATCTTGATAATCTCGTTCATCCCGAAAGTTTTAACTAAATTTACGTAGTTTGACTTCATCCTGGTATATTCTCAAAATCGCATACATTTTACCATCATTTTTCTCTTTGGTAGCCTTGGGGCTCATCATATCCGCAATCTCTTGTTTGGCCTTTTCTATTTGCTCTTGTACCCGTGTATGTTATCTGGTGGCGTGCTCTACCAAAAGCTCCATCATAACCTTTGAGCTTTGGTCTAGAGTTCCGTCCCATTTATCAGCTAAATCCGGATCCTCCTTGTTGACAAAGTTAGGGAAGATAAGGATTCTAAGGCCCCTCAGGATTTTCCCATTTTCCAAGTAGTTGGTGAGTGAAGTTTGTTCCCAGTATTTGTTTATTTCCTTCTTAGAAAGTCATTCTAATCTGATGAATTTATGTCTAAGGGTCTCTGTGGTATTATGGCTACTTTTTAAATCATTACTAGTGCTCCCCCTGGGTGCAAATAGAGCAGCTTGATCCTCGCCTCTATTCAATATATAATCTGCCATAGTGGCATACGTATGGTTTATGCAAATAGATTTAAATTGCATTGGGTTACAACAGTTTATTGGTGTGCTTGGCCGTTAAATGTGATTAGTTGACTAGCTGCGTCCCCCGCACTGGGAGGGATTCCCATAAACCTCTCATTGTAAAAAGTTCATCTGGTAATATTGTGCTGGAGATTCGGGCTTTGCCAAAGGAAATGTGTTTCCCTACATAAAGCATTCATTTACAAAGTCAATTTATTTGTGCTCTTGCTTTATTTTCTTATTGGCAGCCGATATGCATTTCGACACAGAGTGGTTACAAGGTCTCCATAATTGTGGTTTGGGGTGTAATAGTAGCATTATTGATGTTGAGTAAAGTTAAAACTGAGATTTGGTGACATGCGGTCTATGGTGCCACCCAGATACTGCATTCTTGGTGAGTTTCTCTTATGTAATGTATATAATGGATCTTACCAAATAGTCTTGAGTATAGTATCCTGTTAATAAGTGAGATTCATTGCAATTAGATTTAGAAAATGGTATCTTGAATTATATATAAAAATATAATTGGTTCACAAAATAGATTGTAGGTTGGGTCACTTACCCATGTAAATTGTGTCATTTAGTCTGTGGTATCCAATATTCTCCCTTGTTCTTCTACTTGTTTCTTTCTGTTATGTGCCATCACACAGATACTGTAAGTTAAATATGTAATAAGGTTGGCTGAGTATCATTGGTCTTTCATGTTTTGGTTAGTGTAGGAGACCAATGAGGAAACTAATATTGCTTTCCTTCATTGGCTTCTTAATCCATTCTGTACTAATCAATAGTTCCTCGCAGGTAGCTTTTTCTGGAGAAATTGTAGTCCAGTAGAAATGAGTGTGAGGTTCATGGGAGGTTCATGGGAGTGTGTGGCCCGGGAGCTGAGGAGCCGTGGTACCAAACCGACACTAAAAGGTGAGCCATGCAGGAAGTCTACCCCTTTTTCTGGTGTTCAAAGTGCTCGTTCTCCTGGGGTGAGAAGCCAACCCAGAAGTGCCTAAGGGGAAGGATGTGGAACACTGATGCGGAGAACAGAAGGTCGAGAGATCTGAGCTGCAGAAATTTCAAAGAAGCAACTAGTGAGTTTCTATGAGTGAGGAAACCCGGTATGCAAGTGTTTGAACTTACGCATAGGATTACTTTGTACCGGAGTGGTCGCATGCATGATAAAACACATTTTCAAAGGTCTACGATCAGAATCCTCATTCACTATTGAACAATTGCGAATACTTTGTAACGGAGTGGTCGCATGTACATGAAGGCACATTTTTTAAAATATCAGAATGGTGTGTGGAGGGCACGTTATAAAGGCAATCTACAAAGATATAGAACAACAAAATGAATGTAATGAAACCTTTAACAATGATTGAATTCCGAACAGATTTCAAAGCTTAACAAACAAATTTTCATATTTATTGAATACTGAACTGAAAGAAAATTCAATAAATAAACTGAACTGTTAGGTATGAAGACTACAAATTAATGCAGCTTTAAAATCCCCATGACTCAAGCGCAAAAGTGAAAAGCAACTTTAAATACAAGTAAAATTCATACAACCTGAATCTACAAGACCATAAACTTTGAACCAAAGAAACTTTAACAATACAAATAAACCTAATACATAGGGAACTCCAAGGTGAATGAAACTGTTGGAAATTATCTTTGCCAAGTCAAACACAGAAAAGTACACTGAACAACAGAGTGGGAGAAATTGTAAATGATACAATATACTTGGAAATCTGAATGAACTGCCACTTTCAGTCAAGACATTTTTGTTCAATGATCCACCATATACAGAGGACGCAAGTGTGGCACAAAACGTAAAGAAAACGAAAAATATCATTATAACATTGAAAGTGAATCTTGGGGAATGGAACGCTGGGGTTTAACCTGCTTATTGACATGAGGACAAAGTCCCAAGATATTTTGTGTTTGGAACTGTGTTTTTCAACTTGGGGAAGGGAATCCTGAGTATTGGTTAACTCTATATCATCCTGAATCTAAGGCAATCCTGAGACTTTAACTGGAACAGTTTTATAATTGGGGAAGGGAGCTGAAAGAAATCTGAGAGCTGAGCAAAGCTCCTCGTTGAACACTGATTTGTTGTTTGCTGATATCCCTACACATTGTATAGATTAGTTGTGAGGGCAAGTATAGGTTTTGGACACAGACAGATTCCTAAATTGAACTATTTGACTTTGACTTTCCTTAGTTTTGGTAGGTAAATCCCAGCATAGTATAGAGCAGTGGCGGCTGGTGAGTTTGAAAGCTGATGGGGCGTAAATTTCCTAGGGCAAATTTAGTAGGGAGCACGCGCTGCTCGCGACTCCAACCCTCCCATGGAGGGTGCTGGGGGGTTCTCCCCCAGAGAAATTTTGGAAAAATGGCCTACAAAATCTGCAATTTGCTGTCCAAAAATCCCACCGAAATATGAATAAAGCATTTAGTTTTACATATTAATGGTGCTACACTATTCTTACGTGTGCAAGTGTGATGTTGTATTTTACAGCAGCTTGTATTGAGAATAGCTGGTACTATGGTGTATGCATAAATAAATTCATTATATAGTCAGTAATGATGGAAACATGTTTGTCATGCTGTTACTGGCATTCACATGCGTTCATCTTCTTACGAAGGTGAGATTTTAGGCATTTTCTGAAAGGGGGAAACTAAGCAAAAATATTACTTTAGTTTTTAACCACTTAATTCATGCGACATTTATCCTACCTCTAATGGCTGTCTGCCTCGCTGAGTTGCCATTGCTTCAGTTGCTCAAAGTTGCAACACGTGGAATGCACAGGTCTCAGAAATAGCACTTACATATTGCTTGGAGAAAAATGCAACAGAAATAGTTTACTAAGTTTATTATGTTGAGTGCTTTATTATCAACGAACAACCATAACATCAAAACATACTTCACATTTCTCACTGTTCTGTCAAATAGATCACTGCAACCTTACACAAAATCCTAACATATATAAGGACATTGAAACAAAGAATTCAAGGTAACCCACAAAATAACTGCAAATAGCTTGTTGCAACAGAACATCCACTGATCAATCATTTTGAAAGTTTGTACACAAATTGTGCACGTCTATTTTTCAGAGAGGCAAATTTATCAATAGTCTGTGTATTGAAGTCAGGGATCTCTTGAATTAGTTGTTTTTCCATGGACAGCATGGCCAAAGCATTCAGACGATACTCAGTCATTGTGTTTCTCAAGAATGTTTTAACTCGCTTCAGGGTGGAGAAACAGCGCTCAGACTCAGCTGTTGTCATGGGTGTAGTAATCAGAATTTTTAATAACTGCATTGTCTCACTAAATGCTTCTCGAGATTGTTTTCAATGGACAATTTTAATAAAGAAATTGCCCCACTTGAATTACAGAATTCTGGTCTCTCATAAACAATTGAAAGCTCAGTGTGCAGTCTTTCCTTGTTTAACATGGAGTACGCTTGGACAGTTGCATTCAGTGCATCATTGGAAAAAGACTGTCCATGTGTTTGAAATAGGTCACTCTGCAACAATTTGGCCTTCTCTTTCAGAGTTCGAATGAATCCCTGGGCCTCATGCACAGTAACCCCCTCAAAATCAGTCCGTCTTTCAATAATGATCTCAAAGCATGTACAGAGTGCTTCCCTGTGCTGATATATGGCTTCTACTATCCGAATATGGTAGCTCCAGCGAGTGCGAGATGGTTTTGGAAGTCTTTGATCTGATACCTCATCTAGAACTACGGTTCTTTTTGGAGAACGACAAAAAAATGTACAGAAGCCACAGATATCACAAAAGAAATCTCAAGCTTCTGAGATTTTTGAAACAGTCTGTTCAATGATGAGGTTAAGCTAGTGTGCATAGCAATGTACATAATGTGCATTTGGATACACTTCAGCTACTTTCTTTTGGACTCCACCAGACACCCCCCTCATTACACTCGCACCATCATATGTTTGCGCAATTACTTTTTTTTGTGGCAATCTTCAGGGAATACTTTGTCCAATTTTTCCGTTATGGCAGTAGCAATGGTCTGCGCACTAGAGTCTTTCAGATGAGGCGAATCCATAAAACCTTTCAACAATTCTGTATCGTTCATCAATGGAGCAATAGACTAGCACAGACTGACTCTTAGTGTAAACATCAGTTGTATCATCTGCCTGAATAGCCACATAATCTGTGCATTTTAACTGCTCTACAATGATCTCTCTGGTGACCGTGAGCATGCAGTCCAGCAGTTCATTCTGAATTGTTTTTGAAGTGCCCTTGAATACTGTTGTATTTTTTAAGTGTAGTTCCATTGCACTGTCTATGCTGGATACAAAATCCACCAGGCCTGTAAATACACCAGGATTTAAAGAGTCTTCAGTTTCATCATGGCCACATAAAGCCAATTCAAACGCACCACAAAAACACACACGGTTGATTAACTTTGGCAAGATGTATCGGTTTTTATCCACATCCTCATTATGCCTCATCACACTCCGGCGATAGGCATCATCCAACTGTGTTGCAATGTTTACACTTCCCAACATGCACTGCTTTAATATATTCTCAATATGAGATTTGCACGATTCATGTCTCTTGCTTTTTTCTGACAAATGCTTTAAGTTGGTGACTCCTGTTTTTGTCCAGGCCGTTTCACCTCCAAACAGCAGGCAAGGGAAGCAGAACAAAGACCGCTTAGCAATGCTAACAGTGAGCCATGTCTTCTTTTCATACCACACCATGGAAAATGTGCGTGTGTAAGCCTTTCCCCTTTCTTTTGCGGACTGTTCAATTTTTACATCTGGCCAATCAGGCCCTAGCCTTTTCACCTCCAGTTTTTCACTGTGTGCGAATCCGGAAAATGGTTTTGAGAGTAATTGGTCCACTGAATTCATTTTGGGCAACAGTGACACCTGTTAATAAGCAAAATGATTATGTACATGTATATGGGATCATGTAGACATTGTTAGGTATGCTCTTCAATAACACATAAGTATAATTAGTCGGTACTAGACACAGATAGCATCTGAAATTATACACAACTCTGCTGTACTTATCAACCAGTACAGTTGAGTATAATTGCTGATGTTATCTATGCATGCGTTAACATACATGCCCATTAGCAAATGTGACACCAGCCACACAATACGTATTGCAACTTGTTTGGCAAATGAGTACTTATGTAAGAAATGAGGCATGTTTGTTCTGTTAATACTGTTCTAAAAAAAACATTGTTTACAATGTAGGGAGATATTTCTGACTGCATCACACAACCCCAACCCCTCCCAAGCACTGTGGGAGCAATGCTGAATATTAGAAAGAAGGTATTCTGATGTTTGAAAGACTGTGGGATTTTTCAGTGGTAAAACAAATTACTGTATACCATTCAACTGGAAGATAGCAGGACATCATGAGGTAAGTGGGAACCACCACCCAATCCTATCCTTCGAAAAACAGTTTCCAAATGGACAGGTTTGCTTCCGTTGAACCATAAGCAGGCCTTTTTGCATTATATGTAGGACTTTCCATTTTCACCTGTCACCCTCTCAGCTAGTCATACATGCCATTCTGTAGTCTGTACTGTTCATCAGATTTTCCCCCACCTCATTGATCCCCACAAACATGGGCTTCTTTTAAAAAAAAATGTAAACAATATAGCTGTGTGCCTTCTTTACTATAGATGCACACAAACAGAGTTGGAGGGCCCTGAGCACCAAACCCTACAAAAGACTCATGCTAGCTTACCTCATTCTGGAGAATGGTCACTGCAATGAACTCCTTCTCAAGCTATGGGAAATCCAAATCCCGGAAGGTGCAATGTGAAGGTTGAAGTCCAATGTTTTTAGTCACAATTACCCTGGACTGGTTGGATTTGTTCATGTATGGTGTTGCTGATGGTCTGTAAAGAGAAAGCGAGAGACTGATCTGAGAAAGGGCAACATAGGTTCAGAGCAGTATTAAAATGGTTTTCACACATGAAGGAGAGAGAGTTAACTGCTTGTAACATTGAAGCTGCAGCAGAATTATCATTAGTACAATGTGTAAAGAAAGTACCAGCAACTACCACCATGTGCCAGTCATCAGTTGTATAACGCTGCAATATATACATTTTTGTGCCCTTCAGGCACCCAATTTATAAGCATTCTGCGTGGCCTTTGCTGAAGTCCGGTTAAAAACAGCATGGTCAAAGCCACTGAGGTCCTGTTCAAACACAAGCATTGACAAAGCCAACATTTTGGCCTTGTGCATACGGTGTAAGCTACTGCCAGGCACTGCTATTAGATGCCCAGGAACTTGCACCATGTTTCTGCTTCTACAACAACGGGTAGTTAATTCTGCTACAGCTGTGCCTGGCAAGTGCCTTTCCCATGCTTACACAAAAGCCCAAACTGTTGGCATTGCCATTGCTTTTTCCTCATAGCAGGGGATGCGCACCAGTTTTGTATGCATGTGCATCGCTCACTGTAGTCAGCAATTCAGTGGTAACGCCTCCCTTTTCCTGGTGATGCATATACGTTTCTTGTATTTGCGCATGTGTGTTGCTAGATCATGATAGGTTTCTTGGCAAGATACCAAAATATCCCTAAACATCAGAGAGAGCCGGTATTGTAGTCAGTAGAGTGACGATGCGCAACACTTTCATGCAGTACATGCCAGCAAGTACAGTCTTAACTAAAGAAACATAACCATTGCTTATACTTTTTATCACATGGTGGCACCCACGTTCTTTTCTCCTTCTGGTAACAGAGCACAGCCTGCCGCTGCTGGATGCCCTGCACAGAGCAATGGATCACAACTTCCCAGCTGTTTGTTGTCCGGCAGCCAGGGGTTGCCTGGAAGCTCTGGTGCACTTGCCAGTTGTAGTTGCCACTTAGCGCACCATGGAGTCAGATGGAGAGGGTGAAAACGTGGAGGTAGGAAGAATGCCCCATCCACAGGCTGCCCTGCGCCCCCCTAACAGAATTTGATGTAGAGGACCCCTTGGACTCTAGGGGGCCCACACTGGACATTATGGGTCGAACACTTACACCTGTACTTACTTCCCAGGAAGGGTTAAGATGCACAGAGCAGCAGTGGGATTTCTGTTGTTCAAAACCCCGTAAAACCTACCCACCGCACCCTAACTCTAAATTAAATTGCATGTATGACTAATGCGCTCACACAGGCAAGATCAAGCAGTGAAAAAATATTGATATGGAGTATGGCCGCTCTTAGCCGCTTTGGAGGCCTGCCACTGCAGGTGCAAGACGGTCATGAGGTTTGCAGCCCCGCAGCTTCCAGTTTTGGCATTTTGAAACCAACGCCTCTTCCTGCAGTTTGCTCTGACTGAGGCCATACAGTCGAACAAGAGATAAGGCCCATTGGCTGTGGAGCAGGAGCGGGACCCTATTGAAACGCTGGTTAAATAAATGGGCGAGTTGCTTTGTAATTTAAGTCAGTCATCTTCTACAGTCACGCATAATGGCTACTGATCTTCTAATGCTGTAAATAACAAATACATTATGGGGCATGGCACTGAGGGAGCATTAACTATTTCGGGGGAAATGCTGATCTTGGGGTCCCTGAAGCGCCAGTGTGGGACGCTATGAAAGTGGTCACTAGGGGGGGGATGTATAGCTCACACTGCAGTTTCTTAAAAAGGCATAGAACTTATTGGGGAGACTCTTGAGGGGGCAGTTCGCGATGCGGAATCTAGCCACAAGCAATCTGACCAACCAGGATAATAGCTCCCGAAGGTAACAGTCGCACACATGGAGTCACCAACAGTTCCCCAGACACCATGTGAGAGGACATGGGGCAGGTAACAACTCGAGCCAACAATAAACTTGGCCGTGGTCAGTTGCAGCCTTCCAGGGATGTTTGGTACCCCAAACCTGGAACCCCACCATACTCTTCCATTATAGTTGCCCGTGCACGGGGTCCACTCCTTCCCATCCCCTATCCCAGTACATGAGCCAAATTTGGGTGTGTGGATCCCAAAGTCCTGCACTGCAATGCGTGGTTGTGGAGGTTCTCTTTTCTCCTTTAAGAGCTCCCTGCACTATGGAACACCGGGCACGCACCTGCAATACCTGCCCAGGCCACTGTCAACCCATTGGTCAGCCCTCCCTACATGGATTTCACCCACACAGACACTCAGTCCAGCGCCACCAACTAAAGACGAAATATTTTGCTGAATACAGTACGAGATGTGCTTTCGCAGGCCAATATTGACTGCTTTACCAGCAGTTAGGTTGCACTCGTAGACATGCATGCCATCAAACATTCCTGCAGTTACACCAAATCGCTTTTCTACAGCCATTCCGAATCATCCACGGGTGACCAGCCGAAGCATTTAGGGGTCAAGCAGCACAATACAATACAATACACAAACCTGCGGTTCGGGTCCGGGTGGCTCTGTTGCGACTTGAAACACTGGTGGCGCATTATAAATAACCCATCAATATCCACCAGGGGGTGGAAGCAACAGCAATCTGATTGCGTCTAGATCTCATTCACCCTGTGCCAAGATGCAAGAGGGATTGAAACACAAATGAAGCCTATTGCCTCAGGATCTTTAGGGAGGCCAAATCAAACCATTATAGTCTCTAAAGCTCTGGTAAGAGGAGAGAATTCTGCATTAGCTCCTCAGCTTCTCAGGATCAGGGGCTGGAATTATGGACGAAAGTCCACGTTCGGATGCTGCTGGCTGGTGCCTCACTCCCAGAGGCGTCCCTTGTTAGCTTGCCCCTAGAAGCCCACTCTCCTTCCCTGGTGCCTCTCGCTGCCCACTGCTCTCTTCCCCCAACACCTCCACAGCTGCTCTCTACACCAGTCTCGGCCTCCTGCCTCTCGATGGCACTTACGCTCTTCACTGGCGCTTAACACCCAGAAGGAGTTCCCCTGGTGTGCTAATAGAAATGGAACCACCCTCCTTGGGTGGCAACATCATATGCCCAACGTTAATAGTTTGGGCCATGAGCCTTCACTACCCGAAAAACGATGGTAGTACTAGTATTGCTCAATTCAAACATTGTCACATAAATATGCAAAAGGATTTTGTGGTCGTGTAAAAGCAGTAAAGTTTTGGTCTTTGACGGTCAGGCTTTCCAATGTCATGAAGATATATATTCTAATTCGGCCAGCTGAGCTCACGTTTTGCTTCCAAAGTGGAAGATTTGAAAAACTGTGTCCACCGACCCCACCCCACCCGCTCTCCCCCCCGCCGGTATCCACGGTTTGTATAGCCCACATAACCTCCCCTTAGATGGTGAGCACAACAAATTTCTGTGCCGTCTGTTCAGCTGCAGTTTAGGTATAGAAGTGTACGGGGAAGAACAAAGGTTCAATCTTCACGCTAGTGGTTAGGCTGTTGCAGTGAACTAAGCCAAGGAGACGCTTCCCTAACTCCCGCAATTATTCATAGACATTCGCAGCCGCGTCCTGCAACCACATGATGCTAGGCCTTGCCACCACTCCCACCAGCCGTGCCGGGCCTCGCCCTCTCCCTCGCGCTGCCAGGTCTTGTGCCATTTTATATTTTCAGCATTTTTTGTCGAAAAATGCCGAAAATATAAAACGGCACATTTTGCAGATTCTAGTATGTACGCGGGCAGCAGCAGCACCATGCCTGCCTGAGCCTTGCGGGCCGTTCCGTGGCCCAAGGCTCTTGGGCCACGGCACAGACCGGGGGTAAAGAAAGGCCCAGGCGGCCCCCGTCTTGGAGGTAGCGGGCGGCCCGCTACCACCAAGGCCCCGGCCCCAGGGGAGTGGGAGTGGGACAGACACAAGGCCCCACGGCAGTCAGCAACACTGAAAGACGTGTAGGCCCTGGCCTACATGTTGTTCAGTGCTGACTGGGGCCATGGACTAGTGTTACACTCCCAACTCCCAGGGCCCAACAAACAACATTCTGGGTAGTACTTATCGCGGCGCCGAAGCTCATGGTGGACCAGGCCGTCTCTGGAAACTGGAAAGGGCAGCAGCTCAGCAGTAATCTTGACTCGTCGTGTCGTCCTCAAGAAAGAGAGTGTGAAGGTGGCGCAGGCGCACACCCTGTATCAGTGATCTGAATAGATAAAGTAATGTCATTGGCTGTTTGCCAGCCAATGCAAGGGTTGTCATTGGCTGGCAAACAGACATTACTGTATCCATGCAGGGGAGGGAGTCAATTTCATTTCCTTAGTGCGCTGTTTTTGCACATTTTATACTGGCAGGGCCACCCCTGAAGCGCCCCGCCAGCCTGCCAATTAAAGGGCCTTAAGTAGAGTGCGTGGAGCTAAAAGCTCCACGCACTCTACTATTGAAAAAAGAAGAGTAAATTGGGACGCGCCCCGCTGTGAAAGCCGGGCCGGCCCTTATTGTACATACACACTGTGGTATGTTGCCTTGCCACAGCGCCACAGCGCTGTTGGCAAAGGAAATGCAGCTTCTGCAAGCTAAAAGAGATTCAATCAGAACTTCTCTGAATGAATCTCCTTTAGCTTTTCTCTTTCCTTTCTGGGAGGGCGGCGCCCGGCATCCCTATGATAGCAGCCGCCACTAGAGCAAGATAGACCTTTTTCCAACCTAACTTTTAAGTCAATAAAGTTTTACTGTCAATTCAGAATCTTTTGTCTGTGGTTTAATCCAAGATGCCTTCACAGTAGGAAGGTTGGGGTTGAGAGAATGGGACATTAAGGGTGAGAGAGTGTGGGCATGGTGGGTTGGGTTGAGAGTGGGGGTAAAGAGAGTGGGCATAGGGATGGTTGGGGGCAGAGAGAGTTGGGTTGAGGTGGCTAAGTGGGGGGTGGAGAGAGAATACGGGGTGGGCATGGAGAGAGTAGGGGGTGGGGTGGCTGAGTGGTGGCTGTTGGTTTGGGGCTGGAGACATGAACAACAAAGCAGCCTCGGGAGGATTTGTTAAATGTAGACCAAAATAGCCCAAACATAACCCAACCAGCACTTGTAATAGCGGTGGGGTGGGTTAGGGTAGATAGAGTGGGCTGGAGGTAGAGAGAGTGGGCGTGGGTTGGGTGGGCTTTAGTATAGAGGCAGCCTCTGAAGGAATAAAAAAATAATTGCTGCTGAAAGTAGTCCAAAAATATCCCAATTGTACATGAAATAGCCCAAAATAGCCCAATAAGGCAAATCACTATGCAGCTGAGAAATGAAAAGCCCGCCAACTTCCTTCTTACAAAACTGTTGATTGGAGGAAATCTATTTAGGGAGATCCTCATTGGGTAGAACGGCAGAAATATTTGGAAAAATACATTTTAGTGAGTTGGCCATGTCATGACGTTGCATTACTGGATGCTATGCCACCAGATATTCTCGTTTCAGAACCCTATTTCCCTCTCTCTTTTGTAAAAATGGTTTTAATGATTCGCCAAAAGAGACTGAATGGACCAACCCCCGCCTAATACAGTTAAATGCACAATCGTTTATCAAAATGATATACCCTTGGATATACAAAAGTACTAACATGGCCATCAATTTATGCAGAGTAGAGTGCCCAAAGGTATTAGCTGCTATGTCTGCCACAATATACACAACACAGCAACGTAACTGCAATATCCACTATAATGCACAGCCATTCACACCAGTAAATGTGTTATCTGCATAATATAAAGAATAGGGTCTCCCCGACAATTGTCCACTAACCATGCTAGTCACTTTAATATACTGTTGCACGTTAATATACCAATTTAGACAGTTGTACATGAGGACTGTCATTCTAACCATCAAATCCATAATATACAGAAAAGTCTACCCACAAGCGAACATACAGGCTGTCATGCCTACCTCAATACACAGAATAGTCTATTGACAGGCTTACTGGCCATCATGGCATGCAGGGGCGTTGCTAGGGGGGGGCTAAGGGGGCTAAAGCCCCTGATCTTTTGGCTGTAGCCCCGGATAGAATCTCAGGAGCTACAGCCAAAAGACTAGCTAGCCCCCAGTCCCAACAGTTCTGACATCAGCTTAGCCCCGGGTCTTTTCCAGACCTAGCAACTCCCCTGATGGCATGGCATAATCCTAACCAAAATGGTGCAATATGTTACAAGCTGACCATTAAACAGTGCTACCATGTAACAGATTCCTAACTTTAATGTAATGTAATTCGTTCTTTGTATAGCGCCTTTTACCATTAGTATGGTAACAACGCGCTGGAGGTTGAACGCCCTCGGGGGGAACCAGAGTCCAGGTATGGAAAGAATTTGAGGAAGTTCTAGTATGCATGTGTGCACATTGGCCGATATGAAGATATGAGCAGTGGACAGGTCCCTGCAAGCCACCCATGTTGAGCTGGCACGTGGATGGATGGTCATAAGTGGTCTAGAGAGGGTATGCGAGAGTGGGAGAGACATTATGTGGCAAGCTACTCATCAAAATTGTCTTGTGAATGGTAGCTGCATTCTTATGGCAGAGGTGTTGTGCGAGTTGTCTTCGAGTGGTGAATGATGGCAGATTTGTGAGTGCCTTCGGCTAGATTATCTATGCAAGAAGTGTGAGATGTTCAATACATTGTCTACATTGTACCAGTGACCTAGAAAGACGATATATGGATTCGGTGCATATGTTACCATCAACATTCTCATAGATGAAACATCTGGCTGCATTCTACATGCTTCTATATCCATATACAAACATTGGCTAACCTTAACTTTTTACAAGGGTTGTGAGTGGGTGATTCAGAAAGTTACATTGATTATGACACTGGATCCATACACTGATCACTTCATAGGTCTCAGCCGCAGTCATTGTCAATTGTGTGTGAGTGGTCATCCCATCCCACAAAGTAAATGCTGCATAGGCCTTGCTCCCCGTAAAGACTGGTAGGGGGTGTCTGTACTTCCGCTCTCTATATGGTAGAGGAGAGGCACAGAAGACCCCAGCCAAGATTCTCTATAAGGTAGCAATGGACGAGCAATCAATGCGTAGCTTCTCAGGAGGTGATTCAGGCTGGTTCTTAAGTACAGTGTAGTCCCCGAACCCCCACAAAGGAATGTCCACACACTGTATTACTGAAAACACAGTCTTTATATAATTAATATTCAAAGATATGTACACGATCACAACAACGCACTTTGTACTCGGAAGCCAAGAATGATAAATATATACAATTCTAAAGTGGTACCACTAATGTTATCAAATCTCATTAAAGTGCATCAACTGTACAGTTAAAATGTCACACAGATCCATAACGAGGAAACAAGCAATAGAGATAGGAAGGAACGCAAGATGGCTGAAACAGTAGGCAGAATACTGAACCCTACCACGAGGCACAGTTCTGAGTGGAGATCCCCCCACCTGGGTCACCTGTAAATAAGATATATCGCACAAGCCCAGTCCATATGTTCAATAGTCTCACTAAGGTTTTACCCCCCTAATGTACCTGGTGGAGTAGAGTTCTCCGACGATGCGTCGACCGATCCTTCTTGAGTGCCTCCCTTTAAGGCAGGAGTCACGGGTCGTCGAACGTCCGACGGTGAACAGGGTGAACTACGGCAGGGAAGTGGCAACTTCGTTCGTAGCGGTGCTCGTCGACGACAGAGCGTTGGCGTCCTGCAAGGAAGAGGCGTGCAGGGCACCTCGGTGCCGATAGTTCTGGACCGCAAAGAGATGATGAAGAACTGTGGCCCAGCAAGGGCGTCGAGTCGTCGGCGTCTCTGTGGTCTTTAGGTGGCAGGAAACCCACCAGTGGATGCTCCTCGGCGTGTCGACGGTCAGGCCTTCTCCAGCAGGAGACAAGTGGATGACGATGCAGACGAGAGCGTCCGATGATCAATTAAAGTTCTTAGGCAAACGGGAGCACGGCGGCTCCGGTCGGCGACGGCAGTCATCGACAGTAGCGGACAACAGTCCGAGGGCTTCTCTTTGAGATTCCGCAGCAGTCCCCGTATCGGGTCGGCAGCCTGTCGAAGGTCTGTCTACCAGGGAGCATTGGCAAAGATCAGCTGTGCACGATGTTCCCTCGTAGTTCGGGAAGAGGCGCCTTACCAGGTCCTCTCTGGGTCAGTCCTTGGAAACACAGCAGCCTTCAGATTGCCACAGAACTCCTCGTTCAGCGAGGGTTTCAAGGCCAAGCGTCAGTTACTCCAGTTACTCGTCGTAGTGGACTTCAGCTTCTGAACACGATTCCTAGCAGTGAGAGGTCCCCAGATATACTGTTGATCTCCCATTCATTCCCCTGGGTCACACTCAAGCATCCAATCACGACTACGGGCATTCATGCAGGCAGACAGCCAATCAGGCAAACAAGGTATTCAGGCCATTCACTTCTCTCCAGACACTCACAACAAGTTATGTGTATTGGGACAAGTACCGAGCCATTCAACACTCCAAGCTGCATTCATACCAGTTTCGGGCAGGGTTGTCTCAGTCATTGTGTCAACCACCAGATACTAGACAGCCACAACACAGAATGCATATTCGTCACACACTCTATTCACCCAGGTCCCACCCACAGGAGGTACCCACAACATACATCACTGGGAAGGCTTCAGCTAGTCTGGCCGGGCCTTCACAACAACACCATATATGGCATTTCCACCCAACAGCCAGTCAGGGGGAAGGGACAGAGTCAGGGCTTCCCAGGACTTTGGGAAAACAAGGTAATGGGTAATAGAAAGCAAGAGGCCACCGGGGCGGACATGTTTTCCATCAGGACTCAACTGATCCCAATGGCAGGGCCGGGGTATCCCAAAATGGAGGATACTCTGCACACCTTTCAAACTGAGCATGGAGCTGCCACCAGCCCCTACCCTGCTCTGCGGGCCACCCACAGGTGCCCAAAAACATACACTAGGGGCACAGGGTTGTACCCCCTCCCATGGGTGCCATAAGGGTATCCCACGGTCCGTTCACCAAACCAAAAGAGAGAAAGCTGCACCACCAGGAGTCCCACATGAACTCCTGTGCGGAAAACACAACAGAACACACGATAAAAAGCAGTAAAGGACAAGGATACAGAGGCCCTGTCCCTCCGATGCATTTCCAGCATCACAGTCACCCCCCCCCCCCAGACTGAGGTGGAGGGTGCCTAATCTCCCACGGGATAGACACCCTCATCCAGATGGTCAACATACCTTCTGGAAAGGCCATCTGCATTATCGTGACTCTTCCCTGGTCTGTGCTCTATGGTGAAGTCTAGCCCTTGCAGGCTAATGGACCACCTGAGCAGTTTCGGGTTCTCACCCTTCATCTGCATTTCAGTCCGCCATGAAATTGCGATAATACCCGGTGAGGCCCAAAAAGGCTCTCACCTGGGTTTGAGTAGTGGGAGTCTCCCAGTCCTGTACCTTACTGGGGAGAGGTTGGATTTGACCCCCTCCTACCTCATGACCAAGATACGTGACTTTCCCCTGAGCTATCTGGCACTTGGTGGCCTTGATAGTGAGGTTAGCCCTTTTTAAGGCCTGCAACACTCTACCCAGATGTGTCAAGTACTCTTCCCAAGTGGAACTGTAGACGGCAATGTCGACTAGATAAGCCACACAAAAGGCATCCAGCCCACTGAGAGCATGATTGACAAATCTCTGGAAGGTGGCAGGGGCATTCTTCAACCCAAAAGGCATGACCCTAAACTGGTAGATTCCCTCTGGTGTTGAAAATGCCGTCTTTTCCTTGGCAGGGTCCGTCAGAGCTATTTGCCAATAGCCTGAGGTGAGGTCAAAGGTGCTCACAAATTTGGCAGCACCTATGGTGTCCACAAGCTCATCAGCCCTGGGCAATGGGTGCGTGTCAGTTTTGGTGATGGCATTGACTCCTCGGTAGTCCACACAGAACCTACAATCCTTGGTACCTGCCTGGGAACTTGCCTTGGGGACAAGGACCACGGGACTGGACCAGGAACTGGTTGAGGGTTCAATAACACCCAGATCCAACATCTTGGCGACCTCAGCCTGGATGTGGTTCTTAACCGTATCTGACATTCGGTAGCTCCTGCTCTTGACAGGCACGCTGTCACCAGTGTCAATCTTGTGCTTACACCACAGTGTAAGGCCTGGCGTCAGCGAAAACAGAGAGGCATACTGCTGGAGCAAAGTCCTCCAGGCCCTCCGCTGCTCGGTTTTCAAATCTGGAGAGAGCTGCACTCCCTCCACTGAGCCATCCTGAGGGTTGCTATGCAGCAAATCAGGAAGGGGCTCACTCTCATCCTCTTCTTGCTCTGAAGCCAGCAAGAGACATGAGACTTCTGCTTGTCTGTGGAAAGGCTTGAGCCTATTGACATGGAATACCTGAGGGGCTACCCCTGGGATTCCCATGTCAACCAGATAGTTGACCTCGCCCATCTTGGAGATTATCCGGAAGGGTCCAGTCCATTTATCTGCCAATGCCCGAGGCTTGGTAGGCTCCATCACGAGGACCTCCTCTCCCGGAGTCCAATCCACTTGCGATGCTTTAAGGTCATGCCAGTATTTGTTCAATTCCTGGCTGGCCTTGAGATTCGCTGTTGCTTGACCCATCATTTGTGTCATCCTCCGCCTGAAGCCTAACACATAGTCCCCCACTTGCTTGGTGGGACCGGGAGGGGTGGCTTCCAAACCTTCTCTGATCAAGGCAAGGGCCCCCTCACGGGATGTCCAAAGAGTAACTCAAAGGGGCTGAAACCAACACCCTCTTGAGGTACCTCTCTGTAAGCAAACAGCAGGCATGGCAGGAGGGGATCCCATTTCCTCCTTAGGGGCTCTTCCAAAGCACCTAGCATTCCCTTGAGAGCTTTATTAAATCTCTCAACCAGACCATTGGTCTGGGGGTGGTAAGAAGTGGAGAACTTGTAGGTTACCCCGCACTCTTTCCACATGGTTTTCATGTAACTAGACATGAAGTTGGATCCTCGGTCAGAGACAACCTCCTTGGGGAATCCAACACGGGTGAAAATGCCCAGGAGAGCCTGGGCAACGACCTTGGCCGTAACAGTCCGAAGGGGTATAGCCTCGGGGTACCTGGTGGCATGATCTACCAAAACCAGGATGAACCGATGTCCACCGGTCGTGGGAGGGTCAAGGGGACCGACGATGTCGATGCCCACCCTCTCAAACGGTGTGCCAACCACTGGCAATGGCTGCAGTGGGGCAATGATACTGCCTCCAGTTTTGCCAGAAAACTGACAAGTTGGGCAGGTCCTGCAGTGGGACTCCACTTCTACTCCCATCCGAGGCCAGTAGAAATGGGCAGAGAGCCTCTGCTTAGTCTTCTTGGTACCAAGATGACCAGCCAAGGGCACCTCATGCGCCAACTGCAGTAGGAAGGGCCTGTAAACCTGGGGTACCACCAACCTCTTGAGGGCACCAGGTTCAGGCTTAGTGGGCTCACTAACAAGGAGCTCACCCTCCCAATAAATCCAGAAAGTCCTAGGCACCTCTCCTTGTGCCTGGGACAGGGCCTGTTTCCTCAGACCCTCGATAGAGGGACACTCTCTATGTCCTTTACAGAAGTCTGCCCGGGAGGGTCCCCCTTCAGCTAGCAAGCATTGAAGATCGGGATGATCCTCTGGGTTGAGAACCTCTCCCACAGGAGAGTAGTCTGGCTCTTCTCCCACAGGAGTTGAGACAGGGTTTACCACTGGACCCAGCCCGTCCGGAGCATGGATCCCAATGGGTGCTGTAGGAACAGCAGGAAGAGAAGGAGCTCCCTCCACAGAGGTGGCCTTCTTGCTCTTCCTTCGTCGTGCCTTAGGCCGCGCCTTCGGCTCGGGTACCTGACTCACAGCCAGACCCAGTGTCACCTGTGACCCAGTGACTGCAGCAGCAGTCATGGGAAGACCATCCACGATCAATCCCAACTCGACTAGATCATTACCTAACAGAATGTTAGCATGGACATTGTCCTGAACCAGGACAGGAAGCTTTGCTGTCTTGTCTCCAATTACGAGTGTGACTCGGGCTACAGGCGATAATTTGGGAGGCCCTCCAGCTAACCTGGTGTTTCTCAGAGGAGCATCTACATAGTCCTCTGGCTTGAGCAGGGTCCTGTCCACCACTGTCATGCTTGTCCCAGTGTCTCTCAAAACAGTAGAAGGCTGGCCATTCAGGAGGACACTTCTCAAAAATCTACGGGTGTTCTGTGGGATAGTCGCCAGTACTTCTGCGTACTGGTCCCAGGCCCCAAGGGACACTAAGGAAATCTCTACGGGAGCACCAAAGGTGATCCCTGTAGAGGAGGGGAGGACAGTGGCCTCCACCTCAGACATGGGGTAAGGGTAGGTCAGGCTGACATCCTGTACTCTGAGTGCCTTACCTTTACACTTGGAGTCACCCCTTTTGTGATCCAGAGCCCCACAGTCCCAACAAGTGCCGGGAGTGCGGGGTATGGTACTGGAACCACCAGGAGCCGGCTTTGCAGCAGGTGGACCACTACTCTTATTCCCACCCACAGATTACTTATCCCCACTAGATTTTTAGGTCTTAGGAGAGGAGGGTTTAGGTTTATTCGACTGTGACTGCTTTTGGGACTCCTGAGCTTTCTGAGAGGCCCCTTTTTCTTTGTCCTTGTCCTTCCCACTGGAGTCCTTAGGGGATACCCGGTGGGAGACCCACTTGTCAGCCAAACTAGCCAGCTTAAAGGAATCCAAAATGTTCTGGTCAGCAACATACTGACGCAGCTCCGGTGAACAGGCTTCAGAAAAATGCTCAAAAAACAATAGGTGGGACAATTCAACGAAGGTTTTCACCTTGTAACTATCAATCCACCCCATCATATTCATGTGCGCAGCACTCTCCCAGTCAACCCAAGACACATTCTCTCTTTTCTTAAAATCCCTGAACCTTTTAAGGTATTGGGTAGGCGTCTTGCCAAACTTGGCAATCAAAGCATATTTCATACACTCATACTGACCCCTTTCTTCCACACTCAGCTTCAGAATACAGTCATATCCAGTTTGAGGCACTCTGCTTAGCAAACACTTAGCCCAATCTCTTTTGTCAACATCATGAATTGCACACACCATTTCAAACGCTTCAATCCATTGGAGGATATCAGAACCCTCCGAAAACACACCAACTAACTCCTTCATAAATTTAGTTGCTGGGGACCTGACACTCTCACTGGGTTTCGCTGAAGTCTCCACTCAAGCTTTCTCTAGCTGGATTCTCTGACATTAAGCGTCCTTGTCTTTGAGTTCAAGATCCCTATTCTTGAGTTCAACTAGTTGAGCCAGCTCCTCTTTCTTAAGTTCAGCATCTATTTCCAACTTGCGATATTCAAAGGCGAATTTCATCCTTAATAACTCAAGTTCCAAGGAATTGCTGGGGTTCGGTACAGAGGCAGCAGGAATGGCGGCATTCCCAGAAAAAGATTCAGTAGAAACCCCAGGGGCAGAGTCCTCATTGGTTGCATTCCCCCCCTCATCAAGAGTTTCACCATCGGTCTAGTAGTCCACCAGGGCAGCTATCAGCTCAGCCCTAGACTTATCCACAAAGTCTAACTCCCTGGCTTCATAAGCACTCTAGAGAGCCTCTAAGCTCGTCTGAGTCTATTTACCATTCGCAATAGACTCCATTGCTTGTAATGCAGTTATTTTGTACACACCCAAACCTTAATCTAATAAAGTGTGGATATTTTGTAAGTGGCACGGTTATACACTGATTCTTAAAACCATAAGCATCCCACCGCTGCCACCAGTGTAAAGACTGGTAGGGGGTGTCTGTACTTCTGCTCTCTATATGGTAGAGGAGAGGCACATAAGACCCCAGCCAAGATTCTCTATAAGGTAGCAACAGACGAGCAATCAAGGCCTAGCTTCTCAGGAGGTGATGCAGGCTGGTTCTTAAGTACAGTGTAGTCCCCGAACCCCCACAAAGGAATGTCCACACACTGTATTACTGAAATCACAGTCTTTATATAATTAATATTCAAAGATATGTACACGATCACAACAACGCACTTTGTACTCGGAAGTCAAGAATGATAAATATATACAATTCTAAAGTGGTACCACTAATGTTATCAAATCTCATTAAAGTGCATCAACTGTACGGTTAAAATGTCACACAGATCAATAACGAGGAAACCAGCAATAGAGATAGGAAGGAACGCAGTATCTCTATTGAAACAGTATGCAGTATGCAGAATACTGAACCCTACCACGAGGCACAGTTCTGAGTGGAGATCCCCCCACCTGGGCAACCTGTAAATAAGATATATCGCACAAGCCCAGTCCATATGTTCAATAGTCTCACTTCTTCCTATTAAGGTTTTACCCCCCCAATGTACCTGGTGGAGTAGCGTTCTCCGACGATGCGTCAACCGATCCTTCTTGAGTGCCTCCCTTTCAGGCGGGAGCCACGGATCGTCGAACGTTCGACGGTGAACAGGGTGAACTACGGCAGGGAAGTGGCAACTTCGTTCCTAGCGGTGCTCGTCGATGACAGAGCGTTGGCGTCCTGCAAGGAAGAGGCGTGCAGGGCACCTGGGTGACGATAGTTCTGGACCGCAAAAAGATGATGAAGAACTGTGGCCCAGCAAGGGTGTCGAGTCGTCAGCGTCTCTGTGGTCTTTAGGTGGCGGGAAACCCACCAGTGGATGCTCCTTGGCGCGTCGACGGTCGGGCCTTCTCCAGCGGGAGACAAGCGGATGACGATGCAGACGAGAGCGTCCGATGATCAATTAAAGTTCTTAGGCAAACGGGAGCACGTCGGCTCCGGTCGGCGACGGCAGTCATCGACAGTAGCGGACAACAGTCCGAGGGCTTCTCTTTGAGATTCCGCAGCAGTCCCCATATCGGGTCGGCAGCCTGTCGAAGGTCTGTCTACCAGGGAGCATTGGCAAAGATCAGCTGTGCACGATGGTCCCTCGTAGCTCGGGAAGAGGGCGCCTTACCAGGTCCTCTCTGGGTCAGTCCTTGGAAACACAGCAGCCTTCAGATTGCGAGGGAGAGCCACAGCACTCCTTCTCGTCCAGCGGGGGTTTCAAGGTCAAGCGTCAGTTACTCCAGTTACTCGTCGTAGTGGACTTCAGCTTCTGAACACGATTCCTAGCAGTGAGAGGTCCCCAGATATACTGATGATCTCCCATTCATTCCGCTGGGTCACACTCAAGCATCCAATCACGACTACGGGCATTCACGCAGGCAGACAGCCAATCCGGCACACGAGGTATTCAGGCCATTCACTTCTCTCCAGACACTCACAACAAGTTATGTGTATTGGGACAAGTACCAAGCCATTCAACACTCCAAGCTGCATTCATACCGGTTTCGGGCAGGGTTGTCTCAGTCATTGGCCCTCATTACGACCCTGGCGGAAATCGAAAAACGATGGCGGAAATGCAATACCGCCATCGAATAGCGCTCGGTGCGATCATGACCCGTCACCGCAAAGTACGATGCCATTAGCAACACCGTAGTGAACGCCAACGCTAACTGCACCAAGTACGCGCGCGTGCGCCATGCCAAACCGTAATTACCACCATGGCGCAACGGTACGCGAATTCTGACCCTAGCGGACATGCACCTAACGCCATCAAGCACGGCGGAAAGTACCATTCCGCCATGGTGAGAAGTACGGCATCGCGAACCAACCGTAAACGGCCCTACTGAGTGCCTGTACACCGCTCCCTGGCCACATTGTACAACTCCCCGTAGGTGCAATGAAGTCACACAATGCAACCAGTGAAATGTACTAGTCATCCATGCCTGCCAACGAACAAATGAATCTCAAGAGGGGCCAATGGGAGCTGCAGGGCACAGATGGCACGAATACAGAAGCTATACAAATGGACATGACCTCAGTCTCCCACCAAGAAACGCATGCAAACACAGGTACCTGTGACCAGCCATATTCCGATAATCACATCATTCCACCAATCCAACTGGCTGACCGGCATCTGTTACACAAAAGCTAATCCCCCGCCCCTGAGCATGACATCATCAAAACAGTCATATTGGCAGCCCTTATCCCTGACCGCACTGGGCTTCGTAGGCAAACGCGCCCAGCACAGTACCACGCAACCATACTCCGAAGCTGGAACCCAATGCAGATCTCCTCACAATACATCGCTCCCCAAATAGGAATATGCCACATCACTTGCAAAGAAGAACGCTACACGGTTCATATCAGAATAGAAATTTAATGCACAACAAATTCACCAAGTCCATACAGCCATTAGGCCATGAACTCCAAAATACATTTCACCATTGTGGGCTGCATCCGCAATAAATGACCAGCTACTTCTTGTGTGACGCCCTGTTCCTTCATGGTACACAGGGGCTACATTCTCGTACGAAAAGGCAACATGGAAGCGCCTAGAATCGCAGGGCCGTCCCAATAGTGAGGCACTAGTCCAGCTGAAAGGCCGAAATGTTGCTCCTAGCCACTAGTACTGCGTAAGGGCATGTGGCCCATTGGCGATCGTCCCATAAGATCGTAATGCTGCTCCACTGATTAACACGAAGCAGCAGGTGTCGGGAGTAAAATCCATCTGCAGGAGTGGCATACAGATGGCAGTGGCAAAAGGGGAGGAGATACCTGTCACCCAAATGAAATGAAAAAGAATAGTATGGCCATCAGAACTACATTTGAATTACTCACTTCAATGATCACACCAAATCCACAGCCATATGCATGCTAGCCCACTCCAAAGGATCATCACCACCCAAAAACCACCTGCGAATCATAACTATTTATATCGAGGTGAAAACACTATCACAAACGAGTGTACCTGTGCATGCGTCTGTTAAAACAGAATCCATCAGATGGGATTGGTAACGTGCATAGACACAAGTGTCTGAAGGCGCCTCGAGACAGGGAGGGCTCAACAAGGCCAGATAGACGATGGTCCCACTATGGCAGCCCTGCATCACATAGCGCAGGGGAGGCGGATAGATTCCAAGAAGCCCTGTACATGGCAAACTCTGTATCAAATCATCTGTCCATGCATCCATACATCATTCCCTCATCCCGTAATGAAAACGCCTGTTTCCATACTCACATAACATGTGAAATTTCCATTGAGTCTGTGCGTTATGCAGCCTGCAAAATCCACTGTGCCCCAGCCCGTAATTCCAGTGTTGTGAAGTAACATGTATTTGGGAACGTCCGGCCTCATCGCCCACTTCGCTATTGCGCATCCCAAACTATTCATATCAATCATTGCATCCTCGCCATGGCCCCTGTCCCAAGGACATTGAACAATAGAACGTTATATTTGCAGTCAGACCTGTGGGCATCTCCTCGCCGCTAGCTGAAAACCGAAAGCGCCGCCCTTCGAATTCCTCATTTGCAACATCACGTCGAAAAGGCATCTGTGGCCGCTTGAAATCACAAATTAATCCATCTAGTGCGGCTGTGTGTGAAAATGGCAACTGCCTTCACTCACAAATGGGACGCCCCGCCCGTCGGTGAACCTCGGTACAGTGTTGCATGAGGGTCCACCGTTACTCGAGTACTACGTTCCACTGACCCTTCACAAGTCTGTTCGCGACTGCAAAGATAGTATGTGAAACAATGGGACCATAGCCGAATGAACATATCAACCAATGTTACACTGCCATCGGGTACAAATACATGATTGAAATAGCAAGATGCCATTCGTCGAATTGCAGCGTTGTGTGCGGGACGTGCTCGCCCAAAGGGGAGAGCAGCTTGCACAGGTGGAATGAATCACCACAGGTGGAGGCCATACAGCCTGAAAACACATAAATTGCACACCCAGTCTCCTCCCACAACCACACCCACTCCGAAATGCTACCGGCAGGACTAGCTATGTTGGCCCTGGGGGACCTGATAGCACTGCAAGTACTCCAAGAAGAAGACGAACACCAACTACAACCGGCCGCACGGAGGAGACGCAGGAGGAGGAGGAGGGCAAGGCAGGGCCAGCAAGGGCCGCCAGCACAGCCACTACCACCACGCAGGCAGCCCGCAATCCCACGCCTCCGAGCACATCCGTTCAACCTCACTGATGAGCAGATCCACACCCTCTACCGTTTGGACCGGGACACCATAACCGCCATTGTGGACATGACACAGGCTGACCTTGTCAGCATGATAGATAGCCCAACCGCCATCCCACCCCTACTGAAGGTGGTGTCTGTACTCCACTTCCTGGCCACAGGCACCTACCAGCACACAGTCGGACAGTTGCATGGCATATCACAGCCACTGTTCTCACGGACACTATTGCAAGTGCTCGATGCCCTCCTGCAGCACGCAGACGACTACATCTCTCTACCACGCTCGGAGCAGGAAATTACCAACACAAAAGTGGGATTCCATGCACTTGCCGGCATACCGGGTTGCATTGGTGCCATCGACTGCACCCATGTGGAATTGGTCGTCCCACATGCCATGGAGGCCCAGTACCGCAACCGAAAACAATTTCATTCTCTGAATGTACAAATGGTGTGTGACTCCAACAGGATCATTACACATTGTTGTGCCCGATTCCCTGGATCAACCCATGATTCTATGGTCTTGAGGAACTCTACAATACCACGCTACATGGAGCGACACGCAGGGAACAGATCCTGGCTACTCGGTGAGTCTCATTTCATGCATGATGATGTGGGGTATGTGATGCGGCAATGACCTGGCAGGAAGGGGGGGGGGTGCGTACGTAGCAATGGCATTCCTCAAAATTCCTTTATTGTCCACATACAGGTGATGCCGGGTATCCACTGAAGAGATGGCTCCTCACACCAGTCCGGAACCCACGGGACCAGCATGAGGAGGACTACAACCATGCCCACTCACGTACCCGTGTAGTCATAGAACAGGCATTCGGCCTACTGAAGACTCGTTTCCGCTGCCTCAGCAGGTCTGGCGGGGCACTCCTGTACCGCCATGTGAAGGTTGCAAAGATGGTCATGGCATGTGTCATGCTCCACAACATGTGCGTACGTAGAAATGTGCCCATGCCCCCTGACGCAGAACTGCAAGCACCTGAAGATGGTCATGATGAGGGTGGGGATGTGGCAGCACCTCAAGGAGTCTGCGAGGCACAGGAGGGCCGTGACATTCGTCAGCATCTCATAGATGCATGCTTCTAGCACTCACGCCTGGTGGCTGATACATGGACACGGGACTCGTGGCACTGTGTGTGTCTGGAACATGCACAATATGGACTGTACGCCTATAATGGCCTCGTACACAAAGATCAATGTCCACACATCTCATTGGATGATCGTGCATTGTTTATGGCATATGTGATATCATGTTAAACACCCTATCGACCCGCCACCCAAGTGAGCCCAACACACCCCCTCCACCCTCCTACCTCCCCCCCGAACACCAGTGTCCAAAGATGCTCATTGTCAGTGGGCAGTCGCTATTGCAAGCCCCCTCTCCGGGTATCAGGGGCACCCCTGCCTGTGGAGCGCAGGTTCCTCCCAGATCTACGTTGGGGGCTGCCCTGGACGGAACTTGCAACGGATGATGTCTCTGCCTGCTCACGTCCATGCATGTCCCTAAGGGTTTGTGAGAGCTCAGTGAGCACACGGCGCACTGCGGCAAGTTCGGCACATACGTCTTTGGACGTCGCATGCAGTTCCCCCCTCAGGCTCTCGGTGCTTCTCTCCATTTGTACTCTCAGGCTCTCGGTGCTACTCTCCATTTGTGCCCTTAGTGTCTCTGTACTTCTCTCCATTTCTGCCCTAAGTGTCTCAGTTGATGTTTCTATGTCTGCCTTAGTGCCCCCACATTCATCGGCATGGTCCTTGAGGAGCGTGGCCAGTTGCTGCTGTTGCACGATTACCTGGTCGAGGGACTGTTGCCTCTGCTGGGCCATGGCCATTTGCGGTGGTGTCACAGAGTGGCTGATCACCTCATGTTGCCTTGCCACAGGGCTTGTGGGGGATGGCCAGTCGTCGTCTTGTGGATGCCCCTGCGTGGTATCCCCATGGTGTACGGGATGGAACAGACAGGGGGATTGAGACAAGTCATGGATGGATCTAACTTCGACATCCCCGTTTTCTGTGTCGGAGCATGCTGCCATTAATGCAGTGTCACCTATGGTGCTGCTGCCACCAGAAGCAGTGCCTACTGTGGCATCCATTGGGGGGACCTGTGGTGGTGCTGTTGTGGGCATGCTGGCTGCTGGGGTGCCTGTTGGAGTTCCCTCCTCTGTGCTGCCACTTGATTTGTGCTGCTTCCGTGTCTTGATGCGTGCAGCTGAGGTGGAGGGTCTTTGGCCGTTGGTCTTGGCCCTCTTTGCAGGTGTGCTGGTAGGGGTGTCCTGGAGCTCGCCGTTTGGATCGGACCCTGTGGTGGAGTAAAGGAGGGCGAGCGTTATTAATGGGTCTGTGGGAATTGGAATGGCAATGTATCACATGCATTGGGGTGGTACCGGAGGGTGATTTGGGTCGGGGCCTTGGAGGTGGTTTCATTTGTGTGTGGAGTGAGGGTGCAGTTGTTTTGCAGCCTGCAGTTAGGGTGTGCCTGCTGCACGTGTAGAGGGTGTTTTTAGGATTTTTAATTATTTATGTATTTGATGTGAGTTTTAAAGTGTGCTATCAGGCCTATGTATGTGGACGTTCTCCTGAACATGTGTTACTGTTGCACTATGTGGACACGTGGTACTTCACATGATTGGACATTGTGGTTTTGGCATTGTTTTATTTGGGACACCTACCTGATTCTTCGGATGTCTGCACTCCTTTCTCCATCCCTCCGACTCCCTCTATGCTCTCCATTCCAATGGTGGAGGCACAGATTTCTTCCCAGGGGGTCAACTTGATGGGTGATTCCGATCCTCCCCCGGTAGCTGTGGCAATGTTGCGGTTGGCAGAAAGTATGCTACGGACGCGTATCCGCAGGTCGTCCCATCGCTTTCTGCATTGCTGTGGGTTGCGGGGTGCGGTCCCCACCGCACTTACCCGCTGTGCCACCAGGGCCCATATGGCCTTCTTGTTCGCAAGTGCCGTCCTGGTCATTTGCGTGGAGAAGACGGCGGCAGCATTCTCCTGGAGGGTCTCTGTGAGCACGGTGAGTTCCTCACGGGAGAAGTGGACCTGCCGCTTGCGGTCGCACGCTTTCTTCGCTACTTTTCCCATTTTTCTTGGTTTCACTAGGGTGGATGACGGGTTGGGATGTGTCTCAGGGTAGTATTTTTAATGGTTGTGTGGAATTTGTGGTTTTATAGGTGTACGGCGTGATGTTTCCCGTTCCGGGACCATGCTTTTACTTCCGTTTCCGTATATTTCCGGTCACCGTACTTTCCGGTTGGCGCTCACTGCGGTGTCCGCTAAGATGGGTGGCGGTATTGCACCTAGGGCGCCGTACGGCGGCGGTGTGGGCCGTTTTGGGGTCATTTCCGCCATCGCGGACTTTGCACTTCCGCCATGGCGTGGTGCTCGTGCCCGATGGGTCGGAATGAGCCGCACTTTGCTCCGTCGTGCAATGGCGGAAACGCTATTTACGCTATGGCGGTCCGGTCGGTTGATTTCCGCCAGGGTCGTAATGAGGGCCATTGTGTCAACCACCAGATACTAGACACCCACAACACAGAATGCATATTCGTCACACACTCTATTCACCCAGGTCCCACCAACAGGAGGTACCCACAATATACATCACCGGGAAGGCTCCAGCTAGTCTGGCCGGGCCTTCACAACAGCACCATATATGGCATTTCCACCCAACAGCCAGTCAGGGGGAAGGGACAGAGTCAGGGCTTCCCAGGACTTTGGGAAAACAAGGTAATGGGTAATAGAAAGCAAGAGGCCACCGGGGCCGTCTTGTTTTCCATCAGGAGTCAACTGATCCCAATGGCAGGGCCGGGGTATCCCAAAATGGAGGATACTCCGCACACCTGTCAAACTCAGCTAGGAGCTGCCACTAGCCCCTACCCTGCGCTGTGGGCCACCCACAGGTGCCCAAAAACATACACTAGGGGCACAGGGTTGTACACCCACCCATGGGTGCCATAAGGGTATCCCACGGGTCCGTTCACCAAAC
This sequence comes from Ambystoma mexicanum, assembly GCF_040938575.1. Taxonomy (NCBI): domain Eukaryota; kingdom Metazoa; phylum Chordata; class Amphibia; order Caudata; family Ambystomatidae; genus Ambystoma; species Ambystoma mexicanum. Next base: position 1,321,735,838 of record NC_090922.1, on the reverse strand, counting down.
CAAAAGAGAGAGAGCTGCACCGCCAGGAGTCGCACATGAACTCCTGTGCGGAAAACACGACAGAACACACGATAAAAAGCAGTAAAGGACAAGGATACGGAGGCCCTGTCCCTCCGATGCATTTCCAACATCACACTCCCATGGAAGAATCTTAGCTAAGGGACGCCAGTGGACTTCCACCCTAACTAAGATACAAATATCACCCACTCCACATGTGAATCGAATAACTGCAGCAGGGGCTGTAAATATCACTGAGGAATAAGTGGACATGCCATACAGTCAACGTCCAAAAAGACTTGACAGAAATAGCCAAAGCCTCACATGTCACAACTAAAGAGCTTCTCAAATTGGCACCCATGTCTTGCGAGTTTTGTTAGGTTGCGTTTCAACTGTAAAGAACAGCAAGCCCACCTTCCATTATTTGCTCAGAAGAGTTTCATGATGAATCATTATAACATACATATTTCAAACATAAAACTATATGGGCATTCTGTTCCCAAAATGCTCTTGCCTTTTATGCAAATCGCCAGGCTGCCACACAAGCCGCCTCCGCCCTGAGAAGCAAATGCGAGGGAATACTGGTGGTGATATTCTGAGATTACAAGGTTTACATTTCCAGCACTGTCGTATTTGTAAATGGTAATCAAAGGGTAAGGACTTCGTTCTTTAGGCAAATTCAGTTTCAGTATATCCAAGCTTCTGAAATTTAGGTTTGTTTGTCAGCTATTGAGTGTGTACTTTTACCTTGATTACCAGAGATAGATAATTGAAAATTCAGTGAAATGTACAGTCTCAATTGCGCCAATCCAGTAAACTCGTTAGTACTGATCACTTGTGAATACAATAAGCTTTTCTACTATCATCAATAGTGTGAAATACATTATTGTGGCTCTCACCAACTCAAGCTTAATAACAAGTTTACTGAATTGGTGCAATTGAGACTGTACATTTCACTGAATTTCCAGCACTGTTGCAGGATTTATAAAACACCAACATTGCAATAGGGCACTGTCTCCGACTTGTCTCCCCATCAACGCCCCAATAGGAAGTTGTATTATCCACTCATGTAGTGCTATGCCGTGTTCTATATGTTTTTTAAAGCACCAACTTCGTTAACCCACTATTAACAATTTCACCCTCATCAACAGTGAGTGTTTCCAACCACAGAACCGAAGGTGGGGTTTTAAAATCACACAAACATCCATAGCACCCCAATGTCATCAAAGGTCCCTTAAACAACAGGAGCAGGGGATGCATTCCCCTGCCCCACATCGCAGAACACACACACACCTGCAGAGCGTGGGATCGAGTGATAACCCCGCCACAGCAGTGTGTTAAACAGATTTTTTAACAGGTGATATTGCAAGGAGGTAGCTTCAAGAGAACAACATTCTCCCTCACTGCCTAACACCAGCTGCAGGTTTAAACCCCAAGATCATCGGGCCAAGTCCCTCTGAGAAGCACAAACACCTCCAGTGTTTAAAATGTACCACAGGCTAACTAATCAGGGCTCGATCTTGAGTAAAATGTAAGGGTACAGATGAATATGGAAGTATCAGTTTTCGCCCATTTTGCCCACAGAACTTACAAGTACTGAGCAGGTGAAAATAATACAAGCTTAGACAACCCGGCTCGATTCCAGAAATGTAGAAATTACACATGCACACAAGCGCTAAAGCAGAATATATACATTTACATTGAAATAGGTATGCATATGTCAACTGCCATAAGGAAGTAATTAGTTTGAAATGACATTAGTGTTGAAGCTAGAAATTAGATAATAATGGAGTACACATAGTGCTGACACCCGTGTAGGAGCTATGCTCCGGCATGCAATAGGAAGCGATTCACTACATTGGAATAGGGAAAGATTTAAAATGCAGGATCAAGATGCAGAATAACCTTACTGGGAAACCAACATATGGTGGAAAATGCATTTAATCACAGTAAAATACAGCAGTGAAATGCCAGCATGAAAAGTACACATGAGGCAGCCATTGCCATCTCGAAATATTGCAAATGAAAAGCAAGGCAGGCTCTTCAAAATCAATCTAGGCCGAATAGATCAAATGCGCCATGGAACCATACATTTCAGTAGCCTGGAAGAGCTACACAGTGCTTAGCAGATTGGAATGTGAAGGCAGTGATAGAAAGGGAGAATTGGAAATAAATATGGCAGAACACGTAGCAGACAGAGGCAGGGGGATGACTCACAGAGAATAGCCTTGAACATTTGCAGACATTGCTGGAATAATGACAAGCTGTTCTTTAAAACACAATTATGGTAGTACATGGATCCCTCTAACCTCATTATAAAAACTCCATATCTCATCACACCTGGTCAGAACAAGGTTGAGCATATCCAATGACAGCCAATGAGGGCCAACATTACCCCAATCTAGCGCCAGCCTATTAGCTCTAAGCAAAGTGGTGTAAGCATATGTGTTATCTAAAAGTGGGTTGGTCACTAGATAGGGACTCGCCAATCCTGACTGTTGCACCTATCAAAGACGTATGTACCCTATAGGTACAAACCAATGAGTGTTAGAGGTTTTGTGACTTGTTTGTCCTCATGACATCATCAGTGAAAAGTGAGTTCTTTAAAAATGATTGTCAAGCAATGGGAAACTGAAACTGGAACACATCTTGAGTGAGGGCATGCTTGTGGACCTTGTGTTTTCCTCCCAGCTTTTTGTGTATTCTGAATAAAGTGCTGCGATAACCTGGCACTTAGCATACTCCATCTTCTGTTGTACCCTCTTTGATTGGCAGTTACCAGGTAGTAGGATGAGTTACTTTTTGGGCCCCAGTTTATATTTTTATAGCAGATGATGGTTCTTTATTTTTTATTTTTTGATGGATTGGTGGGACCCCAGCCACCCTTCACTGTGGGCAGTGGACCGGTCTGCAGAGTTTTGTGCACAACTGAACAGAAGGTCCAAAGGAGTGTGCTTTTGAGTGAATTCCTGCCCCAGTCTTGGGCCACCGCTGTACTCAGAGGAGGAGGAGATAGATATGTGGAGAGCCCTGATACCAGAAGCCCTCAAAGATCTGGGAGGTGAGTGTGTTGTGTGCTGGGGAATACTTGGGGTGGGGGAAATGCTACATTTGACCTCTGCAACTGCTCTGTGCCACTGGAGAGCAAGTGCTTCTAATTCAGATACTGCTGCAGCAGGGCACAGGTGTACACTGTGCCTTTGCTATGTAGGTTAGTTAAAGGAGGTCTGGTTAGCAGACCACCCTTTCTGAAATGCATCATTTTATTATTAATAAAAGTCAAAAAAGCTAGTGCTTGTGCACCCTTGCTAGATGGCAATCCCTCACAAATACACTGCACCCAAACCTGCAAGAAAAGAAAATGGAATATGCAGACTTTAAGAAGAAGTACTCTGGGTATGAAGACAGTTGTAGACAAGTGAAGAAAGGCAATATTTTCAATAGCAATGAGCAAGTTCAATGTAGTTGTCATTAAAAAGTTAAGGAGAGGGGTTTTAAATGTGGCTAGGGACATTTAAGATCAGTCAGGGGTTCAGAGCCACTACAAATACCTTTGTGGCTTGTTATTGAGGCTCAACAACAACAAGGCAGGTTTGTAGGTCCTTTACAGAGGGTTGAATTAGCATCAAGTCCATGGTTCCCAATGTATCTAGTCTGTCTAGATGGTTGAGATGTCTCAAAATTGTCTAGTGATACGATGCAGCCCTGTAGCTGTGACAATTGTGAATCAGGTGAAGAACCTCACCTGTGTTCTGCTTCAACTCTGCCACCAACTCCATAGCACTCTGCTCCATTGTCTGTCCTCCATCTAATCATGCAGTCCCCTTAATACCTCATAACCTCACCCGAACAAATGACACGATATCTTCCATTTACTCCCCTTATATACTGTCTTCTTCCTGATTCTAACTTCCCCTCCCCTTCCATTGGCTACAGCACTCACCTGACTCTGTGTCTCTGTGTGCCTCTCTTTTCCCAAAGGGCTGGGTTACACAGGTGTAAGGCTTTAATAAAAGCCGTTAACCCTGCCCCATTTTCAATCTCTGTTGATAGAGTAGGAGCCAGGTGCTCAAACTACATGATTTCTTTGTGATTTTATTCCTGTGTTTGTGAGCCTGGTTTCACATTCAGTTTGGGGGGATGTCTGCGTTTCGCCTGCTTCCCTGCAGTCTCTCTTCACTCCCAGTTTGAGCAAAGAAAGAACAGTGTTCTGGCCTGCGTTCAGGTAGTGTGACGATTCACTAGGCGTCATCACTGCTCCCCGGGAGCCCCTTCTCATGAGGCTAGGGAGGTGAGGCAGCTGCACAATAGTTTAATGTGGGAGGACCTCATGGGGATGGACTCCCCTTCTGGGGATAAGACGGACCACCTAGGTGATAGACGCCACAACACCTGAACCCAAACATACTTAAAATCCATAGCACATAACCACTGAGACTCTGAAATGACTTCTTTATTTAGTAAATATAGCTGTCTGTTTCTTTTATTTCTTTTCCTTGTTTCTTGTTTTGTCTTTGTTAAGTGAGCGCCCTGAGACCTTTGGGTTAATTTTGCGCTATATAAGAACTTTTTTAGTTAGTGGACTCCCCCTCTGACTGACACAACAGTGTGCTATTGTAACATCAGGTCAATTTCACCAACTGAGATGAGGAAGATCATCCAAGGTGTGAAATGTAACATAATTTTCAGTTTCATCAAATGAGACAAAGAAGATTGTCTGAAAAGCAAAGGTTAACCCCAATGCAAGTACTGGGAAGAGGTGGCCCCAAGCAGCCTTGAAGAGTGACTCATGGAACAAGAGAAAAATAGCTATTAATCTGTGCACTGTCAAAGCGGAGTCCCCTGCAGCCCCTGCAGCGTGTGGGGCCTGCCAGTACATGCCCTGGGAGAGGCCTCCCTTGAAAACAAATGTTTTAAAAAATATATCCTTCATAAAAAAAGTTATTTCTGTTACAGAGTATTTCCCATGACATGGGGGGCTCAAGAACATCTGTAGATGACGGGAACAAGCCTTCCTGGCTACTGCAGGGAGTTCTGGGCCTCGTTCCTGAGACCAACGGATTAAAGGTACAAAAATGTATTTTCTTTAAATGTGTGTGGGTGGATCTAAGTGTGTGTGCATATATATCAATATCATGTAATGTGCATGAAGGAGTGAGTGCATGATGTATGGGTGGCTGCCTGGGTGTGCCTGTGTGAATAAATTGTATTGTACTTTTTTGGTGATTTATATAGCACTCTTTCCCCACTTGTGTGGCCTCAATACACATGTGGTGAAAGGGTGCACACTTAAATGTATGGGTGGCTGGGATTGTGAGGTTGAACGCATGGGGAAAGGGAGCATACTTAAATGTATAGGTGGTTGCCTATGTGAGCGCATGCTGAAAGGGTGCACACTTAAATGTATGGGTGACTGGGTGTGTGTGTGTGAGTGCATGGTGAAAGTATGCACACTTAGATGAATAAGTGGCTGCCTATGTGAGTGTATGGTGAAAGGGTGCGCGTGTGTGTATATGGTGTGTGTGCTTGTATTCGGGGGAGCACCAAAACCTACATTTTGTGGGGTGGGCCTAACCCTGCAAATATTGCGAGAGGCGCTAACTTTACAGGTGGTGGGGGAGGAGGACATTTCTTTGTGTGGGGACATCTAACTTCTTTACGCATTCTAGTGAGACTCTTCTAGTGCAGCTTCAATGTTACTGTGGTACTCACCGCCATGCTGGCCAGGGCGATGGTTAGGAAGCCTAACTTCACCGAATGGAACACCACTCGCTAACCAGGAAAAACCCAGCCCTCCTCAACTTGAGGGACTCTTCTTTGTGATACACCCCTCTGCTGTTTAAGTGTTATACAGACAGAGGTGGTGATCACATAAAAGAGCGGCGGACGCACGCACCGCCAAACCAATGATGCAAGAAAGTTCAGATAAACAGATTAATACTGAATTGGAAATGGGCAAACACAAACAGGCCCAAAAAACGTCCTATTATACCTAGAATGGTTGGTGTCTACTTCCTCTGAGGTCTGAACCTATAAAAACCCAAAATGCACTGTTAACCCACGTAGCCCAGAAGTAATGTACAAGTATACAAGAAGTAAGGTACTGGCTTACCAAAGAATGGGGTTGGAGTGGCAAAGAAGTTTGTGAATAGTCCAAGAACCAACGACACGGCAAAATAACAAAAAGGGAAGGTTATTACAGGAATATGCACCCAGGCGGCACGAGGGTCGCACTAGATACTGGATGGTGCACCAGTCAACAAAGCGTTCAAGGGTGCACGTGAAACAGTCCTTATATTATTCCAGAAGTCTCTTATGGTGAAGGTGAAGAACACTAATGGTTCAGAAAGGAACAGGCAGGTATGTTGTATGTAAGGATACGTGAACCTGGCGCAGGGACTACTGGTGTATCAACATGTACCTTCTATCTTTGGGCAGCACATGCCACACACTTAAGGGACCTCTTCAGGATTTTCTGCACTCCTCCAGTACTACTACCCAACGCCTCCTGGCCCCATGAACATAGGCAGTGACAGCACAAGTCACGCGCGATTCTGCAACCTACAGTGAGCATTATTATGCCTTTTAGGCATTTTTCCTTGATGGATGCCTACATCTTTACCTCTCCATTTCCATAGGCTACCGCCATGTCTTTACAACTGCTGATCAGCACAGCCTCCTCTGCTCCTGCGCCCATCAAGTAGCACACTACAGTGACAGCGCAGGTACCTACCCTTGATATATATCTTTACCTAGTTTAGCAATACCTATGCTCACCGCAGCATACCTTCCGTTGTCATTTGACCTCTATCTGTTTGTTTTTCGCCCCATCCATAGTAGCTTAAGACAAGAACCCCCTACCTGGTGCACCGTAGTACACAAGACTCAAGATCCTCTGCTTCCCTTTTCCAGGAAGACGTGTTTAAGAGTGAATGAGACCAGGTCAGTTCACAGCTGGGCACCCTCTGGTTAATAGGAATGACCTCCTACTCTCCAGATTACGTTTTTTATACTTGTATATATTCACGTGTTTTTATGTATAATTAGTAGCATTTTTGAAGAGCTGCACACTAATTGAATCAATTTTGTATGTTCCCTCCTCTAGGGAGACCCGGTCTTGCCCCAAGACAAAGGCTTACAGACCAACTTGCCGAAACGTCACGGGACGGAACACCTTAGGTGTCTGAGCAGTCCCCAGTTAGAACGAACTCTAGTTGATTTACATCGAGACGTTGACCAGGTCACACCTATGCCTGGCTTTTCTGATCATTTAGTGGCATAAAAAGAAAAAGACATATCAATACATGATTTCAAAATATTTTCTTACCATTTTAATGATTCTTGTCACATTGAATGTAAGAATGTATTTGCGACTTTGGGTATAAGCATATAAGGTATATTGAAAGTGGCTACACTTCTCTATATGTGTTTTTTGTATGTTTTTTGTTCTTTCACTAGATTTGCACTTTGTGTTATGCACTGAAGATGTTTTGTACATGAAAAATAGTATATGAAAAATATAGTATATATTGAGAGAAAAAAAGCCTCAAAAAATATATATGCTTTGAATGAATACTGCATTATTTCACAAACTAAATAATTAAAAGCTATGTGAGATTAGTTTTGTTGCTCCTCTACTTTTCAATTTATGAACAGTTGGTACAGAGTAGTGCCTGTAAAAACAAAACGCGTGATAAAATAAGTACTATTTACAGTAAATGTCTGTAAATATCCAATTGTATGTGTCAGGACGCCACACCCTGTTTAAAAAAAAAACATTATTAATTGCCAGGCCTTTGTTAACAGCGAAACCCAGGTGCAATTTAACATCTGTGTCCTGTTCTGTCCGGCAACAGCTCTGTAGGTTAGCCTATTTGAGTCAACATAGCTCAAGATTTCGTGGGGGGAGGGATGTAGCCCAGTCAGCTCAATGGTGTTGCACCACTGCTTTGATTACTTATTGAAAATCTGCATTACTCCAATCCCTAATCTTCCTCGTTCCAGTACTTGCATATGAGGTATTTTGCCTCATACACAAGTACTGGGATGAGCTAGAGGGACATGGAGGTAATGCCTGGCTGAGTAACATGTACTCTTCATTACTCCTAGTACCACTCTTCCTTGACCCAGTAAGTGCCTCTGAGGCAAGGTGCCTCAAACGTAAGCACTGGGACAAGGAAGAGGGACATGGAGGGAATTCTGGGCCAAGGAGCTAATTTTGGTTGTTGGAAAGGGTTGGGAGGTAGAGGGGATATGTGGGGAGGGGGATGCCCGGGAGTGTGCGATAAATTCTAATGGTCATCCATGTTCAAGCATTTTTGTGCAGCCAGTCTAGTCATTATTTAGTTTGGCTTGACTTTTTTTTAACTGGGCATCTGTGATAAAGCCGTCCTGCTAAGTGTAATTACCTGGCTAGATTGACATTTGAGTGCTGCCAGTTTAGCCATTTCATACTGTGGCATTGTATATTTTCCTGGCCATCTGTGATAAAATAACCATGATAAGTGTTATTGCTTCAACTGGAATTTTGGCACATCCAGTCAAGGTATGTCTAAATGTGGCCTGGTATGCTTTACTGTATTATGTTATTACGTGTATTACGTGTCTAGACTGGGCTACATTGTGCAGTCAGTTGGACATGTTTTCATTGTAGCATTAACGTTCCTGTGCACTGTTAGTGACTTGCATGTGTCAGATTTTTTGGATTGGTGGTACCCTACAAAACCATTGCAAACACTCTGGATTTTTAGTCAATTTTTCTCAGAAAGTGTGCTGTATAATGCATTAAAACACATATTTATGTATTTCCCCTAGTGCAGTCTGCAGCGTACCCTTGCAGCAGGACATGTGTGCATATTGCACACGTGTGGTTATCCAGGCCGGCCCAGAGTGTTGTGGGACCTGTGATTTTTTTCCGATCCAGGGGACCGTCAGTATGGCTTGCAGGGGTGCCCCCAATGTATCTACTGCAGCACTGACTCTGCGGGGGAACGGTCACCAATACAAAGTAAACACTGATGAAGCACTAAGTGAAGGAGAGCAGATGTCCTGGATGTGGACCAGCTGAGAAGGAAAGCAGCACATGAGACAGTCCAGCCTGGGAAAATCAAAGGCAGATCAGAGAACACTCCAGGGAAGCCAAAAGCAGTCATCGATGTCTCCCACAGCAGACGCACTGATTGGCTGGGGCAACCACTTCCTCTCAGCAGACTCCTGAGCCAGCAGGTGAATGCTGGCCCCTCAAAGGGCCACCTCTAAGGTTAAGGTCTTGACTATCTGGAGGGAGACCATCCTTGGTATCCGATGTTGCAACCTTTCTGGATTCACCAGTTCTTTTGTTTTAAGCTGGTTAGCCTCACTGCTCTCCGTGCCTCAGACAAGCCCCCTCACTTTGGCCTCAACCGCCTATGTGAGAACACATTGCTGCACATCTCTGTTTCTCCTGTGAGTCAGACTGCCTTGCTAATGATCATCCTGTTTCACTCAAATATTGCTGCAGGCTCATTTCACTCGTACTCTAGTGTTCCTGCATTTAGGTTCTCCCTCATTCCTCAGGGATGCCTTTGTCACTTTGTCCTGGGATTCCCAACCCACAATCTTTTTCTGCCTCATGATATAGTGTGCCTTACAACTGCCTACCTCTATGTAACATAGGAGATAGTTAACATGGGCTTGTTCGAATCAGGCTGTTAGCCTCACTTAAAGTTGCATTTGGCTATATTTTCAAATCTGGGTATGTTTTTACATGTGCATTTGATTAATGAATCTAGGTGTGTTCACATGTGCATTTGAATCTTGAATCTAGGTGTCTTTTTACATCTGCATTTGAATCTCGAATCTAGGTGTGTTTTACATGTGCATTTGAATCTTGAATCTGGGTATCTGTTTTTGATCTGCTTCCCTATTGTAACAATGATGAAATTTGACTTGTTTGAACTAAAATGAGGGTTTGTATTATCTGCCTCCCTTGCTGAAGCTTGTTATAAAGTACCTATGACAGTGTTATATTCTAGGCCTTTTACACCTGAACCCCCCACCCCCATTTCAGTCATGTTGTGATACCACTGCCTGCTGTACTTAACCTTTCTCATTCACTCCTGACTTACTATACTGCTGTTACATCTCCCCTGTATTGGCTACTACTCTTCACCAAAGCCAACAATCTCTTAGACCCTGCACAATCTCGATTCAAACCACTCAGGGGAACAAAATCCTCCCCAGTGTCCGTCTGGGACGACCAAAAAAGAACAGCTGATGCAGAAGGCTGTGCTGTACTCATCCTACTGGAACTCTCTGCAGCCTTCGATACCAATGATCACACTATCCTACTAGACAGGCTACTAACACCTAATCTTGAACTTCTACCTAAAATCCCTGCCTGCAATCATCCATTCTTACAATCTTACCTGCTACAACTACGCAGACGACACCCAGATCATCCTTAAAATCCCAAACTCTCAAGACTCCGGGAGTCCGGGCCTGTCGTCATGCCTTTCAGATATTGACTATTGGATGACGACCAACCACCTCATCCTCAACCTTGGGAAAACTGAAATCCTAGTTTGTTAGAAAAATGCCCTCCTTCCCCAACCGATTCCATGGCCTCAATCCCTAGGACAAGCACCAGCAACTTCAAATATGGTAATAAAACTTGGATGCACTCTGGACACAAACGTATCCCTCTACCAACACACCACCTCTGTATCTAAAACCTGTTTCTTCCATTTACAGATTCTCAGGTGTATTTTCCCGTACCTCACCTATCCCCACTATTTTCGGCCATCAACTCCATTATCCTATCCTGCTTAGACTATGCAAACTGACTCTACCTAAGTACTCCAGCGGTCAATTAAGGAAACTCCAAAGAGTCCAAAACACGGCAGCACGCCTGCTCATTAACCTACCCCAGAGAAAACATCAGCCCTACACTAAAAGTCCTCAGTTGGCTCCCGATTGGCCAACGCACTACCTTCAAAGCCATGTGCATAACCCACCGTGCCATCCACAACACCGGCCTGGATTTCCTTCAAGACAAAATATGGCGCTGCTAGCCCTCAAGGAATCTCAGATCTTGCACAGCATACTGCCTAGTGGTCCTGCCTCACAACGGCTCCAGGCTAGGCAAGTCCTCGTTCTCGGTCCAAGCACCAATTATCTGGAACTCCCTACCACTAGACATTTGCAATACTGAAAAACACCGGAAATTCAGAAAGGCCCTAAAAACCTGGCTCTTCTCAACTTCATCCTGAACACACAACCCTATCTCAAACAACATATTCCTATACACCAATCACATCTGTGATGCCGGCAGCATTCTTAGAGACTCACACCTTGACAAACTGTCACCCCATGCACAACAAAATGCCTACACAATAAATGCCACATGAAAGCCAGCAGTATTCGCAGAGGCACACCACAATAAACCTTACTCCTCCTCCAATTAAAACACAAACAATGGCAGCATTCACATCAGCTCACCCTGACAAACTTTCGCCCCATGAACAACAACATTCCTACCTGACAAATACACCGCGGAAGCCAGCAGCTTTCGCTGTGGCACACCGCAATAAACTCACTCAACCTCACCGCTCAGACTCTCGCCCTAGAGAGACCACGAATAAGGAGACCATGCCATCTACACTGGACAAAGATCGTTGCAGCCGAACAACATCGAAGCCTATGGTGCGTATACCTTACACCACGTCTGTGGACACAGGCCGCAGGCACGGCCAAACATCCCTGCACCGTAGAATGCAGCTACGGCTATGCCCTTCCGGTCTAGCAGTGCACATAGCCAACCACAGTGAAATACCTGACGTACCTCAACACCTCTGCTTCTAGCATACAGCGAATACCAATGAAAAGAAATTTGGTATAGCTAGCCACACATCGACTCTTCAACAATAGCACTCTATCGCAAACCACCAACAGCACCCACCCACCTGCCTGTCTATCCTAGCCAGCCACCTAAGTCCTAGACCGGCAAAAATGCACACATGCATGCACAGATGCATGCACAAATGCATCTCTGAATCTAAAACCCTTAGAACCTCCAGCACATTGACTACGGTCACCAAGGGCATTCCAACCACAAAGCGCATTGAGGCCAAACAAATGGGGATAGAGCACTATATAAATAACCAAATACAATACAATACAATACAATACTAGGGCACCTGGTTTATTCCTCCTTGCATACTGCAGTCCCTCTTCCTGACCCTCCTACCCCCTCTGCTCTACCCATGGTGCGCTCTGTCTCCACTATCTACTCTAACTGTTACTCTATCACCTATTTTATCCTCTCTCACAAAGTCGGGATGCAAAAGGTTTAAGAATGCGCTACTGGCCTCCAATCCAGGAATCCCCATTGCTGATACCTAAGTCAATGCTTCCTCCAGACAGACTATCACTGACATCCTCTTCACTGTCCGTTCTCCGGACCTATGGACTCCCCACATGGTCTTTATCCTATCCCCTTTTTCCTCCTCTCCATTAAAGGTGGAACCAGATGTAAAGTTCTCCTGGCATACTTCTCATCATCTAGGTGCATCATTAACGTCTAACAAAAGGGCACTATCATGGTCTACGGCTCTCAGCACAACCTCCTCCTTCTGGATAGGCATCTCAAATTAACTTCCTCCACTCTCCTGCCACTCCTCTGACTGCCAACCCCTGGCCGCATGGCCCCACCGATGGGTGTACCCCTCCTCGGAAGACCTTTAAAGGTGGCAACCAGCTTAACTTAGCTACCCTCAATACTCACTCTGCTGTTAAACACTTCTCCGACATCTGTCCCCTCCTTGAAGACTTGAACTTGGAATCCTCGCTCTAACTGAGATGTGGTTCAATGCCAGCTCTGTCACAGCTTTTGACACTCTCCTTCCGGAAGGCTACAAGATCCTATCCAAACCCAGGACTAACCAGTCTGGAGGTGGAGTTGCACTTGTTTTCCCTGAATGGATTCCTGCTACTATCATTCCCACTCAATCTTACTCTTCCTTTGAATGCCTCATCTGTAGGCTGGGTGTCTCTCCTACCCTCTCCCTCACTCCTGCCACTATCGATAGGACCCCTGGACTTACCTCGCGTTTCCTCTCTGAATGGGCTGACCTCTCCTCCCTTCTCCTGACCTCCTCCCCAAAACTTCTCTATCTTGGTGATTTTATAATTCACCTAGACCCTCCTGATGCGCTGACGGTTCCTTTCTCTGACCTCTGTGACTGTCTTTCCCACACAATTCTTCCCTACAGCCGACCCACTCTGCTGGACCACCTTGGATGTGCTCATCTCTGCAGACATCACTCCAATCCTCTAACTACCCCTCTCTCTGGTCTGACCACTCTATTTTCCCCTCCCATCTGGATCTCCCTGGCTCCCCGGCGATGCACCTGCCCACACTGTCAGTCTCCTTTTCCATCATTCGACCAATGAAGCGGGTGTCAGTTGCTGCATTTAACGCCACCTTCATTCCTCCCCCTACCCTCTAATTCCGACTTAGCTCTGGCTAACCTCCATCTCTCCATCTCCTACACTATGGAGATCCTTGGCCCTGTCATGAGGATCTGCATGAAGCCTGCCTTCAGATGCAACTCTCGGTATTACTCTGACTTGGCCACTCTGAAACGCAAGTGCAGAGTTGCTGAACAAAAGTGGCAGGCCTCAGGGGCATCCTCTGTCAAACTGGCCTGCCACCTGCTGCAAAGCAATATTGTCTCTCCAACCACTCCAAGAAGAGGGCTCATGTCCAAGCCCGCATTTCAATATCCACCAATAGCATTGCTGAGCTTTTCCAAATCTGCAAGGAACTTGCCAATCCTACTGCAGTCTCCTCTTCTCCCCTTCCCTCTAAGGCCCTCTGCAGTGTAGTGACCTCCCACTTCTCCTCCAAAACTCAGAACTTCCTGTCCTCACTCTGATTTACTCCCCTACCAACCCCCCTCCAATGTTGCCTACCTTGGCTCCCTCCACCCATCCCCCATCCTCTCCTCCTTCTCTCCCATTGCACCGGATGAGGTCTCCAGAGTAGTCTGCTCTGTAAAATTTTCATCCAAACAGGTGCCCCCTTGCTCTTCCAGAACTATCAAGGATAATGGGCCTCATTACGACCCAGGCGGTAAGTTACCGCCTGGGCCGTGACTTTACCACCATGGCGTAAACTACGTTTACGCCATGGTGGTAGGCGGACCTACCGCCCCATTCCGAGGTCCGCGGGGCGGTAAGTCCCCAATCCCCATTTACCCTTCCCCATTCCCATTTTCGCCCCATAGGGCATAATGGGAGTGGGGAAGGCGTTAATTACGCCACCGTAAATTACGGTGGCGTAATTAACTCCATGGTCCCTTAGCGCCATGGATTTTAACACCTGCTAAAAGCAGGTGTTAAAACCTCCATGGCGCTAAGGGACCTCGTACTCAGGCGGTAAGGGTCGGCGCTGTTTACGCTTCCGTAAACCCCTTACCGCCTGAGTCGTAATGAGGCCCAATATCTCCTCTCTTGCCCCTGCCTTGGCTAACTTCTATAACCACTCCGTTGCCACTGGCTGTTTCCCACAATCACTCAAGAACTCCCTTGTGCACCTGCTCCTAAAAAAGCTGTGTGCTGACCCTTCCTGCCCGGCTAACTACCGCCCTTTCTCCATCACCCCTTTCCTAGGCAAACTCCTGGAGAATTTGGTCATCCCCCAACTGAACCACTACACTGAATCTGCTAGCTGTCTCCATGATCACCAGTCTGGCTTCAGAGAATCCAAAGGCATGGAGACAGCTCTCCTGAACACCGTGAAGATCTGCTCTCTAATCTTGATTCCAACTCTCCGGCCATTCTGATCCTTCTCGATCTTTCCTCTGCCTTTGACACGGTCAATCATGCCATCCTCATGAATTGTTTCTGTGATACCCTAGGCATCACGGACTGGGCATTGGCCTGGCTGACCTCTTTCTTTTCAAATCAACCTCCCCAAGTACACTTGGGCCCTTTCCTCTCAGCCAGCTCATTCTCTACCTGCCGTGTTCATCAGGGCTCTATCCTATCACCATGGCTCTTCATATATACCTTGCCCCTCTGGCCCACTTGATCTCTACTTTCTCTACCCACTTCCAGTGTTATGCTGATGACACACAGCTCTCCTTTAAGCTTCCCTCCTCTACATCCTCTTCTTCCTCTCTCATACCTGACTGCCTGACTGCTATTCAGGCATGGTGTTCTGCTAATGATCTCTGCTTAATGCCAGTAAGACTGAGATTCTTCTCATATGGATGCCTGCTCCCTGTTTCCCTCCCACTCTCTGGCTGCCCTCCTACAGCCCCCTCCCCTCAGCCTCTTGGAGGCAAAAAACATTGGGTCATCTTCAACTCTGCTATCTCCTTCTCCCCTAGCATCATTCTCCCTTTCCTCACCTTTCCCCAGAAGCTCAATATCTCCAGAGCTCTGCTTCTGTCTAAGCTTGCCCACTGTAACAGCCTCTTCCTCAATCTGCCTCATTCCTCCATGCCACCTCTTCACCTCTTCAACTAATCAAGAATTGGGCTGCAAGAATTATCCTTTACCTCAAGCCCAGGGACCGAATCTCCCCAGCCCCAAAATCTCTCCACAGGCTCCCGGTGGTTGTAAGGATCAAATTCAGGTCCTTCTGCATCATCCACAAGGCATTCGGGGCCTGTGATCCCTCTACCTCCAACTTTCTCTCCTTAAATACCTTCCTGCTAGAGTACTTCGGTCCTCTAGCTCAAACTCTCTGCAGATCAGACATTTCTCCAAGAAAGAAGTGGGGAGATTGATCTCTTTCTTTGGCAGAATCTTCCCTCTGAAATGGCCTACCTGCCCCCCTCAGACTTGAGCCGGATCTCCTTAAGTTCAGAAAACTTCTCAAGACTTTCCTTTTCTCCTCCTCCTACCCTCTCTTCCTCACTTGCTAATGTCCCCCATTGCTGCGACTGGTGCCTAGTCCTTTATGTGCCTTACAGGGTAAAGGCCCTCCTGGTCCAGTTTTGGCTTCGTTCACTAGGCCAGTTCCACACAACCTTTACTTTTGTTTTGTCCATGGTGATCCCTTTCAGAGAAATGTGGAAACTGTGTTGAATCAAGGCAAATTGGCCCTTCTCCCCAAGGGACAGCACCCTGTGAGACTGGGGAGGTGTGCCAGCTCTGCAATACCCTCCTCTGCTAGAGACAAGTGGGACCTCACCCGGAGCGACTCTCACTTTGGGAACAAGGACTCCTGTTTCTGTGAGGAACTCCCTAGATAACCTTCTAAAATAATCTCTTCAAAACCTTCCTGTGAAAACATATATGAAGAGAAAACGAGCATGTGCTATTGTCAACAGGAAATCATAAACCTTTCTTTGGGTGTACATTCCCATCCCATGCAACTGGGATGAAAAAGATGACATGTGGAGGAGAGGAGAAGCTGCTGGAGATAGAGAGAAAGTAACAAGGCGTTGTGCTGAGGAAGCCACACCACTACGTAATTCCTGAAAGGGGAAGAGCCTGGAGTCGCGAGTGAAGAACACGTAAACTACAAAAAGGCTTGAACTTTGTTACAAGAGTGAGGATGGGTGTGCCGCATCCTGAAGTTGTGAGATGGCAAAACAAGGGGAGAGAGAGAGACATGCTGCAACCTGTACTGAGGAGATAGATGGTGAGAAACAGAGTCGGACGTGTGGTGTTCTAGATCTGAGGGAGAGAGAGAGCCAGAGAGTGGTGGCGTGACCACAGAAGACCTGTGATGGACCAAGGATCCCTGCAACATCGCTGAAACAACTTCAGAAAGGCAAGCACAGAGTAAGCTGGTATCTGTGTTACCGATCTGGCATCCTGGAAGGCGAGACCAAGGAATATACATTGAAAGCAAGCAGCCAAGCTGAGAAAATAGGGAGGTTCGGCCCTGTACAACTAGCAAACCCTGTGATGTTATCCCTAAAAGCATCAGGTAATAGGGAAAACAGGAGAACCGGTAGGGGGGCGGAGGACCATTACTGGAGTGTGCATACTCATCCCAGTCAAAATAGAGAGACTTTACTACTAAAAACTAGAGAAGTAGTTTGGAATCATTATGGGACCAATCATTCTCATCCCAGTCGAGATAAAATGACTGTGCTACTGCAACCAAAAGAAGTAAATAAGAATCATTATGGGAGTGTTCCTAGTCGTCCCTGTCAAAAGAAAGATATTTTAACATTGTCAACAAGAAGAGTAAATGAGAATCATTATTGGAATGCTCATACTCATCCCAGTAAAGAGAAACACATTATAACCATGTTGCAAAGAGGAGTGAAAGAAAATTGGTATTGGAGTGACGAAACTAATAACAATCAAGTCAGATAAAGTAAAAGCCAGAAAGAAAAACAGTTATGAAAGAGAAGCTTGAGACGAAGGTCGGAATGGGATACATGTCCAAGAAGAGAGATAAAGGTCTTGGATGAGACGAACTGTACGAGATATACGAACTGATAAAAGTAGTCACCAGAGACTATCTAACAATCAACTATTGAATACAAGTTGATGGAGAACTCAAGACCCAGGAGAAGGGAGTCATTGTCCTGTCTTTAGTTATTAGATTAGTGATAGGTGGACAGTTTACTTTTCAGACATTCACTGATGACTAACGAGCACTTAGCTAGTTTTGTTAGGTAGGGACGCCTCATAGCATAGGGAGAGGACGGCATTATACTTTTCTTTAATAAACTCGTCACTGAAATGGCTAATCGATTTCCACATCCTCCTTCTGACCCTCCCCAAAACCTAAACAAATCTACTATAGTAACTTAAACTAGCATGTCTCAAGTTTAGCAAAGAAGCCATCTCCGTGCAGCCTATTCAAAACTTCTCACACTTATTAATCAAACGTTCACCGAATACACAATGACAAATGTATCAAACAGATCCTAGGAAATGGCGTTGAGGAAGTGCTGAGTGTTGTCTGGGGCATTACAACTGAAACGGCATCATAAGATATTCCAAGGCCCGTATCTGGTGTTAAAAACTGGTTTGCACTCATCACATTCTTTTGTTATTACCAAATTAAACTTAATTTTGCAGATATCTTGGCTCCATTAAAACTAAAATTAGCGCTGAAGCATAACTATTTTGTATTGTGATTGCATTTAACTCTTAAAAGTCCACACCTGGTCTTAATTGTCCATCTGCTTTAGGGGCACAAATATTGGTATCCCTGCTGGTGAAGTAGCACGTCTTACAAAGCGCTGAGCTATTCTTTCCTCTAAAACTGTAAAAATGGCCTTAATTCTGTATCTTCCACTAAAGTCAGGACATAGATACACCCATGTGGAAACACAGGGTTCAGAAGCAGCTCTATCAGGCAATCTGCCTCCTCGCCTGGAAGTCTGCATATCGGGAGGATAGCTCAGGGGCAACGTGCTCGCCTTGGAAGCAAGATGGCACAGAGCACCACAGGTTCCGCGCTTAAAAACCTCTGGGTATTAAGCTTGCATTATAAATAATTTACCATATCATATTGACTTGGTCTTTTCATTTGATGCAATTCTCATCTCCTTACAGATCCTAACAATGTTTCCCGAGTGCAGCCAAACATTATGGCTCGTCCTTGTATCCAGCTAATTTTAGGATTATGCTTCATTAACCGTGATGTTATGGGGACATCTGAGAAACTAATGATGTCAGTTCAGTAGGCTCTACATGACCAATTTGCAATCACCATTAGTAATATTGTGTTTCCCATTACACACTTCTTGAGGTAAATGATGCAGTGATGTACCATTGGTGGTGTTAATGGGTTCTTACTTTTCAATGGTATTTGATATTAATATGAAAATGTAGGTATTTCACAAATTTGGAAAAAAAAATGCCTTTTTTTATTACAAACAGGTTCCTTGCTACTTATTTTTCACCACCCTGGCTCACACCCTTTTTTATGGTTGATCTTAGGTGCTTCCCACCAAACGATGAAATGTCCTTGCATAATGGCCAGATGTGTACAGATTTGCTCTGCCCCGTGGTTCCCATGCAGCACTAGTTAACGTCTGTTTGATATTTCCCACTTGCATGAGTCCATCTTCTGCCTCTACAGTGAAATTATAATGATTATAATTAACTGACAAATGCCATAACAAAGGTCATTAATATTTCTAGACTATAATAGTTATTCATTTGGTAGGTTCGATATAAAGATTGCTGTAGTGCGGGTATCCGTATCTAACGCTTATTCCAATGAACTTTTGATCTCATCTCCCAGGCCTGCATAAAATGTGACTGCGGTCGAATCTTATGTAATGGAACTCTGCTGCATATAAGTCAAAATGCAAGCTTTGATATATCTTATGGACTAAGAGGAAATAATAGGATTCGTTATGATAGTCCCATAGACGTCTTCATGCATTGGCGCGTTAACACTTGTATATAGGCGCGTTATAAATGCCACATTATATCCTATCAGATGGTGCAGAGTGAAATGAGTCGCAAAGAAACACACGCTCAACAGTTCTGGCTCATAGAAAAAAATGCATTCAATAGTTTAATCTGGTTGATGCTGGAGGGGCTTTGGGAGTAGGTGGGATATTAATCATATGTGG
The DNA here is from genome assembly GCF_040938575.1 of Ambystoma mexicanum. Classification (NCBI taxonomy): domain Eukaryota; kingdom Metazoa; phylum Chordata; class Amphibia; order Caudata; family Ambystomatidae; genus Ambystoma; species Ambystoma mexicanum. The sequence goes on along the minus strand of NC_090922.1, from coordinate 1,321,716,294 downwards.
TGGGCCTGCGCTAAATTGCAATTTTATTGGAAAGAATTGCTGAGTTCAATAGACAGAATTTTGGGTCGTGAGATTCCCCGACTCTCCAAATGGCTATTGCCCGGCTGAGCTATCCACCCTGAATGGAAGATTTTCTACTCCCTCATTGACGTGTCTAGGGAGTGGCCTGGGGTGGCACGTGCTACCCCTGGAATCTAATTGGCCACCCCAGGTGCCACCCCATTATCCTCAACTATGATCATTATGTGTGTGCGTGCTCGTACTTCATGCCACCCCTGCATAAGTCAGTGTCCCACTTGGGCCACCCCGCTGGCGGCAATGATGCTGCAAAAAGGGACATACTGGAAAAAGGAGGAGCCTTCGACTCAATTTCCTAAATCCAATGCCTGTGTGGCATTATGGCCATGGAACAGGTTGCTTTTTCAGTAACTGCTGGCTACGTAGCTTTTCTCAAAGTTTGGGAATCTTGAACGTATTCAGATAATCTAATGGGCCACGGCACCTGGGTCAGAAAAGAGTGTGGAGTGTCAGAGTAATTGTACAACACTAACTGCCATGATCTCATGAGCAACAGTGAATTGTTTTGGATTGTACCATTTGCTTTTGCCTTTAGAAGGGAGGGGAGGTGATGTTAATTGCGTATCATTTAAATCGTTATGTCTGAAGATTTCTTTTCAAGTATTGTTCTGTGTTGGAAAAGCATAAGCAGATCTTTTTTTTTAAAAACAGCCAACCTTTTGAAAAACTGGCATGCCATGCAACTGCTGCATGGGTGCAAAAGCACTATTGTTGAGGGATTGTTGACTTACCGAATCCCTTCTCAATGCTCGCACTCATTTCGGTTTAATATTTTTATCAAATTTTACAGTAAGTTTAAAAAAACGAAAATCTCCACAACCAACACACACGCAATTGGCAATACAGAGCCACTCTTCCATGAAATCGCTTCATCCGTACTCTACACACAGACGGCAAAGGCGAGAGAATATCTAGTGTACCCCCCCACCCCCCATTCATTGCTCGTTCCCAGGAGGAAGTGGGCAGGAAGCTAGCTCTGGCTCCACCATCATCCAAACTCTGATCATAGCCAATACCATAGACATACTACCCCTCGCGCTCCGAACCACTTGTGTATGAGCGCGATATAAATTAAATATCATATCACATCACCTAGAGTCGCAAGGTAGCCAAAAAGGTTTGCCAACTACCACATTCAAATTCTCCATATGGGGGCCATCATATAACTCAACAATATTTACTAAAGAGGGGCAAGCTTTTCAAAACGTGTCTGGCAGTTTATCTTATTTATTTATTTATTACGAATGTTTGTACCATTGCGCCCCATGCCCCGAGGCCTCAGGGCGCACACATAAAAACAAACTGAGAACCAAGCAAATAGGTTAAAACAATGCGAGGGAGAAAAGCCGGTAACCAAATTCATGGGTCAATGGAGGAAGTCCATAATCAATAAGCAAGCCTAGTCGGGCGGAAGGTTAAAGGGAAACGTTTTCAGATCCTTCCAGCGTGTTAATATCACCACGCAGATGGCATGTACATGCATCCCTTTGTGTGCCTATCCCGGATCCTCTGGTGGACAATAACCTAACTTGCAAATATATATCTGTCTGAACCTGGGCGAGGGAAACTGGTACATTTATTTTTGCGTTGAGCTATAAGGGAAATACAATTTAGCAAAAAAAAAACAACAAATGAAACGATTTCAATTTGCCGACATGTTCATGGTTGTTAGCCCAGTCCCAAAGTGCAGCATGTTTCTTAAAAGCTTGCTGCATAAGACCCAAGCCATCTTCCCAGGAGGATGTCCAGGCAATTTGCTCCAGAAAAAGATCATTTATCTTTTTAAATGCCATCAACCCGCCACTAGAGCTTTCCGCTAAGGCTTTTTTTTAATAAAGAATTCTCTTTGGCCGTCATGAATATAATAATAAGACTACCCCTGCTGATCTTAATATACACCACCAAAGAAGTGAGGACAAGCTCTATTCAAATAGCTTCAATGGGGGTAGCATTAGAAAGCCAAGAAAGTCTACTTCAGTCATACGGTCGAGAAGGCTCAGAACAAACCCAAGGCCCTTTCGATCTGTACATTCGCTCTCTACTCCAGAAACAGATTATCCTCCAGTGCCACCTTCACAGGACCTATGCGATTCACTCTCCTCCTTTTTTGTAGACAAGATATCCACTATTAGAGAGACCATTAAAGCGGAAGCTGATGCTTCCCCTTCTGGAAAGATACATGTTAAACCTCCTCCCGCCTTAGGGACCTGGTCTTCCTTCCCCCATTTCTCTGATGCTGACATCCTTCCTGCTATTCAGCACCTTAAATCAGCCTCCCCAGCGGACGCCATACCCCTGGCTCTGCTAAAGGAACTATCTGCTGACATGGTCACCTACATTTCTTCTGCGGTCAATCATTCCGCCTTCTCTAAGACATGCTTTAGTCATTCCCTTATGGAAAAAGGCCTTTTTGCATCCTAGAGTACTATCTAACTATCGTCCAATCTCCCTCCTGCCCTGTAGTTAGGGAGAATTCTCTGTTTAGGCTGAATTTCCTAACCTAGTGAGTCCCCCAGCAGCTTTGCTGGATTTTTGGGGTTTAATTGTTTTCTCCTGCCAAGAGTGAGACTCTTTTACCCTCACTCTTGGGCATGATGTGAGTGTGTTTCTTTGACTCTAGATGTGTTTAATGGGCTACGGGGGTCTTTTACTCCATAGGGCTTCATGTGTTTTTGTGATGTGTGTTACACAGCACCCTCAGTGCAGTAACACAGGGGTGTCATAGTGACCCCCCAGTATAGACTCCATACCCTGGGACTGACTACTGTCTCCCGGGGCATGTAAAGTCATCATTGACTTTACTAGTCTTGAATTCTGAACAGAACCAGTACAAACCATCATATTGTGGACGTACTGGCTGGGGCAATTCGATTGCCCCGGGGTCTGTTAGTCGAGGGGGCAAGACTCCATCCCCCCTGATCGAGTTTTGGCTGGTGGCAGTGGATACTACTTTTTATATTCAACCGCGAATATTTCTCTATGGGATTTTCCCATTGTTCGAGGCTACTATCTTTATTTATTTAATTACGATAGCCTCGAACATACCGCCGGTTTATTTATTTAATATTAATTCTCCGGTTGGTATTTTTTGCCAAAACTCTTCTAAAATGGCGTTTGTGTTCGCTTCTGTGACTCCAACCCAAGTCGAACCCTTTGTTCCACTTTTTGGGGGGCTTCTCCACAGAAGCCCTCCAAAGTGGTGCCACTCTGTCTGGGGTACTTAGGAGGGGTGGAGGGGGATTTAGGCACCCTGGACTGAGTTGCATAAGCAACTCAAGTCGCACTCCGTCCTGATTGGCCCAAGTGGTGAGCCGGCCGGCTCACCACTTAGCATGTTTGAGTGACAGCTAGTCTGAGTGAATGGGGGTTTTCTGCATAAAAGCAGGGCTTGGGGACTGGAACTTCAGAAGTCGCCACAGGACCTAAGAATCCAAAGAGGGAGAAGCTGAGCTGACCTGCCACGACGACGCCACCGGTGGAGCCCTGCTGGACCGTCTCACCACTTTTCCCAACGACAGAGGAGATCTCCCTCCGGAGAGTCTTCTTCCTTTGACTGGTGGGCATAACCAGTTTCACAGTCTTTTCGCCTTCCCAATGCATCTCGTGGCAGCCTTGCCTGTGCCAAGCACCCTGGCAACCGGAATACCACGTTTTACCATGACCGCGAAATAAAGGGTAATACCTTTAACCGGAAAACTCAGCGGCTGGTTTCTTCCCTGGCAGTGCAACGACCTTCATCTTTCCTCCAAGTCGAGATCTTCTCTTCCCCTGGATGACGACGAGACTTGCACCTGCTGCCAGGAACAACTGCCACCGCTGGAGGATCCTTCCCACTTAAGGTGCCGTGTCCCGCCTGGCTTCCATTGCCACCGACTGTACGTGGTAGATTTAGCCCCCGGCTTTTGAACCTGGGTTAGCCTTGGACACCCTGCCTAAACTTTTCTGAGCCTCTCTAAACTCTTTTCGAACTCTCTGCAAGACTTTCTAAGCCTAGTGTAACTGTGTGATCTTGGGCGCATTTGTGCTCCGCTCTCTCTAAGAGTGGGCCCAGCCTATGGACTTTGGCTCACCAGTGACTTTTTTGCTCCTCTGCCTTGCTAATAGTGTTCCTAAAGCTTAGAGTGGTGTACCTTTCCATATTCTGTCTTTTTCCCTCCCTTCTTCATAAACTTATTGGAATGCCATCTATAGTTAAGCGCTCACCTCTGTATGGAAATAAGTGGTGTTAACTAAGACTTATCTGATAAGGAATAAGGGTTGTATATATTATAATAGTAACTGTGTTTAGAGTGTTTTACAATAAGAGTGCTGGAGTGTTTCAAACAGTGTGTTTTTAAATAAATAATTATATACTTTGATACCAAAGCTCTGGTCAGTGTTTGCTTGTATTATTGTGTCTGAGTGCTTATTGTGTATACTTTGCATACTGCCTAACTCTTCTTGAGGGAAGTCTGACTGCTCAGCCACAGCTACCAGGTAAATCTGGGTGGTACAGACTGCTACCAAGTGGGTTTACTGCTAACACCTGTAGTCCTAAATCTTTTGCAGTGTTCCCAAAGGGAACTGCACAGGTTTCTGCCTAACACTGGTGTACAGCGGTGGGATTTGTATTGAGTATACATTTTAGAGTGCTTTAGGATACCTTAGTACAACTAACCACAAAGCTTAGCAATGAAAATGTAATCTTTCTAACATGTTAACTATGGAAAGTTATAGTCAAGAGTCCCTTGCTACAAAAACTGCTGATTGTTTAAGAGTTCTCTGTAAGCATAAGAATCTCCTGACTAAAGGCAAGAAAATGGAACTAATAGAAAGGTTGTTAGCTAACCAAAGCCTGGATGATGGTTCAGAGGAACCTACCACTCCAGCAACTGTAGATAACAGTATTGAGACTGAAACTGAACCAAATGTTGATGATCTTGAGGAAGAGTCAGAGGAGGAGGGTGAGGCTGCTATGACTGTCCCCCCCAGGCCTCTGTCTCCTCTACCTGCTGTACCTACTGGACCTTTACCACATCCCACACTTAGTCCTCAATATCTTGAACTAGAGAAGATAAAACTTGAATTAGAGTTTAAAAAACGTAATACTCAGGCTGAACAAAGACACAGGAACTGAACCAAGAACTAAGGCTAAGGGAAATGGAGCTCAAGCATGAGCTAGAAATGAAGAAATTGTCTGTTGAAAATGCTTCTCTCTCTGGCTCCTCTAGAAGTTCCAGTCCTAAAAGACCCCGGATGCCTAAAGAATTGGTTGGTATGTATGAGCCTAACTTGGATGTGTTGGATTGGTTGTCTCTGTTTGAATATAATCATGGGCTCCAGAACATCACAGGAAATGACTTACTCACCTGGTTGTTCTCTAGGCTTCCCCCTGTTGCAACTGATGTGGTAATGGAGTTGGGGGAAGAGGATAGGAAAGCGTATGAATGTGTGAAACTAGCTCTGATAGCTAGATTTGGGAAGACCCCTTCCCAGTATCTTAAGAGGTTAAGAACCCTCAAAAACCATGATGATACCCCTTGGGCTACCTGGGTGAGTGAAGGGTTGAAAAACTTAGAGGGATGGATTAAGGGTTACAAGGTGAACATTTATGAGTGAATGAGAAATCTTTTTATGTTGGAGTCAATTTATGATGCCTGCTCTCCTGAGCTCAGTCAGCCCTTGGCCGATTCAAAGGAATTAGATTCCAGAAAACTAGCTAAGGCTGCTGACTTGTGGGTTGCCAACAGGGCCACTCACAAGGATTCTGGGATAACTCAGAAAAAGGATGAGGGAAAGCAGCCACCCAAAGTGAATCCAGAGAATTCTAATACCTCCCATACCAAAGAAGGCCACAAACAACAAAATAACCAGGGTGAGCCCCAGGGTAAACCACAACAGGCTAGTGTACCTTCTGGTCAATAACCAGAAGGAGGTCAGACCAAGCCACCCTTTCAGAGAGCATTTGGACAATGCTATATCTGTAAGACTACTGACCATATCAAAGGAGATCCCAAGTGCAAGGGTAAACCTGCAAGGATCAGCACAGTCTCCTTAGCCTTCACTCCTGAGGATGAAGTACAGATGGCTAGTGCCCACTTTGAACTCTTTGCTGAAGAACCCTTGGGTCTTCAAGCAACTGTAAACTTAGAGCCTAGGGGTCTGGTTAGTCCCCAGAATAGAGTTGTGTATAACTCCCTACCCGTTAACTCTAAGGTGTATTATGTGGACAGTGTTCTTGTCAATGGCCAGGATACTCCTGCCAGGAGAGACACTGGGGCCAGCAGAACAGTAGTGGACGAAAGTTTCTTTCAACCTGAGGATGTGGCAAGAGCACCCAAAGGTCCTACTAAGATGTCTGGAGGCCCTGTCCAGATGGTTCCTATTCTACCAGCCCTCATTCAGTGTAACAACATGACAGTGAGGATCCCTGTCAGTGTTCAGACTGAGGTGCCTGGGAAAGTCCTGTTGGGGAATGACCTAAGAACTCTAGGAGTAGTGTCACATACCCCCATGCCTCCCAGTATGGAGAACCAGAACCTAACCAAATTGGCTAGAGCGGCCAGCCACCTTAAGGGACCACTCTAAGCCTGTGGGAACCTCTACTGAGACCCCGACTACAAGCCCTGGTGTTAATAAGTTGACCTCTAACCCAGGCACATTTCAGGCTAGTACATTAGGGAAATGGGAGCCCCCACCAAGCTCCATCATTGTTCCCCCAGTTTCAGAGTCTATGACTCCCCCTGCTTCTGAGGAAGAGGTGGATAGACATACTGGGCCCCTACCTAGGCCTAAGAGAACGGGTAATTCTCAATGCTGGTGGAAAACCAGGAAAGAAAAGGCTAAGGACAAAAGCCTTCAGACTGTTGGACCTTCTACTGAAGACTCCAACCCAAATCCTAATATTAGGGGGGAAACTCCTAAAGTAGGTAAGGTTAGATCTAAGAGGAAGGGGAAGCAGGTACATTGCCTAACCCCAGCCCCTCCAACCAAGAGGCCTAAGACCCAACCTGCTCCCACAAGAGAGGTGATGAGGAACCTTGGAGGCCCCTCTAGATCTAAGGGAATCCTTTATAAGGACCCCTTGAAAAAACATAACACAGGTTCTGAAGTTGTACCAACCTGAGGGACTGGTCAACCAGATCCCCTACAGTTTCAAAAAGACTGATGTTCCTCAAAGGCTGTGTAGGTCCTCTAGCTTACAAAGGAAAACCTTTGAGTTGACCATAGAACCTAGGTCAAGGTGTCACCATCAAAATGCTGATGGACTCTCTACGATGTATGTCATCGACTAGAGGTATGAGGTTCATCCAGGAGTGGATTAAATCCTCCTGTCCCTTAGTCTGGGGGGGGCGAGTGTTAGGGAGAATTCTCTGTTTAGGCTGAATTTCCTAACCTAGTGAGTCCCCCAGCAGCTTTGCTGGATTTTTGGGGTTTAATTTTTTTCTCCTGCCAAGTAAGAGACTCTTTTACCCTCACTCTTGGACATGATTTCAGTGTGTTTCTTTGACTCTAGATGTGTTCAATGGGCTATGGGGTCTTTTACTCCACAGGGCTTCATGTGTTTTTGTGATGTGTGTTACACAGCACCCTCAGTGCAGTAACACAGGGGTGTCATAGTGACCCCCCAGTATATACTCCATACCCTGGGACTGACTACTGTCTCCCAGGGCATGTAAAGTCATCATTGACTTTACTAGTCTTGAATTCTGAACAGAACCAGTACAAACCATCATATTGTGGACGTACTGGCTGGGGCAATTCGATTGCCCCGGGGTCTGTTAGTCGAGGGGGCAAGACTCCATCCCCCCTGATCGAGTTTTGGCTGGTGGCAGTGGATACTACTTTTTATATTCAACCGCGAATATTTCTCTATGGGATTTTCCCATTGTTCGAGGCTACTATCTTTATTTATTTAATTACGATAGCCTCGAACATACCGCCAGTTTATTTATTTAATATTAATTCTCCGGTTGGTATTTTTTGCCAAAACTCGGTTCTAAAATGGCATTTGTGTTCTCTTCTGTGACTCCAACCCAGGTCGAGCTCTTTGTTCCACTTTTTGGCGGGCTTCTTGTTAGGCAGAAACCTGTGCAGTTCCCTTAGGGAACACTGCAAAAGATTAAAGACCACAGGTGTTGGCAGTAAACCCACTTGGTAGCAGTCTGCACCACCCAGATTTACCTGGTAGCTGTGGCTGAGCAGTCAGACTTCCTTCAAGAAGAGTTAGGCAGTATGCAAAGTATACACAATAGGCACTCAGATACAATAATACAAGCAAACACTGACCAGAGCTTTGGTATCAAAGTATATAATTATTTATTTAAAAACACACTGTTTGAAACACTCCAGCACTCTTATTGTAAAATATTCTAAACACAGTTACTATTGTAATATATACACCCCTTTTTCCTTATCAGATAGGTCACAGTAAAACACCACTTATTTTCATACAGAGGTGAGCGCTTAACTAGATCTAGATCTATAACTAGATAACACCCCAATAAGTTTGTGAGAAAGGGAGGGAAAAAGACAGAATATGGAAAGGTACACCACTCTAAGATTCAGGAACACTATTAGCAAGGCAGAAGAGAAAAAAGTCACTGGTGAGCCAAAGTCCAAAGGCTGGGCCCCCTCTTAGAGAGAGCAGAGCACAAATGCGCCCAAGATCACACAGTTACACTAGGCTTAGTAAGTCTTGCAGAGGGTTCAAAAAGAGTTTAGAGAGGCTTAGGAAAGTATAGCCAGGGTATCCCAAACTAACCCAGGTTCGAAAGCCGGGGGCTAAATCTACCCCGTACAGTCGGTAGCAAGGGAAGCCAGGCGGGACACGGTACCTTAAGCGGGAAGGATCCTCCAGCGGTGGCAGTTGTTCCTGGTAGTGGGTGCAAGTTGCGTCGGCGTCCAGGGGAAGAGAAGATCTCGACTTGGAGGAAAGATGAAGGTCGTTGCACTACCAGGGCAGAAACCAGCCGTGGAGTTTTCCGGTTAAAGGTGGTACCTTTGTTTCGCGGTCGTGGTAAAACGTGGTATCCCGGTTGCTGGGGTGCTTGGCACGGGCAACGCGGCCACGAGGTACGTCGGGAAAGCGAAAAGACGGTGAAACTGGTTATCCCCACCAGTCAAAGGAAGAAGACTCTCCGGCGGGAGATCTCCTCTGTCGTTGGGAAAAGTGGTGAGGCAGTCCAGCAGGGCTCCACCGGTGGTGGTGTCGTGGCAGGTCAGCTCACCTTCTCCCTCGTCGGATTCTTAGGTCCTGTGGCGACTTCTGAAGTTCCAGTCCCCAAAGCCCTGCTTTTATGCAGCAAACCCCCATTCACACAGCCTAGCTGTCACTCAAACATGCTAAGTGGTGAGCCGGCCGGCTCACCACTTGGGCCAATCAGGATGGAATGCAACTTGAGTTGCCTAGGCAACTCTGTCCAGGGTGCCTAAATTTCCCTCCACCCCTCCTAAGTACCCCAGACAGAATGGCACCACTTTGGAGGGCTTCTGTGGAGACGCCCGCCAAAAAGTGGAACAAAGGGCTCGACTTGGGTTGGAGTCACAGAAGAGAACACAAATGCCATTTTAGAATCAAGTTTTGGCAAAAAATACCAACCAGAGAATTAATGTTAATTAAATAAACCGGCGGTATGCTCGAGGCTACCATAAATAATTAAATAAAGGTAGTAGCCTAAAACAATGGGAAATCCCATAGGAAAATATTCGCGGTTGAATATAAAAAGTAGTATCCACTGCCACCAGCCAAAACTCGATCAGGGGGGACGGAGACGTGCCCCCTCGACTAACAGACCCCGGGGCAATTGAATTGCCCCAGCCAGTACGTCCACAATATGATGGAATGTACTGGTTCTGTTCAGAATTTAAGACTAGTAAAGTCAATGGTGACTTTACATGCCCTGCGAGACAGTAGTCAGTCCCAGGGTATGGAGTCTATACTGTGGGGTCACTATGACACCCCTGTGTCACTGCACTGAGGGTGCTGTGTAACACACATCACAAAAACACATGAAGCCCTATGGAGTAAAAGACCCCATAGCCCATTAAACACATCTAGATTCAAAGAAACACACTCAAATCATGCCCAAGAGTGAGGGTAAAAGAGTCTCACTCTTGGCAGGAGAAAAAAATAAACCCCAAAAATCCAGCAAAGCTGCTGGGGGACTCACTAGGTTAGGAAATTCAGCCTAAACAGAGAATTCTCCCTAACACTTCTCCACAGAAGCCCTCCAAAGTGGTGCCACTCTGTCTGGGGTACTTAGGAGGGGTGGAGGGGGATTTAGGCACCCTGGACTGAGTTGCCTGGGCAACTCAAGTCGCACTCCGTCCTGATTGGCCCAAGTGGTGAGCCGGCTGGCTCACCACTTAGCATGTTTGAGTGACAGCTAGGCTGAGTGAATGGGGGTTTTCTGCATAAAAGCAGGGCTTTGGGGACTGGAACTTCAGAAGTCACCACAGGACCTAAGAATCCAAAGAGGGAGAAGCTGAGCCGACCTGCCATGACGACACCACCGGTGGAGCCCTGCCGGACCGTCTCACCACTTTTCCCAACGACAGAGGAGATCTCCCGCTGGAGAGTCTTCTTCCTTTGACTGGTGGGGATAACCAGTTTCACAGTCTTTTCGCCTTCCCAATGCATCTCGTGGCAGCCTTGCCTGTGCCAAGCACCCTGGCAACCGGAATACCACGTTTTACCACGACCGCGAAATAAAGGGTAATACCTTTAACCGGAAAACTCAGCGGCTGGTTTCTTCCCTGGCAGTGCAACGACCTTCATCTTTCCTCCAAGTCGAGATCTTCTCTTCCCCTGGATGACGACGAGACTTGCACCTGCTGCCAGGAACAACTGCCACCGCTGGAGGATCCTTCCCACTTAAGGTGCCGTGTCCCGCCTGGCTTCCATTGCCACCGACTGTACGTGGTAGATTTAGCCCCCGGCTTTTGAACCTGGGTTAGCCTTGGACACCCTGCCTAAACTTTTCTGAGCCTCTCTAAACTCTTTTCGAACTCTCTGCAAGACTTTCTAAGCCTAGTGTAACTGTGTGATCTTGGGCGCATTTGTGCTCCGCTCTCTCTAAGAGTGGGCCCAGCCTATGGACTTTGGCTCACCAGTGACTTTTTGCTCCTCTGCCTTGCTAATAGTGTTCCTAAAGCTTAGAGTGGTGTACCTTTCCATATTCTGTCTTTTTCCCTCCCTTCTTCATAAACTTATTGGAGTGCCATCTATAGTTAAGCGCACACCTCTGTATGGAAATAAGTGGTGTTAACTAAGACTTATCTGAGAAGGAATAAGGGTTGTATATATAATAATAGTAACTGTGTTTAGAGTGTTTTACAATAAGAGTGCTGGAGTGTTTCAAACAGTGTGTTTTTAAATAAATAATTATATACTTTGATACCAAAGCTCTGGTCAGTGTTTGCTTGTATTATTGTGTCTGAGTGCCTATTGTGTATACTTTGCATACTGCCTAACTCTTCTTGAGGGAAGTCGGACTGCTCAGCCACAGCTACCAAGTAAATCTGGGTGGTACAGACTGCTACCAAGTGGGTTTACTGCTAACACCTGTAGTCCTAAATCTTTTGCAGTGTTCCCAAAGGGAACTGCACAGGTTTCTGCCTAACACCTGTATGATGAAAGTTATGAATGCGCTGGTCGCTCTTCTGTTGTCTAAATTCCTTGAGTCCTCTCAGTTCTTTGACCCTTTTCAATCTAGTTTTCGTCCAGGCCGGGGTATGGAATCCTTTCTTAATTCCGTGCTTGACGACCTGTTACATCTGGTTGACCAGGGCGGTGTCGGAGCCGTCCTGCTTCTGAATCTATCAGCGGCTTTCGACACAGTGGATCACCTCACCCTGATCTCTCGTCTGTCTGCCACTGGCTTGGCCGGCCATGTCCTTGACTGGTTCACAGCATAGATTGCCGACCACTCCCAGTCGGTCTCTCTTCCTCCTTTCCGTTCTTCTCCAGTTTCCCTGGTTTGTGGGGTTCCTCAGGGATCGGCACTCTCCCCTATTCTTTTCAATGTCTACATTAGACTTCTTCTTCTTCTTCTTCTTCAATCTCATGGTTTCCGCTACAATTCCTATGCAGACGACACGCAGATTGTCCAGCTTGACCTGACTCAGCCTGAAACTGCTGCCCGTCTGTGGAAATGCTTGGAGGATCTGGACAGCTGGATGTCATCCAACTGGCTGAAGCTCAATGCTGGCAAGACTGAGGTACTGGTTGTCGGTACATCCTCCCTCCAGCGGTTCTGGACCTCTGACTTCTGGCCACTCTCCCTAGGCTCTCTCCCCCGCCAGTATCATCAGTCAGAAATCTAGGGGTTAGACTCTCTGCCTCCCTGGCCACGGAAGAACAGGTGGCGGCAGTATGCAAGGCTGGCCATTTCAAACTTCGGATCTTACGGAAGGTACTCCCTTTTATCCCTACAGCCTGCCAAGCCACTGTGGTGGATGCCTTGCTATTAAATAGCTTGGACTACTGTAACTCACTTTATCTGGGCCAATCTATTTATTTAACTAAACGTCTGCAGCTCCTTCAAAATGCAGCTGCCAGATCTATCCTCCGCCCCTCCTTCGGCACTCATATGTCCCCGCTACTGAGGCAACTGCACTGGCTCTCTGTAGAGGCCTGTGTCATGTTTAAATCTATGTGTATGGTCCACCGAGCTTCCTACGGTATTGGAGCTGAGTATCTTCAAGCCAAATTTGTGCACTATATCCCTCCCCGCCCTCTACATTCTCAATTAGCCCTTCTTCTTGTGGTTCCCCGGCACAGGCTGGCTCGTTCAGGTGGTCGTGCCTTTTCTACTGTAGCCGCTAATGCCTGGAACAAACTTCTGTATTCTCTGTGGAGCACTGCTGATCATTTCTGCTTTCGACGTAAATTGAAAACATTATTATTCTAATGGCTCTCCTCCCTGTTTTGTTTCTGCTAGCTGCCTCTAGCGCCATGATGCCTTTGTCGTACGTCCGCTCAATACATTCCAATAACATAACATAACAAGCCCTAGTATCCTCCCCCAAATAGCACCCACAAGTGCTTTAGCCCATGTAGCTAAAGTAGAGGGAGATACTTAAAGGGCATATATTATGCCCGCCACTAGTTTCTGCTTATAGATCTTAATAATGCCAGATAAGTTATAACCCACAGACCTTTCAACAAATGTCTTAACAGCTTAATGGCCAAAACCTTTCGTCTCCTCCTCTGGAGTAGCTGGCCCTCGCCTTTCTTCTCTTCGACATCATAAGCCAGATATGATAAACAACGGACGCTATCAACGCTACTGTCCTGTGTGGCGATAGATCCTCCTCTATGCGCAGATCTACCGAATCCCATGCATTTCATTGTGCGCATATTAACAATGAATGCGTTGTTACAAACATAGGTGAAACACGCCTGAGCACTCCCATGGATGTTCTATCGAAAACAACAATATCGTCGGCGTAAGGGAGCAATCTAATTTCCGTGTTTTCCTTCTTCGGAGGGAACACCCTCACTTCTCTAGTCAGACATAAACAGATTAGGCAGAAGGGGGGTGAGTACGCAGCCTTGCCTCGCCCCCCCCCCTTTGGATTTCCTTAGCAGCGGAGAGCTCGCCCGCATTAAGTCATATGCGACCCGCATTATGGTGATGCAGGAGTTTACAGGAAAACAAGAGACCATCCGGGCACATAATTCCCCCATTTTCTTCCTCATTAGAGGATGAACACCTGAATCGGGGGCAGCTGAGAAATAAATAAATAAGGCATATAGGGGAGGGGCAGCTTTTTCTGGGTCTGCAGTACTAAGTTGCTTATTAATAATATATTGTATGCCTGTTGAGAGACCTTTCCGGAACCCCGTCTGAAAGGGGCTCAAACATTGCCCCATCCTAACCCATTTGTTTAGCCCCCTCAAGATGAAACTCAATTATACTTTGCTCCTCAATCGATCAGTGATAGGAGGTGGTAAATCTCAGAGTCCATAGGGTTATGGACTGGCACCAAAAGAGTAGAGCTCTAAGACATGGGGATCGTGCCTGATCGATTCTCCAATTCAAATAGATCAAACATAATATCTGCCCATAGCACCAGATTATGGTAAAATATGATAGGTTATTTATAGCGCACTTAATACCCAGAGGTTTCTAAGTGCAGACTCGGGGATCGGACCTCTGTTGCTCCGTGTCATCTTGCTTCCAAGGTGAGCACGTTGCACGTTGCCCCTGTGCTCTCCTCCCGAGACTAGCTTTCAAAACTGTGTTTGAGACTCCATCCGGTCCTGGCGCTCGTGATGGTTTAAGCCCCATGATAGCCTCCACTAGACTATCTAACCTGAGCTGTACACAGCGGCCGCACCAACGCTTTCGCTTCTCTGTTCGGAATAGGAACAGACAAGACTCCTCGTCTCCACTGAATGTGATTCAGGAAGCCCACTTAGCTTCCCGAGTCACATTCAGTGGAGACGAGGAGTCTTGTCCGTTCATATTCCGAAAGGTAGACCAAAGCTTCTTAGCTACCGTCTTTCAGTATTGCATACATTTATTGCATGCTGTTATCACAAGACACAAAGGGCAGAAGGGAGCAGCTTCCCAGTCCAAGCAGCTCAATACTAAAATGCATTACCCCTGCACCTGCAAACAGACCAACCATTCCTAAGCTTCAGGAAAAATACAAAAACTTGGCTGGTCTCAAATGACGTTTGCATACAATTTCGTCGCCCTTGCAACTTCTTCGCGAGCCATTTTATAGTATGATTTTACCTGCAATCTGTATGTATTGTAAATAATGATCTTACCTGTAATTACATGTACTATATAAAAAATGCATAATCTTGTCACTCCCAGATACCCTCGGGTGAGGAGCGCATTATAAATAAAAACATTGAAACGTTTCACCCAGTTTATTATACTGAGATTGTGTCTTTTTAATGTGGCTCGTTTTCTCCCAAAACGGGGACACTTCATTACAAATTTTCCTAAAGAGTTGCCTTAACTCTCTCTTCTTATTCTTAATAGTCTTATAAACTGCTGGCAACTATTCCTGAGATGTTTCCCAAACTTGCAACTCTGGATGGGGAGAAAAGGTGCAGTCATGTTTGCTACCCATTGCACCAACTCATCCGGGGTAGCAAACTGAAAGTTGTCGCTAGGAGTGGACTGGCCTATAAAGAACTCTGGAGATTTCCTGGTAGGCCTCTGCACCCTGGACCTCCTTTGTGTGGTATTTCCAAATTTTCCCATAGGAAAAGGGTTGGGACTGCTGGAAATGTGTAATATGGGGCCACTTAGAAAATTATTTCCAGGACCTCTTTTGGTTCCCAGTCCAAACCTGGTTGTCGCCCTTCACACAAGACAAATACTCAGTAACAGCACACACATTATGATCCATCCAGTCCACTCGGTTTTTACCCGGGTTGATCACACCCACCTCATCATAACTTGTCAAGTCTGGCAAATTCACAGTGACTGCCAGAGTCAAGATTGGGTGATCACTAAGAGAGTTAAAAGACACATTCAAATCCAGCTGCAAAGTTATTAAGGCTAAGTTTCCAAAGAAATAATATGTGCTATGGGATGTAGCGGCACGCCTCCAAGTAGGCACTGCCAGGATGTCTACGCTAATGGGACCGTCTTGGTCCAAGGCCCTCAGGCCAACCTTCACCTCTTTGATAGACGCTTCCCGCGCCTCATCAACTTCCTTTCCTCTCCTGCGGTCCCCCTCCTCTGTCATTGGCTACCTTGCCTCCACCCTCCCTCCCTGCCCCCTCTTGTGCTCCTTCTTCACCTCCGCAGGGCGTACCTCTGATCTGTACCCATCCCCGGAAATCCTTCAAGGCTGGCAATCTTCTCCACATTGCCACTCTTAACTCTTGCTCTGCCGTCAAACATTCCTCTGACATCTGTCGCCTTCTTGAGGAACTGGACCTTGATGTCCTCGGTCTCACCGAGACATGGTTCACAGCCAGCTCTGTCACCAGCTTTGACACACTCCTGATGGCTACAAGATCCTCTCCGTGCCCAGGCCCAACCGTGCTGGGGGGCGGGGGATATGGCCCTTATCTTCGCTGAGTGGATTCCTGCCATTGTCACTCCTACGCAGACCTACTCCTCTTTTGAATGCCTTGTCTGCCGACACTCTCTCTCTCCTAGCCAGTCCCTTACCGTGGCTACTATCTATCGACCACCTGGTCAAATTTCCTCCTTCCTCTCTGAGTGGGCAGACCTCTCCTCCTAACTCCTGTCCTCAACCACTCAACTCCTCTTTCTTGGAGACTTCAACATCCACCTGGATGCCTCCGGTCCCCCCTCTGTTCTCTTTCGCGACCTCTGCAACGCTTTCTCTCTCTCTATTCTCCCGTCTGGGCCGACTCATTCTGCAGGGCACACTCTTGATGCTCTGATCTCTTCTGACCTTCCCCTCTCTGTCCCTCTCTCCACTCCTCTCTCCTGGAGTGATCACTTTCTCCTATCCTCCCACCTCACCTTCCCTACCCCACAGGCAAAGCCACCCTCATCACTGCCACCCTCCTTCTCAGTCATCCGACCAATGAAGCGCATGTCATTTGAGGCTTTCGCTGCCACCTTCTCACCCCCCCTCTCCCTTCGGATGACTCCCACCCTGACACAGCCCTCTCCACGCTTCACTCTGCTATATCTGATACTCTTGATATCCTTGCCCCTGTCATCAGAATCTGCCTGAAGCAAAAAGCCAAATATAACTCCTGGTATGACTCGGATCTCGTCACCCTTAAACGCAAGTGCAGGGTGACAGAGAGGAAATGGCGTACTTCATGTGCATCCTCTGACAAACCCGCCTGCCGCCTACTCCAAAGGCAATACCGGCTCTCCGTTCTCACCAAGAAGAGAGCCCTTATCCAAGCCCGCATCTCTGCGGCATCTAATAATTCGGCCGAACTCTTTAAAATCTGCAAGGAGCTGGCCAACCCTGCTGCAGTCTCTGCCGCTCCTGTCCCGTCCCAGGCCCTCTGCACGGCATTAGCCTCTCACTTCATTTAAAAAACTCAGGACATCCTGTCCTCACTCTCTTCATATCACCTCCCCCCCTCTATTCCCTGTTCTTCCTCTGGCCCTTCTGCAGCCACCCCTCCTCCCTCCTTCTCTGCCTTTCCCCTTTTTTCTGCTGACAAGGTTTCGAGACAAGTCCGATCTATGAAAGTCTCGTCAAAACAGGTCCACCCATTCTCCTCCAAAAACATCAAGGACCACATCGACTCCATGGCTCCTGCCCTGGCTGACTTCTGCAATCACTCCTTCACCTCTGGAGTCTTCCCATCCCCCCTCAAGCACTCCCTTGTGCACCCCCTTCTTAAGAAACCCTCCTCCGACCCCTCCTGCCCGGTTAACTATCGCCCAATCTTTATCACTCCCTTCCTGGGCAAGCTCCTGTAGAAACTGGCCATCTCCCAGCTTAATCTCCATGCTGAATCTGTTGGTAGTCTTCACGACCATCAGTCTGGCTTCAGAGCTGCCAGAAGCACGGAAACTGCTCTCCTGAACATCTGTGAGGTTCTGCTCTCGAACCTTGACTCAAACACACCTTGTGTTCTCATTTTGCTTGCTCTCTCCTCTGCCTTTGATACTGTCAACCATACCATCCTGCTCAACCGTCTCCATGATAACCTTGGTATCACTGGTCAGGCTTTGGCGTGGCTGTCCTCTTTCCTCTCCAATCGACCCTCTCAGGTCTAACTGGGGTCCTTCCTCTCTGACATCTTTTTCTCTACCTGTGGTGTCCCTCAGGGATCTAACCTCTCTCCCTGGCTGTTCAACCAGTACTTGGCACTTCTTGCCCACTGCATCGCCGCTCTCTGCCCCAATTTTCAGTGGTATGCGGATGATACCCAGCTCATTTTCAGGCTACCCCCGGCCTCCTCTTCTCCTTCCCTCATCTCTGACTGTCTTTCTGCTATCCAGGAATGGTGTGCCGCCAACGACCTCTGCCTTAATGCCAATAAGACTGAGATTCTACTCATCGGCACACCCACTCCCTCCTTCCCTGCAGCTCTCTGGCCGGCCTCTCCTGGCCCTCTTCCTGCTCCTACCTGCAAGGCTAGAAACCTTGGGGTCATCTTTGACTCCACACTCTCTTTCTCTCATCACATATCTGACGACTCTAAGAAGTCACACTACCAGCTTCACCTCCTCAGAGGTATCCTTCCTTTCCTCTCCTTCCCCCAGAAGCTCACTGTCTCTAAAGCCCTAGTTTACTCAAAGCTGGACTACTGTAACAGCCTCTATCTGAATCTGCCTGCCTCTACTCTCCGCCCTTTGCAACTCATCCAGAACAGGACTGCGAGACTTGTCCTTGGCCTCAAGCCCAGGGACCGTATCTCTCAAGGACTGCAATCGCTATACTAGCTCCCAGTGGCTGCGAGGATTACGTTCAAAACCCTCTGCATTGTCCACAAGGCCTTCTCGGGCCTCGGGCCAAAATACGTTCAACTCTCTCTTCCTAAATATCTTCCTTCTCGAGCTCTTCGCTCATCCACCTCCAACTCCCTCGGGGTCAGCCGCTTCTCCAAGCAACGAGTTGGGGGTATATCTCTCTCCGCTGCAGGGGCCTCCCTCTGGAACAGCCTTCCTGCCTCCCTGAAACTTGAAGAGAACTATCTCCGGTTCCCAAAGCACCTCAAAACCTTCCTCTTTGCCTCTGCTTTCTCTCCCCCTCTCCCCTGTTAATATTACTGAAACTGCACTGAATCTGCAACGGGGCCACTCACCTACCCCGGTCCGTGGCCCTGCCACTCTCCCCTGCACTGCCTACCTGGCAACCCCTGCACTGTGGGACTGTCCCTGTATCCCTACAGCCCCTCCT
Source organism: Ambystoma mexicanum (assembly GCF_040938575.1). Taxonomy (NCBI): domain Eukaryota; kingdom Metazoa; phylum Chordata; class Amphibia; order Caudata; family Ambystomatidae; genus Ambystoma; species Ambystoma mexicanum. The sequence continues at coordinate 1,321,697,412 of NC_090922.1, read as the reverse complement.
CCTAGCACTTGTCTGCACTTATCTTGCACTTGCCACCAGCTGGCCCTTATTATTTATTTTGTTCTACTAAACCTAAACTGCACTTCTCCTCTCCCTTTCCCCCTTGCACTTTTCCCTTCCCCCCCACCCTGCACTTGCGCGATCTGAATGCCACCTGGCCTAGTAGGATCGTTTTTCTGTCTCCCCTTGTTCCCCCCTCCCTGCCTCGTCGCGCCTTGAAACACTTGTGTATAGGCACGTTATAAATTACATATCATATCATATCATAACTATACACCTATTTAATCTCCGTAAATTTTTAATAACTATTCATTGTTTATCATGTGGAATGTTACTGTATAATGATTAAATATCTAATGATACCATAACCTTTTCCCTGGGTCATGTTGGAGTCGTTCTTCCAACTTGACCTCCTGGGTTTATTTGAGAAATGTTTTAGCCTCCATTGCAAGTGTTTTGATAAAAAAAAAAGTTTAATGTTACAGTGGTTCCAAAATGGAGGCACAACCCGACACTATCAGTCTTCCTGGAAGATGGCACCCATTTTTGTGGATCTTGGGCAAAATATAAAACGTGGATTTCCTACTGTTAGTTGAATTCAATATTTTGTGTCCTTTTTTAGATATAAGCCACTTCTGTAATGCCATATCTGAAAAGACCTTAATTTCCTGTTTGATATCCCGAAAGAGATGTGTTTCAAGGTTCGAATAATGGCCTGCAACTGATAGACTCGCAGCATCTGCATAATTTTTTTCAATGTCCATAATGTCAATACTGCCCCCTTTCTGTGTGCTTAATGACAATCTTGTGTTTCTTTTGTCATATCTCAATTGCTCTAAAGCCAGAAACAGATACATGTGTTTATATTTTCTAATGTGTGAAACCAATATCTTCTCAACTCCTTTTGTAACACGTTTTAAATTTGGTTACTTCATGGTGCATTTCGGTGGTCTAATCCCTGTCACAACACCTGATTGTTCAATTATGACAGTCTTAAAAAATGTCTCTTCTTCTTAACCAATTGTAATCTACTTGGAGCTTGGGTGGATTTAAAAGTAAGACCTTTCCCCAAGACTGACACCTCTTATGGGCTTAAGGCTCTCGAAGAAAAATACAGAATCAGTAAATTCTCTACTGAAGTTGATATTTTCTTCTGTGAGTTCTGAACATGTGTTGTTGTGGTTCATGAAAAAGAAATGTGGAACACTTAATGGCCTTGTGAGCCCTCTCTCCATAAAAGAGGCTGTTGGCCCTGTGCGTCTTGTTGAGACTTTCACCTTCAGAATCTGAATTATTTGTTACGGTATCCGACCGACTAGTAGACTGTATATTATCTTTTAAATTAGAGTATTCCGAATATGGTGTATGCACATAATCCTCTATCAAATATGGATACACAATTTGTTTTTTTTATGAAGTGATATCTTTTTTTAACTGTTTTGTTTTTTATTCATGCTGAAAAACTTAAATGCATTGAATTATTTATTGACAGCTTCTGGTTTCTCATTGGCCTTTTTCCCTTTACTTGTTCTAAGGCATGCACTGTTTGCCAAAGCACTACATTTTTGTTTCACTCACCGTTCACATTGTCCGTCTATGGACCTTCGGGATCACCGCTTTCGTTACCGCCTTCTACAGCTTTTTGCCCGATCACCTGCCCGTAGGAATGGTAAGGGATGTGTTGGGAAAACAGGTCCCTTCAAGCCCTGACTGTAGTCTATTTACACTACCATTGTCTACGGGGAGCTTCACGGTCTACTCGGCTGAATGGCAAAGGACTCGTGCTATTGCCGAAGACCTAGAGTTACTTTATGTCGACGGCCAATAGGTGTCTTACTTCAATCAATAATCGACAGTCGATAAACCATCTGATCTTTGCTACCAAGCGTAGTGAGGGACCCCGGGCCGGCCCATAGAGTCAGGTTTGCTCTGCAGCACTTTAAGACGAGATAGCTGCACCTCGAGATGGATGAGGGTGCAGGCTCTCTTACTCCAACACCAATCAATAAGGACAACTCAATGGTTTGGCAAAGGGGAGTTCATTCAATGACAAATACAAAAAACAGGGAAACATGGAAATCGGCATCAGTGCGACAGCCCGTCTCTCTTCAACTCCCTCGAATTTCATACAAAACATAAATTTTATACTCAAAAAGCGTCATAATCTGACATGTAACACTCAAAAGTTAACATGCAATTCTATTGGTTGGAAAAAGGTAACTTTAATATAGGTGCTATATCTGTATATGGTAACGGAGTGAAGGGATTGGGCAAATACTGTCAGGAGGGCATCTAAGCCCTTCTTTCATAAATTACTACTGTAAACATCACTAAAAGTACGACGTCTCATTGGTTCTAACTATAGGGCCCTAGATTATTTGGTCCACTGTGATTGGGTTGGCATCAACCCCATGCATAACTCTCCACTTTGCTTAGCAGCATGCAGAATGGTCAACCAGGTGCAGGGTTCCCCTCAGCTACCCGGCCTTCCTCCATTTAAGGTTACAATCAATCATCACTTCAACAACAATGTGTCAATTATGTTACTGTGGTTGAACACGAAACTGCATCTTCTGTCTGGAAAGTTTTTATGTCTCTGTCTGGACGGATGCCAAGCGTAGGTGTGAACTCATGCCTCCTCTCGTTCGACTGGTCACGTGCTAGTACACCATGGATTTGCCTTGTTTCTTTCCATTTGTACATTTGATTTTCATTTCACCCTGCCACCTGTCTTCGCTTTCTTATCTCGATTCTTCAGAGGCAGGATATTCTGTTCTTTGCTTTAATTAAAGTAGCTACTGTCTACAGCTGTTTCCTCTTAATGCTAGAATATGGAACTTCTTGCGTTTGGGCTGTAATAACCTGAGTTGGTTCTGCCTTTTATGCAAAGTGGACCCGCACTTATAATATTGTGCTTCATTTTGAGGTAGATTATATACAATGGCGCTTGCCACTCTATTCTTCTACTTAGCATAGCAAGCCACACTGTTCTCTTTAGCTTCTTGCAGTTCCAATCATATGTACAGGCGTAAACCTATCGACTGTCTTTATTTTGCTTACAGCTCAACACTCTTACGCTTTGATAGCTTTCTATCACTTTAAGCTCACAATCTCTTTTCTCAGGGCGTTTTGTCTTTGTGTCATTCTTGGTTTGTCATTTGTTCTATCTGTGAGTCCGTCCGGGCTCTCGTGACGTCACCATTCACCATCCATTAAGGATTTTCAGATTTCTTCCTGTACAGTACTTAAACAATCTTTATTTCGTTTCATTTGCTGGTAGGGTTTTCTCAATGGGTACCTTACTGTCCATGGTTGTCTGGTTATTGGTACCTCAATAGGTATTGTTCTTCTAATAGGTACTGGGGAGAGCCCCACTGCGGGTCTCTGCTGGTTTACTTGCTCATCATACGTCACATATCTCGGTTTCAACATTCCTGTTACTTCAAAATGGGCGACTGGAGTGCAGACTATATTTGGGACCTCCTCTACAAAGGTGTTACACAAAGGACTTGCAATCACAGTGGTTCAAACAAACACTCAAGGTTTCTTGGTAAACCAATATAAATTTATTTACAAAGTTATTTAGAAAACATTCCACTAGCAGTAAGCAGCTCAATATCACACTACAATACACCCCAAAAGTGAGAGCAAAATGGCACTTCAGTAACTTGAAATGGGAGTAAAAGACACAAGTTATAAGAATTAAAAACAAATACCTTTCTTAGGCAGGACACATAGTTTCAGTTCACTACAAGAGGCAGTTCAATTCAACAAGCCTTGGCCAAAGTCAATGGATTAGTGTCTTGGATAGGATAGCACATTTCTGGTAGTAAATGGTTAAGTCTTTGCCAAAGTTCTTAGAAGAAGTTTGCACGAAAAAGAGTTATATGTCGGATTAGGAGCAAACAAGACTCCAAAGTTGGGAAAGTTTCACAAACTTTCACCGCGGCAGAGAGGATTTCTCCACCGTGTTTGAACAGTACTTTGGTAATGAAGAAAAGCTGTAGCTGAGGCAATTGTTCCTGGCAGTTCCTGCAGATCTCTCTGTTCCTGGGCCTCAGTCGTGGGGACAAGAGGGAGGACGTTGGGAGGTTCCTGCAATGCACGGGGATGGATCCACAAGCTTGGCAAAACATAGGTTTAAGGTGTGAGTGCCTTAAAGTCCACAAACTGGTATCCTTCTCACAGACTATCCCGTTTTCAACAGCACTCTGAAGAAAATTTGACCAGTATGGAGATGGTTTCCAGGTGGCTTGCGAGTTGGTTGTTCCCAACAGCTCAAGAGAAGAAGTCGTCATTGAAGGGGCTTCTCTGTCGAAGGAGTTTCAGGCTATTCGGACCTGCAGCAGGACTTCACCCGGCAAACCAACGGTCCAGGAGTTGAGGCAGTCGTCTTCCTTCAGCTCGTCTTCGGTTCTTTCGCTCCAGGGGTCGACTCTGCCTTCCAAGTCCCAGAGACCTGCCTTTTAAACAGTTTTCTCCCTTTCATTCCAGCCTAGCTGCCACTCACCCAGTAGGGTGGCTGTCCTTGCTGGACAGTCAGCCAGCCAATCATGCCAGAGTGCATTCAGATCTCCTAGGAGACTAAGCAAAGGGAGTTTCGGGCACCTCCCTCACTTCCTGTCCACTCCAGACACTCAGGCGCCAGAGGCGATCTTCAGTACTGAAGCCCGCCAAAGGTAAACAAACAAAGGGACCAAACCTGGTTTGGCACACAGAGACAAACACTAGAAGGACCTATCCAAAAAGAAATGGCGAAAAAAGTCGATCAGAACCTGTTTTTACAAAGGGGGCTCAGACGCCATCTCGAAAAACATGGTTTCAAACGGGTCGCGGTCGGGAAAATCACGGTAATACCACTGCCACCAGCCATTCTGAGAGGAAAGGGTAGCATTTGAATGCTACATGAGTTTTCTAGGCATAGGGAATACTAGGTATTCCCTCCAGCACTCTGCTGTAAGGCAGTGTGTGCTGGGTCTAGCAATTTAAAAAGACTAACAAAGTCAATTTAACTTTACATTCACTGGGAGACAGTAGTCAGTCCCAGAGAAGGTATTTAAACCTTAGGACGTCTGAAAGACATCCCTGTGTCACTGCACGAGAGTGCTGTGTGACACACAAGAAAAGATGCTGCCCATGGATTTGTCTAAAACTCCATATCCAAAGAACAGAAAAGTAAAAACACACATCAAAATACATGAAATAGTAGGGAAAAAGGCTCACACTCTTTCCAGGTAAAAAAATCAAGTCCTCAAAATCCATCAAAGTTCCTGGGGCCTCCAAGGTAAGGGAAATTAGCACATTTAGGAGAATTCTCCCTAACAAGGAGAGAGGGAGAGCGTAGAGTGAAAGATGACCCCAAATTTCTTGGCCTCACAGGTAGGAGCAGGAAGGGGGTCCAGAGTGGGCGGCCAGAGAGAGAGGGAAAAGGAAGGGAGCCTGAAGGAAATCTGGGTGTCATCTGCATCACACTGAAAGTTGGATCAGAAGGAAGTGATGCGGTGGGTAAGAGGTGTCAGGTATTGGTTGAAAAGCAAGGGAGAGAGGTTAGACACCTGGGGAACACCACAAGTGGAGAGAGAGAAAGAAGAGAGGAAAGACCCCAGTTGGACTTGGGAGGGTTGATGGGTGAGAAATCAGGTCAGACAGGCCAGGGCCTGATCAGTGATACCCAGGTTATCACGGAGGCGATTGAGAAGGGTGGCATGGTTGACCGTATCAAAGGCAGCATAAAGATCAAGGAGAATGAGGACAGAGGAAGGTTAGAATCAAGGTTAGAGGGCAGATCTTCATGAGTGTTCAGAAGAACAGTTTCCGTGCTTCTGGCAACTCTGAAGCCAAACTGGTGATCGTGGAGGCAACCAACAGATTCAGTGTGCATATTAATCTGGGAGATGGCCAGCTTTTCCAAGAGTTTGCACAGGAAATGGGTGATGGAGATTGTGCGAGAGTTAGCCGGAGAGGAAGAATCGGCAGAGGGCTTCTTCAGCTGGGGGGTGCACAAGGGAGTGCTTATGGGGGGAAGTGAAGGTTCCAGTGGCCAAGGAGTGATTGCAGAAATCAGCTTAGGCTGGAGCAAGGGTGTCAATGTGGTCCTTGATGGTTCTAGTGGAGCAGGGGAGAACCTGTTTTGATGAGACTTTCATAGATCATATTTGTTCGGAAACATCGTCATGGGTGAACAAGGGAAATGAAGAGAAGGGAGAGGGAGAGAGGGCCATAAGCAGGTCAGGAATGGAGGAGGACAAGGAGGAGGAAGAGGAATAGAGGGTGGACAGGATGCCCTGAGTTTTAGTGAAGAAGTGAGAAGTCAAGGCCGTACAGAGGGCCTGGTAGGGAACAGGAGAGGAAGAGACTGCAGCAGGATTGGCCAACTCCTTGCAGATTTTGAAGAGTTCGGCCGAGTTGTTAGATGCCGCAGAGACACAGGTTTGGATGAGGGCTCTCTTCTTGGCAAAGATGGAGAGTCTGTATTGCCTTAGAAGCAGGCGGCAGGCCAGTCTGTCAGAGAGTGCACCTGATGCCCTCTACTTCCTCTCAACCACCCTGCATGTGTGTTTGAGGGTGACGAGGTCAGAGTCATACCAAGGGTTGCACTTGGATTTGGGCTTCAAGCAGATCCTCATGACAGGGGCAAGTACATCAATAGTGTTCAAGATAGAAAGATGAAGGTTAGATAGGGCTGTGTCAGGGTGTGAGTCAGCCAAAGGTGTAGAAGGAGGAGAGAAGGTAGTGGCGAAAGCCTCAGCTGACACACGCTTCATGGGTTGGATAACAGAAAAGGTAGGTGGCAGTGCTGGAGTCGGCTTGGCCTGAGGGTTAGAAAGAAAGAGAGGTGGGAGGAAAAAGGGGAATGTGATCACTCCAGGAGAGAGGAGTGGTGAGAGAGTTAGAGAGGGGGGGTCTGAGGATATCAGAACATCCAGTGTGTGCCCTGCAGAGTGATTCGGGCCAGAGGGAAGAATAGAGAGAGAGAGAGAGAGTCACACAGGTTGCAAAAGTGTCCTGAAGAAGGGCAGGTAGCATCCAGGAGGATGTTAAGGTCTTGGAGGAGGAGAAGTTGAGAGGTGGAGGCGAGGAGAGGGGAGGAGAGGTCCTTCCACTCAGAGAGGAAGGGGGCGACCTGGACAGGCGACCTGTAGATAGTGGCCAAAGTGAAAGGCCAAGAGAGATAGATAGACTTCAGACCAGGCATTCGAAAGAGGAGTAGTCCTACATGGGAATGATACAAGCAGGGATCGACTACAGGAAAATCAAGGCTACACCCCCACCAGGCCGGTTGGTTCTGGGTTCAGAGAGGATCTTGTAGCCATCAGGAAGGAGAGTGTCAAAGCTTGTGACAGAGCTGGCTGTGAACCAAGTGGCAGTCAGACCGAGTGGATCCAAATCGAGTTCCTCCAAGAAATGGCAGATGTCAGAGGAGTGTTTGACAGCTGAGCGAGAGTTGAGAGTAGAAATGTGGAGCAGGTTGTCCCCTTCCCTTTGAAGGACTTCCGTGGAGGGGTACAGGTCAGAGGTACGCCCTGTGGAAGTGTTGCAGGTGCCCGAGGATGAGCAGAGGTGGAAGGAGGGGAAGGCAAGATAGGCAGGGAGGAGGAGGAGGTGGGTGCCAGAGGGGTGGTGGGGAAAGAGGACAAAAGGGTAGCCAGAGAAGCAACAGAGGCAGCCATAGATGTAGCAGAGGATGGAGGCAGCAGAGGAGCCAGAGCTAGGAAAGAAGGAGCAGCAGGAGAAGAAAGGAAGCTGATAAGGCGCGGGAAGCGTCTATCAAAAAGGAGGATGTTTGCATGAGGGCCTTGGAACAAGACGATGCCATTTAGGGAAACATAAATGATGATATTGGAGGAGTGGAAGGGGGCCAGGAGGGCCTCCCACCGGGTGCCACCATTAATGGGTGAAGAAGAAAAAGGCGAGAGAACAGAGACCATATGGGGATCATAGGCCTGGAGAGGGAACAACAAAGAGGATGTCGGTAAGGGTCTGTCTGGAGGAAGCACTGGTGTAAGTATTAGCTATAGGAAGCTCTGGGTTGGAGACCAGGATGTCCCTTTTGAACTTCTTCCTGCCAGACTCAGTGAGAGGGATCGGATAGTTGATAGAAGATAGGTGAGACAGAGAGCACCATTTAGGGTGCAGAGAGGAAGAGGGGGGAGGAGAGAAGAGTGAGGGGGAGCAGCAGCATGGGGGTAGTGCTGGGAAGCATGCAGGCTGGGGAAAATCACTAGGGAGGACATGGAAGGATAGGGAGCACATAGAGGACAGAAACCGGACAGAAAATCAGATGCAATGCATAGACATAGTCAGTCACCAAAAGGAACCTAGAGGTTAGGAATGAACACACAGGAATGCAGGCAGAACAATGTAAGCAAACAACCCTAGAGAAACAAAGATGACAAGGAACAGAACTACCAACAAAGGAACCTAGAAGTAATGGATGAACACAGCAGGAATGCAGGCAATGCAATGTAAGTCAACAACCGTGGAGGACAAACTGTCAAGAATAATACACAAAAGAAGAGGGGAGGGAGCTAAGAAGAGGGGAGGGAAAGGCCAGCGGGTAATGTGGGTGCAGCGCAGCAGCAGAGGGATGGAGGCGGTGCACACAGGTGAGTAGAGAGAGAATGCATGCAACCTCAAAAATGCCCTGGGGTGCACGTGGCCTAGGTAAGAGGGAGCACACGCATCCTAGCACTGCAAAGGAGCATACGCAGCCTAAGTTGCAGGGGAATGAATGCAACCTAAAGTAAGAGGGGGCACACGCGGCCTGGAGTTGCATTGGAGCACACGCAGCCAAAGTTGTGAGGAAGAGAATGTAACCTAAAGTAAGAGGGGGTGCACAAGGCCTAGAATTGCATGGGAGCACATGCAGCCTAACATGTCAGGGAGCGCAATTAAGCAGACAAGGGCTGAGGGGAGGTGCAAGGACTATACGTGGGGGAAAAACAATTCCTGTGCAAGAGTGAGAAAGGGCCATGTATAGTCGGGCAGCATCTCCTGCGCACCTGCTTCACTCAACACCACAGCCTTGTCCTGCGAGGGCTTTAGCAACAAATTGTCCGATATACTTTGGGAAGCAGATCCGAGAAAGAATATGCTCAGTGAAAAGTCTACTTTTTGTCTTGGTTAACATATGCGCAATATACTGGTCACGAAAGTGAGCAGAGACCACCTCTTGCATGGGTGCCTTAAACTGAGAATAGGACCGACAATAGCACCGCAATACATCACACTCAACCGCTCTCAAGAGAGTGAAAGAATTGTATGGGCTGTAGAATTGGCCTTTTTTCAAATTTGTTTAAAACATTTAAGGCAGTGCAATTGAAAAACATGGCATTGGCTACTGGCTTTGCTTGTGCCCCAGATCCAGAATACAGCTGCAACTAGAGCCATTTTCTCATGTGTCAGTTGCACAAATTAGGATCAGCAGGCCTGGACAGCAGCAGAGTGCTTTAGTGACAGATTTTTTGATTCCACTATTTCTTTACTTTTCTCTCCTCATAGCCCATCTCAACTTTTAGTAGCAAATTTGTCTGAAGGAATTTGTCATGTTTTAATATGGTGATAAGTAGGGGTGTACTGAACATCGGCTTCGAGTAAGTATTTGGCCGAATGCCGGCTGAAAAAAAGCTATTCGGCTCCGGCCGAATAGTTTCTAACTATTCGGCTCTTGCCGAATACTTTGACGTTCTCATTTAAATACAATGCAACATGAACTCAGAAAGGCAAATATAGACTTCAGTTTGCAAAACTGCATATAATTAGACCAGACATATTGCTATCACACAGCTGAAAAATATTTTATATTGTAATCTGCTCTTTAGGCCATGTTTTGTTACAGATTCTTAGACAAAAAAGGTGCTCATCTTTTATACTTAGCCTGCAACAATGCAGGAACACCTTTTCTTTTGGCGATGTTTACATGCAATGTGCACTTTTCCAGTTGGAAAAAACAAACTGAAAAACTGAAAGAAATGGGCATAGATACTTTCAGTTCCTGCCATGTCACTTCCCATTGTGTACATCATAGTCCCCCCTTTTTCTTTCTTAAGGACTTGATTCCCGAGTTTAACAATATGTGATATTTTATCAGGAAATTATAAGTTGCATATGTTTGTGTATTGACGAGAAAGAATGGCTAGGATAAGTGAAAAGTGAGCAGCATTTGTTTGGGTAGGGTGAATAGTTGTGAGATGGAGTCACACATTTCAGATTTCCTCTTGACTTCTGTCCTGCATGAGCTGTCTTGAACCGTGAGCTGCAAAGAAGTTTTGAAACTCGACCACATCGACTTTGCAACTGGATAGAGAATGCAATGCAATCCGATTCACAAAGGCAGTCCTTTTGCATTTGTGAAGCCTCCTACTTTAACTGGCACTGGATATGCAACAATATTCTGTACATTTGGTCCCTTCATTTTGGTTAAATTTGCTTTATTTCTGGCTTTTATACTTTAAATAAACATGCTACATTAATTACAATGAAGAGAAATAAAAGTATAGAATGCATTTACAATGGTGCTTTATTTGTTTTTTATAAGTGTGTTTTGTGAAGTTTGGAACATGATTTATTAAATAAAGCAACTATTCGGCTTCATATTCGGCTTTGGCCGAATAGTTGACAAACTATTCGGTATTCGGCCAAATACTAAATATGCTATTCGGTACAGCCCTAGTGATAAGAAGACATGGGCCTCACATTGGGGTGGGCCATAGCTATGGGTGTGGGTGAGATTGAGTGAAAGAGCAGGATGGATAATTGGTATCAAAGTGAGTATCCAAAGCAGTGTTTGTTTTGAAAAAGACAAGTTTGAGGAAGTAGCAGAGAGAGATTTTGGTAGGAGGTCCTCACTTGATCAATGATGTTGGTCATGAAGTTGGGCTTGAATTTTCATTTGGTAAAGGATAAGTCAAAGAAAAGTGCAAGCAGGAGGGGGGACATGATTTTTATTTAATTTATTTAATTCTTCTAATGTGCCAAATGCCCATAAGCCTCTAGGGGCACCCAAATAATGCACAGATATCGAGATAAAAGTACATGATGAAATGAATGAGTGAATGGTAAAAGGAGAAGCATCAAAAGTACAAGTATATGAAACTATGAGGGATGGAGTGTGCATGGGTTTTTGAGTGAAGGTGTGTGTGTGTGTTTGTGAGTGGAGGGGGCATGCATCACATACAGTGGGGAAAGGCAAGTGAAGCAACATGACACTATTTTACCTTGACAATGCTGGCATATGTTGTGGGCAAATCCAATATGAAAATATTTTCTTAACGTGTCATGCTGGCATATATTGGGCACAGTAAGATTTCATACATGTTATTACAGGAGGGGCATACTGGCATATTGTGGGAACAGACAGCAAGAATAAATCTTTAAAGTGACATGCTGACATATATTGGGAAGAACCAACATTACGTTTAATTATATTTTAAATATTGGACACAGACAACATGAATGTGTTCTGACAGTAGCATGCTGGGTATACTAGGCCCAGGCCAGCACTTAACTGGGCACGCACAGTAGCAGCCTGGTCAGAGCAAATCTCAAAATGTTCTTGCAGAGGCAATACTGGAATACAATATTGGGCACTGGAAGGATGGAAATGTGGTTTAGAGGGCAATGCTGGCAAACTGTTGAATTAGGCATCATGCTTTTGTTGATGAAAGCTGGCACCATGAAAAGTAGTAACAAAATCTTGTATGTAGTGTTGGTGTAGTGGCCTGGTATTTGTTGTGTGTCAGTCTAGTGTTTGGAGGTGAGAGAGCGTCATGACCATTCATGACGCCTCTCTAATAAAAGGGGCTCTGCTGGCACGCAGATGGCAGTGCAGCAGAGCCCCAGGAAGCGGCAACTCGTTTCTGTGTTTATTTATTGGAGTGCCTGTTGCCGCGCGATCGCGGCCTGTGGGAGCAACTCAGACTGGGTGACCCCAGTGCTGAGGCTGCCCAGCTTGGGGTGATTCCCAAGCAGCTGATATCTGGTCCGGCGATCCGGACGTTGCAGGGTGTTCCCTGCCCTCAGTCTGCTGGGTGCCCCTAGCGTGGCTGACATGTCGGGTGATCCCGACACCATCAGTGGCCCACCCCGGTGACCGGAGGCGGGCCAACACATTGGCAATGAGGGAGGTTGGGCCCTGCGCACCGGTGTGTGTGTGGGCTGCCGCATGCCCATTGAGTGTGCTCCTCCATGGTTTCGGCCGCGGTGGGAGGAGGTGGTGTGTCGCACTGCAGGTGGCCCAGGGACCGTGCCCTGCTAACTGGGCACTGGTCGCTTGGTGCCTACTGGTGCGGGTGTGTAATCAAGAGCCGCCAGTCTCCCACGGCGGCCTGGCAGGAGCCACGTGGAGAGTGAGAGCCGCGGCCATGCACAAAGGATAGGGTCAGGGCCTAAGCGACTGGGCTTGCAGCGGTGATCAGATGAGGGGGATGCCACCTGGAGCGGGGAGATCAAGGAAACCCTAGATGCCCGGGCCTCACAAGGGCAAAAATCGTGTTAAGCTGGACGAGTGGAAAAAATATATATAACAGCCCTCATGGACATTAACTCTCGCCCGTAACACGTCCTGGAAAGGGGCGGGTCTCATCACTGTGTAGCCCCAAGAAAAAGGAAAGGGGCATGGCCTCATCACGAGCCACAGGACAATAGAATGGGGTGTGGCCGGTAGATCTGGCCCGCGGCGGTGAAGTCCTCAGGACGTTACGAGGCAGCATGCTCTCGCACGGGGGTCCAAGGAAGCACACGGACAGGAGACCCAGTTGAGAGAGGCGTGCCCCCAAGGACTTTAAGGCCCACACGTGGCCTCTGTCTGCAAACTAGCCCCGGAACAAAGAAAGGGGGGGTGCAGCAAACCATCTAATGGGTTCCCTCACGTAGGGAACAGCGGGAGAGTGCACTGAAAAGGGCGGACAGCCACATCCAAACCCCCCCCAGGCAAAACGACATAGAACTTGATTGGGCCGGTGACACGCCAAAGAAATAACAAGTGGTGTGCCTTCCTACGGGGAGTCCCCAGCTCACAGGGCACAACGGAAAGGGAAGGTCGCTGTGTTTCTCCTCACTAGTCACATATTAACTGAAGGTAGCGGCTCCTGGCTCCTCAAGGAGTGCTTGTGTACCTTCACAAGCTGGTCGAAAAGGGGGTCAAGTCACCTGAGGCCCATTGACTAAACACACCCCGAGCCTCTCCAGTTGTGGTCATATCCGGCATTCTGCCCAGCATTCACCATGGCGGACGACGACAATGAGGGAGTCTGTCAAGGACAGCTCACGCCATTGCATCATTCTGATGTGATGGGCTCGCCCGCCAGTTTGGGACCCCGGTGGAAAGCCTGGTTGGAGAACCTGGCAATATATTTTGAGGCGGCAGAGATAAAGGACACAGCCAAGCGCCCAACACTCCTGTACTCTGCCGGACTGGCTGTTCAGACACTATTGAAGACATCAAGGCCCGCAGATCAGTCGTACGGTTCAGCCATCGCAGCCCTGAATGAGTATTTCTGACCCATGGTCAATAGGGACTATGAACGGTTCAGGATGAGGTGTACGAGGCAGGAGGAAGGGGAGAGCCTTGATGCATTCCATGGGAAGCTGCGCGGCTTTGCACTGTCCTGTGACCTGGGAAACTTCGAGGGGGACGAGATCAGAGCGCAGATCATCTACAGCTGCAGCTCCTCGAAGCTACGCAAAGTCCTGAGGGAACCGATGCTTACACTCGACCAAACACTAGACCTCGGCCGTGCCCAGGAATTGGCGAAGGTGCAGGCCTCAGTCATGGACTCGTCCAGACACCACCTCGAGCTGGAGGCCCCCATGCAGCGAGTCAAGCTGGAGGGGGTGGCCGCTGTCGGCAAGTGGCAAGGAGGAAAGCCCATGAGGAAGGGGGACTGGCCAAGCAGAGACCCCAGTGCCACAATATGCCATCAGTGTGGGTGGGATCTTCCACACCCGCAAGACTGCCCTGCAAGAGGACACATCTGTGGAAAGTGCGGGAAAGTGGATCACTTTGCACGTGTGTGCCCCGCCCCGTCTCCAGCCAGCTTGGCGGGAGAATTGGTGGGGAGTGAGTTGAAGGCGAGAAAGAACCCCAGAGTCGCGGCGGTCCAAGTGGCGGAAGATCCAAGGAGAATGCAATACGATGTGGGCGAGGAGAAAGATGAAGAAAAGGTATCCTTTTTGTCATGCGGCAGCGATACTGGCCAGTTCGATCCCGGTATATTCTGAGCTCAAGTGGCCCGCTGTCAGGCCCCGTGGTGTGCGGACTGGAACACACCTGTTTGTTTGCAGTGATAAAAGTTTTCAAGTTTTGAGTAGCTATTAGATGGTGCTCGGACAGGAATGCACCCAATGTTGCAGTGATGATGTAGGAATACAATGGGTGCGCGGACTAGAATGCACCAAGTTAGACCCCGTAGAGGGTCGCTGTTTGCAGTGGGAGGTGGTTTTTCTTTTGTTATGATAAAGGAGGGATGTTGTGTGTCGGTCTAGTGTTTGGAGGTGAGAGAGGACATGACGCCTCTCTAATAAAAAAGGCTCTGCTGGCATGCAGACGGCAGTGCAGCAGAGCCCCAGGAAGCGGCAACTCGTGTCTGTGTTTATTTATTGGAGTGCCTGTTGCAGCGTGATCGCGGCCTGTGGGAGCAGCTCAGACTGGGTGACGCCATTGCTGAGGCTGCCCAGCTTGGAGTGATCCCCAAGCAGCTGATATCTGGTCCAGTGATCCGGACGTTGAAAGGTGTTTCCTGCCCTCAGTCTGCAGGGTGCCTCCAGCGTGGCTGACATGTCGGGTGATCCCGACACCATCAGTGGGATGCCCCGGACCGGAGGCGGGCCACCACAGTATCTATAAAAGTTTATTTGTTCCCCTATATAACTAATTGTAAATTGTACTGATTGTTTACCCAATGTATTTTAAATGTGTATGCAAAATGCACCATTCCAACAAATCATTTCGAAAAAAAATTATTTCTGGGATCAACCCATCAAACCTCCATGCCTGTCACACTGCGTCGGCCACACTCTCTGTACTTGCTCCTACACATCCCAGGAAAATATTTATGTTCCTCCAGTAGCAAACAAATCCCCAGCCTCCACTGTGTCCCCCCAGTGTCTCCTACGCCCCTGGGAGGCAGGGGGCTGGGATACTGAGGGAGGAGCGCGCAGATCTCATGCTGTTGCCAGCGTGGGCTTACACCCGTGAATAATACTACTAGTGGTAGTAGTAGTAGTTTTATTATTATCCTCATTATTATTAGTAGTCCAATGTTGCACTTATTTAAGATGTTCATGTTCAATTTAAGTTCATGAAGTAAGCGGAATGCTGGGTCAGTGACCCCCGGTTCTCCAAACCTTTGACCTCTGAGGGTCTTCAGGCGTAAAAGCAGGCGCCCTTCCCACTGAGCCATTTGGAAAGCCCCCATTCTCCACACACAACATTGAAGCAGTTCCATACATCTTACAACAAAGACCGAAAAACTGAGCCGAATGCCGGCCTGTATGGCAGAATGAAAAGCAGCCCGAAGAACAACGTATCGATTTCAAGTCAAGAGGTCGGCCAATTAAATGTACCGATGTGTCAATCAAGCACTCTCTGCCTGACATGACGGACGAGATGTCTTTCGGCGCTGGATAGATGAGGGACTCAGACTCGCCTTGTGCGGCGATACAGTGCTTACGTGAAATGTTGTATTCATGAAGCACACAGCAAATGGAAAGTTGTGCGTACGTTGTCAAACACACGTACAAAGGAAACCAAATAAAAGTTTGGGAAATGTGAGGAGAACGCGAATGGGATTTTCAAGGGGATAGGGCCAGTTCTGATAGCGAGCGCCATGTTCAGGGAGTGAGAGCACACGAGGCAAACGGGCTCTCCTGCAACCTTTCCCTTGCTCGCCCAGTATTACCTGTGAAAGCGAGGAGAGCTGACTGTGTAACACCGTAGTGATCATAATTATAGACTCTCAACACAGAAATGTTATGAAACTATATTCTTTTTCGACATGTTGCTGGGAAAGGGTAAGGCGAGTCCTGAGAAAATGAGAGGAGTATGGATTGTCTAGGCATTGTCACACATTAGCGTACGGGTTACAGTTCCCACTAGGGAAAGCACTGTTGACGCACTCATATGTCTGTATGGGAGCTGCAGAGAAGTTTGACCATTCTACTCTGGATCTCCACAAACTTGGACATTTTCCCTGTGACGGTTGTTTAGGCACCCACCACCTTATGCCTCAACAACGACAACACTGAGATCCTCATTTTAGGCTCTCACACCACCCTCCACAGCACAGACCCTGCCTACAAAGCATTTGACATTGATGGTAACCGGATCCAAACATCCTCTGCAGCCAAAACCCTGAGCCACCCTTGAGCCACCCTTGACATCTCTCGCCAGGTCAAAGCCATTGCCTTCTTTGCTGCCTACAACGCAAACCTATTGAATGTCAGCAAACCATTCCTCACCACAACCGACCGCCTCACCATTGCCAGAGCAGCACCGGAGCCAAACTAGATTATTGCAACGCCCTCTTTGCAGGAACCTCTGAACATAAGCTCCCGATATATGAATGGATTAAATTCAAGACCCTCTCCATCGAACACAGGTGCACCACAAACACTCGTCCGGCCTACCTATTAGGCCGGGTGGAGAAATACACCACCCCTTGCCCTCTAAGATCCACAAACAGCCATCTTCTCAGAGGGCCCACCTTTGCATGAAAGACCGCAGGAAGCTGAGCTTTCTGGTCATTGCTGCAAAACTCTGGAACAATCTTCCCATCACTCTGAGAAAGGAACCTTCCGACTGGATTATCAGAAAAAACCTAAAAACATGGCTCTTCATCTAAAGCTCTTGAACTAAGACAATCAGACATGTCTCCTCTTTTGCTTCCCCCCCGTTACTCCCTGCATGTAAAGCTCCCCGTACCAAGACTTTAAGACATCATGATACCCCTCCCTCCCAAGTGTCTTTTTGCATTTGTTTCTTGTATTTTCGGATTTTGTGTATTTTATATTTCTTGTATTTCATGTTTTATAATGTAACTAGCGCCTAGATACCCAAGGGTTCGGTGCTCTGCAACAAGTGCATAAATAAATAAATAAATAAATAAATAAATAAATAAATAAATAAATGGAGACTTGTTCAAGTTCTGGCTTTCAACTTCTTCAATAGTATTCATTTGCTTATGGTAATACTCGTTCCAACTTTCCCCATATTGACATTTCATATATGGAGACTAGTTCAAGTTCTGTCTTTTAACTTTTTCATTATCATCATCTGCTTGTGATAACACTTGCTCCTACTTTCCCCATATTGACATCTCATACATGACGATGTGTGCAAATTCTGTCTTTATATTCTACTTGGTCGGTATTCAAAACAAGTGTTAGGGAGAATTCTCCAGAATGGCTAATTTCCCTTACCTACTGAGTCCCTCAGCAGCTTTGCTGGATTTCTGGGACTTATTTTTTTCGCCTGGTAAGAGTGTGAGCCTTTTTCCCCACTCTTACATGTGTTTTGCTGTGTGTGTTTTACATTTTTGTGTTCATAGACTGTGGAGCCTCACCAACTCCACAGGCATCATCTTTTTACTGTGTGTTACACAGCACATTCAGTGCAGTGACGCAGGGTTGTCTTTTAGACTTCCCAACTCGGACTCCATTTTCTGGGACTGACTACTGTCTCCCAGAACATATAAAGTTGCCATTAACTTTATTAGCCTCTGTAAACCCACAGACCCAGTACACCCTATCTTACATAGAGTACTGGAAAGGGTTAATGCTTATCCCTTTTGTCTGTTTGTCTGTTTTTCTTGGAGCGTTGTTTTGCTCCCTTTTCATCAAGACTTGGCTGGTGGCAGTGGTAACTACCCTATTTTTCCTACCACGGTTATCTTAAATAGTATTGTTTTAGGCTATCTTGGTAGCCTCGAACTTAAACCTGCTAGACCATATATGTTTTATTTCGGTTCCGGCTGGGTTAATTTGCCATTTCATGTTGAAAATGTCTTTCTCGTGTTTTACTCTGCGCGCCAAACCAGGTTTGGTTCCGTTGTTAACCATCTTTTCGTGGGCTTATACGCAGAAGCCCTCCTTAGGCGCCTGTATGTCTGGGGGGGGCAGGTTGTGAGAGAGGGGTTTAGGATTCCCTGCACAGGGTCTCCTTGGAGAGCCATGTCGCACTCTGAACTGATCGGCTGTGGTGACTGTCCCGGCGGGACAGCCAGGCTGTGTGAATGGGGGAAAACTACATAAAAAGCAGGTATCTGGGTCTGGAAAGGCAGAGTCACCACTGGAACAAAAGAACCGACAAGGAGCTGACGGAAAAGGACCCCTACCACGACTGAAGCGCCCGGTGAAGCCCTGCTGCAGGTCCGATTCCTCGAACTCCGACAGAGAAGATCCTCCAGGAATCTTCTTCCCCATAGCTGGTGGGACCAACCAGTTTACCCAAACTGCAAGCCAGGACTCCCTCCTCTGGTTGAATTCGCTGTACAGAGCTACAGTGGCCGGATAGCCAGGATGGTCGGACCCTGCTTTGGTTTTAAGGAGCGCACCTTTTATTCGTTGCTTTGCGCTGCTGATGGTTTCTTCCCTGCACAGTGGAGGACCCTCCAGTCTTCCTACTTCATGTCAGTCCGACAGTCGCTTCAGGAACCGTGAGCCTGCAGGAACTGCCAGGAACGTCCGCCTCAGCTACAGCTTCTTCTCCATCTAAAGGTACTGTGCAAATCCGGTTGTTCGTTTCGTTCAGCCGCGGTGAAAGTGTGTGAAATCTTTCTCCAATCCGAGTGCTTGTCCTTCTCTACTCTTTAAACTAACTTTTCTGCCAACCAACTTCGTCCAGAACTCTTGGCAAAGACTTAACCGTGAACTACCCTGATCTGTGCGATCTTGAGCAAAATACTTTTGTCCTATTGACTTTGGCCCTAAGCCTTTTTGATTTGATTCCATCACTGTAGTTCCTCTTTCTAGATTGCCCTGCTTACTTACCTGTTGGTGCTGTTCAATTTCTGCCTAACTTTGTCTTTCCCTCCCTTTTAAATTTCGGGAGTGCCTTTTTGCTCCCACTTCATTTGTGAGCTTATCTTGTCTGGCACCTATTTGGAGTGGTGTGGTGTATTTAGAGTGTGATTTTTAAACTGCTTTACTTTTGTGAAATGTTATACAACTGATATGTAAATAAATGTATATTCTTTTACTCAGAAACCTTGAGTCTGTGTTTGTTTGAATCATAGTAATTGTTGTCCTTTGTGTGACTATTGATACTGCTCACTTGCTCTTGAGATAAATCTGGCTGCTCAGCCATCGCTACCACTTTTACTGTGTAGTACAGGCTTGTACCAAAGGTGAATTTGTACTGTCACTTGTAGTCTTAATTGTGTGTGCTGTTCCCAACGGGTACTTCATATTATTCTGCCTAACACTGGTGCACAGCAGTGAGGTTCAAGTATAGTAATTACACTTAGAGTGCTGCTATTACCTTGGATCAACTAACCACAAGGCTAACATCACTAAAAATCAATATTAATCATGTCTGATATGGAAAGTTACAGCCAGGAGACCCTCCTTAGCTACACTGTGGATTATTTAAAAAATCTGTGTAGAGAAAGGTACCTCTCTGCCAAAGGCAAAAAGTCTGAATTGATTGAAAAGTTGTTGAAGAACCAAAGTCTGGGGAGTGGGTCTGAAATGCCTGACTCTCATGCAAATGTGGAAAATAATGAGGATGGTAATGTGTCTATTGTTGATGAGTTAGAGGAAGTAAATGTGTCTCCTAATGTAGGCCTCACTGCTCCCTTGCCTGCTCAGCAACCTCAACCTTTCTCCACTGGGACCCCATCAGGTCCATAACTCAGTCCTCAATTCATTGCTCTAGAAAAGAGGAGGCTTGAATTGGAATTCAAACGTTTAAATGCTCAAACTGAACAGAAACACCAAGAACTTAAACTCAGAGAAATGGAGTTGAATCATGAACTAGAAATGAAAAGGTTATCTCTTGAAAATGCTTCTCTCCCAGAGTCTTCTAGGTCTTCCAGTCCTAAGAGACCCCATATGCCTAAAGAAATTGTGGGTATGTATGAGGTTAAGCTTGATATTTTGGATTGGTTGGCAAGGTTTGAATATAACCATGGGATTCAAGGTCTTACTGGGAATCAGTTGCTTCTCTGGCTCTTCTCTAGGCTACCCACTATTGCTTCTGATGTTGTGATGGAGTTGGGGGAGGTGGATAGGATGGACTATGAGTGTGTGAAGCTAGCTTTAATTGCTAGATTTGGGAAGACCCCTTCCCAGTACCTTAAGAGGTTTAGGACCCTCAAAAAGCATGATGGTACCCCTTGGGCTACCTGGGTATGTGAATGTTTGAAAAACGTAGATGGTTGGGTTAAGGGTTACAGAGTAAACACTTTTGAAGGTATGAGAAATCTTGTTATGTTGGAGTCAATTTATGATGCCTTCTCTCCTGAGCTCAGACAGCACTTGGCTGATTCTAAGGAGATAGATCCCAAGAAATTAGCTAAGGCTGCTGACTTGTGGGTTGCCAACAGGGTTACTCACAAGGATTCTGGGGAAACTCAGAAGAAGGATGAGGGAAAGCAGCCAAAGAAAGATAACAAGGAGAATTCTAATACCTCCAATCCAAAAGAGGGCCACAAACAGCAACATAAGGGTAAACCACAAGGGAAACCAAATCAAGCTAGTGTACCATCCGGACCCAAATCAGATGGAGGTCAGAACAAACCCCCATTCATCGAAAACATTTGGGAAATGTTATGTTTGTGGGTCAACTGACCATGTGAAAGGGGATCCCAGATGTAAGGGTAAACCTTCAGGGATCCACACTGTCTCCTTAGCCTTCTCCACAGAGGAAGGAGTACCTATGGCAAGTGGAAACTTCACCTACTGGCTGATGAACCCATGAGAGTCTTAGCTAGTGTTTCTTTAGTGTCCCTGGGCTTGTGCGAACAACAGAATTTAGATGTCTATAATTCCATACCAGATAATACTAAAGAGTATTATAAAGATTATGATATGATATGATATGATATATGGCATTTGTAACGCGCCTATACACAAGTGTTTCAAGGCGTGAATATAGTGTTCTTGTGAATGACCAGGAGACGCCTGCCATCAGAGACACTGGAGCCAGCATAACTGTGGTGGATGAATCCTTTTTCAAGGTGGAGGATGTTGCTAATGCACCCAAATGCCTCACCAAGTTAGCTGGATGACCTGTGCAAATGCTTCCCCAGTTACCAACTCTCATCCAGTGTAATGATAATACTGTCAAAATACCTGTTAGTGTGCAGAGTGATGTGCCTGGAAGAGTCCTGTAGGGTAATGACCTGAAAAAAAACTCTTGGAGTTGTGTCAAGCACCCCCAGGCCTCCCAGTAAAAGGAGACAGGAGCTCACTAGGCCTGCAAGAGAGAGGACCTTGGCAGGCTCTCCAGAGAAGTTAGAGGAAGTTATCACTCCCACTCCACAGGAGTTGTTCACTGCTATTTCTAGAAAGAATGAGGCAAAGGGGAAACCCAAGACCTCAAGGAAAATGTCAGACAGCACCCCTGTGCTATCAACCAGGACATCCCCAAGATTGTCCAAGGTCACACCTGTAACTCGTCCACCTGCTGAGGCAGAGTCTGAGGTGCAACCTTGTGTGGTTGAGCCAGTTTCTGAAGAATCAGATCTGGAAGAAGACACTGTTTTAGTTGGAGATCTTGACCCTGTTGACCATCTTGAACTGCAGTCTTTACTGGCAGAAGGTGGACCCAACAGGGCAGACTTCAGCAGTGGACATAGAGAGTGTCACACTCTCGAGGGTCTTCAACAACAGGCTGCTAACCAACTTGATGGGCAAGAAGTTGGCAAGCATAGGTTAAGCTGGAACGATGGCCTCTTCTACAGTGAACCGACTGAGTCTATCCCTGGAAACTGCAAAAGAATTGTAGTGTCCCTTGCCAACAGACTCCAGTTCCTACAGTTGGCCCATGAGATACCTTTGGCTGGTCACTTGAGTTTCAAAAAGACCAAGGAAAGGCTCTCCTTATACTTCTACTGGCCTGAGATGGGTTCAGAAATTGACAAATTATGTAGGAACTGTCACACTTGCCAAACATCTGGCAAGAGTGGAGCCAAGAATGTGGCACCCCTGGTGCCTCTCCCAGTGGTGGGAGTTCATTTTGAGAGAGTGGGCATCGAAATTGTTGGTGCCCTTGACCCTCCCATATCTTCAGGGAATAGGTTTATCCTGGTTGTAGTAGACCATGCTACAAGATACCCAGAAGCCATACATATGAGAACTGTTACGGCTCAGGCTGTGGCGAAGGCTCTACTTGGTATTTTTACCAGAGTAGGGTTTCCTAAGGAAGTGATATCCGACAGGGGATCCAATTTTATGTCCCACTGCATGCAAGCCATGTGGAAAAACTGTGGTGTCACTTACAAGTTCTCTACAGCCTACCAGCCTGCCCTGCCCCCATCATTAAGGCATCTGCCCATGATTTGGCCCCATTTATCACATCCTTCATCAACGCCTCCTTTATAACAGTAACTGTCCCAGACAAACTTCAGGATGAATTGGTGAACCCCCTGCTCAAAAAACCCTCCATAGACCCAAGCATACACACCAACTACCGACACATAACTACTGTCCCGTTCCTGGTAAAAATTCTAGACCGTGCAGCATACCTGCAAATCCAAGAGAACTTGGAAGCTAATAATCTCCTAGGTCTTAGACAATCTGGTTTCCGCCCCAGACACGGAACAGAGACAGCTCTACTAGACTTAAAAACTCAAATTGAAGTTTCAAAGGACAAGGGTAAACTAGCCTTGTTACTTCTACTCGACCTCTCTGCGGCATTCAATTTGGTCAATCACCAAATCTTATGCAAGCATCTCCACTCTGCCGCCCATTTCTCTCCATCAGCTATGTCCTGGATCAAATCATTCTTGAGTAATAGATCTATGAGGGTCTTTTCTCAATCCGCAGCAGCAGATCCTTCCCCTATTCACTGTGGCTTACCCCAGGGCTCCTGCGCGTCACTAACACTCTATGATGTTTTTACAAAACCGCTCTTTGATGTACTTGACTATCTGGGTGTCTCCTATACAAATTACGCCGACGACACCCAGATACTCATTCCCATCACTGGAGACTACTTAGCTGACACTAAGGCCCTGAATGACTTCTACTTGGTCATCTAAGCTTGGATGGCACAACACCAGTTATGCCTCAACGATGACAAGACTGAGCTCCTCATCCTGGGCACTACGCAACGCCTTAGTAAATTTGAGCCGTCCTACCAGTCGTTTATCATCGATGGCAACACCATCCAAGTTTCGAAAGACACTAAAACCTTAGGCTTCTACCTTGACGCCACTTTATCCCTATCCCGACAAACAAATGCAGTCAGATCTGCCTCAGCATACACCTGCAAACTTATTGCAGCCTGCAGGCCATTTCTGACCACCCCAAACTCGGTCACATTGGCCAGAACCCTTATCATGTCCAAAATCGACTATGGCAGCGCCCTCTACATAGGAACCAGCCAAGAGAATCTGAACAAATTACAAATTTCCCAGAACAACGCTATTAGAGCGGCCCTAAACATCCTGCGAAACCACCACATCTCTGAATCTAGATCCAATCTACACTGGCTACCTGTCAAACAGAGAATTTCACTGAAATCCCTAGGCCTTACACACAAATGCCTAGCCAACCAAGCCCCCCTGTATCTCTGCAGCCGGATTTCCCGCCACGCGCCCACCTGTCCTCAAAGAACCGCCCAGACCCACTGTTTAACTATCCCTAGGTCAAACTGCAAAAAGCGGATGGCTCAAGCTTCCCCGTCCTAGCTTCCAGGCTCTGGAATGCCCTCCCCCTCACCATCAGATCCGAAGACTGCGTTAGTGCCTTCAAGTCCAAAACAAAATCCTGGCTCTTCAATCAGCCTTGAAATTCGGATCTCATATGTTCCTGGGAGCACTGCCCCAGTATAATGTCTGCTCTAATCCATATTCTGTAAATTATGTATATTGCTGTATGCTCTGAATATTTTGTACATATACTCATCTTGTATCAAAAGTTTGTATGTATCTATGCTCTTTATGTAACCCTGTCCAAGTTGCGCCCTGATGCCTCCGGGCCTGACGGTGCGCGTTACAAATAAAACAAATACAAATACAAATCCACAGACAAATGGACTGCTAGAGAGGTTTAATCGTACTATGAAGAGCATGATAGGTGCTTTAGAGGAACCCCTTAAAAAAAGTGGGTCCTTCTACTGCCATGCCTTCTATTTGCTTATAGGGAAGTCCCTCAGGAGGGAGTTGGTTACAGTCCCTTTGAACTTCTCTATGGCCATCCAGTCAGAGGTCCATTGGCCCTGATTAAGCAGGGGTTGGAGAGTGCTCCTTCCCCCAAGCCGGTCAGAGTGACTGACTATGTGATAGGTCTCCAGAGGAAAATGTCACACATGATGGCAGAAGCTAGTGATAACTTAAAAGCAGGTCAGGCTCTGGTCAAACATTGGCATGACCAGAAGGCCAACATGGTTGAGTTTACTCAAGACCAGCTTGTGTTAGTTATGGTGCCAAAAAAGCAGAGGGCCTTGCAGGGCAAATAGATAGGACCCTTCAAGGTTGTGGGCAAACTTGGTGAGGTGAACTATTTGGTGGACTTAGGCAGACCTAAGGAAACTCCCAGACTCTTTCACACCAACCGTTTGAAGGCATATGTCTTAAGACCAGAAGTGGGAGCTTTGCTTCTAGCTCAAGAGGAAGAGGAGAGTGAACCTCAGCAGCTTTGCTGGATTTCTGGGATTTATTTTTGTTCACCTGGTAAGAGTGTGAGCATTTCTCCCACTCTTACATGTGTTTTGCTGTGTTTGTTTTACATTTTTGTGTTCATAGACTGTGGAGCCTCACCTACTCCACAGGCATCATCTTTTTTTGGTGTGTTACACAGCACCTTCAGTGCAGTGACACAGGGTTGTCTTTTAGACTTCCCAACTCAGACTCCATTTTCTGGGACTGACTACTGTCTCCCAGAACATATAAAGTTGCCATTAACTTTATTAGCCTCTGTAAAACCACAGACCCAGTACACCCTATCTTACATAGAGTACTGGAAATGGTTAATACTTATCCCTTTTTGCCTGTTTTTCTTGGAGCATTGTTTCTCTCCCTTTTCATCAAGACTTGGCTGATGGCAGTGGTAATAACCCTATTTTTCCTACCACGGTTATCTTAAATTAGGCTATCTTGGTAGTCTCGAACTTAAACGTGCTAGACCACATATGTTTTATTTCAGTTCCGGCTGGGTTTATTTGCCATTTCTTGTTGCAAATGTCTTTCTTGAGTTTTACTCTGCGCGCCAAACCAGGTTTGGTTCCTTTATTCACCGTCTTTTCGCAGGCTTCTACGCAGAAGCCTCCTTAGGCGCCTGTATGTCTGGGGGTGACAGGATGTGAGGGAGGGGTTTAGGACTCCCTGCACAGGGTCTCCTTGGAGACCCATGTCGCACTCTGAACTGATTGGCTGTGGTGACTGTCCCGGGGGATAGCCTCCCTGCTGTGCGATTGACAGCCAGGCTGTGTGAATGGGGGAAAACTGCATAAAAAGCAGGTCTCTAGGTCTGGAAAGGCAGAGCCACCACTGGAAGGAAAGAACCAATGAGGAGCTGATGGAAGAGGACCCCTACCACGACTAAACTGCCCGGTGAAGCCCCGCTGCAGGTCCGAAACCTCGAACTCCTGAGCTGGTGGGACCAACCAGTTCGCCCAAACTGCAAGCCAGGACTCCCTCCTCTGGTCGAATTTGCTGTACAGAGCTACAGTGGGCCGGATAGCCAGGAAGGTCGGACCCTGCTTGGGTTTTAAGGAGTGCACCTTTTATTTGTTGCTTTGCTCTGCTGCTGGTTTCTCCCCTGGGCAGTGCAGGACCCTCCAGTCTTCCTACTTCATGTCAGTCCGACGGTCGCTTCAGGAACCGTGAGCCTGCAGGAACTGCCAGGAACGTCCACAGCTTCTTCTCCATCCAAAGGTACTGTGCAAATCTGGTTGTGCGTTTCGTTCAGCCGCGGTGAAAGTGTGTGAAATCATTCTCCAATCTGAGGGCTTGTCCTTCTCTACTCTTTAAACTAACATTTCTGCCGACCGACTTCCTCCTGAACTCTTGGGAAAAAAAGACTTAACCACAAACTACCCTGAGCTGTGTGATCTTGAGCAAAAGACTTTTGTCCTATTGGCTTTGGCCCTAAGCCTTTTGAGTTGATTCCATCACTGTAGTTCCTCTTTCTAGATTGCCCTGCTTACTTACCTGTTGGTGCTGTTCAATTTCTGCCTAACATTGTCTTTCCCTCCCTTTTAAATTTCTGGAGTGCCATTTTGCTCCCACTTCATTTGTGAGCTTAACTTGTCTGGCACCTATTGGTAGTGGTGTGGAGTATTAAGAGTGTGATTTTTAAACTGCCTTACTTTATTGAAATGTTATACAACTGATATGTACGTACATGTATATTCTTTTACTCAGAAACCTTGAGTTTGTATTTATTTGAATCATAGTAATTGTTGTCCTTTGTGTGACTACTGATACTGCTCACTTTACTCTTGAGATAGGTCTGCCTGCTCAGCCAACGCTACCAGTTTTACTGTGTAATACAGGCTTGCACCAAAGGTGAATTTGTACTGTCACTTGTAGTCTTAATTGTGATTGGTGTTCCCAAAGTGTACTGCATATAATTCTGCCTAACAACAAGTTCTCAATTGCTCACATGCCTGTCAGTACGCCCCTGGATCCCCAACATCTCTGGGCAGACTCCCTGTTGTCTGGGAGCATATCCGACCCATGGCACATTGCTGCGATGAAGCTTCTCCTCTGGGATGGTGTGTTTCCAGTTCTGCAGACCTTCTTCCAGCTCTCCTGCCAGCTAAGCGTTCAACCCGCCGGTAAGACTGCTGCTTCTCGGGATGACAACTACCCTGGTAGATTTGCTGCTGCTGCTGGCTCCACAGCAGTTCTCCCATGGTGCCTGCGGTGTCTCCTTTGACCTTGCACCATGCTGGTAAGTAATGTTTGCCAGCGGCAGTCTGGGAATGCCTGCCTTTTCCATCAGGTCCATTCCTGTGCTGCTGCCTTCTCCCTCGGTTCGGCTTCCTGCTTTTCCCGTTCTGCTTCTCTCATCTCGGACTCCTGTTTGAATGAATATGCCATTTTTAAATGTCCCACTTACTCAGGCCCCATTGCAACAACTAGTCTGCACGTTCAGCTTGGTGTTTCTTTCCATCTACATTAACTCCTTTTTTCTCTTCCTCGTCTCAGTAATTGAGGCTTTATGGGATTTGGAGTCCATAGGATTTGTGGGATTTGTAAAGTGATGTTTTTGGTTTAGATACAAATCCTAAACAAGATCAGAGACAGCAGATGTTAGGTGTATGTTATGTGGATGTGAGGCATGCATGGTATTCTGTTTAGAGTCTTTTACAGGAAAGGGTTTTTGGGTTATACTATAAGAGGGACTTGTATAGTGACAACAAGCCATCAAGAATTTTGGAATTATGAGGTGTTCTTCTCTGTAAAGGGAAGAATACCACATCTCTCCTGATGGGGTCACAACCTCTCCCGACAGCCACCTCCTCCCATGTGATCCTCATAATACCACCCCCAGGGTGAGGATCAGATAGCTGCTGCCATGCCCAGGCCACATGGGAGGAGATCTCTAGGTGGGGACCAGTGATGACTCCACAGGATTCATCACACATGCGGTCTCGTTGTTTTAATAGAGATAATAGTCCCCAAATATACGCACTCGACTGTTCCATCCACCAAATGTGTTCCTATTTTAATGCTAATCTGGCCACCTTTCCTCTTGCCATTGAATGTCATCAGGCGTTTTTTAGAACAATAGTTCATTTTCAAGTAATTCACGTTGGCATATTTGACTAGCGTACGCGTAGAATGTGTTATACCTACTTCGGTATTGTCAAGCAGAATTATATCATCTGCGTAAGTAAGAATAGGAACATGGAGACAACCCCATTTAGGGGTGAAAATTCTACTCTTGCAAAATGTTCCAGGAAGGTCCACCAAATAGTGGTTGAGTAACAGAGGTTCTAAAACGCACCCCTTTTTCAAACCTCTATTGGTGGGGATTAAGTGTGTGAATGTGCCCAAGCCATCTAAACGGATCTGCACCTTGGTATCAACAATGGAATTGCTGGAGCATGTTCAGCAGTCACCTATGCTACCCCACTTTTCCAACATAATTCAGAGCTTCATCCTGTTCATGAAGTCGAAAGCATTGCTAAAGTCTATGAAGATGATGTCATTCTTCAGGCTCCTCGTTATCTTTGCTCTGGATATGAGTGTGCGCAAGAGCAATACCTTATGCAACGTAGAGCACCCAGCACGCAACCCCACTTGAGTTATAGGTAAAATCGATTGTATGTTTGCCCAGGGTGCCAACTCCATATGGAATAATATCGCAGAAATCTGGCTGGATACATCCAACATTGATTTGAAACAATCATTTGATGAATCAGTCTATTTGCCCTTTTTAAACATGGGGATCAGCAGAGAATGTTTCCAAGACTGAGGAAACATATTGCATTTTATTATACCTGTGTGCCAAAGTGGTAGGGTAGTCCTTAGCGGCTAAGTTAGTTGGCCTGCCCAGCCCTGGCACCCCTACATTGTTTAAACCTCTGGTCAGGACCTCCACGTCATCTATGTCAATGGCATTCATTCCACAAAGCCGGGGGAACACAATAATCTCTTGCATGCTCCACCCACTTTAGGCAAGCCACATTATTAATCAATGCAATATCGGCTCTACTATTATTCTGATTCACCAATGACCACCATTTGTTTGCATCCCTCGTAGCTAACACCCAGAACATATTCTGCCACTCTTTAGTGCTCCCTGAGGCACTATGTTCTCTCATCTAGTTTTTATACTTGCTCCTAAATCTACATGTCCAAGTTCCTTTCTGGCTTACAGTCGTATACTTGTTTTTTAAAATAATTGTACAAATTGTACGTCTTAATTCTCTTTTTTTGTTCGCAATTAGACTGTCAAAATAACTACATCTGGATTTGTAATGCTTAGTGGCCACAGGCTTAGTCCACCTATTCATAGCAATCACCATCTATCTATCAGCTGCCTCCATATTCACCGGTACACCAGGAGGGTCTTCGCTTAGTCCCCTGTTTAATGCTCTGATATTATTATTTAATCGCATAATTCGATTGCCCTCTACACATTTGTAGAGAGCACGCCCTTCATCATTCTAATGTGTTTTAAGCAGTCTGTGATCATAGATAGCTTCAATACATTATGGTCACTGCAGTCAGCCTGTATCGCTTGCATTTGACTTACTCTATCCCAACTAGCCAAGAGGACAAACAAAGAGTAAATGACTGACTGCCTTCCTCCCAACTGCCATGTAGGGTAAGTTGCAGTTCTACCTTTAGCAGAATAATTAGTAATGGTGTGCCCTCAGCTACTCATAAAGTTATTCACTACATTGCCCTGGTCGTCACCCCTCTGTGAGACATTGGGTGCCATTACAAGGTTGGCGGTAAGGGGTTAACGGTGCCGGTAAAGGTGCCGGAGCCATCAACCCCTTACTGCCGCATTACGAGGTCCGTTAGCGGGTCCCGGTAAGGGCGCCTCGTTTTACCAGGCGCCCTTAGTGGGCCCTGCTAAAAGACCAGCATGCTGACAATGGGCTCGTTATTAACAGGCCTGTTGTTAGCATGGTCCCCATTCCCATTGAGACCTATGGGGGCTCGAATGGGAATGGGGATGTGTTCCCTGAATGGGGAAATACTGGGTCCTCCAAGGTTGGAACGGCCCGGTATTTCCCCATTCAGGGAACCCAGACCCGGTATGGGAGTAGCCATGCCATAAATAGTGGCATGGCTACCTCCAACCTTGTAATGACCCCCATTGTCATTCAAATCAACACCATTCTTAACAATATTGAGGCTATCATCTGTTGGGATGAGAATTAGTCTTTTCCACCACCTTAGGCTCTTTCAGGTGAGGCGAATCCCTCATGAAATCGCGTAGTTTACAAGGGGAGAGAAGACCGCACTATGAAACTTGGCACAGATATAATATGGCACGAAGAATAGATACATAACCTTAGAAGGCGAACGCCATTTTGTAATTATGGCAGAAGCGTAGGCTTGCATGGCCACACTGCACCAGTATAGCTCCATGGAAGGATTTGAACTAGACCCAGATCATTAAGGCAGAATGAGTTCACACCACCAGTTCTCATGGAAGCTCACGTCCCCCTTGTCCCTTCACTTTTGCAAAGACAATAATTTGGAGAAATGCACCATGCAAGGCCGTGAGACAACACCAGGCTCTTCGTCGTGCCCATTCATCCCAACCAAGTTGCCAGCAGGCCTCTAATCTCTACCCAACCAACCCAGAGCCAGAGCACACACCACGGTCCAGTCCCCCACAACCCTGCATTCCATGATAGCGAGTCACCCTTCAGCCCCTCGCATAAGCCAAGTGACCATAAAAGATCTAAGCATGTGCGACTGTTTCACCCCTCAGTATGAAATACATCCTTTGTAACACAAGGTACAGGGAGGGATAAATTAAAGATCAAAATGAGGGTGGAAGTCTTGAGTGCGAGAGGAGCGGTATCAACAAAGCTTAGACTGTGTGGGTCAGTATGACTGTATTTCTTCCTCCCTTCCCCCTGGCAGCAGTCCCTGAGCCTCCCAGGTGCATGTCACAGTGATGGAGTAGTAGGCTTAGCATATTAGCATAGTTTTCACAATGTAATTTATGAGAGACCTGAACTTCACTCCATGGAGAGATGAGCCCAGCTGATCCACGTGGGAATCGACAGACGGTTGAGAGACGAAGCAATTGTAGCCTGGCATCCCCTATGGAGCAGGATCGTATATAATGTCTTATCAATCCTCTCTGTGAGTTTATACCCTATATGTGATGACATCCGCGATGCTGTGGCTTCAAAAAAAGGCACTAACAATCTTTCTGGAGTCAGAACGTTCTCGAGAGTCCTTTGCTGATATTTTGTATTCTGTATGATTATACCCCTGTTATCCTTGCAAGCTATCCCTTGGCTTCTTTCCCTAGAGGGTTGTATTCATTCTGGCTTGTGCGCATCATGGACTTGCCTTCACATCCTCATGCATAATACAATAGTGAACATTCAAATCCCCTCGAAATATTACAAGGCATTCAGGATAACTGCAACCATAATATAACAGTAGATCATCAACAATTCCCAATATATGTTGCATACATTAATAATGAGCATATCGGGACCCTCTTCATTAAAGATCTGTATCTCCGTTACATTAGATGACTTATAAGACAGTATTATCCTTCGACAGCTTAGAGCATTCTTAACTTTTATCTGCAACCAACCACTGAGGCGGCACACAGGGCCTTTACTAGCCTCTATCACATCTTTCTCATAGCCGTCCACTATCAGGGATGAGCAGAGTCAAGTCTCCTGCATAAGAATAATATGCATTAAATAATTAAACCCTCTAGTATTCCAGCAGGTCACATGCAGGAGCTTGTGTATTTTTACTTTACGAAGGGCGCACATTTGGTATCATGAGAGCTTGTGGGATCCACGACCAGTCAGAAATATTATACAAGTTGTGTCTCTCTATCTAGGGAAGTAGTTGATAGTTCACATGTCACTCCCACCTGGATTCATCCATAATATACATCTCTAGAGCAGTTATTCACTAATTTCCAGGTGGATTTTATGAAATATTGCATCAATACTTGTTTGTAAAGAGTGATCAATTCATGAATTGTGCCTGGTTTTGTTTAAATCTTTAATGGAGGCAATGGAATGACAACTCTCGAACATACAGAATGTGAATATGGGAGCCATACAGACACCCCACCTCTGTATACAGTCACATATCTATATCCGCTTGATGCTAAACTGCTTTCTCACCCACATCTGTTTACAAAGAATGAGCAAACGTATGAATTGACACCCAGTCTACCTGTATTCTCGATATATGTAATGCAACTGTTACCATCTAGGACAGAGACTGTGAACATGGGTGCCCTCTGGACTCTCTCCCTTATTGCCATACTTACAATCATCCCTGAATTGTGAGGCAATGATGTTATGCGTTTGGAATGATGCGCGTTGCTGCAGCGCAGTGATGTCGTTTGTTTACATGTGACGTCACTGTGTGGACGCGCAGGCGCGTTCCTCACACCTTTTTAAGCATCCTCGACCAGATACAGCCCGAGATAGGACAAAGCGCTGCTGACCGCGTGATTTCTTGCACCCACAAGTCTGATTCCCTCGCGAGATTGCTACTGTTGAGGTAAACATGTCTTAAACACTGTAGTTGTAATAAATTTAGGAATGCGCTTTGGAGTGCCTGACTCATTATTCCTTAATGCATTCAGATAGAACCGATTCGGAACGATCCACCGGACCTGTCCACACAACAGCAGCCATTTTTTGGTGCTTCGCTTCTAGAATGCTGATTACGTGAGGGATTTCCCAGCGAATCGTAAAACTCTTTGAACATACCACCTGGATTTCAGGTAGGGATATATTCACTTCCATTTTTCAAGCATCCATAACCGCCTGCTTTTTTAAGTGATAGTTAGAGAACACTTTTTACTTATTTTTTAACCTTTCACTTTTAGGACAAGATTTCTTGGGAGACAGGCTATACTGCCCTCCACCCTTAACCTAAGAAGCCTCAGTCACATGTCCACAGAGCCTTGTCCCGGTGTCACTCATGAGAGGTATGAAATTAGTATACCAGGTAATATTCAATGTAAAGAGCCATCAGTAAATGGAGTGTAGCTAATATGCACTTTGTTTATTGTTTTCTCACACCATGTTATGCAGATTTTGAAGATTGAACTCAGAAAAGGAATACAAATTATGAAAATGATATGAAATATTGCTCCTGGCAAAGGGATCTCTATCCCGAAACGCGTAGAGCTCATTGTTATTATTTTGGAAAATGAAATACATGGAAATATGTGTTATGGAGAATATGATTGAAATATTGTAAATAATGTATTATTATATTTTATATGGCAGCCTTTGATTATTGATTAAAACACTTACAAGTGAATCTGTAAAATTATTTGTGTACGAATGACCTATGTGGACACTCCTCATCCTTAAATTACCCAGCAAACTTAGATTATTTTGTACTAAGCATTGTTTGTTTTTGACAAAGACTCAAAGTGTGCAGGGGATTTGAGTGTTCTGCAGAGAGTGGACAATGTTTTCCTCTGTTTTGGATAACTGCAACCTAGTGTCAGGGTTGCTACACACTCCCCTGCACCTCACTATTGCCTTAAAAAAAGTTACTCTTATACAATAATCAGGTGTGCGCCTGTATAATCCCTTCCACCACATGTAGAACGAACACACAAATCCAGACTTTGGAAACCTCCCCAACCAAACATACACAGAACCCCACTTAACCAAATACACCCACAGATGCAGAACAACCAACACATCTAGGAGGCAAATATCCCAAACATCGACCCTGCCACCTGCACGCACTTCCATCCGGCATGCGTGCTATATAAGGGCACACTGCACTTCACACATTCCATCCCACGTAAAGTATCTTTGCAATGGCTCCTCACCCAGAAACACAACGATGCCATTGCAGCTGCTGCTGCCACCCCACTGTCGAAGAGGAAATGTAGGGAATGGGTCTCCTGCACCAGGATCTCCCTCCTCAGCATGCCCGGCACCAAGGTGTTGCTATGATATAGCTTCCCTTTGCACGTCATCATGGACATACTGCAGGAGTGGAAGAGCAACTTGCAGACTATGACTGCACGTTCACATGCCTTCGGAGCACAAGTGAAGCTCTTGGAAGGCCCTGCATTGCTTCACCACTGAATCTTTCCAGAGGACCAGTGGCAACACAGCAGTTATATCCCAGGCCACCGAGCCACACGTCCAGCAACAGGTACTGGCATACATTACATCACACAGTTCACTGCATATCCACATGTCCCGAACCCAGGAGGAATACAAAGAGGGGGCACGCCACTTCTACGTGGCGTAGCGATACCCATGGGTGCTTGGTCCCATTAACTCCACCCTTGTTGCACTATTACCCCCACAGGCTGCTGTGTATGTATACTGCAAACAGCATTGCTGGCATGAATGCCCAATTGGTATGCAATTCCCATAGCCTGTTCATGGATGTCTATCTGAAAGCACACCCTGCATACTTGCAGACACAAGCAGACACACTGGCACATCGGCACAAGCACACATAGCTACAACAGAGTGGAGACAACATCACAAGGTCCACACAAAGCCAGTTTACTAACATTTCCAAAGTGACATGAAAGATCACCCAAAGCATATTAACACCTATCATGTCCCTCATTCAAAGGTGATTCTGGTTACCTATTGATCACCTACTAACTGACACCTTACAGGCGGCCCTCAAGTATGCAAGAGCAAAGGTACAACACAGACCACAGGGTCACCATAGCCATCATTGAGCAGGCCATAGGCATCGTGGAGTCCCGATTCAAATGCCTTGACCACTTGTGGGGTGTACTCTTGTATGGGCAACACATTGTATGCAACATCGTCCAGGCCTGTTGCGTACTGCACCACATCATAGTGCCCAGGGACATCGTGCATGACCTCCAACACCAGCCACGTGTCAGACCACCGACCCCGGGGAGCACATTGCAAATACAGCACAAGTGAGGTAGCAGCTGGTCAACAGCTTCTTCAGATGAGCATGCATGCAGCTAGAAAGATAGATTGGTTATTCAGTTGTGGGTGTCAATGATGAAAGAATAAGTGCCAGGTGATTCTTTCAGACAGTCATCTGCCTGAGACACCCATGTACGAAGGGATGTGTATATGCCAGCACATACCACTCACAAACGTTCCCTGTATTCACACCTCAACTCCCAACTGCTTGACCATTCAATGACTGCATACCTCACCAGGGGCAGTGGGGCTGTTGCTCTTGGCAGGGTGCACTGGCGCCAGTGGGGTTGACAGTGTTTTCGATGCCTGTGTTGCACCTTTCTCCTGCGTGCCTCTGGTAGATGCGTTGGTATCCTCCTATGCAGTGCATTCATGCCCCTGACCCTCGTGCTCTTACTGCACAGACCAGAGGATCCTTAAAGCTGGTGAAAGGAGCCCCTTCCGCCCCAATGTTCCAGCCATCTTCAATGACATCAGCCAACCAATGGGCACATGGACTGGCATGTATCTCCTTTATAAGGTTACACACGTTTCTGGTCGCTATCCACAGTTGGTGAGAAAGACACAGTCGAAAAACTGAAGTTACACAATGCCATAGTGAAGATTTAGCTAACTCCAATGTTAGATCCCGCCATCCGCACATGTTCCGGAAGTGCTGCATTCACGCTGCATGCAGTACATTTCAGTGCTACATGGATGAAATGTGGACTCACTCATGCATCGTCACTGAGCCAGATGCACATATACTAGGCCATGCAAAAGAGTGTAGGCGTTTAGGTGTGCGACCTGTGCATGCAGCTTCTGTTTCTCATAACGCATCCTGCGGTACACTTGGAGAAAAGCAGAACACTGACATTTACTGGCTGACATGTTTACATGGTGGCGACAGCTGGGCCCTGTCATTCAGGTATGCAATGCAGTCAACATACATGGAAACAAATGATGCACAGCGCATGTGACATATTGCGGTGACCCACTTGCAACCACCTGGTAAATGAAAAAATGACTATGTATGTAGAAGTGTGTGGAAAATGTGTATATATTTTATTTTGACCCATTGCATATGTACATTATGATAAAATAACACTTTTTTCATTAGATGCTGTTCACAAGTTTCAGAAAGTATAATGGAACGTGAAGTTATATTTCATGAATGCAAAAATAAACATGGGAACATATTTTTAAAATAAATATAAACATCGTTTTCATTATATATAATAAAGGGTGTGTGTTACATGTGCAGTGCATTGTTTCTACAAGTTCATTAGTTGCCTTTTTCAGCAGGGGCATGTTGTTTTTCATGCTGCTGTTCTGTGTTTTTACTTACATACTTTGTTGGCATGGTTTTAATAAAAACATGTAAGCATTAGTAAAACAGCGTGGGAATGGGCGCACAGTATGTTGGCTCAGTTGTGTTATGTTTGCACGTATGTATATAAAAAGAAATCTACAAACTGTTTTGTATATATGTGTTTGCTTTGGGTGTAATAAATGTAGGTTGTTGCATTATGTTTGAACATGCATATGGAGAAATATATGCAAAGGACTGTTATTCTGTAGAAATGTTTCTGCTTTATATCACAAGTGTGTTATTTGTAAAAGTACTATGGATTAATGTATTTAAAATGTTAATACATATTTAGCATATGCATGTATTTGTTTGCATTGTACGTGCATATATGTAAAGTGTATTTGGTATGCAAAACGTAGCAGCGCTGCTTTTCACTTCGCTTCTTTAGTGCACACAAGAAAACACACCGGTGGCCTTTCTCGGTCTGCTCCCTGTTCCAACTTGCCCCATAAGTGCTTGACAAGACATGGCAGCCATCATTTTTTAGCTGCAAAAGGCAATTTTGATGCGAGGCAGTGGTGCTCAAAGGAGCCAGTGCAGCCATTTTGCTGTTAACTGCTGAAGTGCAGCTTGGTTATGGATCGGATTATGCTGAGTGGGTCAATGTATCCCACACTCTCCCTCTCCTCCCTTCTCCTCTTTCTCTCCAACTACACCCAATGAGGTTTCTAGACAAGTCCGATCTATATAAATGTTGTCAAATTTCTGCAATCACTCTTTTGTCACTGGAACTTTCCCCCTCTCTCCTAAAGAACTTCCTTGTGCACCCCCTCCTTAAAAAGCCTTCTGCTAATCCTACCTGTCTGGCAAACTATCACCCGATCCCTCTCACTCCTTTCCAGGGCAAACACCTGGAATGGCTAACCATTTCCCAGCTTACTCTCCACACTGAATCTATTGGTTGTCTCCATGACCACCAGTCTGGCTTCAGAGCTGCCAGAGGTACAGAAACTGCTCTCCTGAACACCAGTGAAGATCTGATCACTAATCTTGATTCAAGCCTTCCTTCTATCCTCATCCTCTTTGACCTTTCTTCTGCTTTTGACATGATCAATCCTGCTATCTTGGTCAATCGACTCCATGAGAACCTGGGCATCACGGATCAGGCCCTGGAGTTGTTGTCCTCCTTTGTCCTGGACTGACCCTCCCAGTACCAACTTGGGTCCTTTCTGCCCACGACCTCTCTCTCCACATGTGGTCTTCCCCAGGGCACTTACTTCTCACCCTGGCTCTTCAATGTCTACTTGGCCCCTTTGGCCCACCTTATCTCTACCTTCTCACCTAACCTTCAGTGTTATGCGGATGACACTCAGCTCTCTTTCAGTCTCCCCTCAGCCTCTTCTCCACTCTCGCTCATTCCTGCCTTTCTATCTGAAATTCAGGTTTGGTGCACCTCCAACGATCTCTGTCTTAATGCTAGTAAGACTGAGATCCTTCTCATTGGGACCCCTGCTCCTGCATTCCCACTCTCACTCTAGCCAGCATCCATGGGACCACCCCCTGCGCCTTCCAGTGAGGCAAAAAACGGTGGTGTAATTTTTGAATCCACTCTTTACTTCTCTCCTCACATCATGGACCTTGCCAAGAAGGCCCACGACCAGCTGCACCTCCTCAGAGGTATTCTTCCTTTTCTCACTTTCCCCCCAGAAGCTCACTGTCTCCAGAGCCCTGGTTCTCTCTAGACTGCACTACTGCAACAGCCTCTTTCTCAATATGCCTTCCTCTACTCTCTGCCCTCTGCAACTAATCCAGAACAGGACTGCAAGACTTGTCCTTGGCCTCAAGCCCTGGGGCGGTATCAAGCCAACCCTGAAATCTCTCCACTGGCTCGTGGCGGCTGCAAGGATCAAGTTCAAGGCTCTGCATCGTCCACAATGCCTTCTGGGGCTGGGGCACGCACTACAGCTAACTCTCTTCCAAAACACCTTCCTTCTCGAGCCCTCTGCTCAGCCACCTCCAACTCGCGAGGGTCAGACGCTGCCCTGATTGCACTTCCCCTTTCCCTCTCCGTGGCACTTCCCTTTCTCTCTGCCCCCCCGCACTTTGCATTACTGCACTTGCATGATCTGAATGACACAAGGCCTAGTAAGATCGTTTGTTTTGTCCTCCATCTGTTTCCCCCTCCTTGTCTTGTCACGCCTAGAAACTCTTGTGTACAGGCACGTTATAAATGACGTATCATATCATATCATATGCTTCTGTTACTTTTATTGTTATTTGCGAGGGCGAGTGAAGGTACCAAAACTGTTTGTTTTATTTTATGCTTATTGTATAATAATATGAAACACCTTAACATTGGTAGACCTTACATTTTGATACACAGTAATTAAGTAATGTTAGTAGATGTGTGATGAGTGCCTGGACCATCTTGTATTTGTTTTTCTGTTTGTCAGTACTGTGAATGTATGCCAGCCCAACTGCATGCTGGGTGTGGCTGACATTCTTGCTCATTTGCGTGAATTATTTGTTTTCACTGTATAGTTTTCTTTTCATTGTGTGCCTCACACAGTTGCACCTGTACATCGGAGGAGTGTGTGTGTGCACCTACATGTGTGTTGGTGGATGTAGACGTGTCTGTGTGTTTTTATTCCTACTCCACATTTTTTGACATAATTTTTTCTCTGCTTTAAAATTGAATTTGGCTGATAGGATTTTCAAAACATTTTTGATATTCACAACTACGTGATAAAGTCTGCATCTGTGACACAAATCTTTGAAATTGAAGTAGCCAGTTAGAGATGAGGGTCATTTTCATAATCCTATTGGGCATGTTGATGGAACTTTTCCAGAGTTGACCTGAGCGTTCATATTAGTCCAGACGGTGTCCAGTCATTTGGTCGACTGAAAACTGGTCGAATGACATTTGGTCGACGCAATTTGGTCGAAAACCAAATGGTCGAATTTTTTCTTTTATTTATATATTTATTTTTCGGGTTTTCGTTTTTTAAAAAAAGGGGTTTTTAGAGAAAATAATGGGGTTGGGGGGGACCCCCCCAAAAAAATAAAAAAAGGGGTGAAAATAAAAAAAATAAAAAATTCGACCATTTGGTTTTCGACCAAATTGGTTCGACCATTTGTCTGGTCGACCAATTTTTTTCGACCAAATGTCTGGTAACCAGTCCAGACCAGTTCCTCGCTTAATTTTATGAATCTACAAGAACACGTGCAAATGTTACAGAGGATCATTTATTTGCATTTTTCAATGTAAAGTGCACTGTAACCTTAACTAAAGTTCTGCAACCATGACAGCGTCATCTGCATATTGATCGAAGCACATGTTCTCGTATAGTTTTAGCATCAATGTCAAACAATTTAAGAACAAACCTGACTTGTACCACTGGACGACCTGTTCTCTGTCTGTGTGTCGCAAGCACAGTTCTCAGCCCTTCCTGAATGTAAAATTGCTTGGATACTTCCAAGAAAGCAATGATGTGTAAAAAGCATCTCTTTGAAGGTGAATCAGCCTTTTGTGGACTTCTCGGCCACTTGACTAGTTCAGTGTCTGATTTTACGAGTCAGACAAATGGTGTGAAAAGCTCTGGAATGGGAGTGCAGAATTAATGGACTTCACTAACGAGAGACCATCATATTGCAATTTATCACAGAGGTGACTGTTTTAAAGCTGCACCCTTTTCCGGATTTTCTATTCATTAGTGAAGAGCCAGTGAATGGATTGTTCCAGCTGCCAGTAACACGGCCGCAGGACTCTTGACATTATTGGTCCATGCTGATCTAAGGAAATGCCCCCTGATCTTGATAACTTGAAAGACTCAGGTGTTCCCACTTCCAATACGATTTCCACCCGTTTTTTTTTTAATGGGGGAGTTCCTCATGCCCCCCTTTAGGCCACATCCCAGCCCCCCACACCACACACTACCACAATGCCTACATACACATATCCGCGCACACATAAATGCATATTGGATTGGTCGATTTCGAACATTGTGAACGAACGAAGTGTACATGTTCAAACAGATGTCTGCAAATACAAGGCCTAATAATACACCTATCCCATAATAGCAATCACTCTAAGACTGCACTGTTCTCTTCCCATATATAGTTTCCCAAACAATTCTGAAAACATCCTTCAATGTGCCTACGCAGTATGACAACTGCATTTTCAAAGAAGAAAAGCCGGGTGTAGACAATGCATTGCCCCCAAAATGCAATGCCCCGCACTGCACATCAGATTCCTTAGGTTGCCTAGCCTACTGCATGCACAACTCCTTTGCCCCACAAGGCAATGCCCCACACTGCACGTCGGATTCCTTAGGTCACCAAGCCGACAGCATGCACAACTCCTTCCCCCCACAAGGCAATGCCACGCAATGCACATCAGAGTCCTTAGGTTACCTAGCTGACTGCATGCACAACTCTTTCCCCCAACAATGCAATGCCCCACACTGCACATCAGATTCCTTAGGTTACCTAGCCTACTGCATGCACAACTCCTTTCCCCTACAAGGCAATGCCCTGCACTGCACATCGGATTCCTCAGGTTACCTAACCGGCTGCATGCTCAACTCCTTCCCCCCACAAGGCAATGCCCCACACTGCACATCAGATTCCTTAGGTTACCTAGCCTACTGAATGCACAACTCCTTTGCCCCAGAAGGCCATGCCCCGCACTGCACATCAGATTCCTTAGGTTACCTAGCCTACTGCATGCACAACTCCTTTCCCTACAAGGCAATGCCCCGCACTGCACATCGGATTCCTCAGGTTACCTAACCGACTGCATGCTGAACTCCTTCTCCCCACAAGGCAATGCCCCACACTGCACATCGGATTCCTTAGGTTACCTAGCCGTCTGCATGCACAACTCCTTCCCCCCACAAGGCAATGCCCCGCACTGCACATCGGATTCCTTAGGTTACCTAGCCGACTGCATGCCCAACTCCTCCCCCCACAAGGCAATGCCCCGCACTGCATTTCAGATTCCCCAGGTTACCTAACCGACTGAATGCAAAACTCCTTTCCCCCACAAGGCAATGCCCCGCACTGCACGTCGGATTCCTTAGGTCACCTAGCCGACAGCATGCACAACTCCTTCCCCCCACAAGGCAATGCCACGCACTGCACATCAGATTCCTTAGGTCACCTAGCCGACTGCATGCCCAACTCCTCCCCC
The DNA here is from genome assembly GCF_040938575.1 of Ambystoma mexicanum. Lineage (NCBI taxonomy): Eukaryota > Metazoa > Chordata > Amphibia > Caudata > Ambystomatidae > Ambystoma > Ambystoma mexicanum. The sequence goes on along the minus strand of NC_090922.1, from coordinate 1,321,656,180 downwards.
CACAAGGCAATGCCCCGCACTGCATTTCAGATTCCCCAGGTTACCTAACCGACTGAATGCAAAACTCCTTTCCCCCACAAGGCAATGCCCCGCACTGCACGTCGGATTCCTTAGGTCACCTAGCCGACAGCATGCACAACTCCTTCCCCCCACAAGGCAATGCCACGCACTGCACATCAGATTCCTTAGGTTACCTAGCCGACTGCATGCACAACTCCTTCCCCCCACAATGCAATGCCCCACACTGCACATCGGATTCCTCAGGTTACCTAGCCGACTGCATGCGCAACTCCTTCCCCCCACAAGGCAATGCCCTGCACTGCATGTCAGATTCCTCAGGTTACCTAGCCGACTGCATGCACAACTCCTCCCCCCCCACAAGGCAATGCCCCACACTGCACATCAGATCCCTTAGGTTACCTAGCCGACTGCATGCCCAACTCCTCCCCTCCACAAGGCAATGCTCCGCACTACACATTAGATTCCTCAGGTTACCTAACCGACTGCATGCTCAACTCCTTCCCCCCACAAGGCAATGCCCCACACTGCACATCGGATTCCTAAGGTTACCTAGCCGACTGCATGCACAACTCCTTCCCCCCACAAGGCAATGCCCCACACTGCACATCGGATTCCTAAGGTTACCTAGCCGACTGCATGCACAACTCCTTCCCCCCCACAAGGCAATGCCCCACACTGCACATCGGATTCCTCAGGTTACCTAGACGACTGCATGCACAACTCCTTCCCCCCACAAGGCAATGACCCACAGTGCACATCGGATTCCTCAGGTTACCTAGCCGACTGCATGCACAACTCCTTCCCCCCCACAAGGCAATGCCCCGCACTGCATATCGGATTCCTAAGGTTACCTCGCCGACTGCATGCACAACTCCTTCCCCCCCACAAGGCAATGCCCCACACAGCACATCGGATTCCTCAGGTTACCTAGCCGACTGCATGCACAACTCCTTCCTCTGCCACCTCTCTGACACCCTCCTCCTCATCACATCATGCACCACTCAGTAACGAATTACCCAGCCAATAACAAAAGATCATCCTCCACACATCAGCAACACAATACAATAACTATGAATTAAGGACTACATTTGCATCATATATGGGTTATTCCTGACCCCGAAGCAGGTTATTACCCTACAAGTGCCCCTCCTGCTATATTGCTTCTGAAGGGCAATAATGACCTCCCCAGGAGAAATAAATACCATATGAATGGAAATTAACTTCCATGGTTTGCAGATGCTATCCCATCTGTTTTCCACAAATATTAAATTCAAGTGTATTCATGTTTGCTGATATTTTTAATTTGCGAGGAAATATATAATAAAGTTACTGTTTTTTGCATGTAAGTCTCCCTCTGAATTTCTGGCTACACATTACTCAGAGCTTTCCGGCTGAAGGGTTCAGCTGCATGCGTGTCTAATCCTTTTTAGGTTAGATGGTCTCCAGGAATGCTGTTTATTACAGCGTTTCTGTGCTCAGAGCTGGATCTTCATTTGACAGATTAGGACCATTAGCATTAGTTACACGATTTAATTGGGCGTAGCAATGACTTTGTTTCTTGTGAGGAAATTGATGTGATTTTAGACACAACCTTGATTCAATGATACTTTCATCGTCGAGTTAATGAAAGGCTTCGATATGAAAAAGAATTTGCAAGATCGGAGTGTTATTGCTGCGCTGAGCAGGGTGTATGTCAGGGGGGCCAAGGAGAATGCATATTTATGGCTGATAAAACCCCATGTTAAGATTAAACAGTTACTGAAAACACCGATATTAAATCATGGTAAAGAACGTGACATGATTAACCTAGCAACTAAATCTAACAGTGGATTGTTTTTGGAGTTTTGGCCTTGGGATCTGAAAAAAACCCTATATATCAAGTTGCTTTTCCAGATCGTAACACTATTAGACGCTATCTCCGATTTAAATTTAATATGCGTGATACGATGGAGGTTATGGGAGCAAAACTAGGTGCTCCAAGGCACTTGAGATTCTGTAGGCTATGTGGTACATTGGTCATAGAACCTGCAGAACATATTATATGTCACTGTTAGAGCCTTCATTTTTTAAGAGGGAAATAGTTGCAAACGTACGATAATAGATGCAACAATGAGAACATGTATGATATATGGCAATCTCTTTTATATGGAAATGATCCTAATCTTAGGTTTCACATGATGAATTTCTATGAGTTTGTTTTATCGATTTTAATGGAATTGCCTGCTGGCACACTGTTTTTACGTGATGGTTTTATCGGATGTAATTCAATGTAATGTGACGAAATTGGAGTGTTTTGATGATTTTTATATGTAAAGTCTTTGTTGGCTTTGAGCATATTAAATAAATAAATAAGAAATAACCTTGAGTTAGGTAAGTCTAGCCCCCCCCCCTTCTTTACTGGCATGACATGCTCAGTCCCAGAAACAGCAAACCTGTCTTACAAAACCCCTACAGAGTGCCCTCCAAAGTATGAACATGTTCCTAGAGTCTGACACGCTTTCAAGTTTCTCACTGCACAAATGTGCAGCGAGATTTCTTCAGTTAACGATTTCGGGTCACATTACGTAAGATATGCAGCAATGCAAAAAAATAAGCAAATGCTTTGATAAAACAAAATGGAGCACACCGGTTTTGTAGCAATCCATATTAGCTGAAAACGTTTGTATTCGGGCAAAAATGAATGTGACTCTTTTGTTGTACTATGTGTGGAGCACAGCACAAAATGATTGGTGATTAAAACATTAATTTTCCTGTTTTGCAGCAAATGTAGTAAATAATGTAGCTTGCTTCAATTTAGCCCTGGGGAAATTATATTTTAATAATACTGTTTGGAGCTAAACCTATATTATCCAGGCCATCCTAAACTCTGGCTGTGCGTGTTAGGAAGTTTCCCTCAAGGGATGGATGGCAATCCACTGCGGCACCCCCATATCTCCGCCGGGCAGGAAGATGATCGGCCCACATGCAAGGGAGGTGCCCAAGGGTGGGGCCAGCCTCCTGGCCATCCTGGAGCTCTGGGCATGGAGCAATAGAGCTCTTCCCTCCGGGAAGGGACAGGGAACCCGCTGGGACCTCCGTTGGGAAACGTAATACAAAGTTGACAAGTTTCCCTGTTCCACATGGAATCTTTAAGCCAGTCCTGTTTTTTCTGCACTACAGGCTGGGACTGATAGGCCCACCCTTGCAATGTGAAAAACAAAACTACAAGTTCCACCATGCAATTGGAAGCAAAAGCAAGGACTGGCTCGAGGTGTCATGCATGGAACTGGGAAACTCATGTGAAAAAATTCAAGGGATTAACACCTATTTGCTCAATCAGACCATTGTATTATTACTCAAAGCAAGGATCAAGGGATTAGTACCCATTCACACAAGTAAGATAATAGGATTCATGCCCAGACAATCAAGAAGGATCATGGGATTAGTACCCATTCACACAAGTAAGATAATAGGATTCATGCCCAGACAATCAAGAAGGATCAAGGGATTAACAGCCATTCAAACACATGTGTACCTTCCACACACGATAAAACACAAAATGAAATGCAAAAGGACCAGTGCTCATTTTCCCACTGAACATGATGTAACACCCTAACACGATGCATTATGCATGAGAAAGAAAAACATTTATACAGGCTAATTAAACACTTCAAGAAAGAGAAAGAGTATTAAAAGGTGAAGCCTCTCATGAGAAAACTAACATTAATATAGAACAGTACTTGAAATAACATTTGGCACATCTTTCATTAGGAAATTCCATGGAAATAGGAGTTGTCCAATGCAGTTAAAAAATACAAACACGCATGGTAGGCACAATACAGTATGGGATCTACACACCAGCATTCTAACCCTAGAAGAGAAACTGAAATGAGAAACGAATCTATGTGAACATACCAGTACCAGCAAAAATCGATATTTAGGCTACTACTGCTATCCCAGCAGCCATCTGGCATTACCCCTACCAGCGCTCGGTCACGTGGGCTTAACACAGAGTTAGGACCGGGGGTAGGGTGATGCAAATCACCATTTTTGGAGACCATAGGACTCCATGGCGATCTTTACCCAATTTACTGAACTCGTTAATTCTGACCAGTAAATCCACTGCTTATTCAACTTTAAGTGTAGAATTTACCTCCAGCATCATGCTGCAGGTAAATCGAGTTGAAACTCGAAATTCTGCGGTGCGTAGACCTTTGATGAATGATAAGAATCAATCCTGTTCCAATAACGTGGGGTAGCTAGGTGTGCATCACAACAAAAGAGAAATGTCCACTAATCAATTAATAAGACATGAGCTGTGCCTCCCGTGGAGGAAAGTTAACGTTAACTTTGAATTCACTTACACCGGCACTAAAACCTGCATCTGAATAATGATACAACGTGGGCATGGAAATTGACTTGAGTACTAGAAACATCATCAACTGTTCTTTTTCCTGGATCAGTAACATGTAAGCCTAGGAAAGAGATTAGACATTGGAAAGGCAGGAATGGATACAACAGCTCAAATGACATGTTTAACCTGTCGAGGCACATAGTATATTACTTGGGGAGCCGTTTTGAGTTTACAGCCAAACTCGATTACCAGCAAGACAGAAGGGAAATAAAAAGGGAGGTGTGCCAGTAATATACGATGGGATAGGGTCAAAGTTAGAAGGGGGAAAGAATGGGAAGAATAAGGGAATGGTAAACTCTCTATCGTGAAAGATAAATGGAGGGTGAACTGAGATGTACAAATGGCAGACATGGCCATTAAAAAAGAAATGGAATGTATACAAAATGAGAAAGATTGTAGACAGAAAAATGCAAGGAAGTGAAAAGGATGATAAAAATGGTTTGGGATTGGAAAGGAAGACCTCCTCCTTTATGTGAAAATTAAATATTGTAAGTCCTTCTAAATTAGGACTTAATGTCAGGGGTTAGGATCTTTGCCTAACCCCTCAGACTTTCACCTGGCACTCCTACCCACCTAGAATGCCCTAAGCTCGAGTACGGGCCTCGGGCTATGGTTTGCCCTCTTCATATACTAAAAAATACAATGGAAACAGGCTACCCCACCCTTTCACGCGTCTGTTGATGTACTCAAGCTATGGAGATTACTGATAAACACCACTTACCAACACATATAGAGAAATAAAGAAACATTTTAATAGAATATAACATATTCCAATATAAAAACACAACATTCACAAAATACTGGGGTAAAAACATTGATCAACAGATGGTCAACCTTGCGGTTGGTAGAGTGGGTGTAGAATAACTCATTTAAAAGGGTCTTACCCCCAACGTCAATTACATCCTGTAATTGTAATGATGCCCTTTCCTATCCCTGGAAGAATCATCAGAGAAAGTATGCAGAAAATCCTGTGGGGTCAATTGTATAATGCAAAAATAATAAAATCCTCTCCTTCAAAATGAACATTTCTTTTCCCATGAGATTGGCTTTTAAGTGAAAGTTAAATCGTTATTTAACATGACAACTGATAGTTATAACGCACTGATCATTTGTTAATTAAAACAAATATTTTTTGATTTCACTACTATCACTGGGCTGTGAAGTACTTTTCCTGCTATCATTTTATGTGTTTTTATGTCAGCATAAAAACAACATACTTTAACTTTTGCAATTTAATATAATATAAATGACTGCTTTCTGTGAGTTTCCTACCACTGACGATTTGAAACATATAAAGAAGACTTAGGGGTTCCTCCTGAGTAAGGTGGTAAAGGTAGAAACAGGCAGCTCGTTTAAGATTGCTTGTTTTTAATGACCATATACTTTGTGAGTATTGCATTTTCCACATATGGTATTTTTGACATACTGCGTGTAGGGAATAGTTCCCACACAGTCGTGGCAATAAACCCCTAGTCTGCGTGGACCCCTCTGGATACCGCCTGCAGAATTGACAATGACTTCAGGAGGTGTTCTTCATGTGTTGTAGGTATTTATGTAGTGGGAAGCCAACCGGAATCAACAGAACACTACATAGCATGGGACAACGCGAAGGAGAGACGGTTAAGTGTACATTTAGCGGGGTTTGGAAAGGGGGATACAGAGGTTCACAGACAGGGGAGACCGGTCAGTGCGGAAAGGTGAACCCAGTCTAAGGCAGGGAGGTTTTGCAGATAGGCTCCAATAAAATCAATATTGTTTTGAGTTTCCAATGGTATGACCTCCTAACTGTATTGATGAATCCTTGGGTCTGCATCAGCACTTTCCTCTCTCGCCTTCTGCTGTGGGGGACAAATCAAAGGTATTGCCTTTTAATCCCATCCAGAAGACCACAAAAACTCCTTGTCCAACATTTCTTCTGCTTTGCTCTATGCAAAAAAAGTGTTAGAAAAGCAACAAACTGGGCCTCATTACGAGTCCGTCGGTAACCCTGCCGGTGCTACGGGTGGATTGCGGCCAGACTCGCAATATTTTACCGGCGCCTGACTTCCCTGTGCCATTACGAGTCTGGCGGCCCGGGAAGTCAGGCACCGGTAAATTTTAAGTCCCCACTCCCGTTGGGAGTGGGGACAAGGCAGCACCGGCACTGTTGCTAACGGCGCTGGTGCTTCCATGACAGATCTGCCTACCGTGGCCGCTGCGCTCAGCAGGGTCAGACCTGTCGGGCACAGCAGCCACGGCAGGCAGACTCAGAGTTTGCTGATCCGGGAAACAAGGGTGCAGGTGAGCTTACCAGCACCCTTGTTTCTGGACCGGCAACATTATTTTTTTTTTCTGTCCGGGATTGCACACTGCCAAAGGCAGGTTACTTGTGCATAATTCACCATGCAGACAGTTGCAATTCCCAGGTCAACAATGAATACATGTGCAGTGTAAAAATGAATGTGTCTAACAATCTCCAGGTGCAGGATACTGTAGCAATAATGAACCAATGCTTTGTTAGGGTTAAGATGGTAAAGAAAGATGAACATAAAAACAGTACAAGAATCATACCAACGCAACAAATGTTACATGCATGCAGTAACAATGCAGTAAATGCAGCAAGAGGAAAATATAGAATAAAAGAATCAAAAAATGAAAAGAGTTTAAAATGTCTCTAGCACTATTTCCAAATTATTTTAAGGCATTCAGCTAAAATGGATGCATCCCACTCGTTACGCTATATCTGGGAGTAGTTGCAGTTACAAGCAAACATTGGCATTGCCAACAGTTTGGGCTTCTGGTGTTGCCAGATAGGCTGCTTGGCAGTGCTGGCTACCCTCCATTATGAATTGGCGGCCTACATTCTGCATCAAGGGTTAAATCACCACAGTTTTTTCGTGTCTCCCAGAAAAAAAGGTTTAGCCATCAATGGCACCGCTCTGAGCTCATCCTGCCTAAACGTGAAAGAAGGGCTTGCTTAGGGCGGACAACAGACGAAAGAGTGAAAAATGCACTTTTCATACTTTGTAGGTTTAAAATCGATACAGAAGCAGCCAGAAGCGATACATCCCTGAACCTCACTGGCATAAGTACAGTGCTTCCTTCCTCGAAGTGTTACCCTCTCTGTACGTTGCCACTTTTAGCATGAGCCGCAATGGCCTGCAAAACTCTGCCGTCTCTGCCGCTAGAGAAATCGACCACCACTTTCTCCAGCTGATGCACGAGCAGGGTCCGACTGGGGTATACAACTGCCTCGGACACCAATGAAAAAGTGGCCCCCAGTTGCAAATGGCAATTCATTCCTTTTGTGACACACTGTTTGAATAGTACCCAAGGGGGAGTTGTTGGCTCAAAATATAATGCAAATTGTGCAACTTAAAGAATATTTTCTCAGAAACAATGTTCAAAACTACTAGCCCCATATGGAAGTAACTCATCAAACTAGCCCACACAATGGCCAAAAAGTGTCCCGCTTTGACCACAAAACGGACCCACACTAGCATTTTGCTTTTTTGGTTCGGCCATTGCCCTTTAGGCCAGTCTGCGCCTGTGCATAATCACAGGAAACTGGAACGACTCTACGATTTAGACACCTCTGAACACTGGGAGGGGTTGATCGTGGCGAGCAGCGGAGCGGAGTGAGAGCACAGGTGCTGCTGAGCCTGGACGATATCTGCAACGATCCGGGGTGCAGAGCGGGAGGGCAGTAGTCTTACAGACTCGGTTACACCTCCAGGGTCGGATTGGCTCCTCGGCCCTTTGGCCCGTGCCCGGGCCGAAATTGTCCCTGGGGAGTGGGGTCCGGTTTCTGGCCACGCCTGGGCCGGTTTAAAAAAAAAAAAGAAACAGATTTTTTTTGGGGTTGGAGGAACACCTGCAACGTGCAATATAGATCTATACATACAGATATTAATGACACATGGTGATCCATTCGTGTATGAAATGTATATCACATTAGTGAAATCATAACCAGATTTTTCATAGTGTACTTAGGCCCAATGCTATTTGATGTCACTTCCTGTTTTGTCAAGGTGTGAAAGGTTGTGTTTCATCGCTTCCCGGGATGTCACTTTGGGGTGGGGTCAAATGACAACACTTCCGGGGATGTCATCAAAGGTCAAAGGTCGTGAGGCGAGGGGTGGGCCACTTTTTTGAGGCGAGGGGTGGGGCACTTTTTTTGGGTGTCCGGGCCTTTTTCTTGTCCCAGTCCGACCCTGTACACCTCCAGGGCTATGTGCAAATACAATGCGCGTCACATGCTGAATAAATACAACCTCGGAAATCCCCTTTGTCTATTTTTATTATACTCCTATATATTACACAAAAATCGTACAGTATATTAAGTTTGGGTGTCGCGTGCTCAGCTCAGTACTTGGGGCCGGGCCACAGCCCTCCCTGTTCCTTGGCATGGCAGCTGGAAGCATACTTTGCACTGGTTAAGAAGTTACCAGTTTTCTGTGTGTCACTGTATCCTAAGCGAGGCCTAGCGGAGAGTCGATGTTGCTGCCGATGAAACCTGTATTGAAAAAGAATAGTTAGATGCGCCACCTATCTTAAAAGCCGAAAAAGAGAGCCCACGTCACGATGCTTCATGTGTGTCTATTGGCCTAAGCGAGCCATCTATGTTATGTGTATTAAATACAGAGATAAAAGGAATAATACATGAGAATGAAGAGAGCTGATTCCCTTTCATCGAGTCGCTGGCTTTCCAGTGGAGAGTTTTCACGATAAACTCTCTTGGAAAAGTGCGGTTTAAACTGAGGCGCTTTCAGCCGGGGGGTGGGCAGGTGTCCCTGCGTGCCCCAAAGCGCACGGCTCCGTCTCAGGCTGCCCGTGGAAGCACGTGGCAGCACGCTGCAGCCAATGCCGAGCTGCGCAGTAGGGAGTAGGGGGATTGGAGGCACACTCCACCCTCAGCTGGGGGCAGCGGTAACAGAGACACCGGGCATGAGGAGGGGGTGGTAGCAACACAAGTGCGTGCACACACTACATTAACGTGAACAGACATGTGGCCCCTACACCCAGCAACGACATGCACTCTTGGAATGTAATCATTTGCATTTGCACACATGCATACGCATGGATGCACTCAAACATCCCTTTCAATGCATAGAAACGTGTACATCGTTTTCTACACGCACCTACTCATTACCAGTGCTGACGCAGCTCCGGATTTTCAGGTCACACGCCATACGCTGACCTGGATGTCCACCTCAGCATTTCATTGGCCCATACCTGCTGTCACTCAGGGCTAAACATCTTAGGGTAATTGCGAAGAGGCAAAGAATGCAACAGGAGCCAGACAGTCAATGCGCCCAGCGGCCAACTAATGGGAATGTTTAATAACTCAGTGTGGATTCCAGTGGGTTACGTTTGCAAAATAAACACAATTTCCTTTAGTAAGTGTCAGGCAGAATCATATGCAGTACCCTTTTGGGTCCCCACACACAATTAAGACTACAAATGACAGTACAAATTCACCTTTGGTACAAGCCTGTACTACACAGTGAAGTGGTAGCGATGGCTGAGCAGCCAGACTTATCTCAATAGTAAGTGAGCAGTATCAATAGTTACACAAAGGACAGCAAACACTATGGTTCAAACAAACACTGACTCAAGGTTTCTGAGTAAAAGAATATACATTTACACATCAGTTGTAAAATAATTCACTAAGTAAAGCTGAGGAAAAATCACACTCTTAATATACTACACAACACCTGATGAATTCTGGACAAGTTAAGCTCAAAATGAAGTGTGAGCAAAATGGCACTCTAGCAATTTAAAAGGGAGGGAACGACAAGGTTATACCAAATTAAGCAGCACCAACAAGTAAGTAGGCAGGGCAATCTAGAAAAGGCTTGCTACAATGAGGATTCAAATCAATAGGCCTGGGCCAATGTTAATGTTACAGAGTATTTGCAGAGGATCACACTGTTCAGAGTAGTTCATGGTTAAGTTCAAAACAAAGTTGGTTGGAAGAAAAGTAACTTAAAAGAGTAGGGAAGGACAAGCCCTCAGGTTGGCAAAAGATTTCAAACACATTCAGTGGCAACTCTGCCTTCCAAGCCCCAGAGACCTGCTTTTTATGCAGTTTTCCCCCATTCACACAGCCTGGCTGTCAATCACACAGCAGAGTGGCCGTCCCGGCGGGACAGTCACCACAGCCAATCATACAGAGTGCGACAAGGGTCTCCAAGGAGACCCTGTGCAGGTAGTCTCAAACCCCTCCCTCACATCCTGTCCCCATCACACATTCAGGCACCTAATGAGGGATTCTGTGCAGAAGCCCGCCAAAGGACGGCGAACAAAGGAACGAAAACGGGTTTGGCGCGCAGAGTAACACACGGGAAAGACCTTACAAAAAGAAATGGCGAATAAACCCAGCCGGAACCAAATAAAAGTAAATGGGGTTCAGCGGATTTAAGTGCGAGGCTACAAACTTGGCCTAAAACAGTACCAAGGCTATTTACATAGACCGCGGTAGGAAAAATAGGGTAGATACCACTGCCACCAGCCAAATCTTAACGAAAGGGGAACGAAATAATGTTCCATGAGAGACAAACAAAAAGAGATAACTATTAGCCCTTTTCAGTACTCTATGTAAGATAGATTGTACTGGGTCTGCGAATTTAAAAAGACTGATAAAGTCAATGGCAACTTTACCTGTTGGAGACAGTAGTCAGTCCCAGAATATGGAATTTAAAGTGGGAAGTCTGAAAACGACAACTCTGTGTCACTGCAATAAAGTTGCTCTCTAACACACAGTAAAAAGATGATTCCTATGAGTAGGTGAAGCTCCAAAGTCTTTGAACACAAAAATGTTAAACACACAGAGCAAAACACACGTAAGAGTGGGAAAAAAGGCTCACACTCTTACCAGGTGAAAAAAATAAATCCTAGAAATCCAGCAAAGCTGCTGAGGGACTCAGTAGGTAAGGGAAATGAGCCATTCTCAAGAATTCTCCTTAACAGTAAGGATGCACCCCTACTGCTTCATTATGATCTGCCTGGCAGCTGCCACGTAATATCACTGAGTCCCTGATTGCCAACAACTGAAAGAAGGGTCGGATTCAGGAAGCTATGAGCACAGTTGCAGGTCTCACTGCTGTTGTTGTTTTCTTCTGAGGAAGAGGAGGGGTATTGCTGTAGGGGAGGCTTCGGAGACAGCAGACTGATTCAGGCTCGTCCATATATGCAGTGGGTGTGAGAGGAAGAGGGAGTCTGTGAGCTCGGCAGTCCCACAACAGTGACGATTGCATGCTCACATGAACGTTGTTAACAGAATTCTATTGTGTTCTTGAAATGAAGTAAGCCCACATGTCAAATGCTCCTACAGCTCGCACCAGCCAATTTAGCAGATCGATGTGCAGCAGCATAGGGAGGTTGCTGAGCCATTTTCTAAATGCAACACACATTGCAAAATTGATATCATTCTATGAATGAAGAATGTCATGGGTTAATTGGCAGAACACATTTTGTTCCGAAGCATCACAGATCTAATTCCATTGGCAAACTTGTTTTCATATGTAAAATCAAAATAAGCTCCTAAAATGCAAATTACTTTAGCTGTTTGAAACAATTGTATCATTTTATTTGGAAGATACATGCTATCTTTTCCATTCAAAGATAGCTAGCTTGTTTCCAGATAGCTTCCTTAGAGATAGTGATCCAAGATTGCTGCCTCCATGGTAGAGCTCACTCAAAATCAAAGAGTTCCAAGATGGGCAGAAATGGTTGGGATTAGCCATATGGATTACATTGGCTAGGGGCAAGGAATGGGTGGGATTATAACTGTGTATCCCTCTTCAAATGTCTTCCCCATTGGACAAGCATTTCAGACCCACTTTCAAAGCCCATATTTGAAGCTCTTATGTTAATGACAATAGTTTGGGCTTTTAAAGTAACGCTTGTAACGCCACCAAATAGCCCAAACTAAAAATGATAAACACCGTTGAGTGAAACCACGTGCTTTAAGAAGAGGTAAAAATCATGTAACACCAAATAGTACTAAATTATATTTAGCACAAAACAGAGTGATGTGCATTTGACAGTCTTTTCAAAATGACAGCACATTTCTACATTAGAACGTGTCCAAAGCACTAATTTAGGGAATTACACGTAAAGCATAGAGCGAGAAAGCCAGCTTTTCATTATAGCATCTGCTACCCACAAAAATGATTTTTCTTAAACACATGTTGCTTGAATGGCCCATTTTAATTAATACTCGCAAATCAATCTTGGATAATTCTTTTAATATGAACAACTGGCTTTCTGCTAAGGATTTATTCCTTTCGAGGAGTGGTTGCAGAGTGGTGCTGTCTCGCTGTCTAGCGTGCTAGCGAGCAGCGAGGAGCCCCCTCTTCCTGTTTCTCATTTATTCTGGGGCTCTCTCAATTTGGCAGAGTGTGAGTATTTACCAAAAATGCAGGCATGGCTTCCTTCCCTCAAGGCTGGGATGCCGGCTAACATCATGCCCGTGCTCTACCAAGCCCCCACAAGCTCCCTTATACCAAACCGCCGGAAGAAACCACTCTCTTTTTGCAGCTCAACGCCGGTAGTCTTGCAAGCTGGGAAAGTCCAGAGAATTGGTTTCAAACGTCCCCCCATGGCGGATATTCGCAAGTTCTGTAAAGAGCCTCTTAAATCCAGTATGTTTAATTTGACCCAAGAGAAAACCACTACTATTGTCTAGCCTCCTATTGCGATCGGGCACGGGTTTACTGTGCCCTCAGTGACCATTGGTACACAAACCACTTTAGGTGAAATAGCAGCTGTGAGTCAAGCAAATGAGTTAAGTAACCCAAAAACATCTACACATAACATGGTAGTACCGCTAATTGAAGGAATTATCAAAAATGTTACTGACCAGTGCTCCACGTATATTGTGAAAGGAGGTGCGCTGGAACTTCAAGCGGTGGAAACAATTCCTAGGAGTATCCCCTACACCATTTTTACCAAGAGTGCTCCAAAGTGTAACAAACAGCCATGTACTAATTGACAAAAACCAAAAAAATAAAAAAGATACGACGAGGGACAACACTTTGAAAACTAAAAGTTGTTTGCGACATTTAAATGTTCCTCCAAAAAGTGCTTTAATTGCATCAACTGCAGTTTCGAAGAAATACCATCAGCTAGCAACTGCCCGTATCATTTCCAATCACTCTAATAGAAACAAGCCCGTACTCCCATATGCACCTTTGGACTCTCTGGTAAATGAGGCTGTGGCTATTGGTTTAAATCAGAATACACTAACAGACTCCATACAAATTAAACAAACCCGAGGCCAACTCTGTAAAAGAGGTGCGGACACCTATCTCTCTGTAACTGAGCTGCATCATCAAGAAATTCGACGTGCAGTTGATGCCTATATGAATGGTCTCCATCTGTCTAGCAAGAGAGACATTGGCCCCTTAAATAGAGAACCTAGTACGGTGGAGTCCGTTAAAATTACAACAAAAGCAGGTTGTGCCTTTGACTCAGCAAAGTATGGCTCAAGCATTGGGCAGTGTAGTGGCGCTCCCTTGCAAACTTAGTGACATAAATCATAAACAGTTTGCTGGGAGGCCCCCACTCAGCAAAATCAGTTGACTCCCTTAGAAAAAAATCGCACAGTTCTCGCTGAAGTAACCCCAGAGCTGCTCCAATTAATTCAAACTGTGTTGAATAAAGATGCTAGGCTATCAGATTATAATTCAAATCCAATAGCAATGCCTTTGGTGGCCATAAAAGGAAAAACTACTGACCTCGCCAAAAAAAAACTGACCAGCAAATTACTCTTTGAAGTTGGCTTTTAGACCTGAACCAAACACACAATATGATCTAAATCGTTGATCAATATTGTCCATCTTCTCTGACATTACTCAATTAGAGGATATTTGCTCTAATGATATAGTATTAGTTGAATTTCCAAATAGACAAAATCTCCATTCTGCCAGAATCTGGATGCAATCCAGAGTCATCCAGAACACTTTGTGGTCAGCAAAAAAACAGCTGTTTGAAATGGGTTTTGATCTAACTGTAGAAGTTGAGCTTGATGATCAATGTATGGGTCAATCAAAATCACACAAGGTCATCCATCAAGCAACATACGAAAGTTTATCTGGTGACCAGCAACTGAATAAGGATTGCAATTGCTTGAGTAGACAAAAGTAACTAGAACAAGAACCTGCAGTTAGAGAATTTGCCCTAATCAGTTGGAACATTAGGGGGTTTTCTCATATGCTAAATAATAACATCAACTCCTTATGTAAGTTCAACTTGATAATGCTACAAGAAATATGGTTAACATCACCCCATTATGGGACAAGCATGTTGTACTTTTGAATCCTGCTCAAAAAGGTCTTTGTGGAAGACTAACCTCTGGCCTTTTAATGGCCATCCAAGCAAGTGCTGACACTAGTTTAACCTTTGGGCCTCTCCAAACCTGTACATACAAATGGCTCGATTACAACTGTATGCAACAATGTATGCCATAATAAACGTGTACTGGAAACAGGCGGGTATATCTGACTAATGCTTCTTAAAAGATCTAAGCAAATTGTTAAATCTAATTACAATGGATACCACTGTATCGAAATTTGTTATTGCAGGCGACCTGAACTTTGACTGCCTAAATGTCAAAGTAATTAATTACAGAAGCAGGATCACTAAGTGGAACCAATTTGTAAAACATCACAACTTGCACAAGTTAAATGCAGCATTCAAGTCTGATATCTCCCCCATTCGACGTGGCAGAGAGGGGCTTCTTACTATACAATTGATTACATCTACACTAACGAGGATTTCTTTCATGCATTTTTGCTGACTTTGAAATTGTTGAAACAACAGCCAGTGATCATAACCAATTAACTGCCAAGTGGCTGATTCAAAGTGGTACCACCCAGGAGAGAGATACTCACTCTCAAGGATATCTTACAGTAAATAACGGCTGTAATAGACTATGATGGTCGGAGGAGTCCTTGGGCAACTTTCAGTCATGTCTGAATCAAGAATTATTAAGAATTTCTTCGAGAAATGGTGCCAATAGTGTGATATATTCAGACATGATGCAGGCCTTTCAAAGTAACACGGACTCAAGCTCCAGAAAACAGGGAGATGCTCTACCAAAGATACAGGTGTATGACCACAAATCGAACAAAAGTTAAGAAAAAGCTGGTATAGATTACAGAAACGAGAAGTAATGAATCAACCGATTGAGATCAGGTTGAAAAATCTAACTAACATCAGAACTAGATATAAGAACTGGCTAAGGTTTAGGCACACAAAGCTATACCAAACAGATGGCCTGTCAATGTTAAGTACCGTACAAAATAAGAATTTAGCAAAAACGTGGACCCTACTAAATCAAGCTACTGTGGGTTCACAAGTAACTATAAAAGCTAATGAAGTGGCAGAACACTCATGGATTGATCATTTTTCAAACATTTACAAGGTCCCAGAAGGTAGACAAAAACTAGAATCTTTAATAATCCCCACAAATTTTTACTTGAAATTTGATTTGGATGACATCAGATTATACATCAAAAAGGCCAGTCTTGTCAAGAGCCTGCACTCCGGATGGCTTATCCAACAACATTTTAAAAAACCACCCAGAAATTTGGGCAAATATTTTGTTTTATATATATTCCATCATCAACAAGACCCAAATCCTACCCCCAACTTGGAAACACTCCATAGTAGTTCCCATCTATAAAAAGGGGGATAGGAAAGAGCCTGGTAGTTACAGACCCATTTCGTTGTTAGACACCCCAGGGAAAATGTTCTCACATCTTATTCTGAGAGAGTTCAATCTCTGGTCTAGTCAAGCCCAGCATAAAGATCCCTTGCAATCAGGCTTTGTTGCTGGTCTCGGTACAATCTCGAATATTATCACACTGAACATAATTCAATCGGATTACGCCTCCCGGAAACAGACATTATACCTTGCATTTGTTGACTTCCGGGTGGCGTTTGATTTCATTGATCGGACACTTTTGTATAATAAATTGGTAAAGTATAATTGCCCTCAATCGCTTCTGGCTTTGATTGTTCTACTACATACAAACACAACCATGCAGGTTAGGTTATCACTGGGTGGCCAAATGTCATCGAAATTCTCCACGCATAGAGGCCTAAAACAAGGGTGCCTTCTTGCCTCTACACTATTCAATCTGTTTATATATGACGTAGGAGTTGCATTAAGACAGATTCCAAATGATTGGCCAAGCCTAGGTAACCAAAGAATCGGTTACCTGTTATATGCAGACGACCTAGTGCTGGTGTCCAAAACCTATGTAGGATTGCAGAATTTACTGAATGGTCTTGATACAAGCGCTTTGGCTTAAAGCGCTATATAAATTCAATAAACATAAACATACGTAAATGATAATCATTTGGCAATCAACACAGTCAAAAAACAAAATATGGTTTGCAAACCGAAGTCTTGTACAAAGGTAAAGCTATTCAAGTGGACATTACAGAACGTTGTTCTTTCAAAAGTACCCCAATATAGGTACTATAGGGTATAACGGTATCTGACACTTTGACAAATCCATTTTATGAACCAGAACTAAGAGGCAAACTGCGTACTTTGGTGTCACAGGCGAAAATATTAGTGGGGAAGTTTGGCAAATTTTCAGTAAAGCATGTGATGATCTTTTAGCAACAAAAAGTGATTCCGATTCTGACCTATGGCAAGGAAGCCACAAAAGTCTGCAAGTGGTGGGAAAAATTGGAATCCCTCTTATGGAAACAAGTTCTGAATCTCCCCTCGTCCACCCCTCTACCATTAAATCGCTTTGAATTGGGTTTACTTTCGATGTACTCTTATGTAATCTGGAAAAACGGTGCATTGTTGCAAAAATGTCTCTTAGGTTTAGACCATCCTAATATATTGGGCATAATGGCGAACCATTTGTTAGATCGGAATCCGTTTTTTTCCCAAAGATGGTGTCAATTCATTTTGGATGCGATGGCTGACGCCTCGATTGACTTGGAACTTCTTCTAGCCAATCATGGACGCGCAAAATTGAAGATCCATCAATATGACTGGTGTGTAAATGAATCCAAATGTTTGCAGTAGAAAGACTTTGACTGTAAATTGTTTGGGCAACAGCAGACTATTTGGTCAAATTCCCTTCACCAAAGATGCAATATAAGTACTTTCATTTTCGCTTGAATCTATGGCCAACATTGGATGTGCTGGCCAGAAGAAAACAAATCACAAAAGATCAATCCATTGTCGATTTTGTAAAAATGTAAGCCAAAAAGAGACCTCGGAACATTGCATTGTACATTGTCCCCAGTTGAATTTGCAATGAAAATTGTATTTTAAGAACATAATTGGAGAGCAAAATATCAGTGTGCAGATGGACACTTGGCAACGTATTTTCTCGTGCACTAAACTGGCCATGAGAGTGGCTATAGTACAGTTCTTGGACTCAATTTATCCAGAAACTGGAAACCAAAATTGAAAATGATTTATGTAATTTTATAGGATAAGTTTTATCACTCGTGTTATATATTTGAGGAAAATTATGATTTTATGATTTGTCCGTCTGGAGTATAGTATATTTTTTTCTTATATATGTGTTTTCCTTTTTGTTTCTATAATTGAAATGTAAGATGAAATGGAAAATTGCTATGCAATCTGAAAGGTTGATTTTATCAACTAAACACATTTTTTAAAAAAGAATGCTATAGCCCATTGTTTGGCCTTGTGGAATTTGAAGACGTCAGATATTGATTGTGTATGCAACATAATTAGTATGGTGCAAAATTACACAATTAACAGGTCCCATGATTGATAGTTGTTTACTCATATTCTGGAGTCCTTTCACGTTTTCAGAAAAGACAACCCCTACATGTGTCTTTACCCATCCTAATTGAGCTTTATTCAAAAGCTTCCTGCATTGTTCTGGTTCGGACAAACAATTAGTACATTAGATTTGCTAATATTAGTTGAGAGATCGAGATCACACGTTTACAATCAATTAGACCTTGCTTGCTATGAGGACAGTTTGGTCTGCATAGATCATTGCATGTACTAGCACCCCTCCTTCTGATGGGACAGCTAGATCTCTCCACACCAACTCCTTGTAGTGCAAGTTGGTATGAAGGTTCACGAGGAGGGTCACCAGTACCCTGCCTGGCGGGTGCTGCTGGTCACTGAAAACCTCCATCTGCATTCACCTCCCAAGTAAAAGCGGTGTTTACCAAAAAAGATGTTCTCGCAGCGAGTTTGCACTTTACAATTTTTGAATTATGCTTAGTATAATGTATCACACATTTCATTATATCCATGCTAAACAATTTAATTCCGCCATTCATGTGTTTGAAGTAAGTGCAACCTTCCAACAGGTACTATGTCTCCCTTGGTCACAATGCTACTAAATAATGGCCACATATTTTCCATGTCTGTGCTTGTCTAGTTAACACAAATTGTGTGTATCTTCAAGGACAATTAATAATATATAAATAATACATAAATCAAATTGTTACTACTTGTCAGAACAACAAGGAAAAGAGAAATAAAAATCAAAAACAACAAGATTAACAAACAATAAGAAACATTTCAAAAGCTATTGAAACATACATGATTTTACATACTATACAGTCGACATTTACAATGTATTGGCTATATTTACCTGAGCTATATTAAAATATCATACATGGCTTCTGATTACGGCTGTAGTTTTCATTCATGAAATTGAGTGTTTTTAACCTTCACTATGTACAGAACCTGTATATAAATATGTGTTAGTAACCTTCAACTGAAACACATGTTCTCATAATGTTGCACATCTCAAAGGATGTATGCTTAATATAATGTATGAATTAGGGGTTGGAACCCTGTGTTACTGTGGCGCTGGATGTGGCATGTGCCATTTGGTATTCTCATACCCTACATTCAGTCTCTAATGATCAAGGACACCATTGTGTGCCTGGGTTTGGTTGAGGTGTATTGTTTGATAAGTTTAGTTACAGTTTTTGTATACAATTTTACCAATTATTGGCAGACATCTCTGCATGTAGTTGAGAATATGCCAGATGCTGTTAGCATTAGCTAGAGTGCCGACACGTGTTTCAACCATAAGTCTTTCTCAAGGCGTGGAGTGAGGGCGTGTCTTGTCCCGTATGGGTGTCAGTCTAGAAAAATCGATACCTCTACTGTGTAACCGCAAACGTATTTTGATGGCCGTGGGCCAACCGTCTCATACACGATGTGACAGAATATAGGTTTCCGAGTTTGCCAATGAACGGCCATTTTGATGTAACAAGAATCGCCATTTTGTTTTCTAACCATTGCTCATTGCTTTCTGTTCTTATTGCTTCGCAGTACATTTTCCGCTTACACTGCTCGACTGTAAAACATTGTTGTCTGCATGTAAAAGGACAAGGCCGCAGGGCCACGAGGATAACAAGAGTTTGTTGAAACACAACGTAGGCAGTGCCAGGAAGAATGCCCGGCTCCCTCCCGAATGTAGCCTTGAAGCAGAGCTGCAGGGCATTTAATCATTTCGCAGCTGCCAGCCAGTCTCGTTATATGGTAGAATATGTTAGAATAAAGCAGCTAACGGCTTGAATTATGCTCTTCTTACGGCCCCCCTTTGCTGAGCCCCGTTAGAGCATGTCGGCTCCCAGGACACAAATTGCACCTCATAGATAGCAAGGTCTGGAATGCAACTCTCCCCCCCCGTATGTAGCTCGCTTCCAAGAACAGAAGCGCTGTGTTCTGTTCAACAACTGAAAGATGCCTCCGCACTCACAAATTCCAAATTGTTACTAGAATAGATGTTTGAAGGTGTCATAGTTGTCGAAAATGTCCATCATCACACCAAGTTCAAAGAAACCCAATAAAGGGGGGTGTTAAACATGTCATAGCTGATTGTTTGATATGCATTTTGTATATATGTAACTGATGTTATGTTATGTTATGTTATTTTGCATTTATATTGCGCCTTATATACCATTGGTATGGTCTGAAGGCGCTGGTAGGTTGAACGCCCTTGGGAACCGAAGTTCAGGTCAGTAGAGAGAGTAGAGAGAGTCAAGGTGCATGTGAGCACCGGGTATGTCTGCAGCTGGTGCGGTATTCGTGTAATAGCTGCTTTTTAGCAGTAGGTGTGGTGGTTGATAGATCAGTAGTATGTGTTCGTTCTGGCAGGATTTATCCAGACCGAATGTGGCTGCGTTAGGCCTGAGGAGAACGCCTGGCTGAGGGGTGTGTAACCAGCAGTGTTTACTTAGAATGATGTGGAGTGAGTGTGGCGGATGTTGGTATGAGAACAGTTATACCGAATGGTGTCATAGTATCTCTTTGTTCTAGTTGAGTGGTGGTGTAAAGAAGAGAGTAAGCATGGTGGTGAGATATGATGAGTTACATGCTCTTTCAAACGTTCTCTGCATTCCAAACCATACTATGTACGTCACGCACCATGCATTCATCTGTTTTGCTCACTCACCCGCTCTACGCACTCGTCCGTTTTATGTCGTCACACGCACTATGCATTCACCCCCTCTGCTCACTCACCCCTTCTGCTCACTCACCCCTTCTACACACTCACCCCTCCTACGCACTCACCCCTTCTACGTACTCACCCCCTCCACGCACTCACCCCCTCCACGCACTCATCCCCCTCCAAGCACTCATCCCCCTCCACGCACTCATCCCCCTCCACACACTCATCCCCCTCCACGCACTCATCACCTCCACGCACGTATCCCCTCCATGCACTCATCCCCTCCACGCACTCATCCCCTCCACGCACTCATCCATTCCACGCACTCATCCTTGCCACGCACTCATCCCCTCCACACAGAGAGGCTATTGGGTACACTTCTAAATGCACTTTTCACAGAGATGCTATTGGGCACACTTCTGAATGCACTTTTCACAGAGAGGCTATTGGGTACAATTTTAAATTCAGCTTCTAAATGCACTTCTAAATTCAATCTACACAGAGAGGCTATTTGGCACACTTCTAAATGCCCTTTTCACAGAGAGGCTATTGGGCACCCTTCTAGCTGCACTTTCCACAGGGAGGCTATTGGGCACACTTCTAAATGCACTTTTCACAGAGAGGCTATTGGGTACACTTCTAAATTCAACTTTTCACAGAGAGGCTATTGGGCACACTTTTAAATTCAGCTTCTAAATGCACTTCTAATTTCAACTTTCACAGAGAGGCTATTGGGCACACTTCTAAATGCAACTTCTAAATGCACTTCTAAATTCTACTTTCACAGAGAGGCTATTGGGCAAACTTCTAAACTCAACTTTTCACAAAGAGGCTATTGAGCACACTTCTAAAGAAGCATTGTGTTCTGTTCAACAACTGAAAGATGCCTCCGCACTCACAAATTGCAAATTGTTACTAGAATAGATGTTTGAAGGTGTCATAGTTGTCGAAAATGTCCATCATCACACCAAGTTCAAAGAAACCCAATAAAGGGGGGTGTTAAACATGTCATAGCTGATTGTTTGATATTTATTTTGTATATATGTAACTGATGTACGTAATTCACTCTCTTGCGTCCCTCGAGGTCTAGAGATACACATCGCGGGGCGTGAGAGGAGTTGGCCAACTAAGACTTTTGCTTTGCAATAAACCCTAGCTTTGGGAATACAACCTTGTGTCTGGCGTATCTATCGTGTGTGGTGACTCGCCTTGTTTCCTTAGACGTAAGGGACCCCTGGGGCCCCTTTCATGGGTAGATCTGGTAGGCTGGCGTCTAGTGTAGCTGGTTAGCTTTCATGCCCAACGGGGCAGGGGAATGGTGATTTGCTGGGCTCACAACGACCACAGTGAGCCCCGCCATACCCCCACCTGTGAGACTGCCATTCTCCTGCATACAACCATGACAATGTACATAATCGTTGCACTATTGAACAGACATTTGGCCTGTTAAAGGCAAGGTTCTGGTGCCTGAGCAGATCGGGGGATCACTAATGTACAGCTCTGAAAAGGTGGGAAAGATAGTGCTTGCCATGTTGCACAACATTTGTATCAGGTGCATCGACCCACTGCTCCCCGACATGGACATGCACCCACCAGAGGCTGAGGACGACAGTAATGATGAGCTGGAAATTGCACAGCGCTGTGATGGCATGGATGAACGGGTTGCACGAGATGAACGCCATACGCCACTACTTCTAATCACCTGTCACACATGCGGCACAGGCCAGCTAGGGCACTGGGCGCTGCACATAAATAAAAACACTCACAGTGAAAAATCATGTCCAGTCGTGATTCATTTGTAACACCAACTATAATTTGTGCTAAGAAAATATATACAAATGTAAAATGTCTTAACTCCCAATACTATAAACCCCAACTATCACTCCCCAATCCCCTCCCAAACTATCCGTCCCTACTCCCCCTCCCCAACTATCCCTCCCCACTCCCCCCACCCAACTATCCCTCCCCAGTCTCCCTCCCCAACTGTCTCTAGCCAACTCCTGTCATGTTTTGCAATGTACATTATCACGAGTTACAGACAGGGCACGTATGCGTCCATGACCAATTTACATCCCCTTTTTGGATCTGGTATGTGGCTGTGTGCCGATGTTAAGGATTTCAATCAGGCGACACACACCTTGGTCACAGCCTAGGATGTAGTGCTCAATTGATATGCCTTTCTCTTTATACCTCGGGTCACAATGGACCATGAACCAGGCCAGTTGGTAAAAATACAATATTTATTTATTTTTTAAAATTCAAAAGAATTCATACAATTTTTAATATGGGGCAGCAATCACCAATGGGTGATATTTACAAGGAAAATGGAAGCAATGCACTTGGTTAACCTTCTCCTAGAACACATACAAAGCACACTGATTAACTGAATAGGAGCACTTTTTGGATGAGGATAGGTAGCACCAAGTTAAGGTTTCCCCCTGCAATGTTCCCTCAACCCACAAACAGAATACAAATCCGACCTTCCCTCACAGAATAAGAGGCAAAAGGACTTTAAACCCTTAGCAAAGGCCTAAAATAACACTCAAATTTTACAAATAATTACTTAATGTGTGGTTAAATTATAATATACATATGTTTTATCACAATAACATGCATGTTATATCACTGGCAATCACAAGGCAATGGATCCGCAAAAGGCATACAATTCAAAAATGAGTGGAAACTTTAGAGCATGCTGCAGCCAAATGACACGTTGGAAAACTTGCAATTTTCTCAATTCCCGCTTTAAATTACCCAAATGGTTTTTAATAAAAACAGGTGAAATACTCTGATTTTGGGCTGAGGGATAGAGGTATATCACAGGGACAATATAGAGGTGAAAATAGGTCTCTAGCTGGCAAATTGAGAGAGATTTGGAAGGTAGAGTCAGGTTTGTTTTTAGGTAAATAGAGCAGTCAAAAGTCAGAAAATCGATTTTGATAGAAAGGAAAATGTTACTTGCACTAAATTATCTAGGCTATATTGTTAAGGAGGAACACAGTAAGCTCCAAGGTTGATTCGTGTGGTCACCCTTGTCACCCCAGTGCTCAACCCCAACAATAAAATATATGGAAATTAGTTTTATTACTCCAAATATAACTAAGGGCTTTTAATTTAAACCAGACAAAATTGAAAAGAGATGGTGCTAGCACTGAAACATTTAGGACAGGATACGTGGATCATTCTAACAGTTTCAACAAGTTACCAGGGTGTAAATATGACTACTTAGAGAGTGGGATAAGGACAAAGGCAAAACAAGATAGGCTATGTGTTTCTATGGGGTGCGGATTATACTAACAGTCTACTTTTTAGTTTTGGGATTTTTGGACAGTCAACAGGTTCTGGTTACCACATGGCTGTGCGCCTGTCAAAAGTCAGCTGGGCAAGGTCAAGTCACCGGGTAGCGAACAGCTGGGAAATTCGAGTCACTGGATAGCACAGGTACCACTGGATACATTCAGTGAGCAAGCAGTTAGTAGGCAGCAAGCCGGTCTGATTTCACTATGCAAAAGGTACCACAGCTTTCCCCTTTTTAATGGGAGATTAGTGGGTTGATTCTGGATCAATGGCCTTGCTGGGAATAGAATAAGCAATGCATGGGTTTTGCAGTGGGCTCTGGAGTAGGGTCAGCAATGCTTTGGCCTTGTAGTTGGAATCAGCAAGATAAATGAAGCAGATCAGGAACGCAGCGCAGGAACTACAGGAAGAGTGTGTGTCTAGTTCTGTCAGCTACTGTTTATATAGAGCATGGTGACATTACAGAATTATTGGTGGGCAGAACTAGCTAGCCCTACCTCCAAGAAGCGGATAGGACTATCAGTGTTGGTTGCCACCTCTATTTATGAGGTTGCATTTTATGAGGAAAAAACCCAACCCACAGTCCTTTTTGCACAAAATCAGTCCTTACCTAATTTACACATTTATACATTTGTGGCATTTTAACAAATGACATGGGCAGATTACATAATGTATGTAGAGCATAGCAGTCCAATCCTCACGATTGTGGGACCTTGTTTCGACCCTTCTATCAGTTTTTCACACTTTTCAGGGAGAATTATATTACTTAAAATTCTATAACTTTACACATGTGTATAGCTTATTATTAGACATGTCAGTGTTAAAATTTGCAATGGCATCATGGATACTTTCCTTATAATACCCCATTCTCTGCCATTTCTATTCTCAAGGGGCCAGTGAATGCTACAATGTCTTAAATTATAAACCACAAAATCACATTTAAACAGTGACATTTTCACATTTTTGCAAAGTCCTGCTGCAGAGATAAAAGTCTTTAACATTTGTATTAATAAATAGCCTTTGGAAACAAATGTCAGTATTGTTCTCCATGTATGGGCATGCCTTTCCAAGGCCACCCCCTCACCCCAGGTTGTCACAGAGATTTCCTTTGAAGCTTTCTGGTGGAAAACACGAGGAGGTGTGAATTTTCACTTCGCACTTTAGTGTCCTAGAATTCTATTGTACGAGGCTGGAGGACTGACAACAGTCAGTCCAACATAGCGATTATCACTTGTGTGTTCAAGGAGTTTACTGTGGGGGTCCTTATGTTGCTAGCATCCTCCCAGCAGACCTGTTTGGCTGGTTCCCCCCACCCCCACGTAGCTATTGCAGTTTGATTCAATTGTATTTGTTTTTGCTCTGAATTTGAGGAAAACCTGCTGAACAGAACCATCTCAGACATGTATTTTCACATCACAATCCCCTTCACATTGCTAGGTAAGGGCAGGGCCTTATCCAACATGCCCCTTTAAAACAGATATTTTCCTTTATTTTGCAAGAGTACATTTAACATGTGGTGACTGAAAGTTTCATTTTTCTTGCAAATCCGGTTTTTCTATCTAAATTCACACATTATTTTGCAGCCATAGTTAGTTTCTTGTACACAACAGTGTACAGGGCAAAGGTCTCCTGGAATTGACAAGTGCACAGAAAGCTCCGATTTTCTTTTCAAGCAGTGATTTTTGACATTTTGTAGCACAATTTAAGCGCTTCCCGTGTAGCTGAAGAAAAGCTTTTGTTGATTTTCTCAGGTTTGACTGGCACAGCCTGTCATTCAGGAATAATGCTCTTTTCTGATGGAGCACAATGTGAATATGGCTGGGTGTGACAGGGTCTTTTTGGTAAAAGCAGTTTGGTAAAAACAGAGAAAAATAGCCTCAGAGCGGCATCATTTTAGAGGTGACATATTCCCTTTTTCAATGCGAATTTTGTACTTGCAGCAAAGCAGCACTGCTTTTTCACTCTATTTCTTTTGCATATGTAAGAAAACACTGGGTGGCTTCCTCAGTGTGCTCCCTTGTTCCATCCTGCCCAATATGTGCTTGGGAAGATGGTGCAGCCATCTTTTTGTTGCTGCAAAATGCAGTTTTGGTGCCATGGTGCTTACTGGAGCCAGCACAGCCATTTTGCTGTTCCTGCTGAAGTGCAGCTTGGTGATGTTAGGAAGTACAGCTGAGTTGGGTCAATATATCCCAGACCGAGCAACACAGCCACATGGATCACCGCCTTGGGCTGCTCTGCACAGAACTACCAGGTGTTGTGCTTGTTGATGGTGCGGGGGTAGTGCCATGGGCCCATCAGTCAAGGAAAGCCTGGAGCAACATGCCCATTGTTTCAGCGATGAAGGGCATCACGCTGTTCCCCTCCCTTACACTCTGTGACAACTAGACAGTGGCATGTGTGCAGCAACCAAGTGTACATGCATTACGTCTTCCACTGGCCTGCATGCTCTTGCACATGAGCTGGGCCTCCTGAAGGTGCTGCTGCACCCCAGATGTGAGTGCATCTGGTCTATGCTCCATCCTAGTGAGGCAGCCTTCAATATCCCTACAGTGGGATAGGAGGGAGTGTTGGGGGCTAATTGGGCCCATGGGGCTGAAGAGCAGGGGCTCCTCAATGCTCTGGTTTGCTGTGTCCCCAGTTTCCAGACCACCCCTGTCTTCTGTGTCATCTCCAAAGCACGCATGTGCATGTCCTTGTGGCAGTGGTGGTGGCAGCACTGCTGCTTCTGGGGTGGGCGTGTCGGTGCAGCTTGTGGGGCATGCGGTGGCACTGCTGGAGGGACCATGGGGGCCTGCGGTGGCCATGGTGGAGGGACTACAGGGGCCTGCAGTGGCACTGCTGGAGGGACCACAGGGGCCTGCGGTGGCACTGCTGGAGGGACCACAGGGGCTGCAGTTGCACTGCTAGAGGGACAACTGGGCCTGCGGTGGCACTGCTGGTGGGATCACGGGGTCCTGTGGTTGCTGGACGGATGCAGCTGGGGTTGAAGTTGCACGTCTGCCTGTTGAGTTTGTGGAGTCCTGGGTTGAGGTGGTGGTGAGCCTTCGGCATTGACACCTGGTGCCCTTTGATCTGCTGGGATGGGCATCCTCATTGCCAGATGATGTGTCAGAGGGAGTCAGAAAGGCAGGGTATCAGCGATGAGCGTGGATTGATGAGGCAGACATTAATGCCTTTGCTTTTGATGAAAGTGCTGTGTCAGGGATATGGGAAGGGGCATGGCATTGTGCACACATGCTTGTGTCATGGATAATGTGTGGCTGGATGTGTGATGTACCTATATGGTGTGTGGTATGCCGGAGATACTGTTGTGGTGTACTGGAAATTTCTGTCTGGGTAGGGTGTTAGAGGTGTGTCACACATGCTGTGTGATGTCATATTGGGGAGGGTTCTGCCATGGATGGGGTCCCCATGTGCCTGCTGACTGTAGCACTTACAGGGTTTGGTGGAAATGTGTGCTCATGGGTCAGGCACGGTGGGACGAGGGAGTCACATGTTTCTATGGTGTGTGATGCTGGTCTTTTGTGGGTGGTGTAGGTTCTTGACACTGACATGACTTTGTGTATGGGCTGGCACGGTGGGAACACACATATTTTGCTGTGGCAGGGGGATTTGTGTCTGAGTGCCAGCAGGAGCATGTTATGTTGGTGATACAGGGTGCCTGTGCTATGTTCTATGTGTGATTGGGGAATGAGTGAGGTTTGGGGTGAAGGCGTATGTATTTGTGTGCAACCAGGATACAGGTTGGGAGGGGTGGCGCGGGCAGGCAGGGCTGTATTGGTGTTGTGCACATTGCACTTGATGTGTTTTGAAGCTGTAGTGTGTGCAGGGTGACAGGGAGGTTGATGTGACATTGGAGTTACGTGTACTCACCAGCCTCCTCGGATGTCATGGATCCGGCCTCCCCAGCACCAACACCTTCTATGAACTTGAAGTTCAGCACACTGCTGCACATCTCCTCCCAGGGGCTGCAGGTGGATGGGGGATGCAATGTCGCCACCTGTGGCCATATCCTGTCTGTGCTGGGCCTACAGGAGGTTTTGCACCCTCAAGCACAGGTCATCCCACCTTTTTTGCAGTCACGCACAGTGCGGGGGGTTGTGCCAACAGCTGTTACTTTCTGGGCAACCTCCTCTCAGAAAGTCTTCTTGGGGAGCTGTGCCTGCCTGCGTTGGTCGGTGGAGAACAGTTGGTCTTCATGTTGGACAATGGTGTCTGCCAACATGTTTAGCTCTGCTTTGCTGAAGTGTGGCTTGAGCCTCCGGGTTGCACAGACTCTTCATGTCATCTTGCTTTTTCAAAATCTGTGCTCAGGATTTAGGTGTGTGTCCTGCACTCTCAGGAGTGCAATGGATTGTGTTTTAGTAAAGGCCGCCGGTCAATTTCCTGTTCCGGCGATCACAGCATTTCTGGTCACTGTCATTGTGGCACCGTTGTTACTGGTGCCGGTGGAGCCAAGAGCCTGATGCTGGATCTTTAGGGGGAGGGAGGGCTTCTGTATCTGGCATGCCAGAATGTGCATGCACGCCAACAGGGAATCAACCAGTGTTTCTGGCAGCTGGAGTTCCCGGACACGGTGGCACCGGCATGCCGGTAATTAGGAGAGAGGAAGTTAGCAAGGGAGAGGGAGAGAGAAAGAGGAAGAGAAAAGGAAGGTCTTGAGGAGTTTCTGGAACTTAAGGAGTTCTGGCTCAAGGCAGAGAGAGGCAGGGAGGGTATTCCAGAGTGAGGCACCTGCAGAGGATAAAGATCTACCCCCCCAAATCTCTGCTTTGAAAAACATCTCACACACAGAGAGTTGGAGAAGGCCGAGGGAGGGCTCTAGAAGGAGAGTATTTAATTTATTTATTTGCATTTATAGAGCACTCACACAGCCCAGGGACATTGAGGCGCTGTTACAGGAAGATGTCTTAGTTGCAGCACAGAAGTGGGCAATCGGTTATATTGGCCCGCATACATTTATTATTCGTAATAATTAGGTAAATGGCTTGATTACAGTGGCAATTCATACGTTAGATAAGTTGATTACGGTCGCCCTTCATAGGTTAGATACGCTTGACTGGTTCTCTCATTACACATCTTCAAAGAGCAGGGATACATCAGAGCTGCGGTCATACAGAATCAGCTTTTAGACAAACAGACTGGCTTTGACGGGCTTGCGGAAGGCGAGATGTGATGGCTGACTTTTGATGGAATGGGGCAGTGAGTTCCAGTGTCTAGAAGTAATGAATGTGAAGCTAGCGCCACCGCCTCTTGCACATTTAATTGGAACTTAAATATTAGTCCTTGTTACAAAAGACATAGCCAGAGTCTCTCGTAACCAGGACTAATCTCCGGCAGATGGACTCCCAGGACTCCCCTTGTTTTTTGCATATTTAAGTAACTTTGGGTCCCATCCTAAGTTACTAGGGGAATCCAGATGTGGATCCTTCGCTCACTATTCTTAGAGAGCTACAGCTCCACCCTACTGATGAGGTCCAACCAGACCGAGACACTTGTCTGGGGTTGCTGTTGGTACTCTTGTTCATAGGAGAATTGCTTAGCATTTCGGTGATGGACTGCCCTAGAGCAGGGCAAAGACTGTTATGTTTAGATATTTCTCCTCTGTGAAAGATAGTGAGCTAAATACTCTGGGTAAGTCTCTCGTAACCGGGACCAATGTCCGGCAGAGGGACTCCCAGGATCCCCCTTGTTTTTTGGATATTTAAGTAACTTTGGGTCTCACCCTAAGTTACTAGGGGAATCCAAAAGTGGACCCCTTGCTCACTATTCTTAGAGAGGCATGGCTCCACCCTACAGATGAGGTCCAACCAAACCGAAACATGTTTCTGGGGTTGCTGTTGGTACTCTTGTTCAGAGGAGAATTGCTTAGCATTTTGGTGCTGGACTGCCCTAGGGCAGGACAAAGACTGATATGTTTTAGATATTTCTCCTCTGTGAAAGATAGTGAGCTAAAGACTCTGGGTGAATCTCTCGTAACCGGGACTAATGTCCGGCAGAGGGACTCCCAGGACCCTCCCCTTGTTTTTTACTCCATATATTACGCCAGGATATTTAGTGAATGTTGAAGGCCGATCAGTATTTGTGCCATATGCATTGCGTTCCTGTAGTCATAGGTTTGTGCAGGAGTTACTTGTTGGGCTACTATGGGCTATTATGCATTGCTGTTATGCTACTGCAATGTCCATCTGGGCCTAGTCCTGTAGTTGGTGGATGTCATATGCAGAGTAAGAGGCCAGGTCCTGCATGTGTGAATGTTGAAGGCTGATCAGAGTTTGGTCAAGAAGGACCAAATCATCCGTATACGCCAAGTAATGAACATGCATACAGCCAAGACGAGGTGGAAAGGCTTTGGCTCCCAGGATAGCCAAACATAAATTGAAAAGGAAGGGCGCCCAGACAGAGACCTTGCACTCTACCCTTCCGGTGATGATGGCTCTAGAAAAGTGACCCCTTCACCTGCAGCCTAATCCTTACCTTTTACCCTGTACCCAGTGTTCTTAGCCTCTCCAAAAGTGTACTAGGGATACCCCAGTCTTTCAGTTTCCTCCATAGGGTATCTCTGTTCACCCTATCAAAAGCAGAAGATAAATCCATGTACTGTTACATTGGCTATGTAGGTATTTGTGCCCTATTTATTTATTGTTCATTTATTTATTGTTTGCTTGTAAGGCACTTATATGATAAGAATATACTGTTTCAAAGCGCCCACAGGGCAGGGAGGGAGGAAGAGTGGGAAGTACATTACAACAATTGCAAACAACATTTAAGAGGAGAGGGGGAAAAGGAAGGGGGACAAACCTACTATACCTTGTGAGTATTCAGAACCTGCAAGTGCAGAAGGAAGTGGGTAGAGGGGGTAAGTGCTGGGGAGTCCTAACCATGGGTGAGCCATGGATGAAGTGCTAGAACATTGAGTGCTGCATGGCCTGGGCCGTGATAGGTGTAAGTGCGAGTCTCCAGAGCAGAAGGAACACAGATGCAAAGTGCTCTGGAAAGACAGTAGCAGGGAGGAATTGGTGTGTGAATGGTCAGGGCCCCGAAAATAGATAAGGGCCAAGGACGCCGATTCAGCAACTGTCAGATTAGCAGAGGAGAGAAGGAGGGAAGGGGGAGGAAAAGAGGAAAGTCTTAAGGTGCTTCCAGAATTTGAGAAGATCCTGCTCCAGGCGCAGGGGGAGGCTATTCCACAAGAGGCAGCATCCTGAGAAATGTGAGCAGCCCTCTGTTTGGCAAAACGCTATACACACAAAGAGTTGTTGCCAAAGGAGGCGAAGTGGTCTAGAGGGAGAGTATTTACAAGATATAGTTGAAGTTAGTGTGGTCACCGGGCCCAGGCAGCCTTGTAGATGATGCAGAGGGATTTTAATTTAATCTGTGCAGCAACCGGGAGCTAGTGAAGAATGTTTAGTGCAGGAGAGATGCGTTCCCTGGGCTTAAGGCCAAGGATAAGTCTTGCTGCTGTATTCTGGATAAGCTGGAGGGGTCGCAGAGTGGAAGAGGAAGGTTCTGGAGGAGGCTGTTACAGAAGCCAAGTCTAGAGAGAACAAGAGCTTGAGTCACATTGAGCCTCTGAGGGAAAGCGAGAAAAGGTAGAATTCCTTTGAGAAGGAAGAGCTGATAGTTAAACTTTTTGCCAATGTCCTGGGTGTAAGGAAGGAAGGAAAGAGAGGAGTCAAAGATGACTCCAAGGTTTCTGGCTTCAGTTGAAGGTGTAAGGGGAGAGCCCAAGCAGGAAGGCCAGAGAGAAGGGAAGAAGGAGGGAGAAGGGGTCCCAATGTGAAGGATCTCAGTTTTACAGGCGTTGAGGCAGAGATCATTGGAGGCACACCAGGACTAGATGGCAGATAGGCAGTCAGGGAGGATGGAGGGTGCACAAGAGTCAGCAGGGAGTCTGAGGAAGAGCTGTGTGTCATCTGCATAACACTGGACTTTGGTGAGAAAGAGGAGATGAGGCATGCAAGGAGAGCAAGGTAGATGTTAAAGAGCCAGGAGGAGAGTGAGTATAGAGCCCTGGGGGACACCAGAGATGGAAATGGAAGAAGGAGAGGATAAGGGCCCAGGGTGACTTGAGAAGAGCGGTTGGTGAGGAAAGAGGACAGCCAATCCATGCCCGTTTAGAGATACCAGGTGTATTGTGGAGCCTTTGTATGACGATGGAATGGTTAACTATGTCAAATGCACAGGAGAGATCGAGAAGGATAGGACAGCTCGGGAGTTGGAGTTCAGAGATGCAAGCAGTTCTTTACATGTGTTTAGAAGAGCAGTTTCTATGCCTCTGGATGCTCAAGATCCAGATTGGTGCTCGTGGAGGCCTCCAACAAGTTCAGTTTGAGAGTTAAGTTGGGGCAAGGCCAGCTTCACAAGGAGCTTCCCCAGGAAGGGAGTGATGGAAATAAGGTAATGCTGGCAGGGCAGTTAGGGTCAAATGCAGTCTTTTCAGGAGTGGGCGCAGAAGGGAATGCTTCAGCGAGGGGTGGAAAGATACAGTGATAAAGTAGTGATTGTAGAAATCAGCGAGAGCAGGGGCAAGGGAGCCAATGTTATCCTTGATGGTCCTGGATGAGCAAGGGAGGACCTGTTTAGAAGAGACCTTCATAGAGCGGACAGCTCTTGTAACTTCTTCAAGTGTGACAGGAGTGAAAGCAGAAAAGGAGAAAGGAGGAAGGGGGGGTGTTGTGGATTCTGGTTCCTGTAGTCATCTGATTGTGCAAGAGTTGCTTGTTGGGTTATTATGCATTGCTGTCATGCTATTGCCAAGTCCCATTGGGTCTAGTCCTGTGGGCAGTGGTTGTCATGTGCAGAGTGAGAGGCCAGGTCCTGCATGTATGGGGCCTTGACATGCATTGATCAGTAGTAGTGATGTTCGGCCACCCCTCACATGGCATTCAACTGGTGCTGCAAGATTGTATTGTGTGATGGCATTTGTACTCAGCCAGCATCCATGTTTGTTGCCATCTGTGGCTGGGTGCTGTTAAGAAGAACCATGTTATTGTGTGTGGATTCAGGGAAGCAGGCGTAGCAATGTGTTCTTGTCAGGTCAGTGTCATATGTGACCTCAACATTCATGGAGTGGAACTGCTTCCTATTGCAGTATGCCTCTTCCGATCCCTAGGGGGCAAACTACGCCACATGGGTGCAGTGAAGCGCGGCAATAATGTTCGACATATGGGCTGCTGCATAGACCCGTTCCATTGTGGCATTTATCTGTGGCAGGGTGGTGGGCAGGGAGATGTGCCAGGATGCATGGCACAGGAATGCCTCCAGCACCTGCCCGAGCACAAGTGAAAAACAGGTCTGGGACATACCATGCAGCAAGCCCAAAGTGTGTCAAAAAATGCTGCTGACAAGAACGTGTGGCACAGACATGCATGTCTCAGCAACAACTGATGGCAGTATGTTCTTTGAAAGTTTATTTGAGTTAGGTGCAGGCCTTATGGGCTCTTTCAGAGTGCATTTGGTGCATCTGTGGCTTGTTTTCCACTACCAGTATGCATTTACCTCCATCTTTTAGGTAGAGGTAACTGCACTGTGTTTGTGGTGGTATTTCAACTTCGGAAAGGGGGGAAAAAAGGTTTTGCATCTTGGCACTAATTCCACCAGCAGAATTACTGCCAATGCTAGGTCTGCCCGATTTTGGAGGTATTCCGCCTGCATTAATTCTGCCGGCGGAAAAAGCACCAAAAAGTGGCAGTAACTCCATTACCGCCACCTTTACTGTATACCGCTGAACTCGTAATGAGACCGATTGTACTTCATAGCTGCCCTGGGCTCCTATTCTGAGCCTGTCTAAGCACTGAATAACACTATATGCTGCCATGAACATCTGGGATTCTCCATCTTTTGTATTTTCTATTTTTCCTGTGATAGGTACGGGTGTTAAGTGCTGGACGTTTGGTGTGTTTGATGCATCACATTCATAATGTATGTTTCGAGTCGTGCACAGCGTGGCTACAGTAAGGTTAAGCACAAGTTGTACAGTGGTGTTGGGGTTGGTTTCCCCTATCTCCGATTATATTTGTTCAAGGGATTTGTCTTGTTTGAGTGAATGCACTTTATGATAAATGCTGTGGCCTGAAAGGAACAAGCCCCCATAGCAACATGTATAGATTTTAAGTACCTAGGTGTGGGACAACACCGGCGACCTCCATGGCAAGAGTCACTAGAATAGGCCCCTGGGTAATGTATCACTAAGATAGGTGTTAGTGTTAGCCCCAAGGAAAATGTATCAAAGTGATAGGAAATATATGATCATTTACATTAAAAGGCTCCAGGATGTACCGCAGGCCTGTTGTTATCTCATTGTGTGCATGAGTGCCTGGTGTGTGGGTGCATGCTGTCTCTTTTTATGCAGGGTACATGAGCGTCCGGTGATGCTGTGTATCTGACGATGTGCACGGGTGCGCCCGGTGGCATGAGGTGTCTTGTGGCACGGGGGTTTGTGCATGTGTATGATACACAGAGAGTATGATTGTATGTTGTTTTCTCCTTATGTCGGTCGACTAAAAGTTGGCTTCCTTTTGGTTCCATTCCCTTCAGTTTGAGTGTGTTATATGTAGTTGGTTAGTTGTATTCTGCTGGTTGTACGGGTGTTCTCTGTTGGTGGTTGCACTGTTGATTGTTTCTTGTAGGACAATGGAATGCTCTCCTAGGCAGACCCGCCTTGCACTGCACTGGGCTGTCTAGGTCTCCATCATACCATCATGTACATTATAGTCCAGATTCTTGGCCACCTTTGCTTCTCTACTTGGACTAACCCAACGGCATGAAGAAGAGTCATGCCTACTTTGAACCTTGCGTGTTGGGATTTGTGTCCACCCACTTGTTCATGCACATATAGCTACGGTAAAGTGAGTTGGATATTAGTGTGCTTGTGAATGTGTCAGATGGGGGCTTGAGTTGGAGTGCATGAGGATGGTCACTGGCTGGTCTCACTATGTATATAGCTTAAGTGTAACTGATACCATAAAGCACCCGTATAGAACTATAACAAAGTTACCTGGACAAGAGGATCATTGCTGGCCTGTCCCTGCGCTACCATCTCTATCTTTTTGGTATGACACCTCCACATATCTTTTGCCAGCTGTCAGGCCTGGGGTTCCATTTGGGGTTAATTCACGCCTCACTACTCATGCTGATTACAACATGCCACCGAACAGTACAGCACACACTCATGTCAACATCAGCAACGTCCATTTTCCTTCCATACATTGCAATATAAGAACATTCACCCCGCACTACAACTCCCAGAAATACCAGCGTGCTATCCACAGGAGCCGCTAATGTGCTGATTGGCGGTTGCTGTGGAAACTAAGATCGCGTGCTGAAGCTGTAATGTTCTGATGCTCGTTGCGATCACATGACAAAGTTCGCTGTATGTAGTCTGCCCCGTCTTCCACGGCGTTGCTTATGATTTTGGCTGAAGTTTTTGTTCTTATATACTCTTGACTACTGATTACGAACTCTGTCTGGTACCAGCTTTTTCTTGCCGGCTCCTAAACTCTTTTGGCGTTTTTGGATTCTGCTTTCATCCCTCCTGCCTGATCATCGGATTGCCCTTTTGTTACCGTGCCACGGAACTATAACGTTGCTGCTCAGGTACTCAGCCCGGACTGTTTTGTGGAACTCCTTTGCCTCGTGTGTTTGTGGACACCTTGCATCCCTGGTCCTTTACTTGGGTTGTATTATTGGAACTTCGTCTGTTTTCTTCTCTCGGAGCCAGAGTCTTTCTCCAACACCAACGGACATCCTGATCTCAACTGGATATCTCTCATCTGCAACCTGGTATGGGGAAGTGGAGTTTAAATCCCTGTCCAACTGCCCTGCGCGGACGTAACTCCATATTGGCAGTTGTCCTATAGGCGTCCGCGTGCTATCGGGATAGTCGTTGGCAGGGGAGTTGCTAGGTCTGGAAAAGACCCGGGGATACGCTGATGTCGGAACTGTCGGGACTGGGGGCTAGCTAGCCTTTTGGCTGTAGCTCCTGAGATTCTATCCGGGGCTACAACCAAAAGATCAGGGGCTATAGCCCCCTTAGCCCCCCACTAGAGACTTTCTTCCCATTAATAGGCATCCTTGTTCCGTCGGGGTAGCTCCATTGGGTTGCTATCACTTCTGCAGTGCCAATTACAGAGCTGCCTCTCCCTCTCTATTTGGTAAGTCTTGGCACATCACGCACCATAACTCATTACTCAAGAAAATCCATATTATCCTGTATATTACACTTAGTTATTTCTGTTCATGATTACAGATCCTGGTAATATCTGGATTTCAAACTTGTCCGCCATTTGGGTTTACACCAGGAAGTTTTTATCCAATTCATCTGCAGAGGTCAGTCCTTATCCACTAGGTTCTTCATCATTGAATTGTGGTACAAGTTATTGATTGTGTCCTTTTGCGGCCTAGGTCACAGGTGTTGCTGGTTTCCATTCTTTCAAGGAATCCATCCTCCTGTTCTGTTAATATTTACAGACAGGGGGTTCTATTGCTAGAAATAATTCGTTGGCTACACTCTGGGGTCAACAACCAGGCAGATTCTGACACCAGCCCTGTCCCACTCCCTTCATGTGCCCATTAATGCTGCTCTGATAATCCTGTCCAAGGTGTGCTGAGAAGCCAGGCAGCAAGTGGCGTGGAGCTATGTGGTAGGAGCCCGGAAAGATTGCTGCCATCTGGACTCGGGAAAACTAAAGTGAAATTAGGAGAAACAATGTATTAGCAAATGGATTCAGTGCCCACAGGCCTTGAAGTGAAATTAAGAGGCACACTTCATACGCAGAATACAAAATGCACGTCACGACTGGAAGTACAATTAGTAGAAATACCATTTAAGTAGAACCAAGGCAGTGCTGGAAAGAGAATTGGGAGAAATGCTTATGGCAAATGGCTAGAAATGAGAAACTCAACAGGGCTAAGGGGAACTAGTAGAAATACTTTCCAAACAGGAAATGAGACAGAGCGAGCTGAAAGTGTTATGAATTCAATCATTTTGAAACAGAAACACACCAGATTCACAGCCCGATTCATGGAATTAATGTGCGCTGAAAATTCCCGCGCAAGTGTGCGAAACCGTGCGAATCGCAGTGCAAGTGCGAAAATCGCAGCAAAACCCGCGCATATCGATTCATGGAAGTCCGTGCGCGAGTAAAATGTGGGATGTGCGCTGAAAATCTGCGTGGCACACGCCGGTACACAGGTCATCTAACGGCGTGCACTACGGCCACAGCGAAAGCGCACATAGCGCGGCACACATAACAAAAGTAGGCGTAACACGGGGCATGACACGCGGAATGGGGAACAATGCGTGGAAATGTGGGCGTCACGGGGGAAGTACAGGAGGCAAGTGCGCGGAACGCCCACACGCTCGCCTACAACACGTATTCATGGAATTGAATAGGGCAAACCAGCGCACCAGCGAAGATGCGCACAGGCCTAAACACGTACGCCACACGAAGGCAGGCGGTAGCTTCCCTGCGCATGAAAAAAATGTGCGCCAAAATGTGCGCTAACAAAAAGCATGTATATACAGATCTGATGATTGTCCCATACTGTGGCCCTCTAGGACAAATGACGTGCAAAGGGGTACGCGACAAACACAAACACCCGCTGTGTCAAAAATAGCGTGTGCGTGTATTTCGGGGGGGGCACGGGAAGTTTCACACGCGATTGGCCTTGGGCGAGTGGGGTGCGTGTAAATCCCGGGTTGCGGGAAGTTTCACACGCGATAGGCCCTGTGCGAGTGGGGTGCGTGTATTCCTGGGGTTCGCATGAAGTTTCACCCGCAATTTCAGCAGGGTACGTGTATTACGGAGTTCGCGTGAAGTTTCACACGCGAAAGGGCCCTGTTCGAGGGAGTACGTGAATTTCAGGGGTGCGCGGCAAGTTTTACACACGAAAGGGCCCTGTTCGAGAGAGTACGTGAATTTTAGGGGTGCGCGGCAAGTTTTACATGCGAAAGGGCAATGCCCGTGCACAATACGTCACAGAAGCGCCTACGCGCTAAGGGCCTTTGGTCCAATGATATCGCGTACGTGTGCTGACACGCTTACGCACTAAGGGCCTTTCCTCGAATTGCACGCTGACGTGCAAGATTTTCACGTGCCAAATCACTCCGTATCAAGCTGGCCATGCGTACACACACGGAAGACCACGCTCCTGCCCTGACGGCCATTTTCCTGCCCCCAAGAGCCCCGAGCACGATCCCACCAGCCATCTGCTCCTGCCTGTCTGCCTGCTGTCCACGTGCCCTGCTATTTGGTGCCTGCACGTCAGCCATCTGCAGGGGTCCAGTTGCTGTGTCCACCACTGCTGCAACAGAAGACTCCCGACTGGGATTCCATCGCTCCACAGCCCAGCCCCAGGACCCAGTTGCCCACCCACTCCTGCCTCTGGGGTTGCCATGTCGGGCACATCTCCATCTGGCACCACTGGCAACCCCCAGCCAGAGAGGCAGAGGGCCACCAGCTTCACTGCCACTGAAGTTGGTGTCCTAGTGGAGCATGTCCTGGGGCATTATGATGCCCTCTTCGGAACAAGACGCGCCAACAAGGAAGGACGGACCAGGATCTGGACGGACATCGTGACTGCCATCAACACGGAGGGGGTGGCAGTCCGCGAATTCCATCATGTCAAGAAGCACTGGGAGGACTTCCGGACCCTCAACAAGGCCCGGCGCCTCGCGGAGGTGGGCCGGGTCAGCCTGAGCAACATCCAGATGAGGGTCCTGGAACGCGTAGGACCAGCGCTCCACGGCTAGATCCTTCGGAGGCAGACCCATCTGGAGTTGAGCGGTAAGTGGCCAAGCATTGCTGTGTGAGATAGGGCATGTTGCAGTGTGCTGGTAGCCTGATACTTGCCTGTATGTGTGACATAGGCCATGTATGGATGTGTGTGTGCAGGGACATCATGGTCATGCATGTGGGACCAGTTATGTGTGAACCACATGGTAGGTGCATGTGTTTTAATGCAACATGGGGACCCCTATGCAGAATGCACACCTGAAAGCATGCCAGTCTCTGTTCCTGGACATGGCGGTGGGGTGAGGAATGGGTGCTGATGTAATATACGTGTGTGTGTGTGTGTGTGTGTGTGTGTGTGTGTGTGTGTGTGTGTGTGTGTGTGTGTGTGTTTTTGACTTTGAAATGCCATGGATGCATGTGACTTTGAAGGCAACATCTTGGTTTACAGGGGCCCTTGTACATGGGTGTTGATGTTGAT
This sequence comes from Ambystoma mexicanum, assembly GCF_040938575.1. Lineage (NCBI taxonomy): Eukaryota > Metazoa > Chordata > Amphibia > Caudata > Ambystomatidae > Ambystoma > Ambystoma mexicanum. The sequence goes on along the minus strand of NC_090922.1, from coordinate 1,321,616,832 downwards.
TGCAGGCGCCGGGAGTGTTTCTGCATGTGTGTTGCATGCATTGACCCATGTGTTGTGGAAGGACAGGATGGAAGTGTCATTTGACAGTGCCACTCATGTGTTATTGCTTCCTGACTAGGGTATTTTGTGCTGTACCCTGATGCTTGTGTTCTATGTCTCCCTCTACGCAGCGTCAAGTGAAGAAGAGGGTGGAGACGGCGCTGTGGAGCCAAGCGGCGGGGATGCCTCCACCGGGCGGCGACGCTTGGCCCAGCCACCCTCCCAGGAATTACCATCATCTGGGAGCGAGGGGGCTGGTGCCGCGTCTGCCACAACGGCTGTGGCGGAAGGGCTGGGTATGCCCCCACAGGGGCTTCCAATGGCGGAAGATGGTGTGGAGACATCCAGGTTGGTGGTCTCCACAGAGGAGGAGGAGCCCGCTACTGAGCCGCACATGGGGCCTGGTAGGGGTAGTACCACTGGTGCAGTCCAGGGCCAGGGTCAGGAGGCAGCACAGGTCACCGCGGAGGGGCCTGTGCATGTCGCTGTCCTTGACCCTGTGAATGCACCGTCATGCACCAGCAGGGAGACCCTGTCCTAGACCCGTCCGCAGGTCCTGGTGGGTGTCGCGTTGCGCACGCGTGACATTCGTGATGACGTGAGTTGTTCCTGGGCGGAGAACGCACGCCATCACGAAGAGCAGCGTCGTGACGTGGCACTGCTGGGAGGGGCCCTGGTCGGTGGGTTCCTACATGTGACACGCACTCTGGCGGACCTCTCCTCCTCTGTGGAGACTATGCGCCGGTCGTTCTCCACATCGTCTTCCGGCCCAGATTCCACCAGGGCCCCCTGTGGACCTGGCCTGACCAATACAGCCAGCTTGGTGGAGATCCCATCCCTGCCACAGTCGGGAGTTGGCGGTCCAGCAGGGGTGGACACCACAACTGGAGACCAGCAGATGGAGGATGTGCAGGCACCATCAGACAGGGCATATGGACAGCAGCAACAGGAGCAGGCTGTAGGTGGGAGCAATGATGGCTCGGGGCCATCAACATCAGAGGGGCAGGCATCGGCCATAGGGCAGGAGGACCCAGGAATGGGAGTGTCTTCCGTGTAGCTGCGGTTGGGTCAGCAGATAGATACGGAGCGGCAGCAGGCGGAAGAGGCACGGCTCACGATGGTCAGGGCGGAGAACTCCATGCGTAGGGCCCTGAGGCGGGCCGAGTGCCTCGAGGCCATTCGCAGGGACCTGGAGATCCAGATGTCATCGTCCCTGCGAACCCTCGGGGCCATGGAAGAGGACCGCCTCTGGGACATCGAGCAGGAGTTCGATGATGCCCTGGCCCGGGACATCAACAAGTGACCCGTTGGACTTGCCCGCTGCCCTTGTAAATAGTTAGTTAGTTAGCATTAGGTTTCCTTTCGTTTTTTCTTTATTTTGGACCGCTTGGACAATGCACCACATTTTTGTATATAGTTTTTTTATTAGGTAGTAGTTTTTGGTAGGTTTCATTTCTTACATTGGGCTCATGGACCCTGGATTCTTCAATTGTACATAGTTCTACATTGGATTCATCTTTTTTAATATTTTTTTTGTGTTCACCATGGAGCAATGGTTTTTACTTTTTATTTTCCCTTGGATTTGATTTTTTGGACTGTGACTTTGGACAACATTTCTTTTTAGATTTCTTTTGCTCATGTTTTCTTGATTTTCATTATTTATCGGACATGGACCATTTCTTTTATTATTCCCATTGTTGTGTGTTTAATTTGATTTACGTTCATGTTATCTTTAATATATATTTTTTTATACTTCCATTTGTGGTATTATCTCATTGGTTTCATGCATGTCATGATATGGGTTTTGACATTCACTTGCACCCATTGTGTCTGTGTGACGGACATGTGTTCATTTACATACTCGCCATTGGGGTTGTATCATGTAATTGGCATTTCTATGTGGGTGGATGCAATACTTGGGTGGGTCTTTGGCATGTGGAGGCTGGCCATAAGGGCCAGGGATCTAGATTGTGATGACGTGTTGGCTGGGGGACATGTGTCGGGGCCTGCTGGCAGGTGCCCTGCACTGCTGGGGGGTGGGGGTGCAGGGGACATGTGTGGGAGCCTGCTGGCAGGTGCCCTGCACTGCTGGGGGGTGGGGGTGCAAGGAGACATGAGTGGGACATGAGTGGGGGCCTGCTGGCAGGCGCCCTGCACTGCTTGGGTGTGGGGGGTGCAAGGGGACATGAGTGGGGGCCTGCTGGCAGGTGCCCTGCACTGCTGGGGGGTGGGGGTGCAAGGGGACATGAGTGGGGGCCTGCTGGTAGGTGCCCCTCAGTGCTGGGGGGTGGGGGTGCAAGGGGACATGAGTGGGACATGAGTGGGGGCCTGCTGGCAGGTGCCCCTGACTGCTGGGGGGTGGGGGTGCTGGGGGACATGAGTGGGACATGAGTGGGGGCCTCCTGGCAGGTGCCCTGCACTGCTGGGGGGTGGGGGTGCAAAGGGGTAATGCGTTGGTGATCACTAGTGCAAGGTGACATGTGGCTAGGCTGGGGGGCATGCCCATGGTGGATGGGCTGCCTGCGGGACATGACCAGGGGTGCAAGGTAGTCCCTTGTGATGTGGGCTGCCTGCAGGGGCCGTGGAGGATGCAGAGGGAACACCTGGGAGGACCCACACTGGCAATTCACTTGTAGGACTCCCATGCACCCCCGAAATACACGTACCCCACTCGCACAGGGCCTATCGCGTGTGAAACTTCACGCGCACCCCAGAAATACACGTACTCTGCTGAAATCGCGTGTTAAACTTCCCCGCTCCCCAGAAATACACGTACCCTGCCGGAATCGTGTGTGGAACTTCCCGCGCACAGCAGTAATACACGTACCCTGCTGAAATCGCGTGTTAAACTTCCCCACACCCCAGAAATACACGTACCCTGCTGAAATCACATGTGGAACTTCCCGCGCACCCCAGTAATAAACGTACCCTGCTGAAATTGCATGTTAAACTTCCCCACACCCCATAAATGCACGTACCCTGCTGAAATCGCGTGTGGAACTTCCCGCGCACCCCAGCAATACACGTACCCTGCTGAAATTGCGTGTTAAACTACCCCGCACCGCAGAAATACACGTACCCTGCTGAAATCACGTGTGGAACTTCCCGCGCACCCCAGTAATACACGTACCCTGCTGAAATCGCGTGTTTAACTTCCCCGCACCCCAGAAATAAACGTACCCTGCTGAAATCGCGAGTGGAACTTCCCGAGCACCCCAGTAATACACGTACCGTGCTGAAATCGCGTGTTAAACTTCCCCGCACCCCAGAAATACACGTACCCTGCTGAAATTGCGTGTGGAACTTCACGCGCACCCCAGTAATACACGTACCCTGCTGAAATCGCATGTGGAACTTTCCGCGCTCCCCAGTAATACACGTACCCTGCTGAAATTGCATGTTAAACTTCCCCGCACCCCAGAAATACACGTACCCTGCTGAAATCGCGTGTGGAACTTCCCGCGCACCCCAGTAATACACGTACCCTGCTGAAATCGTGTGTTAAACTTCCCCGCACCCCAAAAATACACGTACCCTGCTGAAATCGCGTGTGGAACTTCCCGCGCACCCCAGTAATACACATACACTGCTGAAATTGCGTGTTAAACTTCCCCGCACCCCAGAAATACACGTACTCGGCTGAAATCGTGTGTGATACTTCCCGCGCACTACAGTAATACACGTTCCCCGCTCGGCCTTTGCTGTTTGGCAGCCCTGTATACTGGTCCAAGGTTAGCGCAGCCCTTTGCGCTGAATTGGGAATTTTGATGGCTTTTCCTTGCGTGAGGGCGTTCTTGGGGGCGTAACTGGCGCTGCTGCAGGGTCGTTGCGCCACTCTGCGCCACGGCTGGGTTTGGAGGGTAAAATCCATGAATACGCTGTGCGCGGAAATCGATTTTAGCACACGCGGCTGGCGCAGACATTCACACACGCACACTGTGCGCCAGCCGCGTGCGCCACTTTTGTGCGAAATTCTATGAATTACCCTGTCAGGCCAGAGGAACATATGATAATCTATGTTCATGAGGGCGTGAGCATACAAGAGAAAGCTTACCATTTTGTGGCAGTGATGACCCGTGTTGAACTCTAACAAGTAATAACCTTGCCACAATCTCTTCCTGCCCTGTGCTATTGACACCTTCCGGCCCTGTACTATTGACACCTCCGCTGGACCCCCCAGGAAGGAGCAACAAGAGGAGGATGTCCCCGATGAAGTGGTAAGAATCCACCAATTACAGCCCTCCCTTGCACAACAAATCCCTCCCTTTCTAATCTAGGATCTGTCATCATTGCCATAGCATTTCGGTGCTGGTCTGTCTATGTGGGTGGGACAAAGACTGATATGCAAATGATATTTCCCATCTGTGAAAGGTACAGTGAGCAAAAAGCAGATGGCTGCGAATTCTCAAAGTGGTTAAAAACCACTGAACAGGTTATCATGCCGTGTTTTTTCGAGAGAGAGGCGCCTGCTATCTTTTTTCTATATACTAACACATCACTATCATTTGGCCTTGGACGTCTGCTTGCATTCACAGTAATATGGTAATATGGACCTATGCACAATGATATTAACTATACATATGGTGATACATTCTTGTATGAAATGTATATCACATTACAGTGATATAGTACATTTATTTTTCGTATTGTACTTAGGAACAGTGATATGTGATGTGACTTCCTGTTTTGTCAAGGGCTGATAGGTTATGTTTCATCGCTTCCTGTGATGCCACTTCGGGGTGTAGTCAAATGATATCACTTCCTGTGATGTCATCAGAGGTCAAGGGTCGTATTATGTAACTTCCGCTACCCCATGGCATTTTGATGAACTGACATCCCTGAGAGAATCAAACAAAGTAAAAAGCAGAAGCTGGAGAACCAGCAAATGTTGTCAATGGCACCTATAATGTGGATTAGGCTACCGAATTTCAGTTCACTATTGGAGAATGTTTGCTTCAAGACAGAGCAAGAAATTAGCAGGGTCAGGATGGGACAAAAAATTGACCTGGTTACCGTAAATAAAGTTGTTCCAATTCACTAAACTTGATATACGACTTTTTATGATAAAACTATTTACATAATATTATGGGTAACACTTTTGTGCAAACGTGTGCTTAAAGGAGACTTTTAATGCACTTTGGGCAAGTAACATTGGTCTAAACGATCATCTGCAAAGTTTATTAAGTGCTGAAATGACCACAAACTTGGCCCACATCACCCTGTCAGAACAAATGATCAGAGATTGCCCTATTGCCCAATAGGGCAGTCCAAGGCTGAGTAGAACACGGAGGGGAAATGAACTGATCATAAGATTTTTTACCATCAAGGTTTTATTAAAGATTAGTACCCGTCAAGAGTCAATCAGAATATAACAAACATTCTGATTAGCCCTCACCAGGGCTTTACCCGACCGGGAATCCCTCAGCCGGGCTTCCTTTCCCGGTGGGGGGCGTGACAGCCCCTCAGCCAATGAGGAGGCTTGAAACGGGGCAATCCCCACTATGAGCCTCCACACGGCTGGAGGCTGTCATCCTCCCCTGCCGAGGATTCAGGTAAGTATTTTCTTCCCCCCCCTTCCCTGCAAACAATCCCTTCGTTTTTCTCATGTTTCGTCAGCGAACACGCTGGGAACACTTCTGTCCCCAGCGTGTCCGCTTCCAATGGCTGCCATAGAAAGGGAAAACGGTCTCTGTTTTCCCTTTCACAGTGGGCATTTAAAAAAAAAAATGTTTTCTGTTCTGAAATGCTACATCGTTTCAGAACAGAAAAAATGCTATTAGTACCCTGGTCTTGTGGGCCAGGTTCAAATAGCAATAAGCCCCTCGCTGCGGGGGCATTACCAAATCAGGTAATGCCCCAGGGCCTTCGCTAAGGCCCTCGCTTCACTCAGGCCTTTAACTATGGGCCCCAGGGCATTACCTGACTCAGTAATGCCCCTGCGGCGAGGGGCTTATTGCTTAAATAACAATACATAGCGATCGCTGCAAGAGCTGCCATCATAAAGTTGTTAACCAGTAAGAAGATGAGAACACAAGAATTGAACAGCAACAGAGAGGTCGACACATTTAAAAAAAAAACAACATATAACCAGCAGTTTTAGCATTCGCCGAGCAGTGCAACACTTTAAAATATAGTGTAAAGAGCTGATACAGTTTTTGAGGGAGCAGTGTGCTTTTGAATTTGACTCTACTTGCCCCTATCTTGTTGTTGGGGTCTGTCAGAAAAATGGCGCAATTGTTTATAATAAAAGCCTCCTGTTTCTGGTATCTGGAATCGTGCATCAGATTTCTCTAAGCTCAGACCAGGTCACTATTTCACAGTCATCATTCTGCTATCCCTTTTTCCTCTTTTGGCCAACGACTATTTCCTGTTCGGGAAAGATCACTTGTCACTCCTCCCCCCACATTGTACAGGTGACCCCTGTGTCTGTTTTTTTTAAAAACAGGATACAAAATCCTTTATTGTGAATACATTTCTGTGGTAAATTGATGGTAGATTTGATGAAGGTACCAGAGCCCCCCAGAAGAGCCACAGGGAGGGGAATGTTGCAGAAAAATAAGCATGGTGGAAAATCTGGATTACTCAGAACAGAGATGAGGTGACCGGGTAAGTGGACAGTTCATACTTAAGTTGGGTTGAAACCAATGAGGAAAATGAATGTCGATAGCCTGATAAAAAATATAAGTTGCGATAAAGGTTTTAATTCTAGTTCTCCTTCTAAGCCATGAGATCTCGTATTGAGTCCAACTCGCAAAGTCTTCACTGACAGAATGAAAAAAAAACAGGTACATTATGCCAATATAATGTTCCCTGGGACTTAGCAAGATAGCCCCTCAAATATTTTATTTTCTTGGGCTGCCATGTAAAGCTGTATTTGTACTGTAATTGCCAGATTTTTAAATAGTAGATCCCTTGGCTTTGGATTTGCCATAATAACCATAAAGCCGAACATGACACCCGAAAATACTAATTCTTGGGTAATGTTAGGGTGAGTAACAGTTATAAAAAATAAAACATTGTTTGTAAACAGTGCTAGTATATGCTGAGAGCCCCCTACAGATATAATCTCAATATTGATATTGGTCCAAATCAGTTAGGCAAAGGTTTCGAGGAAAGGGCAAAGATCAATAGTGACAACAGACAGCCCTGCCTTGTACATCTAGTCTAAGGGTGGTAAAAGTTAATTATTCATGCAGTTTCTAGTGATTGGGATAAATGATTAACTAAGCCAAATTTACAAAGGCTGGACCAAAATTGAATGCATATACATTAGAGACTGATATGACCAGTCAAATTGGTTGAACACCTTTTGTAAGTCTAAGGACAACTAGGCAAAAGGAACACACTTCTGCTGATTTCAATCAAATCAATAGCATGTCAAATATTTGTGTGGGTCTCTCTTTCCTGGATGAAGGCATTGGGTATGAATTAATTAATCTGGGACATTCAATGTAGGGATCCAGTGTTGTGAAATATAGATACAGCGGAGCACAGCATAAAGATTGTAGAGAGGAAAATAATTCAATGTGCTCTTTGTCACTTACTCAAGCTAGGAAACAATGTATTAATGTACATATAAAAAACGTATACCATTTAAAAATACAGGCAAGTCGAAAAATGCACACTATATCCAGTGCCTACTAAAACAATAAAACATTCAGGGGGTAATTCATGGAATCTGGCACAGATGTAGTGCACCGGACTGGTGCAGAGAGGGAGCGTGCGCCAGCCGCGTGCGCCAAACAGCATTTACGCGCACCGTATATTCATGGATTTTCCAAGCCATTTTCAGCCGTGGCACAGCAAACATCCAGCAGCGCCAGTAATGCCCCCAAGAACGTCCCCTGCGCCAGAAAAAGCCATAAAAATCCCCAATATGGAGCAAAGGGCCGCGCTAACCCTGGACCAGCTTGCAGCCCCCTTATACAGTAATTGCATGAAAAACTACGCGTACCCTGCTCGCGCCAGCCAAACCGCATGAAAACCTACTCGTGCACCCCCTTGAATATGAGTACCCCGCTCGCACCGGCCAAATCTTGTGAATAGCGCACTTGCGTACCCCAGAATACACGTACCCTGCTTGAGCCGACCAAATCGCGTGATAAGCACACTCGCGTACCTCTGAATACACATACCCCGCTCACGCCGGCCAAATCGTGTGAAAAGCGCACTTGCATACCCCGGAATACACGTACCCCGCTCGCGCCAGCCAAATCGCGTGGAAAGCGCATTCGCGTACCCCGGAATACACGTACCCCGCTCACGCCAGCCAAATCATGTGGAAAGCGTACTTGCGTACCTCAAAATACTCGTACCCCGCTCGCGCCGGCCTGGAATACACATACCTCACTCACGCTGGCCAAATCTCGTGAATATCGCACTCGCGTACCCCAGAATACACTTTCCCCCCTCGCGCTGGCCAAATCGCATGGAAAGCACACTCGCGTACCCCGGAATACATGTACCCCATTCGCACCGGCCAAATCGCGTGGAAGCGCACTCGCGTACACCAGAATACACGTACCTCACTCGCACCAGCCTGGAATACATGTACCCCGCTCACGCCGGCCAAATCAGGTGGAAAGTGGGCACTTGCATACCCCGGAATAAAGGTACCCTGCTCGCTCCGGGCAAATCACGTGGAAAGCGCACTTGCGTACCCACTGATTTAAGCACCGCATAGTGAGGAGCCGAATGCACCCCTGACCATGACAAGCAGGCAGCCCCTCACTCGTGACCATTCCCCGCAGGCAGCCCCTCACCGCTGACCATGGCCCGCAGGCAGCCCATCACCCCTGACCATGGCCCGTAGGCAGCCCATACCACAGGGGAACCCAAACATGCCTGACCATGCCCCGCAGGCAGCCCCACACCCCTGACCATGCCAGACAGGCAGCCCATCACCCTGACCATGGCCCGCAGGCAGCCAACACCACGGGGGAACCCCATACACCCCTGACACTGCCCCACAGGCAGCCCCTCATGCCTGACCATGCCCCGCAGGCAGCCCCCCATCCCTGACCATGGCCTGCAGGCAGCCCACATGGCACCATGCACCTGCAAGCCCCAACTCATGTCCCCCCACCAGTGACGGGCACCTGCCAGTAGGCCCCGACTCATGTCCCCCCACCAGTGACGGCCACCTGCCAACAGGCCCTGACTCATGTCCACCCAACCAACACATCGTCACAACATACATGCATGTAGCAAATGTCCACACAATGCCATACCACGCTGCCTCCCCCACCCCCACAGTGCAACTCCACACCCATCCATTGACCCCACTACCCAGTACAGGCCCCATGGCATGTCATTCACAGAAGCATACATGCATGCACCCAAAGACATGCCCAACATGGCCACACAGCAGCGACACATAACTGAGGCAATGACGACTGACACATGCACCAAGCAAATGAGAGCAGACAACAGAAATATATGAACTGATGAAAATGTATGTAAAAAACACAAATATAACAAACAAAAAGCAACCATGAAAAATAAATGAATGTGAACTGAACTGAAATGCAAAATCCCCCAAAAAATGTGACCCAAAAAAAAAAAAGCAAATCCTCAAAGTGGTCCATGTCCAAAGTTCAATAATGAAAATCCAAAGGGAAAATAAAAAAATAAATGTCTTCATGGGCGTAAAAAAATAGAAGAAAACAATCCACAGTACCAGAACTATTTACAAAGAAATTTTGAGGCTCCATCCCAAAACAAAATGAAACCTACCAAAAAACCTACAAAAATACAACTATATACAAAACGTGGAGCAATGTCCGTTTACTCCAAATTAAAAAAGAGAACAAAGGAAACCTATGCCTTATAAACTATATACAATGGTGGCGGGCTACTCCTATGGCTCACCTTCTTCCCCAGGAGTTTTGGCCAGGGCATCATTGAACTCTGAGTCTATGCCCCTGAGTTGGGACTGTGCCCTGTCCTCAAGGGCTCGCAGAGACGCCACCATGCTCTCCTCCAACTCCCTGCAAGTCTCCCCGAGGAGCTCTGCTCACCTCAAGGCTCGCCGCGTGGAGTTCCCCACCTTGACCATGGTGAGCTGTGCCCTCTCTGCCCGCCGCCACTCTGCAACTATCTGCTGGCCCAACCGCTGCCACATGGAAGGCACACTTTATCCAGGGTCCTCCTGCCCGTCAGCCGATGCCTACCCCTGTGATGTAGTCGGCCCCGAGGCCTGACGCCTCTGACGTCGAGCCTGCTGCCACCACGACTGCCCCCGGGAAGATGGCAATACCCGGGCCGTCGTGCACGTGTCCTGCATGATGGTGCCTGCACAACCTCCTTTGCCAGGGGTCTGGTTGCTTGGGTGACCACCTCTGCTGGACCTCCGACTCCCGATTGTGGCAGGGATGTGATCTCCACCAGCCTGGCTGTGGTGGATGGGGCAGGTCCACATGGTGCCCGGGTGGCATCTGGGCCGGAAGACGACATGGAGGACAACTGGTGCACAGTGGGTGCAGAGAAGGAGGGGGTTGCAAGAGTCACCAGCACTTGGAGGAACCCTGCGATGAGGAGCCGTTCTAGCCAGGTCATTAGGCCACACAGGTGTTCGAAATGATGTGCATTGTCCTGCCTGGAACCACGCACATCATCCTGAATCACCCGTGTGCGCAACGCAGCACCGACTAGGACAGGCTCACCCTGTCACGGATTGCCTCGTCGACAGGTAGAGGAAGGTCAGTTGACGTAGACACATCCCCTGCCTGTGGACGGGCCTGGTTGGAGACATCGCTGCTGGTGCAGAGTGATGTAGTCAAAGCATCAGGGACAGGAATACACACAGGCACCTCCACAGCGACCTGTGCTGCCTCCTGCCCCTGCCCCTGGACTGCACCACTTGCACCAGTGGAATCACACCTTCAGGCCCCATGTGTGGGACAGATGCAGCCTCCTCCTCCTTCACAACCACCACCAACTTGGATCACTCCACACTGTCTTCCGCACTGGAATGCCCCTGTGGGGGCTCACCTGCCACTTCTGCTGCCGAGGAGCCCACGTCCAACCTTGCCCTCTTGGGCCTCCACTCGGCAACTTCAGCCATGGACGCGTCACCAGTCCCCTCACTCCTGGAAGATGTAATCACCAGGGAGGGGTGCAGGGCTTTGCGTCTCCAGCTGGCGGAGGCATTCCTGCTGCTGGGCTCCACAGCGCCATCTCTGCCCTCTTCCTCACTCGCCGCTGTAGACAAGGAGAGATTGAACACAAGCTCAGGGTACTGACCAATAGTCTCCTGGACAAAAAGCAATTGCACATGAGTGTCACTGTCAAACATCACTTCCAGCATCACCCTCCACAACACATGGGTCAGTGCAAGCAACACACATGCAGAAACAGGCATGGCACATGCAACAGACATTTGCATCCATGTCCAAGGCAACGTCGGAACATCTGATGAGGGGCTGAACCTCACATGCATCATGGGACATGCTGATAACATGCAAACACACCACCTGACAGTCACACATCTGGCCATGTCTACCTCCCGACATAGTGGAATCATGGAGAACTAGGCCCCATCAGTGAATTCACACATCGTCATAGACATGTGTCATGCATCCATGGTGTTTCCCAGTCACACACACACTACTTAGACACACGCACATGTACGCCATTCATGACCATAACGGTGACAGCAGCATCCATGTCTCATACCCCAAACATGGGCAAGTACTGACCCAGGCGTGCAAACATGTGTGCATTCTCACATGCTGCTGCGCATTATGCATTGCAACACATACACCATCCATGTGGAACATGCCTAACTGGACTCACATGCAGCACCATCATGTCCCTGCACACACACATCCATGCATGGCCCGTGACACACATACAGCAAAGTTGCAAACTCCTCCCACACTGCAGAATGCACTGTGTTGTACGAGAATGCATGGGCATTTACCGCTCAACTCCAAACGGGTCTGTATCTTGAGGACCTGGTGGTGAAGCACTGGGTGAATGCACTCCAGGACCCTCATCTGGTGATGGCTGATGTGCAGGCACCAAATGGTAGGGCACGTTGGCAGCAGGCAGGCAGCAGCAGATGGCTCGTAGGAGGCTCTACAGGGGCCTGGGGGCAGCAGGTAAATGGCTTTCTGGGCAGGAGCGTGGTCTTCTGTATGTTGTCGTGTGGCCAGCTTGATGCATAGTGAGTCCGCACGTGAAAAAACAGCACATGAGCGTGTAATTCAAGGAAACGCCCTTAGCCGTAAGCTTGTAAGTGACGTGACACACGTAGGTGTTGCTTTCCGCATGGGTTGAAGGTCCGTGTACCATGCCATTTTGCTGTATGTGCTTATTGTGGAGAGTGAGAGTGAGATTCTTCTACTTCTTGTGGGTTCACACGCGATTGCTTCACAACAGTTGCAGTGCATACTTCTTGTTTACTGCGGCAGAGCTGCGGCTGAGCTTACTTCTTGTTTTGGCAAGGGAGTTGCGCATGTTTTTTTCTTACTTTTTCCAGGCAGACGGTGAGTCGCGCACATATTATTCCCACTGTGGTTGCCCCCGTGTGTCGTGTACCCCATTCACGAGGTCATAGTGTAAAAGCAAAACAAAATATCGAGGCTAAGTACCCCAAAAGTAAAATACACCAAACACGGGCATATAAAGATTCTCAGATCTTTATTCAAATAACTGTACAGTTTACAAAAAAACAAAGTATCAGATAGCTATCTGGCCTCAGTACATCACAGCGAATACCAGCCCTTTTGGTGTGAGAAGTGAGAGGTACTGGACGTCTAACATTTGCATCTTTTATACAGTTTCCAATTGTAATGTCCAACCCCTCTGCAGGTTAATAATTCTCAGTCTAGGGTTCGTGCCGAGTTCACCTCTAGTTTATCCTACTATATGCATGTGGATTATTTATAGTTTGTACAACCACAAGTCACAATGGCAACAGTGTATCTTCGAATTTAACATTAAGCCTTAGTACACGTCCTATACAACGTAGTTCAACAAGTGTTCATGTTAGTATTTAAACAACATTGTATTTGATGTATGTCCGTGGATCGGACTTGTTGGCGCAGGTAATCCTCGATCTACAGGTCAAACGTAGGACAAGGTCTCATTACACGGTCCTAACATTTGGCCTACGGGCAGTTTGGGCATTAACTTTGCGCGAAGGTCAGGATGGCTAGGTTACAAGCTGGAAAACACTGTCCACCATTTTAGAACACAGAGTGACTTTGAAACGCAAATCAAAATGGTGGATGTACCTAAAATGGTGGCTAGGTCGATCTAAGGTCAGAACCTTGCAATGTGGATTTCTTCGCAGAGCGACTGGGCTTAGGCCAATATATACAATAAAGGAGGTACAATATGATATCCCGTTTAACAAACCCTCCTTTTGGACTAAGCCAAGTACTAAACGACTTCTAGTCACTTTACGAGTAACTCCACGTCTCAATGTCCATGCATCCTGAATCACTATCGGAGATATCAATTGCCATGAGGTCAGAAACTAAGATTTCCTTCAGCACAAATGTGTTAGATATTTTCTCTGGGGTGTATACCTTGTGCCCTAATGCACCCATCGCTTGTGCACAACATCCTCCTACCATCGAACACATACCAGGAAGACATTGTATAAAACAGCAGAGAAAAAAATAGCTAAAATAATCAGCAAGACTGAGAGCAGCTTCCATCCCCAAGATTGTAAGAAGTCCCAGAACCAAGCGCTAAGATCCCAATTTCCCTCGTGAACATGCACTTCTGAACTAAGGACGTGCAGATTTTGAATTGCTCTGAAAATCGTTGGGGAGGAATCTGGCTCGAAAACGCAGCAAGCGGAACCCACTAATTTACATACCCCACCACGTTCAGCCAGAATGACATCTAATGCCATCTGGTTCTGAAGTGCCACTAACCTTATTGCTTTCTGTTCTAACGTCATATTATAGAGTATGTCAGTGGTCCGGTTGATGGTCCTCTCCAGTACTCTCGCTAGTCTCCTGATATCTTCTGAATTTAGTATTTGTCCCCAAAATGGCACAACGGATTTAGCTACATCCCCCAGAATTTGTGCTGAAGTATCCCCATTCTCGTCGGGCAGTCGACGAGCCGTTGAAACTTCTATAGTGCTAGCAATGAATACCCCGGGTAACAGAATCCCTTAATAACAAGTTCCCTGCCAATCCCTGGGTAACCATGGAAATGCTACATTACCGCAAACAAAGTAGACAGGTTCGCTTACATACAAAGGTCTGTCCTCACTAGTCAAATTCGCAACGTTGTTGCAACCCTTAAAATCACTCATTGACTGAGTACCATTCCTCTGTATGCAGAAAGAAACTGAATCATGGCTGTGATTAACAGTATAAGAAGGAGGTGTGGCATCCCTATTGCCTATAGGAGCCATCTTAAAAGAGATCAAGGATTGAAAAGGACGGGACAGTCTGTCAGAAGACCTAACAGAAGCAACATTTGGCTTGCTCCTATTCACAAAGAGTGAGCATCCCAGGGGCGGTAGAACACGTTTCTCAAAATCATTTAAGTTAGTTCCATCAAAATTCCCTGAGATGCTATCGTTCCATCGGCCAAAGAAGAGTGCTCTAAGAGAAGCATAACAAGCAGTTGTCAAAGGATGAATATACCAACCCAGCCCCTTATCCCCGTGTTGCGGTAAATGCAAACAAACCCAACAGTTGGACCTATTAAAAATGGCATGTGTAGCATTCATAATGAGTAGCAGAGTGTTGTTCTGGTAATTCTGTCTGTGCTGAGAGTCTCTAGGAGATAGAGTGTGCAGATGCACAAATGGAGTAGAAACAGTGGGTACATTTTCAGTGGGTAACACATGTTCAAGCGGATGTACTTCTTCCAGATACCAAAATCCTAAAGCAATGACTATTGCAAAACCAGTTAACATTATCACTAAACAATAATACGTTTTCAGGGCCCACACATTGGATCGTTCTTTTTCCTAGCTGGTCACACTGTCTCTTTGGGTTGCAGGCATTGTATTCTTCAAACGATTTACACCAAAGTTTATTTGCTGGCAACCTCCAGGCCAAGCGTCAACCTCCAGACCTACTGCGCCATGCAGTAGGTCTATTTGCTCGGACGCAGATCGTACCTTGTGACTCCTGGTACTGAGTGATCTGTGAACAACGTGTCGTCACTTCGCGTTGGAAGCGACGAATCCAAAGCAGGATCTGATGCAAGATCTGGAACAAATTTAGAAGACGGAACTGTTGGAGAGTGTGGAGGTGAAATGGCTGTTTCCCCAGGTCCCACAGGCTCAGGGAGAGTCTCAGACGCACTCTCGATGTTGTTTACTGCTTCGTGATCGTTGGTTACAGTACTGGTAAGGTGTTCTGTATCTTCTGTAGCGTGTGGCACGGGGCACGGAATTCTCTTGATGTGGAACAGTTCTTCTTGCCTGTTACCCGCACTGCCGTCTGTGACCAGGAGGACCTGGTGGGGGCCCCTCCAACGAGGTACGAGGCAAGAAGATCGCTCAAATGCTTTTGTGAGAACCCAGTCTCCCGGCCGTATGCTGTGAACGGGTCCCTCGTATCTAACAGTTAAAACCTCTCGCACCTGGTGATAAATCAAATACAGATTTTGAGTCAACTGGCCACAGTAGTCAGAAAGAAGTACATTTTTTTCGACATCTCGTAAAGAACGGGGCTTTGGGACATTCCAAATGTTAGCTGGCCTACCCATGACCACCTCAAAGGGAGAGAGCCCAGTCTTAGTTTGAGGGGTCGTCCTCATGGACAATAATACGATCGGTAAGGCGTCTGGCCATTTCAGTTTAGTGCCGGCACACGTCTTAGCGAGTTTGTTCTTGATGATGCCGTTGTGTCTCTCTACTAGTCCAGCACTCTGTGCATGTCTGGCCGAATGGAACTGTTTATCGATCTGTAATCCCGCGCATATCTGCAGAATTACAGCAGCGATAAAATGTGGACCATTGTCCGACCAGATGACTCTTGGCAGACCAAATCTTGGAAAATATTCCTTCAGCATGGTCTTTGCCGTGGTCATAGCGGTGGCATCTTTGACGGGAAAAGCTTACACCCATTTGCTAAAGGCACAAATGACAACCAGTACATATTTAAAATTGTTACAACGCTCCATTTCTATGAAGTCAAAATAGATTACTTCAAAGGGCACAGAAGGTGGACCAAAACTACCCCTAGGAGTTGATGTGCCCTTTCCCACATTGTGCTGTAAACAAATCATACACCCCTGAACGAAGCGTTCACCTACCTTAGGGATTTTGTCATTTACCCACACATTTTGCAACATTTTGGTGACCTTACAAGCACAAGTATGAGTGGGACCATGAGCCATAACAACCATCATCATAATATATGCACCAGGCAATAACCACTTCCCTTCAACTTTGTCCACCCAACACCCGTCATCATCCAATTTTGCCAAACCCTCAGCCCACTTCTTAGATTCCTCTAACGTGGCATCGGCTTTAATGTTCCTTATGGATTTGATAGCCTCATCCAAAGTACAGGCATTTGTGGCTTCCCTTGAAGTATACATTTCTGAAGAGAGATCAGTGGCAGTCTGTTTGGCTAACTGGTCAGCGAAAGCGTTCCCCTTTCCTACATTATCTACAATCCTCTGATGCGCTGCACATTTTATAATCGCTAGCTGAGTAGGGAGGCTAGGTTACAAGCGGGAAAACACTGTTTAACAATAGTATCCTGCGTGTTACGCGCATATGCATTTTTTGTGTTTCTGGTGTAAGACCACTTATGGAATAAAGGCACAATAACCATATACTAATGACACGCCAGTCGTGAGGTTCGTTTCCCAAACAAGTCTGGTTTATTTTCAGAGTATCTCATTCATCCTACCGGGTCTCAACACCTCACGACGTTTGTTCACAGACACCGTGAGAGGAGAGAGAGCGAGCATCAGTAAAGCAGTTATATATACATAACACATCATCATTGTACAGCATTATTCGGCCCGCCCATATACATGACAAACAAACTAGGGTTCAGTAACTGACAGTTATGCACGTAACTTCATTCAGTCTAAACATTTGGTATTTCTAGCCGAGGCTGCAGAGACAGCTTACTGTTTTGGGGAACACGGGGCACTGGCACAGGGGAGGATATCATGTTCCAGCAGGGAGACATTCCAACTAATGTAATCTAGACGCTACGTTCATGGGCTAAGGGTCAGACAGTTTTAAAGCTGGAAAAATACCATCTTTCATTAAGGAGCACCGTTAGTAGCATATGATTCTTATTTAACTACCTTCTACAACAGCGTTTGCAAAATAGGCTGGCACCTGGGTTGCTGATTAGTCTATGCTTACGTACAGCTTCAAGGCTTTACAGAATAAGAAAAACAATGTATTTCTGCAGGGTTTCACATTCCTGCCTACATTAGCATTCAAAGTTCAAGCTGTGGCCTCGCACCGTGTGTAGACCTGAAGCATAGAATATATTTGCAAAAGTATTCAGAAAAGGAAATGGCGGACAATTACAATATGGATTCCCAATGGTCACATTCAGGTTTCATGGTTCGCATTGTTTGTCACATAATGCAATTCACTTCTGGACAACATACTATTCATACCATTCAGGCTGTACGATTGCATTACAGTTTTACAAACCCTCCTTTTGGCCTTAAGCCAATGGCATCATCCAAACATTGCGTCATCATCGGACCAAGTATTACTTTCCGAATTACCCAAGTCGCTATCATAATCGTTATCATAAATATTGATTGCCATAAACTCTTTGATTATTTCATTCTCCTGTTCGAGGCCACCATTTATCATATTCTGTTTGGGCTTCAGTATCTTTGTACTTATTATTTGTACACATTATGTTGTGATCATGGAGCAAATGGCTGGCCAACATGGTATGCAACAACAGCAGAGTATGAGGATACTGAATATCATGATCAAAATTGAGATAAATTTCCAACCCCAGGATCCTAACAGTTCCCAGAACCATGTACTCAAATTTAGATTCCAGCCACCTGTGGGAACGTGGATTTCAGAAGTTAGAGTGTGTAATGTTTTTTATTGCTTCAAATATTGTAGGGGAGGAGTCACTTACAAGAACACAGCATGCTGATCCCACTCATTTGCATACACCTCCACAGTCAGCCAAAATAATGTCAAGAACCATTCTATTTTGAAGTGCAACTAATCTGATTGCTTTTTGTTCCAGTTTCATGTTGTATAGTATGTCAGTGGTTTCATTAATCGTTTTCTCTAACACCCTGGACAGTCTTCTAATAGTCCATGAATTAATTGCTTGTCCCCTAAAAGGTATATGGGATTTAGCTATGTCACCAAAAATTTGCCAGGCAGAATCATCTCGTCAAGGGCGAGATTTCGATGTTTTTGCTCTTGCAGAGGTTGTAGCGAGAAACACACCAGGTAAAAGTATCCCTAGATAACAGGTACCTTCCCAGTTTCTAGGTAACCATGGGCCTCATTACGACCCTGGCGCTAATGGGTTAACGGCGCCGTAAAAGGCTGTGGCTCCGTTAACCCATTAGCGCCTTACTACGAGGTCCCTTTGCGGGACACGACCTGAACGGCTGGTTACGATACCGGCACCAACCATGGTGCTAATAGCGCCATGGTTTAGCGCCAGTATCGTAATGAGGGCCCATGGATAGGCTCGATCCCCACATACAAAATAGACAGGACCTCCTATATATAGTGGTTTCTCTTCATGCTCAAGTACTGCAGTATTCATACATCTGGTAAATGTACCCATTGGGTGAGAACCTTTTTTCCGCAAACAGAATGGAGCAGAATATGGACTATGGTTAATATTGTAGGAAGGCAGCATGGCATCTTTGTTACCTACAGGAGCCATTTTAAAAGTAATCAGCGATCGGTAAGGTCTGGAAAGTCTATCAATGGGACTGGTTGATACAGTGTTCAGTTTGCTTCTATTTGAAAAAACGGAACAACCCAGGGGTGTCAATACTAATCTCTCAAATTCATTTATGTTAGTTCCATCAAAGTTCCCAGTGGTACTGTCATTCCATCTCCCAAAAATTGAGCTCTTAGTGATGCATAACAGGCAGTACTCAGGGGCAGAGGATCTATATACCAACCACTTCCTCTTTCCCCATGCTGGGGTAAATGTGAGCACACCCAGCAATTGGATCAGTTCAAGATTGCATATGTCATATTCATAATCAATAAAATAGTATTGTTATCGTAACCTTTTCTGTGTTTACCATCTTGTGAAGGAAGATTGTAAGAAAGCACATGAGCCGGGGTCATGGTGGGAGCATTGACAGTGGGCAATAGAATATTCATTGGATGTATATCTTCTAAATACCAGGACATTGGAATTAGAGTAAATAAAATACAGATAACTATGATGGCCAGGAGCAGTTCAGTCTTAATAGACCAAGTCTTTCTCGGAGCAGACTCAATGTCAATGTCTATAGTCCTATTAATGTCTTCATCAGCGCAAGAGGCAGCAAGAGCCAATACAGGCATGATCTATAAAGGATTATTTCAAAAGTTTCTCAGTGTCCATAGAGAAAAGTCTCACACGGCAACACGCGTTTAGTCAGTAGAAAGTAAGCACATTCAATTCAGCCTGCTTAAGATGGCAGCAAGCTGGTGTTCACCTCAGAGGCTCCAAAATACAGGAGCAAGTATTAGCATCAGTCTTCCATAGTGTCGGTATCTTTACCTCCGCTGGTCCGCGCTAGGTTGCAAAGCCCTTCACTTTCAAAAATAGTACCGGGAAATCACGTGTCAGAGCTTTCATCTGATACAGCGCACACGCTCCCTTTCCCTAGGCCTCCATTTCCAGCCCCATCCCTGGGCCAGAAACAAAGGCTTTATGACATTAAAAATTGAAAGTGTCATACTCTATACACTTGATATCTGCTTATGCGATATGACAGCTACACTGGATAGGCTACAGGGTTCTCTTTTGAAATCCGCTATGTTTCTACCAATGTCGGTTCCTAACGCTATCATCAGACATGAATTGGGGTTGATCTCACTTTCAATTCGATGGAAATGGAGACAGTTGTCCAACTATGTCAAGATACATTATCCACCTTCTAATTCATTGTATATGGATATGAATAAAATGTTGGGCTCCCATATCCCTAAATCCTTTTTCAATTATCAACTAAAAATGCAACAAATTTTAGACAATGCTAACATCACTGTTGATGATATACAATATCGCCCTTGTTTCGCCAAAAAAAACCTTTTTGAAATAGATTGGTGTGCCACAATCGATTTAATCATGACCTATAGGCTATACAAAGAATATGGATTATATGTTAAACAGCGCATCCCACGATATGATCATGTTATGTTATTTCCTTGTAAATATATTCGAAAGGCTTACATTCATTATAGATTGAATCTATACCACACAAGAGAAAGAACTAAGAATTGGAAAATGAATGAAGCAAACAAGTGTGTGGGATGTCGCTTTGATAAATGTAATGAACCCTATGAAACGTTGAAACATCTTATATTGTACTGTCCACACTTTAAGAACATAAAGACACTTAAACTTATGAAATTTGTGAACATTGAATTTGAGGATTGTCTCGAAGTATTGTGGTCCAGAATGATGCAGGGATCACACAAACCCTTAATTTATGAGCTGGCAAGCCTTTGTAAACATATAGAGAATGAATTAGAGTTATTCATGTAGTTGACTTGATTGATTAATGGTTAAATGTAAGATTTTAGATTTTGTAAAGGTTCTACATGAAATTGTTTTATGTAATTGAACCAAATGCAAATTAAAAAATAGAATTAAAAAAAGGCTGTTGCAATTACTTCCGAATTCGTGGACTTAGATTGTACCTTAAAGCTCCAGGTATGGTGTGGTCAATGAACAAAGCACTATCGTTATTTGCAGAGGGTGGAGAAACAGTACCAATTGGTGATGCAGAAAATGGTGATGATGAGGCAGCAGGCAAACAAGGTTGAGGTAAGACTGATGTTTCAGATTTTGTTGCAATCTCCCCAGGCCCCTTCTTGGGATCAGGAAGTGGTTTCAGCTGAATTTCGGCGATGTCTTTGTGAACAATTACAGCTGGTTCACTCTGGAAATCGGAATCATCAGTTTCTTTCTCATGTGGCAAAGGAAACGGGATTCTTTTTGTGTGTGTTGCATGTATCAAATGCTTCCGATTGCTTACTTGAACCGCAGTTTGCGTGGCCAGGAGTACCTGGTATGGACCCTTCCACTGCGGTGCGAGCAAAGACTTTCTTTCAGAGTTCTTTATTAGGACCTAGTCCCCCGGTTGCAGATGATGGCCTGGGCCTGTGCATCTGACAGGAAGAGCCGGTGGCACCTGCTGATGAATCAAACGCAAGTTTTGAGTCAACTGTTTACAATATTCAGTGAGTAAAGGATATTCTATATATTTTAATCTTCTCGGATGTGGCACATGCCATACATTGGCTGGTCTCCCCATTATAATCTCATAGGGGGAAGAGACCAGTCTTTGATTGCATAGACGCATGCATAGACAACAAGGCTAGCAGTAATGCATCGAGCCATTTCAAAATACTTTCGGCGCATATTTTCCCCAGTTTATTTTTCAAAATTCCATTTTGCCGTTCCACAAGACCGGCACTCATTGGATGTCTGACTGAATGGAATCGTTTATCAATTTGGAGGCCTGCACAGATCTGTAGTATTACGGCAGCTATAAAATGCGGGCCATTATTGACCATATGACATGTGGCAGCCCAAACCTCGGAAAGTATTCCTTTTACATGGATTTTGCTGTTGACATAGATGAACAGTCTTTCAGGGGATAGGCCTCTACCCATACGCTAAATGCACAGACCACTACAAGGACATACTTGAAGTTGTGGCATCTCTCCATTTCTATAAAGTCAAAATGGATTACTTCGAAGGGCATTGAGGGAGGACCAAAACTCCCTACTGGTGTCACTGTTCCCTTCCCAATGTTGTGTTGTAAACAAGTTATGCAATTTTGAACCAACCTTGCGGCAGTTTTTGTAATATTGTCATTGCACCATACAGAATCAAGGTGCTGACAAATCTTTTTCACACAAATATGTGTTTGACCATGGGCCATAGTAACCATTGCCATAACATATGCATTTGGCAACATCCATCTACGGTTCTCTTTGTCTACCCAACAACCCTCGGGATCTAATTCTGCTGGACCCTCGGACCATTGTTTTATTTCCTCAGGAGTCGCCTCTGCTTGTATTTCTTTTACATTCCCAATTATACACTCTATCATGCAGGACACCCTCTCTGTTGTTTTGGCATACATTTTGGTGTGTGAATCAGTGGCAGTTTGTTTTGCAATTCTGTCCGCAAATGCGTTTCCTTTTCCTATCTTACACGTTACCTTTTTATGGGCATTACATTTCATTATTGCTAATCGCTTAGGAAGCGCAAGTGCTGACAACAATTTCTCTATTAAAGTGCCATATTGGATCTTGGTTCCATGGGACGTCAGAAAACCCCTTTCAGCCCATAATCAGCCAAAGTTGTGGACCACCCCGAAGGCGTATTGACTGTCAGTGTATATGTTCACACTAAGGTTTTCAGAAATTTCACATGCTCTGGTTAAGGCTATTATTTCTGCAACTTGTGCTGAGTTATGTGGGATTCGTTTACTCTCTATAATAGATTTCAGTGTGCTAATGGCATAAGCAGCAGTTGATATGCCATTCAGTAATTTAAAACAAGAGCCATCACAAAACAGTTCTCCATATGGCTCTTTCAGAGGTATATCGGTTAAATCAATTCTTCCTTTTGTCTCTGGCTCAGTTTTAACTAAGCAATCATGTGATAATTTCTCCTCACTGCTTCCTTCACTTGGAGGAGGCAATAATTCAGCCGGATTCAAAGAGCAACATCTCTTAATTTGGGTATGCGGTGCAAATAGGATCAATTCATACCTTGTTAGTCGGACGGATGTGAAATGTTGCGTCTGTGTTCAATTTAAAAGAACATCTACTGAATGGGGTACCATCACAGTTAAAGAGTGAACTAAAACCATCCCCTTGGTTTGTTTCACTGACGCGGCAGCAGCAGCAACAGCTCACAAGCAGCATGGCAAAGCACATGCAACAGGATCCAACGTGGAAGAAAAATAACCGCATGGTCTATTCTTGCCCCGTGTTCCTGAGTCAAAACTGGCAAAGCACATCCAGCGCTCTCATTTACATACAACATAAAACACTTCTCATAATTTGGCGTGACCAAAACCGGAGCTGAACATAGTGCAGCTCTGAGCAGGACAAAAGCATTTTGACACTCCAGGTTCCATGGCAAAGGCAAGATAAGATCCTTCCTTGTCAGTGCCACTATGGGTTTTACAATAACAGAAACATTAGGAATCCACTGCCTACAATATGAAGCCATGCCAATTAAAGCCCTGACTTCCTTTTGCGTATTTGAAATAAGCATATCAAAGATGCTTTTTATGCGTTCTGGTATCAATCTCCTTCCCTCCTTCGATAGGTGGTAGCCCAAATAGGCCACCTCCTTTCTACAATACTGGAATTTCTTCAATAATGCCTTGTGTCCGTGTGCTGCTAAATGTTTTACCAATAAGACAGTACCCTCCTTGCAAATGTCCACTGAATCGGCTGCTATAAGCAGATCGTCAATGTATTGCAATAAAATACAGCCTGTTGGTAGTTCAAGCACGTCAAGCTATTCTTTGAATTCCCTACTGTAAATACTTGGACTTTCAGTATAACCTTGAGGAATACGTGTGAATGTGAATGAGAGTCCTCCTAACGTGAACGCAAACAGATATCTACTGTCTGGATGAACTGGGATACTAAAAAATGCATTTTTCAAGTCAATTACGCTAAAATGGGATGCAAAGGCTGGAATCATATTCAAAATTGTGGTGACATTAGGGACTAGCAGGAATTGTGGAGCAACAATTGTGTTCACTACGCGTAAGTCAATTATAAAATGGCAAGGGATTTCATTACCTCCTTTCTTGTAAACTGGAAGAATCGGACTATTACATATACTTCCAGAAATTTCCTCAATTACATTTCTCGAAATTAAATCGGATACAATGCATTCCAGGGCTTGCTCACCTTCAGTCGAAATTTTTGTATTGCGGAATGCGTGGTAGTGTAATTCCTTCTTTCAAAACAATTTTTACTGGTTCCACTTTTAAAATACCTACATCGTTATCATTTACTACCGATCTTCTAGTGGGTACTTTACTTAATTCAGTCGGTAATGGTAAAGACATGATTTGCAATACGGGAGTTTGTTGGGTAGCATCAAGTATACTCCATCAGGAGAACAATATATTACTGCATTCAATTTCTTCAACTGGTTCAACCCCAGCAAATTCTCGCCACAATTTGTCGTCAAAAGAAATGGACAAGATTCAGTGAATGGACCTAATGTGATTGCCACTGGCTGTGAAACTGGACTAATTACTGGTGTACCTGAGAACCCTACTGAAACAATGCTATGCCCTGACAGTGGGATATTTGGAACCTGATGATGGTCAATCGAACATTTCTGTGCACCTGTGTCCACTAG
Organism: Ambystoma mexicanum; assembly: GCF_040938575.1. Classification (NCBI taxonomy): domain Eukaryota; kingdom Metazoa; phylum Chordata; class Amphibia; order Caudata; family Ambystomatidae; genus Ambystoma; species Ambystoma mexicanum. The sequence continues at coordinate 1,321,592,260 of NC_090922.1, read as the reverse complement.
AAAAGTATGCTCCCTATTCCTAACCTTCATTTCTACGTAGGGCCCTTTCTGATTAAAGGGAATAGGCACTGGTTCCAAACCCTGCTTTGGGCTGTCCTAGGGGAACAGTACATCATCAGACGTAAAGTCTCCGGAGTAGTATGCATTGGAGGGATTATCAAAGACATTTGCACCATTCATGATGTTCTGTTGCTGATTCTGATTAACTTGATTATCCTGAAATTGTGACTGAAACTGACTTCTGTTCTGGCCCCCTATTCCTGGACGACCTCTAAACGGTCTTCTCGAAATAGTACCATTTAACCTCTGTAATTGCGGGCACTGTGCTTGCCAATGGCCTTCCTATCTGCAATAGGCACACTGATTTATACCTATTGGACTCCCATGTATGTTGGACGAAAATGCAAATTGGACTCTAGATGGTGCGTTTCCGCCTACTCTATTACCTTTGGCTACCTGCTGTTGGAACACTCTTGTTTTCAGATCTCCTTTCTTCCTTTCTATCTTCTCTTTTTCTGAATTTGCTCAGTTTTCATATTATTGGGCCATGTGTAGTATTTCACTTTGTGACTTTGCTTGCCATGCACTTTCAGATGTCATTATCAATGTCTGAATTTCCGGTAACAATCCTCGCACAAATTTGTCAACAAATAATCTATTTACAGGTTCTGTACTTAGATCTTGACCACTAAAATCTGCAAATACTTCTTCAAATTGGTTAAAAAATTCTGTTGCTCCTTCTGATTTACCTTGTAAACAAGCAGTCAATTGATCCCAAACTATTTTGTTCTCAGGCACTAAAGTTTTCAATTTCAAAACTATCCGTAAGGGCAAAGGTAGAATGACTTGCGGAGGCTTCTCTCAAGCCTTTCTTTCACTATCAACTCTAATCAAAGTTTCCCATGTATCGCCTAACATTGATGCATCATCTATACTTCTAATTTGTTTCCTTATGTCAGCAGGAAGAATAACAGGGAACAATAAATCAATGTCACTCAGTGTAAAAACAGATGAAATCAAAACAGATTCAATTTCCTTGTAAAAACCAGCAGGATTTTTCCTAATATCAGGGACCGACTGTTTTATAGTGTTCACTTCTTGTCTAGAAAAGGGAACATGTACAAACTGTGCGATATAATGGGGTTCTATCGTACCTGCTGGAGTTTGTCCAATGGCAGGAATTTCAAATTTCGGGACAAACGTGGGAGGCACCTCCCTCATGGGTAATTGCGAAGTAGGGGTCTATGGATTTAAGAGTCTATTAAGCAACAACGTCAAATCAAGGGAAAAAGCAGCAGTTCTGATGTCAGGCGAAAATGCTCTTTTATTAATCGTCATCAAATCAGCAGGACAACAAACCTTCTTCTTCATGCGTTCATCCTGTAAATATTCCACCATAACCTGTAACACTTTTCTCTGCATTTCTGTTGTATTTTGACTAAACGTATCATGCACTTCAATCGGGCAAATGGCAACATCCGTAATCCACCTAAGCGCCTCTCGCGTACAAATACGCATCTCTTCACTAACAGGTTTCAATGGTGGAAGAAATAGTTTCTGAACATATGACATATGCGGTTCATGCTTACTCATTATATCTTTATGCAATCAGTCAAGTTCTTGTTTAAACACAAATATTCGCCCTACATGTTCTCGTATTTTCGTTGCATAGGAAAGGACAATCAAATTGCACAATTCTTGCAGTATAACTATATCAGTTAAGTCACTCCATACATTAACAAGATAATCTCCCATACATTCTAACAATACCTGTTGTTCGCCAAAGCCTCTATGATCAGATATGGAACTTTGTACAGCCACTTCATCACCATCATCAATATACATCTCAGCCCACCGTTTCAGTTTGTCTTTCGGTTCCTTACTAATCGTACTACAAGTATGTCTAATACTTCCTCTTTCAGACCCCATTGATGTAGAACTGCCAGCTAAAGCATAGAACTCATGCTCTGTAGGAGGTGGAGGAAATGATGTCATTGGTGCAGATGGGACGGTTACTGCAGGTGCAGATACAAGCGTGGGAATAGCAGCAGGAGGAGATACATAGGGAGGCGGTGCAACTGGGACAGTACTTGGATGAACATTTCTTTGCTCATTCGGTATCTTATTTATCAATTTGTCTGATGTATGCAAATCTTGTGAAGGATATGTTTTCTGTTTACAGACACTGTGAGAGGAGAGTGAGCATTAGTAAAGCAGTAATATATATATATAACACATCATCATTGTACAGCATTATTCGGCCCGTCCATATACATGACATACAAGCTAGGGTTGAGTAATTGACAGTTATGCACGTAACTTCATTCAGTCTAAACATTTGGTATTTCTAGCGAAGGCTGCAGATACAGCTTACTGTTTTGGGGAACACTGGGCACTGGCACAGGGGAGGATATCATGTTCCAGGAAGGGAGACATTCCAACCTATGTTATCTCTTCGCTACGCTCATGGGCTAAGGGTCAGACAGTTCTAAAGCAGGAAAAATACCATCTTTCATGAAGGAGCACCATTAGTCGCATATAATTCTTGTTTAGCTGCCTTCTACAACAGCGCTCGCAAGACAGGCTGGCACCTGGGTTGCTGATTAGTTGATGCTTATGTACAGCTTCAAGGCTTTACAGAATAAGAAAAACAATGTATTTCTGCAGGGTTTCACATGCCTGCCTATGTTAGCATTAAAAGTTCAAGCTGTGGCCTCGCACCGTGTGTAGACCTGAAGCACAGAATATATTTGCAAAAGTATTCAGAAAAGAAAATGGCAGACAATTACAAAATGGATTCCCAATGGTCACATTCATGTTTCATGGTTCGCAATGTTTGTCACATGATGCGATTCGCTTCTGGCCAACATACTATTCATACCATTCGGTCTGTACGATTGCAGTACAGTTTTACACTGGGTGCCACAGCATACTGTGGGAGCTTAATTCCACGCACGTGGGCTCTGGGGGGTCGTGTGCATGTTTGTTTTTGTTTTTGGGGGTGCCTGAGCCAGGCCACATGGATTTGGGGCAGCAATGTCATCTGCTGCCACGAGCAGCCAGGTTGTGGAGGCTGCAGGGGCAGCAGCAGCTGACACCACCCTGGCTGTGAGTCAACGAGCCGGGACAGTGTTGGTCCCGGCCCCTCACACCAAGCCAGTTGTGGCGCTTGGTCCTGGCAAAATGCACCCAGCAGCCAATGCCTGCAGTGAGACCTTTGGTCATTGTGCTATTGCTTGTTTCCAGTGGCCAGTCCACCTGCGCATCAGCCCCTACAGATGGAGCGGCGTAAGCCACTCAGGGTCCGCACCACCTCTCAAGAGGAAGAAGCATGCTCTTGCGGAACAGGCATGTCAAGGAAGCAGAGTTTCAATAATGTGGATCTGGACGCACTTGTGGGCTACGTGTCGGAACATGGCCGCAACATGCTAGTGATGGCAGGGTGCAAGGCTACGCCTGCTCAGCATAGGGCCCACTGAAGCCGACAGTTGATGATTGCTCGAAGCGTTGGAATGAACTCAAACGCCAAGCTAAAAACAGGCTGGCTTCTAATTACGCCTCTATTCTGCTGACTGGCAGTGGGTCACCACCAGAGGAGGATGAACTCACAGAATATGAGGCAATGGCTGGAAGGTTCATCACAGAGGATCAGATCCAAGGCGTGGGAGACCTCCCAGATCTTGAGACAATGTCCGGTGAGTGTCCATCTGTGTGTGTCCAGACCATGTGTATGTTGCTTGGGTGATATGTTGTGATTGAGTGCCAGGTCAGGCTGTGTAGTCATAACTGCCATATGTGATCCATGTAGCACCTCCAAGCCACCCCCTGCCCTTGGGTTTGGGGTTCACTGTATCCCTACTAAACATTGTAAACACTTTGCACATGATGACTGCACTTGCCCTTTATCTGCCATCATGTCACGACACTGTTATTACGTTTTTTTCTCTTTATGGACTGCTGAGCACCTACACATGTACTGCACCCGCTCACTTCTGAGCCCTGTTTCAACCTTCAACATGACAAACATGACAATTGACTTGTGCCATGTCAAAGTGACCTACCATTGATGTATCCACGTGGCTCTCATCGCTGGGTTTGAATACACTGGTGTTGTTGCAGCGTGTGTCACGTGTGTGTTTTGTACCACTCTTTTGCATGTTCTGTTTGATGAGATGCATTTTACATGGATGGGGGACAGTAGTGATTTACTCCTATCTGGGTGTCATTGCCAGTTCTGCCATGGCTATGCTGCGTTCCATCTGTGATATGATATGGCATTTGTAACGCGCCTATACACAAGTGTTTCAAGGCGAGACGAGGCGGGGGGGACAAGGGGAGACAGACAACAATCCTACTAGGCCAGGTGTCATTCAGATCGCGCAAGGGTAGAGGGGAAGGGAAAAGTGCATGGGGGAAAGGGAGAGGGGAAAGTGCAGTACAGGGTTATTAGCATACAGCATACAGGATAAATAACAAGGGCCAGCTGGTGGCAAGTGCGAGGTAAGTGCAGACAAGTGCTGGGAAGGGGGGCTGTAGGGATACAGACACAGTCCCGCAGTGCAGGGGTTGCCGAGGAGGCATTGCAGGGGAGAGTGGCTGGGCAAAGGACCGAGAACGGTGAGTGGCCCAGTTGCAAATTCAGTGCAGTTTCAGTAGTATTAGCAGGGGAGAGGGGGAGAGAAAGCGGAGACAAAGAGGAAGGTTTTGAGGTGCTTCCGGAACCGGAGATGGTTCTCCTCAAGTTTCAGGGAGGCAGGAAGGCTGTTCCAGAGGGAGGCCCCTGCAGCGGAGAGAGATCTGCCCCCAACTCGTTGTTTGGAGAAGCGGCTGTCCCTGAGGGAGTTGGAGGCGGATGAGCGAAGAGCTCGAGAAGGAAGATATTTAGGAAGAGAGAGTTGAAGGTATTTAGGCCCCAGACAGCCTTGTGGACAATGCAGAGGGTTTTGAACTTGATCCTCGCAGTCACTGGGAGCCAGTGTAGTGATTTCAGTCCTGGAGAGATACGGTCCCTGGGCTTGAGGCCAAGGACAAGTCTTGCAGTCCTGTTCTGGATGAGTTGCAAAGGGCGGAGAATAGAGGCGGGCAGATTTAGATAGAGGCTGTTACAGTAGTCCAGCTTCGAGAGAACCAGGGCTCTAGAGACAGTGAGCTTCTGGGGGAAGGAGAGGAAAGGAAGGATAACTCTGAGGAGGTGTAGCTGGTAGTGTGACGTCTTAGAGACGTCGGATATGTGGGGAGAGAAGGAGTGTGTGGAGTCGAAGATGACCCTGAGGTTTTTTGCCTTGCAGGTAGGAGCAGGAAGAGGGCCCAGAGAGGCCGGCCAGAGAGCTGCAGGGAAGGAGGGAATGGGAGTGCCGATGAGTAGAATCTCAGTCTTACTGGCATTAAGGCAGAGGTCGTTGGTGGCACACCATTCCTGGATCGCAGAAAGACAGTCAGAGATGAGGGAAGGAGAAGAGGAGGCCGAGGGTAGCCTGAAAATGAACTGGTTATCGTCCGCATAGCACTGAAAGTTGGGGCACAGAGCAGCGATACGGTGGGCGAGAAGTGACAGATACTGGTTGAACAGCCAGGGAGAGAGGTTAGATCCCTGGGGGACACCACATGTAGAGAAAAAGATGTCAGAGAGGAAAGACCCCAGTTGGACCTGGGAGGGTCGATTGGAGAGGAAAGAGGTCAGCCACGCCAGAGCCTGAACAGTGATACCCAGGTTATCACGGAGACGGTTAAGCAGGATGGTATGGTTGACAGTATCAAAGCAGAAGAGAGATCAAGCAAAATGAGGACACATGGAATGTTAGAGTCAAGGTTCGAGAGCAGGTCCTCACGGATGTTCAGGAGAACAGTTTCCGTGCTTCTGGCAGCTCTGAAGCCAGACTGATGGTCATGAAGACTACCAACAGATTCAGCATGGAGATTAAGCTGGGAGATGGCCAGTTTCTCCCGTGTGCTGGTATCTGTCATGTTTGTGGATGGTCCATGCCACTCACAGGTTTATGTGTGATGCAGGTGCCATTAACCATGCAGCACATGTGTTGCTTTTCCATTTTGGACTATTCAGTGTCTGCTTTGAAGGTCCGCTTCCACTTCATTGCCACTGCATGCATGGCTGAGTTTGTGTCATGAATCCCATGTCTGATTAATGGATTGGATGTCAACATGGTGATGCCTATGTGTGTGGGCTTTGCTGTTCATGTGTGTGTTCATGACTTCTTCTTCATTTCATGCAGGTGATGCAGCACTAGAAGCTGTGTAGGTGTAGGAGATGGCGCAGGGGCAGGAGTACTCAGAGCCCGAACCAGGCACCAGTGGAGGACGTGGGGTGGTGCTACACGAGAATCCATTGCACCTACAGACGATCCTGTGTACGGATGTCTCTGGCTACACCTCCGATGATCTCTATGGCTCAGGTGCTGAATCAGACATTGACACAAATGTCCCATTGCAGGTGAGTGTTTCTGGCAGGGATGCTGTTCTGTCCAACGCACCTGCACTGGGGGTAGACCCCTCAATGGCCCATTCAGTGTTGGAATATCCACCTGTGGCAGTTACGGATGCAGGGTCACATTCAAAACTATTTGCTCCTGTTCCTGGGGCAACAGATCAAGGGAGGAATGCAGTTCTGCAGCCACAGGCAGTGCAGCACATCAAGGTGCACGTCTCCTTGGGCCCGACAGGTGTCGTGTCTGGCAACGCGGTGGCAGTGCGCCACCATGCAATACTGTGTGGGAGAACTCCATGTATGCAATTGCACAACAACAGGGGGCATCATGTGAGATGATGGCTCAGGCTGTGGATAGGGTGGCCACTTCCATTCTCCCCCTGGAAGGCAGGTGGAGCTGCAGCAGCAGGCAGCGCAGTCCACGTGCCGCTCACACAGGCAGGACATGCTGGCCACCAACAGCGACTGACGGGCTGAACTGGGGGCTCTGCGCACAGCCATATCTGCAGAGGCACAGGCCCATAGGGACGATAACAGCTCCCTCAGAGCTACTCTGGGTGCACTTGAGATGTCCCGGAGTAGACGGTCAGAACAGCAGCTGGAGCATCTAACACGCAACATCTCAGCTGAGCACCAGGCAACCTGTGAGGAGATCCATGCACCACGTGAGGCCTTGCATGCAGAACTCTGTGCTACACGTGAGGTGCTGTATGGGGACATCCGGATCATCATCCTGCAGAACCAAACCTTTCATACCCGCATGCTTGCTGCCATGGTGGAGCATGCCAGGGCTTTGCATGGTCTGCCTCAAGTATCACACACACCTTCTCATGCTGCACCAGAGGGTGGTGACAGCAACGGCAGTTCTTCCACTATCGGCTAGCCGTGCAGGCCATGAGCCCATGGAGGGATTTTTTTTTCTCAACATCCACGCATGTGGGTGTTGGGGTGCACCCTGCACCTCCTCCCTCCTGGGTGGTAGCCCCCCACCCCTCGTCAACCATGGCCATTTTTTATTTTTGTTTTCTATTTATTTTATTTTAATTTTTTCTCTTTTAGTGTCTATTGTGCTTTCATGTAACAGTGTGTTGCTTTGTGTGGCATCCGAAGGCATCCATTGTGTGTTGCAGCTGGGCCATACAGGCTTGTCTTGTGCTTGTGTTTGCGGCTTGAGGTCCAGGCACATATGCCACTCCTGCTTCCACTTTCCATGGGCTTGCAAGGAGGGCACCTGGGCTTGCAAGGAGGGCACTGTGTGAAATTAACTTACAAAGAGGCATTGGACTTCCATCAGTTGGGTGGCCAGTCTGTAGTCCAAACTGTGTATACACCCCTAGTGGGGATTCATGATGGTTTCTCCACTGCATGGTTGAATTGTATATTGTATTTAATATTAGTCATTATACATATTTAATTTTCATGTTTCCTCTTCATGTGTTACCTTGTCTGTCCCCATTTCAGATGCAGTTCATGCTGTATGCAGTACCCTGCCACATCTACCTACCAGCAACACATTGAAGATGGGAGGGCTCAATGTGGTGGCTTTGACAGATTGTGACACTTGGGCTATTGTGATTGGTCACTGTCAGATGTTGCCACTGTTGGGTCCGGTATTCATGATTTGTCACGCTGGTAAGTATATGTTCATGTGTGCTGTTTCATTTTCATATGTGAGAGCAAATTGTCTGTGTCCTATTTCCATTTGTGATGGTGCACTTTGTGACAATTGTGTCATGTGGTGTGCATTTATTTGGTTGCTTTCACATTGCATGCCATGCCATGGTGTGTCGGGCAGGTGACATGGGGTTTGGGAGGGGTTAGGTGACATACCAGTATTTGGGTTTGCTGTTTTGCAAGGGGTTAGTCCATTATGCGGCATGAAGGTGTGGCTTTTGGTCACACGGCGTTGTGTTTCTTTAAGTAGCTAGGTATGCACACAATGTAGCACTTCCTGGGAAACATTCTCAGGGTGGTAAGGTTGTGAACGTTGACTGTCCCTTGCTAATCATCGATTGTCACTTTGTTTTTGCCAGGCCTTTATTCACTCCGCAGGGGTGGGATTTTAGGTGAAAAATGTAGCCACAAGTTGGGTATGGGCTGTTGTGCAGGACACATGCTGCCACAATGATCCTGCACACTACTTGGGGTGCATATAGCAGCTGGCCACCAGAGCGGTCAAGGGAGCAGAAACGGGACTTGAGCACTCCGAATGTGCGCTCCACTATGCCCCGGGTTGCAATATGGGCTGCATTGTATCTTACCTCGGGTGGTGTGGTGGGGTTCTGTATTGGCGTCATCATGTAGGTTCTCAGAGGGTAGGCACTGTCCCCTGCGGAGGTGATAATGGTTGGGATTAGTTGGGTTTTGCCATTTGTCTCTGTGTGACATGCATGCATGTGCACAGGCATTTGTACTCATCAATGAGCCATGTGTCGCCATGCCTCCAAGCTTCCAGGTCCCGGTTTAGGGGTGACATTCTAAATATGAAACTATCATGGGTGGCCCCTGGATAGTTTGCATAGACAAAGGTGATTATTCCCTTGGCATCGCATACCCCCTGCACGTTGATGGAATGCCAGTGCTTGGGGTTGCGATAGATGTGCTCAGTGGCCCTAGGTGGACATAGAGCCACATGGGTGCAATCAATGGCACCAAGCACTTTGGGAGAGTGTGCCACCCCGTAAAAGTCCTGGAACACGGCCTGTCTTTCTGCAGGTGTTCTGGGTATGTATATGTGCCTGCGGACTGATGGGTGTGCAGGCATGATTGCCAACACCTGGTGTAGGCAGCGTGACTGGGTGGGCTGTGAAACGCCCTCAGCTATGGCACTTGTCCACTGAAAAGACCCAGTGCCCATAAAATGCAGTTCATTGAGTACCTTTTCCAAGGGGCTCAGTGCTTGGGAACACAGGGTGGGTGATGTGAGGTCATCCTCCCACTCAGCAACCAGGTCTAGGATGATATGGGGTGGAAACCTGTACCTGCCATAGACCTGGTCATCAGGCATCCCAAAAAGGCTGGTCTGGGTAAAAAAATGCAGGGCCTGGCTATCCTCCTCCTGCGGTGTCCCACGACCACTGCTGCGAGGAACGATACATTCATCGTAGCGGTATGAGCTTATTTGTTCTTTGCCCGCACCTTCATGCTGTGTGGGGGCGCTTACGCCAGCTTTTGCCTGATGTACGTGTCTCCGGCTTAGCGCATCTTTTGTGGCGCGTGGGTTTCCCTGTACGATTCCATGAATACATGTTGTTAGCGCACGTGTGGGCGTTGTGAGGATTTCGCAGTGGTACTTCCCCCGTAATGCCCACATTTTCGTGTGTTGTTCCCCATTCTGCCTGATCCGCCCCCTTTTTAGGTGTGTGCGCTGGGCGGTGTGCGCATTCACTGGGCATCTCGCGCACAGCATTCGGGATGTCACAATGACGTATGCGCCACACGCAGATTCGCCGCAGGTCACAGATAAGCCACGCGCAGCGCCTTCCATGAATCACCAAACGGCCGCTTGCGCAGCTTTTGCACGCATGCACTGTGATTTTCATGCTTGCGCATCCATTTTCGGCGCAGATTAATTCCATGAATTACCCTGTCAATTGATCAATCTAAAAAGCATGATTTTTAACACAGAAACAGTATTGCACACAAGAATGATTCATCTGTAGCAGCAAATCTATGATATGGCTGTGATAAAGTGTAATATTTTTAATTCTAATATAATAGCCTTTAAACTAAGGCTATATTGTTAACCCAACATGTTTCATGCCTTTCAAAGAATCATTAGATAGTGTAGGAACTTCTGGGGATTTCTGTTTATAATCTCTGGTTTTGTGGCATCAAACACATTTGGGTTGAGTGCAGTTAAAAAGGCTTGTACAATCCTTAAAATGCATGGTATCCTGTATCATGAACAATATATAAACTGCTCTGATCAGATGCTGCTATTATTGTGAAGTACTGATAAACTTCTCATGGCTCATATAAATAGAATGCCATAACATACTTCAGTTCTGCCCTATAATATAGTTTATAAATAGGTCTTCGGGTGAAGCTTAATTTCTCTTCTATCACTCTTACTATGGAAACATAAACATTGAAGCCCGAGATCAATATTGGTATTTCACGTGTTTATTGATAATACTTAATTGCTTATAAAAAACACACTTTGTCATCCTTCTTTAGACAAATGGCTTCAGTTTCTGATTATTACACTGTGCAGGACATCTATTAATCGTCTGTTCATTAAAGGTGTTGTGGATATCTGAAATGACACAATATTGCCTATTCAGTACCCAATAGGAAGCGTCTTCACTGAGAAAGATGACTTTTTTTAGTGAAACTATGCTTACTTGTTTACATTCAGCAAAACCGTGCCATTCGTTAGACTTTTCTGTAGCCTCGATTTTATGTTAGTTTTGAGTTGGTCATTTTTGGAATGGTGGCTTTCATTAATTCAATAATCCTATCTTTTAGTATCATTTTGTGTTCAGTAGAAACCTCAATGAGTATCCTAAACTCTTGCCCTGTGGAAATATACAAGATGAAAAGGTGTTTTACACACCAAATCAGTATTGTTCGGATTGGGCGTTTAGTTCATTTATTCATTTCAATGCATACAATGTCTGCCTCCCTCTTACTTACCCACTTGTGTGCCGTATTCTGTCTTGTGAATCTCTTTGGTGCTTGATTATAAATATTGCCTTACTACTGGTAATGTTCGAATGCTAGTTAGTGCATGTATTAGCGCATTTGGCGCACAATGCTGACTCCGTGAGGAGTTATTGTTATGGCGTCTCATCTGGCGGCCATCTTAGAGTGGTGGCACATCCTCTAAGTGTTTGAGTATATCGATATATATTGAAATATCCATCACTTGGTTAAATAACTTACGTACTCTCAAACTATATACTGACTTAAGTATCAAATTTATCCAAACATTAAAGTACACAGTTGCGTGTTCGAAATTGTATACATGTATGAACTAAAACTATTTATGGTTCCTGATGTATTGTTTCATGGTAAAATTGACTTTCTCCACTTGCTCCAAGTCTGTAACTGCTGGCGCCAATGCACACTTCGTAAAAGCGCACCATGTTAGAAGAGTATCTATGTTACATTAGAGGGCAGGCAGGCATAATTGCTACATTGCAGCAATAATAGAGTTTGTTTTTAATTGTCAGTGTGTTCAGCGGGAGAGACGCATTTCTTCGACTATACTGAGACAAACAGCCCTCTGCATGCGCTATGTCCAATAGGTTTACTCATCCGCCATTGTTCTGTTATGGTGATTTGCTTTTCTATTTGCTCATGTATGTCATAATGTGTTGTTAGTTATTTTTGCTCCTTTTGTATGCTTGGTGGTTGAATTGGGTGTGTGCCTTTCGACAGGATATGCCAGTTGTTTGTTATCATCCTCTTAATTTGATTCAACATCAGATTAAAAGTGCTAACAAACCCAATATCGCCACTCGTTTCTTTCTTCTTTTGATATTCCAGCAAGACCTCTTGGTTGTTGTTCAAGGGTCTTTTCAAAACTTGTTTTCTAATTTTCTTGGGATATCCTCTTCCTTTCATGTTAGAGCTTAAGGTATGTGCTCCTTTTCAAATTCTGTTTTACGTGTACTGTTGCGTTTCAAGCATAAAAACTACCAAACTACTTTCTCGATTGTGCTTAGGGTGAAAGATAATAGGGAGCTCTTATCTATTTCTCTGTGAAAAGGTTTTACCTTCAATAACTTCTCAGTATTATCCACATAGATTGTAATATCCAATGCATTGATATTTCTGTTGCTTTGGGTATTGGTGAACTTTAGATATGGATTCTTTTTTTTCAACCATTCAAAAAATTAATCCAAACTGGCAACATCTCTTAGCCAGATCACCAGCACATCATTGATGTAGCGTTTCTGGAATTTTAATTGTTTTTGAATGGATTATCGTCTTGCAAGATCTTGCTTCTTTCTAAGCTTTCAACGTATAGGTTAGCCAATGTGGGGGCCACCACTGAGCTCATTGAAGTACCATGAATTTATTGTTAAATATGAAATATTTTTTTGTCTATGACATCCCAGCGCACCATAATATGAATGCGTTTGGAGTAGCACCTCCATCTCTTTTACTAAGCAACAGTTACTCTACCATGTTCAAAGTTGCTTCTTGCGATATCTTGGTATACAATTATATTTTATCTAACCCTGCTAATAATTCAGTCTGGGTGTCTAAAGAATGCCCTTCGATTAGATTGATAACATCAGTAGTGTCCTGTATGTATGATGGCATTTCATTCATGTATGTTTTGAGAAAGTAGTCTACAATTGTAGCTGAAGATTCGAGTATTGAACCTGTGCCAGAGACAATGGGACGGCCAGGTGATTTATGTAATGTTTTGTGAACCGAGGAAAGGGTGTAGAATGTCGGTATACTCGGATTGGAATTAATCTAAAATGTGGCTTCCTTTTTGGCTAATCTCTGTCGATCGACGGCCTTTTCACTTTCGTTGTTATTAGTAGTCGTAATCTTTCGGTTGGATCTGTTTTCATTTCCTTATAGAAGGAAGTGTGACTCAGCTAAAAAATTGCATTCTATTATGTACACTTCCCTGTCTTGAAGTACAATAGCACTTCCTTTGTCAGCTCTTCTTCAGATATTTTTGGTTAGATTTTAATGATCAAACTGCTTTCTGTTCTTTGTGAGACAGATTTTGATAAGTCTTATTGTTATTAGTTCTGGCTTCTAAGGCTTCGCTTTCTGCAAGGATTCTTTTTTCAAAAACAATGAATTCTGGACTGAAACGTGTTGTGGGTAAACAAAAGGTATATGTTTTGTGAAAACCACTAGTATTTTCTGGATTATCATATAGACTATCCATACAATATTTTCTCAGGGGTATTTTCCTTAACAATTGTTGTCTTGCAATCTTAGTCATGAAACTGTCGCATTGTGTGGTAGGTACAAAGCTAAATCTTTTGTCCAGTACTGGAATCTCTTTAGATGTCGGTGAATGAAAGGACAAGTCAATTGATAGGCTGTTCGGCTTCTCATTTGGCGAGGCTCGTAACCCATGCCATCTGGGCCCGTTCTAAAAAAATAGAAGATGGTCAGCCTCTGCCCTTTTGGCTTTGATTACATTGGCTAGGCTGTGTCTGTTGTTGAATCTGCCTTGGCCCAGTAATTGTCTTCTATTGGGACAACTTTGAGTGACTGGCTAGACTTTCGTCACTCGAGCTCGGTGAGCTATAGAAAGTGGTACCAAATCTAACATGTTTTCCATTTGTTAGTAGTGATTCATGGTTCAATTCAGAACATAGTTCTCTTGAGTGTGCTTAAATGCTTTCTTGTGAGATAAGTTAGTAAGATCTTTCTTAAGCCATCTGATTCTCTCTCAAGTAGTTTGTTCTTTACATTTTTCCGTTTCTTTAATGATTTCTTCTACTCTTTTCTTGAAAGCGTACAGGGGGATTCGTTTTTAATTTCTTCCTCAAGGGTAGTTAATTCAATTGCGAATTTGTCGGTCATTTCCTGCACTGTATCAATAATTAGAATGGCCCAGTCTCTTCCACATTTGTTGGCAATGTAACTCCATCGTATAATAATATTTTTATTGTCCAGGAAGAAACGTGGTTTATTTCAAATGATAAGACTCTGTGGTAATGTCCTATTCCTCAGGTACTCCAACATTATTGTTCCATGTAGTTCAGCTCTGATAATTCGTTTTTTAATTGGAATATCGCATCCCAATTACTTACATTAGCCAGTGGCGTATTATGTACATTAATGGAGAATAACAAAGATCTTGCTAGGAGTTCAGTAACGTACCTTTCATCATATCTCTTGATTTTGTCTACCGCCATATAGATAGTCTATGAAGCATTTCAATCTGTGTTCTTGTGCTTATGACCAAGGGGGGGGGTCAAGTAAATGTTCCCATGTGTGGTGGAGATATGTACGGTAATGTCTCACGACCGACAGCCATGTTTGAAATTTCTAAAACATTTTGGGGACACCAAGAATAAATTCACCTGGTTGAAATAACTCACTATTAAGTACTGTGGAGTAAATCCTGGTCTCATTATTAAGTACCACTCGAAGGTGGTAAGATGCTCATTCAAAGGGGTCCTTTCATTCCTTGTGAGTGAGACTGAGCACTTATTCACTCACTGAGGGTACAATAGAACTCAACTGTCTGAAACTATTAAGAAATGTAAAACGCTTAGGGGCCAATATGTCCACTTGTCATCGGAATCCAAGCCCAGAAGCCCTATCAGAGGGAAACCAAAGTGTCAGGAACCCAAAACTCTAACATGGAGTGAAAGAAAAGGAACGCTACCAATTGCAGTGATAATCGACAAAAAGTGATAAATGAATTGAGACCCAATTTGATGTCAGCAGCAGCGCCTCTCACAAAACTTTTCGAACAACTGAATGAAAATTACAGGGACCAAAATACTTTGATAGCACTACTGAACTCTAAAATCACAAAATTGGAATTGGGTTGCGTAGAAATGATGGCACAAAACACAGTGACGTGGAGAGAGAATGATCTCTCGATGACAGTGCTGAAAGAAGCCCGAAAAATAACTCTGAAGACAAAGGACTACTGGCTGAAGTAGCACGACAAGCACTGGCAATTCTGAAAAAGGAACAAGAGGCAAGAGTAAGCTTGGATCAAAACCCTGTAGATACAGGGTTACATCAAACAGTTAATCAGCATACCCACACAGAGCTTAACTTCCCAGGCAGCTGGAGGACCTCCAGGTCAGAGCGTGCTAGAACCAGGAATTGAGCAGGAGAGAACGAATGTCAAAAGCACAAAGGGAAAAGATGTGAGTAGCTCCCACTGTCCTGAAACTACTCGTAAAGTGCCAGAGTTCAGTTCGACTGGTGCAACTTGTACTTGTGATGACGCAGTACGGAGTACAGACAAGGAAATAACATCAGCTGTTGTGGAAGCACCACAGATCCTCCATCTGGGGAAAGAAGCTCTCTCCACCCAAGTCCCGGTATCAGAACCATCAACATCAGCCAATGCTGAGGGGCTCACACAGATCCAATGAAGTCCAACACCCCTTCACTAATGATGACACAAAAAGAGGCAGAATGGTTTGATATATTTGAAAAGCCCCAGGTCACAAACAAAGCGCAAAACACCAACAAGGTGAAGGAAGCTGTTTCTAAACAAGGAAAATCAAAAAAACAAAATAAAAAATATGCCGGCTTAAAAGAATAAAAAAAGCAAGAAATGCATCCAATTTCTTTAGAAACATAAAATCCTTGAATGTTACGATCAATAATACCGAAGAAAACAGTGAACAGATGTCAAACAATCCAGCTGAATGCAAAATGAATACTAGACTATCAAAGAAGAAAGGGATGCCAGATAAGGTGGAAAAGAAAAACACCTGTGTAGATGTTAGCGATGATGAGAGCTGTCATGATGACTTGATGAATATGTCCACTTACAGCATCCCGGATGAAGAAGTTGAGGATATGGAAAAGACAGAGAAAGTTGAGAATTTGGATGATAAGAACCAACAAGGCATGTCAAGAGACCTATTGGAAGAGGAAAATGGTCTTCAAGTTGAGATACCCTCAGGCATGGTGGAGCTAAGTAGAAAAATTGTGATAATAATGTTGCCATCGTCCGATAAAACCAGTGAAGTCCAAACTGGGGAAAAAAATGCCAAATTGTGGAAAAAAAGCATTCTACACTTTCGAAGAGAAACTAAAGAAAAGCTTACATAACAATTACTTAGCGCAACTTGAGAATTTCAATAATCCACCTCATTCCAAAAAAACCATGATTGTGAAGGGAGAGAACGAAGGCTCAAATCAACAACGAAAGACTACTACATCGATTGTGCCAAAAATAACTGATCGACGCGAGCAGAGTTTAGGGAGAGTGTATCAAGATATGCTCACCTCAGGTTCACATCCCAACAAACAGGAGCTGCAGGGCGAAGATAAAACCTACAGAATCCTAGTTGAACGAATTGAATCAAGAAAAGGAGACCCCATGCTAAATAGAAATCTTGTGCTGCAGCTCTTCCATTTTATCCTGGCATTAAGGGGCTATGAAAAGCACAGAAATTAAGCGTGTTGAAATCCTGGAAGACCCGAGCCGTGATAGAGCTTTGTTACACATTGATGCAATAAAGTTAGTGCACCTTGTAATGATGTGCGAGAGACAGCTCTTGGATGTAGGGTTCCAAGTTTATGAAATCGACAATGCCCTGATTAATTCCAGAGCTACAGAGGCCACACAGCTCTCCTCAAAGCAAAAGGATTTGAGTGAGACTAAGAAACTGAAGCCCGTCCAATTTCACCAGTTTCCATCTAAAAGAGCGCGAAAGGTAGCAGATGAGGAGCTGAATGAACCTTCGATGGATGCTGCTGGTATGCAGTCTGAATTGCTAAGAATTGTTTTTTTAAATTACAGTCGAGAGCATAAAGGAAAAGTACATTGAAAATCACGGGACAGGGAACCCTAGCTCAAACCACAAAGAAGAGGTCAGTTGGGCCTGGATAGCCCAGTCCCTAAATGAAACAAGTGAAAGCTAATGCCAAGATCGGCCAAAACAAATCGTGCTGGCCACATGGAACACCAGAGGTTTTTCGCATTTAGTGAAAACTTTGCCAAAGATAAAGGGGGTCATTACGAGGTAGGCGGTAAGGGGTTAACGGTGCCTGTAAAGGTGACGGAGCCGTCAACCCCTTACCACTTCATTACGAGTTCTGCTCGCGGGACCACTAAGGCCGCCTGGTAAAACCAGGCATCCTTAGTGGATCCCGCAAGCAAACCAGGTTGCTAACAACGGGCACGGTTGGGTCCAAGGTCGGATTGGGCCAGTAATTCCTCATTCAAGGAACCCAGACCCGGTACCCGGTAAGGGGGTAGCTATGCCGCTAATAGCGGCATGGTTACCTCCTAACTCATAATGACCCCCAAAGTCTTTTGATATAATCTGTCTCCAAGAGACCTGGTTGTCCAAATGTCCATGCATTAATGGATTTGAAGTAGCTCTAAATCCTGCAGCTCAACAAAGTAAAGGGAGGCCAATGTCCGGACAACTTATTCTGGTGAACCGGAACAGTGGGTTTAGTATAAAATCATGGTTCAATGACTCACCATACATCCAATGTGCGACCTTAGAGGCAACAATCAGTAGGAATCTTGAAGAAAAAGTGGTCCATATTATCAATGTCTACTGGAACCATCAAGCTGTAGCTCGACAAAAGTTCATAGAGGAACTGCTGGATCTCATCGATTCCGTGTTGCCTGAAAATTCAGACCCACATATAGTATTGTGTGGAGACTTGAATATTAGATTAATTGAATAGCCACTTCAAGAAGACACGAAGACCAATGGTTTACAGCAGAAGGAGAATCTTAAAGAAATGTGGTTAGAAGAAATGAATGATCATAATATGAACATGATGAACGGGAACATCAGTGGAGATATGCCTCCAGTAGAAACCTGGGAAAGAGGCAGTCAAAAGTCCACACTAGACTACTTCATTTCCGAATCTATGGCCCAAGAGATCATGACCTTAAAGGTGATAAAGACCCCGCAAAGTGACCACAACCTGGTAACCTTGGTGTGGAAACAAGGAAACTTGCTGTCAAAAGACCCATGGAGACAGGATATATATCTGGAACCTGGGCGTAATTGCTTCCGCTTGAATAATAGTGACATAATTGCTTTAGCTAAGGGAATTAGACCCAAGGTCGGAAAAACTGAGAAAGACTTGGTAGAATATCAAGACTTCATGGAAGTCTATAAGATCAAAGCAGTGTGGTCTAATAAACCAACATACACGAAACATAAATCTGATCAGCAAGTTGCACAAAAAAAAGAACTTGGAAGAGGATTAAGAAGACTCAATATCAATACCAATGCTAATCAAAATGAGTTGAAAAGGAAATTAAAGAATAACTACAAAAATTTGAAAAAAGCGCACAAAGCGATTATGAAACAAAGAGATGCAGAAGCCATACTCAATTCTTTGGTGCAAAGAGACTCAAGAGGGTTCTAGTCCTTAATAAGTGAGACTGAAAATCTGCAGAAGGCGACCCTAATAAATATGGTTAATGAAACCCCATGGATATCCCACTACAGTAAGCTGTTTGCAACACAAAAGGGCACAAAGAGCCCCCAATTTACTACAAATCAACAGTGGGATATCAAAATGGAGCGAGACGACATTCGGAAGTGAATTCAAAAGATCAGCTCCTCAAGGGCTGCTGGTCCCGATGGGCTATCTAACCAAACCCTAAAAAATAACCCGGAAGAGTGGTCGGAGTTTTGTGAAGTATTATTTAAAAATATAATACAAGAATGAAGAATTCCTGCTTCTTGGAAATTAGTGATAATTGTGCCGATCTCCTAAAAGGGGTGCCGAATGTAACCATCAAACTATCGGCCAATAGCCCTTTTAGACGTGATAGGCAAAATCTTCGCAAGTATCCTTCTAGCACAATTAACTCAATGGATCAGAACAAAAAGTGCCTTTGATGTGCGACAAACGGGTTTTGTCAGAGGAGTAGGTTGGGTCGGAATCTTCTCATTCTTAATCTGCTAAAAATGGACGCATTTCGATCTGTTGACCGGGAACCACTATGGATGAAATTAAAATCACGAGGATGCTCACACAGTCTGATACTGGCAATAAAAGAACTCTATTCATGTACACATGTCCAGATCCGTTTAGATAAAGAAGGACATCTTTCTAATCCAATAAAAGCAGCTTGCGGTGTTAAAGAAGGGTGTCCACTAGGAGCAAAGCTCTTCAACTTCTACGTTGAGGTTGGAGTTGCGCTGGATGGAGTCAATTCGTTCCCTCCAAAGTTGAATGGAACTCACATCAGTTGGATTCTTTATGCCAACGATACAGTCTTACTCGACTTGACTCCGATTGGCCTACAACGAAAGCTGAACGCTTTTAAGATCTATATAGAATATAACGGACTGGAAATAAATGTAGCAAAATCGGAAATCCTGATATTGAAAAATCTAAAAGGAGGGCAAATCAAAAAGGAAAAACACAGATGGACATTGGGAACCGACTGTTTGAAACAAGTAACATGTAGTAGATACCTGGGCACTTACATAAACTCAAGCATAAATGACGAACCAATGTCAAAAACAATTGTAAGTAACTGCAAACAACTAACAACTCAAGGTGTTACCATGCAGACAAAGTATGGCAAATTCTCTTATAAACCAGTCTTACATTTCTATAAGAACAAGGTGGTCTCAGCTCTAGTTTATGTCACTGAAAGTATGTTTGGCTGCGCAAGCCAGATATGGTCTAGATGTGAAAGCACCTTTTGGAAGGGAATCTTACAGCTGCCCCGAGGATTCCAAAGAGTATGTGTATTATGTGAACTGAGTTTGGCCACTCTGAATGCCAGAATCATGCGGAATACGTGAGCACTATACAGTAAGACCACAGAAGAGGCCGACCGGCTGCAATTTGAAGTAATGGTCGATCAGAAAAATCATGAGAAGGAGACCTTACTACAGAATCGGAGACAAAAATGTGAAGATATTCTAAGGCAACTGGATACAGAAGAAAAGACGCTCACAAACCACCCTAATGCTGTAAAAAAAAAATTCCCAACTAGATTGGATAGAAACAATAGAGAAG
This sequence comes from Ambystoma mexicanum, assembly GCF_040938575.1. NCBI lineage: Eukaryota > Metazoa > Chordata > Amphibia > Caudata > Ambystomatidae > Ambystoma > Ambystoma mexicanum. The sequence continues at coordinate 1,321,572,174 of NC_090922.1, read as the reverse complement.
AGAGCAAATCACAAATGTATGAAAAATCCTCCAACTGAAGTGAAGAGCCTACCCAAATATATGGAAATATTCCTGTGCAAGCGCCTAAAAAAAATCTATTTGAAATTGAGGCTGAACCTCTTTGTAACAAAAGAAATCCAAAAACTAAGACAGAATGTTGGAATGGAAGAACTTAAATGTCGCTTCTGTTAGTGTCAAGATGAAACATTAAAACACCTCGTTCTCCATTGCACTGAACTAAGAACTTTAAGAACAAAATACTTGGGTCAGGAGCTGAGAAAAGGCACAACCTACAGTAGTGAAGAGTGGTGGATGAGAATGCACAGCAGCAACTGCAAAAACTTGACAATAGCCCTTACATTGTTTCTGGAACAGATACAGAAGAAGCTGGTGGAAGTCGACCTAACACCTCCGATAAACAACAAGCCAGAAAAGGAAAAGTGAGAAACGTCAGAGGAATTGACGATGGACTAGTGATGTTTATTTGTTTATTTGTAGCTTACTTTTAGTTGCTGTTCACTTTTTTAAAGGTTTGTAATAAACTATATAAAAAACTATATGTCCACATTTTACAAAAAGAGGCTGAGAAGCCACTGGAGCCCATGCTTTTTTCTAGAAGTTAGGAAGTGGATAACTGCTGTGACTTCCTCTGCTAATTGGGGCACCAGTAAAATGGCAGCCTGAGTCCCTGTAATTGTAAGAAAACCCACTGTACCAAGGTCCAATGTGTCTTAATCCAGAATAACCTTACATTCAGAGGAACTCCTCAACTCTCTGATAGAATATTTCCCATTGTGTACCCACATCTATTCGGTATCTATTATGCACGAGGTTTATTAGACTTCTGAGAATTAGTGAAGTACAATTAGTCTAGAATCAGCTGTATACCATATGGTTAGCACTGTGGGTGTCCAGCTGGACCTTAGCTTTCCTCACTCGCTCATGCACACCCTTGGCCCCCTTGAGCTTATGTTGCCTCTCTAATGTTTGAATCTCTGACCCTAATTGTGCTTTAGACCGTCACCTCAACTTGTTGCTATTGGAAGCAGTACTAATTACATAGACTATCATAACTGGATTAAGGGCATCCCACATGACCGAGGCTAAGATTTCTTAAGTTTGTATCTCCTGAAAACAAAGGGAAACCTGTTATGATGGACAATTTGTTCAAAATGTAGTTTGGATATTAAAACAAAATGTGATGTGTGTATATATAGTGATGACAATGTTGTTCAAGCTACTAGATGTGGCAGATTCCTCATGTGAGCTCAGAGTCATTGTGAGCTCACATGGTTCCATGTAGAATGTTTTCATATGTTGATGATTCCAAAAAAAAGTTGTACAGCAGTTGGAGCTGAGACATTGAAGCGCCTGCTGAGCGTACCTCTAATCTTAATAAATCTGTTTAAATACCTGAAAAGCGTGGAGCACTTACTCAACAAAACCCTGCCATGAAGGTCTTGGAGAATAACCAGATTTTCGAATAGAGAGTGTTTCAATTTATATTTATTTATTGGGTTATAGTCAGCAGTGTGACTTTTCACAAACAACAAATCAACATAGAATTGTTTTGCTAAGAATACATATTACTGCATTTGCGACTACTAATAAAAAGAGAACGGATGAAAGGAAAACCATTTGAAAACAGATCAAGGAAAAAAAGAATACTCACAGAGAGTGTTTCATGCTTTGTGAAGTTGGGACACCCTGAGTCTTTGTTCCAGGTCACCTTTGTCAGTGTGAGATCTGATTGTATCCACAGCACATACTGCAAAAGGGAATACAAAATGAGCTAATACGGTACACAAGAGTTATTGCTATTGACATGAGAACAGATTGTATAACTATACATTTTACTCGCAACTTTACAATTGAAGTCATTCGAAAGAATTAAACGAAACTGGGTATATTTTCAGTAACATCTTTCTCTCAGGAAGGGTCACTTGTGACATTGAAATGACCACACCAGATCAAGTCCCCTTGCTTCATGGAGGTAATTTTAGATATGGCTCTAGTCAAAAAGTGATTGTGTCTGTCACGGTGGCATAGAGACAAATGTGCGCTTCCAAGTCCAACGTTGCAAGTAAAGATCATGCCACAAGAACAAACACACCTCCCAATTGGTGTTTCTATCCAGGAGACTGGCGCCCCTCACACTTGAATTGAGCAGAAGAAAAGTAGCTCCAAGGTACCCACTCACAACGTCCTGGTGTGAACCGAGGTGCAGTGTCACTCCAATGGGTCCTATGGGATTGCAGGGAAAAGCCAAGGTATAAGGTGGTAGAAACCCCCACAATCATAGGGGGAGAACCCAGCCATGCACATTAAGTGTCAGACAAAATAATGCTATAGTGTGAGAGAAAGATAGAAAGAACATTGGGTAACTAGGAAGAAATGCAAGAAAACCCAAATGCCAGGGAAACCCCATCACTGGCCCTAATAACATGCCAGGGATGCAAAGGGTAAAGGAACCCAGGACTAGCACGAAGCAGGAGAGAAAAGAACTGTGCACTGTGACGCAGAAGAGAGGCTAATAGGAAGCTAATAGGAAGCGCAACCGCAGCAGCTCAGCGAGGACTGGAAGAGGGATACAATGTGTACACACAAGCCGAGAGACCAACCCATGAGCAGAAACTACTCACCACGTAAGGCAGGAGAAAGGGATTAGCGCAAGGAATTAAAGGAAAAGCGGGAGCGAGCAGGAACAAAAGGGATACAGAAACTCCACTTGGAAAAACCAGGAACAAATGCACACCGATAATATAACTCAAAAAGTTATGTTGCAAAGCATAACTTTCAGGGCACAATGCTTAATGGAAGAGACCACTGTCAGTGCAGCCGACACCGACTTGGGCGCAGCTCGGTGTAGCATATAGGAGCAGGGGTTCACTCCTACAGCAGTCTGCTTCTCACTAGGAAGGAGAACGCATCTCCCAGCTATAGTACCATGTGTCCAGTGGCCAGACATCTCTGCCACATCCCTCCCCCACTCAAATTGTTGCAGGGCTGTTGAGGACCGGCTGCTAAGTCCTCTGATTCTGGGCAGGGAAGACATGGGCGTCAGGCCCCCTCCACTACTGCCATATTGCCTGAGCTGCTCGTTCTCCTCTCCCATAATGCTACATATCTGACAAATTGTACAATGAGCACAGGGATGTCATGCTCTCCTGGCAAGCCACGCTCACACGACTTTCAAAATATCAATGATCAAACTATTGGCATGCAGCTCATACTGCCCTATTTCTCCAGCTGTTATATGAGCTGTTATTCTTAGCCAAAGTAATGGTATTTCATTTATCAACATCAAAATGATGAGTTGTTAAGGCTTCAGAACTGTGTCTTACAGGCCAAACCCACTCGGTGGTGAGTGTGTCCATGGTCGTTCCTTCTCTGCATATTTACCACGTTGGTCCTATAGAGTGACCCCCAGTGACACTCAATGTGGTCACATGTAATGCCCATCCATTATTTATTTAGGTTTTGCTGGTCTGGCTAGTGACTAAACAGTAAGACTATAGGTTTAGGCTTCCCATTGGCAAAGGAGCGTGATCTAAACGGCTAGTTGGATGGGCTTTAATATCTGTCAGTTAAGAAATGTTTCACGATACAGCTTCTTGAGAGCAGGACCCATGGTTAATTAAAATATGTTTTTGTAAACTGAATATGTAGGCCTCTCCTGTGACCACTCATGTGAGATCACTCCTGTGTTTCGCAACACAAAATTATATTGATTGCTCAGTTGTATTGTACACATTGTCAGTGGCGGCTGGAGAATTCTTTAAGTGGAGGGGTGTAAATATTTCTCCCCGATATGCCATTGTAACCGAGCGTAGCGAGGGAGCCAAAACTAATCGAGGGTGGTTTGTGGGAATTCTCCTCTCGAGACATTATTTAAAATACGAGTTAAAATTGTGCATTTTAGAGCAAACCTTTTAGAAAAAGGAGCATATTTCCAACACATTTTCATGATCCTTTTACCCAAAATATGTGACATTATAAAACCTTTTCACACTGGCTGTGCCCATACATTTCCATGCTGACCACACCATTATACCCTAGTTTTCCCATATTAGAACATACTCATGTATGCTTTGCGCTTACTGGCAGTAATAATTCTATAAGAACATGCTGCCAATATATGGCAGTATCCCCACATAAGAACAGACTGCAGTTGGCTTTACCCTTAAAAATGCATCCCACAGTACGCAAACATGTCCAAATTGGATGCACCAAAATGCCAGTGTAGCAACATAACACTTATCATGCTTGTTTTATTAAAGATGCCCCCAATACAAAATGTCATACCACAATAAGAAATGCTAGACTCGCTGCATTGAAATGCCAGTCTAGCTACATAATAACACTTATCATGCCTGTTTTTATCAAAGATACCCAACACAAAATGTCATGTCACAGTAAGAATAATACCACTGAACATGCTTGATTTATCCAAGATGCCCAATACCAAATGGCATGCCACAGTAAAGAAATAGCTTGACTGGTTACATATGAATGCCAGTCTAGCTTCGCAATAACACTTATCATTCTTCCTTTATCAAAGATGCCCAATAAAAAATGTCATGCCATATTAAAAAATGGCTAGAAAAGGTGCATAAAAATGCCAGTCTAGTGTCTTAATAGCACTTATCATGCTTGCTTTTTCAAAGCTGCCCATTACAAAATGTCATACAACAATAAGAAATGGCTATACTGGCTGCATTGAAATGCTCTCTAGCTACATAATGAAAGGAAGTAACTCAAGGATTCCAGTTTGAAAGAACGGCTTCTGCGAAGAACCATGTCCATTTTACCAGAAGAACAAGTGTATTGCATGCTAACGACCGAGAGGGGCAAGTCAATTCATTTGAGCTGAAAACTAACCTGATTCTCACCGAATGACAACTAAGTTACCGTTTATATACCGAGTTAGACAATCACAAACATTTTGTTACAATGTGATCCCCCATCAGCCCCCAACCCTCCAATGGCTAACTCTAATACAAGTAATGTCTCCCCCTAGCACTAAAACCACTTTGGATAGATTCATAAAGTGCTGCCCATTTTCCATGTGGTCGTCTACCCTCGTCAGTCATGACGTACTCCACATAATAAATGTATCATTTATGGCTAACTCAGTTTATTATTCAGACCATGTGACAGAAACCCAAATGATGATTGTTCAAGTCTTTCCATAAACATTTTAAGGCATGAGGAGGGGGGAAATAAATAAGCATTCATTTGAAGCAGCAGTAAAAATCCTTTTACTCCCAGATGCTCCAGGTGTTCAGTACCATTTTTCCTGCATTCATGCATTTAATCTTATTTTCTACTACCATTTCAAATCATAGCCTTTGCCATACATTCCATGTATTTCCATGCAAACCCATAAACCATCAGATCTCAATTCAATTCAATTTCATCTAACTGGACCTTTCTGGTCCTCAATAACAAGCCTTTGTGCTCCCACGGAAATTACACTTTGCATCTAAGAACCCAATCTAGCCATAAAAACGTAACAAATGACGTTCCATTCAGTTCTCACCTACAGCCCATTGCGATGTTATCACAACTGCCCATATGCAGTTTACTTTTTACCCCCCTCCGTGACCTAGGTCATCTAGCCTCCAAACCAGGCAAATCACGGATTCCTGTGAATTCAGGAACTCTGCGGCCGGTTAATACTCCAAATAGGTGAAACCTGCATTCTGCGAAGTCTCCATGTATCCATCCACGACAAACCCCATATTTCCCAATGTCCGATATGTGGCTGCAATTTAAGCCATTGTTGAATTCCTGCATTTTTCCCCTTCATTGAACTCCTCTCCTGCATGCAAAAAACTCTCTATTAAATACTTCTCAGCACTACAGATTGTATATTGCACAATACACTGTATCCATGCCACTGCTACTCATGTTGCTACCTACTGTGACCCTAAAAATGTATCCAACTAAAATATAAAGTAACACTCATTTCAATTCTTCTAACTACATTGAACACATATTTAGTAGCAACATCGAAACTAACCCAGCCACACCATGGCCTAGTACAATTTGCATAGTGTGAACCTCTTTTCCGTGTGGGTATCTCAAATGTCTACCCCAACAATAATAACACTTATCATGCTTGCTTTATCAACCATGCCCAGTAAAAAATTACTTGACTGCTCCCTGGTGTGCCAGCGCCTCACATTCAGACATAATCACATTAATTATGAATGTGGCTATTCACGAGTGCGAAGCGCTAGGAGTCCAGGAAGCAGATGTGTGTTAGGTGCTAAGGTCCAGGGTACCGCCATGTTATTTTTGACCTGGCATAAATGCCCAGTTAAAACTGCCCTGCCCGCCCCCTGGGACCTCAAGCGCCTCACAGGCACACAATCTAATGGGTGCATGCGAGGTGCCGGGGGAACCAGGCATGGAATTTCTTACTGGGTATCTATCACAGATGCCAATTAATAAATGGCATGTCTTCCTCACATTCACAGATAATCAATGTTCGTGCAAGGCGCTAGAGGGCTTAGGGGTTAGGCATAACATTGCATGTGAGGTGCTAGGAAATCCAGTGGACTGGGCTGGCATTGTTTCCTGGGCATACCCAGTAAAAAATGCCAAACCTGACACGTGGGCCCCAGTGCCTCACATGCAAACACTGAATGTGATGGTGTGTATGCGAGGCGTTGGGGGGCACATGGGTCAGGCATGGTATTTTTTACTGAACATCTATCATAGATGCCCAGTAACAAAGTGACATGCCTGCACTCTGGGTTCCCATCTCCTCTCTCATGCATACAATCAATGTAATAATGTGTGTATGACAGGCTCTGGGGGCACAAGGGGCAGGCATGGTATTTTTTACTGAACATCTATCATAGATGCCCAGTAACAAAGTGACATGCCTGCACCCTGGGTTCCCATCTCCTCTCTCATGCATACAATCAATGTAATAATGTGTGTATGACAGGCTCTGGGGGCACAAGGGGCAGGCATGGTATTTTTTACTGAACATCTATCATAGATGCCCAGTAACAAAGTGACATGCCTGCACCCTGGGTTCCCATCTCCTCTCTCATGCATACAATCAATGTAATAATGTGTGTATGACAGGCTCTGGGGGCACAAGGGGCAGGCATGGTATTTTTTATGAGACATCGTTCATAGAAGTCCAGTACAAAATACCATCTCTTCTGCCCGGGCCCCACTGTGCTTCTAGACGCACCCACTCAGCATGATTATGTGTGTATGCAAGGCGCTGAGGGACCAGGGGGCAGGTATGGTACTTTTTAATAGAGATCTATCATGGAGGGAAGGTTGGTGGCAGACTGTACTACCATCTAGACCCCTGGTGGTCGCTTTTGCTTAAAGGAAGATGCCTGATCGGATACCTGACATTTAGATATTATAATTATCAAAGCAACTAAATGTGTATGTTATCTTTTAATCCAGTCACTTGGTTATTCTCACTGGCACATTGCGCTTAATTGGGCCCTACACCGAACAAATCTTGAGATTGAATATGAGGGGGAGAGCCTCCAACTTTGCCTCACCCAGTTTCTGAAGTGACTCCTCCCATTACCGATCAGTCCCCCGCACCCTAACCGAAATGTAGGTTTCATTGCACAGCTGATGGCAACAGGTTAGCTCAGCCTGTTTTATATTGTTGGACAGTGTCACGGTTATACCGCCTGCCAAAAGGCGTGCCAGAGTACATGCAAATGGTGGGCACAATTGATTCACCTTTAAAATGCCAATCAGTGTAATTAGGTCTGTATCTATGCAGACGATGTGTCTGTCCACCATGATTCGCGCGTCTCACCTCTGCGTTGAGTACAGATAAGAAGCCTCGTCAGAAATACCAAAGGAGAACAAGTCTGGAATTTATTATAACCTGTAGCACAAGGCCTGGGTCTGTGTCGTTATTTGAATGGTCTGCTCGCAGTGGTGGCAGGGCACGTTTCTTTCAAGTGTGTTGTAAAAAATAGCACTCTAAGGCAGCAAACCCAACAAACAGCTCTGTTTATGTTTTTAGGGTTTCTCCCCATCCCAAAGAACAATGGATGAAATGGTACTTTTTAGATCACTGTTTTCCCAAACAATTGCGAAGATGTCCATCGGGTTTTCCACTGTCCAGTGCATGCAGCGTGCATCCATCATTTGCAACCAAATAGATAACGTAGGTCTGGAGACACATTCCTCCTTATCGTGTCTAACATTGAAAGTTGAAAATAGGCAGAAAACCCTTAGCATTTGAAGTTGCAACTAATTGGAATGCTCTCCAACATGAACATTGCTTACTGTTGCTCAGAAAAGAACCTAAAACTTGCCGTTTTAGAGACTAGATTGCACTTGGAAAGTAGGAATCTTTTTTTCTTTTACTGTCTCCTGCTTTTACAAGCTTATTTGTGTCCAGAATTAGGAACTTCATTCCTATAGTTCAGTGCCAGGAAGCCTTATTGGGAACCCCTGCATGATATAACATGAAACATGAAAACAAGTACGAACTTCACGTTGCATGTTTCTGTTCCCTAAGCACCTCACACTGGTTTGTTCATGGCCAAAGCTCTTCACGTGGTTCCAGGTGGCTCCTATCCAGTGTGTCTATGGTCCCCAAGCTCATCACACTGTGCCACCAACTCCTAACTGCCTTATGTCCCCTTACGAACTCGGCCCGTGTCCATGTGTAAGAACCTGATGCTGCATGATAATATGACTGGAGCACCTCCTGGCTGTTTGTCCATGTACCATGTTTTCACTGGTTTCCATGTAGCCCATTCTCCTCATTATGTCTACATGCCCAAATGTGCTGATGCCAGTCGATCCCTGTGCCCAAGCCACTCACTGTCTTCTCATGGGCCCCAACCTTGTGAGTGTCAGACTATGTAATGTAGCATCAATCCACCATAAGAGGCTACACAGAAAATGATGCCCACTAAAGACCACCAACAAGGAAGAGGAGGACATAGCTGATGGCCATGAGGTGGGATCAGGGGAGGGGATAGCTGATTGGCCCCCATGCAGACCCTTTGTGAGGAATTCGACCATCCGCACCGATGGTGTGCGCTCGCCTGCGCTTTATTGACATTTTTAATTAAATGGATTGATGGTACACCAACCTCAGGAAAATGTGTGGGGCTAATCCACACACATTTTCCTATGCTCACACCATGACAAAGCATAGACCTGTGTAGTCTGTGTGAACACAGCCTATAGGCACAGTCCGCCCTGTCATATTTAGTTGGAATGTGACTGCATGGAGTCCACTATGTCCTCTCAAGGAAGGGGAGAGGACCAAGCTTCCCCCTGTAATAGCCAGCCTGATTAACTAACAACGGCTTCATGGATCCACCCTGCTCTCCGGTTTGGCCCTGCAGCAGGGGGCAGCAATTAACATACTTCAAACAGGCCCACATAGGGCCTGGCTGCAGAGGTTATCAAAGGAGAATGGAAACCCAACAACCTTTCATATGTAACTGTGTCAACCTAAACCCAGCTCCCGATCCCTCAGTGTCAATGACAGTGAGTTGTCATGTCCCGAACTGTGTGTTTACAATAGGCCTTCCCCCGGTAGGCGGACTACATTCGTAAGGTATGAGAATGTGGTTTGCAAGAGCCAGAAAGTCTGGTCTCACCACAGCTTTAAGGGAGACCTGTCGCTTTAATCAGGAACCACAGAGAGATCCATTAACATGAGGGACTCTTTGATCAACAACGTCCAACGTTGACAGGAAGATGGGTGGTACTTAGTATCACATGATTTCCCCCCTTAAGCTTTCGTGTTGGTTGCAAAGCACTCTGGGTATGACCTCATGCAGACAGGAGATTGTTGGTAGCGTCCCCCGGATTGGTTCATTAAGGTAGGCTTAGCCTGCACCAATCACTGTGGCCCACTTGCCATTAAAAGAGGGCCAAGCCCCTATTTCGGCAGATCATCTGAAGGCTTCACCAGAAGCAGAACGAAGAACTCATCCTTGGACCCTGGCTGAAGGTACAGTCTGTCTTACATCTCCCACCAGTGAAGGAAGGCCAGATCTTCCAAAGAGAGAAGAAAGATCCCTCCCCTAAACATCTCCCAGGGAACAGAGGGAGATCCAGAACTCAAAGGACTCTCTAGCTGGTCCAGAACCTGGGTAGCCAGTGAACAGCGTGCCCTGCTAGGCTCTGCAGCAAGCTTCCTAGATAGGAAGCATCAGATGGTCTCTGAACCTACAACCAAGGACAATGAAGCTGCCGGCAACACACTCATCAGCTTTGGGCCATCCGCCTTAAAGGACGATACAAGCCCATTGAAGAAGCTAGGAGAAGTGTCTCGACGAGCATCTCCTGATGTCAGCTCTAAAGGACATTTTGGAGCCTGTCGAATTCCTCGATCTGCAACCGACGGCAATGCTAACCATTGTCAAGCTGCCCACTGCCACCTAAAAACATCTAAGCGGCTTGACCAGTGCTTCAGAACCACTGATCAGCACTGAGACAAGAATGCCTGCCACTGAGCCGCTGTGTAGGCCAGCCTACAGTCATTCATCCAGCTTTGCTCGCCAAACCTTTTTGTCACCTGATACCCACAGCAAACCCCCATCTTGAAATCTGTCACGGAAGCCTGCAAAGCGCCCAGAAGCTGTTTTGACCCTGTCAAACCCCAATAATATTTACAGCGCATGGTACATTGTGGTTCTGTACTCGTGGTCCAGCCCAGAACGCCCCTAGAGACATTTTAAGACCTGTTGTTCCCTTTGTGCTGAAGCCAAGAAACCTTAAACCGATGTGGTTATTAACCATACCGACTACCCTCCTGATTAAGGCCGTTTTCCTTCTTTGAAACTGTCTGTCCTCTGCATTCCTTTACAGGGTGGGTTGTTTTTCATACTGTGCTAGAACTGTCTATTGTGATATAAATAAAGTATATATTTTTGATACAATCCTGACTGGACAATCTCATTTATCGTTGGGTAACAATTGTATGTACGCTGTGTTGCAACTTACCAATGATCCACAACCTTTCGGAGATAAGCCTGCCATTCCATCTTTAGAGAAGCAGATGATGTCATCTCTAGTGCCCGCCCCTCACCACTGTCATACTGGACGAATAGCAGGAGGACTATGTGCTTGACATCAGGTATTATCCAAATACCGCATCAAAGACACTCAGACAACCATATTGGATGTGCCCTCGCTCTGCTATGGTAAAAGGATGTCGGCATACACAACTGGACATAGAGGAGCTGTAAGTGAAAACTGATAAGAGTCAAGTGACGTCATGAAGAGAAGATACTAAGACGCGCTGAAACAATATGTGAATACTTAAAGAATGATAATGTAACAAGACAAACGTGTGCAGACACGAAGAAATCATATACACTAAGAGATAAGTAAGAAGAGAAGTAGCAAATGTATATAAGCAGAAACGCAAGGATGAGAAGACATTTAGAAGCTTGCTGCAATAGAAATTATAACACGAGGAAAGCGGCCATGATGGAAAGATGGACGACGGATCTTGTCAAAACTACCTCAGAAAATGAACCAAGGCTGCAAGGCTGAAAGATGCTGAAGAAACTGTTTTGTGCAAGGAATAAAGGATATCTGTTTGGCGGAGACTGAGGATGACACATCAAAAATAATTGTAAGGTACAGAGGGAGTAAATATGGATAAGCTATGAATGAAGGACATATTTCTCTTTGATTAAGCAGAAGCGAAAACATTTGCAAGTGCCAAGCATTGAACAATCAAGGATGCATAAAGCATATATCAGATGGTGCGACCAAGTCCACAGAGGCCAAAAGGAGTAATAACACCCATCATAATTAAATCAAATAGCAGTAAATAAAAGGTCGAAATTGACAAATTGGTGGTCTACTAACACAGGGTGCAAGATTCGAAAACAAAGCGTATTCATTCAGCTCTAACTAAAGTTGTTATGTACCTACACTCCCTTAAAAGACCCAGAGAAGAGAACAGCCATCAAGGTCAGCTACAAAGGAGAAGCCTTGGCTCACGGTCTTACTGATGAGAGATGATAGGCTAATTGACCAAAGTGGGCAGTGTTCTGAAGTTGTTCCCCACACCTAGATTTTGTTTTGTTTACATGCTGCTAATTAGCTGAATGTCCAGGGTTAGGAGAGTATGCCAACCTATCGTAAGTAGTAGCGTGCTATATAATGTTGCATAAGCCAATCCCCTGTTATTGTTTCTCTATAATCTGTATTATACGTATTTATAGGTAGTTTGAGGCCTGCCTAATAGATAAGGGGCACCCAATGATTTTATTAACACTTATGCATACTATTGGTATATGTGTTCCCCTAACCAGTGCCTTCCCTCAATAGGTTTTATTATTTGCCACGTAGGGTGACATCATAGATGAGATTCATCGAAGTATAACGTTTTTGTATAATGGAAAAGTAACTGATAGTGAATAACCTGCGACTTGCTATGCTTGCCAGATTTCCCTACTTTATTTGAGCGGACAATAAAGTAGTACCTTGCCATATTCTTTGAGTTTGTCCGGATATTTGGGTCCAAGATCACTTATTATGGGAATTCCATTCTGCACAAAAGATATGCCAAAGGTGCTATTGCACACATCCATGTCATCAAAATTAGACAAGGAGGTTTTTAATTTGCTTGTTATTGCAATCTGTTCGGATCCCTTCTGGTGTATTAGAGGTGTGGTGTTGTAGCATGGGGTGCGTCCTAATAGATAACTTCTGAGATAATTGTGTCTCTATTATTTCATCATCCTCGCGTGGTGTACCTAATTTCCATCGCTTTCAGATGGCAATTAAAACATTCAGAAAACAAAGCTTAAGTCGCATTTGGTTTATTTTGTAAGGGTTTTTCTCATTACCCTGTGGTATTTATTATCTGTTTCTCTTCATAGCTGAAGGACTAAAAACTTCACGAGTCAAATTACTGTGACTCCATAATTCTTTGTTTACATTTCTTTTCTTTAGACAAAACAAATTCTATGTATGAAGACTAGACATAATAGATGTACTGTGCAAAGAAAACTGTGCAAAACATTAATCATGTGTAGCCGATAACATTCATAAACAAATCATCGAACAGTGCTAAACAACAAATGATGAATTCATTCTGGCATCTACATCTACGGTGTGTGTGTGGCAGAAGGGTCTAAATTAAATGGCTAGACCGAATGCCTGTTTGCAGGAACATTGGTACTTAGTTTCCTCTGTTGAGCCCAGTAACTTTGCAGGGAACTTAAAGTTTTGTTTGGCAAATCTGGGCTGTTTGCAGTCTAGTATTTCTTCCACTAATTACAAAGACCAATCCTATAGTCCCATGCTAATCTTCTCTGTATCGTTCCAATGTTAGTATATGTGCTGCCTCTGTATTAGAGGTGTGGGGCTGATTGATGGTTTAGAAAACAATATTCACCCTTGGACCACTGTTACCCCGGAAGTTGATTTGTCACAGCCATGGAGAGCAGGTAAGTGAAGTGGTCGACGAGGGGAACAATAACAGTTCAGCGAGTGTGAGGACTGCGTGGGGGTTAGGTCCTGAATGGGCAGATGATAAGGGGAAAGAGTAGGGAGGGATTCCGGGGACGGGATCTCCATATGAAAGGGATTTGTTGTCTACTTGTTCCCAAGTAGAGGTGGCTCAGACAGAGAAAAGTAGTAGCATAATAAAAGCTGAATTTTTTTTAGCAACCTCTGGTGCTCGACAAAGAGACCCATTGCCGATTTCACAACACTAGGATCCACACACACCCACAACTCCGACATTGGGGTTCTCTTGTCATTTATATCTTGCTGTGATCTCTATGTTATTACAGAATATATATATATATAACATCCTCATTAGATAGCAGAAAAAATGACACCTTTTTGTTTGCCAATAGTACTGTGTTATGTCATCTCTTACCCTCTTTATGAAAGTTGTGGTTCCCCCACTGGTAAATACATTTCTTGTCTTATCGAGTAACTTGAGTTCATGTGTTCAATCCCACCTATACAGAAAAGCATAGATGTATCAATAACAGCATGTGTTTATTCAGGGTTGAATCTATTATCATCCAATCGCGATTTATAATTCGCTGGTCTCAAAGCCTTCTAACTCCTTAAAGTAAGCTGTTTACACCATGCATCTTTTATTGACACATCACAGCACAATCCTTTATGGTTGAAATGTACCCGAAATCATACTGCTCCTTATATATGCTCACATAGTAGTAATTGCAAATTAAGCGTGGTGCCTAAAATGCCAGTGCAACGCTGAATGCAGTTAATTCGGGAGAGCGTCACGTCTCCACTGATATCACCCGTATTGAATTTCCACGTACTTTCTCATTTCCCCTACTCGAATTCCCTTATTCTAAAACGAGATTGTTTAAGTGGCACGAATCGAATGTGCCTTCAGCCGAGGGTGGGCTTCCCACCTACTTCTAGGCCTTACCTGCAATATTGCTGCTCTCGCTTCAAGCGTCGGGTCCCCTCTTTCCCGAGGCTCGCTGGATGTTATTGGAAATCCTTTGCCCCTAAGTCCTTCGTCACTTTCCTCACTAACATGGTGGTGGCCATATTTTGGGATGCCTTCCCATGTTCTACTGTATGACAGGTTAACTTTACCCCTTTCCTCCTCTAATTACTCGTAACGCGTACATTTTTGTTAAATGAGAAATTTGTTGACATATGTCCTTGCCAGAATTAGTTATTTTAATATTAATTACTTGTTACGTTAAGTTCATTTCTAACTCTCACCGGCAAAGTTTCTATTGTATATATTCCTTAATTGTCGCGAAAATGCCTATTCTAGCACGAACACACATCGAGTGTAAAGGATTCTGGTTAAGGTAGTTGCCTTACCAAAATGATGCTTATTTGCTTTAGTTTAGTTGCGGTGTATGCAGTTTTGCACATAATTAAAAAATACAACCTCTACCTGAACCAGGTCCTAACCCGAATAATTATTATAATCTTCCTATTTATAAGGGCCATTTTTCAAATTTAGAAGGTTGGTATTGTTTTGTTCTGTTTCTAAAGGTTTGGGCTTTTCACAGTTTTTGCAACCACATTGAAAAGTCTGTATCGGTAATAGGAATCCTTAAATTTGGTGATACAAAAAATATATATAGCTCAAAACCATAGTACACAATAACAATTTTACATTTTCTATCTTGAAACTTTCTGTTATCAAAGAAAATGAACCATTTCATTGTTCAAATTCATACCTTGTTCCACAGTTTTAAAATGGCAAATAAGTCTGGCTTCTTCCTGCCGCGAACGTAATTCTTGATCCCCTCCACGTTTGCCCATTTTTATTCTTTTCAGGCCCACAAATCTAATGTCTTTTTTGTTCTGTAATTGGTGATGGTTTTGCAAATGATGGGACAATGGGAGGTTTTTATCTTGGCTTCCAATTGCAGAGATGTGTTCCCTGATTCTCGTTCTCAGCTCCCGAATGGTGCTCCCAATATATATTAGATTGCAAACACATATTATCACATAAATGACATATTTAGATCTACAGTTTATTTGCTCATTGATTTGAATTTTCACCCCATCTTGATTTGTGAACAGATCTGTATCCAGTACCGCATAGTGGCACATTGTGCAAAAGCCACACTTTTTGAAGCCTGACAGCGGTTGGTGTAACCATGTCTGTGGTCTTGTTTCTTCTTTTTCTGGCAGCAGTGATGGACTCATCATTTTCAAGGTTTTTGCTTTTCTGTACACTATTGTTGGATAGTCTTGAATCTGTTTGCCTACATGTGGATCTAGCTTCAATAGATACGACTTCCTTTTTAGAACTCTCTTAATCTCCTTATTGTTTGCGCAGTACATAGTAATAAATTGAATCATATATTCTGATTGTACTTCTTTAGTTTTTTGAAACAATGTTGATTGTCTTTTCATATTTTGAGCTTTTCTCCGGGCAATTGCAATTGCTTTTCGAGGGTACCCTCTCACTGTAAAGCAGTCTGATAGTAAATTGCTTTCTTTCTCAAAATTTGATGGTTCAGTGCAGTTTTGTTTTGCACGAACAAATTCTCCTTTAGGAACATTTAGAATGACTGGTCAGTGATGGCAACTGGTTGCAAAAAGTGTAGAGTTCACTTCTGTTTCTTTCCTGTAAGTTTTTGTATACAGTTGGTTGTTAGATACATAGATGGTTAAATCCAAAAAGTTTATTTCTATCCGACTACTTTGTCCGGTAAACTCTAAACCATATTGGTTTTCCTTGACTTGATGTAATAGGGATTCTAATTCTTCCGATGTTTCATTCCAAATAATTAATACATCATCAATGTATCTTGACCATTTTATTTTCTTGTTTTTGAATTCCTGCAACTGATAAATAAACAAATCTTCGAACATCCCCATCACTAAATTAGCTAGGACTGGGGCGTATTTTACACCCATAGCAACCCCACGGACTTGATGAAAAAATTGGTTATCAAAAATAAAGATATTGGGCCTCATTCCGACCCTGGCGTTAACCAAGGCGCTATTAGCGCCTTGTTTGACGCCGGTATTTTTCCGACTCCGCCATGGTGAATGGCGGAATTACCGCCCCATTCCAAGGTTGGCGGGGCGGTAATTCCCATTCACCATGGGCCCTTCCCCATTCCCATTTTTGCCCCCATTGGGCTCAATGGGAATGGGGAAGGAGGTAATTACGGTACCGTAAATTACGGTACCGTAATTACCTCCAAGGTCTCTTTGCAGGTTCGTTTTTTAACGCCTGCAAAAAGCGGCGTTAAGTACCAACCCGCAAAGGGAACTCGGAATAGGGCGGTAAGGGTTTAACAGCACCAGTCTCGTTACCGGTGACCGTTAACCCTTACCGCCCTACTCGGAATGACCCCATTGTTCTCCAAAGTGGCCATAAGCATTTCTTTCAGCATGCACACATAATTGAAATGAGAGTCAGACTTTTCCTTGAAGGTGTGATCTATTGCATCAAGTTCCAGTTGGTGTCCAATGGATGCATACAGTGCCTTAACGTCCCAGGTAGCCAACAAATAGGTATCATGCTAATGAATTTCTTCCAATATTTTGATGACAGCAGTTGTATCTTTTAGTAACGCCTTGATTGTGATTACCTCTGGTCTTATTACATTGTCAATATATTCGGCCAATGGTTCTGTCACCCATCCTATGCCACTCATAATTGGCCTACCTTCTGGGATGGTATTGAAGGCTTTGTGTACTTTTGGAAGAAAGTATATGGTTTGAATTACAGGTTTTATTACATGATTTTTCTTCGTCTGAGATTAGTCCTTGCCGGTACCAGGCATCTATTAAACTCGTCAAATCTTGTATTATCCTCAACGTTGGATTGGTTGACAATTTTTCATAACAGTTCGGAGTCTCTAGGTGGTTCTTGGCAATCTTAATATAATCCACTCGGTTCATTACTATAATGTTGCCACCCTTATCTGCTTCTTTTATGACCAAATCTTTGTTTAGTTGTAGATTCTGTATCGCTGTTATTTCATTTTGGGTAAGATTTTACATAAAATAAGATCTACGACAACCATCAAAACCGACAGACTATTGCGGACACCAGGGAACAGGGAAAAAGTGCAGTTATGTTTGTTCCTCCATAATGTCATACCTATGTACACCGAAATACCTTGCAACACGCAACCCAAATGTGATTGCACTCTTTTCCTGTCCTCCATTTGTCATTATTTTAAGAAGCTTTTATTCCTATATTCTTGAATATGAATAATGCAATAAATCAAAGAGAAATACTTTCAGCAATTTCTTAATATCATTCCGGAGGGTAAATTGCTTAAGTATACTCTGATTCACCCATAATGTTTTTAGCAAACATAATTATTATTCGTGTTGTCACAGAGCGCAGTCACAGAATATTGGGATGAATGCCAGCATATTGATCTGTTAACAAAATAATGTTTGTCATGTTACAAGAATTGAGTTATAATAAACTGCACATTGGGGAACGATATAATTAGGAGAGAGGTATAAACTAAGGGTAGCCACCCTGTTATACACGAAATGTTTTTGACTATAATTCTCAATCAGCTCTGCATCGGTCAGTAGTTAGAGAGCGTTCCTAAAGGAAGACCCACAAGAGAAAATGCAACATGTGCGGATGTTGCATTTCTGACCCCAATCAATGCATCTTTCTAAACATCTCTCTCCAAGTAAGGGATACAGCAGGCCTAATACACGTCTGCTCTTTGCCAATTTCCTATCCCTGAATTCAGAGTCCCCAGAGAAATACTTAGGTAAAATGGGGCATCTACAGTTCTGATAGTGTCTCTATGTATCACATAGACACTAAATTGCCTTCAGAGGAAAGTAGGCCGCACATGGGTGCTTAACCTATGTCTGTGTAGTTATCCCGCACTCCTCATAACCCCAGCTAGTCTTGCTCTCCATCTCAGTATTTTGTTTTGAGAATTCCCATACACCAAGCTTGTTCAGTCTTGCTGCCAGTGGCTTGTTGTGACAGAAGCAGGGCAGCATGGTATCTCCATCTACACGTCTGGCCTCCATCCAACATAGGGGTCCTTTAACTAAGAGACCAGGATTAGCCTAGATTTGCAGCTATAGGAGCAAGGGGCTTGATGCAGCCTACCTCATTATGCTGACGACCCTGTGATCCTGCCCGTCACTTCATTAGAGCCCCTTTGAGATAAATGAAAGGTTGACTTTAGAAAAACATCTTCGACAACCTTCAGTTCTTTTAGATTGCCCATCCCACATGACTTGCCAGTCTACAGGGCTGCGGACTGATAGTCCCTAAAAGCACTTGCAGAGATGTCTTCAAAAGTTAAAGGTCTTACTTGGCTTGTTCTAGTGCAAAAGAAAGTGATTGTGTCCACTTGATCAGTCCAGAATCCTGAATAATTAAACCAGTTGCCCATAACAGGATACTGCTGCACAGCAGAGATAATCGGAACAATGGACCTTTCCAAATTTTGAGTACACTCAGGGTTGAAGAAGCAGCGGGGAGTTTGCGGTATCCTGCATGGTGCTGCTTGGTGCTGCTTATGGAATGCCTGATGGCATGTAGGGTGTGGGTGTGTGAGAGTTCCTAGAGTGACTGTTGGACGTGCACTTCAGCATGGGACTAGAGCTGTTAAGATTAATACTCCCTCTGTTCCTGTCTTTGTCTTAACCTGCAATTTAAGATTAAAGTACAGAATTTCCTTTTGTACTTACCGCCTCCCCTTGGTCTCTGTGTCAGAGTCTCCGTGCTGAATACTTCAGGGTTCAATGCTGTTACAAACCCCTGAACTAAGCCCAGACAATTTTGAGGGTCACTGAGCAGTTGAACTGGTGGCCCACTACATTGTTTGGGTTCATTTTGAGTTTGCACACCCCTACTGCACAAGATAATCTTACGCTTAAGCGATTTAAGGGGACTCCAGTATCTTTATTTTAGTTTTCAAATGAGCACTGATTGGAAGACTTTTCATGGGTGTAGGCCTGGAAGGCCTGCAAGAGGCTAATGCAAATATTTTCACTGTGTAATGTCTTAGGAGTTTCGCACATCGTTATGTGGAAAGACTCTAAGCTAGGGATGAAGGTGGGAATTGACATGTGTTGATGGTTTGTCGCGGTTAAAAGAAGCAAGCCTGGAGAAATAAATACATTTTCATACAGGATTCCCAGATTAGCGTGTTATTTATATGTAATGGTACATATTCTTGATCCCTGACAACGGCAACAAAGGACGTCCATACACCCACGCTGGATGAAGTTGTGTTGATTTATTTTGCTTTTCCTTGCCATGCTTGCCAGCGCGTGTGATGCCGGCTGCCGCCGGCAGGTCCATATAGCGCGCACCTCCTGGCCTGTTATTTCTCCATGGCCAGAGGGTGCTGGAAAGCCTTCAGATGCTTTCCTTCATGACACTTCTGATTTCAAGTGGCATGCCCTGCCTCCATCCCTGCACTGGTGTTAATGCCTCGCTGGTACCTTTCTGCCTTGCAAAAGGGGAAAGGGCAATTTTAATGAAGACAGTGACACCTTTAGCTGCACCTGCTCCTACCTGTAAGAGTAACCACCAGCAACAAGCGACCCAGAGTTGCTAATGCCTTGAAAATACTCGCATATCTGAGCGGGTTTCTCATGTCTGATGAAGAGGTCTCATACATGAGTGCCTCTGCACCCCAGAGAACAACACCATCACCGTCTCCTGATCCATTCCTGATGCAAGCACCACTGCCATTCGATACCACTGAGATGATATGATATTTATAACAGGCTTAATACCCAGAGGTTTCTAAGCACAGACCCGGAGATCGAACCTGTGGTGCTCCGTGTCGTCTTGCTTCCAAGGCATGCATGTTGCCCCTGAGCTATCCTCCCGAGACACCAGCACCTTAGATTCTAGGTGGGCACGATGATTGCATGATTCCAACCTTTATATATAGATTTGATACGATTACATGATGACAAAACCAACAATTTACAAAATTCTCTACAAACTACCTGAACCAGATATCCAAAAATTTGATTAGGAAAATCATGTGTTTCAAACTAATTGTGTGACAATGCCTACGTATGTGATGAGGTTAGATGCTCATGTCAAACACTGTGATTCTCACTTCCAACCCAATATGGAAACTTTGAAATATCAGGCCATAGCAGGATAGGAATCATCAGGTTTCGGTAAAAAACGACTTCAATCTTGGACCCTAGATGAGATACTTGTACTGCCATGGCCATCCACCTACAAATATAGGCCATGGATAAGCTACAAATATCATCTCCTACACCTATACGTCAACAGACGCAGCACAAATATGTAAGACAAAAGGCGTGAGTATGATTTCCTTCACGAGAGCTTGCACCTTGCCATGGGCAAGCATGCCCTACCTGCAGATAGTTAGGCAGAATCATATGCAGGACCGTTTGTGAACACCACACGCAATTAAGACTACAAGTGACAGTACAAATTCACCTTTGGTACAAGCCTGTACTACACAGTAAAGTGGTAGCGATGGCTGAGCAGCCAGACTTATCTCAAGAGTAAAGTGAGCAGTATCAATAGTTACACAAAGGACAGCAATTACTATGGTTCAAACAATCACTGACTCAAGGTTTCTGAATAAAAGAATATACATTTATTTACACATCAGTTATAAAACATTTCACTATTATCAAGCATTATTATCACAATCTCCTACATACACTACACCACACCCAATAGATTCTGGACAAGTTAAGCTCAAAATGAATTGTGAGCAAAATGGCACTCCAGTAAAAGGGAGGGAAAGACAAAGTTAGACAAAGGTTGAGCAGCACCAACAAGTAAGTAAGCAGGGCAATCTAGAAAAAATAACTACAGTGAGGAAATCAAATCAAGAGGCATCGGCCAAAGTCAATGGACCAAAGTCTTTGCAGAGGATCACACAGTTCAGAGTAGTTCACGGTTAAGTCTTTGCCAAGAGTTCAGAACGAAGTTGGTCAGACGAAAAGTTACTTTAAAGAATAGAGAAGGACAAGCCCTCGGATTGGCAAAAGATTTCAAGCACTTTTACCATGGTCGGACGGAACGAACGACCTGATTTGAACAGTACCTTAAATGGAGAAGAAGGCTGTAGCTGAGGCAGACGTTCCTGGCAGATCCTGCAGGCTCATGGTTCCTGAAGCGACTGTCGGACTGACACAAAGTAAGAAGACTGGAGGGTCCTGCACTACTCAGGGAAGAAACCAGCAGCAGAGCAAATTAACGAATAAAAGGTGCGCTCCTTAAAACCCAAGCAGGGTCCGGTCCTCCTAACTATCTGGTTCGCTGCAGCTGTGCACAGCAAATTCGACCAGAGGGAGGCTTGGCTTGAAGTTTGGTGAACTGGTTGGTCCCACCAGCTCAGGGGGAGAAGATTCCTTGCAGATCTTCCCTGTCGTTGAAGTTTGGAGTTTGGGACCCGCAGCAGGGCTTCACCGGGAGGTTTGGTCGTGGTAGAGGTCCTCTTCTGTCAGCTTCTCTTCGGTTCTCTCGATCCAGTGGCGACTCTGCCTTCTCAGACCCAGAGACCTGTTTTTATGCAGTTTTCCTCCATTCACATACTCTGGCTGTCAATCACACAGCAGGGTGGCTGTCCCGGCGGGACAGTCACCACAGCCAATCACACAGAGTGCGACATGGGTCTCCAAGGAGACCCTGTACAGGGAGTCTCAAACCCCTCCCTCACATCCTGTCCCGCTCAGACATTGAGGTGCCTAAGGAGGGCTTCTGTGCAGAAGCCTGCCAAAGGTCGGCAAACAAAGAATCAACCCTGGTTTGTCACGCAGAGTAAAACACGAGAAAGACCTTTACAAAAAGAAATGCCGAATAAACCCAACCGGAACCAAATAAAAGTAAATGTGGTCAAGCAGGTTTAAGTTCGAGGCTACTAAGATAGCCTAAAACAATACCAAGGCTATTTAAAATAACCGCGGTAGGAAAAATAGGGTAAATACCACTGCCACCAGCCAAATCTTAATGAAAAGGGAATGAAATAATGCTCTATGAGAAACAGACAAAAAGGGATAACTATTAACCCTTTCCAGAACTCTATGTAAGATAGATTGTCCTGGGTCTGTGATTTTAAAAAGACTAATAAAGTCAATTGCAACTTTACATGTTCTGGGAGACAGGAGTCAGTCCCAGAAAATGGAGTTTAAATTGGGAAGTCTGAAAAAGACAACCCTGTGTCACTGCACTGAAGGTGCTGTGTAACACAAAGTAAAAAGATGATGCCTATGGAGTAGGTGAAGCTCCACAGTCTATGAAAATACAAAATGTTAAACACACACAGCAAAATACATGTAAGAGTGGGAAAAAAGGCTCACACTCTTACCAGGTGAAAATCCTAGAAATCCAGCAAAGCTGCTAAGGGAAATTAGCCATTCTGGAGAATTCTCCCTAACACTGATCATCTAGACCTTTCACATCCATGACGAGTGAAAGTTCATTCGCACGTAGGAACGCTCCTTTTCTACTGAGTCTAAGGTACAGAAAATCCTCACATGATTGTGTTAAAAGAACATGATAATGACAGCATTGCTCATCTGTTCATCTCTTTCTACACAAATCACAGCGAAGATTTGCTTATCTTAAGTCATATTCGAAGTGAATCTGACTCATAGCCCAATGGAGACAGAAGGTGAGGTTATGCCTTTGCACTTCGCAATAAAGCAGCTATCAACCCCAGCCACACTATGTGCACTCTGTTCCTCAAGATACATTATCATCTCATTGAATGTCTGATAGACATGTGAGAAATTGTTAAAATGAGAGGAGATTAGGAGTATCACGTTAACACCCTGCAGATGTCGACATCTCTCCTTTTTGTTCGCAAACACCACTGTCGTGCCTGGCCAGACCAGACGTGCAGAGTGGCACTGGCTAGCAGAACAGGATGCTAACAACGGACCCGTCTTTAACGGGTCCGTTGTTAGCATCCTCCCCATTCCCATTGAGCCCTACGGGGGCTCAAATGGGAATGGGGACGTACCGGGTCCAGGTCCCGCGAAGGGGAATTACTGGGCCCGCAAACGTTGTAATGGCCTGGTAATTCCCATTTTGTGCGACCCGGACCCGAGTTTGGGGGTAGCCATGCCGTTGGCATGGCTACCTCCACACTTGTAATGAGGCCCTATATATTTTTGGGAAAGTTTTAGTTTAGATGCATTCGCCATAGGAAGAGTGCCTTTTAGGTGGCTTTTAACCTTTGCGCCGTTTGACGAATCTGTGCCAAATCTTCAAAAGAATAGACTCTTTTTGGAAGGTTTAGTGTGGTTTGATTATATAGGCTCAAAGTTATAGGAGGGGACCAACATTTTTTAAAATTCTGATGGATTTGGATGGGAAAGAAATATCATTTGCACCTGCAGCCCAAACCGCTAGAAGGATGTTCACCAAACTTGCGTGAGAATCTTTGGCCATGTCCCATAGGGATGCTTTTTCAAATTTGTTGTTAATTCATCCTGTGTGTAATTTTTTTTCAAGTGGCAAAAAGTAGGTACAAATAAATGGTGATATAACTTTAGTGCCTAACGCATGGCCTGTGGCCACTGCCCCTAGCCACCCGGGGATCAGCTATAGGGTTAAAGTGGGCACTGGGCCTGGCCGCAGGCCATAACCAATGTCTACTCTGAAATACTTAGCAGGTCGTGCAACATGGGTGAAGCCCTTGCCCGAGGGATTGCAGCCACTGGCCATTACCTCAAGCCATGAACAGTGGCCCAGAGTACTATTATGGTAGTATAGCGCCCACTGGGCCAGGCTACAGGCCATGGCCAATTTTACCTGTGTGTCAACTGTTTGTTGATTCATGAGAAAGGCAACATGGCTGAATCTCATGCCCCGGGGAGTGTGTCCATGAACGCAAGTCATGGAGAATAGGCCACTGTCACACAATTGGGGTATTATGGCCACTGGAACGGGCTGCAGGGCAGGCCCGATCTCTACTGTGGGTTTGAATCGCGAGCAGGTAACACCTCTGAAGCTGTTGCCCTATGGCTAGTGGCCACAGTCCATGGCCACCCGCTGTGGACAGTGGCCCACAATCTCATTATGGTATAGTGGTAACTGCACCAGGCTGCAGGTTAGGTTCACTGGCTATTGTGGGTGGCATGGTGGGACCTGGGGCATAGCTGAACCTCACACCCCAGGCACTTCAGTCATACCTTGCATTCCCAGCATGTGTTGCTCAAAGTGACACATGTCAATTTGTGCTGCTAAATAGCTGTTAAATGGACTTTATAATTGGTTCATATATGTTAAAGATGAATTGCTAATAACTTACATATAGTGCTGGAACAGAATGAAACATCTTCAGTTATTAAAACAGTTGAAATTCACAGAAAAAGCTTTGTTAAATTTGAATTTGAATTTGAATTTGAATTTGAAACATTTCTTATGCGCACCAGGCAGAAAACTGCATTCGGGCGCAGATGTTAACTAGGGAATTGAACATATCGCTGTGGAAGCTGGAAATAGCCCTGAGTGGGTAGGTTCATTTGAATAGGAAAGTTTTCAGTTCCTTTCTAAATCTTGCCAGGGTAGCACATGAGCGGATGCCAAAAGGCAGCTGGTTCCAAAGCTTAGGGCCAAAAACGAAGAACCTTCTGTCGCCTTTGGAGATGCGTTTTGTCCTCGGGATACATAGCAGGAGTTAATCTTCTGATTGGAGTTCTCTGACTGGGTAGTAGTGGCAGATTCTGGTGTTCAGATATCGGGGTGCAAGTTTGTAGTAGCACTTGTACACCAGACATGCCACCTTGAATTTTATGCGATCTTCCACCATCAGCCAGTGCAGCGCTTTCCTGGCTGTAGACACATGGGGCCTCATTACGACCCAGGAGGAGGACCATGGTGCAAATAGCACCATGGTCCATGCCGGTAACTTACTGACTCCGCCATGGCCCTTCCCCATTCCCATTTCTGCACCATAGGGCTCAATGGGAAAGGGGAAGGCCCTAAGTACGGTGCCGCAAATTGGGCACCGTACTTAGCACCAAGCTCCCTTTGCGGGTCCCTACTTTAACGGCTGGTAAAACCAGCCGTTAAGGTCAGGTCCCGCAAAGGGACCTCATAATTAGGCGCTAATAGGTTAACAGCGCTGCAGCCTTTTACGGCGCTGTTAACCCATTAGCGCCTGGGTCGTAATGAGGCCCATGGTCTCTTTTACCCAGACGGGCCGTTAGCCTGACTGCCGCATTCTGGTCCCTCTAAAGTCTTAACATTTGTTTCCTCGGAATCCCTGTCATAAGACTATTGCAGTAGTCAAGGTGGGAATTTACCAAAGCTCCCACCACTACAGGAAAGTCTTGAGGTGTTAAGAAGGGAAGCACATTTCTAAGCATCCGCAAAGAGTGATATACTGCTTTTACTTTTGCCCATACCTGGGCTTCACTGGCCAGATTCTCTTGGCAGATACACCCAAGGTTTTTCACTTTCCTAGAAAAAGGAATACTCACTCCCAGGATCTGTGGGGTAAAGTTAGTGTCTTCCCCTCTGTTTTTCTTCTCAGATCTAAATAGAATTATTTCTGTTTTACCTGCATTGAGTTGTAGTTGATTGCAGGCCATCCACTTTTTTATGTCTTGCATACACCGGTCTATCATCTCAAATGACTCTGGCAGATTGTCTGCCTCCACATAAATCTGTGTATCGTCTGCATATGAGTGAAATCGTAGGCCGTATCTCCTCAAGATGTCAAATGGTGGTCGAATATATAAATTGAAGATCATTAATTAAAGACGCATTATGGTAAAGTTGTCCTGCCCCATTTCTACTGGAGGATTGAACAGGCCTTGCAATATGGCTGAATCTCATGCCCCAAGGCAGCAAACCATTGACCGTGCCCCACAATGCAATTATAAGGGTACAGAGGGCACTGGACCAGGCTGCAGGCTAGACATATATCACTATGGGCTGCTAAAAATATGTTTGCTAGAGAAGATTTATAGTTCTGTCCTATATGTTAAAAGTGGAATTGTTAATAACTTAGATACAGTCCAGGAACATTATGAAACTTCTTCAGTTATAGAAACTGTTAAAATTCAGTGAAAGGAACTTTATTAAAGGGACATACATTATGGTTAGGTTACTCTAACAAAAATCTTTAAAATTCAGAGAAGAACGTTGTTAAAGGGACATAATGGTTGCCGCACAAAATCAAATAAACAGAAATTGTACAGATATGCAACCATAACTTGCGCACCCACCATGCACTGCTCAGATTAAACACCCAGGACATCACAAATCCATCATATATGATATCACTGATGACATCACTATTTTAGAAAACTCCTGACAGAAATGTCTTACAAAGGGTTGTGTTTAGGGATCGCCAGTAAGATAGCTCTGTGTGTTGAGCGCTCACTGCTGCAATCTGATCGTGATCTGCAGGTCGCAGGTTTGAATCCCGGCAAGGCCAACTCAGCCTTTCGTCGTTCCGAGTTCGATAAGAGTACCAGTTTCGGTGTGGGTGATATTGCATGTACATATGTGCTCTGTAAAGCTGCTATATAAATAACACATCATTATCATTAACATATGAAGAGTGAAAGAAAGGCCTTAATTAACTAGTCCATGCATCACAACATGTACCTATTGAAAGTGCAACTGCCTACTGAAGTTCTGTTGATCAAATAGCAACCTAAAAATACATTAATATAGCCAATGGCTGCAGCATGCACCATAGAAGTAGAGTATTCTTATTTGGTCAATTGAATTATAAGTCCCAGCCTATCAAGATCTTGAGTAATGTTAAACTTGGAGCGTGGGCTAAGTGTACAAGAATTACTAGATGCATGTTTGGACAAGCACAGACAGGTAACATGTAGTAAGTGCGCAACAAATACGATGAGCAGAGAATTAAACTAAGTTTAGAGTCTGTCATCATACATATGAAGACTAAAATTGATACTATCTGCCTGGAGCCTGCTTATTGTTCCAAGTGTGTGGCTCAGGCCAAACCACAAAGAAACTAACTAGGATATTCTGCAAGGTGAAAACCTACAAATATAGTACCTTCTATGAATGGCTTGTTTTCATAGCAGTACCTCATGGTCACATCCTTTGCTTAAACTGCTTACTGTCACTTAACAAAAAAGACTTCCCAGGATATGTGATTGATGTCATCTGTAATTTCATCTATGATGCCAATTGTGATGTCATCTTTGATGCCCAGGGTATTAGTCAGAGCAGTGCCTCATGGGTGTGTTCATTATGTTTTGCATAGCTAACCATAATTAGCAAATGTCTCTGTTTTTTCAATTTTCTACCAACCAATATGTCCCTTTAACAATGTTTTTTCTCTGAATTCTGAATTTCATAGATATCTATTACAGTAACTCAACCATAATGCCCCTTTAACAAAGTCTTTTCTCTGAATATACATATATTCAGGGAACAAAAGCCTTGGCTAAGAGAGAGTTAAGGTGATCAGATTTAAACCAACAAAACTCCTGAAATTCAGCAATCAAATTTCGAGCAAATCTACCTTAACTATGCACCCCCTGTTGTGCCGCATATGACCATAATGATGATGTCACAGATGAAATTGTTGATGACATCACTGATGGCGCAACTGCTAATATCACTAATTGCATCATACATGACATCAGCGATGAGCTCAATAATTACATCAAATGTGACATTCCTGATTAAATGAGTTAGAATATTTTTGTTGACCTCTTTTGATACATATTTTATTTTATTACACTTAATAGTAACATGACAAGGAATAATACACAGATAGAGAAGTATGCAATTATTATGTGCAGTACATTCCTTTCTAATACTTAATAACCTTATAAACTTAAAAATTAAAATATGTAACGTTACCCACATGGTTTGAATTACATGTATTAATAAATAATTACAATACTTAATTGCCAGGAAAGTACCTGATTCTGGTAAAATATTTCAAACATAATACAATAATTATATGTAGTAGCAAAAACAAATACAAATAGATATAAGTAGAAACATGTTCAATAGTAAGTGTTATGATAATCGTCAATTTTCACATTTAAATTTAATTCACTGAACAGATTATTTTCTAAATGACACATTTTATAAACAATAATCACATAAAAAAGAAAGTATGTGACCATGCGCATTGTGATACTATATAATCCAAGATTTTGAAGTTTGGTTAATATGAAAAAAATCAGTCACTTATGCTACATAATGGTATACCATGTTTCACAGTTAAAGAAACAAGGGCAACATACATTGTACTGTGTAAATATAAAATATTTACACATATGGTACGTTAAATAACAGAGTTGTAACATTTCAAAATGTAATTAATCAAATTAGTGATGTTATGCATGACGTAATTAGTGATGTCACCACTGATGTCATCACTGATGTCAGCTGTGATGTGTGAGGAATCTGAGGGCGTCTTCATTTTTTTACACAAAATATCCTCCCCCAGGTGGCCAGGGAAAGGGCTTCGCTCTTGGATCCTGTTCTCGGGGTGGATATGATATGATTTGGCATTTGGCCTTTATAACGCGCCTATATGCAAGTGGTTCAAGGGAGGGAGGATGACCCGGGAGGAGGACATTTGGGGAGTGGGTGTGAGGCACCCTTAGATGAGCCGTGGTATCCCTCTTTTCTCTTCCATCAGGAATTAAATGTCCCCCAGACTTTTATGGGCTATTTCCAATCCCTTCGCTATTGGGTTAGAAAACCATCTCCCTATGTACACCACTTTAGTACTGAGATGAGGAAGAGTCCACAGAGGTACTTACATTCATCCTTTATTGACTCAGACATAGACACACACACCACTCTGGTACTGGGACAAGGAAGAGGGATGCTGAGTACCAAAACTGTGGTGAAATCGACATGAACGGCCTCCACCTGGAGCCAAAAGGGGTTGTATAAATGGGCCGCCCAAGTGAGGCTAATAGAGAAGATCCAGGAGAGGAGTCAGAAGGAGAGTGAAGAGAAGAGTCAGCACGAGGAGAGAAGGTGCTTGCAGACAGAGAAGCCAGAGTTGCTACAATGGAAGCAGTGTGTTGTTGGCATTGATGGAAGGTCTCCAGTGACAGGGTTTGGCTGCGGTGCTCCTGTAGTTAAGAGGACCCCCACGCTGGTAACCTGAGGTGTCTGAGGCCCAGGACAAGGGGCTTGCAGAGCCGTAAAAGGCTGCAGCAGAGAAGGACCAACCGAAGTGGGGTAGGGCACACAAAGACAGCGTAACCAGCGAGTCAAGTGAGGCTGAGTAATTCCAGGACTCTGTGGTGTGAGCTGCGTGGTGAAGGAAGGTCAGAGCGCTCACAAGTGAGCAAGCGATAGCGGAGGCAATGTGATTGCAGTACAGAAATGATGAAACACTGATGTTTAACGGATACAATAATGTGATGAAAGGAATGGTTTTTGAATACCGAACTGTGGCAAGATTGGGAAGGCCGCGGAGAAAGCCAGAAAAGCAGTAAACCTGAAAACTTGAATGAGAAGCCTGTGAGCAGGGTGCAAATTCCCAGCAGGAGAGTGAACAGGGAATTTGCAATTACGTTGTTATGGATATGAATGAGCTGCAATTTTCAATACTGAACCAAAGGAAAGTAATAACGAGTTAATGCCACATGAGTGGAAGGAGGTGAAAAGCGTTCCCTGATACAAAGGAACTGTGAATTACAGAAACTAACGAAAGCAAGCATTGGTAATAAAGAATTGTGAATTGTACAAGTTGAAAGAAAGTAAGCATAAGGAAAAGAGGTACTGTACAAGTTGCAGTTGAAACTGAGGCAACAATATGAGAAAGTCTGATAATCTAACAAGTGAATGGTGGCAAAGCAAGTGTTAAAAAGAAATGTTATAATGAAAGTCCAATACCAATGTTGAGCTGAAGCAGTGGTGGTGCAATTGTGTAAAAGAAGCCAATCAGGTGTGTCGGTTGAGTGACCTGTAATGGGTGGACTGTGTGGTACAACAACTGCACCTAGACCGGGCACACCCCACTAAGGAGAGAACACTTGACTCATCTATAAGTTTATGGTTGAATATCCAGAGAAGCTTGCATATTATGAACTGAAAGAGTTGACCTTTATGATATTGATGAAAAGACTGAAGACTGGGAAAAATCCTGTGGAA
This sequence comes from Ambystoma mexicanum, assembly GCF_040938575.1. Classification (NCBI taxonomy): domain Eukaryota; kingdom Metazoa; phylum Chordata; class Amphibia; order Caudata; family Ambystomatidae; genus Ambystoma; species Ambystoma mexicanum. Next base: position 1,321,541,627 of record NC_090922.1, on the reverse strand, counting down.
TAGTGTTGTTGTGAATACAGAGAGAGACTTGAAAGCTTGGGGAAATGGAACCCCTTTGGTAATTGAAAGTTAACTATTTGGAATCTTTGCAAAGGGAGAGTCTCTTTCCAACCAAGAGCTGAAAGAAGCTCTGAACTTTTGTTTGAACACTTTTCATTGAATGCGGACATCCCTACACAGTTTAAAGAAATAGATGTGAGCGCAAGTTTAGGGGTTGGACATAGACGGGCATTTACTTTGGACTTCCTGACACAGACTATCCTTAGTTTCAGTTAGGTAGGGAAATCCCACCTTAGCATAGGGCAAGATAGGCCTTGCCCCAACCTCTTTGTGATTTTAATAAAAGTTTGTAGCCCAAACGTTACTCTGTTTTCTGTGTCTACTTACTGATGCCTTCACAGATGTCATTGTGGTCATACGCTGCGCAACAGAGGGCGTATAGCTAAGGTGGACTTGCTCGAAATTGCTGAATTTCAGGAGTTTTGTTGCGTTATATCTGATCACCTTAACTCTCTTAACCAAGGTTTTTTTCACTGAATTTCAAAGGTTTTGTTGCTATGTATTTTTCACACTAAATCTGATCACCTTAACTCTCTCCTATCTAAAGTTTTTCCACTGAATTTCAAGGGTTTTGGCCCTGGCCTTTGTACATTATGCAGCAATAGGTTTCTTTGGGGCCTACTAGCCATGGCCAGTATACCAATTGGTATCTTTGGCCCGCTAGCCCTGGCCTTTCGGATGTGGCCAGTGAACATGTTGCACCAATAGGTTTCTTTGGGGCCCACTAGCAATGGCCTACCGCCATGGGCACTGTACATGTTACACCAATATGTTTCTTCTTAGTCCACTAGCCATGGCCTATAGCCGTGGACACTTTACAAGGTGAACTGATAGGTATTGATGCAGCCCACTAGCCATGGCCTTTGGCCATGGCCCGTGCTCTTGGCTTTCTTCTGTAGCCACTTAACATTTTGCAGCAATAGGTTTCTTCTGGCCCACTAGCCAAGGCCTTCGGCGATGGACACTGAGTAAGTTGGTTGACTATCTTGAAGTAATTGCAACTAAAAGTAGGAGGGTGATTCAGCTTATAGCACTTTCTTACTATTTTGCAAGGCAGACTGAAGGAATTTTTGCCCAATACAAGCAGAGCTTTTGTGTGGCTATTTTTTATGGCCTGGGCGCCCTATCATTAAGAGATATCAATTGGTTCCACAGACTTGAAAAGAAATTTGGGTGGAAAATTCTTAATCTTCCCCATCCGCCCCCATGGAATACCTTAGATTGGAGTTGGGATTTATATCTCTGTGAAGTTAGACATTAAAAAAGTGGGGGAGCTATACATTAAGACTAAGTATTCTCTGAAATGTCCCTTGCCCTTTAGGATCGGAGCACATTCGCGGTCTGAGCTTACCAATAATTCTTGACATTTTCAAGACTTGAACATAGATCGGTTTGATCCTATTGGATGGGAAACCGAGATTGAAAATGGGGAAAACTATTGCCTCCATAAATTAGCATTCAACAAGAAAATTGACCTATGAGATTGGAATCAGAACTACGCACACTTAACTAAGTTAAAATCCTACCAAAAAGTCTCTTTTGTAGTTCACAATTATAAGACCATGGAACCTTACTTTATGCAAAGACCTAACCCGCCAGTACGTAAACAAATTGTAATGCTGCATATAAACCAGCTTCCGGTTCTAACAGTGTGTGTTGCCCCCAGTTGAAGTTACCATCTGAAAAAGAAGCTGTCAGATATGTAGGCTAAGCCATGCTTTAGAAACGGCCAAACGCGTAATGACTGAATGTAGACTGTTGGGAGCTTTATATATATGTGTAACTTAGAGAATTCTGTTAGAGACTATGATACTATCAAGAGCATGGATATGTGTATCTATTGTCTTCATTTGGTAACACTTCTCTGCACATTGCACTTTTCGTATTTGGTTTTACAACAGTAAATTATTGAAAATATGAATTTGGGAATTGATGATATTGAATAACACATTTAGATTATTTTACACATTGTTTTAGATTGAATATATGAACATGAAAAGGGGATTGCCCCAAAAGTGGGACAGCTAATGAGGGGGTCTCAAATATGTGTTCACAAGGAAATACATAAGCTTTGAGAAATAAATTCAAAGAAAGCTACTAATTCTAATTGATTTGGTATCCAACAAATGGATATCCTAACCTGAAACTGACCAGGGTAGCCAAGAAAAACATACAGCAATGTGAAGTCACACCAAACACAACTTGTTGAAAAAATATATTACAATTTTTTTACACAAAGGTAAATACATTTAACAAATGCACAAAATCCTATGCTTTAAACAAATACATGATGGATGTATTTTCAACAAATACATGGAGAACACAGAATTCAACTTCTTTAGTGAATATCCTGGTTTACCAATGCCTGAAACAAGTACATGAAGACAACAAAATTAAACTTCTTTGGTGAATGTCCTGATTTGCCATAAAGATGGAAACCAAAAAGTTGAAAAAAGCCAGAGTGAACTAATCAATTCAGTTGATTATGCAGAAATATATAAATGCGGTAATACAGGTATGCCGATTGTGCAGAAATATATAAATGCGGTAGTACAGGTCTGCCTACGTAAACATTTCACATTATTTTTGTGCAAAAGTAAGGGTCTCAACCAATGGTGATGTAGTAGGAAACAAAAATGAGTTTCAGCAAGAAGAGACCACTGTTACGTTTCGGCGGGCCACCTGTGGGGCCTCTTTAAAGAAACCGCCTTCCTCAGGGCAGAGTAAATGATGATAATCCCTGCAGGGAAGCAGACAAAACAATCCATCACATAATGAATATGTACAAAAAAATTAAAATGTAAAGATGTGACTTGCTGTATGCTTCTCAAACACATGACCTGGGTTTATCAGGTGTTATGGGCCATGACTTGTCTGGGCAAACAATTCTTAATTTGGAGAGGACTACTCATTTGAAACTACCTATGAGGGGAACCTTACCCAAAATGAATGTGGGGGGAATTCGTCAAAGGTAGAAATTCTTGACGCAAACTCGACCTCTGAATGAAGCGTGGGGCAGCAACGACTGGAGAAAATCACTAAGAGTCAAAAAGTGTGAGAGATAACACAAATGAATGTTTGAGTCTACCGGATCTATCAGGGAAAGCAATAGAATCAGAGAATGGGAAAGAAAAAGATATACCTGAGTGTGAAGGTATATTAGTTTCTCCTGTCAGGGCATCTGTCCTAAGTAAATCAAGGCCAGTATCCAAAGTCCAACTTCGGAACGAAGAAAAGACTGCCACAAGTTGTTAACAAAGAGATGTCCAACTTTGGAACATTCGTCCTGTGATAAATACCTATCCATCGTCGCAGAAAAAGAAGAGAGAGGGAGGAAACAAAACAGAAAACCCGTATTATATAACCGGTTGAAAAGAATCTTTACTGACTCAACTCGTCAAATTCATGACACGTTTGAAAGAGTCTGTGCTAGAACACTAGTCAATATAATGCATAATATTGCGAAAATGCATAAAGGAAAAAGTTCCGTTTGGATATTAAAAAGCGAAATAGTTTAATAAAAAGTAATAATGGGGCAGAGAAGCTTACCGTTACCTCTGACGTTCGAAAGAATGCTGCTGGAGCTGATGCTGTCAGTAGCAGTGTCTGCGTTAGTCTGACAGTAAAGACTGGGCTGCACACCTACATGATGTTTAAGCTTGCAGCGTGATGACGTGTTGTGTTAAGAGATGCGTATCATGTGGGAAGTCTCTCACAGCTGTAACATGATGGTGTCAGTCTGACACACCTCCGTCCGGATTGGCTCGCAGAGTGCAGCCAATCCCGAATGGTCTTTCTGCAACACAACCTGTGGACCGAAGGATTTCGAAGGCCGGACCTTGCGGTCGCGTAAATATAGAACCCCGAAGTGTGCAGAGCGCCGAAAAAGGCTGAGCACAACAAGGATGCGAAAAATCACGCATCAAGAGGTATGTCCAGCCCGATGTCTTGACATACTGTTCTAAAATATGAATGGGTGCAGGCAAGTGAAAAAGACTGCCAAGCCAAAGAATGATGAATCAAGGCTACGAACAGTATCCAAGCTGGTAATGTTCAAGAAATGCCATGTAGGGAACCAGAAGGAATACAAAAGGGATGGTAAAAGATTAACACTATAACCGCTATTGTCAGGTTTAAGTGTTAAGCAATAGAAAATGTAAGTCAAGAGTGTAGCAACGTCATAAAGTTGGAATGAATTCCTCATTCAGGCCATGAATATGAGTGCCTAGTCGGAAAATCCACCTCGCCTCCCTGTCCAACAAACTTTTGTGTATATTAGTGGAGTTTTTGACTGTTTCCAATACCCACCATAATACATTATTGGGTGAGTGTTTAGCGGTTATGTAGTGATTGACCAGGGGTGCTGTGACCATTTTGCATCGTATTCGTGATCGATGCTCTGCAATTCTGATGTGCACTGCTCTGCTAGTTTGACCGACATACCTTAGTCCACACGGACATTCAATGCTCTGCTAGTTTGACCAACATACCTTAGTCCACACGGACATTCAATGCAGTAAACCACATTTTTGGTTTTACAGTTGGTCTGGTTGGGCAAAGTCCATACCCGATCATTTATTTTAAAGTCTTTCATTTTTCTCGTAAAGGAACACGCACTGCATGAGCCACAAAGGTAGTGGCCCTTGACTGAACGCAGAACCCATAAAAGAGTTTTTGGGGAATTCTTACTGAAGCTGGAATGTATCAGTTTATCTCGAATGTTGGGAGCCCTTTTAAAGGCAAATTGAGGTAGAGGCTCCTCTGGTAGATCCAGTCTGATAATATTCCAGTGTTTTAGGATAAATTTCTTGATCTGAAAGGCTCTGGTACCGTGTGTAAGAACACAAGTCATGCTGTTACTCTCAGTTTGTCGTGTTTTAGTGGTAAGCAAGAGGGCACGATCCGTACAGCGTGCCCTTTTCCTAGACCTCTTGATGAGAGTTTTTGGATAACCTCTCTCTCGGAGTCTCGTATCAAGTTCATCCGCTTGTTGGTTAAAATCATAAATGTCAGTACAATTCCTTCTTATGCAGAGATATTGCCCGTACGGGAGGTTGTCCTTGAGGTGCCGAGGATGGTCGCTTGTGTAATGTAGCAATGTATTCCTGGCGCTAGATTTTCTATGCAGGCAACATTTGAGCTGTCCATCTTGATGCCTGATGCTCAGGTCATGAAAAATGACTTGGTTTTTAGAATGTTCAAGTGTAAATTGAATATTATCATCAATCTGGTTGAGCCAGGAGAAGAACTCAAATTTTCTGGTCCTTCCCAAATGAAAATGATGTCGTCTATATAACGCTTGCAATGTGAGATTGATTTTTGGAAGGGGTTAGAATCAAAAAGAATATGTTCAGTTTCAAATTTCGCCATAAATAGAATAGCCAAACTCAGTGTGAAAGCCGCACCCATCGCAGTGCCTTTTATCTGTAAGAAGAAATTCCCATTGAACTCAAAGTAGTTTTTACATAGTGCTATTTCCATCAATTCTAGAATAAAATTGATTGGCACCCTCTGTTGAGTATTGGATTCTGTCAGGAGTTCCAGCATGCATTCTAATGCTTGTGTCTGAGGAATACTGGTATATAAAGAGGTTATATCCATTGTGACTAAGATATGTTTGCTGGGATCAAATTCTAGGTGTTCAAAGATTTGAATAGTGTTCATGGTATCACGTAAGTAGGTCCTTGTTTTCATGCTCAATGGTTTGAGAAACGTATCAATGAATTTACATAATGGTTCAAGTACTGTCCCACAGCCAGAGACTATGGGACGTCCAGGTGGGTTTGTTGTATTTTTATGTACCTTTGGAAGTGCATAAAGGGTTGGAGTGCAACCCTGGCTAGTTGTTAAAAAATCGTGTTTATTTTCCATGACCCAATTGCGGTCAAATGCATATTTTGCTACTTGATCAATTTCCGCTTTGATGTCCTTCAAGGGGTCCTTTTTCAGTTTTTTGTAGCTTGCTGGATCATTCAGTAAATTGTTTACCATCTCCAAATACTGGGTGTTAGTCATCACGACTATTCCCCCGCCCTTATCTGCAGGCTTAATCACAATAGCCTCATTGGATGCCAATTCGGTAAGGGCTTTGTTTTCTTCTGAACTCAGATTATGTTTAATATGTAGTCTGGTATTGGAAGTTTTGAGGTTGGATAAGTCCTTGAGAACCCTTTTCTCAAAGGTTAAAATTTCCTTAGGCATTTGATTGACCTGCGGTGTGAATGTTGAAGGACATCGTAGACTGGAGTCCTGCTCCTGTACTCTCTCCGGGGCGTCTTTAAAGAAAGATTTAAGCCTGATGGTTCGTAGGAATCTACGCACTTGCATTTCCGTAGAAAACCAATCAATTCCTCTCGTGGGGACAAATGATAGGCCTTTAGATAAAACAGAGATTTGTGCTGGACTGAGACACAGGTTTGCCAGATTAAAGATGGGTATTTTTGGTTCCATATGATTCATCGGATGCGACGGCGTCTTCCCCAAGGTCTCCGCATTGGTACGTATGGTTGGAACCACGGAGGACCCCATTGTGGTATACCAAATCCTCCTCTGCCTAAAAAAGGATTATTTGGTTGAAAGCTACCAAAGGGTTGTTGTGGGTGCTGCGGTGACTGATTGTCAGACCCACTGCTGCTTGAACTTGAGAAGGAGACTCCCCTATTTTTGTTCCCTGGTCCACGTTTTGATGCTGGCTGTTTATTGATCGCTTCTAGATAAGCTTCAGTGGTATAGGGAAAGATTTTTTCTATTTTGAACTCGAGGATATCCTTCGCAATTTTCTTGGTCTTTTTGCCAATTGTAGTGGCTCTGAATTCTGCAAATAATTTATTGACTGAGTCTAATTGGTCCTTTGCGTCAGTGATAATTGTACTAGATAAGAATTTAGCTTCTTCTTCTTCTAAAGTTTTTTGTGTTTCCAAAACGATTCTTTGGGCTGTAGCAATCGTTAAAACCATGAAGTCGCGACTACATTTAATAGCAATCTGACTAAAGGTAGTCGTGTATTGTAAGTCGGACAAAAAAAGGCAAGGTTTGTTTCTAACAATTAGACCTTCCGGTATCGTGTTGGATTTTAAATATTTGTGCAGAAAATGACCATGTAATTCAGTGCTAAAATTCTTCTTTTTCAATTTCAATAATTCGTCACTGTCTGTAGAGTGAGCTAGGTTAGGGTTAGTTCCTGCCGGGTCAAAAATAGATAGACCACTTAGTATCTCTGAGATCTGGTCCTCAGTGAAGCTAAACATTTGACTCTCAGCCATACTGTGAGCAAAAGAAAAAATAGAGAAAAAGTATTGATCTGTGATGAACCACAGTCAGCTAGCATCACACATAACTCAAAGCAAAGTAAATACGTCAAGAAGTAGTCGAAATGAAAAAGCAAGATGAAACCGGAAATATCTGGTTTAATCCTACCAAGTTTCGTTATTTTACCACTCCCACGGCAAAAAGGTCGCCTAAATAACATGAACATGAAAAGGGGATTGCCCCAAATGTGGTACAGCTAATAAGGGGGTCTCAAATATGTGTTCACAAGGAAATACATAGGCTGTGAGAAATAAATTCAAAGAAAGCTACTAATTCTAATTGACTTGGTATCCAACAAATGGATATCCTAACCTGAACTGACCAGGGTAGCCAAGAAAAGCATACAGCAATGTGAAGTCACACCAAACACAACTTGTTGAAAAAAATATATTACAATTTTTATTACACAAAGGTAAATACATTTAACAAATACACAAAATCCTATGCTTTAAACAAATACATGATGGATGTATTTTCAACACATACATGGAGAACACAGAATTCAACTTCTTTAGTGAATATCCTGGTTTACCAATGCCTGAAACAAGTACATGAAGACAACAAAAATCAACTTCTTTGGTGAATGTCCTGATTTGCCATAAAGATGGAAACCAAAAAGTTGAAAAAAGCCAGAGTGAATTAATCAATTCAGTTTATTATGCAGAAATATATAAATGCGGTAATACAGGTCTGCCGATTGTGCAGAAATATATAAATGCGGTAGTACAGGTCTGCCTACGTAAACATTTCACATTATTTTTGTGCAAAAGTAAGGGTCTCAACCAATGGTGATGTAGTAGGAAACAAAAATGAGTTTCAGCAAGAAGAGACCACTGTTACGTTTCGGCGGGCCACCTGTGGGGCCTCTTTAAAGAAACCGCCTTCCTCGGGGCAGAGTAAATGATGATAATCCCTGCAGGGAAGCAGACAAAACAATCCATCACATAATGAATATGTACAAAAAAAATTAAAAAAGTAAAGATGTGACTTGCTGTATGCTTCTCAAACACATGACCTGGGTTTATCAGGTGTTATGGGCCATAACTTGTCTGGCCAAACAATTCTTAATTTGGAGAGAACTACTCATTTGAAACTACCTATGAGGGGAACCTTACCCAAAATGAATGTGGGGGGAATTCGTCAAAGGTAGAAATTCTTGACGCAAACTCGACCTCTGAATGAAGCGTGGGGCAGCAACGACTGGAGAAAATCACTAAGAGTCAAAAAGTGTGAGAGATAACACAAATGAATGTTTGAGTCTACCGGATCTATCAGGGAAAGCAGTAGAAACAGAGAATGGGAAATAAAAATATATACCTGAGTGTGAAGGTATATTAGTTTCTCCTGTCAGGGCATCTGTCCTGAGTAAATCAGGGCCAGTATCCAAAGTCCAACTTCGGAACGAAGAAAAGACTGCCACAAGTTGTTAACAAAGAGATGTCCAACTTTGGAACATTCGTCAGGTAATAAATACCTATCCATCATCGCAGAAAAAGAAGAAAGAGAGAGGGAGGAAACAAAACAGAAAACCTGTATTATGTAACCGGTTGAAAAGAATCTTTACAGACTCAACTCGTCAAACTCATGACACGTTTGAAAGAGTCTGCGCTAGAACACTAGTCAAAATAATGCATACTATTGCGAAAATGCATAAAGGAAAAAGTTGCTATGTCCGTTTGGATATTAACACTTCTCTGCACATTGCACTTTTCGTATTTGGTTTTACAACAGTAAATTATTGAAATATGAATTTGGGAATTGATGATATTGAATAACACATTTAGATTATTTTACACATTGTTTTAGATTGAATATAATCATGATTTTAAATTGCATGCATTTTGTGATATTTCTTATTTCATGATTTTATTGAATATTGTTTCTATTATAATGCATTGTAAAATGATAGTATGTAATTATTTGAACTCATCACAATAAATAAACATGTTACAACGAAAGGTTTCTTCTGAGCCCACTAGCTATGGGACTTGGTCACCGTCAGTGGCACCAATAGGTTTCTTTGGCCATGGCCACTGTACATGTCGTACACGGTGCACCAATAAGTTTCAGTGGGGCCCACTACACATGGCCTTCTGCCATGTCACACCATGTGTTTGTTACCAAACACCCTTTGCCCTCTACCCAGGAGATGTAGGCTCTATAGATGTTAAACCTTTTTCCTAACTCCTTATACCCATGATAATTTCACAGTAATCATTTCCAATAACAGAAATTTCTTCAGTAGAGTTACGGTTCGCAGATTCCAGTGATAACAGGTAAAATTGCTCAGAATGAAGAAGTCTTGCACATCCTCGCAGGCACTCAACATGTGTCCCCCTTCTTTTTCCAGGTCCCCTAACTCCACTCAATTGATTTTTCCCTCCTTAACCCTTTCCCATGACCCCTTATCACTCATCACTCCGTGTGATGCACGTTTGTTTATCAGCGTGTCATGCGATTCACAGGGTCTTCAACTGATAAATGGAACATTTTCTACCTGTAACCGGCTCCCCAACCCACCCCAAATCCCTAACTTCACATGGTGTCTTCTTTCCCACTTCCAACCTCTAACCTGATGTGATTGCTATTGCTATTGGTATTTATTTAGTGCCCATAGCTAGGTCACCTAAGCACTTTCATTAAAAACAATCAGCGCTCCTCTAGGAAATAATGGGAGTAGGCTGGAAACTGCATTTTTATATTTTTTGATACTTTTTCATTTTTTTACTAATTGCTCCCAAAATTTCCAGTTGGGGGGTCCCTTGAAAAACGTTTTGTTTATAAAATGTCATCGAAATCCATCCAGCGTGTCAAAAGTTATTAGCCTCTCAGCCTATCTGCTGCAAAGCACCAAGACCAATATGAAGGTTTTAAGGAGCAGGGGAACCCCATTCTCTGTCAAATATTTAAAAAACTACTCCATGGATTTACCCCAAACTAGTCAGGGAAATTAAGTCATTGCTTTGTTCCAAAAACTGTTTCTTATTTAGTCTAAATCTACCAAGCGTTTTCACGCTACAGCTATTCAAAAACAACACTTTTTCTCTATGTGAAAATGAATGCAAGTAGGCTGAAAACCGCATTTTTATGTTTTCCTATTAACTTTTTCATTTTCTAAACTGTTGGAAAATGTCATCCAAACCAATCCAGCAAGTCAAAGGTTAATAGCCTTGCTCTGCTTCTCGGCTGTAAAAATCTCCAAGGCTGATATAAAGATTTTAAGGAGCAGGGGATATCCCCTTATCCTTACAAATATTTTTTAAACTACTGGGCATATTTATCCTAAACCAGTCAAGAAATGTAAGTCAACGCTTTGTGACCAAGTTGTTTCTTATTTGGTCCAAATCTGCTGAGTGGGTTTAGCATTAAATTATTTCACTTTTTCTCTATGGGAATATGAATGGTCCGAAAACTGTGAAACGTTGATATTTTGTTTTCTTAATAACTTTTTTATTTTATAATGTATTGTTGCCAAAATTTCCATTTCGGTGTTGGGGGTGCCTAGACAAACCTTTTGCTTTGAGAATTTCATCCAAATCCATCCAGCAAGTCAAACATTATTTGCAATAGAATTTTGGGGAAACATATCTGCTTTTTCATTTTTGAAAAGCCTGCTGCAAGACACCATAGGAGAGATAGCTATAATTTTGGGAGATGGGACAACACCTTCTCCATCAAAAACGTTAACAACGACTTGACAGAATAACCACAGACTCCTCCCAGAAATTGAGTTAATGCTTCGTGCCCAAGTTGTTACATCCCTGGTCCAATGCCGTCCAGCGATTTTTGATGTGCACTGTGCAGAAACTTTGGGCCTCATTACGACTATTGCGGAATGGGTTAACGGGCGCCCCTAATGGTGGTGGCACCGTTAAACCCATTCTGCAATATTAAGAGCACCAGTGACCCTAAATAAGAAAGAATACGAATACCAAATAATGTGTCTTTCTGGAATTCTATACAATAATTGCTAGACTCATTAAAGGTTTATTTCAGGCACACTTCAGGGGGTGAGCCACTGATTAAGTCTGTTCTTAAACACCTCAACTCAGCCTTTTATCCTTCTGAGGTCGATAAATGACTACTCAACACAGGTTGGGTGATATTGGGTGTATATTTTTTTCTATAAAAAGCGCTTAAGCGTAAGTGCTATATAATAACACATCATTATCATTTGGTCATGGACGTATGCTTGCATTCACAGTAATTTGGTAATATGGGCCTATACACACTGATCTTAATGATACATATAGCGGTCCATTCTTGTATGAAATGTACATCAGATTATAGTGATATCGTAACCATATTTTTCGTAGTGTACAATGCTATGTGATGCCACTTCCTGTTTTGTCAACGGGTGAAAGGTCGTGTTCCATCGCTTCCCGCAATATCACTTCGGGGTGGGGTCAAATGACATCTTTTCCTGTGATGTCATCAGGGGGTCAAGGGTCGTGTGATGTCACATCCGCTACCCCTGCCATTTTGGTGAAATGACGTTCCTGAAGTGAAATGTTGTGATTTTGAATATTTTCTCACTGCAATGTTTGCAGACTATGAGCACAGTACACAAATCCTACATGGCCTCCATTGCAAAGATTTTGCTACACCACATGTTTCTCATTTGACCAATCAGCACCTTTGCGCAATGTTTTTGAATGTTACACGGCTTCCTGATCGATCTGGAGGTGTCCGTGGACACTGAATCAGAAAGTGAGTCTGCACACCGCACCAAGATATCACACTTTTTTAATCTGCTTTTGTGGTTAAAAGAAATTCCATTGGACAGATTAATACCAATTTTGCAAAAGCACTCTTTCTGGTTTGGTGCAAATCTGTTTAGCGGTTCAGGCCCTTCCCGGGGACAAACTTATTTCCCATTCAAGCCTATCTGGATTTTGAACATTTTGGCAACCCCTTGCAACTTTTTTCCTCCTTTGATGAAACTGCAACAAATGTCTTACAGAGAGCTCCATTTGGATGATTTTAATATCTAGCTAGATGATCACTCCACTCCAAGGAACTCTGGGAGATTATAGATAACCATGGGTTGACACCACGGGCCACTTCACCATCTCACATTGAAGGCCACTGTTTAGAACTCTTGTTGATGAGAGGAAACAGTGCTTCCTTGACTGATACATTACCTATCCAATGGGCAGATCCCTTTGTCCGACTAGTCTCACTGAGTCTACCTTTGGAGATAAAATCTCTCGCCAAAGACAGGCCCATGTTACTAGGTCGTACATTTAACGACTTGGGTGACATCAGGTTCTGAACTGAAGTGTGCCTTGGCTGCCATTCATCCTTTACTACAAAGTGATGATTTCTTTACCTTCAGTGTTATGATCATGGATGTCATTTTATCCAAAACAGCCCCTTTGAAAACTTAAAAGATGTAGCCATTTAAACCATGGTTTACTCAAAAAGTAGTCCCCCTATGTAAACAGGTTAGAAAAACGAGGGAGTTTAGAACAGCAAACTGGGCTTTTAGGGCCCAATTTGTCTTGAATGAACACAAACAAGCCATCTTTAAAGATAAGGCAGATTTTCTTCACAATGAAATTGATGCAGCAAAAAATCATTCGAGAGAGCGGTTTTCAGTTTTCACAAAGTTTTGTCATCCAAGCTGTATTTCATCGTCCATCAAGCCTTCTGTAATACACGCTAATGTATTTAACATATTTATCAGGAGAAAATCGAAATTATTAATCAGAAAATTCATGCAAATCTTCAGTCTTCCTTGAAGGGTATTTCCAGACATATGATACCGCCCTCTCCAGGGGGAGTGCGACTCCTGCGCATGCTGCTCCATTTGATTTTAGACCTGTGTCAGAGGACTATGTTCAATCATTAATAGTAGCCCTTAAAACTACTAATGACATATTGTTCTCAATGCCAGCATGTGCGGCAAGGTAATTGGCTCCAGAAATTACCCCATTTATGACACAATTTATAAATAAATCACATGAGCAGGGCTTAGTGCCCTTGGATCTAAAGAAAGCTATTGTTACGCCACATTAAATTAAAAAAAACGTAGATCCAGCTAGCCTCCAGGACTATTGGCCAGTAGCTGGTCTCCCATGGCCCTGGAAAAGTCTGAAGAAGGTGGTTACCAACCAGCTGCAGGACTTCGAGGATATGGACTCACGGTTCGACTCCTTTCAATCTGGTGTCTGTTCCAATTTTGGTACTGAGACAGCCTTGCTGGCCGTACAGTATGATCTTCTAAAGGCCACGGATGGGGGAGAGCTATCACTCTTGGTAATGCAGCCTTGCAAGCTATTGACTGGTTTGGATCCTTTTTATCTGACCGTCAACAAAAGATCAAATTCAGGGGGTTTATTTCGGACCCCATATCAGTGGGTTGTGGAGTACCACAAGGCTCCTCACTTTCGCCCATGCTTATTTGTGGCCCATAATGGACATCCCTAGGAGTCATGGGGTGAATTTTCATTCATACGTCAATGACACCCAGGTTTTTATTAAAATTGGAAATATTGAGGAATCGATCCTGAATGTCAAGCAGTGCCTTGACTAAGTGAATGAGTGAGGGTCATAAAACCAGCTCCAACTCAACCCAACCAAGACTGAGGTGGCGTTGTTTGTGTCAAAACACTTACTCGCTCTATTAAAAGGTTCCTATGTCCCTAGTTTCCTGGGTACTGAATTGAAGTTTGCTACCAAGATCATAAATCTGGGCTGCATCTAGCAGGATCCCCTTGGATGCGACGGCCAAGTTAGTGCCAAGGGGCAGGCGATCTTCTATTCATTACGGTTACTACGTAAAGTTCTACCGTTTATTCCAGGTGTGGACTATGAGATAGTGGTTGGTGCCCTGGTGAATGCACACCTGGATTATTACAAAAGCCGCTTGCTGGGTATACAGGCTCCAAAAAGCACAGAATGCGGCCATAAGATTTGTTTCTTGGTTGGGTAAGTCTTACCATGCATCAGCCCCCCACTGAACACTGCATTGCTTGGCCGTGGAGGATGGAAATAAATTCAAGGTGGGGCATCTGATTTATAAATCCCTCAACGGACATGCCCGTGGTTATTTGGGGGACAAAATAAGCCGTTACCAGCCAACATTAGCCTTGAGTCTCTTTATCAACCGTAGAGCCCTGAAGACCCACCTCTTCATTAAAGGAGAAGACTGTGGTTGGGAGAGGGGGGTTTCTGTTCCCTCTTGTTTCCCAGTGACCTGAATCTCTTACATGGCCCCTTGGTAGCTTGCTTTGTGAATCAGCTGCGCCTTTATAGGGTTGAGTCTGTTCTATTGCACGATACAAATCAAATTAAAATCAAGGTCTCTATTGCCGACCCTGTAATTTGTTTTATTTAATTTAATTGATGTATTTGTAAAGTGTGAAGACGGAGCCCTGTAGGCATAGAAGCGCTAAAACAGGGACAAACCACACAAAACGTTCAGAGTTGTGTTTGCTTATGGCAATAGTTATTAAACTGTTAAAGCTCTTCTGCCTCCTTTAAGAATTTAAATATATGAGAAGGCACAATTTAAAAAGTATGTATCAGAAAATCCATAAATTGGGAGTGATCAATAAGCACTTTTCACTGTTCCCTGTAACTATGTATTTACATGTATTAAATGCATGTATTACATGTATTTACATTGTATGTATTAAAGAAACCCAGCTGGCAATCATCCAATGTCAAAGTCACACACAAAATAAAGCTGTGCCTTCCATGGTCACAGTGTGTACTTGAAAAGTATTTAAACATTGAACTAACTACGATCATAGATCAAAAACTTTCTAGGTCACGCTCCTGTCTGTATCTGCCAGTCTGAGAAACAGGCGGCGCGTTCGGAAACACTGCCCACGCGCTCATGGCGGAACTCTGGCTGCTCCTTGGAACTGAAGTTGACTGAAGACAAATGTGCTTCATTTATAAGCTTTTCGAATCAGTAAGTATTGATGTTCCGAAACTGCAGGAATACACACAGAAGGATTGAATGCTGTCGACATTGCCAATGAATATGTTCCAGACAGATCACGTCAATACGGCAGCTCTTACTTTTTGGGGGAGAAAAGAAGAATGTGACTTGTTTATCTCATATCAAATGTAAACAGCACTTATAATGGGGGATTGTTTAGTGGTACGAACGTGCTAGTATTATGTAAGTCATCTTTCATATTTCACCTGCAGCCTTGAACATCTACAGGTACTATAGCAATGTGACATCTTTCTCAAGTACTGATAAACACAGAGGAAGGAAAAGTGTTTCCTCCAACCTGCATAACTGTGACAGCATACAAAATGCTAAATAAACAAATAAATAAGAATTTGTCAGGGGGTTCTGTTACAGCCAATTTTTTGGGCAGTAAAGGAATTACCGCCGCTTTTGCCTCACTGTCGGATTTTGAGTTTGACTTGAAGGGGAGAATTTTTTTTGTTTTAACAATCTTTATTTGTGAAGCAAACAGATAACGCAGTGCCAGACGAGTGCCCCTACCATGTGGAGAGGGAACAATTCAAATATCTAGGCAAACAGATCACAAATAACTTAACAGACTATGTGCCTAAGAACCTACACCCAATAACGGCGAGAACCAAGGAAGACGTCCGTCACTGGATGTCCTTGCCACTAACACTATTAGGTAGAGCTGCACTTTTTAAGATGCTGGCGCTCCCCCACTTTCTCTACCTATTACAAAACTCACTACTACCTATAGAGCCGAGTGAATTCCACAAAATAGACCAGACACTAAGGAAATTGCTATGGAATGGGGGTCACCCTCATTTGGCACTCACCACACTACAAAGATCCATATGGGAAGGCGGAATTGGACTCCCCCGCCTGAAAACCTACTACTGGGCCAGCCCGATGGCAATAGTGAACGAGAGACTCCATGGGGACACCACACTACCGCATAATAGAACGCAAGACCCCAACCAACAAGAAAGACCCATTATGAAACACCTCTACTGCAAAAAAGTCTGGTCTGCTACCCCGTCTATGATGGCACACATAACTTGCATATGGACAGATACACACAAATACTTATGCTGGGACAAAAAGCTAACTCCAGCACAACCACTGTGGAACAATAAACACCTCCCGGAAGGGAATGAACTACCGAAATGGCACTCTTGGGCCCAATTAGGCATTACCAAAATTGGGGACGTAGTGAAAGAAAACTAAATAATATAATTCGCAGACTTAGCCACTGTCTTCGCCACTGTCTTCGCACTCCCACCAAATGAGCAGTATCACTACACCCAACTTAAACATGCGCTACAGGCCCATCTCCCCGAAATGGTTGACATGCGTGACTATACCCCGCTAGAACGCAACCTATTCCCGGAAATGATTAAGCACCAAGCTACGGCCACCATGTACAATACCATAACCTCCTTTGCTACTGGGGAACTGTCGGGTCTGAAAACCAAATGGGAAAGGGACGTGGGTGCCATATTCCCAGAGGAATTGGTAACTGCTTTGATGTTCTCCAGAGAATCAGCTATCTCTTCTAGGTTCAGACTTATCCAACTGAAGATATTGCACAGAATTTATTACCCAAGGGTAGCATTATTTAACTAGGGCAAAACCACTCCCTCATTCTGTCTGAGATGCAAAAGGGAAGAGAGCTCTTATTATCACATACTATGAGAATGTATCGTAATTCAACAATACTCGCAGCAGTGCTGCAATGAACTCTCAAGGGTCATGGGCAAGACGATTCACAGAAGCGCGAAACATCTACTGTTGGGGATAGAAGAGGAAGTCGAGCTATCACGTTGCGAAACACTTTTTATCTACCACTACTGCACTAATCAAAACTCTGGGGTTCTGAGACGAAACTGAGCTACGCGCAATGGACCACGGACGTGGACTTTTGCATTGCAATGGAAAAAAGAGTCTACACAGCTAGAGGATGTCCTGAGAAAGCCCAGAAAATATGGCAAAAGTGGGAAGACGCACACTGAGAGGTAATCAACATCAGTAGACCGAGCCAGCACCTAAAGACATGGAAACTAGAATTACGAGATACTTGCGCGACAAACGCAACAAGATGTGTTTAGAGACTCCATCGCATTGGACCCATGGTGTGAAGTTGTTGTTGGGCGGGAAAGGGAAATAAGTGTTACCTCGCTCGCGAGGCTGTATGTTTTTATGTTTTCAAAAAAACAATAAAATGTTTGATTAAAAAAAAAATCTTTATTTTGTTTTAAGAGACGGAAGGGAGACAACAATCGAAATAGACAGGACCAGATAACATACATTATAAAAGCATGGATTAATCAGGTATTACTAAGACAAATCAGTTATACGCAATAGATTGTACACTACAAGTATTCAAAGATGCGACCGACCAGACAAGAGATCAGCAACTGAGCACTACAACAAAGGTAGATGGTAAAGGTAGATGGTTGTATAGCGCTGGTTTATACCCCCCATCGTAGGAGTCTTGTGAGTAATTGATAAAGGGAAGTAAGTTGAATAGCGCCACTCAGCTAGTGCAGTGATTTTTTATGCCGCTAAAATGTCCCAAAGTTTACCCCACCACATCACTGTGACTGGGGCATCAGGTGACTTCCAATTACGGTCCAGGGAGATCTTGGCAGCTAATGAGAGGTGGTTAATACATTTAGAGGTGTTGCCTTTTAGAGGGTAATCAGAGGGTCCATAGGCAATATCACCTTAAGCATAGATTTAATATGTGAAAGGAGCACAGGGCAGAGACATCACATATGATAATAGGTTGCCTTTTCCGGGAATCTACTCCAGCAAGTCTCAGGGTAGGAAGGAATGAAGTGGTGCAGGCTGTCAGGGGAGAAGTACCATCTGTAGCAGAGCTTGAGCTGACATTCCTTGTCTGTGGTGCATCTGGCCGCCCTGTGATTCTGTTCCCATAGCCTGAGCCAAGACTCCTCTCCGATTTAGGTGCCCAGGTCCTGCTCCCAAATGTTCATATACGTCAAGCAATCATGGGGGTCATAGTGGTCCTATAGATTATAGAGCTCTGAAAACCTACCCCTAGAGCGGCCCACTAAGAGTGTGAGCTCGAGAATGTTGAGGTCTCTAGTACGCTTCTGTTTTGTCGCAGGATGGCTTGCCCACTGGCATAGAATTTCTTTTGTTTGGCATATATGATTCGTTCCCCTTCCTGTAGTGAAAATGATAATTTACATTCTTCAAAGGTGAGTGGCGATTCTTTCCGGAAGAGGTGTCTAAGTTCCCGTAGACCACCCGCTGTCCAAACAGAGAATGCGTGGTACTTCATGCCCGGGAAGAATTCTGGATTACAATTATTAGGTGATAGTGGACCTAGTCCCAAGGGGGTGCCACACATCCTGGTAGCTATATTCCAAAATCTAAGCATGTGCGATGTAGAGCAAAGGAGTGGGTGCCCTGTTGACCCAAGGTTCGATTTGATAAATGGTAGTTACCTCAGCGGGAGCTGGGACATAAATTGTTCCATTTGTACCCAAATATGAGAATCCCCAGTCTGTACCCATGAAAAGATATGTGAACGTTGGGAGGCTAGATAGTAACGGTAAACGTCTGGAACCCATTCAGAGTAGGACCTTCTACGCTATTCTAGGTATGTGGAGCTACAAGATGAAAGCACGGGTTTTCCACTAAAGCGAGTGCAACTTGTGTAGTGGGACCTGTATTGGGAGAGCTAAAAAGTGGTATAGAAGCCTCGGGACAATGGTCATTTTGATTGCTGTGACCCGTCCTAACCATGAGATTGTTTGTTTGTCCCTGTGCCTCCATCTGGGTAAGAAGAGGGTGGTCATTTATACTATATAGCATTTTAATTGTGCTAGACATTTTTATCCCTAGATATTCAATCCAGTCCCTTTTCCATTTTATAGGGCACATGTCCACAAGCCTATTTTATTCCTCCAATGGTATCACTAGCACCAGCCCCTGAGATTTGGAATGGTTGACCTAGAATCCAGAGACCACTCCAAAGGCCACTCATTTGTCCATCAGGGCTGTAGCGGAGGTGGGTGCATCTGTTACAGTGACCAAGACATCATTGGCGTAGAGAGAAATGTTATTTTCATGTCTTTGGCATGGGATGCCCTTTTATGTCCTGGTTGTTCTGGACCTGGATCGTTAGCAGCTCCATGGAGAGAGCAAATAGCAAAGGAGATAGGGGGCAGCCCTGACGTGTCCCTCTGGAGACCAAAATGAGGGGGGGGGTCACGCTCCCATGAGCAACACTCGGGTGGAGGGCAAGGAGGAAATTGCTAGTAGGGATTGTTGGACTATAGGGCCTATGCCTGATCACCAAAGAACTGCAATCAAGTATGACCAGTCGAGGCGCTCAAAAGCCTTGTGAGCATCTAGAGCCATGAACCCAGCTTCAAGGGCCGATGTGTCCACTACCTCGACCAGGTTGAGGGCCTTCCTAATGTTTCCATGGGTACACTGTCTGGCGATGATGCCTGTCTGGTTCAAATGGACCAACTTAAGAAGGACCTGCATCAGGCGAGTGGCCAGGATTTTCGAATAGATTGGAGCATCATTATTGATAAGAGAGATAGGCCAATACGAGTCTAACGAGTCAGGGTCTTTATTGGGTTCAAGAGTAAAACTGTGGTGGTTTCAAGTCCAGGAATGTGTTAAAGAGCTGGGTTAGGTACAGGGCTCGAACCTCACAATAGCTTTTTTTAAACTCAGCAGTGTACCCATCTGGCCCCGGCGTAGTGTTTTTGAATGATTTAATGGCTGTGACAACCTTAGCCACCTGTATGGATTGCTTAAGTAGCGCAGTCTCCTCCAGCTGGAGTGGGAGGGAAAGTGACTGAGCCTAAGTAATCTTCTAGAACGGCCTTCTCCAGAGGGGCGACAGAGGCAGATTCTGGGAAGTATTTATGGACCCAGGCAAGTTGGTTGTGGTCTGCCAACAGCAGTGAACCCCCACCCGCCATCCTGCAGAGCCCGAATATTGCTTTGGGTTTTTTGCTTTGCTATTTTGAGAACCAGGACCTTATTTGCCGTGTTGCCTATGTTGTAGTAGTACTGCCTAACCTTTAGAAGACCCTGGGTTTCTTCACCAAAGGGGCCTCAAGCTTGGCTTTAGCAATCTTTAAGTGATGCCATGCCTTGAGGGAACTGTGAGTTTGTGTGCAGTCTCCTTGGCTCCAACTTCCCCTTCTAACTGCTCTCTCAAATGTTTTCTCCCGTTAGCATAGGAAGAGGTTAATCTCATGATAGGCCCCCTGGCTACCACCTTCATTGCATCCCAAACCATCTGCAGGGCCATCCTCTCAGTGAGATTTGTATCAAAATATGTGAAAATATGTGAAAATTGAAGTTTTGAGCCCTTGGTGGATGACCAACTCCTTGAGTGTTGGGTTATACAGCTTCCAGGGCTTACAGTGTGGGGGAGGGAGGTCCTGAACTGCAAGTGACAGCAACACTGGGCCGTGATCTGAGAGGGCCACTATGTGTATGGTGGAGTCCTGGATACTTCGGACAAGAAAGGAAGAAGTGAGAAGTGTATCTATCCATGAACAGCCTGTATGTACATGTGAAAAATAAGTACAGTCCGTGCAAGTAGGATTCCTAAATTTCCATAAATTGACCAGGTTTAGTGTATGTAGGACTTTCATGAGAGCTAATGATTCCCCACTAGAGGCAGGCAAAGTCTTGCCAGTATTAAGATTGGGAGTCAGGTTGAAGTCCCCACCAATGAGAAGGGAGCCCTCCACGAAGGTTTGAAGTTTACCAAGGAAGTTGTGAAGAAAGAGGTTTTGTTTGCCATTGGGGGAATAGACTGAGACAACGGTGAAGACATTCCCTATGTATAAGCCTTTGACACCTATATATCTCCCACTGGGTTCCCTAAGAAACACAAAGGGAGTAGCCTTGTCGAACAAGTTTGCCACGCCCTGTCTTTTTGCTCCTCTGAGGGCAAAGAAGAATGGCACAACGGCTAATCCAACAGTTTAGCAATCACTGATTTGCACTTGACCAGTGAATTCAAGCCCCGAATCTTCCATGTGAAAATAGGTAATGTACAATCCTGAATAGGGTTAAAGGTGGGTACGTCCCTTTGCAAGTGCTCCAAGAAAGAAGATATCTATTAGTGTAAGCAATACAGCGTCCAGTTTATTCAAGCAGCATAAACTGAACATTACTTTTTTAATTAGTACATCCACATACAACATATGCTGTGAGATGTGTGTTAGTTGGTGGCATGTAGAGGCACTATTACAACAATTTGTTGTAGACTCCAGTTTTACCGCAATACAGTATGCAGAGCAATTTCCCGCTGCATGGCCAACATTGTCAAGGCAGTTTTGGTCAGGTATTCCACTTTGTACAATATTATGGAGTCATGCATTTGTAAGTATTTTTGTGATATAACATGAATTTTCAAAACATAGTGTCACATTACATTTAGTCATTCGGTACCTGGGGCAAAAAGAAAAAAAGGAAAGGAAAAAAGAATGAAGCATGGGAGAATAAAGTATTTGCTAGAGTTAGCTGAAATTGTTACAGGAGGATTTGTATTCTCTTATCGCTGAAAGCCTAAAGGTTCTATGAGCAAGCATGCAGTGATATTTAGTGAGTGTATTAATTACTGCAATAGATTTTTTCTTGTGTGGGCCGGTGTGTCATGGAGGAATATTGTGCATCGAATAGCCAAACAGTGGTGTTGGGTAAACCTTTTGCGGTAGCTATTGGTTGATTGTTTAAGTGTAGAGAGGTGTGCTAACAGTGCACTCAATGGTGCAGCCAGACAGACTGGCTGTGCTTTGATGTCGTGAGGTTGCAGAAAAAGGGAGTGCTCAAGTGAGTGCTGTTTAATGGGCCGACAGACTGCTGTAACCTGCACAGACCTTGTGACTGCAAAACTAATGTTGGCGTATTTTTCATGGCAAACCCCGTAAGGCCAGCCCCCAAAATCAGAAAACAGTACTTAGAGCAGTGTGCATGCGCATCTGCGTGCGCACATCAAGGGAGTGCTCAATTGAGTGCTGTTTGCTAGGACGATACACTACTGTAACCTGGACGGACATTTTGACTGCAAAACGAATGCTGGCAGTACGGAACAAACTCTCCCTCATAAATTTGACTTTCACATAGTTGGACTACTTTTAACAGCAACATTGTGAATTGCTGTTAATATATACTGTATCCTTGATCCTTTAGTTTTTTTCACTGCAAACCTCTGAAGCTCTGCCCCTAACATCGGAAAACCGTACAAGGGAGTGCTCAATAAAGTGCTGTTTGCTGTTAGTTGTTCATGGCTGAGTGGTGTGTGGGGTGAGGGTATAGACCTCAATGTCTGACCCTTATCCTGTAACTGTCCCAGTGATTCCAAATGATTTTAAGGATGGCATAGATGGTAAAAACCCTATAATTGAATGTAACATTGATCCCTCCCCGTGCCTAGCAACCATGACCCTGTAGAGGTCAGGCAACACATGAGTGCTACTCTTCCCAAAGATTCCAAAAAGCTTGGTGAATGTGGTTATCCATTGAGGCATTGTAAAGTATGCACCCCCAATGTTATAACGAATGAGGCAACTATGAAAGGTTCAACGAGAATTACAAAATATTACCCTGCAAATGAAGACCTCACACCTTGCACTAAAGAGACCGTCACGAAAGAGATTATCTCAGACCTGAATGACACACTAAGGTGTGTCGGAACAAAACTAAAAGAAAGGGTAATGAGCCCTGTCATTCATTTAGATAGTCCTAGCAGTTTAAAAACTGATAATTTGACAGCAGTTCAACAATGCAGTGACAACAACATAAAAGCAATTACTAGATTCAACACTCAAGTCATTAAAGCACTTACATCAGCTGAACCGCAAGTGTGCTTGATGGTCCAAGCTGAATGCGCACAGGTAAATAGCATCGAGCCAGATATAGCTGCTGTAATTGCAAGTGAACAATGTTTGGAACTACTAGCGTTATATGAGAGGATGCTAAATGAATGCACACCTATGGTCCCCTCTGCATGTGCAGTCTCTAATGTGCCCAGTGAGCAAGTTGAGTTCACTCGACTAGATGGGCAACGCAAGCATGCGCAAGTGCAGCATGACAGCTGTGACAGAGTTGATGAGGTCACAGGAAGAAAATTTGCATTGGCAAATTCTCCATCACCGTCCTATGATGTGGATACTACGACCTTACAACAACAAGTACAGTACAGTTAGCTATAGTTTTAGAGTGTTTCGGGATAACACCTAGTCATTTTGAACACACCACCTGTACAAATGACACAAGCTTTACCTCCGCTACGATGTTTGAAATCTTTGAAAACGTATTAGTCATCATAGTTGAAAGATGTGAATGACTGGAGAAGAAGTTAGATGTGCAGTCATTGATGCTCCAAACAAGCTTAAAACTTTGTCGGAAAACACTATGAGAGCAAAGTACAAACACAAGAGGTGAAAGAGAGGATGACCGTGAAACTCTTTATATCGGTACAAGATCTGATCTGAGTCGAAATACCACAGGTTCTCAGTTCTATGTTACTCATGCGACCAATACCAAGATTAGAAAATGTTAGGCCAGAGACCATTGACTCAGTAATAGGTTGTAAAGCTAAAATAACTACTAAATCTAGGAGTCAAACTAGAAGAAAATGCAAGGAAATATCGCAGGCTATAATGTATGGCAATTCTCGTTCCAAACGGATGAGAAATGCCTGTGTTATAGATGATGACTCGCCACAGATTGCCATTACAGAAGCAGATGCAGAGATAGGAGATGTTGTAATTGTGCCTAGCCATAAGGCTCTACCAGGAGGTTGAATAAAAAAGATTCAAACATCTATCACTATGAGTACTCTACGAATAGTAACATACATAAGGTTACTCAAGAAGGTCAATCTAAAATACCTCTGAGGGGCACATTAGAAATAAGCGCACAAAGCAAACCTGTGAGATTCGCAGTTATATGCTGGACCAAGCCACACAGAATGGACTACTAGGGAGTGAAAGTGAAACTGGAGATGTGTGTGCACAGCACAAGATGTTGCAACATGCAGAAACGAGACCTGACATTGATCAGGGTGATTGTGTGCTTCAGGATGTTCAATGTCTGTTTGTTGAAGAGGTCAATACACTGTGTAATCCGAGCAACAAAAAAGGTAAAATGGGAGATAACCTCAAGTCAAAAGTGGTGCATCGCAAACAGCTATGATCGGATATACAACCAGTAATACATCAAAACAGGATAAACAAACCAACAATAATAAAACAATGGATGTGGTCTACACAAGAGCCCTACAACTTAGACCAATATCCTTTGCAGAGTTACATCCGCTACTTAAGTGTGCAGCGGTCCTACGTATCCTGCACAATATAGTTCCGAACGACTGATCACCACAGAGGATATCAATATTGTAGAGCAAGAGGAACACATCGCTGTTGTGGCATCTAACATCTGGTTTACAGTTGATGCAACGCTCAACTACATACTTGAATACGAAAATGACCTGTTTAGGCTTGGCTATGGCTGTTCAATTTTGAATATGATGCCCACTAAGCATAAAAATATACCATCAGTGCCGCCAACAATAGACAATGGGCACCCTACTTTAACATCTCATGGCCAAATAGTAAAAGGAAAAAGTGGAGATGAGAGGGATTAATCATCTAAAGATAAGCATGAACGAAACATGAACAGTATAAACACAGTAGTAAAAGATAGTGAGGAGGGCTATTGGCAGTGGCTTCCAAAAGCATTCAAAGCAGACTTTGTGAATAATTCCTGTTGACAGCACATGTTCTGCTCTTGGAACACAAGGACATGTACACATTTAAGTGTCATCAATGGTCTTATTGCATATATTGATTTATTTGAAATTGTGGCTTTGCAAGAAACCTGGATGACTGATGTCTGAGATTGATGGAAGATCCAACTCACAGATACTAGCTGTAAAAGGGCCCGTAGGATGTCCTAAAGGGGGGTTACTTATCTCGGTGTGCCATCCATGCAAAATTAAAGAAATAAATGCATCTACTAGCATGGTTCAAGCAGTCAGATTAATTGATGAGAATGTACCTCAACATGTGATGATTGTTATTAACATCTACAACCCACCGTATAAAGTCTTTAAAAAAACAAAACATTAAAACAGTAAAGGCGATTCTTGAGAATATTGATTCTTATCTTCCCACATGGGTGGTAGGTGATTTTAATGCTAAGATAGACACGCCAATGTTAGACACACCAGGAGATCTATTGAATCTGCCACGGTTAATCCTGCTTCCCAAAATCGGCAAGAAAAAGCATGGGTGGAGATGTTATATCAACATAACTTAAAGATGCTCAATGGACTCTCTGCTGGTGATGAAAGAAAAGCTTATACTAGAGTCAGTGGCAAAAGCACATCAACAATTGACTATGTGTTTGTGAATCCAACAGCTTATACGAGGGTTGAGAATATGTCAGTCCTAATTAGGGATGAGAGTAATCATATGCCACTGTGTGTGCTCCAGAAATCGTATAGAAATCTCAAAGTACGTGACTTGAATGGTAATATTTGTGTCAGTAATGGTTCTAATAGCATACAATCGAACCTTACTAATCTTGCAAAGGCAAAGTCCTTTGCGGATGCTGAGATATCTTTGTACAGTGCATGATGCGTCAATCTTTATAGCGATGCTGGTGTCCTTCCCATTGATGAATTCTCAGCCTTAACACATAATATAAAAGAAGTGATTAAAAAAAATGGAAATATAATAGTATTAATGAACGCTGGAATTTTAAATCAATTTATGGTCGTCGGTGCGAGCATAAAATTCAGCTTTCAAAAAAACTCTACGTAAAAACATCACTGACATTTTAGTTAGTGTAAGTGGAGGTCTAACAGAAACTGAAGCCACGCAAAGCATTAAAACTTTAAAGGTGAGAGACTGGCAACGGATGCGAGGGCAACGAATACAATGTGAGGTTGAAGTATAGCAAGAGTTGGTTGGCATCATATGCCAGACTAGGTGATAATACTGGTACATGGAGGGCTTTAAGGGGTGCACAAAAGGGAGACCATTAGTGTATATGAAGCTATATGGGGTGCATATATCGCAAAATCATTAGGAGCAGTAGAACCAGCTGACCCTGATGGTCACTTTAACTGTGCACAGTGGACATGCAACGTATCTGTAAATGAGATCTGTAAGGTCATTGAACAGTTGAAAAACTCAAGGGCGTCTGGCCCTGATGGTGCCTGTAATGGATTGCTTAAGTTATCCCCTGCAATCTTTGCTCAAGCGTTGCATATACTAGTCATAAACATAGGCTACAAAGGTGTCATCCCAGCTACATGGAGAGAAAGCCATATACTCCCGGTACATAAAAAAGGGTGTTGGAAGGATCCTGTCAACTATTGAATGCTTTCAATGCTAGGTATACCAGCGAAGATCTTTGCCAGAGTTCTACTTGATGAACTGAATATATGGATATCAATAAATAAATCCTTCCTCTGAATCAAACTATCAAACTGGTTTTTAGGACAAAAGCAAGCACAACACACAACCTCTTGACAATAGTCACTGCGGTAGAGTATGCCTGGTACAGACGACAATTACCTGTTTCTGCAGCTTACATAGACTTTAGTGCCGTATTCGACACTGTGATGCGATACCGCCTGTGGGACAAACTATGGTCTTGGAACATTCCACATGGTCTGTTGAGCTTGATTATTCAGCTCCACCAATCTACAAGCGTTAGAGTTCATCTAGATGGACAGGGCAGCCTACAGATCTCCTTCCCCACAACAAGGGGAGTTAATCAGGGTTGTATATACCCTACCCTGTTTAACTTATACCTTGCTGATCTTCCAGGTGCACTTACCATCCGGAGGCCTGCCCAATAAAAATAGGCACACTACGAATAGGATGGTTAGGATATGCAGATGATCTGCCCTTAATTGACTACCCCCCAAAGGGGCTACAACGCATGCTACATGCGCTAGGAACATAGGCAGATGACATTGGGTTATGTATTAACATTGGGAAAACCAAAACAATGGTATTTGCAAAGAAGAGACATGTACCACCAACTTGTATATTGAAAATTAGCTCTTAACCTATTGAAACTGTAAGACAATACAAGTATTTGGGTGTACTAATTGATGACAAACTGAAATTGAACTCACATTGGGAATCAACCAAGCTTAATTGTCTGAAGATAGCACATAGCATAAGCTCATTCATTAGTAGAAAGGGAGGGTGGTCTATCCAAAGAATACTCCTGCTTTACTCTGCCAAAATTGTACTGTGTATGTTGTATGGTGTAGAGGTGTGGGGAGACAAATGTAGTCCTCAAATAGAAAAACACGAGGCGAAAATACTATTGTTATTCAGGATGCCCAAAAGCCTACCAATAGAATAGATACGTCTTTAATTCGCACAAAAATGTATCATGGTAGAATATATTAGCTGAATGGCAATGTGCCATGAACAGGTTGTAGTGCTTAATAATGACACCATGATGGTTGAAACATTTAAAGCATACATGAAACTGGATAACTATGAACATTTTGGCACACTTGGACAACTTTTGTCAAAATCCCAGAAATGGTTGTCTGGACTTAGCTTAAATGGTGCCTCTGTGACTATAGTAGAGAAAGGGATGTGATAAAGTTGGCCACACCTGTTAACAGTGGGTTGTTTATTCAATATTGGCAAGAACGTCTTCAGACTCCTAGCTAGATAGCAGCATTTCCCAATAGCTCAGTGGCGAGAAAATATGTACTGTTAAAATTTGGCGTCACAAAACTACTCGAGGATATAGGTCCAACAATTGGTTTACGAAGGGATGATCGATTATGTCGATTATGTGGTGAAACAGAGATTCAATCTACAAAGCATATCCTTACGCAGTGTGTGAGTTTGACTAGCATACGCTATAAATATCTGAAATCATATGACAACATGATGAATTGTGAGGATGTCCAAGAATTTTGGGATGTACTTCATGTACCACATAGTAACCTTTCATCTATACTGCATAAATATCATTGAAGAACTGTCAGGCACGTTTTTTAAATAGTTATTTCCTTGGTGCAACACAACGTTATGAAATGTGATGTATCAAAACTGACTGTTTTTTTAAAGAGTTTTATGCTAAAGTTTGTATTAGATTGATTTTAGAGTTTTATCATAGGCTTGTCAGGTAATGCTTCAGTTTGATTTTAGATTTCTGTTTTAGATTTATGAGATCTTATGGTAATAAGATGAATTGTGATGACATCCAAGAAGTGTGGGACAGGTCCATGGCAAGAAATAATAGATACTTTTAACATTATGTAGAAACCTTTCTATCTGTACTTCATGTGTATACTTGAGGCACTATTAGGAAACACTTTTATATTTGGTTTTTATCCTCAGTGTCGTATAATGTAATCAAAGAACATGAAATCTGATGGACCGTCTTCAAGAGGTATATACCATGAAACGTTTAAGATTGTTTTTAGAGTTTTTATATTGTAATGGATGTTGTCTTAATTGTGTATATACAAAGTACATTTTTTTGCTAAATGTATTTTAATGAAATGGAAATCCCCACTAGAGGCAGGCAAAGTCTTGCCAGTGTTAGGATCGGGAGCCAGGTTGAAGTCCCCACCAATGAGAAGGGAGCCCTCCCTGAAGGTCTGAAGTTTACCAAGGAGGTTGTGAAGAAAGAGGTCCTGTTTGTCATTGGGGGCATGAACTCAGACAAATGTGAAGACATTCCCCATGTATAAGCCTTTGACCCCTATATTTCTCCCACTGAGTTCCCTAAGAACCCCTAATTTCACAAAGGGAGTAGCCCTGTCGAACAGGATTGGCACGGCCCCTCTTTTTGCCCCTCTGAAGGCAAAGAAGACCTGCAAAAAGCGACTATGAGCAAATCTACCCTCATCCTCTATCAGAGGTGGGTCTCCTGTAGAAAGGTGACTGCGGGGCCAAGTGCAACAGTTTAGCAATCACTGACTTGCGATTGACCAGTGAATTCAAGCCCCGAATCTTCCATGTGAAAATAGGTAGTGTGCAATCCTGAGTAGGGTTAAAGGTGGGTACATCCCTTTGCAAGGGCTCCAAAGAAGATATCTATTAGTTTAAGCAATACGGTGTCCAGTTTATTCAAGCAGCATAAACTGAACTTTACTATATACAGCCACATATATCATATCCTGTGAGATGTGTGTTAGCAGGTGACATGTAGAGGTACTATTACAACAATTTGTTGAAGACTGCGGATTTAGGGAAATACTGAATGTGGAGCACTTGCCAACTGCGTGGCCAACAGTTTCGCCCATTTGGGATTTGTCAAGGCAGTTTTGGTCAGGTATATTATGAAGTCATGCATTTGTAAGTAATCATGGGTTATCTCATGAATTTTCAAAACATAGTGTCACATTACATTTAGTCATTCGGTACCTGGGGCAAAAAGAGAAAGACAGGAAAGGAAAAAAGAAGGGCGGATAGGAGAATAAAGTATTTGCTAGAGTTAGCTGAAATTGTTTCAGGAGGTTTTGTATTCTCTTATCGCTGAAAGCCTAAAGGTTCTATGAGCAAGCATGCAGTGATATTTAGTGAGTGTATTAATTGCTGCAATAGATCTTTTCTTGTGTGAGCCGGTGTGTCATGGAGGACTATTGTGCGTTAGACAGCCAAACAATGGTGTTGGGTAAACCTTTGTGGTATCTATTGGTTGGTTGTTTAAGTGAAGAGAGTTGTGCTAACAGTGCACTCAATAGTGCAGCCAGACAGACTGGTTGTGCTTTGACATCGCGCGGTTGCAGAAAAAGCCCTGTGGCTGTGATTAGCCGGGAAACCACGGGTTGTATAACCAAGTGCCTGTTATATTTACTTTCAAAAGGTTTGTGTGGTTGACACGCATTGTTAATACGAATGCTTATGTTGGAGCAAGGAATACCAGTTAGAAGTGGTCCACTGGTTGGAAGGTGGATAAGAAAATGTAGGCAGAAGGAAATTTAATTGAAATGGAATAGGCAGTACACGTAATGTATTCAATTGCATTCAGCCAATGGTCTGGCGTGTACAGGGTTGTTAAATCCGATAATGCGGACATGGGCGTCCTGCATGCTGGTAATTGAGGATTATGGGAGGGGAGAATAAGATCTAATTGTTATTAAGGTTCCTACCGGTGTGCGCCAGGTTTGAAGGTGCATGTCCCCCAAGGTCCATCTTTGGGTTGGGAAGGTGACTCCCTGGGGCCAGATTACCAAAACTTTCACCGGTGCAAGTGAAATGTTTGCACGGTATTAGCACTAAGGCAAAGTTTGCCCTATTTTTAAAAAGACTTGGACACATTAAAAAACCATTGCACCTCGACAAGTGCAGTTTGCCATATTAAAAGCACCAGGGCAAAGTTTGCCCTAGTGCTAATACGGAATGGTATTAGCACTATGGCAATCGCTGCCCGGATGCAAAAATGCATCAGAAATGGATCCTTTTAGCACTAGGGCAATTTTAGGCCTGGTGCTTTTAATATGCCAAACTGCACTTGTTGACGAGCAATGTTTTTTTTAATGATCTACAAATATCTCTTTCTCTTGCGTTGATCACATTCTTATCAGAGAGAAAGATAATTTAGGATAAGTGTTTTCAACCGGGCCTAAAATAATGTGTAATGGGTAGAGCAGATGTAAACAAATGAATTTTAGGTCGTTTAAGTTTTATCAGTACTGCCATGGTGGTGTCTTGTCTGAAGTGCAGTGATATCTTGTCTTAAGTGTACCTTTAGCAAGAGGCTGCTGTACTTCTAACGTTTTCTCTGCCTAGTTTACCATCTTTTGAGTCCTAAGGCAAAACTCTATCCTGAACAAAACTCTGATGGGCCCCGTAGAGTAGCAATAAGGGTCTCATGGCTATGGTGTCGCAACAGTGCCTTGTCTCCTGCATGAGTAACCTTGCACTAAGAGCTGAATGGCGTCCATTGGTTGGTGGTGTTTATCTATGTGCGGATCTAAAGAGGCACAGCCGTGGTGCACCCCGGAGGCACTTTATAGATATCCCCTGTCAAAACATAAATCCAATGTCAAACAATGGTTGTTCCTTATGCGAGAATGCAAAGGATGCTGATGTTCATCTATGTTAGGTAATGTGAAATCTCCTACCCTGTTGAGCCCTCTTGGTTCTCAATTGATCATTTTGGCCTGCTTCAGAGAGGGAGGATTGCAGTGGACAAAACAAGAAATGGCGAATATGTGAATGGGGTCTGGAGTCCTTGCTGGAAATCCAGGAAGTAGTTCAGGAATGTTTTAATGTGGCAAGGATGGCATCCAAAGGTTTTAACGGGTGAACACTTGTGACTGGAAGCTGAGTCAAAATATTGTATAACCTAGGTAGAGAGTGTAGAGTTTGATGCCAATAGCAGAGTGTAGAGAACAATCAGCAGTCTGTTACATGGGGTTTCATGTGGTAGAAGACAGAACCTGGTTAGCAGAAAGCTTTGCATGCACTGGGATTCTTCTGGTAGACTCCACACACTAATCTTGTAAACTGCCACACACTAATCTTGTAATCTGCTCACACACCTCAAACCACCACTTCGATGTTGTTTGGGTGCTTTTGGGTATTGTTTGGAGGTGATCACAACATTAGCAGAATTCGTGTGAGCATATGAGTGGCATGGAGTTTACATTTTACAATAGCTTATAAACATATCATACTCAGATACCAGTACCGGTTGAAGTGTCAGGCCACGGGTCTTAAAGACCACACAGACTCAAGATTTCATTTATTGAGACATGGAGCCAGTGGTCTTTCTTCTTCGAGCTCTGCCTAGTCACCTCTCACCCACAGAGGCAGCAGCTCTTCCAGTCCAGGGGCTATTGCCTGCTCCCACCTTTAACATGCCTTCCTCCCTCTCTCCTTCCTTCCTTCCTTCCTTCCTTCCTTCCTTCCTTCCTTCCTTCCTTCCTTCCTTCCTTCCTTCCTTCCTTCCTTCCTTCCTTCCTTCCTTCCTTCCTTCCTTCCTTCCTTCCTTCCTTCCTTCCTTCCTTCCTTCCTTCCTTCCTTCCTTCCTTCCTTCCTTCCTTCCTTCCTTCCTTCCTTCCTTCCTTCCTTCCTTCCTTCCTTCCTTCCTTCCTTCCTTCCTTCCTTCCTTCCTTCCTTCCTTCCTTCCTTCCTTCCTTCCTTCCTTCCTCCCTCCCTTCCTTCCTTCCTTCCTTCCCCTAAGTCCACAGAAAGAGCTACAGGGCAGGAAAGCATCACAAGTACAGCAGCTGCTTCGGGAAGAAGTGAGTGCAGCTTTCCATGGTTCTATGTGCTGGAATCAATCTTCCACCAAATAGAGCTGATCATAATTCTGATTTAAATAGGTATAACATGTGCATCTATTTGAAAGGGTAACGCACCCACTCTCACTCTTTGTCAAAAGAAAGTTATGTATTTGCAATATAGTCACTAATTAATTTACGTTCGTTTTATTTTGTTCAGTGCTACATGCTACCACACAACTACTTCTAAGCTCTATGGGTTGGTGGCATAGAAAGTTGTGGCACGTGTCCATGTTTGAAAATCAGAATGTCTATTTTTCAGGCACGTCAGCGCGTGTTCAAGTAGTGGTTCAGTCACTGCAAATGATTCCCTGATAGCAAATGAATACATTCTTGATCTATTGCTCCATCTTTTCATCTTAACTATGATTTATCTTCGGGGGCGGTAGAGGGCCCGACGAAGATGACCGCAGGCCTGTGAGTTCCAACACACCTATATCAGATCTGGAACACTATCCGGTGGTTTCCCCCGTCAGAGCTCTTTTTCAGTAGTGGCATCGTGCAGAGAGAGGCCACTACATCAGCTGGGAGCAATCCCGAGGAAAATCGGAGTCGTTGAACCCTTAATCCGCAGAGGAGCGGAGGCCCGTGAACACATCGGAGACAGTGAGGAAGAGAGGAGAAGCCACTTTCTACACACGATCAGAGGCCTCCCTCCTTGTCACGAAGATTGGCAAGTGCTGCAACAAGGGCTGATACACAACAGAGTGCTTTGGAGGGAACACAGCAGCGGGACGACAACGGCTTCGGTCGGACCGGGTGGTAGTCGGTTCCCCGGCCTGTGGAAAGAACTGTCAGCAGCAAGCAGGGTTGTGTAAGACTGTGACGCTTAGAGGGCGCTAGAGGGCCATCCAAGATGGCCGCTTAGGTCAGAGCTCCCTCGTAGCCCTGCATCAATCCTGGTTAATCCTACGGATCCTGGTGCCACCGACCCCCAGTTTCCCGGTACATGAACTGCTGATGTCCCCAGCTGTGCCACCCCGAAGTTTCGAGTGAAATCGGAGCTCCCAGCCCGAGACTCGGCCCGAGAGGCCCGGCTGCCTCGACCACCCGGTCCCGCGCTCCAAGAGCAGAGCTCCCCCACTACACACCCTGACGCACCCCCCCGGCCGCCCACGAGACGGGGGCCAGTATCCTGGCAAGGAGTCGACAGTGGCCCGAGAGAGCCGGCGAG
This sequence comes from Ambystoma mexicanum, assembly GCF_040938575.1. Lineage (NCBI taxonomy): Eukaryota > Metazoa > Chordata > Amphibia > Caudata > Ambystomatidae > Ambystoma > Ambystoma mexicanum. The sequence continues at coordinate 1,321,507,847 of NC_090922.1, read as the reverse complement.
AGACCCTGACCATCCCCCTCCTCCCGCCAAGAACCTTCGCCAGAGCGGAAGAGTCGGACGTAAGGCGCTTGGGCCTCTCCCACGCCCGGAATTGGCTCCTGCGGAGCCGGCACCCAGCTTCCCGGCTCCGTGGAGCGACAGACCCCGGAAGACGGCCAGCCGCCCAACAAGAACCACCACACCCACCAGGCGGAGACGAGCAGAGGGGTCGGCCCCGGGACCCCGGCGGGTAAGGAGTGGTGGGGTAGCAGCGCTGTTCCCCCCCCTTCCGCCGTCAGAACTGGGCGGCTGCCGTACCCGCAGTGGCAGGGCTGATCAAGCAGCGAAGCCCCCCACTGGCTGGCCAGTCACTCCTGCAACCCGCTGGGCCCAGACGGGAGCGGCGCCCCCACGCACGGACGTCCTGAACCCTTCCACCTGGTGCGGAGTACCCTCCCTGTCGTAGACCATCACACAGCCCTGTAATACGAATCAGGAGCGCAGGGGGCTGTCCACCACTTCACCCCCTGAACCAAGAGGAGCTGGCAGAAAACCTCTGTAAACCTCTCTCGTCAAGAGCCAGCATAGCGCCTGAACAGTCAACCCCCGGCACGCATAGCGGGCAACGCACACCCTACGCCAGTCTTCCACGGAATCCCACCAAGGGGGCCGCGCTATCAGTGGAAAAGCACAGCGCGCGACGACATCCAGCCCTCGGCCCGCATTGCCGATCAAACACCACATTCATCCAGCCGTGGCCAGTCCGATCCGGAGGGGGACCCGAGACACGACCTGACCACCTGCAGCCAAGATGGGGAAAAGCGATAAATCTCAGAGAAAGCTAAACTTTGAGAGTGGCCTGACCCCCAGAGCCCCTCACCAACCTGAAGATCAAGCTTCATCGTCTGAATGTTCCCACCAAGATGGAACGGCAGAGAACCCCTTTGAAATCAAAGAAATCCTCCTCGACTTAAAAGCAGGCATCGGCAGCCTGAGTAACAAAATGGACGGTCTCGCGTCCAAAGTCAACCTCATGCAACACCGCATGGACTCCCAGGCCGAACGCCTAAACGAGGTGGAGAAGAGGGTGTCAAATCTCGACGACAATTCGGAAACCCTCACAAACAGAGTTTTACAGCTAGAATCGCAATTGAAACTAACAGCCGCCAAGTGCGAGGACCTCGAAGGTCGGTCGAGGAGGAATAACCTACGGATAGTCGGGGTGAGAGAACAACAAACGCAGGAGAAAATGGAAGACTTCGTGGAAACCTTATGCATCACACTATTCGGCCGCGAGGCCCTATCTAGCCTATTCATAATCGAGAGAGCCCACAGGATTCCCGCGACGAGACCGGCACCCAGGGGCTCCTCCTAGACACATAATAGCGAGGCTGCTGAATTACAGAGATCGTGACTCCCTGCTCCGCCTTGCCAGAGAGAAAGGCGATCTGAGCCACGATGGGGACAAAATCCACTTTTACCCCGACTTCTCCCCGGCAGTTCAAACACAAAGGAAAACATTTGCAAGCGTTAAACAGAGACTCCACAACAGCCAACTGCCATATTCCATGCTTTACCCAGCGCGCTTGAGAGTCCAGCACGAGGGAAAGGTCCAATTTTTCCAAACCCCAGATGAAGCAAATTTGTTCCTCGACCGTCTGGGGCTCCCGGATCAGAATCAGGCTCGCCCCAGACCGCAAAGAGATAGAATCCCCAGGAACCCTCCTTAAACGGGTGGACACAGAAGGGCACAAGACCCGACACAGCTGCACTGAGTGGGCCAGACCAATTACAGCGGCATAAGCCGGGGCTGGGACACCTGGGAGACCCCAGGCACCCCCAGCTCAGCTACCGTTAAGTTACTGTTAGCCTGAGTGGGGTCTGCCCGCCGAGGTGTGGAACGCACGTCTCGACATGGCGACTCCTAGGGCCGTTTTGATTTGGGGTTGGGTAAGTTGGAACCTCCCGGTGAGCATGTTCAAGGTTGCCCACCCTCGGGAGAGCTACGTTATGGGCCAGTTGGGGATTGCCCGAAGTTCGATTATTACAAAGTTAATGGAGAAATCCAGCGCCACCAGTTCCCGACTGTCCCGCTCGCTGCCTGCTCCCTGCTCGTTGCCGCATTCGTCATCGCATTGTGACTCCCATCCTTCACACACAGACCCAGTCAGCAGCTCTCGCTCAACCAGACCACGACCGCCCGCTGATCTAGATACAGGATCAGAAATAAAAGCAAAGCCGCCCCGTTCAACGTCTTAACATGGAACATAAGAGGAGGTAACATCCCAGCTAAATCTAGGAAAATCCTACACTATCTCAGACGACATGATGTAGACATGGCCCTGATTCAAGAGACACATTTTACGCCGGCGAGTGACCGCCAGTGGGCCAAAAGCTGGGACTGCCACAGATACTTCTCATCATACTCCACTTACTCGAGGGGGGTTGCGATCCTCATACAAAGGCGGCTCAGTTTCCGGCTACTGCACACGGCAAAAGACGAGGAAGGCAGAGCACTACTGCTGAATGGCATTGTCGCCGGTCAGAAAGTGACCTTTGTGAACTCATATGCTCCGAATGTGGACGGCCATAACAACTTCGGCTGGGTGTTGACACAGCTCTCCGTGCTTGGCCCTGCCACGGTCGTGTGGGGCGGTGACATGAACACGGTTATGGACCCTACGAGAGATAGATCATCGGCCATACATCAACCAACCTCAAAAGCTGCTATCCAAATAAAGGAAATCTGCAAGGCATTTGATTTACAGGACACATGGAGAATCTCCAATGGGGAAAGGCGGGAGTACACCTTTCATTCTACAGTCCATAACACAAGCTCTCGAATCGACTACTTTTTCACCTCAACCAACAGCACCCTAACGTGTGGCCGGTGCCTCATCCACCCGAGAACACTCTCGGACCACTCTCCAATCTTCCTCAAGCTTCAGCCAGCCAGCCCCACCCCACCGCTACAACGCTGGCGCTTCAAGCAGGGATCACTACGGGACGAGGTCTTTGCCTCCGAATTAAGGGAAGAGATAGACGTGTTTTTACGAGCCAACCTGGGTTCCGTCCCATCGGCAAGCTTAATTTGGGAATCCTTTAAATGTTTTGTCAGAGGAGTCTGCCTCGCCAAAGAAAACGGCATCCTCAGGCTCATCAGGGGCGAGCTTGCAAGCAGCGAAAATAAACTAAAACAGCTCGAAACTCAGAACGCGAACAACGACGACCCGGAAGCTGCAGCGGCATTGAAGACGGAATTGCAGAAATTCAACGACACAGCGGAGCGAGAGGTGAAATTTCTCCAACGCCCCAACCAAATCCGCCAATACGGCGAGGGCCAGAAACCAGGAGCTTTACTGGCAAATCTAATTAAAGCCAACAATAAACAGTCCCAAATCGAAAAGATCAGAACTAGGCAAGGGGAAGTGGTCCACACTGACGAAAAGATAGCGGAGGAATTCGGCCTATTCTACCAAGACCTCTACAGTGCCAAGCTACCGAAAGATTCGCACCTCCCCCTGGAATATCTGGAAGACACAGAGCTCTACTGGGTCGAACATCATCTACGGGAACCCCTGAACGAGCTAATCTCACAAGAAGAGATCAAAGCAGCCATAAAGACCCTACCGCCCTCCAAAGCACCAGACCCTGACGGCCTAACGGGAGAATTTTATAAGGCCTTTGCAGAACCCCTGGCTCCGGTGCTGGCAGCGGTGTACGAGGAAGCGCTAGAGCTTGGAACCCTTCCTCAATCTTCGCGAGTGGCCAATGTCATTCTTTTGCACAAATCAGGAAAACCACCAGACGAATGCGCCTCGTATCGCCCGATCTCCCTGCTCAATCTGGACAATAAAATCCTTGCTAAGATCCTGGCGAATAGATTGATGCCCCTGATGCCTGCCCTAGTACTAGCAGACCAAGCTGGTTTCATACCTGGCCGCAATACGACCTTCGGCATCCGGAGAATGTTTGGAATCATAGAGGCGTTAGACCCTACAGGCCAGGCAATAGCGGTTCTGCTTGATGCAGAAAAAGCATTTGACTCAGTGGAGTGGCCGTTCATGTGCATGGTCCTCACCAGAATGGGGCTGGGGGCCCGCTTTATCAAACTGGTCTCTCTCCTGTACACCAACCCACAGGCCAATATCACAGTGGGCAAGGCTAAATCAGCAGCAATAAACCTGCAGCGCGGCACGAGGCAAGGATGCCCCCTGTCAGCACTAATCTTCGCTCTGGTAATGGAGCCACTAGCTTCCAACCTGCGGGAACTACGCCAGCAAATGGGACTCACCATCGGCCCACACAAACTAATTGTGTCCTTATATGCCGACGACGTAGCACTATTCATAAGAGATCCTGTAGTCAACCTGAACCCGGTCATGCGGGAAGTCATCAGATTCGGGGCAGCCTCCGGACTGAAAATCAATCACTCAAAATCAGTCGTCTTCCCACTGACCAGGGACACGAAACAATTCGCCGATGACTTCGGACTCGAGTGGAGAACCTCGAGGGTCCGTTATCTTGGAATCCAACTGTCACTGGACCCACTAGAGGTATTCCGGGACAACTATGAGGAGGTGTTTAAGTCTCTACAAGACAAGGTCACGCGCTGGAAGACACTCCCACTGACACTCTGGGGCAGAACCTCCTTAATCAAAATGGTAATGCTGCCAAAATTACTGTATCTTTTCAACAATATCCCGCTGCTACTACCACAATCCTTCTTGAAAAGGCTGAAAACCTTGGTTCTGGATCTACTGTGGGCTGGAAGGCCAGCCAGAGTGGCACACGCAATACTGACGCTTCCCGTGTCCAGCGGTGGTCTGGCCCTCCCAGACATGGAAAAATACTTCTGGGCAGCCCAAGCACAGTACCTCAGCCATTGGTACGCAACGCAAAATATTCGCCCCCATGTACAGGTCGAGAGGGCCTTGGCAACACCCAACTTCCTAACCGCTGTGGTATTCAGTCGGCTTCCCGTTCCCAACCGCACAATGAACGTGATGCTTACAACATACAAGGTCTGGAAGTCGCTAGCAAACAAACTGGGGGTGCAGATAAGATACTCTCCCCTCTTGCCAGTTAAGTTTATTCCTGGAATCCCCCTAACATCAGAGAAAGTGTTTCACCAGTGGGTCGACAAACTACACATACAATCCCTTGGTGACCTATTCACGGAGGAGGGCTTCCTGACCCCTGACCAAGCCAAACAAAAAGGGGGCGACTCAGCACTGGACGTGTTCCTCTACTTCCGAACCCGATACACTATGCAGACCTACCTGCCTGGTTTCCCGAGACAGCCACCGACCTGGCAGCTACTGCATGATGTCATTCAAGCACAGGGGAAAGGCAGGCTGGTGTCACAAATCTATAAAGCACTGACCACCGGAACGCCCCCCGTCAACTCAAGAGCGAAAACGAGATGGGAACGAGCACTAACCACAAGAATATCGGAGGTTGATTGGGACTACATTCTGAAGCAGACTCAGAAAATTTCACTTAACTCCCGGCTCAAGCTTATCCATTTTCATTTCCTCCACCAAACCTATTATACACCGGAAAAAGCTAATAAACACCATCCCGACACCCAGGCAGAATGCAGGAGATGCGGTATTCAATCGGCGAGCTTCGTGCACCTGGCCTGGGAATGCCCTGAAGTAGCCCCATTCTGTAACCGAGTGCTAGACACGACATCCGCAATCGTGGGTGAAGCAGTACAACCGCGATGCACAGCAGCCCTGTTGGGGATGACGAGGCTGCTTTCCACGCCGTCGAGGAAACTGACCGGTGTCCTACTGACACTAGCCCGCAGGAGAGTCGCCATGGCATGGGGCCGCGGCCCCCCGCTGTTAGGGAGAATTCTCTGTTTAGGCTGAATTTCCTAACCTAGTGAGTCCCCCAGCAGCTTTGCTGGATTTTTGGGGTTTATTTTTTTCTCCTGCCAAGAGTGAGACTCTTTTACCCTCACTCTTGGACATGATTTGAGAGTGTTTCTGTGACTTGCTATGTGCTTATGGGCTAGGGGGTATTTTTTCCCCATAGGCTATCATTGGTTTTTGAATGTGTGTTACACAGCACCCTCAGTGCAGTAACACAGGGGTGTCATAGAGACCCCAAACATAGACTCCACACCCTGGGACTGACTACTGTCTCCCTGGGTCTGTAAAGTCACCATTGACTTTACTAGTCTTAACTTAGGAACTTGACCAGTACAAACCACCTTACTGTGGAAATACTGGTAGGGGCAATTAGATTGCCCCTGGGTCTGTTGTCGAGGGGGTACTGTCCCGTCCCTCCTCGCCGAGTTCTGGCTGGTGGCAGTGGATACCACGGAAATATTCCCCCGGAATATTTCCCAATGGGATTTCCCATTGTTTTTAATGCACCACTTTTTGGTGCAATGTTAAAGATACCGCCGGTTTATTTATTTAATATAAATTCACCGATTGGGATTTTTTGCCAGAACTCGCCGCCAAAATGGCGTCTCGGTTCACTTCAGTAACCTTGAACCCGAGTCGAGCCTTTGTTCCACTTTTGGCGGGCTTCTGCACAGAAGCCCTCCACAGTGGTGCCATTCTGTCTGGGTACCACAGGGGGTGTGGGAGGGGGTTTAGGCACCCTGGACTGAGTTGCCTTGCCAACTCATGTCGCACTCTGGTGTGATTGGCCCAAGTGGTGAGCCACCCCGCTCACCACTTAGCATGTTTGAGTGACAGCTAGGCTGTATGAATGGGGGTTTGCTGCATAAAAGCAGGGTTTTTGGGACTGGTTCTTCAGAAGTCGCCACAGGACCTAAGAAGCCGAAGAGGGAGAAGCCGAGACGACCTGCCAAGACGACACCACCGGTGAAGCCCTGCGGAACCGTCTCACCACTTTTTCCGACGACAGAGGAGATCTCCCGCCGGAGAGTCTCCTTCCCTTAACTGGTGGGGACAACCAGTTGTTGCCTTCTTTTCGCCGTCCCGAAGCATCTCGTGGCCGCCTTGCCTGTGCCAAGCACCCCGGCAACCGGGATACCACTTTTTACCTCAACCGCGAAAGAGGGGTTAACTCCTTTGTGACCGGAAAACTCCACGGCTGGCCTCATCCCTGGTAGTGCAACGACCTGCAGCTTTCCTCCACGTCGAGATCACCTCTTCCTCTGGACGACGCCGCGACTTGCACCCACTACCAGGAACAACTACCACCGCTGGAGGATCCTTTCCACTTTTAAGGTACTGTGTTCCGCCCGGCTTCCCTTGCCACCGATTGCACGGGGTAGATTTAGCCCTCGGCTCTCGACCCTGGGTAAGCCTGGGACACCCTAACTAAACTTTTTCTAAACTCAGTAAAACCTTTTCTACTCACCTGCAAAGACTTGTGACATGGTGTGATCTTGGGCATATTTTAGCCTGGCCCTCTCTAAAGCGGGCCACGAACCAATTCTCCTTGTTCCACAGTTGACTGCCTTTGCTAACCTTATGTGAAAAGTGTTTTACCTTGCTGCTTTCATTACTTCTGCTTTTTCCCTCCCTTTACTAATAACTTGTTGGAGTGCCATCTGATGTTAAGCGCTAACCTCTGTTTGGAAATAAGTGGTGTTAACTTAGACTTGTCCAACAAATGACTAGGGATGTACATATAAGTAATAGTGACTGTGTTTTGACTTACTTACCTTTTTCTGTGCTAGTGTAATTTATGAGTGTGCCTTAAAAATAAATAAGTATATACTTTTACACCAAGCTCTGGTCAGTGTTTGCTTGTACTACTGTGCCTCTGTACCTATCCTGTATCCTCTATATACTGCCTAACTCTTCTTGAGGGAAGTCTGACTGCTCAGCCACAGCTACCACAGTGAACCTGTGTGGTACAGACTGCTACCAAGTGGGTTTACTGCCAACACCTGTAATCTTAAATCTTTTGCAGTGGTCCCAGAGGGAACTGCACAGGTTTCTGCTTAACACTGGTGTTCAGCGGTGGGATTTGTATTGAGTATACACTTTAGTGTACTTTTGAGATACCTTAGTGCAACTAACCACAAAGCTTAAGCACAAGAAAGAAAAAAAAAAGTCATTTTCTAACCTGTCTACTATGGAAAGTTATAGTCAAGAATCCCTTGCTACAAAAACTGCTGATTGTCTAAGACTTCTCTGTAAGCATAAGAATCTCATGACTAAAGGAAAGAAAATGGAGCTGATAGAAAGGTTGCTAGAAAACCAAAGTCTGGATGATGGTTCAGAGGAACCTATCACTCCAGCAAATGTAGAGAACAGCAATGATATTGATATTGAACAAAGTATTGATGATCTTGGGTCAGAACCAGAAGAGGAGGATGAAACTGTTGTAGATGTTCCCTCTAGGCCTCTGTCTGCTTTACCAGCTGTACCTACTGGACCTTTGCCAGGTCCCACATTTAACCCTCAATACTTTGAACTAGAGAAAATGAAAATTGAATTAGAGTACCAGAAACTTAGTGCTCAAACTGACAAAGAACTAAGGCTAAGGGAAATGGAGCTTAAGTATGAGCTAGAAATGAAAACATTGTCTGTTGAGAATGCTTCTCTCTCTGGCTCCTCTAGAAGTTCCAGTCCTAAAAGACCCAGGATGCCTAAGGAATTGATTGGTATGTATGAGCCTAAGTTGGATGTGTTGGATTGGTTGTCTATGTTTGAGTATAATCATGGGCTCCAGAACATCACAGGTAATTAGTTACTCAGCTGGTTGGTCTCTAGGCTTCCCCCTGTTGCAACTGATGCGGTAATGGAGTTGGGGGAGGAGGATAGGAAAGAGTATGAATGTGTGAAACTAGCTTTGATAGCTAGATTTGGGAAGACCCCTTCCCAGTATCTTAAGAGGTTTAGAAGCCTCAAAAAGCATGATGGTACCCCTTGGGCTACCTGGGTGTGTGAAGGGTTGAAAAACTTAGAGGGATGGATTAAGGGTTACAAAGTGAACACTTATGAAGGAATGAGGAATCTTGTAATGATGGAGTCAATTTATGATGCCTGCTCTCCTGAGCTCAGACAGCACTTGGCTGATTCACGGGAATTAGATCCTAGGAAACTAGCTAAGGCTGCTGACTTGTGAGTTGCCAACAGGGCTACTCACAAGGATTCTGGGGTAACTCAGAAGAAGGATGAGGGAAGACAGCCTAAGAAAGACTCCAAAGAGAATTCTAATAATTCCAATTCCAAAGAGGGCCCCAAAACAAACCATAAGGGTAAGCCACCCGGGAAACCACAGCAGAGTAGTATACCTTCTGGTGCTAAACCAGAAGGAGGTCAGAACAAGCCTCCAATCCAAAGGACCTTTGGGGCCTGTTATGTTTGTAAGGCTACTGACCATGTGAAAGGAGATCCCAGATGTAAGGGTAAACCTTCAGGGGTCCAACTTGTCTCCTTAGCCTTTGCTCCAGAGGAGGAAGTCACTATGGCAAGTGGAAACTTTCTACTACTGGCTGATGAACCCACTGGAGTCTCAGCCAGTGTTTCTTTAGTCTCTCTGGGGTTGTGGGAACAACAGAATTTAGATGTGTATAATTCTATCCCAGATAATACTAAAGAGTATTATAAGGACAGTGTCCACGTGAATGGTCAGGAGACTCCTGCCATCAGGGACACTGGGGCCAGCATAACTGTGGTGGATGAATCATTTTTCAAGGCAGAGGATGTTGCTAAGGCACCCAAATGCCTCACCAAGTTAGCTGGAGGGCCTGTGCAGATGTGTCCCCAGTTACCAGTTCTCATCCAGTGTAATGATATGGCTGTGAAGATACCTGTCAGTATACAATGTGAAGTGCCAGGAAGGGTTCTGTTGGGAAATGACCTGAAAGCTCTTGGAGTGGTGTCACATACCCCCAGACCTCCTAGTAAAGGGTTACAGGAGCTCAGCAAACCTGCAAGAGAGAAAACCCTGCGAGGTTTATCTCAGGAGATGACAGAAATCACTCCTCTCCCACTGGAGCAACTTACTGCAGTAACTACCAGATCAGGAGCAAAGGGGCAACCCAAGACTCCTAGGAAAAAGCCTACAGCAAGCACTCCAGTGCTTCCAACAAGGACTTCCCCGAGGTTGTCCAAAGTTACACCTGTAACTCTACCTCCAGCTGAGGCTGAGAGGGAGGTACAACCCTGTCTGGTTGAACTAGACTCTGAAGAAGAGCTAGTAGGAGGCCCAGAACTTACTGGAGACCTGGACCCAGCTGACCATCCTGAGCTGCAGTCTTTACTGGCAGAAGGTGGACCCAGCAAGACAGCTTTTCGTAAGGGACAAAGAGAATGTCCAACTCTGGAGGGTCTCCGCCAACAGGCTGCTTCTCAGGCTGATGGGCAAGAGCCTGGGAAGTATAGGTTACACTGGGAAGATGGCCTCTTCTACAGTGAACCCACTGAATCTGAACCTGGAGCCTACCAACGCCTGGTAGTGCCCCAAGAGAACAAAAAACAGTTCTTGCAACTAGCCCACGAGATTCCTTTGGCTGGTCACTTGAGTTTCAAGAAGACCAAGGAAAGGCTCTCCCTCTACTTTTATTGGCCAAAGATGGGGGCTGAAGTAAATAGATATTGCAGGAGCTGCCATACCTGCCAGACTTCTGGTAAGGTTGGTTCCAAGAATGTGGCACCTTTAGTGCCTCTCCCAGTTGTGGGAGTCCCATTTGAGAGGGTAGGGATTGACATTGTTGGTCCCCTTGATCCTCCAACCTCCTCAGGCAACAGGTTTATCCTTGTTGTAGTAGACCATGCTACTAGGTACCCTGAGGCAATTCCTATGAGGACTGTTACAGCTCAGGCTGTGGCTAAGGCCCTCCTTGGTATCTTCACCAGGGTTGGGTTTCTTAAGGAGGTGATTTCTGACAGGGGGTCAAATTTTATGTCCAACTACATGAAAGCCATGTGGAAAACCTGCGGAGTCACCTACAAGTTCTCAACCGCATACCACCCTCAGACAAACGGGTTGGTAGAAAGGTTTAACAGAACTATGAAGAGCATGATAGGTGCTTTAGAAGAACCCCTTAAGAAGAAGTGGCACCTTCTACTGCCATGCCTTCTATTTGCTTATAGGGAAGTCCCTCAGGAGGGAGTAGGTTATTCTCCCTTTGAACTTCTCTATGGCCATCCAGTCAGAGGCCCCTTGGCCCTGATTAAGGAGGGGTTGGAGAGTGCTCCTTACCCCAAGCCAGTCAGAGTGACTGACTATGTGATAGGTCTCCAGAGGAGAATGTCACACATGATGGCAGAAGCAAGTGACAACTTGAAAGCTGGCCAAGCTCTGATCAAACATTGGCATGATCAGAAGGCTAACATGGTTGAGTTTACTCAAGACCAGCTAGTTCTAGTTATGCTTCCAACAAGGCAGAGGGCCTTGCAAGACAAATGGATGGGACCCTTCAAGGTTGTGGGAAAACTTGGAGAGGTCAACTATCTGGTGGATCTGGGCAAACCCAGGGAAGCTCCCCGAGTCTTCCACACCAACCGCCTCAAAGCCTATATCTCTAGACCAGAAGTAGGAGCCTTGCTTCTAGCTTCATCAGAAGAGGAGGAGGAGAGTGAAGCTCTACCTGACCTCCTGAGAGGCTTACCTTTGGACGAAAAGGTTGAAGGAGTTAAACTCTATTCAGATCTGACCCCTGAGCAACAGGAGGAGTGCAAAGCGATGTTAAATCAGTTTACCCCCCTGTTCTCACTTTCACCAAGCTTGACCCCTTGGGGACAGCATGATATACTCACTGGTGACTGTCTGCCAGTCAAAAGCAGAGGATATAGAATGTCAGAACATGTCAGAACCCACATCAAATGTGAGGTCAAGAAGATGCTTGATCTCGGGGTAATAGAGCCCTCTACTAGTCCATGGTCTAGCCCAGTGGTGCTAGTACCAAAGGCAGGATCCAAAGAGTTGAGATTCTGTGTGGACTATAGAGCTCTTAATGCAGTCACCAAGACTGATGCCCACCCTTTGCCAAGGACAGATGAGTTGGTGGATAAACTTGGTGCAGCCAAGTACCTCAGCACACTGGACCTTACGTCAGGCTATTGGCAAATAGCCCTGACAGACCATGCCAAGGAGAAACCTGCATTTTCTACCCCAGTTGGCCTATACCAATTCAAGGTTATGCCTTTTGGACTAATAAAATGCACCTGCAACATTCCAAAGGATGGTGAACCAAGTTCTAGCTGGGATGGAAGACTTCTGCATGGCATACTTGGATGACATTGCAGTCTTCAGCCACTCCTGGGAGGAACATGTGTCCCACTTAGGACATGTTTTGCAGGCTCTTGAGCAGGCCAATCTGACCATAAAGGCAAGCAAATGCCAAATTGGACAGAGTAAAGTGGTCTACCTTGGACATGAGGTAGGAGGTGGAGAAATAAGGCCTTTGCTCAGCAAGATTGAAGCTGTGCAAAATTGGACAACACCTACTACTCAGACCCAGGTGAGAGCCTTCTTAGGCCTCACTGGGTACTACAGGAATTTCATTGAGAACTATGGGACCATAGCTTCTCCTCTGAATGTGATCTCCTCTCCAAAATTCCCTAAAAAGGTCAAATGGAATGAGGAATGCAATCAGGCCTTTGAAAACCTGAAGAAAGCTCTTTGCCAAGCTCCAGTACTCAGAGCTCCCGACTACCACCAAACTTTCATTGTACAAACTGATGCTTCCAATGTAGGTATAGGTGCAGTTCTTAGCCAACTGGATGAGAAGGGTAGGGAACACCCCATTTGCTTCATCAGTAGAAAACTGAAGGATCCTGAAACAAGGTGGGCAACAATTGAAAAAGAATGCTTTGCTATTGTGTGGGCACTGAAGAAGTTTAGGCCATACTTGTATGGTTCTACTTTTGTCATTCAGACTGACCACCAACCCTTGAGATGGTTAATGCAAATGAAAGGGGAAAATCCAAAACTATTGAGATGGTCAATCTGCCTCCAAGGGTTTGATTTCACCATTGAGCACAGGTCAGGGTGTCACCATCAAAATGCTGATGGACTCTCTAGGATGTATGTCATCGACTAGAGGTATGAGGTTCATCCAGGAGTGGATTAAATCCTCCTGTCCCTTAGTCTGGGGGGCGAGTGTTAGGGAGAATTCTCTGTTTAGGCTGAATTTCCTAACCTACTGAGTCCCCCAGCAGCTTTGCTGGATTTTTGGGGTTTATTTTTTTCTCCTGCCAAGAGTGAGACTCTTTTACCCTCACTCTTGGACATGATTTGAGAGTGTTTCTGTGACTTGCTATGTGCTTATGGGCTAGGGGGTATTTTTTCCCAATAGGCTATCATTGGTTTTTGAATGTGTGTTACACAGCACCCTCAGTGCAGTAACACAGGGGTGTCATAGAGACCCCCAAACATAGACTCCACACCCTGGGACTGACTACTGTCTCCCTGGGTCTGTAAAGTCACCATTGACTTTACTAGTCTTAACTTAGGAACTTGACCAGTACAAACCACCTTACTGTGGAAATACTGGTAGGGGCAATTAGATTGCCCCTGGGTCTGTTGTCGAGGGGGTACTGTCCCGTCCCTCCTCGCCGAGTTCTGGCTGGTGGCAGTGGATACCACGGAAATATTCCCCCGGAATATTTCCCAATGGGATTTCCCATTGTTTTTAATGCACCACTTTTTGGTGCAATGTTAAAGATACCGCCGGTTTATTTATTTAATATAAATTCACCGGTTGGGATTTTTTGCCAGAACTCGCCGCCAAAATGGCGTCTAGGTTCACTTCAGTAACCCTGAACCCGAGTCGAGCCTTTGTTCCACTTTTGGCGGGCTTCTGCACAGAAGCCCTCCACAGTGGTGCCATTCTGTCTGGGTACCACAGGGGGTGTGGGAGGGGGTTTAGGCACCCTGGACTGAGTTGCCTTGCCAACTCATGTCGCACTCTGGTGTGATTGGCCCAAGTGGTGAGCCACCCCGCTCACCACTTAGCATGTTTGAGTGACAGCTAGGCTGTATGAATGGGGGTTTGCTGCATAAAAGCAGGGTTTTTGGGACTGGTTCTTCAGAAGTCGCCACAGGACCTAAGAAGCCGAAGAGGGAGAAGCTGAGACGACCTGCCAAGACGACACCACCGGTGAAGCCCTGCGGAACCGTCTCACCACTTTTTCCGACGACAGAGGAGATCTCCCGCCGGAGAGTCTCCTTCCCTTAACTGGTGGGGACAACCAGTTGTTGCCTTCTTTTCGCCGTCCCGAAGCATCTCGTGGCCGCCTTGCCTGTGCCAAGCACCCCGGCAACCGGGATACCACTTTTTACCTCAACCGCGAAAGAGGGGTAAACTCCTTTGTGACCGGAAAACTCCACGGCTGGCCTCATCCCTGCAGCTTTCCTCCACGTCGAGATCACCTCTTCCTCTGGACGACGCCGCGACTTGCACCCACTACCAGGAACAACTACCACCGCTGGAGGATCCTTTCCACTTTTAAGGTACTGTGTTCCGCCCGGCTTCCCTTGCCACCGATTGCACGGGGTAGATTTAGCCCTCGGCTCTCGACCCTGGGTAAGCCTGGGACACCCTAACTAAACTTTTTCTAAACTCAGTAAAACCTTTTCTACTCACCTGCAAAGACTTGTGACATGGTGTGATCTTGGGCATATTTTCGCCTGGCTCTCTCTAAAGCGGGCCACGAACCAATTCTCCTTGTTCCACAGTTGACTGCCTTTGCTAACCTTATGTGAAAAGTGTTTTACCTTGCTGCTTTCATTACTTCTGCTTTTTCCCTCCCTTTTCTAATAACTTGTTGGAGTGCCATCTGATGTTAAGCGCTCACCTCTGTTTGGAAATAAGTGGTGTTAACTTAGACTTGTCCAACAAATGACTAGGGATGTACATATAAGTAATAGTGACTGTGTTTTGACTTACTTACCTTTTTCTGTGCTAGTGTAATTTATGAGTGTGCCTTAAAAATAAATAAGTATATACTTTTACACCTAGCTCTGGTCAGTGTTTGCTTGTACTACTGTGCCTCTGTACCTATCCTGTATCCTCTATATACTGCCTAACTCTTCTTGAGGGAAGTCTGACTGCTCAGCCACAGCTACCACAGTGAACCTGTGTGGTACAGACTGCTACCAAGTGGGTTTACTGCCAACACCTGTAATCTTAAATCTTTTGCAGTGGTCCCAGAGGGAACTGCACAGGTTTCTGCTTAACACCCGCCTTCCTACACCGCATGGCGGAAAGACTTACTTTATTACCAGGACACAGAAGCAGATTTCATAAAACTCCTCCCGCTTCACGCACGCCCGCCCGACATATGGGGCCCGCTGATATCCTTCCTGATAAGGGAGGCAACACCTCCTCAGAGGAACCACTAGACACTGGGAACACACCCTGATGCAGTCTTAACTCGGACTGACGAGAATTACCACTGGGTCGCTGGGAGGCTGAAACGATGCACAACGAGGACGATGCGGGATGCGGCGGGGGTAGGGGAGAGGGGCTCAGAGGGAGGCGGGGGGGTTGGGGCACTGGTTGAAGGCGTAAAGTTAAATCCACCCTAATGTGGGTGCGTATTTGTATGATGTGTTGAAAGACCAAAAATAAAGGTTTTAAAAAAAAGACTGTGACGCTTAACAAAGAAAGACCATGAAGACCTGGCTGTTACCTCCTCAGACCTTAACACCAAAACGGTGGCAACCTGTGAGGACTGATCGAGCCGCATCAGTGCCCGGCATCCGGAAGAGGGGAGAAGAATGGCATCGACACGGCAGAGATCCGGAGTGCCAAAGGAGCAGAGTTGACGTGGAGCTAGACCTCAACGAAAGATCCGATAGCCAGCCCCCTGGAGGTATCGGCCGGGCTGGGCTGAGACCCTCAATGCCTGAACCCCGGGAGAACGGAAGCATAATTATTACCAACAGCCCAACGAGACCACAACTGCAAGGAGGAGGGTGACCCATACTAGGGGCGCTGCAGGCAAACATCTGACCCTAGCCAGCTGGAAGTTTGGCTACAGGCGGTAGACCGACATGTTCTCCCCTGTGCATAGCTAAGATCGTGTACTGCAGACAAATGGAACGTCCCTGAGGGGCATGTGAGCCATACGAACAACACAGAGCCG
The DNA here is from genome assembly GCF_040938575.1 of Ambystoma mexicanum. Taxonomy (NCBI): domain Eukaryota; kingdom Metazoa; phylum Chordata; class Amphibia; order Caudata; family Ambystomatidae; genus Ambystoma; species Ambystoma mexicanum. The sequence continues at coordinate 1,321,491,825 of NC_090922.1, read as the reverse complement.
GATGGTGGAACGAAACACTGGAGAAGTGTGAACCCTGTCAATCAGATCCGTGGCAGGATTGGGGAGAAGATATCCGGAGAAGCGCAGTGTGAGACCTGTTGGATGAGGAGTGGGTTAGAGGAGCCCTCAACCGCCATCCTGGTCTAGCACAGAACAGCAACCTAGCAATTAATAGTGACACCCTGAATGAGAGAAGGAGACTGCTAAGGGTCCGCTCCACGCGAGGGAGCTCCCCAACTCGCTGCGGTGTGTGTGGATCTGAACTGACCGTACATACTGGATCTATAGATGAGTAGACAAGGACACTTCACCACCCGGGTATTAATGCACATCAATTTCAACGGCAAGGTGGGGTACCAAAGGCGAAGGGCGGCTCATGTGTTACTTGGGTCATAAAGGCAGTAGGTGATAAGCACAATGGAGACAGGATACGACCAAAGCGATCTCTGTGAAATAAGGTGACCGTGCCCACCACACCCGGGCTGTTCGTCCCCAACGCTGTTGTTCGGATCTGACCGCTGACGCTCACCATAGCAGAGTCAATACTTTGAAGAAGACTAATCAGGACCCAATCAAATAGTCAGCATTGACCTGACCCACAATATTCGTACCTCTATCTTGGTTACCACCAGCAAAGTAAGGTATCACTGACTCGGCCAAAGAGAGCAGGACACTACCACTTACCTTTCTAGTGACTGGTCCAGCATCACATGGAGAGACCGCTCCACGATAAGACCCAATGGAAATGGTAGACCCAAGCCACCTGGGACCCAAATTATGGGCAATGTCCAAGGCAGGTAAAGGGGGCAAACACCAAGGGAAACTACACTTTGATTCGCCTGCATAGGCCAAAACTAGCAATACAATGGAGGTCTCTCCAGAAACACGCCCCCAGGCACTATCTCAAGACCCAGCCGGGGCATTTAAGGACATTAAAGAGATGTTCACCCAGCTACAATCTAGCATCCAATCTTTGGATGGGAAATTCTACTCATTTACCTGCAAAGTCAACCACATGCAGGTCCGTCTAGATAAACACAGTGAGCAGCTGGACGAAGCAGAAAGTAGAGTCTCAGAGATAGAAGATACATCCTCCTCGATTGCTAGAGAAATGACTGGAGTGAATAGGGCGCTGAAAGAACTTTCCGACAAACAAGACGACTTGGAGTCAAAATCAAAGAGAAATAACCTCAGGATTGTCAGAATCCCAGAAAAGAACGAGCAAAGGAACATGGAGACCCTAGTGGAGGAAATACTACAGGAGGCATTGGGTCCTGAGGGAATTTCTATGGTGTCCCTACACTTTTGAAAATGCAATGGGTGGATCCTGGAAGATGGGGACAACAGGAAATAGCGGTCACGTCCAAGAAGGAGGCTAAAATACATGGAGAGGACATTTTAGTTGAGCAAGGAGATAGCCACCATTAACTTTTGTAGCTGGAATGTCAGGGGGTTAACGTGTCCCACTAAACGCCGGAAAATACTGCTGCACCTTTAACGACACCAGGTCGGAATAGCATTCTTACAAGAGACCCACTTAACACTAGACACTGAGTCTAGTTTCGGGAAACACTGGGGATGCCACAGATACTTTTCATCATATTCCTCATACGTAAGGGGGTGGGCATCCTAATACACAACACGGTTGACTTCCATCAGACTAAGGTGGTAAGGGATGAGGAGGGTAGAGGCCTCATAGTTCAGGGCACCATCCAAGGAGAATAATACACATTAATGAACTATTACAGTCCGAATCAGGACACAGTAGATACACTAGATTGGACAGACTGGTGCCTTGGGGAAATGCCACCCGGGGAGATAATATGGGCTGGTGACTTCAACACAGTATTGCAACCGAATTCGACAGGACAGGGGGAGGCCATGAGTCTGGGAGCAAGGGAACTAACTGGTTGCAGGGCATGGTTCTCTCATGGAATGTTGCAGATGTGTGGCGAATGAGAAACCAGATGGCGGCAGTACACTTGCTACTCAAAACCCCATAACTCAGCATCAAGGTTGGATTTGTTTTTATATCTCACTCTCTACTGGGACAGGTTAAAGAAGTGGGGATCCGTGCTCGCACTCTATCGGATCACACCCATGTGACGCTAGAGTTGGGATTGATGGGCTGGGTGAGAGGAAGGCTCCCATGGCAGTTCAAAAGTGAAGGGCTCACCGATACGGTCTTTCGGGAGGGTTTGACATCGGCCATAGAAAGCTTTTTTGATATAAATGTGGGATCAGTGGAATCCACAGGGATTTTGTGGGAAAGCTTTAAATGCGTTATACGGGGCAAATGCATATTCAAAGAAGTGAGGATCCTCAGACAGATTAGAAAAGAGCTGGCGGTTAAGGAGAGCAACATACAACTGCAGATGGCAACCTCGTTGCCCACGGATCGAGAACAAGCCGCGAATGTGCAGCACCTGCAAGAGTTTCAGTTGCTAGCGCTCCAGGAGGTTAAATATATTGGCAATCAGGTTAATATTCGGCAATATGGGCAAGGGCATAAACCTGGTTGGACATTAGCTAGCGCAACCAAGATGGACAATCTGAGAGGCAGGATCCAGGCAATAGCGGATTAGAAAGGGCAGGACCGGTTTGAAGACACAGAGATAGTGCAACAATTCTTTACATTTTACAATCACCTATACTCCTCCCAGATTCACGCCTTGAAGGTGGATATTGAGGAGTACTTGTATCAGGTTGCCTTACATTGGTGCACCGATGACCAAAGAGAGCACATGGGTGTCCCTTGTCATTAGTTGAGGTACTGAACCTATCAAGTCTTTGCGAAATGGAAAGCCGCCGGGACCCGACGGATTCATGGCAGAATTCTACAAACACTATGCAGATAGATTGAGCCCTCACCTGTTAGAAGTGTTCCAACACAGTCTAGAGACAGGACTCTTGCGGACACACTGAGGGAGGTGATGGTGGCAGTGCTACTAAAACCAGATAAGCCTAGTATTGACTGCTCCTCTTACTCCCCAATCTCACTGATTAATATAGATAATAAAATCTTAGCAAAGATCCTTGCATCACGGCTATCACCAATGATGCCAGTTATGGTAAGAGTGGATCAGACAGGCTTTATCCCAGGACGATTCACGTTGTAAGGACTCCGGAGGATGTTCAGGCTGATCACGGCAGTACCGCCTGATGATTCAATCGTGACGGCCCTACTGGACGCCACTAAAGCATTTGATTTGGTTGAATGGCCGTTCTTATTCACTGTGATGAGGCAAATGATGATGGGAGAACATTACATTAATATGGTCAAACTGCTATATACACAACCGATAGCTATATACACAACCGATAGCCAAGGTGAGGGTGAACGCCGGCTATAACATTGTAAAGAGGAACACAACAGAGGTATCCCCTTTCGCCACTGCTTTTCGCTCTGGCGATCAAGCCCTTTGCCGAAAGGGTGAGTGAACTACACCTACACCGTGGGGTCCGACTACATACCCATATGGTAGTAATATCGCTGACCCCAGAGTCAACCTGGACCCAATTATGAGAGATGTCCAGTGCTTCGGGGAAATATTGGGACCAAAAGTAAACACCTCTAAATCGGTGCACTTCCCACTAAAAGGGAATGTCAAACAATACCAGGACGACTGGGTATTCCAATGGCATATGACTCAAACTCACTACCTGGGTATCTATGTAGCTAGGGACAAAAATGTGGTGTATCATAGCAACTATCTGAGGGCCTTAGATCAGGCTCGGGAGGCCATGTTTAGATGGAAAATCCTTCCCCATAATTTGTACAGCCGGATATCCTTTGTCAAAATGACATTGCTGCCCAGGTTCCTCTACATTTTTCTGACTACCCCAAAAGGGGTGCTGGGTGGATGGTTTTGCGGTCTGAAGTCAGCAGTCTCTCAATTCAATTTCTATGGGTGGGTAAATCAGCCAGAGTATTTTGTGACAAACTAACAGCACCTATACACGAGGGAGGATTGGCATTACCTGACATTGAAACCTATTACAACATGGCACAGGCTGGTGTTCTTAGGTATTGTTACGAGACACAGTGAGACAGGAAACATGAAGAGGTGGAAATGGCGATAGCAGCACCAGCCACACTTAGATTGATTATTCTAACCGCACACGGAACTTGGTAGAATTGACCTGCAGAGCCTGGACTCGAATAGAACATAAAAGTAGTGGGGGGGGGCTTCTACTCACCGCGACTCCCAGTAGTGCATGTACCGGGGATCCCTGTTACAGATGAGGTGAGGTTTGTGACCATGGTGAAAAGGTTGGGGGTAACACACTTTGGAGACTTTTTTCCCTCAAGGGAGGTTTATAAAACTAGAAGAAATGAGAGAGAAAGGGCACTGTCAGCTCTGGATGTATTTCTATACTGTAGATTGAAGGTGTGTCTGAACCAAGTGTTTACTACGTTCTCCGATCAACCACAGATCTCTCCTATTTTGGATAAATTGCTCCGGGCTCTGATGGACTGCAGGGTGACATCGGGATTGTACTCCATGTGCACACAATCCAAGGAAATGGTTAGAGTCTCACCAAGGGGCAAATGGGAGAAATCCTTGGGCGGGAGATTACAGAGGACATATGGAAAGACTGCTGCGATGTGACCAGAAACAGGGCTATCAATACGCGATTTAAACTAATTAATTTTAAATATTTACATCAGTTTTATTACACACCGGTCAAACTGAACGGATACCTCCCGGATACCCCGGGGAGATGTAATAGATGTAGCACAGTGCAAGCAGACTTTCTCCATGTGGCCTGGAGCTGTCCTATCATACAGCATTTCTGAGAACAGATCTTTGACATGATCAGTGGTATCACAGCCCAGACGATAAACCCAGAACCACTGTTTGGCTTACTGGGTTATACTGAAGTGGGAGAATGGAAGAACAGGCTCCCGCCCTTCCCCTCCTCGCGCTTGGCCTAGAGGATCACGGCCTAGACACCCGCCACGAGAGGAGTTTGCCTATCTACCAGACGACCAAATACCCTGGTACAGGAACATACGGATGTGCCCACCTACCTGCCCAGCAGCCCGCCCTGTCCATGCCGACACCTGCGGCATGGATCAACTCGACTAAACCTACACGTCGTTAGAGATGCCATGACGACCTAGCCAACGGTCAGCACACCTGTGCAAACATGCACACCGGACACTCCCACACCAATCCACACGAAGAACATACTCAGTGCTATGACGTAGGCGACAGACATACCCACGGACGTGCATCTTTATTATTTTCCACATAGGCTCTCAAAATGCAGAAACGCAAGACGCATAATGAACTTATCTAAAAAGGCTTGCTCACGCTTCTTCTAAGAACCATGTACCATAATGAAGAATATAACGGAGACACGATACCGGGGATAGAGCAATATGATACCGTAATCTAAAGCGCTCTGCATCAAACGGTTCCACCTATGCACCAGGCCCAAGTAGGCCGCAAGCAAAAGCTTCCATGAACATTGAATGAGCAAGAGCTCGGTTGCTGACCCTGCAGAATGAGCCCGGCGAAAGCACACCGCCAAGGGCACGATGTTGCAATCTCGCACGCCGCAAGCCGACGCCAAGGTCGCACCTGCAAGATAAACCAGGCACACTGTGGGAAAAACAATATTAATTGTGCTGAATTTTGCCTCAAACACGGTCCCACCTCACGTGACAAAGCCAAACCTGACAGGATGCCAAGCCCAGGAGGAAGGAGACGCCTGACTCCCACGTTTGAAGACACAGGCAGATACAATTAAAAGACTCATTGGACATCTGCAGCAGTGGGAGTAGTCGACCTCCCAACATATGAATAAATCCTCACATTGTTTACACCTACCCATAGTAAAACATTGTTGCAAATGACAGGTGCACCGCGAGCTGGGAACAGCGATAGTCTCAGACTGGGAGGCTCGCGAGCGGACCAATCAGAACATGGGGCTCTTATCACTGACGCCATTAACATTGACCAATCCTCAGAGGTCTTCATGTAACAATTTTCATGTATCAAATTGAAGGGACAGCCCAAGTATACCACCTGACTAACCCTCAACCACTAACACCGTTCTCTATATGTATGCTATACTAACCCTACCACTCGAGTAACCAATCCAGAGTGGAAATAGGTTTTTTGCTAAACTTTCTAAGGTGACGCAAGTAGCGCGTCATACTAAGGTAAAAAGAGCCTGCGAGCCCCACGAGTGTGTGTGTGTCAGGACGGACGCGTACGATCCTTGACCCATCCCTGCCGTTTTGTCTAATAAACAGCAGAGTCACCTTGCTTCTTGCGTGTGTCTCATACTCTATCTCTTTTGGGATATACGGGAGGAGTTGGGGCCTCCCTGCCCGGAGGTCTACGGACGGCCCGGCCGACCCCGGCAGAATTTCCCCCCCGACAAGTTGAAGGCACTGCTGAGATCTGTTTAAGATCTGCTTTTTTATTTTTATTTTTTCCAGGTACTCCCGTTGCGAGGAGGCCCGGCGGCGCGGCCCCCTCTGCCGTTGCCCCCTTCTGAGGACTACAGGACCATCGCGGAACTGCGAGAAGACCGGACAGCGCAATCCGGATATTGGCCTTCGGGAGCCGGTTGAGAAGTATCCCGCCCGCGGTTGGCGAGTGTCCAGACGTGGTCCAGACGAGGGGAGGTGGCGAGCCGCTTGGAGGGGTGCACGCAGTCGAGCGGCCCCGCATCAAGAGAACTTGGTGAGCATGCCACGCACAACAAGCAATGTGAAATTGTGAGGGAGGGGGGAGGAATTAAATACGGGAGGTGGGAGGTGTTGTACAGGTGCGCGGCGAAGGTTTGACAATTTAGTGTAGGCAATGAAATGAATGGTAGCCGAACGAGTGCGAGAGCAGTCGGCTACGTTACGCGAGAGAGGGAGGTGGAGCACGAAAACATCACGTGCGGCCGCTCGTAGACACTGATTGGCCTAGGTCGCGACTACGTGTAAGGGTGTGTGTGTGTGTGGTTTCCTATGATTTGGCATTTATTGATCAATGAGTAGATGAGGATCCCTATTGTTCGAGCAAGAAACTCGATAGGTAGATGACGTTTCCCTGTAGGCGGTAGCTAGTTAGTTGCCCAATACGGAAGATAATTGGCTGGTTAAGCCCTCCTGTCGAGGGGCGTATCACACGCGAGGCGACGCAGCGTGCGCAGTCCGATTATATTATTGATTACCTTGTTCCAGGAGTGACAGGAAGACAGCTGTGAGGATTAACGGGGGTAGATTGCAAGTGTATTTTGGACTTAAAGAAAATATGAAGAATTTACCAGTGGTTCGAAGAGATCGGTGACGTCACCAGTAGGCCTTTCATAGGATATCCCGAGCACAAGGCATCTTTCTTTCTGAGAGTGGTGGGGAAGAGAATTGTGGTAAGGGAGTGGAAACGGAGATAAACGGTAATGAGTTGATCGGGGAAAGGCGAAACGGGGGACGTGGCTGCGCACGGAGAACGCCGGCCACGGCAAGTGTAGAAGAAGGAGGAGGAGCAAATGAAAATAAGAACGTCACAAGGGGTACGCAGCCGCAGGGGGCTACGTGCGCCTCGGCCGCAGGGGGCCGTAAGGGTGTTGTGTAAAGGAAGAAAGAAAGAAGAAAATATACAAATGTAAATACTATATTTTAATAGTTTTCCTTAGCGGACTATCACAAGTCCCCAAACTTACGGGGCCAGGTAAAGGTTTAAGGCTGTGTATTGTAAGTGTTAGTAAGATAATAGCTACCAAATAGGGGAAGGATAACAAGTGAAGCGCTACTATGTCATACGGGACAGGATCGGGAGGGTGGGGGAACACCCTCACTACCCCACTACAACACATATGTACAACACTGTCACCCCATAGGGAGAAACTGATCAAGTATAGCCTAGAATGGACACAGGGGACGGACAACAAAATGATAACACCATGGCCGCCTAATGGTAGCTTCGATCCATATACCCAACATTCACTATTAAACCATCTGCATAATACATACAAAGGGAAGAAGTTGACACACCACGTGGAGGTGTTTAACTTATGGAGGATGTTCCAGGGGTCCCGACCAGGACCAAATGGAATGTTCACTGTGGGGGAAATACCCGATGAAAAAGAGATTAAGGAGGAAGGAGAGAATGGGAAAAAGGGGAGTGAAGACCCAAAGAACACGGGGAACGGACAAGAGGGAGGAGAAAAGAATAATAACTCAAAAGAAAATGAAATAAAAAAGGAACAGAGCAACGATATACCCCTAGCAAAGGTAGTGAAAGCAGAGGGAGGGGGGTTGTACCCTTTAAGAGAATTAGGAGAAATAGAAAGAGGACAGTTAAGGGCGGCTGAGGGGTACTCGAACCCGGCATACAGCCCGCCACCATATGTGGCTCATAGGAAGATGCCAGCAGGGGAGGGGAGGACTGGAGAAGAACAAACTGTGGAAATAGGACATGATGAGTGGGTAGCTGGGCAGATACTATTAAAATTATGAGGTTCATTAACAGGAGAAGAGAAGGAGGTAGTAAGGAAAATAGACGAGGATAATACCAGGGAGAGTGGAATGAGAGGGGAAGAGCTGTTACGACAAAAGGAAGAGATTTTGGAGGAACGACTAGCAGAGTTAAGGGATGAGCAGAATGAACTGATCAAACAGCTCGAGAGGGAGGAAAGAGAGAGAGCGAGGGAAAGGAAAGAAGGTAAGAACGAATTGGAAAAAATAAGGGAACGAACTGAGGAGCAAAGGAGAGAAGCTGAAAGGGTAAAAGCAGCAGCAGAAAGGGTATCAAGAGCAGTGCTACGAGAGAGGAAAAGGGAAGAAGAAGAGAAAGAAAAAGAAATGGCAATGTGGAAGAAGAGATTACTATCAGAAACGACTAAGAAATACGAAGAAGGGAGGGTGATAGAGAGTATATTAGAAAGGGAGAGGGTGAGATGGGAAAGGAAGAAAGAGGATGAAAGGATATTGGAAAAGGTGAGTAGTGAAATAATGGAGGAATTAAAAAGGAAAAGGGAGGAAATTGGTAGAGAGATGGAGGAGAGAAATGAAGGGGAAAGAGAAGATAGGAGAAGGGAGAGTGAAGTAAGGGGGTATGTATATAGAGACACAGAAGTAGCAAAAACATCAGCGCAAAGGGGAGCGGTTGGTAAAGGAGAAAAGGGAGAACCGGACCTAATAGACTTAAAAACAGTAACAATCAAGGGGAAAAAGACAGAGTGGGGGCTGCCGTTTATGAATGACTTTTGTAGTGAGGAAGAAGAAGGAATGGAGAAGGAAGGAAGAAACAGTGAAAGGGAAAGCCTAGATAAGCTATACACCACCCGGACCAATACAGACTCACCATGGATCTGTAGGAGAAAGGATGAACTGGAAAGAAGTGAGGAGGAAGAGCAAGGAATAGCGGAAAGACAGACACATGAAGCCACACCGTCACATCACACCCTCTCCCATCCCACCCTACATGCTCAACCACCTCACGCTCATTACGTACAATCAAACTTGCGCCCTTCACAAACGAACTGACACCCTATGCAGGTCAGCTTAGAGACCTCCCTAGACGCAGGCAGGAAGGACGAATACACACGCCCACATTAAATACAGGAAATGATGGAAGAAGGGGAAAAGATGGAGAAGAAAGAGTTACGAGCAGGGGAAATACGGACGAAATTGACGATGTAGGAGAGAGGGAAGAAGAGGAGGGGTGTGAGGACTCGATTTTATGGAACCCAAGGGGTAAAACGAGACACAACTTAATGCCACTTCTGGAGAGGGGAGGGGTTAGACCACAGTACGTCCCTTGGAAGCATACAGACAAAGAGAATATAAAGTGCAGGCTCCCATCATTAAGTGGAGGTGCGGGTAAATGGATATATGAAATGGAAAAACACACCGCAGGACAGAAACTGGCAGTGGGAGATGTAAAGGGCCTTCTAATATCGATATTAGGGGATGCAGCGGATGACATTTGGAAGAGAGCGGGATTCCCTGGGGTAACAATAGCAAACACATCGCACGATGGGGCACCATTCGCAAACTGCAGACATGCACTATGGCAGGCACTGAGGGTACAGTACCCAGACACATCAGACATAGGAGCAATTACCTCACGCAAAATGCTTGAGAACGAAGATCCTGTTGATTATATCCAGGAAATCCAAGAGAAGTGGTGCATGGAAACTAGAGAACAATGGGACAAAACACCAGCAATATTTTATCATATACTAGTACAAGGGCTCCCAGAAGGAGTTCAGAAACAACTGAAAAAAGTAGTGGGAATGGAAGCAAAAGCATGGCCAGAAATACAACTGACAATAGTGCATCATTGCAGGACATGGCAAGGAAAAATGAAACAAAAGGAAGAGGACAGGAAAACGGAAGAGGCTAAACTAGTACAGAAAAAACTTACTAAATACACAATAGAAGGGGCACTAATAACTACACCTACAACAATGACCCAAAGCCCCACACAAGTAGTGGCTGCACAAGATCCCTCCCAAATACCACCCTCACAGACTATAACACAACAGGTGCCGCCACTCCAACCATACACGACCAACATGGGAGGAGGATACTCAATGCCAGGAGCTGGGTATTATAATTACAACAGGGGAAGAGGAGGAATTATGAGAGGGAGAGGATACGGATATAACACACAACAGCAGGTGGAAGGACTTAGAAATTCCTACCCCACCGGGCAACCAGTATACCAGGACAACACAGGAAGCTTTCCATGGCAGAGTAGGGAACCACCGGTGTGTTGGAGTTGTGGATTAGTAGGGCACATGTCACACACGTGTAGAGTAAGACCAGGAACACCATCATGGAGCGAACAGGGACAACCAAGGCCCACACAGGAACAGCAGGGCATACAGCAACAGCAGACGTTGCAACAGGGAAATGAACAGCAACAACTAATAACACAACAACAGCCACAGACATATTCACTGCCACAACAACAGGTAGCGATAACACAACAACCCCAAGCACAACAAACACAACTGGGTAGGGTGACGGTCCTGGGACACAACCCTTACACAGGAAATGGTCAATCGTTGTACCCTCAATAGGACAGCCCACAGACGGCCTTGGTGTGTCCCATCCTGTCGGTAACACCTAATAGTGCGGAGGAACCACGCATAGAGGTAACGATAGGTGACAAAAAATTATCATTCCTTGTTGACACCGGGGCGACCCGGTCTTGCATAAGGGAAGGTAAATTTAAGATGTCGGGCGAAGCCATGAACACCCAAGGATTCTCTGGGGCTAGAGGGTTGGTTCCTTTTACTGATAACATTCCCTTATCTATAGGAGATTATGACATGTCAGTACCACTTTTATATTATAGTGCCTCACCAGTAAATATACTGGGGAGAGACATCATGAACAGGTTGAATATGACGATCTCCTTTACGGAGGACGGCATAATTTGCTCTACTCCAGGAATTAACATGCTCACAGCACGACAGATTATGCAAGCATACTGCGGACAGACAGCGATTAGGGCTGAGCCAGTAGATGGCGAACTCTTCCAGTACGGGACAGACATGGCATTTGCATGGATGCCAGGGATAGAGGGAAAGATCTGGAGGAGGCCAGCAGCCTATTTGTTCAGACCAGAAACACCAGTCAATGAACCAGAAGGAAAGGTGGTTCCAGTGGACATTGAGAGCATTATAGCAACAGCTGATTACATTGCTGTACATGCCCAAGACAGAGAAGGAAGAGCATGGAGGGCAGTGATAGCACTAGCAGAAGGATGTAGACTCACCCAGGTGTCAGATGAGGAGCTGTTCTCAGAAGAAAAGGAGGAAGGTAAAATGGTGTTTATGATGAGTGTGGAAATATGGCTAAGAGTGCCGTACAAACAAGTGGCACAGAAAATTGCAATGGCACTTGAGGCACCCACATCCACCCCAGTTCCCTTCTTTGAGGAGGATATGACAAAAGTACCCACATCATTATGGACTACTAGCCCCTATGACGTGGGGTGCATAAAAAGTATAGGGGGAGTAAGGATAAAATTGAAAAAAGGTGCAATACTCCCCAGAGTGAAACAGTACCCACTATCAAAAGAGGCAGATGAGGGCATATATGAAACCATAACGGCCCTTATAGATAATGGCACATTGGTCCCCTCAGAATCACCATGTAACACGGCTGTATACCCAGTGCGCAAGGCTAGAGGGGGGTCTTGGCGCTTCATACAGGATCTCAGGCCCTTGAACAACATAGTAGAAGCAGAATACCCCATAGCCGCAAACCCGGCCACAATATTGTGTGGCATTCCAGCAGAAGCATCACGATTTACAGTGATCGACCTTAAAAATGCTTTTTTCTCAATACCATTGCACCCAGACTCACAAGATCTGACAAGCTTCACTTACAGAAACACAAAGTGGAAACACACCAGATTGCCACAAGGGTACTGCGAATCACCCTCAATCTTCAACAGAGTAATACAGATGGATTTGGGTAACATTGAAGTGGAAAGCACAGTGTTGCAGTATGTCGACGACATAATAATTTGCAGTACAAACGAAAGAACATGCAGAGAGGACTCATTAAAGATGCTGACAATATTGGCTGAAAAAGGTTACAAGGTAGACATGGAAAAGTTACAGTACTGTCAAGAACAGGTACTTTACATTGGTCAGCTCATATCCCAACATGGAAGAAAGATTGCACCACAAAGAGCACAGGCCATTTCAAAAACGCCAGTGCCACAAACAGTGAGGGAACTGCAGCAGTTCCTGGGTCTGTGCAACTACTGTACAGCATGGGTATTTGATTACAGCTCATACATAGGACCCCTGCTTGAGGCGTTAAAGGAAGCTAATAAAGGGGAGAAAAAGTTGGGGTGGACAATGGAAATGAAAGAGGCTTTTGATGAACTGAAAGATGCGATATCAACTGCTCCTGTACTGGCAACCCCAGACTATGAGCGACAATTCTTTATATTTTCACATTGCGACTCAGCAGTAATGAAAGCAGTGTTGGCTCAAAAAACAAGCATGGGCTACAAACCAGTAGCATTTTACAGCGGCCACTTAGATCCTGTGATGTTAGGTCATTTCCCTTGCGAACAAGGTCTCGCCGCAGCTGCTTTTGCGGTAGAGAAAGCATCAGCAATCACCATGGGGTGCCCAACTACACTGTTTGTGGAACATGCACTATTTGCAATATTGAATAAACCTAAGTCCACCCTAACCACGCAAAGGGCATCAGGCTATGAGATCATCTTATCCAGAGCTGAACTATCAATTGTTAGATGTAGCACGGTCAACCCCGCAAGGTTCCTAGCAGAAGTAATTGAGGAAGGAGATTATGCCCACGATTGTACGCAAATAACTGAAATGTACTCATGTACTAGAAAGATTGAAGAAAACGCACTAGAGGGAGGTGAGCTCCTGTTCATTGATGGGTCATCAACTATCGACCAAAGGGATGGTATAAGGAGGACTGGGGCAGCAGTGGTAAAAATGATGGAGGTACCGGTGTGTGTGGCAATGAAATGTGTACGACTACCACAGCATTATTCCGCTCAAGCAGCAGAATTAATTGCACTAATCTTGGCGTTGAAGGAAAGCTTTGACAAACGAGTGACCATATATTCCGACAGCGCATATGTTACGTCCACTGTCCACTCAGGGCTGTCGAAATGGAGAAGAAGAGGGTTTAGGAGAGCTGATGGCACTCCAGTGCAACATGCCCTCCTATTGGCTGAACTAATTGAAGGAATAAATGACCCCCAAGAATTAGCTTTGGTCAAATGCACCGCACACACCAAAGGTGAAGACCACATTTCAAAAGGGAATGCAGCAGCAGACGCACATGCGAAGTATGCTGCATATTTTGGTGAGATATGGAACCCCCCAGAGTCAAAGAGAGGGAGAGGGAGGGGAATGGCTAAGGAGATGTTGATAAGAGAAGGGTACACCCATCTCCCAGCCACACAGATAATGGAGCTACAAGCGGCTGCACCAATGGCAGAAAAAGAAATATGGGTAAAAAGAGGATGCACAATGTCACCAACCGACGCACTATGGCGCCAGGGTGACACTGGAAAGATTGTAATACCACTGGCACTATTGAACACCGCCCTGAGCCAACTACACCACCCAGCCCACACAGGCAAGGAAGTAATTGCAGCACGAATTAGGGAAGACTGGTTCTGCCCCGAGTTAAATTCTCATGTGTCAAATTTTATCAGCAATTGTCTCACATGTCAACAGTTTACGGCCGGTCACACTCTGAAGGTGATAAGAGGTACTATACCCCGGCCAGAGGGACCCTTCCGACATCTCCATATTGACTATGTTGATATGATCAACATATGTCAAGGAAATAGGTATATGATTGTAGTAGTATGCCCATTCTCGAGGTGGATTGAAGCAGGGCCCTGTTCACACCCAGATGCATTCAGAGCAGCTAAACTCCTAGTGAGGGAGGTCTTCCCCAGGTGGGGAGTGTGCGAGGTACTGCGGTCAGATAATGGCCCACATTTCGCAAACGAAATGTTCCAGCACATCACATCCTTACTGAACATCAAGCATAAATTTGCATGTGCATACCACCCACAGGCCAACGGTATATGTGAACGCCTGAATGGCCTATTAAAGGAGGCAATTGCAAAAATACAGCAAACAACAAAGAAGAGTTGGTTGTATTGCCTTCCACTAGCCCTATTTTAGCTAAGGAATAGACCAGGTTCCGACCACCACCTCACTCCTCACGAGGTGGTTACCGGACGTCAAATGCGCCTTCCCCTAACGCCAACATCAAGAGCATTTACCGACCACGAGAGTACTGCAAATGTCCTTGGTGATGAAATGTACCAATATGTGTCTTCTTTGATTACTAGTGTAGTGTTTGTGTCTCAACAGCTCGAGCGCACGCGGGGCGGGTCTAACAGCGATCAACAAGAAGACGCGGATAAAGAATTGGAAAAGGAAAGACTGTGCAAAGTTGCTAAAGGTGACCACGTACTACTTCGCAATTTCAACAGAAAGTGGAACAGCCCACGCTTCACTGGCCCCCATCTGGTAGAGGAGGTATCAACGAGAGCAGTAAAGCTACATGACAAACGTGCCTGGAACCACCTACACGATGTAAAGATCTACAAACTCCAGACCCGCCACAGCGCCACCGACAGGGCCACTGGAAGAACAACAACAGTGTCACCAACGGAGGAAGAAACTTCTACCACAACTAACGGCCTAAGTGTCCCCATACCCTGCCACCCCTCAGATTCCCCAGAGACAACTACTAGAAAAGAAAAGGGTGATCCCCATACCGCCCTCCCCATGGTTACACGATTAAAGAGTAAAGAGACTTCCGCCAGTTGAACCCCAAACCCTCTGCCCATTGACCCCCTACCCACTGTAGTAATAACTGAACTGAAGGACATTGTCTTGCACATATACACATGTAAACACCTGAATGTTCTCTTTCTTTTCTCTCGCACATGCAGGTACAGCGTATTATTGTACTACTAAGAAAGTAGATAACTAACCAATTCACTGCCCAGGAGTAGATGGTACCCTCAGACGATAATTACCTGGAAGAATTGTCACACCAATTTGTATATGAAATAAAAAGGCCAACGTACCTGAAAAGAAGGAGGGTACGTGTCTACTACACAGCATTCCTCTTGGCCATAGAACATTCAATGCCCCACCTCCAACCATACTTGCCTGCCCTAAGAGATAGATCACTTAGATTGGCGTGGGAACAGCTCTTCGCCTGGGCACTGAATGACTACTTGATAGGGAGAGCTTAAAAACAACAACTAACACTAATAACAAGCATATTAAGAATTTTCAGGCGGGCAACTGTAACGTCGCAAGAATAAACTGCCGGACTGCAGCAAGGTAAGAGCAAAATGCCGGTGAAATTAGCATCTGTAATAAAATTGATAGGGATTTTAATGATCACCGGGTTCTTGGCTGCCTCTGTATGGCAGTACAGCTATGCTATCGATATTATTGCTGTACCCAAACCTAATACACCCCCACCTTCAGCTGCAACAGGTGTTACGTCAGGTGATACTAGTAAAATCCCACACAAGGAAAATAGAGTTAAACGCAGCACATACTCAGATAATAAAGGTATTGACAACTACATACAAGATTCAGCACACATCTCAAACAACATATGGTACCAACACATGACCCACATAGGTAAACAGACAACAGAAGACAGCTGCTACGTTTGCTCATTAATCCCATACGCCATGAGCGCTTCTCGAACATTTGTTGCCACGGAGATAGATGAAAAAATAGCACGATGTATAATATACCTGGCACTGTTCCAGACGAAAGGAAGATTTCAAGGGACAGTGGTGCGACTGGTGTGGAAAACACGAGATAAATATCCATATGAAAACAACTTCCTCAAGACTTATTTGAGTTACCACAAGAGCAGTTTACATGCTGAAGGATTCAGATACATAACAAGTGGTCCTGAAAAAGGAGAAACAAAGAAAGTAACACTACAGTACCTACCATGTGATTGGTACGCCACTGAAGTCCCTGGTAAAGACGGATGTTGGGAAAGACCACTGGTGATAATAACAGGGAAGGTGTACATGAACAACAAATGGGACAAAGGAGTGGTTGGCAGCAACATGGTAACAAAAGAAAATATTTCAACTATTGATGGACACAACCATAGATGTTGAATGACTTGGGTCAAGTACGTACCCATGCTCACGTGGATGGAGAAGGATGAAGACCCAATAACAATACTGCCGCTAACTGCGCCTAAGGTATGCTACCAACATAAAGGGGAGGTGGACGTAGGATACAACACCAACTGTGAAAGCGTGATGGAGTTACCTGAGGGGGAAGCAGGAACAGCAGTAGTAATGGGCCATTACTGGGCCTGTGGAAAAAAGGCATACCACACACTGCCCCCTCTGTGGAATGGTATATGCACAATGGTGCACGTTAATGTACCATCACTAGTGGTACCCCAGAAACATGTCAATATGGCGAACTTCCCCAAAATGGATGAAGGGAACAAAAGAAAGAAGAGATCTGTACAACCTCAGAAGGGGCCAGAGAGCAAAACCGACGGCAATAATACTGTCCTGAATAGAAAGAAAAGACAAGGAGAACCTCTGACAGGAAATTACCTATGGGGAAGGTCGGAAACAGCACTCACTTCAATTCCACCAGACCACAGACTATTCAGCAGAGCAGCAATGTTTTTCTCCTCGATAATACATCCAGGACTACAGGCTTACGCAAAAGCAAAATGGCTCCAGATAACTCGATGGGAACTAATGATGACTATTAATTCTACGGTAAATGGATTCAATGCAATAAAAGAGGAACTGCGAGCTGTGAGGATGGTAGCACTTCAGACTAGATATGTACTGGACCTCCTCACAGCAATGGAAGGAGGAGTTTGCGCTAAGATAGGACAATCATGCTGCACATTCATCCCTGCCAACGATGCTGACAATGGTACACTGACAGAAGCAGTTTTACAATTGGCCCAGATGCACTCAAAAATGATGGATGAAAGTAAAGGTGTGAAAAAGGATGAGAGCTGGTTTTCAATATTATGGTCATGGATGCCATCTTGGCTGTCAGATGGACTGGAGATTATAGTTGGATGTACTATTTTGGCTGGAGCTACACTGATCATAATAAGATTTTGGAAGGCCCGGAAGGCATGCACCACAGACGAGATGATCGAAATGGTTGGTATGCACCTCTTGATGCCAACAGATGACGGCAAACACACAGGCACAATCATAAAAGAGAGAGAGAAGTTGCGCAACCAGATCATCACCAACCACCTGGACCCACCATCTGTGAAGCTCGAAAACCCAAGAAACCCAAGGAGCTACATAGGGAAATGGGTATACTGCACTCCTGGAGGAACCTGTGCATATATGTATTGGTCATTTGAAGACCATGTTAACCACTATGGACATTTGGGAGGAATACCTAAAATATGGAGAGTAAGAGGAGATAAAGAAAAGGATATGTTTGTGGTCGACAAGTCGACCAGAGGGGGGACTGAAGTGGGAGAATGGAAGAACAGGCTCCCGCCCTTCCCCTCTCGCGCTTGGCCTAGAGGATCACGGCCTAGACACCCGCCACGAGAGGAGTTTGCCTATCTACCAGACGACCAAATACCCTGGTACAGGAACATACGGATGTGCCCACCTACCTGCCCAGCAGCCCGCCCTGTCCATGCCGACACCTGCGGCATGGATCAACTCGACTAAACCTACACGTCGTTAGAGATGCCATGACGACCTAGCCAACGGTCAGCACACCTGTGCAAACATGCACACCGGACACTCCCACACCAATCCACACGAAGAACATACTCAGTGCTATGACGTAGGCGACAGACATACCCACGGACGTGCATCTTTATTATTTTCCACATAGGCTCTCAAAATGCAGAAACGCAAGACGCATAATGAACTTATCTAAAAAGGCTTGCTCACGCTTCTTCTAAGAACCATGTACCATAATGAAGAATATAACGGAGACACGATACTGAGGATAGAGCAATATGATACCGTAATCTAAAGCGCTCTGCATCAAACGGTTCCACCTATGCACCAGGCCCAAGTAGGCCGCAAGCAAAAGCTTCCATGAACATTGAATGAGCAAGAGCTCGGTTGCTGACCCTGCAGAATGAGCCCGGCGAAAGCACACCGCCAAGGGCACGATGTTGCAATCTCGCACGCCAAAAGCCGACGCCAAGGTCGCACCTGCAAGATAAACCAGGCACACAGTGGGAAAAACAATATTAATTGTGCTGAATTTTGCCTCAAACACGGTCCCACCTCACGTGACAAAGCCAAACCTGACAGGATGCCAAGCCCAGGAGGAAGGAGACGCCTGAATCCCACGTTTCAAGACACAGGCAGATACAATTAAAAGACTCATTGGACATCTGCAGCAGTGGGAGTAGTCGACCTCCCAACATATGAATAAATCCTCACATTGTTTACACCTACCCATAGTAAAACATAGTTGCAAATGACAGGTGCACCGCGAGCTGGGAACAGCGATAGTCTCAGACTGGGAGGCTCGCGAGCGGACCAATCAGAACATGGGGCTCTTATCACTGACGCCATTAACATTGACCAATCCTCAGAGGTCTTCATGTAACAATTTTCATGTATCAAATTGAAGGGACAGCCCAAGTATACCACCTGACTAACCCTCAACCACTAACACCGTTCTCTATATGTATGCTATACTAACCCTACCACTCGAGTAACCAATCCAGAGTGGAAATAGGTTTTTTGCTAAACTTTCTAAGGTGACGCAAGTAGCGCGTCATACTAAGGTAAAAAGGGCCTGCAAGCCCCACGAGTGTGTGTGTGTCTGGACGGACGCGTACGATCCTTGACCCATCCCTGCCGTTTTGTCTAATAAACAGCAGAGTCACCTTGCTTCTTGCGTGTGTCTCATACTCTATCTCTTTTGGGATATACGGGAGGAGTTGGGGCCTCCCTGCCCGGAGGTCTACGGACGGCCCGGCCGACCCCGGCAGAATTTCCCCCCCGACAATACTAAGGTGGGCCCCAAGTGCACTAGGAAATTGATTGGTTTACTGCTCATATTAGCTAAACGACCGGTGACTATGCAGTGAGGGGAAATGGAGTCCTAAAATCGTGCAATGGAGAGCCGACATAATATATTGATATGGAAAACGGATGGGGGTCATTAACACAAAGCCGGTGCAATGAGAGCTATATGTGGGATGTGTATACACACTTTTTGATTCAACAACTAGACGGTGCAGAAGCGGCCTCACCGACACCCGAGACCATGTTATGAAAGACAAGAACAGTGCACAATGTGGTAACAGCGTGTTTTACGATGGGATACAGTACATGATTAATAACTGCCACTCAAGATTGTACATTTGTTTGCTCAACTGTATGATGCATGTGCAACTCAGAGACATAATGTAGGTGGCGTACTCTGTAAAATACTGGTGTGTACCAGATGGTAGGGGGTTAATGGGGGATTGCTGGCACACCATGCTGAATGTTTGTTTTTTCCAGAAATGTCAATAAAAAAAATAACTATGAATTGTCTTCATATAAAATGGCGCCCTATTGCTAAATGCTAAATTATACTTTACAAAAGTCCAAGTTAAAAAGTAAAAGTATATTAAATATTGCCCTGACTCCTTTTGCTAAGTCTTCACATTGTATTGCTATTGTTAATGTATAAAGTTTGAAAACATGATTTTTCACAGGCAGGCAGTGGTGGATATTTTTTTAAAAAAAGAATTAGATTGCTACTTGCAGTCCTTCTTAAATGCTATACAACGGCCCCTTTTCTGAGTTTGGCTGCACGGTGAAAAGTGGTGAAAAGTGGTCATAAAGTGGCAGGAATTCTCTTACTGCTACATGACTGACACTTCTTTGCACTGAAAAATTAAAGTTCAGTGGTAAAGTGGAGGCAAAACCTCCTTGAAATGAAGAAGATCCAAATGACCTGGCAGGTTTTGAGTATAAGTATTTATTTATATAAATGAGGCCCTCCTGTGCAGGATGAATAACTTACTGAACAATCACTCAACCTTTTAGACACTGTGCCTTGTAATACTTGGAGGATACAGGTTGCCCACGTAACCCACTAACATGTTCATTTGACACTGTCCACCTGGATGGCAACAAGGTAAAGGAACACATCTTTGAAAGTTGCTTCAGGCATAACATGTTTATGCTTTCAGTTAATTGTACCCAAAACATGTTTGTTTATTTCAGTTACCAGTAATATGATTGGAAAAGTACATTTACACAACTGACATTTACAACAGTAATTATGAAGCGATTGATAGCAAACTGTGTATAAATAAATCCATATATAACACTCCTCCTCTGCATTATCAACAAAAACTGGAGGAATTACCACCCACGATGATTGATATTGATATTGATATTGATATTTTATTTCTATCGCATTCGAACACAAGTGTTTCAGAGCGCGACAAGGCCAGGGAGGGGACCAGGGGAGGACAAAAGAGCAATCTTACCAGGCCCAGTGACATTGAGAACGCGCAAGTGCATGGGAGAGGGGGAGGGGAAAAGTGCATGGAAGGGGGAGAAGTAGAAAGTGCGAAGCAGAGGAGAAACAGATAAATAACAATAAATAAGTAATAAAGGCAACAAACAGTGGTAGTGCAGCCAGCAATTTGCAAGTGCTAGGTTTAAGGCAGCAGACAGGGTAGGTCTGATAAGTGCAGGAAGAAAAAGCTGTATGGGTACAGATACAGACCCCAGTGCAAGGGGTGGCCCGGAGGCAGTGCGGGAGGGTGGCAGGATGAGCGGGTACCTGGGCCCAAAAGACAGAGGGTGGCCAGGTGCACGGTGCCAAGAGAGAACAGATCAGCAGGGGGGAGGGGGAGTGAAGGCAGAGGAAAAGAGGAAGGTCTTGAGGTGCTTCTGGAACCGGAGATGGTTCTCCTCAAGTTTTAGAGTGGCAGGGAGGCTGTTCCAGAGAGAGGCCCCAGCCGAAGACAGAGATCTCCCCCCAGCTCGTTTCTTTGAAAAATGACTGACCCTGAGGGAGTTGGAGGTAGAGGAGCGAAGAGCTCGAGAGAGGAGGGATTTGCAGAGGGATAGCTGAAGGTATTTTGGACCCAGGCCCCAGAAAGCCTTGCGGACAATGCATCCACTGGGAGCCAATGGAGAGATTTCAGTCCCGGAGAGATACTATCCCTGGGCTTGAGGCCAAGGACAAGTCTCGCAGTCCTGTTCTGGATTAGTTGCAGAGGGCGGAGAGTAGAGGCAGGTAGATCTAGAAAGAGGCTGTTACAATAGTCCAAGCTAGAGAGAACCAGAGCTTGGGATACCATGAACTTCTGGGGGAAGGAGAGGAAAGGCAGAGTACCTCTGAGGAGGTGCAGTAAGAAATTTGACTTTTTAGAGACCTCAGAGATGTGGGCGGAGAAGGAAAGGGTGGAGTCAAAGATGACCCTGAGGTTCTTAGCCTCGCAGGTGGAGGTAGGAGGAGGGCCAAGGGAGGACGGTCAGAGAGTGAAGGTGTGTCAATGAGGAGGATATCCATCTTGCTGGCATTCAGACAAAGATCATTGGCGGCACACCAATCTTGAATGGCAGTTAGGCAATCAGAGATGAGAGAGGGAGAGTAGGTGGCAGAGGGCAGCCTGAAAATGAGTTGAGTGTCGTCAGCGTAAAACTGGAAATTTGAGCAGAAAGTGGCAATCCAGTGGCCGAGAGTTAATAATATTAATAATAAGTTGCCTGGGCAGAAGGTTAGACCCCTGGGGAACACCACAGGTATAGAGGAAGATATATGAAAGGAAGAACCCAAGTTGGACCTGGGAGGGTCGATCTGAGAGGAAAGAGGTCAGCCAGGCTAGAGCCTGATCAGTGATACCCAGGTTTTCACAGAGACGGTTGAGCAGGATAGTATGATTGACCGTGTAGAAGGCAGAAGAGAGATCGAGGAAGATGAGGACGGAGGGAATGTTAGAGTCAAGGTTGGAGAGCAGATCTTCACGGATGTTCAGTAGAGCAGTTTCCGTGCTTCTGGCAGCTCTGAAGCCAGACTGGTGGTCATTGAGACAGCCAACAGAATTGGAATGAAGGTTAAACTGAGAGATGGCCAACTTTTCCAGGAGTTTGCCCAGAAAGGGAGTAATGGAAATTGGGCGATAGTTAGCTGGACAAGAAGGATCAGCTGTGGGTTTCTTGAGAAGAGGATGCATAAAGGAGTGCTTCAGAGGGAAGGGGAAGGATCCTGAGGCAACGGAGTGGTTGCAAAAATCAGCAAGGGCTGGAGCAAGGGTGTCAATAACCTTGCAGTTACTCTGCTGGTGGTAAAATCTGCATCATGAATGGCGGTAACAGTTCTTTCAGTTACTCTGCTGGTGGTAAAATCTGCATCATGAATGGCGGTAACAGTTTCCTGTAAAACTCGTGAATGAGCCCAATGCACAAACCCACAGTGTATATGTTGTGCTCGTGAATACCAATAGCGACTAAGCTGGTGAAGTTCTCCTGCTTATTTTAAGCTTCCATAAATGGGAGTTTGTAGCAAACAACACGATTACGGGTGGCAGAGTGCCACTAAATTCCCATCCTATGGAGTCCAACAGGACTCCATTGGATGAGATTTCCTGAATCACCTGCAACGTTAGTAACGGTGCCGGTGATTCAGGCATTTGTTTGCCGGTAGGAGCCTAATCTTCCAGCAGGTCAGGCCTGCCAGGAGATCCGTGGCCCCTACCAGCAACCCTGTAGTGTGCCATCCAGAGAAAATGCCATAGCCGGAATTACCGCCATTTAGTCCGGCATTTTTTGTAGACCGGCACACTTGTAATGAAGCCCACAGACTATGTTTCTATTGCAGTTAATTCTCTTCACAAATTGGAAATTCGTTATACGTGTGTTGGCATAAATGAAAGGCTTTCTGCCTTACACTCCTTTTTGAATCTGCCAGACTAAGGATTAGATGGCAAAGGTTGGAAAGGTGAAAATGCTTTCATGGTGGGGGCAATCTGCCTGCTGCAGCGAGCTAAAGCGGACCGACCACTCATATGCTTCATGTATACACTTTGCGGTACAGCAAGCACTTATATCCTGAACTGCACAGATACATAAAAAGCCTATGAAAGCCAAATATGTTGGCAATGAGTATGTTCTATGACAGATCACTTGAATACGTTAGCTGTTCATTCTTTGGGTAAAGATATAAACGTGTTACTTTTTTATTATAGATCAAATGCCATTACCACTTGTAAAGGTGTCCTCTCCATCTATTTTATTTATTTATTTATTTGCATTTATAAAGCGCACAGAACTGCCCTGGGGCATCGTGGCGCTGTTACAGCAGACTTAGTCATGAACACAAGCATAGGAATGTGTTTACAGATGTAACCGAGTTACATAGTACATTTCACATTGGTAATAAACATTGAGCTTAAAGGTTATGCTATGCTGTGGATACAATGCAAGCATGAGAGTGAATGTGGCAGACTTTAGCGGAATAGGAGGGTTTTGAGGTTTTTACGGAAGGTATGGTATGATTTTTCGTTTCTTAGTGAGGTAGGTAGGGAGTTCCAGTTTTTTGGTGCGAGGTGTTGGAAGCTGGTTCCTCCCGCCCTGGATCTTTGAAACGTGGGGACATCAATCATGTTGGTGCGGTGAGCTCTGGTGGGTCTGATGGAGGCTTTCGGTGTGATTCTTTCTGCGAGATAGGGTGGGGCATCCAGGGATAGGCATCTGTGTGTGATGGTCATGGCTTTGAACAGTATGCGTTCCTTCACAGGTAGCCAGTGGGCATCTCTCCTTGCTTGCGAGATGTGTTCTCTTTTTGGAATGGACAGTGCTGCCCGGAGCGCATTGTTTTGCGTGATTTGGAGTTTTTTTAGGTTGTGGGCGGAGGTGCCTAGGAACAGTGCATTGCAGTAGTCTAGTTTTGTACCTATAGTGGCTCTGGCGATGGACAGGCAGTTTTTGGCGGAGAGAAACGGCTTGACAGCATTTATCATCTTGGTGGTAAGGGCTGAGGAAGAGGCAATGGCGTTGACTTGGCGAGACATAGATAGTGAGGCATCTAGGTGAACGCCTAAGGTTTTAACAGACTTGGAGACTGAGATGGTGGAGTTGTCAATGTTGAAGGATTTGTATTGGGGGGGGAGTTTGTTGAGAATTTCATTGGTCCCTACTATGAGGATTTCGGTTTTGTCCCCGTTTAGGCAGAGGCCGTTGGCCGCCATCCAGGTTTGGATGGCTGTGTAGATTTTGGTTAATGCAGTAGCATCTTCTTCGTAGGTCCCAGTTAGAGGGAGTAGTACCTGCGTATCGTCTGCGTAGTTGGTGTACGCTATGTTACGACAGTCGAGGTCCTTGAAGAGAGGAAGGGTGAATATATTGTAGAGAGTGGGGGCGGTGCAGGAGCCTTGTGGGACGCCGCAGTGGATGGTGGTAGGGGTTGCCGAGGCAGTGTCTGAGAAGACTTTCATGAGTCTGCCATTTAGGAATGAGGCAACCCATGCAATGGCTTCCGGGGAGAAGTGTGCTTCATTTTTTAGGTGCATGCCTAGGATATCGTGGTTGACAAGGTCAAAGGCGGCAGATAGATCCAGTAGGAGAAGGAGTGCCGGTTTGCCTTTATCCATAGTGTCTGCAAGCTGTATTTTCAGATCAAGTAGGGCTGACTCTGTTCCGTGACCTGGTCGGAAGCCTGACTGTCTTTTTCCTAGGATATGGTTGGTTTCGAGATAATCCTGGATTTGTGTGTAGGCCATTTTATCCAGAATCTTGAGCAGGAAAGGCACAGTGGTGATGGGCCTGTAGTTGGTAGCTACTTCAGGGTCGAGGGTGGTTTTTTTTAGAAGCGGGCGCACCCAGGCTTCTTTTAGACTGTCAGGGACAGTGTTGGCTTTGAAAGAGGCATTGATGAATGATTTAAGGAAAGGGGCGAGTGTTTCAGTGCAGTCTTTGATCAGGCTGGCGGGGCAGGGGTCTCCTTTACAATTGGATGGTTTGATCTTGTTCATTATCTCAATAACTTCGTGTTCTGTGACTTCCCTGAATTTGAACGGGGTAGTGGGGGCTTTGGTGGATGTGGTTCCCGAGCTAGGGGTGGGCATGTGGCTCGTGGTGGTGTGAGATTTGAGGTGCAGTGATAGGTTTTTGTGGTGCTCCTTAATTTTTGTTTGTAGGAGTTCAATTTTATTTAACAAGGCAGATTGTATGGAATTGCACCAGATTTGGTCTTTAACAATGTCTTGTGATTTGGTGGCCGGTGTGGTGAGTTCGTTGAAAATGGCGAAGAGTTCTTTGGATTCGGAGCTTGCATTAGCAATTCTATCATTATAAGAGACTGATTTAGCTGTGATTATGTCTTTTTTGTATTGGGCAGTGATTTTTTGTAGGAGGATAGGGTGGCTGGGGAAGGCGATTTCTGCCAGGAGTTTAGAGCTTTTCTTTTCTGTGAGCGGAGTTCTTTGAGTTCAGTGGAGAACCAGGTGTTTGAGTGTTTGATAGCTTTGGCTTTTTTGGTCTGCAAGGGGGCAATGGCGTCAATGGCGGTGCTTATGGTGCTCTTGTAGATATCTGCTAATTCTGACGGGTCAGATGACTTGAGGTCTGTGGAGAGGATGTGAAGGTGGGGAGTAATTTTATCTTTAGTGAGATTTTTTACACATCTTGCCAGTGCTGGGGGAATGGGGTTAGGTTTGTTTGTGTTAGATACAGCGGGAATAAAGAAGTGAATGAGGTGGTGATCTGACCAAGGAGTCGGGGTGATGGAGCTAATGTCGACGTGACAGTTGTGGTCAGCTATCCAGTCCAGGATACGGCCTTTGTTGTGTGTGGGTGAGGTTATTTTTTGGTCGAAGCCTAGTTCTTTTAGGGCTAGTGCAAGAGATTTAGCAGGCTTGTCCTTTTTGTCGTTATACCCCAGGTTAAGGTCACCTAGAAAGATGCTTTTGGAGGTGGGTTTTAGGTTTTCTGTTAGGCGGTGTACAAGGTTCTCATGGAACTCTGTTAGTGGGCCGGGCGGGCGGTAGACTAGGTTGAAAGTGATGGTGGAGTTAGGGGAGAGGGCAATTTTTATAGCTAGAGAGTCTATGTTGTCACCTAGATGTGATGCACACATTCAAGTATCTTATCTGAATAGGATGCATTTTGTTTGGAGCAAATGATTAGGTGCACTAACACTCCTTAGGTTGTAGGTCAAAGGATCGACAACCAAAGGGTTGAATGGCCAAAGGATCATTTGGGCCAAAAAAGTTTTGAGAATTTGCCCCATGGTTATTTTGCATTGCGGCACTTTGTGTCCAAGTGTTAATTTCATGGTCAACAGTGCAAAATAATCGTGTAACCCTTTTTTAATTTTTCACCAGCAGAATTAAACATCCACAGGCACTATGGTGGTGGCAACATAACATACTTCTGCACTATTGATAAATGCAGGTGAAGTGATCAAGCTTACCTGTCTAGCACACCCATAACAGTACAATAAACAGAGTAAATTCACCATGAGCAAGAATGGCACTGGCATGATCGTATAGCAAGGGGTGCCTCAGGTGCCTTTCTGAAGGTACACTGAGTGGATGGAATCTCACGATTGGGTGCTTTTGGCAATTTCCAATCGCAGCCAATCCATATTCATCAGGTTGACAAAAGGTCTGAGGTCAGTGGTGGCTCTTCCCAATGTTCTGTTCTCCGGCCCGCTGGAGTTGTAAGAGCAGTTGTCGGAGAATCCACAAGCAAGATGAACATCTGTGGATTAACTGGAGATTAAGAGCTGCTGGAGGATAGCAATGCTTGAGCATCTAGTCTGGTGGAAGTGGCACTTTGGTGGTAGAAGGAGCAGACACAATCCATTGACGGCAGTTCAGGTAGAACACTCACTATTGAGAACTCCTGTATTTACCTTGGGTTCTTTGAATGTGATTTTAGGATGGGCACATAATGGCCTTAGTGGCATGGTCATTTGCTTAGTAGCTAGTAATGGGACACTCAATAAATCGGGTGAGCAACTGCTGTCTAATGCAGCATCCTAGAATGTCTTTGTAACATCTGCATGTGCGCAGCATACTTCAACTCCACCGGACAATAGTAGCACATGGGTCACATGACCTGTGCACCTGATGATTTGACAATGGGCCTCATTATAACTGTGGCGGTAAGGCAACAACAGCGCCGGTAGTGCTACCAGTGCCATTGTTGCAATGCTGCCACATTAAGAGTTCTGCTTGCGGGGGCCGCTCTGCACGCCTGGTCAGAGCAAGTGTGCAGAGTGGCACCAGTGAGCACAAAAGGATGGTAGCAACGGTACCGTTATGAACGATACCGCTGCTACCATCCTCCCCATTCCCATTGAGCCCTAAGGGGGCTCAAATGGTAATGGGGACGTACTGGCTCCGGGTCCCACGCAAGGGAGATTGCTGGGCCCACAAAGGTCAGAATGGGCCGGTTATTCCCCTTTCGCGGGACCCGGTGTCAGACCCGAGTTTGAGGGTAGCCATGCCCTAAGGGCATGGCTACCTCCAAACTCGTAATGAGGCCCATGGCACATCTCAGCGCCTGGGGGTTCATATTGTCATAATGTTTCATCACTCCCCTGCCACCCCATATCCGTCTGGAGGCTGTGATGTGATATTGACTCCTGTGAACTATTGCCTATTTCTGGCCAATATTGACACCACCTTGCTCTTAGCCCTCCTCCCCATATGCTCCATGGGTCTACCTCATTCAAAGTCCCCATTCATGTGTTTCTATGAACTATACTACATGACTGCTATCACCCCTGCCTGAAAAGCTATTTCACAACCAACATGTTTGGTGCTGCTGTGACTGATCCTTAAGCAGGATAATGTCCAGATGACATAAGAGTGATGTTCCGCCACCTCTTCAAGCCCATTATACTGACATGTATTTTCTATGTCTAACCATATTAGCCAAGCAACTGAGCCGCAAACAGACCTTTCATGTTTACTGAAATACAGAGTGCAATGAAAACATGATTAAATGCAAGCCCTGAGATTTGTTTTTCCATGTTAAACAGGCCTTTTTTGCTAAAATGCAAGTACATCAGAGTTTTTCATTCATCCGAGCTGTGCACCAGCGACCTTGAGCTGAGTACATTCTGAATACATTGTATCTCTGCATTGGCCTCTAACAATTGGGTGCAAAACACACACTATAGATCATGGCAAACACTGAACTACGGATTGCAGTCCTTCTGTAGTACTATAATGTAGTTTAAACAGGAAACTGTTCGCTGGCAAGTTCCTGAACAATTCCCAATTGCCGTTGAAGGACAACGCCATGTCCCGGACCATGCTGTGCACAAGAAGGGTGCTTGCAGCTAAAAATACAACTGTTGACAAAATCCCTGAATACAATTGAAGGTATGATAATTATCCTTGGATAGTCAAGTGCACTGGTACAGTCTGCTAGAAATACAACTGTTGACAAAATCTCTAAATGAAATTGAAGGGCAGAGAATTATCCTTAGCTGGTCAAGTGCACTGGTACGGTCAGTTAAAAATACAAGCTTTAGCAAATTTCCTAGCTGCCACTGAAGGACAAGGACAGAAGCCATTATTTTGCCATGCTGCACACATGTACAATACAGTCAGCTAAAGACCCATTGTTGGCAAAATTCCTAGTTGCCACTTAAGGATAGGGAGTGTAGGTGTGGAAAGGCTTGAAAATAGGGAGCCCTGGGGATATATAACAGGGTGAGTTCAACCCTGAGGGCTGCTGGACGGGGAGAGCTGGCAGGAAGACAGAGGCAGACGCAGATGGCTGGAAGAAAGCAGTGAGGCTTTCTTAAGATCCCACTCCCAATTCATTTTCTGGGTTCTGGCTATTCTGATTACTTTTGAGCAGAACTCAAATTTCTTTTGAGCTGCTTGGGGAAAGAATTGTACTTTTCCCCAAGGCACCTTATCCAGCTCACAGTTTAAGGGCCTAAAACACCTAATTCTGGATTGGATAAATGCTAAGCATTAGTGAGTTCAATGAACATTTAATTCTTTTTAAAGCATTCTATCACCATTTAGTGCATTTTTTGATGAAAAGTCTTTTTGCATTTTTTCCAATTTCAAATTATTTCCATTTTACAGTTTTATTTTGAATTGTGGATTTTTCCAGGCATCCCGTTTTTTTTTAGGACTCTTCAACTCCCTACCTTCTATGTAAGTGAGTATAAGGGGCCTCTTTTACCCTGCATTTGATATCACATTGAGTAAGGTATTGAGATATTAATACTTGATTAAGGCCGAGGCCTCCATGAGATTGCCTATCATAATTTGGTGAGGCATGTGCTAAATTGCTAGCTTATTCTGTGATATTGCCTATAATGACCTGGTTGGGCAGATAGTTGGTTTCTAAGGTCAATTTGATTTCATGGAGAAGGTTGATGGGTCTTAGTCTTGATTTGAGGTAGAGGCAAATGACAACGGTTCCACGTTTCCATTAATGGTGTAATGCATTTTATGTGTGCTGTGTATAGTGATGATAATAGTGATGGTGTTTCTTTATTACATAGTTCTCATAATTAAAAACATGTATTTTTTATATGAGAGTGTAAGAGTGTAAGACACATTCATTCAGTGTTCACTGATATCAGATGACTTTGAACATGATTATTAAGTGTGGGGCATCTAATTAAACTACAGTGTACTGATGTGTCATGCAAGGTACATGGCTTTTTAATGCACACCAAGGGTTAAGGGATGGTACGAGCAACAAACTATCAATATAAATATATGTGTCATTGGAAAACCCCTCCTGTGTTGGCATTTGTGAGCAGCTGCCTACTGCAGGGGTTGTTGCCTGCTCTCCTCTCTGTTACACAATTACAGGTACATGCGTGTTACTACACCTATCACAGTCTTTTTGGGGTGTGTCATGGACACTCCCCTGGGGGTGGAGGCAAGGCTCTGGAGGTAGGGGTGATACAATCACGTCATCACGGGAATTTGTACCTGGACTTTGTGGTCGTCATTTTTGTCTGATTTTTCTGCACACACCAAGGTGTAAATGTGATTAGTACTCCTTTTGACCTCCAACGCTCTGTGCATCATTCCTTGCAGGTCACCATAACTGGTGAGATCAGGCTGTGAATTATGTTGTAACATATTGTTAAGCTGGTATGCCTCTGTTCAACAAGCCAAACCCAACAACACCAGGTTATTTTAGTATACACTTAAAAAATATATAAAATATTAAAGTTAAAACACAATATAAACTGTTTAGATTTCAGTAATACAATATTAGTTCAAAAATAAAATATAAGAGCATACACATACAGAAAGAAGGAAGGGGGAAGCACTGAAAACAAAATGAGTCATCTTTAGTCACTCCTCCTGGCTCAAGTGATAAACTAACATATTATCATTTATATTCCGCTTCATAATAAGCATCAAGGCAGTTTCTATCAAGTGAACAAATAAGGCTACGTATACACAAGCTGGAAAACTGACAATGTCTTTCAGGATATTATAAAGTACAATGTACATTAGTAGAGATGACTTCTCTTTCCCTTCAATTTGAAGGCCTTTTACTGAGTCCATCAAAAGTGTCAACACACCATAAAAGTTGTTCAAAGCAGCGTAGTAAAGTGAAGTAAGGGATCAGATCTACAGTGGGTGAAACCTTGTCCTTTCAACAGTGGTATAAGAGTAGACTGGCACACTCATACATACATGTAAAATGCATGAATATCCCCTGAGATCTGAGCAGAACAGACCCACACTGAAGGTTTCAATAGAGTGTGTCCACAAAGCCAACATATAACCTATTGACATCAAGTTAAAGCTCAATTGTGTCAAGCATTTTCTTACAAATAACTCTCAGTATTGCTCTGAGTATTAAAAATATTATGGGCCCTACTGTTTTTCACAGGACTAAGGGGGTAAATCATAGAATTCAGCACACAAGTGGTGCACACGGCTAGCGCACAGTGTGCGCGTGCGGCAGTCTGCGCCAGCGGCGTGCACCAAAATCCATTTCCACGCACAGCGTATTCATGGATTCAAACATCCATAACCAGCTGTGGCGCAGAGTGGCGCAGGGACCCTGCAGCAGCGCCAGTTACACCCCCAACCCCTCCCCGTGCACCATGAACAGTGCACAAATCCCGTACATGGCGCACAGGCCAGTGGACCAGCCTACAGCCCCCCAGCCACGAATGTGAGTGGGGTACGTGGATTACGGGGGTGCGCGGGGAGAATCACACGCAATTGGCCCTGTGCGAGCGGGCTACGTGTATTTCGGGGGTGCGCGGGAAGTTTTACCCGTGATTGGCCTTGCGCGAGCGGGGTACATGTATTACGGGGGTGCGCGTAGAGAATCACACATGATTGGCCCTGTGCTTGCGGGCTATGTGTATTTCGGGGGTGCACGAGAAGTTTTACCCGCGATTGGCCTTGTGCGAGCGGGGTACGTGTGTTACGGGGGTGCGCGGGAAGTATCACCCGGGATTGGCCTTGTGCGAGCGGGCTA
The DNA here is from genome assembly GCF_040938575.1 of Ambystoma mexicanum. Taxonomy (NCBI): domain Eukaryota; kingdom Metazoa; phylum Chordata; class Amphibia; order Caudata; family Ambystomatidae; genus Ambystoma; species Ambystoma mexicanum. The sequence continues at coordinate 1,321,459,861 of NC_090922.1, read as the reverse complement.
CGTGTATTTCGGGGGTGCGCGGGAAGTTTCACCCGCGATTGGCCTTGTGCGAGCGGGGTACGTGTATTACGGGGGTGTGCTGGGAGAATCACACACGATTGGCCTTGTGCGAGCGGGGTACGTGTATTTCGGGGGTGCGCGGGAAGTTTCACCCGCGATTGGCCCTGTGCGAGCGGGGTACGTGTATTTCGGGGGTGCCCCAACGAATTGTTAGTGTGTGTCTTCCCAGGTGTGCCCTCTCCCCCCTCCCCAGGGCCTGCAGGCAGACCACAACACAGGGGAACGCACTGCACCTCTGGCCATGCCCCACAGGCAGCCCATCCACCCTGGCAAATCCCCCAGCCAGCCCACATGTCACCACGCACAACTGAGCACCGACACATGTCCCCCAGCACCTCCATCCACCCAGCATTGATTGGCACCTGCCAGCAGGCCCCGACTCATGTCCCCCAGCACCCCCATCCACCCAGCATTGACGGGCACCTGCCAGCAGGCCCCAACTCATGTTCCCCAGCACCCCCATCCTCCCAGCATTGACGGGCACCTGCCAGCAGGCCCCGACTCATGTCCCCCAGCACCCCCATCCACCCAGAATTGAGGGTCAGGCCCCGACTCATGTCCCCCCACAACATGTCCTAAAGATGCACAATCATGGCCCTCATGTCCACAAAAATCACACAGCACGTCACCCCAGTCAGACCACACAGGAATAACTCTGTGCTACACGTGTTACCTTGCAAGAGGAAGCACGTGTATCACGGGAGGTTCTGCATGCAGACCTGCGTGTCATCGCCGCACAGAACCAAGTTCACCCATCCGGCAGACTTGCTGCTGACGAGGGGCAAGCTGCGCCTAGGCGTGGTCAGGCTCCTGTGCCACATCGTCCTTTACAGGATGAGGCAGACTTGGACGACGGATTATCTTCCACACAGGTCGTGGTGTGCAGGCGTTGAGCCCATGGAGGTCTTTTTTTTTGTCTCAACATCATCGCATGTGGGTGTTGAGGTGCACCCTGTACCTCCCCCCTCCTGGGTGCCTGCACCCCTCCCCCGGGTCATATGTGGCAATTTTTGATTTTTCCTTTTAGTTTAGTTAGTTAATATTAACTATTTGATAGTTATTTTAATTAGGTTATGTAGGTTGTTCATTGTTAGTTTAACTAGTTAATATAGTTTAATATTGTTTGTCTATTGTGCATTCATGTGACGGTGTGGTGCTTTGTGGCTTTTGAAAGCATACACTGTCTGTTCCAGCTGGGCCCTTCAAGCGTGTCTTGTGTATGTGTTTGCAGCTTGTGGTCCTGACTCACATAGGCCACTCCTGCTTCCCTTATCCATGGCCTCGCTAGGATGGTTCGGTGTTACAAAATATTTCACAAGGGCTTTGGACTTCCTTAATTACTGTGGTCTGTCTACTGCTGTTCTACTTGTGTTAACACCCCTAGTGGGGATTGGTTGCATTTCATCCACCCCATGTCTGTAATGAATTTGGGTGAGTATGTGATTGATTACTCCATTAATTGATGTGGATTGTGATGTATGTTATTTTCTTGCCTGTATATGTGCTTGATGCACTTCATGCCGTAGACAGTAGCCTGCAACCTTGGCCTGTCAAAGTGACACTGATGGTGGGAGGAGTTTGGATGTAGCTCTGTAACCTGGCCCAGTGACAACCAGCATGTAGACACACACACAGGGAACTGTCAAGCCTTATTAATTTATTTCATGCCCTTTCTGCAGGAAGATGAGCCTCCAGACTACCTTTGCCAGCAGACACAGGGACGACTAATACAGAAAACTGGGCACGTTCGGTGGTGCAGACGTGTGGATGTGTGCGCAAGCAGATGCACAGGGCTTGTGCTCAGACGTCCAACAGAAGCAGACGTGTTTCCAGGAGATCCTGGCAAGGTGAGCAACACAAGGGCCCACACCGCAGACTACCTTCCACCAGGACACTTGCACATGGATGCTAAGTGGCACCAGTGCTGTGGAGCTTTGCCAGGCATTGTTGGAGAAGCACACAGTACAGCTGACATGTGTTGAGGGCCAAATGCCAAGTGCCTTTATAAGTTGTCAGGGGCACACGCAGAGGGCCATCAAACATATCCTCGAGTACCCCCTGTTCCATTGAAGCAGAGTAATTAGGGTAGTAGTGTTCCTGGCCAGAAACTGATACAGCGCACAGGGACAACCAGCGAGGCTCAGACTTGTGGTGAGTGCAAGGGCCTCATTACGACCCTGGAGGATGGAACATGGTGCTAATAGCACCATGGTCCATGCCGGTAACCTTCCTACTCCGCCATGGCGGAATGGGGAATTACCACCCCATTCCGAGGTTGGCGGAGTGGTAATTCCCCGTTCCGCCATGGCCCTTCCCCATTCCCATTTTTGCCCCATAGGGCATAATGGGAATGGGGAAGGCGCTAAGTACGGTGCCGCAAATTGCGGCACCGTACTTAGCACCAAGGTCCCTTTGCGGCATGGTTTTTAACGCCTGCAAAAAGCAGGCGTTAAAATCACCATCCCGCAAAGGGACCTTGTAATCAGGTGTTAAGGGTCGGCGCCGTTTACGGCGCCATTAACCCCTTAACGCCTGACTCATAATGAGGCCCCATGTCATTTGCATGTGCAAATTGCCACGTGCACTACCTACTGAAATCTGCGGCAGCCAGAAAGCAACTTGTACTAAAGTTGCACCTTGCTATACGCGTCTAGCAGCTCACCCAGGGACCATTGTATCATGTCTGATTCTTGACCCATTGGTCTTCCATTTCCCGCGCAGCCACATGCGCTGGCATTACTGCATTGACAGTGTATGTACCATCGGTGGGCCAAGCTAACGTATGGGTACATAGCAGCAGACAGGGAGTTTGTTTGTGGAGATGTCACTTACTTTGGAGCATGGATGGGGGTATGTGTGTGTGTTCTAAACACACATTTAGATTAGTAACTCACGCTCTCTTTGCAGCATTGAAGTGCTCCTGTTACCGGACCTGAGAATGCGCAGGCAGGAGGCCAGCACTCACCCCAGAGTTAAGTGTCTCTTTGGCTTTCATTTGACTGATTTGGTACAATGTGCATGATGAACATGTTTTCTCTGATTGAGTATGTGTTTTTGTGATTAGTTGTATTTTGCCTACTTTACCTTGCAAATCCACATCCACTCTCCTGCCCCTCTTTCCGGTTATCCTGAATACCAATGCCTGTCCATGCAACATATCCCTGACCCTCCTTCCCCGCCAGGGTCTCAGAGGCCTGTGTTAGTTTGACCTTGCAGGCACCCAGACCACAGAGGGGGAGGTTGGTTTGTGCCACTCCTGCGCCTGGACACCGGAGCTGTGACAGTACCCATCAGTTGTTGCATCATCATTGTATGTTATGTACCGTGAATGGTACCCATCCCGTTGGACCATTGTTCAACTGTGCTACCTTGGTTGTTCTATTATTGTGCTTGTACATGTGCTTTGACATTTCCTGCTACCTCAAGTCATCTACTGGAGACTCTTCCAGGGTTTTTTGGTGCCTACAGCCTTTTTCACTGGTTTGTGGGTTTGCCTACTTGGAGTTCTCTGCGATTTGGCATTTTTACCAGTCAAGGTGGCCTCTGAGGGGGCTGGACCCTATTTACACGCAAGCTGGAACATGGAGCCCAAGGGGTAGGGTGATCCTGTAGCCAGGTAGACTTGAAGGAAGAAGGCTACATACCCCAGAGACAGTTGTTCAGAAGGTCACAGTGATGTGTAAGTGAGGGCCTTTTGTTGTTGGACAGTTGGCTTGGCCTACAGTGTTTTGGGCACTCTGACATTGTAATTGTCGGGTACTATGTACATGATGTGTTGTGCTGCTCAATGCCTGTTCCTGTGTTGTCTTTACTTTTCAGGTGTCAGGGGATAGGTGTGGTTTGCCATACTGGGGTGTTCACATGGCCAATGTTCACATGTGATGTGTACAGGACACTGAGGGTCACTTGATTTCACATGCATATATTGCGTGCATGTCCCTAATGACACACAGAGTTGCACAATGATCCACCACACGTACATCCACCCTTCCATGGCCACAGGTGCACACAGATTGCATTTTCAGGCCTGCGGTGTCCATGCAGCACATGATCTATTGCCGTTTGGGTACCCTGTACATGTGTCATTTGGTTGTAGATTTCATTAGTTTTTTTCATGTGATGCTCAAGGTGTATCTGCAACACAATGGCTGCTCAAAGTGCTGTGTGCTGAGCAGTGTGTTGCAGGAGACACACACAGCACACGGGTTCGGGAGTTCAGATTTTGCCATGCCCAATGTGCATGTGAACGGGCATTCAGTGTTGTGTTCATGCTATGACTGTTGGAAAGCATTTATGTCTGACTTTGTATGTGTGGGAAGTTGTTGGTCAGTCATTTCATCTGATTCCATGTCAGTCATCATTGTCTCATGCCAGTTTTAATTTATGACATGTCTCTTTGTATATTATCGGTCATGTGTTTGTCTTTTGATATTGCATGCCATGTCATGGTGTAGCAGACAAGGGTGATGTGGTTTGGGAGGGTCTGGGTGACATACCAGGGATTGTGATGGACTGTTTTGCAGGGGTGTGTGATACACACCTTGCATGTGTTCCTTTTAGTCACACAGGATTGATTATTTTTAAGTAGATAGGGATAAACACAATGTGGCACTTCCGTGGGAACATTCTCAGGGTTGTGACAGTTGACTGTCTCTTTGTCATCAACGATTGTCACCTGGTATGTGCCAGGACTGTGCGCACTCTGCAGGGGTGGGAGTTTAGGTGAAAAATGTGGCCACAAGCTGGGTCCGTGCTGCCTCGCCATGTGCCCTGTCCCCTCCCATGGGCAGCGCCTGTGCCTGTGGTTGGGGATGTGGGGGCACCACCATGTCCACCGGTACCTCCCGCCGTGTTGCAACATTGTGCAGTACACATGCTGCCACAATGATCCTGCACACTACTGGGGGTGCATATAGTAGCTGCCCACCAGAGCGGTCAAGGGAGAGGAAGCGTGACTTGAGCACTCCGAATGTGCGCTCCACTATGCCCCTGGTTGCAATATGGGCATCGTTGTATCTTACCTGGGGTGGTGTGGTGGGGTTTCGGATTGGCGTCATCATGTGGTTGCCCAGAGGGTAGGCACTGTCCCCTGGGGAGGTGATAATAGTTGAGATTATTAGGGTTTGGGTATTTGTCTGTGTGTGACTTGCATGCATGTGCACAGGCATTTGTACTCACCTAGGAGCCATGTGTCGCCATGCTGCCCAACTTCCAGGGCCCGGCTCAGGGCGGTCATTCTGTATATGAAACTGTCATGGGTGGAGCCAGGGTAGTTTGCATAGGCAGAGGTGATGATTCCTTTAGCATCGCATACAACCTGCACATGGATGGAATGCCAGTGCTTGCGGTTTCGATAGATGCGCTCAGTGGCCCTAGGTGGACGTAGGGCCCCATGGGTGCAATCTATGGCACCAAGCACTTTGGGAAAGTGTGCCACCCTGTAAAAGCCCTGGACCACGGCCTGCCTTTCTGCGGGTGTTCTGGGCATGTATATGTGCCTGCGGACTGAGGGGCGTGCAGTGATGATTGCCAACACCTGGTGTAGGCAGCGAGACTGCGGGGCCCTTGAGACCCCCTCCCCCCACTATGGCAGTGGGCCGCTGAAATGACCCAGGTGCCAAAAAATGCAGGACATTGCGCACCTTATCCAAGGGGCTGAATGCTTGGAAGCACAGGGTGGGGGAAGTAAGGTCATCTTCCCACTCCCTGACGAGGTCTAGGATGATATGAGGTGGAAACCTATACCTGCCATAGACGTGGTCGTCAGGCATCCCAAAAAGGCTGGTCCCAGGTAAAATAATGCAGGCGCTGGCTATTCTCCTCCTCCTGCGGTGTCCCACGATCAGTGCTGCGACAAATGGGGCATTCATCGTAGCTGTATATACGTGTTTGTTGTTTGCGCGCACTTTTATACTGTGCGCGGGGACGCTTTTGTCTGCTTTCATGTGGCGGACGCGTTGACGCCTATGTGCGTCTTTTGCCGTGCGTGGGTTTCCCGTATTCGAATCCATGAATACGGGTTGTTCGCGTGCGTGTGGGCGTTCCGTGCATTTCCCTGCAGTATGTCCCCAGTTACGCCTTCTTATTCACGCGTTGTTCCCCATTCTGCATGTTACGCCCCATGTCCCGCCCCCTTTTTGGTGTGTGTGCGGACGTTGTGCACTTTCCCTGTGCGCGTCGCGCAAGGCGTTCGGGATCTTGCAATGACGTGTGTGCCCATGTGCGCCACGCATGGGTTTGGCGCACATTCCGAGAAAAACACGTGCAGGGACTTTCATGAATCGCACGCATGCGCGTGCGCTTCCTTTTTCACGCTTGCTCCTGCTTGCAGCACCTTGCGCCACTTTTTTCGGCGCACGTTTGTTCCATGAATCGGCCCCTAAATATCTTCCATCTCTTCATGGTATTTAGATTTGATGAGGCCATCAACAATTGCATGTGCACTTTTCTTACACGGTTCTGAAGATGTTTCAAATAGAATCAATTAATAAAAGAAAGCACTTTTATGACATAACCGAGCCATGGTATTGTCCTAGAAAAATTCATCAAATATCATTTAATATGTTCCTAGAAAAGGCAGCCTAATGATTACGTCAAAGGGAAAGCCTGCCAAGCCTAAAAGCACTGTGAATATGCATTTGGTTGACATCATTATGTAGAGCAAAAGAGGGTACAGAGCCTGAATGCCCAGTATTCGCTTAAAGGTAGCATCTTCAACGTCTGATAAGAAGTAATGTTCTTGCATTTCCATAGGTCTGACCCATAAAGTGCAATTGCTTCATAGACACACAGAAATAGCATAGCTGTCAATCAAACACTGAAGAGCACTTAGGTACCATGTCCAGATGAAGTAGCTGAAGGATACTAAGTAGAGGTGGTGTAATCTCCGTGCCCTTAGCTACGTCCTGCAGCATTTGGCTAGCCACCATATCAGTGGCAGAGGAGATGTCATTAAAGGCAGTTTTGGCATTTGTGAAAGCACTGATATCTAGCAATCAGTAAATAGAAGTGTAGGGCCCGCTGGCTGGTTCCAATTCCTTCCCTGACACCTGCTTGAGTCTATGCAGATTTTCTTGATGAGTGCAGTACTGCCAACCTCAGATAGCCTAATTTCCATAACATTTTTGAGGTGGAATCATAAGAAGATGGTGTTAAAGGATTTTGGCCATTTCCTGTTGCAGACTGGTACAATTAGGGTGTGATGCCACATAGCCAGAACAAAACCAATATACCAGGTAATATTAAATAATCTGGTTAACAATAAAGCAATGATAGGTTTCAAGAAATATATGGGAATGGCATCAGGACATGGGCTTTAATGCCACAATTGAGATTTAATAACATTAAACAGCTCCACTGGGGTGAATCCAGATAGCCCCAGCATCTCACTGCTATCCTCAAATTGCAGGAGACTCATAAGATTAGGTGCAGAGTTATATATATCAGTAAAACAATCAGTCCAGGCGAAAATGAGAACATGATTTTACTGCCTCTTATTTTAACATGATTGGATCCAGCTCCAACCAAACCCCAGTACATTCCATTATCTTTCAGTTTAGTAGATTCCTCAAATTCTGCCCAGGCATCATATGCTCAGTTTTGCTTGACCTTATAAAAAGCTTCTTTATAAATCACTTTGTTAAAATCAGTGTCTGATTTTTCTTTTCAGCCTTAAGGGCACTGAGCAAATACAATTTAGCTGCACTACAAACCCTCGAATATTCTCATTTTGTAGCCGTAGCAGATGCCGAGAACAGAGTTCTAATCTTACATCTTACAAAAAGCAGTGCTATCAAGAAGATTGTTAAGTTCAAGTGCAGTCTTCAACACTACTCTGCCTAAACCTCCATCTGTGGGCACCGAGGAAATGCCTGTTCAAGTGCCTGTTAGGCCTAGGAGACCCCGTTTGACTGCGCTGCCTGCACACCTATACTTCACATTACTACGCTGCTTTGAACAACTTTTATGGTGTGTTGACACTTTTGATGGACTCATAAGTAAAGTGTCTTTGTAAAAAGGTATTCCCAAACTAATTTGAGGCATTATTTCTTTTAAACACGTGTGCCTCAGTCGCAAGTTTAACAGCCTCTTGGTAATATGCTAATAGTGAGTAGAGGGTAAAGGCTTGTGACTGCGCTATGGAAAATAGGATATTCTGTAGGTTATGACTCACTAATACGCGCTCTTCCCAAAAATTACAATCATGTAGCCCTTTTTGCCCCAAGAGGCAGTACCGATAATGCATTTAAAAGTACTCCAGGGATTTCTGAAACACTGAGGCAGAAATGTGTGCAACTGGAAAGATTATCTCGTAAAGAAATCAACAAATATTGGGAAATAGCCTCCCTAACGAATTACTTAGAGAATTCTAAAATACCGAGAGGTTTGGCTGACTCTTTGTGGACTTTATTGTCAAATAAAATTCTTGTTGTTCTAGTCATACACATTATCTACTATCTCACATGATTGTAATTTTTGGGAAGAGCGCGTATTAGTGAGTCATAACCTACAGAATTTTTTTTAAACACAGCTTGCTGCCTTAAGCCCTGCCTCCATGCCTACCACTCCTTCATAAAGGCCTGTGCACGCTCCCCAAAGCACGCGCACTGAGGAAGTGCCTGTTGAAGTGCCTGTTGAAGTGCCTGTTAGACCTGGGACATGGGTAGGAACGGCTACCGTTCTAAATCTGCTAAAAGCTTGTTGTGGCTCCTCCTATCACAAGGTATTGTGTTTTTGTTCTTTTTGTTAATCTGAGCGGGGAGTGGCGAACAACTGTTGTTAATTACAAGCTTGTTGTGAATACGTTCCTGGTTTGGGTAGTAAATAGCTCTGCTATCACTCAACTAAAATGAAGAGAAAAAATGAAATTCTAAAAATAAAGTTGCTGCTGCGGTTTCACTCCCTCACACATGTAGGATGAGCACGTCACGTGCTGCAGAGATGCCTCTTCCTTTGTCTCCGGACATTGATGAGGACCTGTTGAAATGGGCGCAACAGTGTTCTAACGATCGCAGTAAGGAGGCTATTATGCTGCTTGTCATACAAACAATTGAAAATCATGAGTCCTCCCAATCACTCTTTGGTGATGACCGTTACTTAGTACTTGCCACTCGTGTATAGATACTCCTCTGATTTTTTGATCTGGGGAAATTACTGTGTTAGGGTTATCTGAGCATTTAGAAGCCTTCTCTGGACATTGAAATGCTGCTTTTAGTTATGCTGTAGCGACTAAGGCAATGAATACAGATGAAACACCTGAATTGTCAACGTTGTGTGAAATACTGAATAGAAAGATATTAGGAGAACTAAAAAAACATACCATCGTTTTAAATGAAATTATGCTTGTTTTAACCTATATGCAGGGGGGTAGGAGACACATAAAATCTAGGGGGGGACAGGGGACATCTTGGGGACTTTGCTTTATTTATTTATTTATTTATTGGCCCTCATTACAACCTTGGCGGAGGACCATGGTGCTATTAGCACCATGGTCCATGCCGCTAAGGTTGCAATTCCACCATGGTGGATGGCGGAATTACTGCCCCATTCCAAGGTGAGTGGGGCGGTAATTCCCCATTCACCAATGGCCCCTTCCCCATTCCCATTCATAGGGCATAATGGGAATGGGGAAAGGCGATAATTACGGCACCGTAGATTACGGTGCCGTAATTATCGCCAAGGTCCCTTTGCGGCATGGCTTTTAACGCCTGCAAAAAGCAGGCGTTAAACAGCCATCCCGCAAAGTGAACCTTGTAATCAGGCGTTAAGGGTCGGCGCCGTTTACGGGGCCGTAAACCCCTTAACGCCTGAGTCGGAATGAGGCCCATTGTGTTTTAGTCAAAGAACTCGACTTTGCACAAAATTAGAATTAAAATAGCAGTACGTATTAAGTTACAAACATCACTGTATAAAACAAGAGACAAGAAGAAAAGGAAACAGAAGAAAATTAAAGGATGCAGCAGCAAAGAACATGTCTTTGTATGTTGCATTTCTGGATTATTCAACTGACTATGAGCTCATGGTAAGAGAGAGGAAATAACAATTACTTCCAGTGGGCCACAGTTACGACGCCAGCTCGTTAAGAGGCAGATCACCTGTAAGTGCACTCCTGCCAAATATAGGAGTTGAAGCCCTTTCTGCCAACTGCAAGTTGCTACTTCTTTTGTGTGGGGCAAGGAGACCTGTGTGTCTCTTGGAATGGAAAGATGTGGGCTTCAAAGAAAGAGAAAATCTTGTTTGTACCTCTGAGTAAGCCCTGTTATGGGAGTAGAAGGTACGAGGTGTGTGATGTTGCTGCTTTGACTCTCCTCCGGGGGGGGGGCTACAGCAAACAAGGAGGATGAGCGATCGCAAGCCCACCCCTTCATAAGCACTCCCCAGGTCTGCTGCCAGATGTGTCGGACCCGGGGGATGCCTATTAGGTGGGTTTTATGTGGACCCAGGGGGATGGCCAGAGGGGCAGCCCGCTATGTGGGCCGCCCCTCTAGCGCCCCTGCGAGGGCCAGGCCAGCCTCTCACAATGAGTCTGGTCCCTCTTATTCCATCTCATGCTGGATTCAGAGCCTAGCCTTTCTTTGCCTTTGTTATTCTGAATACAGAGCTCGACTCTGTTCCTTTCTCATTTAACATTTGCTGCAAAGCCTGATCTATTTGATTCTCTCATATGTTACTAGGACAACAGAGCATGGGTCCTCTGCCCTATTACATTATTCAAAGAGCCCCTCTGGACTTTATTTACCTCTCCCTTATCTCACTGCTTGCTTGCTTATTACATACCTCCTTGCTTGAACACTCAACATATTCTCCCTAACACATCAAAGGCAGCTGCAGTCTGTCTTAACTTCTGTTTGTTCTGTGTCTTGAATTGGCCTCTTTTTCCACTTTTCTGTCTGCAGGGGAAAGGCATTTGCCAGTCACTGCCATGATGGTTCTACCTGGCCATAAGAGGGCAACAGCTAGCCAATATTGGAAGAACATAGCCATATTATGCCAGAGGCTGGCAACTGCCTTCCTAATGCCTACAAAAGAGACACAACTCTTGCCTTTGTTTCTAACACTAATTCAGTGGATGAAGAAACGCGAGAGCACATATATTGCTTATAAAGGAAGGGAATGATGTCTCACTTGGTTAAGACATTTTGATCACGTCAGGAGCTAATTTCCAGCTGCAATTAACCGATTAGCTTTTAGACTTCTGGATTTAAATACATTTAGTATCACCTGGAATGCACAGAGGTTGCTCAACAGGGTTCCTGGAGCACAAGGGGTACCCTATTCGTGGGCATGGATGTATGGAGGGCATTCTTGCCCTGTTTTGGGGCCTGGCTCCGACAGCCATGATGGGGGGAGGGGCGTATTACTTTTGGTTGTACGTACCCTTTGAGGGTGGGCCGACATTGTCTCCTGCTTTAGCCCACTAACAGCACTGCTTTGCAACTTTATAACACATACCTGTCAGGTGGCATGTAACTCAATGATACAAATGTTATTCGCCTCAGAAGTCTGGAATCCTTTGCCACATCAACTAGGGTACAGGCTTGCCACCTCAGACTTACCCATGTCTGAGTCGACATCTGTCGCCCTGTGGGGAAGACACACACAGAAAGAGCCGGGCACAGTGCCCTTGTGGGTTTTTCACACTTCTTCCTCAGGGTGGGCACAATTCACTCCGCAGGGAAAGTGGCACATTTTGGGCACATGCTGGGCAACATTCTCCCACTTTGACTATGTCACCCAAAGAGCAAAATTGGCTATTTGAAATACCTCTGTCGACTTATTATGGGTTTCAGCACCTGCTTAACGCGAAATGGCAATTAATGGCATTTGCCAAGGCACTCAAGAAGCACAGGACACCCTCTTACCAGTGACATGCCATGCTCAATCATTCTGATCATGAATTGGCATTTATCTGGGGTCATGGTAAATGTATTTATTTATTTATTACATGTGTAGCATCAAGCAAAACCCCCAAGCATCAAGGCGCAAAGTAAACTGCATGGAGTGGACCACTTCCATTGGCGCACGTTTTTACTTTTCCGCCACAAAATGGAATATTTTAGAGTAAAAGGCAGGTGAAATCACATTGCTTTTCCACTTTGGTAGAGTGTAAATACCTCAATCAAAATAACGATTGCTGGCGGAATTGACAATTGCTTCCTCTGGACTACATAAACAAAAGAGGGACTCCAAAATGTACAGGCACTCAAATGGAGCAAACAGACATCTATAAACACAAGGGTGTGCCTGAACATACAAAGTCAAAAAATATCATGTGTGGAGCTAACAGTATTATTCTCCTGGTAGCCTAAACAATAGATTAAATCAAATTCAAAATGTACTGGTCTCTCACCAGTCAAAGTAACCTTTATGAGAAAAAAAAGGGGGAAAAGTACATTGGCATAAAAAAATTATAAACTTGCTTTAATTGTTAGTTTGTAACAAGACAATGGGCCTCATTACACGGAAGGCGGTGAGCCATGGCGCTATTAGCGCCATGGCTCATGCCGGTAAAATACCGGCACCGCCTTGGCGGAAAGGGGATTTACCGCCCCATTCCAAGGTTGGTGGGGCGGTAAATCCCCCTTCTGCCATTGCCCTTCCCCATTCCCATTTCTGCCCCATAGGGCTCTATGGGAATGGGGAAGGCGCTAATTACGGCACCGCAATTTTGCGGTGCCGTAATTAGCTCCGAGGTCCCTTAGCGGGTTGGTTTTTAACGCCTGCAAAAAGCAGGCATTAAAGCACCATCCCGCTAAGGGACCTCGTAGTAAGGCGGTACTGGTTAACGGTCACCGTTACCATTAACGGTGGCCGTTAACCATTACCGCCTTCCGTGTAATGAGGCCCAATGTGTCAATTTAATAAGTACATACAACATGAAAAACATACAAAAACAATGCAATTTACAAAGAGAAAGAAACAGGACTATTTAGTCCATACAGTCAATGCGAGCAGAATTTATGCAAAGGTTCACAGAAGTAGGGGTACAACCCCACTAGGAAATAAACATGGGAACCCAATATATGGGAACTGACAAAAAATGATTTGGTGTTAGCAAAACAGTGAATACATTTTAAATCATAAGAGTTTTCCGAGATAGCTAATAAAACTTAAACTATCCCTAGCTGACCCTTACTTGTCTAAAGGCTCAGATTAAACAATTTCGTGAAAATGGCACAGTACATGCGACAACCAGAGCCTGATTATGGCTACAACAAAAAAAATATATATATATCACACAGAATATTGTTTGCTAAGCCTAATTTTGGCTAACCATGTAAACAATGTCGCACAGTGCTGTGTGTTAAGTCAGATTTTGGCTGAAAAAATTTCGACATATACAATGTCACCCAAACAGTCATTTATCTGCTGTGTTGTCACAGGCTGAAAGGGGGTGTACTACGCCTACCGCTATAAAGCGTGTATGTCCATGATGCCAAACCGCAGGAGAATGTAGTTACTGCGACCATTACATAGGACTAGTTGGCGTTTCGGTGGTATATTGATGGGTAGCAACCACCTTCCTCAGGTACTGGGATCTTCACATTCAGCCTTAATACAGACAGCCTTAATGTAGGGGGTCCTCCTGAAAAGGTAGTAACAGGGGACATTTTGTGAACTCAAAAGGTTTAACTTTAAATGGGAAGAGAACTAGAGAATATACCAATATATGGTGAAGGCATCAGGCCTCAGTGCCCCAAAACCAAGTTGGCAGTACCCCCAGACAGAAAACTTGAAGGTTACCAGAAAGGCGCCCTTAAAGTGTAAAGAGCGTGCCCAAAAACTAAGTCACCTCGTGAGAAAAAATAAGTGAAAGATGTGATCATATAGTGAAAAATGTGTGTGATAAAATACAAAAAATGCTGTGCAAAAGAAAGGCACATAAATCAAAACATGGCGGAACGTACCTCAGAGGGCACATCATGTGCTCACCATGCAAGATGTCGTGCATTCAGCACATTATTTGGGTTTAGCAATTAGAAAACGAACTGAATCTGGAATTTTCACCTAAAGTGAAAGAGGAGGAGAACAAAGACATAAAAGTGGCGATAGTTTATGTGCAGCTGTAATTTAATACAGCTGGTGTGCAGGTATGGTAAAGGTAACAAAAACTCACCATATGAATATGTGGATGCCCATGGAGCGCTTCGTATTTTGCGCAGGACACGAAACCCCTATCCTGGGGCTGGTGGTATCAGGCTATGGGTTGATGAGTATGGCAGTGCTGCATAATAGTAAAAAATGACAAGCCCAACATGTGAGTTAGGCAGTGTAAATAAAACGCCCAGCGCGTGGGTCAGTCATGGCTTAGTGAGAAAAGTAAGTAAAGTGGAACATACTGTTGACTTCTACCAAGTAGAAGCAGCAGATGCCTTGCTTCTAAAGAAAGCTACGGCTTGCTTCTGGAAAATGCTGCGTGTAACCGCTATTCTCCATAGTGAAGAAAAACGCAGCCAGTGGGGTGTAGTAGCACTCAACTGGAAGGCATGTAACACTGAATGGAAAAGGTAGACAAAGAAAGAGGACTGGGACTAACAAAGTGAATTGGTAACACTGAATGAAAAAGGCAGACAAAGAAAGGGGACTTGGACTAACAAAGTGAATGGAAAGCAAAATGGAGCCCTTCCATGAATGACCGGACACAAACAAGGGACTAACACTAACATTGCAGGCTTGCTGAGACGTTAGTGAAGCCAGGCATTATTTACTATATGCCAAGGGTACTAATCCTATGAATGAATGACCGGACATACACAGGGGACTAACACTAACATTGCAGGCTTGCTGAAACTTTAGTGAAGCCAGGCATTATGTGCTATATGCAAAGGGTACTAATCCTAGGGAAAAAAACATTAAAAAGCGAAAAGGGGCAGCACACCCCAAAGCATACGGAGTGTTAATTCTACCAAATTCGAAACTGCATGAAAGAAAATTGAAAACCAACCAACAATAAACATTGGTAAAAAGAAACATATAGAAATGCATAAATGCAAAAATTATGAAAAAATTGTAAAAAACGTTTTTTTTGGTAAAAAAAAGTTTTTTTGAAGAGGACTCGTTAAAAAATTAATTAAATAAATATTGCCTTAGTGCCAAAGCGGAGATAGCTCATTAAGACCATTGGAAATGGTGTCCAATTGGAAAATCCAACAAGCCTCCTTTGTGGACAGAGTTTGAGAGGGGTTGGAAGAGTTTTTGACAACATCAATCACGCACCAGCACAGATCCTCTGTAGAGAGGCCGTGTTCCATGTAATGGCTCACTAGTGGTGAGTTAATTGACTTACATCGAATCCTGGAGGGGTGCTCCGTGATTCTAGTGTGTACTGGCCGTGTAGTTTTTCCAATATATTTAAGCCCACACAGGCATTCAATGCAATAGATAGCCCAGGCAGTTTTGCAATTTGAATAGTGTCTCAGTTCCCAAAGTTTGCCATGTACCAGGACTGTTTTTCTCTTCATCGCAAATTTACAAATAGAGCAGGACCCGCAGGGAAAGTTACCCGTCAGTGGGCGAAGGTCCCAACTGGTCGTAGTGGATCTAGAAGATTTTAGTGAAGAGGAGGCATGGACTAGTTGGTCCTTGAGATTCTTTTGTCTCTTCATGGCGAAGATCGGCAATGGTTCAGCTGGTAAAGCTAATTGTGCCACTGACCAATGCTTCTTAATTGCTTTTTTGATGAGAAAGGAATGGGGACTATAGGTAAGGGCACATACTAGTTTGTCCTGTGGCTCCACATTTTTAGGTAGTAGCAGGGTGTCCCGAGGGGTGAATCTTGCTCGTTTATTGGAATTGGTAATCAATTTTTTGGGGTACCCTCGCTGGCGGAACTTAGTAGTCAAGTTAGTAGCATGTTGGACATAATCTGCTATGGATGTACAGTTCCGTCTAATGCGTAGAAACTGGGAATAGGGTAAATTTTCTTTCAGAGTGCGTGGGTGGTAACTGTCGTAATGCAGTAATGTATTACGATCTGTGGGCTTGGTAAAAAGAGAACAGACCAGTTGGTTGGCCTTATGTTGAATGAGTAAATCAAGAAAAGGGATTTCGATATTGCTCATATCATGAGTAAATTTAATCGTCCGGTGGCAAGAGTTCAACCAGAGGAGAAAGGAGTCAAGTTCCTGGGAGGTGCCGTGCCAGATAAAGATTATGTCGTCTATATAGCGCCTCCAGCTCTCGATATATTGGCGATATGGATTAATGTCAGAAAAAATTAATTTGGACTCAAAGTCAGCCATAAAAATGATGGCCAGGCTGGGGGCGAAGGCCGCACCCATTGCTGTGCCTTGGATTTGCTGATAAAATTGATTTTGATGTATAAAGTAGTTCCTGGTAAGTGCCAGGGAGAGTAATTCCATAAGAAATTCAGTGGGAACTTTGAAACTTGATGCAGAATGGGTCAGATTGTTTCTGATACAGTCCATAGCCTCATCGTGTGGGATGTTAGTATACAATGCCATGATATCTAGTGTGACCAGAAGGCTGGTAGCTGGGTCAAAGGTCTTGCCTTCAAACAGAGAAATTACTGCAGTACTATCTCTTAGATATGTCTCTGTTTGTTGGCTAATGGGTTGTAAATATTTGTCAATGAATTGGCAGACTGGTTCCAAAACGGTACCACAGCCTGCTAATATAGGGCGCCCTGGTGGTTTAGCCAAGTCTTTATGGATTTTAGGAATGGCATAAAATTTAGGGGTGGAACAGTCGGGTTTGTTAAGAAATTGTGCTTCTTTTGGAGTGATCCAGGAGTGTAGTAAGGCATAATCTGTGATTTCTGAAATCATCTTCTGGATGTCTTTAATTGGATCCTTGCGGAGGGGGCGGTAACTGCCTGGTACACTGAGAAGGTCTTGTACCATAGTATGGTATTGAGACTGATTTAGTATTACTATGCCCCCACCCTTATCCGCAGGTTTGATGACAATTTTTGAGTTACTGCTGAGGGATTTTAAGGCTAGTCTCTCTGCTTGTGTTAGATTGTAGCGAACAGTCCTATGCTGTTTTTGTAGCTGGTTAAGGTCTCTTAAAATACATTTCTCAAAATGTAAGGAGTTCAGCTGGCATAGTGCTGTCTTCCGGGATGAATGTAGATGGTGGGTGTAACCCTGTTTCACTTTCATCCGATGCATCCTGGTTATCTGAAAAAAAGATCTTGAGTCTAACTGACCTAAAGAATCTTTTGATCTCGGAGTGCACACTGAACCAATCAGTAGGATGTGTTGGAATAAATGAAAGACCTTTGGAGAGAACTTGAAGTTCCATCGCTGTAAGCAGTACTTGTGATAAGTTAAATACTGGTAAGTTTACTGGTTCGTTGCTGATTGATTGCTCCTCCTGCGGAAGCGTGGCCGTCTCTTCGTTCGTCCCCATGGTTGAAACTGGGGAGGGAACCAACCTGGGCCAGGGCCTCGTGATGGACCTGCCCCTAAAAAAGGTTGAGGGAGTCCTTGAAAAGGGTTATAGAAGTGACGATAATAGAAGTCACTTTCCGACCCTGATGAACTACTGCTACCCGAGAACGTTACTCGACGTCTTTGCTGTGCACCCCCTGCTTAGTTCCTTTGGTTTGCAGTGATAGATGTGTAGTTAGGGTCAAGATATGGATATATCACCTCAGTTTTAAATTCTGCAATGTCTTTAGCCAATTTCTTTGTTTTTTTTGCCAAGGTAGTGTCTTTAAACTCCTGGAAGGTTTTATTAATTTCTGCTAGTTTGTCCTTAGCATTTGTGATTGAGGGATCATTAATAAACAGTTGTTCCGCTGTATCTAATTCCTGCTGGACAATAACACCTAATCTTTGGGCTGTTGAAATAGTTAGCACCATTAGATCCCGGATACATTTTGTCGCAATATAGCTGAAGTTATTCTTGTATTCTTGGTCATCTTAAAATACACACGGTTCATTTCGGACAATGAGTCCGGCCGGAATGGTATTCTTTTTAAGGTACTCCTTAAGGAAATGACCATGGAGCGTGGTACGAAAATTTTTCTTTTTTAATTTAAGTAAGTCATTAGCAGTGTTTGGGCTAGTGGCTGTCTCATCTAAGCCCGTAGGGTCAAAAGTGAGGGGCCACGAAGTATGTCTCTAATCTGATCATCATCATAGCTCAAGGTTAAGTTGTCGGCCATACTAGGCCGGCCTGTTATTATGGTGATAGGAAACTATACAAGAGAAGAGTATTAATGACAGTTTAACAGAAACACGGGGGGAAGAAGAAAAACCTCCTTGGGTTGGGGAGCAGAATACTCAGATACCAATAACAGTGGTGATCCCTTAGCTACTTGGGATCAAATTAAGGTAAAAAGCAAATTATGACCCTCTATACGCAGCCCTGGCTGCAAATACAATATAAACAAAAGAGGGACTCCAAAACGTACAGGCACTCAAATGGAGCAAACAGACATCTATAAACACAAGGGTGTGCCTGAAAATACAAAGTCAAAAAATATCATTTGTGGAGCTAACAGTATTATTCTCCTGGTAGCCTAAACAATAGATTAAATCAAATTCAAAATGTACTGGTCTCTCACCAGTCAAAGTAACCTTTATGAGAAAAAAAGGGGGAAAAGTACATTGGCATAAAAAAATTATAAACTTGCTTTAATTGTTAGTTTGTATCAAGACAATGTGTCAATTTAATAAGTACATACAACATGAAAAACATACAAAAACAATGCAATTTACAAAGAGAAAGAAACAGGACTATTTAGTCCATACAGTCAATGCGAGCAGAATTTATGCAAAGGTTCACAGAAGTAGGGGTACAACCCCACTAGGAAATAAACATGGGAACCCAATATATGGGAACTGACAAAAAATGATTTGGTGTTAGCAAAACAGTGAATACATTTTAAATCATAAGAGTTTTCCGAGATAGCTAATAAAACTTAAACTATCCCTAGCTGACCCTTACTTGTCTAAAGGCTCAGATTAAACAATTTCGTGAAAATGGCACAGTACATGCGCCAACCAGAGCCTGATTATGGCTACAACAAAAAAAATATATATATATATCACACAGAATATTGTTTGCTAAGCCTAATTTTGGCTAACCATGTAAACAATGTCGCACAGTGCTGTGTGTTAAGCCAGATTTTGGCTGAAAAAATTTCGACATATACAATGTCACCCAAACAGTCATTTATCTGCTGTGTTGTCACAGGCTGAAAGGGGGTGTACTACGCCTACCGCTATAAAGCGTGTATGTCCATGATGCCAAACCGCAGGAGAATGTAGTTACTGCGACCATTACATAGGACTAGTTGGCGTTTCGGTGGTATATTGATGGGTAGCAACCACCTTCCTCAGGTACTGGGATCTTCACATTCAGCCTTAATACAGACAGCCTTAATGTAGGGGGTCCTCCTGAAAAGGTAGTAACAGGGGGCATTTTGTGAACTCAAAAGGTTTAACTTTAAATGGGAAGAGAACTAGAGAATATACCAATATATGGTGAAGGCATCAGGCCTCAGTGCCCCAAAACCAAGTTGGCAGTACCCCCAGACAGAAAACTTGAAGGTTACCAGAAAGGCGCCCTTAAAGTGTCAAGAGCGTGCCCAAAAACTAAGTCACCTCGTGAGAAAAATAAGTGAAAGATGTGATCATATAGTGAAATATACAAAAAATGCTGTGCAAAAGAAAGGCACATAAATCAAAACATGGCGGAACGTACCTCAGAGGGCACATCATGTGGACTACGCCTGCTTTTACCAGGTTTCATTTCCAAGCAGATCCCAGACGAATCCCTTTCCTTATTTCCAGCATGAGAGTCCATGCTGGCAGTAAGGCTGCATTTGTCTGGTGGAGCGGGAAATACAGGGGGTCCTGGTGTGTCCACTCGGCTCCCGAACTCCACCCAGAAAATGCACGAAAATCTGGCCAAATAGAAAAAGGGACAGTAATAACGCTGAATGCATTCACTCTGCCTATTATCCCACCGGAAGATTAAGCCAGGTGCTGAACACAGGTTACATATTCCTGTGCACAATCTGCATTTGGAGAATTAACTAACTGAGCTACCTTACAAATGATATCTCCTCTCGGGCTTTACCGTCTTAGCCCCTTAACTGCCATGGGTATTTCCCCCCATTGCCAAGGCCTTTTTTGGTGATTTCGGTATATCGCCATTCAATCCCTTGTAACTTCTTTGTTACATGAGATATCTCGGCCAAAGTTGGCCCCTTTTTTCCCACGTGTAGGCGGTCGTAACGCCACCCAGGAATCCTAGTTTGCTGTAGGGGGTGAGAGAAAATAACCAAAAAGGAGAACATTTGTTTTTTTTTCAGAAAATCCCAATAAAATGTTGTACAAAAAAGCCTGTGGTGTTTTCCTGTAAGAGCTAGGAACAAATGGTTTGCTGTGCTGGATTCGGCATTTTCCAGGCTTTCAAGAACAGATTGAGTGGAAACCAAAATAACATATTTTGATATGCTAATCAGACGTTTTGTGAGAGGTAGGCGATTTTGGCGTTTTTTGTCCAATGGGACATGCGTGGACGGAGTGGAAGAAAAGGGTAGAAAAGCTGAATGGGAAGCCAGAAAGGCATACATTTCTGGAAAGTAGACAATATTCCAAGTTTAGGAAGGAGTGATGTGCACAGGTCAGGCAACAACTATGTAGGGAAAGATTCCATAGTTTGGGGGAAATCGGGAAAATGACTGAAAAAAAACCTCAATTTCTGCACATTTCACTCTGGTCACCCACCCAAACACGCAGCCAACAACACATGGCCTACCTTCCCGCGTTCCCACAGGTTTCCTAATGAAAACGGTACCTCACATGTGTGGGTGCACGTACCTGGGTGCAAAGGGAAAAGTCTAAAACAATGGTAACCCCAAGTATTTTCACGCAGCAGATTTTCAGAAATTTTGCTCATGTGGACAACCTACAGATTTGGGCCTAGGGTGTTGAAGCCACGAAAAAACAGGGAACCTCATGCATTTATGAAAAGAAGACACCCGTGGGAATCCACAAAGGTCTGACTTGCACGAATCTCCCCATAATTTATGACCCACAATCCCTGACAAAGTCTGAGATTTAGTGGAAAAAACACAATTTTAATTTTGTCTGGGATTGTGGGTAATACATTCTGGGGCGATTCCTGCAAGTCAGACCTCTGTGGACTCACACGTGTGTCTTCTTTTCAGAAATACATGGGGTACACTCTGTTCCTTCGTGGCTTCGACACCCTAAGCCCAAATGTGTAGGTTGTCTCCCCAAACCCTTTGGGGGTTACCAGTGGTTTAGCCTTTTCCCTTTGTGCCCAGGTAGGAGCACCCACACATGTGAGGTACCGTTTACATCAGACACCTGTAGGAACGCGGGACGGTAGGACATGTGGTGTTGGCGGCGTGTTTCGGTGGGTGGCAAGAGGGAAATATCTGAAGATTGTAGTTTTTTCACCAAATTTCAGACTTTGCCGTGGATTGTGGGTAATACATTCGGGGGACGCTTTGCGCAAGTCAGACCTCTGTGTATTCCCACGGGTGTCCTCTTTTTGGATATGTATGGGTTTCTCTGTTTTCCTTGGTGGCTTTGACACCCTAGGCCCAAATCTGTATTTTGTCCACATGAGCAAAATCTGCTCTGCCGGAAGGCTTGGGGTTAGCAGTGGGTTAGCCTTTTCCCTTTGTGGTCAGGTAGGTGCACCCACACATGTGAGATACTGTTTTTGTCGGGACACCAGTGTGAACGCAGGATGTGTTGTTGGCAGCGTGCTTCATTGGGTGGCCAGAGTGAAATGTCTGAAAATTGTGTTTTTTTCCACCAAATTTCCACCAAATTTCAGAGACATTTCCCTCTGCCCACCCACCGAAACACGCTGCCAACAACAGATGTCCTACCTTCCCGCATTCTCACAGGTGTCCCGACGAAAACAGTACCTCACATGTGTGGATGCCCCTACCTCGGCACAAAGGGAAAAGGCTAACCCACTGATAACCCCAAGCCTTTCGGCAAAGCAGATTTTTCTCATGTGGACAAACTACAGATTTGGCCCGCCGCCTAGTGTGTCGAAGCCACCAAGGAAAACAGAGAACCCCATGCATTTCTGAATAGAAGACACCCGTGGGCACCCCATCTCCACTAAAAACATCCATGGTGGTTTAGTGCCCCCCACACCCACCCAAAACAAGTTATCATTGTTTTTATTTTTTATTTTTGTTTTGCCTCTTTCCTAGGGGCAGATTGTGTTAGCAATCTGCCCCCAGGGAGGGCTACATGAGATGCCCCCCATCCATTTGGGGTAGGGGGAGAGGCCCACCCCCCCTTTCCACTAAAAACATACATGGTGGTTCAGTTGCCCCCACACCCACCCAAAACAAGTTATAATTTGTTTTATTTTTCTTTTGCCCCTTTCATAGGGGCAGATGGGCACATGTGTGTGGCCATCGGACCCCCAGGAGGGCAAATCAAACTGCCCCAGGCTTGGGAAGTGGCTCTGCCAATATTTGTAGTGGCCCCCCCCCCACCCAAATGGATGGGGGTATCTCATGTACCCCTTCCTAGAGGCAGAAATCTCCCCCCAGGGAAGGCTACATAAGGTGCACCCATCCACTTAGGGTGGGTGAGATGGCCACCCCCCTTTCAAACACAAACACTCCTGGTGGTCTAGTGGGCCCCCACCCAAAACAAGTTATAACATATATATATATATATATATATATATTTGTTTTGCCCTTCCCTAGGGGCAGATGGCACATGTGTGTGACCATCTGCTCCCAGGGGGGTGGCAAAATGTACTGCCCCAGGCTTGGGTGGCGGGGTGGCTCTGACAATATTTTCAGTGGCCTATCCCCTCACCCCAAATGGATGGGGGCCTCTCATGTACCCCTTCCTAGGGGCAGAAATCTGCTGCCAGAGAGGGCTACATAAGGTGCCCCCTGATCCACTTAGGGTAGGGGGAGAGCCGTCCCCCTTTCAAACACAAAACATCCTGGAGGTCTAGTGGGCCCCCACCCGCACCCAAAACAAGTTATAATATATATATTTTTGGTTTGCCCTTCTCTATGGGCAGATGGCACATGTGTGTGGCCATTTGCCCCCAGTGGGGGTCAAAACATACTGCCCCAGGCTTGGGAGGGGTGGCTCTGCCAATATTTGCAATGGCCTCTCCCTCCCACGCCAAATGGATGGAGGGCATCTCATGTACCCCTTCCTAGGAGCAGAAATCTGCACCCAGGGAGGGCTACATAAGGTGCCCCCGTCCACTTAGTGGGGGGAGAGAGCCACCCCCCTTGCAAAAACTCCTGGTGGCTAGTGGTCCCACCCGCACCCACCCCACCCCACCCAAAACTACATTTAGAAAAAATATATTTTTGTTTTGTTTGCCCCTCTTCCCTGGAGGCAGATGATCACCCATCTGCCCCCAGGGTATTGCCCGCATGCTTTGGCGGGCAGGGGGGAGAGGGCAGCTTACATAGTAAGCAGCTCCTCCCCCCACTTCAAAAACAGATCCCTGCACGACACACCAAGCACATGTTCTGGGGGGATAAATGACATTACATCCCCCCCACTTAAAACTGTGGGGGAGATTTGTCCCCCATAGCCCCCCCATGTCCTACGCCAATGCCTCTATGCCTGATATAATTGCCAAGATCATTCTGACTACTGTCATACTGTTAAAGAAGGATGAACCAGTTGTTCGCAGTGCCCTTCTCATAAATGAGAAGTGTGACCCTAGCTCCAATACTAGAGAGCTCGTACCCAAATCATGGAGATGATTCCCCCCCTCAAATGTCTGAACCAGATCAGTTTATTGTTAAAATATCAAAGAAAAAGGAAAAATAAAACAAACGTAAACTGGTGCTGGCTCAGAATGCAATCAATACAACATCTTATACCTTTTCGAGGGATAAAGGTTTACGAGATGTCATTCTGGACTGTCAGTTTGACAAGGAAGTGATTCTTGTCTCAGATTCTACTACCCAACGTCTTAATGAGAAACGTAGTTTGGGATCACGTGCACGCCAGACTAACAGATCACATGTCAAATAGAGCTACACTGTGTGAATACTCTGGAGGCCCTAACTGACTATCGAAGGTCTTAAAGAATAAAGAGAACACCGGCTGGATTGACAAACGCCTAAAATCTATCGAGTCTGGAGTCTTGGATATATTTGATATTTTCAAGAATCCTGCTGCTACATCTTGTTCTAATACTCCTACTTCTGTGGGTCCAATAACTTCTAATGAAATAGAAAAAGCAAATGCTCATGGAGTCTTAGATTTGGGGACTCAACTTCCTTTCCTGAATAATGAGAACATTCCAAATGCACCTGACCACACCAAAGTACATCCAAGGTTAAAAAACATTCGTAATTTACCGCAAAACAATGATAAAAATAGGATCATACCAAAGAATGACATTTTGGATTTGTCAAACCGTTTAAAACATACATCTAGTAATGAAATTGTTCTAGTCCAGGTAATCCTGAAGCTGCTTCTGGGAAGACGGAACCCCTGTTGGATCGAGGGATGAATGAAGAATCGGTCCGTCATACAATTGAAAATATACTGCATCAAAAGACTTTTGATTCAGCATGTCGTAGAAACTTAGAGGGATTGCAGTCCTTTGGAATATCTGATTTTGGGACTAATGCTGTATGTCGTCCTGTCCACCAGGGAAATGACATACACAGTAGTGTGAATGTGAATACTAACAAAGGGTTGAAATCCAGAGTTACCGTGGAGCAGGATTCTAACATTCCAGTGAAAAAAAGGCCTTTACAACTGACCAACTGTCTAAGACCTTCTGTGTTACCTAATGAATCCAGCTTAATCTTGTATTATGTGTTTGGGGAAGGAGGTCCTTATTCTTTGAATAGGTCCTACGTACTCAGCCTATTCTTGGATATACCTGAACTAAGTCTTATTTCTTCGGCTGATATAAAACTGATTGACTATATTCACTCCTACAGATATGACTATGTGAGACTTATTATTCCATCTCCTCTTGTTCAAACACTTATATTTATGGAAGCAGGCTCATTACAGAAGCGTAGATTTGATGTAACTAACTTTTGTGCTTCGAGCCAAATGAATATAGAATCTAAAATTAATCTGCGTGGAATCGAGGAAATGGAAACATCTCATGGGGTTTCTAGTTCGAATATTGAGGTGTGGGTCCAAAATCCTCTGAAGTGCAGGATTGGAAATGGCTTGCATTATCCCTTAGGGACTCAATTGCCCAGTTGAAAACACTAAGCCAACCTCTTTAGCTTATCTAGGAGCTACCTTAGTGCCATGGAATTCCAGAGGCCATTCTCATTTAGTTTTAAACAAAAAGTTAACATCTGAACTGGCACAATTTGATTCGATGTTAATGCAGGAATCCTGGCCACGAGGTGATTTACTTTGGGATGGCTTTGAAGTTAAATGTCGGTTTACGAAATATGGAATGAGGGGGCACCCTAAGGGGGGCCTTGCCGTTGCCTATCGAAAAGGAATATCAATTCAAATGGTTTCTGAAGGGCAACTGTAAAGCTCTATGCTGATGGTTACATTGCAAGTTGGTCTCCAATGTGGAATCATTGATCTCATGATAATAAATATATACTGGAATGCACTGGAATTTACTGACATCCAATTGCAAAAAGCTCTCGAAAACTTGAATATATTGATTGATGACTGGCTTCATAAAAATCATGGGATCCTAATCATACTGGCCGGCGACTTGAATGCTGAATGTAATCAAAACGTCTCCAATATAGCTAGTCAATGGCCCCTTTGGGTTATCTAAATTTTTTAAATGGGAGCAAATTGCATCGGGGAGCATTATGGCTGTCTTTTGCTAGTAGTTGGGGCCTAAAGCCAATTCCTAACAATAAGGCTACCTGGAAAGCCTGAGATGAATCATCAATAATAGATTGTATATGTATCTCTGAACAATGTCATGAGACAAGAGGTGATATGGAAGTATCTATATCACCTAATAGTGATCATTCTATGCTCACCATTAACTTGGATTGGCCTAAGAGACCAAAATTTTGGGATGTATACTGTGAGTATACGGTAGTTAATGGAAATGGAGTGAAATGGACTCCTTTGAGGACTGAAACATTTACCAGTCTCTTGTTGCATGATTTAAACTCCAATACATTTGGAGAAAAAAAAAAAACACTCAGTTGATAATTATAATGATCACCTTTGTTGTTTGTTGCAAAAACTCACTAATCATGATTTATCAAAGTTATTAACAGAATCAAAACATAAACACACATTTCATTTTGAGGTAAAACAACAGAAAGCGCAACTAAGGAAAGAAATAAGAGTAATAATTAAACAAGATGTTGAAATGTCATTACTTAAATCAGATATTAAGCAATGTAGACAGCAATATAAAAATTGGTTTATACATTACCACTCTGCTTTACATCAAAGAGACAGAGAGAACATGATAATGTCTCTGAAAGGACATAATTCGAGGAACTTCTGGACTTTGATGAATAGCACAGAAGTTACACAAATACAAATTATATTAAATCCTATAAATGACAAGATTATTTTGAAAAGCTGTACAAAGTATTGGATACTGACCCACTTTTCATGTCATTTCCATCCAATGTATGGACTCTCGATGTATCAGTGGCTAATATATCATGATACATTATTAATTCCAAAGCCTCCAAAACTCCTGGACCGAATAACTTGTCATATGCTATTCTAAAACAGATTGTTCCAATGTGGGCACAAATTCTAAATGTCCTTTTTGCTGATGTAATTAGACATAAGAAAACTCCAATCTCCTGGAGAACATCCTATGTTCTTCCAAAATTTTAAAAAGGGAATTGCATATGTCCCATGAATTACAGACCGATTGCCCTGATGGATACAGAGTCTAAGATGTTTGCTTCTATTGTTCTTGAGAATATTGTGGCGAGGATTGATGAGTATATTATACTCGACTTTAGACAGATAGGTTTTAGGAAAAACATGGGGACAGATGCCGGAGGTCTCCTTTTAACTTTGCTCCAGAGAAATGCTTGGGAGAAAGATAATCAACCCCTTTATATTGCCTAAATGGACCTGTTGATGCCTTCCGACATGGCTGACAGACCAATTCTTTGGCGAAATTGATGGATCTAGGAATTGATAAAGGTTTATTGGATTTGTTAATATATCTTTATTCGAATACCAAGATGACGATAAGACTGAATACTGATGGACTGATGTCAAATGATATAAACACCTATAATGGCCTAAAGCCAAGGTGCATACTGCCGGAAACGCTTTTGCATTTATATGTCTCGGGGGGCAGTAAAGGACTTGAAAATTGTGGACTTAAAGCACCAAAGCTAAGTTCACTAGAGATTCAAATGGGTCGCATATGCTGACGACTTTTTATTATTGGATTGTACAAGAATTGGCCTTCAGCGATTAATCAATTCTTTTGAGTCTTTTATTTCGGCATTCAAACTTAAAATTAATCTGTCAAAAACAGTTATTCTTCACCTTGGTAAAGGAAACAAAAACATGTCCAAGTTTACTTGAAAATGTGAAGGTATTCATATAAAATCACAGCATGTACTTCAAATCTTGGTTTTTTTCCAGTGTGTATTCTAGAATGTTTTAAAAAAATGTTTAAAGTTGAAGGCAGTGGCTGCTTCTAGGCAGCTTAGAGTAATAGAACGTAAATATGGAAAATCCTCTATGTTGCCCTGTAGGAAGTTTTATTGCTTAAAAGTGATGACATGGCTAGTATATGGCCTTGAATTTCGCCAGCCACAGATATCGTTGTGTTTCAAAATTGTTGAGGCACTTGTATGGCGAAATGTTCTATTTTATCTACCAAAATGTATTCCTCTTGAGCTTATTCGGTATGAATTTGGTTTGCAATCTTTAAAGAGTATGTATTGGAAAAAACTGTCTCTTTTGAGAAAATGTATTACATGTAAAAAAGATTTGCTGTATTTTAAAATTGGAGATGAAAATCCAGGACCATTTATGATAAATCTTTAAAATGGAATCGGAATCCATGCTATCAAATTTGGGTTCTTCACTTCAAATTTTGATTGACAATCCAAATAAGATTAAAAAAAAATAATTAGATCGAATGATTGGATGGAAAATAAAGTTGTGATTTTGAATTCTAAATTGTATTCTCAATCAGTTTCTTTTTTGAAATGGTATCCGAATCCTGAATCTTATGTTACAAAATATCCTGGTAGATCTTTCAGGAATAGCACTATGCGATTACGTTTTAATGTTTTAAATACGCAGGAGATTTGAATATTCACTATCCCAGCTTGGGAGACTACAAATACTGTAGACACTGTCAATTGAATGGTGATAATGACACCTTGATGCACTTACTGTTTGTATGTCCTAAGCTACTTTCACAAAGAATCCTATACTTTTCTCAGTTTGTGAATAACATTGATTATGAAGATAGAGAACAACTCTGGTATAACGTCTTACATGGTGATTCTATATCATTGAAAATTAGAGTGAATGCTTTTTAGAAAAATATATTTAATATTGTTTGAAGATGAAATTTGTCTCTGACTTTTAAGTTCTTTGTAATGTGTAATTCTAATTGTTAATTCTCTAGTTAATTACAACATATTTGTTGTATGAATTTTATTCTTTGTAAAGATTTGAATAAACCAAAAACAATAAAGGAAAAACAAAAAAACTAAAATAACCTCCATCTGGGAGTACAATTAAAGTGATCTTCCAATGTGGGATACCATATCCTCTTGCAGAGGACCATGAGTAATTATTGGCCTGGGCTTGGCACTAATCCCCAGCATGAGGTTTACATTAAGTGGACTATTGCGCCTTTCTGCCCAGTCAACAATTTGTAGATCCTTCACAAGGTGCCATAGAATACTTGATGAAATTGCATGCTACCATTGCTAGATCTATGGTCTATGTTCCTCCACAGCTAAACTCTTGATCAGAACATCATCTACATAGGCCAGGTGTCCCCTTTTGCCCAGGTCAGGCATGGTCTTATGTAGAAAGATGTTGAACTAATTGCCAGAGTTTATGTATCCAAAGGGGGTTCGGGTTCATGTGTATTGTTGCCCCCTGAAGGTAAAGACCAGCTTACATCGGTCTTCCCTACTCACAGGGACTGGCCAGCAGCCGTTGGTCAAGTCAATGGCGGTATACACCCTTGATCCTTGGATCTGTACTAGCCCTTGATTGATGTAGGGAAGTGGCCATCTTGACATGTGGACCCGTTTGTTGAACTCCCTCTGGCCTGAGCATAGTCTCCATTAGCCGTTTGGTTTTAGTATCCCCAGTTCTAGGTTATTAAAGGTACTGTAGATTGGACAAATTATCCCTTTGGATTCTAGATTCAAAATAATCTCAATGAGTGACTCCATGCACACGAGAGGTAACCAGTATTGTTTCATAAATACTGGAGCTATCCCGGGGTCTGTGGGAATGGTAGTTGAATGAAAGGATGAGCATCCACAATCACATGAGTCCACTGAAAAGATATCTTGGAATTCCAGAAATACCTGTTTCAGCGTTTGTCTTTGCTCCTCGGTCTCACAGACATCAGCAAGATTGATCCTTTCTTCGACCATCTGCTTTAGAATCTGAAAACACCTCAGGCTTGGCAATTTCATCAGTATCCTCCAGTTGGTTGGAGAGATCTATTTTGATGGTGTTGACCTGGACAGGAGGTTCTAGGGATTTGAGGTAGTGGTCCTTGACTCTGAATACTACCTCATCCCTCCTGATAAGGGCAGGAAGAGTACACTAAGAAATACCCACAAGCCTAGTAAAAATCTTGTCTGGAGGAATATCGTTGCTGATGTCGAAACAGTAATTTGGGATTGGTCCAATGATTTCATTACCTAAATCGATAGAATAAAGTTGGGCAGCCACCGCCATTCCAATAAAGGTGTCTGCGCCCAAAGTTATACTTTGAAGGTCACTGTTAACCACCAATATTCAAATGGTGTCGTGTTCTAGGTCTACTAGAGGTGTTAGATTTAAAGACAAACCTTGTTGTTTGAGATAGGAACTCAAATTTGTATAGGCATCCTGATGTTTTAGGTTCTGTCCTCGCATAACTGTTTAGGGAAATGGTAAATTGTCACACCTGCCCTGCGATGGTTGCCTGCTCTTGCACTTAAACTTCAACCTTGTAAGGCAGCAACTGAGCTGACCGGAATGCTTTTTCAGTGCTGTTAAAGCCCATGGGGTTACCCCCCAGTCGTGACCAGGCTTTATTATTAATTAGGTCCAAATTGATTGCAAATCATTTGAGAATGTCGCTGCCTGCATAAAAGGTGGAAGGGACATCTCTCACCATCCAACAATTATGCTCTATGCTTTTGTTGCCAATGGACATTTTTAGCATACACCTACTAGACGGGAGATGTTTGGAATTTGGTGTTTCCAGACCTACTTGCCATTTATCAATCAATTTAAATGTGGAAATGGTCTGATCTTTTTGGAGTTTTCTGAATAATCCTTGTTTGATGAAGCCTCTTCCATTACTCAGGCATACTCGGGTGAGCAAAGGCTCCTCCCTCTCATTTATCTGTATGTGGAAGAATGACTGTTTACCCTTTTTCAGAATATCCTTCAGACTTTGAGCTGGTTCTTCATTGTCTTGTTTAACGGGACTCAATGGTTCTTCTGATTTTGGATTGGTGTACAATTTCAGAGTGTTCCCTTCCAGTGTGGAATGCCACTTAAAACTGGGAGGAAGGTTGATTTTCAAGAATGGAGAAGGTATCCCATCACCAGTTTGTTCTCCCACCAAGATGACAGTGATGCCTGGGACCTGGTTATTCTTGAAATGGAATTCTACTTTCTCTGACTGCTGTTCGATTAAATAACGGGTACCATTCATGCTGACATAATTGGTACTCATTTTTTGTTTTATAGGCCGGTTAGTGTGGGTCCAGAGGACATTGTTTACACAGTCGATCAGAGGTGATAACCTCATCAGGAGATCATTCCCCAGTAAAAAAGGTGTCCCCTCTGGAGTCACGACAATCAACAGATGTTTTAATCAGTGTCGACCAATTTTTATCTCCAGGTCCGCAGTCTATTCAATAGAAATGTCATTCCCGTCTAAATATTTGAGTTGTCTGAGAAGTGGTGTTAGGGGAATTTGGTGACCCTCCACTGTCCGGAGTGTAGTTGGTCAAAGGCCTTTTTGGACAGGAGGGTGGTTTGGGATCCAGTATCCACCAGACCTGATAATTCACACTGACCCTGCACCCTTACCAAAGCATAAAACTGTAACGCTCACCTGGTTCCCTCGGAGGCGCTGGTCTTGGGCTGGGCGCTGCAAACGTCTTCAAAGTTAGGCGTAGGGTTCGTTTGGCTCCCGCATTTGGCCCCTTGCTCACCGAAAGCTTGACCTGCAGAGTGAGGTGTCTGCAAGTGGAAAATCAAGGTATTAGTGGCTGGAAGGATGGGAGAAGTTCTAGCCCCTCTCCCCCTTTCTCCCCGTGGTACTCAGATGATTGTTGTGCTCACCTTAAGTAAGTGAATGTTGAGCTCTCCATCCTGCGTCTTGTGCAGGGGCGCTGGGTCCAGTTACTTCACTGGATGTGAGTTCCGCCTCTTGATTGCAGAGGGAAGGTGAGAGCGATGCCGCCGTTTTGCTGCACGAGCGTGACTTGTAAGTATTAAAGTTCTCCTTGGATTGCTCTCTTTAAATGTCTTTTTCCTTATGTCTATGTCTTTTGCTTTTAGGATGCTGTCGATGCCAAAGAAGATGCTCTCCCAGATTCGTGGCAGAGAGCGTAACAAGAAGATGGTGAATTCGAAGGCACGTAAGTAGGAAGACTGCTTTAGGGCCGTAGAATGCACCTTAATGTCCCCTTTTGTTTTTACAGGTGCCGGAATGCAGCGCGAACAAAGTTGGAGCAAGCGCAACACAGGTAAGCAGTATTGTAACTGAACGTTACTAACCAATGTTCTTTGTCTTTGCAGGCCCGATGCCGGACGCGGAATGCAGAAAAGAAAACGACTTGGATGCTGCCGATGGCTCGGGTGAGTTGAAGCGCTAGCTTTGCCTTTGTCTAACCTGTGCCTTTTGTTTTGCAGGAGCTGCTGAAGATTGAAGATTGGTTCCCAGCAGGTAATTTTCGTAACTACAGGATCCGGAGCTGAAGATTCGCTGGAGCTGACGCGGTGAGCGTCCTGCTGCAGATGCAGAATAACGCGAAGCATGTGGTACCAATCGGGTGTGGTTTAAATAGCCCATAGGAGTACTTAGGTGTCTTCTTCCACCGCAGCCGCGCCCAGGTAAAAGAGTTCCTGCTTCCAGAAGAGTTCCAGCATCAGTGATCCAGGGAGTGGTGCCTGCCCCACCCAGAAAGAAAAGTAGTCCCTGTTAGAAGAGAGTAAAGCATCATCTGGCTGGTAAGTAAGCAGCATGGTCTGCTTCAGGTAGGTTCACCCAAGCACTTTTACACTTGATATGAGCCCGGCGCTTCCTGTGCCGGGACGGGTCCTTACTATGAGCCTGGCACCACCGGTGCCAGGACAAGGTCCAAAAGGTCCCTATTGGGACTTGCTGGTGCCGATAAGGCATGTTATGAGCCTGTTTCCAAGGGTGTTGGGTAGGTCCTGACTCCTTGAAAGCAGTGGTCATGACAGCACCCCCCCTCAAGGCCCCTCCCAAATTTGTTCCCTCTGGGGGTCTTGGTTTATCAGGAAAAGTTCGATGAAATTTCTTAACCAGACGGGGTGCATGAACATGTTCCGACGGTTCCCAAGATCGTTCCTGGGGGCCATAACCTTTCCAGTCAATCAAATAGTATAATTTAGATTTGGAAATCTTGGAGTCTAATATGTCTTGTATTTCGAATTCTAGTTCTCCGTCCACGAGAATAGGGTCTGGAGATTTTGTCAAACGGGTTCCAGGTTGCATGGGTTTCAGTAGTGAAACGTGGAAAACTGGATGTATTTTCATATGAGCAGGTAGGCCCAATTTTACCGCCACTGGATTGATTATGGCAGTGATTGGGTAAGGCCCCAGGTATCGTGGATTGAAAGTACGCGGTCCTTTTAGGGGTAAATGTTTGGTGGACAGCCAGACCTGATCTCCCACAAGATATTGAGGAGATTCCTTTCGATGTAGATCCGCACTCTTTTTATATTGTTCCTTGGCCTGCTTAAGGTGAGATGTGGCCTCCTTAAAGGCTTGAGTGATTGTCGAATGCAGATGATCTACAGCGGGTGTTCCAAGAGTCTGAGGTGGGTCAAGATTTGAGGTGCGAGGGTGGATTCCATATGAAAGAAAAATCGGAGTTTTTCCTGTTCCGGCGTGGACTGAGTTATTATAAGCGTACTCCGCAATCCAGAGAATGTCTTTCCAAGTGCCCTCTGATTGTTGTAACATGCAGCGTAGATACTGTTCCAAGGTTTGATTGGTCCTCTCGGTCTGCCCGTCGGTCTGGGGATGGTGGCTGGTCGACAGCCTTATGTCAATTTGGGCTAGACGACAACAACTCCGCCAGAAGTGAGAAATAAATTGACTCCCTCTATCTGAGATTAAAATTGAAGGAAAGCCGTGCAACCGAACAATGTTTTCGAAAAATTCTCGGGCCAAAATTGGAGCTGTAGGTAACCCTTTCAATGGGATGAAATGAGCCATTTTCGAGAATAGGTCCACAATCACTAAGATTGTATTAAATCCGGAGCATGGTGGTAAATCCGTGATGAAGTCCATGGAGAGAGTATGCCATGGATGTGGAGGAATGTCTATTGGATGTTGGAGACCTGCTGGTTTCTCCTTCTGGCTTTTGCTTTGAGCGCACACGCCACAAGAATTAATGAAGTCCTTAATGTCCTTTCTCCAAGATGGCCACCAAAAATGTCTCTTTATCTTTTCCAACGTTTTGGTAATGCCGGGATGTCCTTCCATTAAGGAGTCATGGTAACAAGAGATCACCTGTCTTTGTAAATTGGTACATGGTAGATATAATCTTCCTCGAAAGTATAATAGGTTCTTATCCATTGTGAAATCATTTCCCTTGAGCTGCCAGTCTTGCACTTCTGCTGGAGTCAGAAGATCTTTAACTTTAGTTTCAATGTCTTCAATGGATTGTGCATCTATTAAACCCAGGATTCTCTGTTCCGGAATTATAGGTACGGGTTCAAGATTGGTCGTGAGTTCATCTACTCCAATTCGGGAGAGAGCGTCTGCTTTACCATTCTTGTTGCCTGGTCGGTAAGTTATCACAAAGTCGAATTCGGCGAAAAACAATGCCCAGCGAAGTTGTCTAGAGGATTGAGCTTTGGCTGATTTAAGGTACTGTAAATTACGATGATCCGTGATGACGGTGACTGTGTGTCGGGCTCCCAAGAGATAATGCCGCCAAGCTTTAAAGGCGGACTTAATCGCCAAAAGTTCCTTATCTGTAATGGTATAGTTGATTTCAGGAGCTGAAAATTTGCGGGACCAAAATGCCACTGGGTGTAACTGATTTGTTTCCGGGTCTCTTTGCGAAAGCACTGCTCCCATTGCGAGACTGGAAGCATCAGTCTCTACGATATAGGGAAGTTCCGGGCGAGGATGTTTTAGAACTGGAGCCGAGGTGAATTTTGTTTTTAGTTCCAGAAAGGCTTGTTCAGCCTCTGTAGACCACTCGAAACGTTTATTCTTTCTGAGGAGGGCTGTAATGGGTTGGACAACTCGAGAAAAATCTGGGATAAATCTTCGATAAAAGTTAGCAAAGCCCAACATGCTTTGAACTCCTTTCACTGACGTTGGTGAGGGCCACTTAATGATAGCGTCCACTTTTCTTGAGTCCATGTGGACTCCATTTGGTGACAAAATGAATCCCAAAAATTCGACCTCCGTGACGTGAAAAACGCATTTTTCCAATTTTGCAAAGAGTCTGTGTTTTCGGAGCCGCTCCAGTACTGCGGTGACATGTTTTCGATGTTCCGCCTCAGAGGACGAGTAGACCAGAATGTCATCAATATAGACAACTACACATACATCAATGAGCTCTCTGAGGACGTCATTCATAAAATACTGAAAGGCTGCCGGAGCGTTGCAAAGCCCAAAGGGCATTACTTGATACTCGAACAGTCCATATTTAGTACGAAAGGCCGTCTTCCATTCATCGCCCTCCTTTATTCGTACTAAATGGTAAGCTCCTCTGAGGTCCAGCTTTGTGTAGATACAGGCACTTTTAACTTGGTCAAGAAGTTCAGGGATCAATGGTAACGGATATCTGTTCTTAATCGTAATCTGGTTCAAGGCACGGTAATCTATGCATGTTCTTAGGTCTCCCTCTTTTTTTGGCACGAAGAACAAAGCTGAAGAGGCTGGGGACTTCGAGGGACGGATAAATCCATTAGCCAGGTACTGATCCAAATACTGCCTTAGGTGAAGATTTTCAGGTTCTGTGAGGGCATAAATTCGACTGCATGGAGGAGTGGATCCTGGAACCAAGTCTATTTGGCAGTCGTATGATCTGTGAGGAGGCAGTGAATTAGCTTGATCTTTTCGAAAGACATCCTGAAATTCCCGGTATTCAGGAGGCAGGTGAGGACTCTCAGAAGCAGTTGCAGCTAGTTTCGTGGGGGGCTGCGGATAGCAGGTAGGTGCGCATTCTGGAAACCGGATTGTCTTTGCTCGCCAATCAATTTGAGGATTGTGTTTTTCCAGCCAAGGGATTCCCAGGATAACTTGAAACTGTGGAGCCTTGATCACGTCAAACACGATTTTCTCTTGATGTCCATCTTGGCTTACCAACGTCACTTCCATGGTGGTGTGAGTAACTGGTCCAGAAGCTATTTTCGTACCATCCACGGTGGTGATGACGTCTTTCACCGACTTAGGACAAAGAGACAGATTCATCCTGGCGGCCAATTCACAGTCCACGTAATTGCCGATTGCGCCACTATCAATGTATGCTTTAATGGCATGCATACGATTGGGTTGTTCCGGACTCACGAGGACCATGGGCATGGTAAAATGCGAGGTCAAAGAACTGGTTTTTACGCTCGGCAAGCGGACCTCTACACTTGTCGGGCGAGGTCGTTTTCCGACTCTGAACCTTTGGCACCCTTATCGGAAGCTCCTACTGTCTTCTTCTTTGGTTTCACTGGGCAATCTTGGAGGAAGTGGCCTGAGTTCCCGCAATAGAGGCACAATTGTAGTTGTCTTCTCCTTTCTCTTTCCTTTTGGGTTAGAGGTCCTTTCACCACCCCAATCTGCATGGGTTCCACGGTATCATTTCCTTTAACGGAGCTCTGTGGTCTTGAAAAAACTCGATTTTCAAACCTGGAACGATCGGCTTTTCGATTTTGTATCCTATGATCTAATTTCACCACCAGATCAATGTATTCGGAACAGTCTTGTGGTGGATTCACCACCTGGGCCAGAACGTCTTTAAGTTCTCCACGAAGGCCTCTATAGAAAAGGGTGATTCTCTTATCCTCAGGCCATCCGGTTTCAACCACTAGTCTGTTAAATGATGCAATGTAGGCCAAAAGATCTTGATTGCCCTGTCGTAGTGAAAGAAGTTCATTGTCCAGAGCCTGTCCCTGAGAATGCCTTGCGAACAATCTTTCCATACTAGCTTGGAAGTCCTGGAAATTATAAAGGATAGGGTTATCCTGAGTCACTAAAGGAATAGACCAATCTGCGGCGCTGCCACTAAGATATGAGAGCACAAAGGCTACCTTAGCCTGGTCTGTTGGAAAAGCGGCAGGTCTACATAGAAAGTGCAAACGACACTGATTGATGAACACAGCAAACCTTTTCGGATCACCTGAAAAGCGTTCGGGCGGAGCCAAAGGTACATTTCCTGGTAGATTCATTTGCACCGGATTAGAGGAAGCCGTTGGGGCATGGCTTCCACCAGGGGTAGGCAGAGGAGTCTGTCCCGCTTGGGCTTGTAACAATTGTCTAGCCAAATCGTCTGTTCGCTCCTTAGAAATCACTAGCTCTCTCCTTAGGGCATTTGTTTCCTGGCGTGCTGCGTGTACTTCTGCTCTCAACTCCCCGAGCAACTGGGCCAATTGGTCTGTGTCTGAAGTCTCCATTGCGCCTGGGCGGGAAATGTTTGGGAGGCTTTGCGTTCTGTAACGCTCACCTGGTTCCCTCGGAGGCGCTGGTCTTGGGCTGGGCGCTGCAAACGTCTTCAAAGTTAGGCGTAGGGTTCGTTTGGCTCCCGGATTTGGCCCCTTGCTCACCGAAAGCTTGACCTGCAGAGTGAGGTGTCTGCAAGTGGAAAATCAAGGTATTAGTGGCTGGAAGGATGGGAGAAGTTCTAGCCCCTCTCCCCCTTTCTCCCCGTGGTACTCAGATGATTGTTGTGCTCACCTTAAGTAAGTGAATGTTGAGCTCTCCATCCTGCGTCTTGTGCAGGGGCGCTGGGTCCAGTTACTTCACTGGATGTGAGTTCCGCCTCTTGATTGCAGAGGGAAGGTGAGAGCAATGCCGCCGTTTTGCTGCACGAGCGTGACTTGTAAGTATTAAAGTTCTCCTTGGATTGCTCTCTTTAAATGTCTTTTTCCTTATGTCTATGTCTTTTGCTTTTAGGATGCTGTCGATGCCAAAGAAGATGCTCTCCCAGATTCGTGGCAGAGAGCGTAACAAGAAGATGGTGAATTCGAAGGCACGTAAGTAGGAAGACTGCTTTAGGGCCGTAGAATGCACCTTAATGTCCCCTTTTGTTTTTACAGGTGCCGGAATGCAGCGCGAACAAAGTTGGAGCAAGCGCAACACAGGTAAGCAGTATTGTAACTGAACGTTACTAACCAATGTTCTTTGTCTTTGCAGGCCCGATGCCGGACGCGGAATGCAGAAAAGAAAACGACTTGGATGCTGCCGATGGCTCGGGTGAGTTGAAGCGCTAGCTTTGCCTTTGTCTAACCTGTGCCTTTTGTTTTGCAGGAGCTGCTGAAGATTGAAGATTGGTTCCCAGCAGGTAATTTTCGTAACTACAGGATCCGGAGCTGAAGATTCGCTGGAGCTGACGCGGTGAGCGTCCTGCTGCAGATGCAGAATAACGCGAAGCATGTGGTACCAATCGGGTGTGGTTTAAATAGCCCATAGGAGTACTTAGGTGTCTTCTTCCACCGCAGCCGCGCCCAGGTAAA
Source organism: Ambystoma mexicanum (assembly GCF_040938575.1). Classification (NCBI taxonomy): domain Eukaryota; kingdom Metazoa; phylum Chordata; class Amphibia; order Caudata; family Ambystomatidae; genus Ambystoma; species Ambystoma mexicanum. The sequence goes on along the minus strand of NC_090922.1, from coordinate 1,321,421,747 downwards.
AGAGTTCCTGCTTCCAGAAGAGTTCCAGCATCAGTGATCCAGGGAGTGGTGCCTGCCCCACCCAGAAAGAAAAGTAGTCCCTGTTAGAAGAGAGTAAAGCATCATCTGGCTGGTAAGTAAGCAGCATGGTCTGCTTCAGGTAGGTTCACCCAAGCACTTTTACACTTGATATGAGCCCGGCGCTTCCTGTGCCGGGACGGGTCCTTACTATGAGCCTGGCACCACCGGTGCCAGGACAAGGTCCAAAAGGTCCCTATTGGGACTTGCTGGTGCCGATAAGGCATGTTATGAGCCTGTTTCCAAGGGTGTTGGGTAGGTCCTAACTCCTTGAAAGCAGTGGTCATGACAAAAACCTGCCTTCTTTCTCCTCCAGGGTGCAAAGAAAGTGTGAGTTGTTTGCCAGCCCAGTTGTTCCTGGGTGATTTTGTAATCTGTAAGGAACATTTTACAGCTGACAATGGGCGTATTTGGAAAACCTCCTACTCCCCCAATCCTTTGCTATCCCCATTTAACTAGAGGCAGTTCTCAGAACCTGTTTGGGGGAGGACACCTCTGTGATTTCTATTCTGTCTGGCTCACATTTTTGGGGTTTCTTGTTCTGGGTCGGTCTCCATACCTACCCTGTCCAACTCAGAGTCTTTTAGGACACATTATTTTTGGGAGAACTCTGCTTGTTCCTGAAAGAGAAGGTTTGCTTACCTGAATCCCCCAGGGACTCTTCTCTTTTAAAGGTGATTATCCTAAGTTCCTCCACAAAGCGGGTTCTGCTTTGGCCTCCTCTACTTACCCTTTGCTCTTTAGGTTCTAACTTCCCTGGGGGTAGAAGAGTCATATTCTGGCATAGAAGTTTCTAGGGGTTCTGTCTGGGTGAGAAAGGAAGCTCTGGTATGGGAAGGTGTTACCAAAATTCATTCACTTTAAATGGGAAATGAACAGAGCATTCTCAGTGCATATAAAAATCAAGTGAGATATCATTCCATTCCATCCCAAAAGACATTTCTGAGCTGTGTGCTCAAAGATACAGGTAGCACTTCTGTGCAGCTTGCGCACAGTTCTTTATAAATTATAATCTCATTATATTGTTGCCAAAGTGTATTCATAGAAATAGTTATCATTGAACTTTCATATGAAGATATCTTTACCATAGCCTATGGATTAAGTACTTTATAATGTGTGTTGTGTGAAGGCCATCAGTATTTAATAAGGATTGGGAAATGACAGCAAGTGAAATTGTATAATTTCTACTTCCATAGGAAATGATGATAAAGTAAATCTGATATTTGTATTTGGTTTATTTATATTGTATTCGGTTTATTTATATTGCACGGTGGGTGGTCATAATTTCGAAAAAAAATGTCGACAGACAAAAATGTCGACAAAAAAATGTCGAAAAAAAAAATGTCGACTTTCGTTTTTTTTAATTATATATTTATTTTAGGGGTTCGGGAGTTAAAAAAAGGGAAAAATTAAAAAAAAAATTAAAAAAGGGGGGTTGGGGGAACCCCCCCATTTAAAAAAAAATGCATTGAAAAAAAAGTCGACATTTTTTTTTTCGACATTTTTTTTTCGATATTTTGACTTTCGACATTTTTGTTGTCGAAATTATCACTGTAAACCATATTGCACACCCGGCCCAAGGGCATCTGGGTGCATATCTTACAAAGATTATAGTTACACAGCCTCTGGTTACAGTACTTGAGGTACAAAGTACAAGTTAAAACCGGAAAACCAGGCACATAAGAGGCATATATTACGAGAAATACACAAGAAATGCACAAATCGTACACAGATATTTATGACATGAATGAAAGCTGTCAGCGTAATATCGTGAAAAAGCAGACATACCTAGGCATAGCAGTATAAACAATTATTCTCTAATGGTGGCGATATCTTGCTCTGTGATTCAAGATTTGGCTGAATTCTTGAATGTGGTGTATCTGGGTTCAGATCGCAGTGAATTGGGGAGTGTATTCCAGAGTTTGGAAGCAAGGACTGGGAAACTGGACCCTCCTGCATACTGTAGTTTAAATCTGGGTATAGCAAGTGAGTGAGCTTGTGCAGTTCTGAGTGGTTGTGCTGCTGTGTGTGCTGTGAAGCGGTTGGCCAAATATTCAGGTGCTTGGTATGCTTGGCACTTATGTGTAAGTGCAAGGGTTTTAAGAGAAATTCTGAGTGTCACCGGGAGCCAGTGGAGGTTTCGTCTAGTGTCAGAGATGTGCATTTTTCTAGAGCTATTGAGTGCCGCTCTAATAGCGTTATTCTGAGATACTTGGAGCTTGTTAATATTCTTTGGGGAGATTCCCAGGTAAAGGGCTTTGTAATAGTCAATTTTGCCCATTACAAGGGTTCTTGCCAGGATGATGCAATTGGAGGTGGAAATGAAAGGTCTACAAGCTGTCACCAGTCTGAAGGTGTAAGATGAAGCTGAGACCACTGAGTTGATTTGTTTTGTGAGGGAGAGGGTTGAATCCAAATGGAAACCAAGATTTTTGGTGTTGTCAGACACCTTAATAGTGTTTCCGTCAATGTTAAAGGCTTTGAAAGCAGGGTCTAGTCTGTTGAGTCATGGGAGGGAGCCTAGGATGAGTAACTCAGTCTTATCGTTGTTTAAACATAGACCATGGTATGCCATCCACGCTTGGATGCTTGAGTAGACCTTGGAGTCGGTTGTATAGTCCCCTGTAATGGGGATGAGTATCTGGGTGTCATCAGCATATTTCGTATATGAGACACCCAGATAATCAAGAATATCAAATAGAGGTTTGGTAAACAAATTGTATAGTGTGGGGGATACACATGATCCTTGTGGGACCCCACAGGTAACAGGCGAGGGATCAGCAGATGCAGTCTGGGAGAAAACACGCATGGTTCTGTTGGCAAGGAATGAGCTGATCCATGATGTGGCCTCTTCTGAAAAATGGGCAGCCATTTTTAAATAATGGCATAGAATTCAATGATCGACCAGGTCCAACGCTGCAGAAAGGTCAAGTAGTAGTAATAGAGCTATCTTGTCTTTGTCTTTAATGTCCTGTATTTGTGTTTTGAGATCTAAGAGGGCTGACTCAGTACCATGTTTGGGTCAGAAGCCCGATTGTCGGAGACCGAGGAGTCTATTATATTCAAGGTATTCCTGAATTTGTAAGTAGGCTGCTCAGTCTAAGATTTTCAAGAGGAAGGGCACTGTGGTGATGGGTCTGTAGTTAGAATGGTTGCCACGGTCAAGTGTAGGTTATGACCCAAGCATCCTTGAGGTTGTCAGGGACAATGCCAGCTTTAAACAAGGCATTAATAAAGGTGGTAATGAAGGAGGCTAGATCATGGGCAGCATCCTTGATGATGGGTGCTGCACATGAGTCACCTTGACTGCAGGTTTTAGTTTTTTAATGATATTTTCCACTTCCCAAATAGCTGATGGGGTGAAGCTGAATGGTTTACCGGTATACGTATGTGCTGATGGGCTGTCGGTGAGTACCGAGGAGAGCGGGTCTGTCATCAGGCTACATTTTTTATTGTTGATTTGAATCTTTAAGGTTCTGATTTTATCCAAAGTGCTTCATTAGTATTGCACTTGTTTGTTGGGGTTATGGGAGATTCAAGCTCTTTGAGGATCTTGAAGAGCTCTTTAGTATTAGGTTCTGCTTGGAGAATCCGTTTGTTATAGGTCTCCTTTTTAGCTGTGAAAATTGCTTCCTTGTAGTTAACTGATGCAGTGATTAATGTGTTTGTTGGGGTCTGTTGGATGGCTTTTCCAATGTGATTCCGCACTTCTTTTGGCTTTTCGTAAGTCTCTCAACTGCAGTGTGAACCAAGAGTTGAGGAGTGCACGCTGTTTGGGTTTATATAATTTTAGAGGAGTTATGTAATTTAAGGCTTTGAGTATAGTTTGGTTGTAGGTATCTACAAGGGCTGTTGGGTCAGAACAAGAGACTGCGGCTTTATTGAGAAGGGGAAGGATAATTGGTAGTAATCTCTCATTAGTAATGTCCTTCTTATTACGGGTTTGAATAGAGCGTGCTATGCTGGATTTAGGATGAAGTGGCGTTGCATTGACAGTGAAGGTTATCTTGTGATGGTCTGACCAAATACAAGGAGTGACTGATATCAGGTTGATGGTGCAATTAAAGTCCGCAAGCCAATCAAGGTTTCTTCCTTTGGTATGTGTGGGCTCATGAATGTGATGGTTGAATCCAAGGTCATTCAATGAGCCGGCCAAGTCAAGGGCTTTAGAGTCGGTAGGGTCTTGCAATCCAAGGTTAAGGTCCCCTATGAGTATTATTTTAGTGTTGGGCTTAATATCAACAGTAAGAAGGGTAGAAATATCCTCTGCGAATGATTAAATGGGTCCTGGTGGATGATAGATGAGGTGCACAACGGCTGTTTGGTTAGGGGATAACGCCTACTTGACTGATAGTAGCTCAGCGGATCTGGTTATTAGGGAATTGTCTAAGCTCAAGAGCATTTTTGAAGATGAAAGCTACTCCCCCACCTTTTGATTGGTTAGTGTCTCTATCACGTCTGATAATAGTATAGCTATCAGGTATTGCTAGTGTCAGAGAGGGTCCAGAGGCTGCGTAAAGCCAGGTTTCAGTGACAGCTAAGAAGTCAAAGTCCTCAGTTGTAATGAAATTGGCAATGTCGAGAGCATGCGCTGGGAGTGATCTGGAGTTGATCAAAGCCCCTTTGATCAAGACTTTTTTTATGCTGGGGAGCCTTTGTAATGATTAAAAGGTGCATTTTTAGGAGGGACGTTAGCCTCATCGATGCTTGTAGAGGTAGTGGTTTTAATTTTGGAGATAATGGAGTGACACATGTTTTTTGTGAATCTAGAACCTAGTCTGTAGTTTCTAAGGTTGGTATCGCAAGGTTGGTTAGGTGTTGGGTAACGCGCAAAGCCACAGAGCTGGTGAGTTCAAGTATGGATTAATACATGATATGGTTTGGTGCAGAGCTATTTACTAAAGGTATATGTGTAATGCCAGTGGAACGATCCCAAAGGGGTGGAAGAATGTGGTCGATGTTGTTATGCCTAATTAAGATTGGGAGTTAAGATTGGGCATAGTTTACATGTATAGGGAGCGAGTTGATAATGAAACCTAGAGTTGCAAAGGACATAAGGAATACTCCATAAAAGTGGGAAAGCCAGTACATAGTTATGTAGGTAAAAGCAACAAGTTAAAACCTCAGAGTCAGCTAGCATAATAGTTAACAATAGTTATGTGGGTACAAGCAACAGGTTAAAACCTGAAATTCGTCTAGTACAGCGGTTAACAGTAGCGACTGAGAAAAGTTTGTTACACTTTACACTAGGCATTGAAAATGTGTGTTAGCAAGCATGGGAGGCTACTTGTGCCAATGCTACAACATAGATAAGGTAGGCGCAATAAGGTGATTGATGACCAGTCTGTTTTAACTGATGTCAGGTAGTATAGTTACTTGGAGAATTCTTGGAATTGCACAGTGGGATTCCATCTGTGAAATAAAGGGGAGGTCAATTATACCAGTTTGATCAAATCCTTAAACCTTTCTCCCAGGGTGGGTAGGTGAGCCGAAATTGTGTACATTCTGAAACACTAACACTACTTCACTAACCCAAAATCTGAAGGACGTTGATGCAATTCATTACAAGCTTAATTAAAACTACACCAACATAATAATAATAATAATTACCCAGTGCACCTTATTTACTTGTGAAATGTGAGACATGCAACAGTTCTCTGAATCCATAAATTGCTGGGGGTTACTGAGGAAAGCAAAGCTCTCTGCATCATATGCAAATATAACTTAATGTGTAATCTGGAAATGTTTTGATGCAAAGGAAATATTGATATATTAATCGATAAGCAGGTGTAGTGTTATTTTCAGTGCCCCACTTAGATATTTATGACTGGAATGCATGGAGGAACATCTGAAGTGAAGGGCTCCTTGTGAAGGAAATGAATCAGAAGCAGACACGAACAGATAAGGCATTCAAGAGGTGAATCCTTGTGCTGCCACGCTATTCCAAAAGCCACATTTGTTCCTATGCCTGGTGAAGTCATTTTAACATTAGGAAAATTGCAAATAACTAAGGTATCATCTTGTTGTCTTGTTTATTGTATATTTGCAAATTGCCTACACAACAAATGGCGTGTCAAGAGACCACAAGACAAAAAAGGTGGGGGCGGGGGAAAAAGGGAGAAAGATAGCAATAACTTTCCTGCTAGGCCTTGTGACATTCGGATTGTTCAAGTGCAGTAACAAGAAGTGTGGGTGGAGGGGGCGGGCAATGCTAGGGTGGGAAGGAAAGCGAGGGTTAGGAGAAGAGAGTGCAAGAGAAGGTGGGGAGGCGGGTAAGAGGGCCAGAGGGGCAGGTGAGTGCTAATGGGAGTCCAGGAAGTCAAGTGCCAGGGATTGTAGGGGTTCGGGGGAGAAGGTCCACATGTTAAGTGGAAGGAGCACTGGCCGGGGAGGCCTGGTGTCATGTGGAACTCAGTGGGAACCATGCAGCCAGTCACTGCAGCAGGTGGGGAGGGTGGCAGGGGAGGGGGAGAGGTAAGGAAGAAGAGAAAAGAAGGGTCTTGAGGAGCTATCGGAACTTGAGGAGATCCGGCACAAGCCTTAGAGGGGCAGAGAGACCATTCCAGATGTAGAGAGATCTACCCCCACGCTCTGCTTAGAGAAGGGTCTGATATGCAGAGAGTTGGAGCTAGAAGACTGCAGGGCAGGGAAGTATTCAGGGAGAGAGAGTTGGATGTAGCGGGTTCTAGTCCCCAGAAATCCTTGTGGAGGATGCAGACGGTTTTGAATTTGATCCTAGGGAGTCAGTGGAGGGATTTTAGGGCTGCAAAGATGCAGTCCCTGGGCTTGAGGCCAAGAATAAGTCTTGCAGTCCTATTCTGGGTTAGTTGAAGGGGCCAAGGGAGGAACACGGAAGATTGAGGAAGAGGCTGTTGCAGTAGTCTAGCCTAGAGAAGAGCAGAGCTCTGGAGACAATGAGTTTCTGGGGGAAGGTGAGGAAAGGGAGAATGCTTCTGAGGAGGTGCAGCTGATAGTAGGCCTTCTTGGCCAGGTCCGTGATGTGAGGAGAAAAGGAGAGAGAGGAGTCAAAACTTCCACCAGGGTTTTTTGCCTCACAAGAAGGTGAGGGGAGGGGAATGTGAAGGCATCGTGAAGAAGGACACAGACAACAGATTCAAATTTCAAAATGAACACTTTTATTAACTTCAATGTCAGGATGGAAAAGGGCATAACTTGCCCAATACCAAGGGAGATTTCCCTACCTGAGGAAAACTGAGGAAAATATTCAACTCAAGAATATGTCTGTCTCCAAAACCTATACTTGCCCTGACAAGTAATTATATGGAATGTATAGGGATATCAGCAACAAAAGGTAAACAGTGTTTAACCCAATGTTCTGATTTTCTTCCAGCTTGCAGCGTCTTTTCAAACCCCTTCCCCATGTGTGAAATAGTTTCATAACAAAGTCTCAAAATTATCCTCCATAAACTAAAAGGGAAATATTTTGAATCAGGACCCGGGGTTACTTTTCCCACGTTTAAGGCAGTTCACAACAAAAGCACTGGGATTCTGTCCCCCTAGTTTAAAATAGTCCAAAATGAAAGCACTTGGGATCCCTCGCCCAAGTTCAAAATAGTTCACAATTAAGCACTGGGGTTCAATTACCCAAGTTCAAAATAGTTCAAAATGGAAGCACTGCTTTTCTTTAGTACTTCGATTATACTTTACTTTGGTTTTATCCCATTAAATGTTCAATGGATTTCTATTACACTCTTCTTTAGTTTTAATTTCAGTTATAAACTCGAAGAGTCACAATTTCTTGTTTTTACCCTGCGTTGGTTGATTTCCATTCATTCCGGTATTTAGGAAAAACCATCAGCTTTATTTCGATTTAGTTCGATGTCTAAATAGGCATATGTAATTTATACAGTTGATCAGTAAAGATGTATTCTTTTTTACACCATTGAAATGTCTATTTCACAGATTGGAAACTTTCAGAACTGCTCCATCTCTCTTCTCAAGGTGCACTGTACCTTTAACACTTTACGTGATTGTTATTTCAATGAACAGTTCAGATGGAGACTTTCGAATAGCGTGTTCCACTCCTTTCAGACCCACGCAACCACTCTGCTACAATGTATACTTTCACAATCACTGGAAAATAGTTCACAGCGCTTGCAGTCAGTTGCACACCAGGTTTCCTTGTTTCTGAAACTCCCCGGCTTCCTCTACAGGCTCCCCACATATCACCATGGTCTCAATTCAACTTGATTGCCTCCAAGGTTCCCTCCTCTGCCCCAGAGACACTCCTGTGCTCTCGCAGCACCACGGGAGAACAAGCACTTTGGCTATTCATTAGAAGACCTGCCCTTCAGCATGCTGCATTCTCTTGCCCAGCAGTTGCGCCAGAGAACTCCTGTTCTCACGCCATCCCAGTTCAGACCGCCAGCTTATGCTTTCCCTGGCATTCCCATCCTTCTCACACAGCAGCTATGGATCCAACGGCTCCCAGCAGCGTCTCGCCTTTCTCTCACTCTCCATGCTCTTTTGGTTTCCCACCTTTCATACATATGTGGTTTGTGAATGAGCTGCAGGTGTGAGTGCTCCCTTTCATGTGCCTGACTATAGTTAGGCTTATGAGACATTCCTGGTCTTTGTAGCGGTATTCCTCGTCCCAGTGGTGTAGTTGCATGTTGGTGTGTATGACTCCTAGTCGTCTCTTCCTCGTCTCAGTACTAGAATGGCATGACTAAGACAAAATAAGGGAATCTGCTTTACAATAACCCATAAATGTTGGAGAAGGATTGGGTGGGTTGTTATTAGGAAAAGGATAACATGTCTCCCCAAGGACCCCCACTCCCAGTCCCCACAGACCCTCCACCCAGGTGATCCTCCCTCGCTTGCAGACATATTGCTCTGGCCTGTAACTATGGGCCCCAGGGCATTACCTTAAGCAGTAAAACCCCCACTGCGCTTGCAGCTCATTGCTTAACTAGGAGTCGTGGAGGAGTGGAATGCCCTATTTGGCGAAATGCAAAGGTGCTAGACTTCTAATTGATATGTCCAAACTTGTACCACAACTTGGGCCAGTGGGGTTTCAATCATAAAGGTTAAACAGCTACCTCCTTCATCACGGTTTGGTAATAGGGGCAAAGCTCAATTAATACTTTCAAGAGATGTGGATCAGGAGAAGAATCTTCTGAACAACATCAAAACGTTAATTATCAAAATATAATTACTTTCCAAACAAGTTTCTATAAAAACACGATCAAATAGTAAAAATTCATAAAACCTACCCCAGCGGGGGAAAACACAAAGAAACCCAGGCTGGATATATGTAGATACTCGAATATGGCATTTTTTGACAGATGGATCAACTGTCTCACCAACATATTTCACCACGTTTTGAACCCGATTTATTTCTGATACATACCACACACTTCCGAGAGGCTGTTTATCACTTAACCACTAGGTGGCACCTTGTTATTTCATGGGATAGAAGTATCCAAACCTTCATGTGCCAGGCCTTCGAAAAACCCTGTTAAGAGTGTGACATATGCATCCTTTGAAGCACATGGGAATTTGCTTCAAATTCCCCCTTTGTTCTCTGTGATATGGTTGGCTGCAGGGTTGAGCACCTACCTAGTTCCCATGATAGTTTGGGAACCATGATTGAATCTGGTGGGCTACTCTTTAACTGAGTAAATGGTTATCCGCTGGTCCACCTGTTAGTCAAATGAGTCCCAGGTTTTGATCTCCTCTATCAATTTTATTTATAATGAAGTCAGTAAGCAATATGTTTCACAACTGTTATGTAGTTTCTTTTTATTTAATCCCTTGCTTTTTATTGGATTTAGTTTTATTTGTTTATTTGTTGGGGGTTGGAAAATAAGTATGTGATCTTGGTGAATGTACTGTAGAATTTATTGTTACATGATGATTGTTTTACTGATTCAATTTGTTTTCGTTCTGTACATATTACTAATGAATTTACTATTTTTACAATACAAATTCAAAGGACGCAAATATCTTCTTTTTATGAGATACAGACTCTCACAGCTACATATCTGTTTATACCATTAGAGATTTACATGTTCCAGAATGTAAGGGGTATATTGGTATGTACTACACGCAACGGTATCCAATTATATAATCTCTGGAAAAAACATTAAGGGTAACTTGATATTTGTCTTAAATGCACTATGCAACACTTCCCCAAATATTCTAGGACTGGAGTTTGTTTATGTAATTGCAACAGTCCTAAAATATGTAGGGGTGGCTGTTAGTGCCTTTAATTATTTCCAGCGATGATATCACATACAACCCGCACAACACATGCATACTGAGCTTGTGCTGGTATTTGGGATGGCACCCCATAGTGTTCACATAAACAAACTCCATTAGTTGCTCGTCCCTACAGCACTAGCAGAAGTTGCTCTCACCTCCACTCCCCCACCTGTTCCCACCTAACTGAGTGCTGAGTGCCAGGGCCTACAGTTTTCATCCCTGGATGTGGAAAATAAGCATGCAATGTCAGTGAATGTTGTGATTGCATTTAGTATTTATTGTTAAATATTTACTATTTATTGAGCATCAAATGTCTGATTTGTTCAGGCTCTTGCCATAGACCTCCATTTAATGTAGCCATTATTTGTCGATGCAATCTCTCACAGCTCCATTTCTCTTTTAACATTAAACTACACATCCCAGAATTCATAGGACATATTTCATATATCACTACATGTCAACACTGCACATAATGGAACACTGCTCTTATACTCCCTAAAATTGCATCCCCACCACCCAGATTCCAATGTTTCCCTTTATAAACAGTACTCAAAGTCCTAGACAACCAGGATTGGATGAGCACCTATAAATTACTACGAATCATGTTGGCATGTTAAATTGATTTTACAACTATTCCCTTTTACCCTAAAGGAGAACCCAATTGCACTTCTATGGGGTAAATACTCTTCCTTTTTTATCAACCCCTGACTGTTGTGTTTTTCATCAATGAGGTAAGCCATTATCACGGTCCTATTGAAACCTCTTAAACCTCCTCAAGATCCCTTCTCATATAGTCCATTATCCCTAATTAATGTTGACACCAAAATCTTTGCTAAAGCCATAGCCAATATACTGAACCCATATATGTCCAAATTAGTACACCCGGAACAATCTGGCTTCATACCAGGCCGATCCAATTCTCTAAACCTGCGGAGATTCTTCGCCATTGCATCCCAGATGCCTCAAGCAAAGGTAGCAGTTACCCTAGACGCGGAGAAAGCGTTCAACTCCATATCGTGGAAGTTTATGTACGCCAAACAAAAATTGGGTTTTGGTTTAGGATGTCTCTGATCCATAAGGTTGCTGTACTGCAATCGCACAGCCAGAGTAAGGACCAATAGGACGTCACCAGCTTCGATCTATAAAGGGGCACCAGACAAGGCTGTCCCCTCTCCCCTCTAATTTTTGCATTAACAATAGAAGGAGTGGCAGCATACCTATGTTTCAGACATGCCTGGAGCGTGATCCGAATTATGGGGACACCCCAGTTCATTTTTCTCTATGCGGACAACACAATGTTATACCTCAGAAATGTGGACACCAACCTGTCATCCGTCATGCAAGACATTGTAGACTTCACAAAATACTCTGGATACAGGATAAACCAAGCTAAATCAGAAATAATACCACTGTCCAGCTCCACAATCAGATCCTCAACCATGGAGAGGTTCCGCTGGTCCCCCACCACAGCTCAATATCTGGGCATTATAATGGCAACAGACAAGCGTACCCTATACACCAACAACCATGCACCCCTGCTGATACAGCTGGAATACAAGCTCAAGTCATGGGTTAAACTGCCACAGTCCCTACACGTACGCATATCCTTGCTCAAAATGGTGGTGGTACCGAAACTATTACCTATCCAGTGGCATTCCAATATGGCCAGGCAGTAACTTTTTTGATACACTACAGAAAATTGCTTCCAATTTTGTCTGGGGAGGAGGCACGTCCAGACTAAGTTGGCCAAAGCTATTTGAGAGTTATGGCACAGGGGCTAGCGGCTCCTGACTTTCTCCTATACTATTACTGTGCACAGGCACACTTTGCCAAATACTGGAATAATACTGCAGAGCAATTTGCACATATGCGCGCGGAGGAATTTGCGGCATCTCCCCTGAATCTGAAAAGTATGATATTTGCCAGGGTCGTGGAAGAGAAGGTACTGGCAGATCCGCTATCCTCAACAGTGAGGGCATGGTCATGGATACTCAAGAGAATGGGTTGTTATAACCCGTACTGGCCTCACCTACCGCTATGGCACTATCCCGCACTTGAACACACTATGAACTGTACCATACAAAGGAAATGGGACCCAGAAAAGGAAGTCAAAATCGGAGATCTCTTTCCTGAGGGACGATTTCTTACGGCTGCAGAAATCCAAAATAGAACGGGCCCTGGCCTAATAACAATCCTACAATACCAACGCCTGAAAGCAGCCTGCATGAAGAAATGTCCGTCCTTCCCGACTGCACCCCCTACACATAAATTCCTATCGGACATTCTGACACAAGACGGATTCAATGGCAATGTCTCCACGATGTATAAAATAATACAATGCAACACCCCATCCAAAAATGAGATGAAAAGCAAATGGGAGAGGGATCTGAACACGGTGATCAACGAACAACAATGGGTAAATTACTGCAGATACACCAGGTGCATCTCCCTATGCGCTAACTTCAGACTTACACAGCTAAAAATTCTAAATCACCTACACATTGCTCCAAGCAAGATCTTCAAATTTGACCCCGCTAAACAAGCCACATGCCCCAAGTGCGGCGTGGTTGCTGCAAACGCGATCCATATGAATTGGGCGTTTTTGGGATGAGATAGCAGAAACCATGAGCGACATACTGAACATGGACGTCCCGGCCACATCGTTGAAATGGCGGATATTGGAAAGGCCTCTACAAGAACTCGCAGACTATTCGCAGTGGCCAAGCGAAATATACTTAGGAAACGGAAGTCCAAAGCCCCTCCCAAACATGGAAACTGGCTCAGAGACCTTATAAATGTACAAGAAAGCGAAGAATCCTATATCTGAGGAATCCAAACCACTTCTAGATCGAAAGACATTTGGGATCCCCTCAGTGAGTACCTACGAAACACCGAAGACCCATCCGATGAATGAACTGTATAGACCAAAATTTGAAAGCCCGAATAATTTCAATCCCTCTCATCCTCCCTTTTTCTCCCCTAACGTTCAATTTACACAATGTATGCTAACACATGCCTGTTTGATACATCCATGTCATGAATTCCCAAAGATATTGTGATACTCTTTTTATTGTAAGATGCCAGCACTAAATAAAGTTTTAAAAAAAGAATGTTAAATTCCAAACTTAATTTTCACAAAAATATACATTTTTTATATCTCGGACGTGAGTGTGGGAGAGTGCAGTCAGTGGCAGCTTGTTGCAACTTGCTCTATTGTGGAGGCAATTCATTTAATTGTGTGTTTGGACTGGGAAGCAATGTGAAGGTAACATGAAGGCTGTTATAATCCTCAAGCCAGCACAGAGCGCTGCACAGGCATGAGTGCGGGAGAGAGCAGTCAGTAGCAGTTTGTTGCAGCTCACTCTATTGTGGAGGCAATTAATTTAATTGTGTGTTTGGACTGGTAAGCAACGTGAAGGCAGCGTGAAGGAAGTTATATTCCTCAAGCCAGCGCAGCGCGCCACATGGACATGAGTGCAGGAGAGTGCAGTCAGTGGCAATCAGGGGCAAGTGAGGTGCGGCCTGTACTGTAAAGCATGGGGTTAAGTGCTTCTAACAACACATATGTTGCCTCGAATAATATGAATAATGCTGATGCTGTCCTCACACGAGAAAATCTCTCCTGTCTCCCCATATCTCCCTTGATGCTACCACAAGGTACTCTTGGAGAGGGCCCCACCCTTACTCCTAAACTTGATGGAACTAATGCCTTTTAACATGTCCTGACGGCGCAAATGACTCTTGTCTGAGGCGTGTGGAAAAGCTTCTAATATTAAACCTACATCTTTCTACAAAAATAAATCTGTAATTCCCCCGCCCTGCGCCTCGTTAGTGGGTCGCTTGCCGCCACAATATGCGATCCTGCAATTTATGGCTGATATCAATGACGAGCTTCATGCAGTCGCTCGCGCACTTAATGGGGAAGAACTATCGGACGTTGCCTTTCTGGATGTCTGTCAGGATGGGGGGTTTTGCTCAGTGCCGACTAATACTGATCAAAATCTTGAGCAAAATCTGGTGCAATTGGAACATTCTATGGCAGAGGCTTTGCCGGCTTAAGGGCTGAATATAAATCTCCAAATGTAAACTGGGTTTATGAAAAGACCTGCATCGTTAAACATGACACAGGCTTCACCTCCACTATTTCCTTCGGATGATGTTCCCAAAAATGTGTTTCCTCCACCTCACGCTGTCATACTGTCTGAGTTCAATGTTGTTTTATGGTCTCTCTAGTGCGGCAACATGAAGTGATAAATGAGAATGTTGTTGATGAGAAAATTGTACTTGTTCAAATTCTCTCGAAAATGTCTTTCGTGGAAGGTGTTTTGTTGGGATTAAGACCAGCCCTACAGGCCCCGATGGTTAGCCTTGACCCTAGTAGGGAGATAGGTTTATTACAGGAAATGCCCCCCCCTCCTGTTTTGGGACAATTAAAAGAATCACCTGGAAGGTCTCCTAGTCAATCTCGGGAGAATCTGGCCTCACCCAAGGCCGCTTCAATACTTGTGCCTCCGAATAATAGTGTATTGGCCCCAGAGGAGCTGCAGAAAAATGATTCTATAATCACCAAGTGAAAACAAAAGAGGAGGCACTTGTCTGGGGTCTGATGCACTGCAAAAAAAACAAAAGAACATCTGAATTCTAACAGAGGATCTAGGAAGTTTGTGTGGATCCTTTATTTACCTGTGGCAGATGAAACTTCTGGTCCATCAACTACACAGAGGTGGAAGGAAGCTATGAATAAAAAGCTCCAAAATGTTCCTTCTACCATCATGTCTCGGGCTATTTCAAAAGTTACAGCCCCTAATGATCTAATGGAAGGGCAGCTCTTCATCTTTGTCCTCGATGTTGGCAAATATTTCGGTATATGACTGTGATGACGGCATACTCCTTCTAGCTGGTCTTGAGCCTCTGGCCCCTCTGGTTTCTTCACTATCTGGTACATCGAATAAGCTAAATAACAATTGTCTATCTTCTAGCAACAGGAGCTCCCAGGACGGACAACAGGCTTTGAAAGAGTGTCCTCTTCTTACATTGGAGCAACGTTGCTTAGCTGTCCTTACTAAACCATCTAATTCCTTGTGGAAGTCTCAGAGGACAGTTACTTTTACTGATATCCAGAGGTCTCCAACTAAGTGGGAGGGATGGGTTTTTGGTCAAGGATGACAGTTCGCCAAGGGCATTTCTTTCCAAGCTGCTTACAGGGAAGTATATGATACCCACTAGAGGGATACGATACCCTCTAGAGAAAAAATCTTATGCAAACAATGCCAGATGACTTTATTACTGTTGGAGAGTCTGCGGATAGTGTGTGATAAAATCATCATTAATAGGACAAATGTATTAGCTCTATTACGTTCAGTGCCAAGTTTGACCGGTATTGCATCCAAGGACATAGACTGTGTGGAATTCTGAGATGATAATAATTTGGAAAGAGTCATATTGCATAAAAACTCTAAGCTTATGGCAGTTAAGGTCTTGGAGGAAACACCTAACCTGCTTCAACGAGGTTAGGATTTATCAGAATTTTACCCAGAATTTGTAAATGCAGTAAGAGGACTGGACAAGGGTGAAGGAACCTCACATCCAATGGCGGGAGGCAGAAACACTAACTTTACGATAACCTGCATGAATTCTAATCAGGGAGCATGGCAGGTATCAGCATTTTATTTCTAATCCACAAAAGGAGGATTCCCAGGTGAACTGGTTATGGTTGGCTAGAGCCTTGCATAGCAACTCCAGTACAACGAAATAGCAGAAATCTGAGATTTCTTCTGCTCAGCTTAAACTAATAGTATGGAACTCTAGGGGCAACTCACATTTATTTCAAGTAGGAAATGCGGAGCTTGTACAAGCAGATTTTCTTCATGAGCCATGGCTCTTGGCCATACCATTGCTGGATGGGTTTGAGCTTTTTCTTACTCCTGCTTTGAAAAAAAGTGTGGGTCGACCTGCTGGAGGTTTATTTTTGGGTGTGCATTCGGGAATAGGCGTGGCGGTAACTGAATTAAAGTCTCCTAATCTGGGTATTCAAATGGTCAGACCTGATTGGGGCCACAACAAGTATTCTAACAAACCCTCTACTCTCTTTTTGAACAAATGTTGGCACCCAGAGGTCACCTTATTAAAAATTATGATTGATTGGTTGGATCAAATTTTGGATCTGACCTATGCTTCCCATGGTACTATGGAAACCATTATGAGGGGAGACTTTAATAGCTGTTTTCTAAATGCTAATGGTCCTTGTGCTTCTCAGTCTGCTTACCAGAAATCTGCATTATGCAGAGGGAAAGCATGGTTAGATATGGCAGAGTCCTGGAACCTTGTAAGAGTTAATGAAATGTAAGGGTGATATCCCCTGTAAATCTACTTGGAAGGGTAAGGGCTGTGTATCAACCATTGATTTTATATTTGTTTCAGAAAGTTGATTTTAAGAGTTTGTGTATCCCTTCACATTATGAAGACATCATATAGTGACCACTCCTGTCTATGACTGTCTTGGAGGTCAACAGCTAGAAAGAGACAGTCTCTGGTTACCTCCAGGAGGTAACTATTAATACTGATGGAGTTCGAGCGCAGAGTTAAGTCTGCAGCAGTTGGTGCCGGTGAGAGGAGCTGCAGCTAATGTGTGGAGAACCTTTTTGGATTGTCTTCTTACTTTGCTGCCCCTTTAAGATACAAGCTCAATTCCCCTTAAAAACTCCAGACACCCACGGAACGAGCACAGAGTTCGAGCGCACAGTTCAGTCTGCAGCAGTCCTCAGCTGAAACTGGCCCTTTGACTCGATTAAAGTGAAAACAATCACTGCAATCACGGGCTAGTCCCTTGAATGTCAAAACATTGCGAACAGATGGAGAAGTGTCTGTTCTAACAAGCGACCTGGGGGGCTATGATTGGTCGTGAGAGCAGTGCGAGGACTCGTTGCCTGCCGTTCCAACTACAGGACCTTTCTTAGCTGTGTTTCCTTCCCTTGTACAAATGGTCACGACAAGACTATTAGCATTAAAACACCTGTGGCTACAAAACAGTTCTGTGGATAAGAATGAACCGGGAGCGCACCGGGAGCGCTGGACATCACAGTACAACTGGCAGGAAACTTGTGGCATCCCAGCTCACACTGCCTAGGAATACCAAACTGCTGGCGAGCTGTGTTCATTCTGGACCGGGTGCTGTCTCAATTGAAACAATTCCTGACGTTCTCACAGAAAATAAAAACATGGAGAACGTAGATGTCGAACTAGTCCAAAAGCTATCTGCGATTCCTCATTGCTCAACCGCAAAGGTGTCCTATGGTATATTTTGCGGTGCTGCAAAAAACCTTATAACTGAACCGGTTATTTTGAAAAGCCATGACGCTGGGTCTCGTCCTACTAAAAAAACAGAAAATAAGAAAAATATAGGCCCCCCAGAAAACAGACCAGCAGTTCAAGAAACCTATATACACCTTGTAAACCAAGTGTATTTTTGCGGGAGAAACCCGAAACATATAACAAACCTGCTAAAGCGGTAGGTTTGCCAAAAGCAGCTGGAGAAATTACAAAATCCAACTTGATGAATCCCAAAAAGCGAATGAGGCTCAATTCTGATACCAACTCAATCCACTCAGTGGCCTCATCTGCGGATCTCTGCAATTTACGAGTTATTCAGAAGATTTTGAGGAGGGCAGTAGGTCGGGCTGTCAAGAGGCAGGCTCAAATTGTCTCCCAAATATGGTGAGACAGAGCACCATTGCGGCGAAGCAAATTCTCAATCCACCGACCCTTAAAGTTGTAAATGGAGAGGTGTCTGTTGGGTCTCTCGCACTTGGAGCTAGGCATGGACAATTACCAGAAAAACAAGCAAATACTGAACCTGATGCTAAGCATAAGACTCAGGTGTCATTAAACCCGAAACAAACTTCAGCACAAAGACAGAAAAAAACGTTTCTACTGGAGCAACGAAAGTTGGCCGATTCAAAACCTTTGTTATGGAAAATTCGGATTGAGAATGTATTTAATGATGATAATGATGTCAACTTGAATAGAGGAAATGTCATTCAGCTCCTGCACTCTGTATCGGCGCTAAGGACCGTGACTACCCAAGACATTTGCATAGTTGAATACATCACAGAAGATCGAGCTGATCGGGTCCTTCTGCACATAAAATCTCAGACGGTACGCAAGACCTTAATGGCTGCATAGGAAGAACTTCTGTTCCTGGGCTTTGAGATCTCTGAAGACGACCCGTCGGCAC
This sequence comes from Ambystoma mexicanum, assembly GCF_040938575.1. NCBI lineage: Eukaryota > Metazoa > Chordata > Amphibia > Caudata > Ambystomatidae > Ambystoma > Ambystoma mexicanum. The sequence goes on along the minus strand of NC_090922.1, from coordinate 1,321,403,230 downwards.
TCTCAATCCAACCCAGCTCCAATGAGAAGTCTGTAATTAAGGTATCCAACGAACAGCGTCGAGATGAGTTACGGAAACTTCTGAACACTGTGTCAACTTGTCAGTCTTTTTCTGGCAGCTGCAAACCTGGAACGAGGAAGCATTAGCTAGACATTATCAGACATGAAGATCCATCGACTCTGATATCCTGGAACATGCAAGGATTTCGACATCTTTACAATGACTTCCCAGTGGATTTGTTAGACAATTTCACCATATGCTTGCAAGAAACGTGGTTGCGTACTCCACCAGTAAAAGATGGTTGTCTAACAATGTTAAACACAGCCGAGAAAAATTCCCAAGGCCGTCCTTTTTCCGGCCTAATAACAATGCTGAAAATTGGAACACATTGGGAAGTAATGGAAAAAGAAAATCCAAACAGTTTTGTTCAAACAACCTTGATTCAACACTCCACTACAAAGTCATCAAAAGTGCAACACTTTCTTACGATTCATTTTTATTGGAACCGGTTAAGATTACCTCTGAAAACTTTATATCATCAGTAATGTTGATAATTGACAAAAATCAAATGAGTCATCAAGATCTATAAATTATCGTGTGTGGGGATATGAGCATTGCATGGTTCGATACCAAAAAGGATCCCATGATGGAAGACAACAAAGAAGAAAAAAAAGAAAGTAAAATCCAGAAGAGTTAGATGGGATGTTGAAATGGAAGCACGTGATTGCGTGATGGTCAATGGTCAAGTCAATGAGGATATACCTCCAAACTTCACATGGCATAATATGGGCTATGACAAGACCTTAGACTACATTTGGACCTCAAAAAATATGTGGAACAAAATCGAGAAATTGAGAATTGTGCCGACTGAGTATAGCGATCATGATGTGCTTGTGATGTTGTGGCTGATATGTCGAAAATCTGAGGTATCAAACTCGAGCAAAGTATTGGAAGTAAATTATGGGCACAATCGGCTTAGGCTAAAAGAGAAACAAATAACTCAATTGACCGATGCCTTTCAAACATTAGATAAAACAACTTGCGATGTGACAAACTATGTACCACACTTACCTTACCAAAGTCTTGGCTCCTCACAGACAACTCAAAGTGTAAAAACTCATACCCACGCATGTAGCCTGAGTGTAAAGAAAGAAAAGAAACAACTCAACAAAGATATACATGAACTAAAGATCCATTTGGGAGTCTCTGCCTTTGGACCGATTAAACAATGAAATCAAAAATATCAAAACTGGGTAAAAGCTTTTTCTTTCCTGCGTGATCAAGAACGCAGAGAGGCGATGTTGTCTTTAATAAAAATGAACAATTCAAGAGAGATCTGGCGTATCCTGAACAGAGGGTTCGCAAATCAAACAGACATGCAGGCAAATGGGGTTGCCGAGGGGGACCGAATAAAACACTTCAAAGAGGTATTTTTGATGACTTCACCCACAATCTCGACTGATATTGTTGAAGATGTGACACACTGGGAGACACAAGAAAGTGAAGAAGATATATGCAATGCCATTAGCAAGCAAAAAAATTTGAGAGCTGCTGGGCCAGATGGCATAACAAACGTGATGCTGAAAGCACACAAACAAGAGTGTTCCACATTTATTGCGAAGTTGCTTTCTAGAATTGCAGAACAAGGAACATTACCACCATCTTGGAACGAGGCGATAATTGTGCCGCTCTTCAAGAAGGGCAATTGGGCTGATCCGGCCAACTATCGCCCGATTGCCCTCCTAGAGACAATTGGCAAGATATTCGCCACCTTTTTGCAACAAAAATTAACAGCATGGGCAAATAAAAATGGAATCTCAGTCTGTCGGCAGACAGGCTTCACAAAGGGAGTTGGGACTGAGATTAACTTGACGATGGTAAACCTGCTGAAACTGAAAGCCTTAAAAAGGAGGTCTAATCTTTTCTTGGCCTTTATTGATATGCAACAGGCTTTTGATACTATAAACTGTGAAATGTCATGGCAGAAACTTGCAAAATGGGACTGTCCGGAATCCCTATTGCAACCAATAAAAGCACTTCACTCAAATACATCAATCCGCATTAGGATAAATGAAAAAGGGGATCTATCCGAGGCAATTGTTACGCATAAAGGGGTGAAATAAGGTTGCCCCCTGGCTGGCGCTTTATTTAAGCTCGTTATTGCCGATGTGCCTACTGCTTTATCTAATGTGAAGTGCATCCCTGCAAAAATCAATGGTCATCAAATCAGCTGCGCAACATACGCTGATGATCTAGTCTTAATTGACTCTACCCAATAGGTCTACAACGACTTCTTCAAGGATTGCAAAGTTATATGGATGACAATGAACTGAGAATAAATGTCAAAAATACTAAAATAATGAAGTTTGGTCCATCAAAAGGAAGAAAAAATAAAAACTTCAGTTGGAAAATCGATAATGAAGCGATTGAAGAAATTGTTGAAATTCGATATTAAGGGGTAATGGTCAACAAATCGATACGGGAATGGAGCTGGGTGCAAGAAATATTCTAGCAGATGAGAACGTTTTCCCTACAGGGTGCCAGAATTCACACTTTATTTGGAAAATTCACCTTGAATCCAGTTTGCTTGTTCTACTTGCAGAAAGTAATCCCTACTATTACATTTGGTGCTGAAGCAGGTTGGAACATAGACCATAAAATCTGGTCACAGCTTGAAGGTACCTTTTGGAGACGAGTACTGAGGTTCCCAAAATATATATCCATGACCATCATCAGACATGAACTAGCATTGGACGAGCTATACGGAACTGTGATATGGAAATCAATGGCACTACTAAGGAAGATGACTATCTCTATTCCTGAACCAGCATACAAAATACTTGCACCATCTGATACCCGTCCACATACTGGACTACTTATGACATGGAATCAAAGGCTGAAGGACATCATGCTAGCAGCCGACATCCCGATAGACATGTTGTTAGCCCAGCCACAAATCGGGCAAAAAAAAATGGAATATGAAAGATTACCTACAGCTTTAGATTTTGGTCCTACAATGAATCAATTGGAAAGAATGCCAAACTATCTGCAACAATTTCCTTCTCGTCATCATCGCGATGGTTTCCTTCGACTGCGTTTAAATGCCTACCAAACAAAGCAAATGTTCGTCTTGACACGTATTGAGGACACAAAGACTGAGGTTTGCAAACATTGTGCCTCATCACGAATTGGGCGGTAACGCCGGTGGTATTACCGCCAGCGGTATTAGCCCTACCGCCAAACCCCCCAGCGCTATTAGCGCCGGATCACGGGTTTGGCGGTAATGGAATTCCCCATTCCCTACTGAGCCCATTCGGGAATGCCCCATTCCCCATTGGGCTCAATGGGGAATTTTCGCACTGTTACCACCAGCGGATTTCCCGCCGGCGGTAATAGCGCAAATATTCGGCGGATTTCCCCCCAGCTCAGAGCTGGGGAGAAATCCGCCGAAGCCCTGATTTGGCGGACCCTTAAATCCGGCGGTAATAGCGCGACCGCCGGATTTAAGGGCCACCGCCAAACTCGTGATGAGGCCCATTGTATGGTTACGACTGAATCCATCAAGAATTTAATAATCGAATGCCCAGCACTCAAAGACCAAAGGTCACTTCATCTGAGTAAGTTTGCACGTGTGGTCGACAATATGGACGATTGGTGGTTTCGTATCTTGAGCGGGAGCTCGGTGCATCTAACTTGCTCAGTAATAAATTTCCTTGATAAAATCCTGGATTGAAACTCAGAAAGATGTAGACCATTTTTCTGTTGAAGTAAATCATGAATTGATTTAGCCTGACTAAAAATTAGAATTGTTGAGATCAAGAACTAAGTAATGGATTGTTGTAATAAAAGTTTGTAAAAAACTATGTTACATAATAAATTTTAAAAAATTTAAAAAATGATACTGTTGTGAACAGACTAATATGGAATCCCAAGACAGTTGGGAAATTCCACTTTGTACTGGCCGAGACTTTGTGATCAGTTGATTTAAATGACTAATTTCATATTCACTCTTATTTTTTTATTTCATTTTTTAAAGCGCTCACACAGCCAGCAGGCATCAAGGCGCTGTTACAGGAATTGTTTGTTTTGTAGTTGCGTAATTGTTTTTTCTTTCTCTTAGTTGCGTATTTATAACGCACTTAAACACCCAGAGGTTTCAAAGCCCGGACCTGGGAATCGAACCTGTGTTGCTTCATATCTTGCTTCCAAGGCGCGCACGTTGCCGCTGAGCTATCCTCCTGGGATGGTGTAGTTGAAATTCTTTATGAAATCTTGTACAGATCGTGCTCTACCAGGGGCCACGATGCACATGCTTTTGACAAAGATGTTCAAATGCTAAAAAGGTATCTAAGAAGGACTCTGCACCTCCTGAGCTTAGTCAGTGCAGAGGTACGGGTGGAGGCTATTAAAACCATAAAACGGAATGACAGAAATAGGATTTACCAACATAGGTACCCTAGCCCAAATGGAAACTGAAAGTATGTTATTAAGTATGGGCAATGCTAATCGGGGCACCTCTTGGCAAATTATAAATAATTTGCTTAACCCAAAATGCTCAATTCAAATTAGTCCTTTCGTGGAAGGAGCCTGGGTGACTTATATTAATCTATCTATGCCCCAACAAAATTGGTGACCTTTCCATCAGGAAAGATGGAGGACGTCGATTGGATAAGAACGATAGATTGGATGGATATTTATAATTGCATTAAAAAGACCAAAAGGTTGAGAGCTCCGGGACATGATGAGCTGTCCAATGTCACCATGAAAGACAACCCTAATCTCTGGGCTGATATTCTGTTCTCGGTTTTTGATAAATAGTAAATGCAAAGTTGAATCCTCCCACCTGGATATCATTAAATATTATTCCAATTTTCAAGAAAGGGGGATCCTTGTTTACCTATAAATGATAGACCAATAGCCCTGTTGGACACCCCCAGGCAAGATTTTTTGCATGAAAATTGAATTCAAACTCAGAGATTGGGCAAGCGCTAATGACATCATCGACAATTTCCCATTTGGTTTTATTAAGGGGTAGGTACGACTCTGAATGGGCTTTTACTAAATGTCTTAAAGCCCAGCTATATTGGAAAAAGCGTGTGTTTGTTTATTTGTTTTGTAGACTTCTCAATGTCATTTGACAGCGTTAATCGTTCCCTAATGTGGTCTAAATTGATTAATTGGGGCTGTCCCCCATCATTAATCGACATTTTTGAAGAACGCCACAACAATACAATGATACAAATTAGATTAAATGATGAAGGCCTTCTTTCATCCTCTATTGAGGCTTTCTGTGGGCTGAAGCAAGGCTACGTGCTTTCCGTCTACGTTTTAATATTTTTATGGTGGATATTGTGAAGGAGATGGCAAAGGCACATTCTTTTCCTCCTCAACTGGAGGAATGCGTTATTAATCGGTTGTTGTACGCAGGTTGTTGTATCTTATTTTGATTGATCAGACGCAAGTGGGTCTGCAGCGTCAAATTACAGCTCTTTATAGATATGCTCATGATAATGATCTGACAGTGAATATTAATAAAACCAAAATCATGATGCTGCACCCTACAATAAACACACAATTGAAAACCTTTTAATTGGACGTTGGCAGCTGTACAGCTGGAAGTTGTTCCAGAATTGGAATACTTAGGCTTTTTAATCTCGATTTAATCTGGGGTGGCACAACATGAAGTGTTTATAAACTCTAAGATGAAAATGTTGGTTACCCAAGTGAAACTGATTGATAGGAGATTTGGAAGGTTCTCGTACCTGCCTATTTAAAAATGATATGAAGCCAAAGTTACTGGGTTACTCACATATTGGGCAGAGGTAATGTTGTGCTGGCATAAGATAAAGTGGCAAACTCTGGAGGTTATGTTCTGAAAACAGTGTCTAGGATTTGCCATGGGTGCCTCCACTTAGCTGATTCGTTTTGATTGGGAACACTATCGCTTCAGGCGATGGTCATCTGGGAAGCCCTATCGTTATTGCGTAAAATATGAACGGTTCCAGAGGCCCCGCTTTTGTATGCATTATTAGCTATGGTGTTAAGTCGGAGAGTCTCTGTTTTTAATAACGAGCCTGACAATTGTTTGAAGATATTAGAGACAGCATGTCTCTTTGGTGCTGTTGATGGAGAAGATATGGGAAATGGATTGGACACAAACAATTAAATAATGCAAACAGCTATTGCACCAACATAACAATATTCTAGATGGGAAACCCCTTTCCCAGATCCTGTTATATATCGAGAAGTTCCCTGGCAAAAACTGAGACATTTCTTTTTAAAAATCAGACTTAATTGACTGCCCTCTAACAAAATGATAGGTGCAAGAAATCAAGTACCTCGTTTGGAAAGGTAATGCCGATTCTGCAACTTAAAAGTAGTGGCATCTTTATATCGTATGGCAATGAAATGTAGTCTGACTTGAGAATGAAATACTTGGATAAATGCCTTCAAAATGTTACTGTAATGTCGCTTTTTAATGTTTGGGATAATATGTTTGAAGACCCCTAAATATCATGCAAAATCCATTTAATAAGGTTGTTGTAGCTTAATGGAATAATTACTTTGTTCTCTATTTTTTTATGTTTATACTTTTTTACGTTATTGTGATTGTAATTTATTGTTATTTGAATGGATGAATATTATTCTTTTCTTTTGTCGCAACATACATGTGCCAATGTATATATTTATCTCCAATGCATATATCATTTCGCATAAGTACTTCTCCCAATCTTATTTCAACTTCCTCCTAAACTTATACATTTCCTTTTAATAAAACATATCAAGTAAAAGAGCATTCAATTTCTTAGAGTTTTAGACGTCCTTCGTAATTAGACAGATTTATAGAAAGAGTGATGCTGACCTCCTTCCCCCACTTTTACTTTGAGTCGAAGCGAATCGTGGCAATACCCTATATATACTGTAGAAACACTTCACATAATTACAACACAAAAGGAACCCCGCCACGTCCCAGAGACCAGGGCATCTGTAAAGGATAACTAATGTTGCAGTCTGCCATTTCTAACCAAGAGATTACCAAGCATGGTAGATGTCTCCATGCCTGTTATGAGAGAATAGCATACTTTTGAGCTGGCCCATGGTTTGCTTGTCATCCTTCCTAATCTTGACATTAATTACCTCACATAGCACCTAAAACTAAAGGAGAAAGTAAGTTACAGAAATGGTAATGTTCAGAAGCAAGCAAACCGATTATTTAGATTTTGAGAGGGAAACGGAGTGGACCGGATGTGCCGATTGACCTATACTTCTGTGTGTGATGTATAGCAGATGGTTAAAGAGGGAGAAACACACATATGAGTGTACCCTCCTATTGTAAGAATGGATGGGAAGCAGCTTTGGGCATCCCCAGCTCCTACTGCATAGAGAACAACACTGCACAGCACCCCGCCTACTGCAGAATGCACTACAGCATTTCCACGGCCTGACGCTTAATTATCATGTTTCTTGGGTATACTCTTCCACTAGTTTAATAATAGATGGTAGATTGCCTGAATTAAATCCCATGGGGGATGAGACATTGCTGGATTTTGGTAATGGTAATGAAATAGCCAGAACCAAAAAGCCCCATAGCTTGGTGCTAATTTCTGGGCTGATGAGAACTGAATCATTCATTAACTCCCTACTTGGCGAAGACAGCCAATCAGGTGGCTAAAAACGTGGGCTGAAACTAGCGATCTCAGTCTGCATTCCAAGCCGCCTAATGGCCGGTTCCCCGTCCGCCCTCTTCCCCCACCCTCCGTTCCCTTTTTTTAATAATGATTCCCCTCCTCCCCACTTACCTCTTTGCTGCTGCCGCTCCTTCCACACTGCCCTTGATGGCCTCCATGGAAAGGGAAAAGGGGCTCAACCTTCCCATTCCATGGTGGCCATCTCTGAACAGTCTTTTCTTTCCATGAACGGGACACCGCAAGGCAGGGGAGTTGTTAGGTCTGGAAAAGACCTGGGGCTACGCTAATGTCGGAACTGTTGGGACTGGGGGCTAGCTAGTCTTTTGGCTGTAGCTCCTGAGATTCTATATGGGGCTACAACCAAAAGATCAGGGGCTATAGCCCCCTTAACCCCTCTCCTAGCAACCCGTTCATGGGAAGAAAATACTTTCAATTAGCCAAGTTCCAGCCCATAGAAAGGGTACTAATGCCGTTAAGCACCCATTTTAAGGGCTGGAACGGATGTCAGTAGCCTGGGGCCCTTGTTAAAAGCCCTCACTTCTCTCAGGCCTTTAACTTGGGCCGCCGGGTCGTTAACACCCGTTCCAGCCCATGGAACGGGTGCTTAGCATCACATTACACTACCCTTATGTTCCATTTTATTCTCTCTTTCCATTGCTTGTTCTTGGTCTGTTTTGCTCTTCTCCCTTTCATTCTGTATTTTTTGCTATCTCTATCTTCCTTCCACTCTTCATTTCCCTCTCCCATTTCCCTTGCTTCCCATCACTTTTTTGTTTTGCTGACCTTCTTTCATTCCTCCTGTGCACACCTGTCACCACGTAGGTTTGTTCGATCTGCATGGAATCTAAACGCTACTACGAGACTCCTTATTTCCCCGCCCACCTCCAAAGACCTGTGATGCACTTGAAAAGAGGCAAAGTGCTCTAAAGCTACTAGAAAATTAAATGTATAATATTTGAGAAAGGCTATTCAGTGCTAGGCTTTACCTTTTCGGAATCCTGCAGGTGATTATCTGCTTCTATGTCCACTCCAGTAGATGTGTTGACGTAATATCCAGGTTCATTTTGATGAAAGTTGCTACATTATTGCAATATCAGCTAGCAGAAACTACTTGCACACCACAACCTAGATATAATAAGCCTGCCCTGTTCCAACTCTTCGCATCTGAAGAGAAAACGTGCGTGGCCATGGCAGACAAAACCAGTGTTTATATCTGTTTGGTCTAATACAATATGCATCACCAATACGGTAGGTATAATAATGATATATACTATTTCTTCCAGGTATGCCTTTTTTAACTGCTTACACTATGGGCCTCATCTTGGAAACGGATGCATTCACCATTGCTTCTGAATATGCTGCGTTTCTTTTCTTCTCCATTTTGGCAGGCATTGGCCAGAGAGTGGCACGGTTTACCTACATGCAGGGTACTGTGAGAAATATGACCTGAAGTAGCTGCATTCCACTAGAGACATACACAGGTGCTTTGTAGCATCATGGCAGGGGTGTTGCTAGGTCAGGAAAACATCCAGGACTACGCTAATGCCAGGACTGTCGCAACTCAGGGCAAGCTAGCCTTTCGGTTGTAGCCCCTAAGCTTCTAGCCGCGCTACAACCAAAAGACCCAGGGCTATAGCTCCCCCAGTGACCTCTTGTTGCATGCACAATTTCATGGGCTTTTTAGTCATAGTTTGTTTATTCATTTGTAATGTGAGGTATCGAGCGCAGGTATTAGATCCCATAAACCTGCAAAGGGAATTGCTAATAATAATCATTTGCTTTTATAAAGAACTACTTATTATTATTCATGGTGTGTAGTGTTCAATTATCGACCTCGGAAGGATGACTGATTTGATTCTGCCGGGATTCGAACCTGCGTCGGTGGGCTCTGCGCATATGTCAAAGCGAGCGTTCGCCTCGCTGTGCTATCTGACTGGCATTTTCCATTACGCAATCTTCTTGAGAGCTGAACTTTCTGAATTGCATGTCTTTGACAGTCGACTTACTGCCAACCCACGTGGAATTGCGTGGTCCAGAGCGGAGCTGAAATGCACAGTATGGATTCTATAAATCCCTCACTAGCGCATCAATTATTTCTGCTAGATAACGTGCTCTTTTCCATTTAGTGTCAAGGTAATTAAAAGATGGAAACCGAAAGGAATCAAAGCTAGGCTCTCCTGGTAAGCTCCTGGCTCCTGCAGTAGTTATTATACTTAAGAAGTCTAATATTCTCCGGTACCAAGAAACGCAATTTTGCTACTTTGAAGGCAAATCTGCTACTTTTAAAGAAAATGAAAGAAGCAAGAAACTTGCAATGGCTCCTTCCGTAGAAAAAATAGAGTGCACTCAAAAGCAATTTAGTTTTTTTTTTTTTATTGGGTGCATTGGAAACATCTGAGGCAGAAATCTGCTTCATGGGTCAGGTTGATATGGAAAAGAAATCAAAGGCTTAATTTTCCCTGATCTTGCACAGGCCGCCCATTCAGCCATTCACAAACAGAGGTGAGCCAAAGGTGCTCTACTGCCCTATGGTGCTCAAAGTCTTCATTTTCCCTGAGCTTGCACAAGGCGCCCAATCAGCCATTCGCAAACAGAGGTGAGCCAAAGGTGCTCTACTACCCTATGGTGCTCAAAGGCTTCATTTTCCCTGAGCTTGCACAAGGCGCCCAATCAGTCATTCACAAACAGAGGTGAGGCAAAGGTGCTCTACTGCCCTATGGTGCTCAAAGGCTTCATTTTCCCTTAGTTTGCACAAGGCGCCCAATCAGCCATTCACAAACAGAAGTGAGCCAAAGATGCTCTACTGCCCTATGGTGCTCAAAGGTTTCATTTTCCCTGAGCTTGTACAAGGCGCCCAATCAGCCATTCACAAACAGAGGTGAGGCAGAGGTGCTCTACTGCCCTATGGTGCTCAAAGGCTTCATTTTCCCTGAGCTTGCACAAGGCGGCCATGTTAGGCGGAAACCTGTGCAGTTCCCTCTGGGACCACTGCAAAAGATTTAGGACTACAAGTGTTTGGCAGTAAACCCACTTGGTAGCAGTCTGCACCACACAGATTCACTGTTGGTAGCTGTGGCTGAGCAGTCAGACTTCTCTCAAGAAGAGTTAAGCAGTATGTGGAGTATACAAGATAGGGCAATTCTTCACAGTAAGACAAGCAAACACGCAACGAGGCTCAGTGTAAAGATATTAAGGTATTTATTTATAACGAAACATCTACCAAAAACACTATGGCACTATCACGGCAAACAAATCAAACACAATTACTCTACGAAGAAGAAACGATCAATCCCCCTAGCAATATTTCGACAAGTCTAGGTTTTACCGGCACCACTTATTTACAGACAGAGGTGTATACCTCAACCTAGATGGCACTCTAATATTAGTTAGGACGGAGAGAAAAATAGGCAGGTTATGAAAGCAACACAGTTCAAGACTCCACGGGAAAAATGCAAGGCAAGCAGGCAAGAATCACAATAGATCATAAAGTTCAGAGGCCAGGCCCACTCGGAGAGAGGCAAGGCGATATGTCCCAAAAGTCTCGAGTAGAAATGCGTTCGAGTCTTTGTAGCAAATTGTTATCGGCAGATTGAACTAGTTCAGAACAATACGTGAGAAAGCTTGGAGGCGACCCAACAGAAAGGAGAGGATTAAGACACCTCACTCGAACCGATCGAAAGGGAAGCCAGGCGGACATGGTACCTTGTTGTGGAGGGCAGCTCCGGCGGGGGCAGTTGTTCCTGGTGGTGGATGCACGTCGGGTCTTTGCCAAGAGTAGAGATGTTCTCGTCGTCGAAGAAAAGTGAAGTCTGGTGCACCACCAGGGAAGAGATCAGCCGCGGAGTGCTCCGTCACAAGGCACCACCTTTCGGTCGCGGTACAGGGGTAGTGGCTATCCGGTTGCCGAGGTGCTCTGCACGGGCAATTCGACCACTGCGTCCTGAGGCGAATAAAAAGCAAAGGGGGACTGGTTGTTCCCACCAGTCAGGGGAAGAGACTCTCTGGCAGGGAGATCTCCTCTGTTGTCGGGAAGTGGTGAGTCGGTTCCGCAGGGCTCCACCCGAGGTGTCGTTGTGCAGGTCGGCTCAGCGTTACCCTCGTCGGATTCTTAGGTCCTGTGGCGACTTCTGAAGATCCAGTCCCAAAAGCCCTGCTTTTATGCAGAAAACCCCCATTCATTCAGCCTAGCTGTCAATCAACACGTGCTAAGTGGTGAGCGGGGAGGCTCACCACTTGGGCCAATCACTCCAGAGTGCGACCAGAGTTGGCAAGGCAACTCGGTCCAGGGTGCCTAAACCCCCTCCCACACCCCTGTGGTAACCCAGACAGAATGGCCCCACTTTGGAGGGTCTCTGTACAGAGCCCGCCAAAAGTGGAACAAAGGGCTCAACCTTTGGTTTAGGAGTCACAGAGACGAACACAGACGCCATTTTAAAAACCGAGTTCTGGCAGAAAATACCATCAGATAAACTTATTCACGATAAGTAGACCGGTGGTACGTTAGAGATTAATGAGGAAAAGTATCAATCTCCAACAATGGGACGAATCCCATAGGGTTATGTTCGGGGTCGAACATAACAAGTAGTTTCCACTGCCACCAACCAAAACTCGACGAGGGGGGACAGGACATTGCCGCCTCGAGTAACAGATCCAGGAGTAATCGAATTACCCCAACTTGTACGTCCACAATAAGATGGTTTGTACTAGTTCTGTTAGTAAATTTAGGTCTAGTAAAGCCAATGGTGACTTTACATGCCCGGGGAGACAGTAGTCAGTCCCCGGGTATGGAGTCTATTGTGGGTGTCCGCTATGACGCCCCAGTGCTACGGCACATAGGGTGCAGTGTAACACACATAGAAAAACATATGAGACCCTATGGAGTAAAAGACCCCATAGCCCATAGAACACATTGACATTCAAAGGAATTACACACATACATGTCCAAGAGCGGGAGAAAAGAGTCCCACTCTTGGCAGGATGGAAAAATAACAAACTCCAGAAATCCAGCAAAGCTGCTGGGGGACTCACTAGGTTAGGAAATTCAGCCTAAACAGAGAATTCTCCCTAGCAGCCCAATCATCCATTCACAAACAGAGGTGAGCCAAAGGAGCTCTATTGCCCTCTGGTGCACTTACTTCTTGTTATTGTAGTTTAAAGTGCTTAGTGAAACAGGGATTGGGGGCGTGCCTGTTAATTATCTGTGCATTAAATGCTCTGCTTCTGGATGACTTTCTGGGGCCCCAGACATCTCCAATTTATTTGGTTACTTTGTGGATAAGGTCTGTGTCTTTCGTGTGTGAATGATGGAACACATTATATGTAGGGTGCAGAGTCAAACTGATTCACCTTGAATGGACTGATCATTTTAGCAACAGACCATATCCCAGATTGTATAAGTTCCTTGTTGAACAAAGCATAGGAGGGAGGTCATGGTTGTTGAAGAAGTTGTCTGAGCCCCAATTGGTGGTGCTCATTTTTAATGAGAGAGGTGACGGCATTCCAAACATACTCCCAAAACCTCCATTTCATTTCCTACCTTTGGAAAATCAAGGCACGTCCCAGCTTTGCAGGGTTCCAGACCTAAGTTCTCAGACAGTGGCATAACTTGCGATATTGGTTCCTAAACAGCGAGGGGCCGGCCCATTCAAGATTTTCGGACTCATGCATCCCATCTTGAAGGTGACCCCATATGCTACTGGTGACCAGTGCTGGTACCGTTCAGTGAGTGTTTGAGGTCTGGTTGCATTTTCTCAGAACCCCTACCAATCTAACAGCAACGTTCCCGACCAACTGAAAAAGATGGACTCCTAGCATGCAGCGCACGGCAATAGTCTAAGTGGGCATTTATTAGGTCTCTTGTCAAACTACTCTCAACTTTTGGGACAAAGCGGATTATACTGTATGTTCTTCCAAAGAAAATGCCAAAAAAAGCTTTTTTAATGGTAGCTCCTAATGAGATTGATAGACACTGTTTCTTTACCACCACAAGAATGTTAACAGTATCTTTAATGGAATGCGGGGTGCCTGAGGTGGGGTTGGATTGGAATCCGCAATTTCTTTCCATGGATGTTGAAAGTGAATAATCTCTGTTTTGGCTGTATTCATTTCCAGCCAATTCTCCTTCATACACAGCTCTACCTGTTCTACTTATTTCAGCAATGGTTGAAATTGAGCCGGGCTGGTGTCCACCACGACATACGGTTGGGTGTCTTCTGCATATGAACAGCATCCCAACTTGATGATGGAGACCAAGCAAAGCTGAAGAGCCATATAGACATTGAACAATATGGGCGACAGCAAGCATCTCTGTGAAACTCCACATTTGATGTCAACTACAGGTCATCGAAACTCACCTTGTGCCCCTTTCTGTTTTGTAACTGTCAGAAACGAGTTTAATGAATTCAGGGCAGTTACAGAGACCAGCAATATCCAACACCAAATGAAGAGTTATTAAGTTGTCGTTAGTGTTGAACGCCGCTGACAGGTCAAAGCAGGAGGTGAGATTGTTGTATTTGTATTTTTCACATAATCACTTCACCTACCGCCTCTTAAACAATAGGATTCACAATGGATAGGACATCCTCTCTACAACTACACTTGCTCATCTCTTTGAGGGTGAACAGAGCATGGAATAAATGCTCCGATCCATTTAGAGAAAGTGATCCAACATTCAATAGCATACAATTGTGGTTAAATACCAAATGTAGGATGTGGCCAGTACAGTGTGTGCAACAGAAGGCATTATTTGTCACCCCAAATTACTTAATTTGTTCCACACAAGTCTTAATGTCAGTACCTCAACCCATAAATGAAAGTCACCCAAAAGAATGTTCTGATGACAGCCCAAAATTTGGTACAGATTAAGTCCAACACGTTATGTTGTATGGATAGGATTCTACCAGGTGGGCAATAACTGAAAACATCTTTCATGTTTTAGGAGTATTTCTAAACAAACTTTTTGTATATGGATCTGTGGTAGCTGGCACATCTTTTAGAGAGGTCTGGCCCCTGCCACATACAGGAAAGGCTTTTGGAAGCTGACAAATCCCAGACATGTTCACGGTGGGCTTCCGTGTCTTGCATGATCATTCATGATGACCAACAGGTTTATTCGTCGGATTCATCACGTCAATAAGGGCCATCTCACTTGATTTGTAGAGTTCTTTCATGTTACCAAATAAAGGCTACTATTCACCAAAGGAAGTGTGAAACCCTACATAGGGCCGGCCCTGCCCACTTCCTGATCATTTGAGAGTTTCTCTAGGCTGAATGTGTTACAAGGGCAGACAGAGACTTGGAGAGTGGTTGGGAGAGTTTTGAAGTATTTTTACTGTTCTCCTTTGTTTAAGTGTGTCTTGAATGTGTGTTAATGTCATGTGTTACTTTACCTTTATAAAATAAAGATAAACAAAGTGTGCCTTTAACTCTTGTATCTTTTCCCTTTGATGTGACTTTAAAAAGGTTACGAAATCCTCAAAAATGTTTCACACACCTATTATTTTCACAAAACACAAAAAACAAAAACATTTACTTGTATACTTGTCATGTGCTGTTTTATTGTGGTGTAGTAGTTGTTGATTGTAGTAGCAGTAGATGTTAGTTGTATTTCTAGATGTAGATTGGATTCTATATTTGTAGGCTATAGTTGTTGAATTCTTTGGTTTGTTCCTTTGTTTGTCCAGTTGTTTGTCCACTTCGGATTGTGCTAGTTCTTACATCTCTAGTTTACGCATACACCGTCCTCTGCCTTTGTTGCAGTTAGAACGGCACAGCTGATGCAACTTTGTGAGGAGGGGGTGGGAAACAAAGTTAGGGGTCGAGGAAATGCATTTCTCCTCACAGGAGAACGACAACTCCTGCAAGATTGTTCAGGATGGGGGGCAAAATCAGGATTTTTGTGGTATAGGATGGCATGCTCTGGATATAGAACAAGGACCGATTCCCAAATTATGTGGGGTAGGCAGAGGCACTAGCTTCAGGAGAGGCCTCAGCAGTGAACTAAGAGGCATGGGGATCAGCATAGGCCCTGGAGGAGACATGCACAGAGGAAGGAGAGGGAGAAATTCATGTGAATGTCCCCCATGAGGCATTGAAAGAGAAGGCAGGCATGCCCATCACGCAGGAAGTAGTGGTTGTCTGCAGGAAGCACCATGTTTGCTTTGGGTCTTGAGTGTGTGGGCGCTTTGGGTCTTGAGTGTGTGGGGGCATGTGGGTGGAAGTTGTCTCCACCCAGCAGAGTGAGGCTGTGGCTGCGGACAAAGGGCATGATTGTCATGGGAGTGAATTTGGAGCGATCCAGCCTGTGGAGATGCCACAGCAGGGGGTGGGCCTGACTGGAGAGCTGAAGGAGGGGCAGTTACGGGAAGCTGTGGAGATGGAAGTGCACCTTCCTGCCACGGCAAAGGACAAAAGCCCAGAGAAGTTTCAGGGAATGATGACCTCAAAACCCACACATTCCACAGGGTCCTGGGGGTAGGACTAATTTGCCCTGCTACAAGAGAACTTTGTAAGGGGAGAGGAGCTTGAGTACCTCTGCACAGTGGAGAGCTATGAGAAGCAGATTAAACAGGGGCCTGAGGGAAGGGAAAAGGGGAGTCACGCTCTAGGGACCCACTGTATCGAGAAACCCCATTCCCCAATGGTAAAGAAAGTGTTTATTGTATTTATGTGTTTACATATACAGGAGGAATGGTGCTCTTTTGATCAGAAAAGAACATACAATAGATACGAAATCAGATTTGATGGGAAGCAGTGAGCTTTCTACAATGGGATGAGTTTGAGGGACATTCTGGCCAGGTTGTGAAGTGGAGTAAATGGAACAGTCACAGGGGACAATACATAAGAAGACATAAATAGATTAAGGACTATGAACATTGGCCATTTTGTGCATGCAGGTAGGAGGTGTTAGGTAGAATCATATGCAGAACCCTTTGGGAACACCACACACATTTAAGACTACAAGTGAGAGTGCAAATTCACCTTTGGTACAAGCCTGTACTACACAGTAAAGTGGTAGCGATGGCTGAGCAGCCAGACTTATCTCAAGAGTAAAGTGAGCAGCATAAATAGTTACACAAAGGACAGCAATTACTATGGTTCAAACAAACACTGACTCAAGGTTTCTGAATAAAAGAATATACATTTATTTACACGTCAGTTGTAAAACAGTTCACTAAGTAAAGCAGCAGAAAAATCACACTCTTAATATACTACTCAACACATGATGAATTCTGGACAAGTTAAGCTCAAAATGAAGTGTGAGCAAAATGGCACTCCAGCAATTTAAAAGGGAGGGAAAGACAAGGTTATACAAAATTAAGCAGCACCAACAAGTAAGTAGGCAGGGTAATCTAGAAAAGGCTTGCTGCAATGAGGATTCAAATCAATAAGCCTGGGCCAAGGTTAATGGTTCAGAGTCTTTGCAGAGATCACACAGTTCAGAGTAGTTCGCAGTTAAGTCTTTGCCAAGAGTTCGAAACGAAGTTGGTCAGAAGAAAAGTTACTTAAAAGAGTAGAGAAGGACAAGCCCTCGGATTGGCGAAAGATTTCAAACACTTTCACTGCGGTCGGACGGAACGAACAACCGGGTTAGAACAGTACCTTAAATGAAGAAGAAGGCTGTAGCTGAGGCAGAAGTTCCTGGCAGGTCCTGCAGGCTCACGGTTCCTGAAGCGACTGTCAGACTGACACAAAGTAGGAAGGCTGGAGGGTCCTGCACTGCCCAGGGAAGAAACCAACAGCAGAGCAAAGCAACGAATAAAAGGTGCACTCCTTAAAACCCAAACAGGGTCCGAGCCTCCTGGCTATCCGGTACACGGCTGTGATGCACAGCAAATTCGACCAGGGGAGGGAGGCCTTGCTTGGTGTTTGGTGAACTGGTTGGTCCCACCAGCTCAAGGGAAGAAGATTCCTTGCAGATCGTCTCTGTCTTCGAAGTTTGGAGATTTGGACCCGCAGCAGGGCTTCACCGGGAGGTTCAATCGTGGCAGTGGTCCTCTTCTTTCAGCTTCTCTTCGGTTCTCTCGATCCAGTAGCGATTCTGCCTTCCTAGTCCCAGAGACCTGCCTATTATGCAGTTTTCACCCATTCACACAGCCTGGCTGCCAATCACACAGCAGGGTGGCTGTCCTGGCGGAAACGTCACCACAGCTAATCATACATGCGACATGGGTCTCCAAGGAGACCCTGTGCATGGAGTCTCAAACCCCTCCCTCACATCCTGTCCCTCTGAGTCATTCAGGTGCCTAAGGAGGGCTTCTGTGCAGAAGCCCACCAAAGGACAGCAAACAAAGGAACCAGACCTGGTTTGGCGTGCAGAGTAAAACACGAGAAAGACCTTTACAAAAAGAAATGGCGAATAAACCCAGCCAGAACCAAAAGTAAATGGGGACCGGCGGATTTAAGTTCGAGGCTACCAACTTAGCCTAAAACAGTACCAAGGCTATTAACAGAGACCGCGGAAGGAATAATAGGGTAGATACCACTACCACCAGCCAAATCTTAAAGAGACGGGAACAAAATAATGTTCCATGAGAGACAGACAAAAAGGGATAACTATTAACCCTTTACAGTACTCTATGTAAGATAGTTTGTACTGGGTCTGTGAATTTAAGAAGACTAATAAAGTCAATGGTAACTTTACATGTTCTGGGAGACAGTAGTCAGTCCCAGAATATGGAGTTTTAGAGTGGGAAGTCTGAAAAAGACAACCCTGGGTCACTGCACTAAAGGTGCTGTGTAACACACAGTAAAAAGATGCATATGGAGTAGATGAAGCTCCACAGTCGATGAACACAAAAATGTTAAACACACACAGCAAAACACATTTAAGAGTGGGGAAAAAGGCTCTCACTCTTACCAGGTGAAAAAAATAAATCCTAGAAATCCAGCAAAGCTGCTGAGGGACTCAGTAGGTAAGGGAAATTAGCCATTCTAGAGAATTCTCCCTAACAGGAGGTACGGCCAGCTATGCTCAGGATGTGACCATGATGGGTGAAGTGCTAAAGTAAGTGGAAGCAGAGGAAGTCAGGGGCTGCAGAAGTTTAAAGGCTAGGGAAAAATGTTAGCTAGCAGGCAGATGAGAGATAGGTTAAGACGGTAACTGGGATGCACTGGAGTAAGCCTTTAGTTTGCTTTTGAACAAATCCATGTGGATTGTTTCGCTGATGTCCTGGGGAAGAGAATTCCATGCAAGTGGAGCAAGAAGAGAGGTTGTATACGAATTGTTCGAACGACCATTGTTCGAATTACAATTGACCTTTGCACAATTGACCGAATTTGAATTGTGAAGGTCAATTGTTACATATATGCGGGGGGAAATCCCCCGCAACCCCCATTATTTATATATGTATATATATTTTGCATCATATAATTATAGTTATAACTAAATCAACATATATATATATATATATATATATACATATATATGTGTATATATATATATATATATATATATGTGTGTGTGTGCGGTCAATTGGGCAAACGTCAATTCGGACCCTTGACGTTTGGTCAATTAGGTCATTCGAACAATTGCGTTCGAACAATTTGGGTAATACCAGAAGGGGCAGAAGCAAGTGGAAGCACAGGGAGGGTCAGGAGCCACAAGAGTAGTCGAGGAGGCAGATTTGAGATTACGAGAAGGCTTATATAGTTGGATAGAGGATGATAGACACAGAGGTGCCTTACAGTGGAAAGATTTGTGAAACAGGAGAAAAAATTTAAATCTGGCTCTGTTTTGCATCATCAGCCATCCAGCCTGCTGAGAGTACAAGGAAGTAGGTATGAAATGAGGGAGTTCAAAGAGTCCTGGTAGCGAAGTTAATGATCTTGTTGAGAGGACAGAAAGCACAATTGGGGAGACCAAAGAGGATGCTGGCACAGTAGTCCAGTTTAGAGAATACAAGAGTGGCTAAGAGATGCTTGGCAGTGTTGAATGAAAGTAGGTGCCTGATTTTCCAAATATGTGGCTGGTTGAGGCGAGCTGCTGTTCCAGTTCTGGAGATGAAAACCAAGAAATTGTGAAAAGGGTTGTAGATAACACTGAGGTTTCTAGATAAAGATGAGTGAGGGAGAGTGTCAGGTGCGCCTGGATAGGCAGAGGAAGAGATGAGAGAGAGCCTTTGGCAGGGAAGAGGAGCACCTCCGTGTTGGTACAGTTTTACATCAGAAAGTGCTAAACCATCCAATATTAAATGACACAGACAGTATGAGAAGAAGATGCGGGTGTCGACTGCAAAGAGTTGGTACGAGAACCCAAAGGAGGAGATTAGTGCCCCAAGATCAGAGGAGTGGACCCAAGACAGAGCCTTCTGGAACACCAACTGTTAGAGGGGTGAATTTAGAGATGTCGTTGCACCAGGAAACAGAGAATCGGCAACATGCAAGGTAGGATTCAATCCAGGCAAGGGCGTGATTACAAATCTGAAGAAGAAAGAGAGTATTAAGGAGATCCGTGTGAGCAACAGTGTCAAAGGAGGATTAGGATAGAGGATAGGTTGGAGTGCTTAGCAAAGGCAATGAAGTTGAACACAATCATGAGAGCAGTTTCCGTTGAGTGACCGGGGTGGAAACCTGCTTTTAGGGGGTCTCGAAGGTAGTGGATGTCTAAGAAATGAGTAGGATGGTTGAGCACAACCCTTTTGAGCACTTTACAGTAGTGCGGAATGAGAAACACAGGGGAAGGTAGCTGGTAGGTTCTAGTCAGCCCCTTGCTTTTTTAGGAGAGGGTGGACTCTGGCTGTTTTGAAAACAGTGGGAAAGCAAGCTGGATCGAAGGACAGGTTGAAGAGTTTTGCTAGGTGACAGGCTACTAAAGGGAAAATAGGCTTTACTAGCTGAGGAGCAAGATGATATGTTGGGGCACAAGAGGGGTTAGCCTTCATCAGTAGAGATACCACTTTAACAGTATTAGTGTAACTAAAGTGGGAGCTAGAGGCAGAGGATGATGGTAGAGTAGGCAGAGTGTAAAATGTAGGCAGAGGGAGTGCAGCGACAATCAGGAGAGAGGCTCTTATTTTGGAAATGTTTGCAGCAAAGTATTGAAGTATTCAGTAAGGTCATTAGCTGCGAGAGTGATATGATATGATATATGGTATGATATGATATGATATGAAGTGGCATTTACAACGCACCTGTACACAAGTGTTTATAGGCGTGACAAGACAAGGATGGGGAAACAAAGGTAGGACAAAATAATGACCTTACTAGGTCTTGTATCATTCAGATCATGCAAGTGCGGGGAAGGGGGAAGGGGAGAAGTGCCGGGGGAAGGGAAGGGGAAGTGCAGTTAACTTACCAGTGCAGCCATCGGATGGCTCATAAGTGCAGAGAGAAGGATCTGCAGGGTTGCAGATACAAACCCATAAGTGCTGGGTGTTAGGCAAAGTTTGTATGCAGTACCCTTTGGGACCAATACACACAACTAGGACTACAGGTGTAAGCAAAACCAACCTTTGGTATAAGTCTGTACTACACTGTTTTGTGGTAACGTTTCCGGACAGCCAGGCTAATCTCAAGAGGGAATGTGAGCTGCAAGGATGTTACACAGAGGTCTACAATCACAAGTATTCAAATAAACTCTCACACTGAAGGTTTCTTGGTAAAACACTTATTAATGTATTTCACAGTCAATTATAAAACATTCACTAGAAGGAGGCAATATCACACAAAAATATACTTCAGTACTTCACACTAACAGGTTCTGAGGCATTTAAACTACTTTGAAGGAGGAGCAAAATGGCATCCCGAGCATTTGAAGTAGGAGCAAAAAGGCAAAGGTCAATAAAAGAATATTGCAGTTATTCTTCAACAGTGCAAATAGTTTGAGTTCACCAGAGGAGTCAATTCAATGCAATAGGTTAGACCAAAGTCAAAAGGCTAATGTTTTGTATAGGATAGCCAGTTCTGGTAATTAAACAGAGAAGTCTTTGCAAAAGTTCTCAGAAGTAGTTCATAAAAGAAAGATTTGTATGTTGAGTCACAAGCTGGCTAGGCCTACAAGTTGCCAAAGTTAAGAGTACTTTAGTAGTGAGAGGTAAGTTCTCTCAGTCAGGTTTTCACAGTACCTTACAATGAAGAAAAAGATGCAGCTGAAGACGTCTGTTCCTGGCAGGTCCTGCAGATCTCGCTGTTCCTGAGCCGCGGTCATGGGGACAAGAGAGAGGATGCCGGGGGACTCCTGCACTGGACTGGGACTGGTCAAAAAGCTGGCAAAGCTAAATCTTCAATTTCGGTAGCTGTAGACAAGCACACAAACTGGTGTCCCTCTCCCTTGTTATTCAGTTTCCTGCAGCACTCTGAGGAAATTTCAACCAGCTCCGAAAGTGGTATCCAGGCGGCTTACAAGTTGATTGGTCTCACCAACTCAAAGGGAGAAGTCGTCCTTGAAGGGCTTCTCTGTCGAGATGAACTTGGAGATTCGGACCTGCAGCAGGGCTTCACCGGGAAAACCAACGGTCCAGGAGTTGCAGCAGCCGTCCTCTTCCAGCTCATCTTCAGTTCTTTCGTTCCAGTGGTCAACTCTGCCTTTCAAGCCAAGAGACTCGCTTTTTATACCGTTTCCTCCCATTCATTCCTGCCTAGCTGCCACCCACCCAGCAGGGTGGCTGTCCTTGCCGGACAGTCAGCCAGCCAATCACGCCAGAGTGCATTTGGGTCTCCTAGGAGACTAAGCACAGGGAGTTTTGGGCACCTCCCTCACTTCCTGCCCACCCCAGACACTCAGGCGCCAGAGGGAGTTTTCAGTCCTGAAGCCCGCCAAAGGCATAGAAACAAAGGGACCAAACCTGGTTTGGCGCGCAGAGACAAACTCTAGAAGGACCTTTCCAAAAAGAAATGGTGAAAAAAGAAGACCGGGACCTGTTTAAACAAAGGAGGCTCAGACGCCATCTTGAAAAACATGGCTCCAGCGATTTAACGTTACCGGTTCTGCGCGGTCGGGATAAATCATGGTAGTTTGTTGTAAAAACACTGCCACCAGCCATTTCGAGAGGAAAGGGTGGCATTTGACTGCTACATGAGTTTCTAGACATAGGGGATACTAAGTAACCCCTCCAGCACTCTATTGTAAGATAGGGTGTGCTGGGTCTAGGAATTTGAAAAGGCTAGTAAAGTCAATTTCACTTTACCTTCTCTGGGAAACAGTAGTTTATCCCAGAGAAGGTATTTAAACCTTGGGACAGCCTAAAAAGGCTTTCTTGTGTCACTGCACTGAGGGTGCTGTGTGACACACGTGAAAAGATGATGCCTATGGAGTTGTCTTAAACTCCATAATCAAACAACACAAAAGTAAAACACATTCAAAATACATGAGAGAGTGGGAAAAAAGGCTCACACTCTCCAGGTAAAAAATCAAGTCCTCAAAATCCAGCAACGTTGCTGGGGGTCTCTAAGGTGAAGGGAATTAACACATTTATGAGAATTCTCCCTAACACTGTGGAGCCCAGAGGCAGTGCGAGGGCAACTTGACATGCAGGAACCTGGGCCCGAGTTCAGAGGGTGCCCAGTGCGCGGAGCAGTCAGGTGCACCAGCAGGGGGGAGAAAGAGAGAAAGCGGAAGTGAAAAGGAAGGTCTTGAGTTGCTTCCTGAACCGGAGGTGGTTCTGCTCAAGTTTGAGAAACGCAAGGAGGCTGTTCCAGAGGGAGGCCCCAGCTGAGGATATCGATCTGCCCCAACTCTCTGCTTGGAGAAGCATCTGACCCTCAGAGAGTTGAAGGTGCACAGATCTCAGAAGGAAGATGTTTTGGAAGAGAAAGATGGAGGTAGAGTGGTCCCAGGCCCCAGAAATCCTTGTGGATGAGGGTCTTGAAGTTGATCCTTGCAGCCACAGGGAGCCAGTGAAGAGATTTCAGATCTGGAGAGTGCAATTCCTGCACTTGAGGCCTGCAGTCCTGTTCTGGATAAGTTGTTATGGTCGAAGAGTAGAGGCAGGAAGATTTAGAAAGAGGATGTTGCAATAGCCCAGCCTAGAGAAGACCAGAGCTCTGGAGACAGTGAGCTTCTGGGGGAAAATGAGAAAATGAATAATACCTCTGAGGAGGTGCAGCTGGTAGTTTGATATCTTAGAGACGCCAGACATGTGAGGAGAGAAGGAGAGGGTGGAGTTGAAGATGACACTCAGGTTCTTAGCCTCACAGGAAGAAGCAGGTAGAGGGTCCAGAGTGGGTGGCCAGAGAGAGAGAGAGAAAAGGAGGGATCGGGTGTCCCAATGAGGAGGATCTCAATCTTATTGGCATTAAGGCAGAGATCATTGGCGGGACACCATTCCTGAATCATGGCCAGTCTGGTATGAGAGAAGAAGCAGAGGTGGCTGAGGGGAGCCTGAAAGAGAGCTGAGTGTCATCTGCATAAGTGGGCAAGAGGTGCCAGGTAGTGGTTGAAGAGCCAGGGATAGAGGGTTGACTCTTGGGGAACACACAAGTAGGGAGAGGGATAGAGAGAGGAAAGAACCCAGACAGACTTGAGAGGTTCGGTCAGTGAGAAAGGAGCTCAACCAGGTCAGGACCTGATCAGTACTACCAAGGTTGTGGCATAGGCGACTGAGCAGCATGGCATGGTTGACCATGTCAAAAGCAGAGGATAGATGGAGGAGAATGGGGACAGAAGGGAGATTAGGTTCAAGATTGGAGAGCAAGTCTTCATGGGTGTTCAGGAAAGCAGTTTCTGTTCTTCTGGCAGTTTGTAAGCCAGACGGGTGGTCATGGAGGAAACCAACAGATTCAGTATGTAGATTAATCTGGGAGATAGCCAGCTTTTCCAAGAATACACTTAGATAGAATACACTTTTCGCTCCATCAAAAGTGGACTTGACAGAGTACAGGGCAGAGAGGTAGAGTTGCAGGTCCTCATGCGAGTGGGTATGCCTCCATTTTTACTCAGCAGCCGGTGCATGTCTGTGTGGAAAGAGGGATTGGAAGCTGGGTAAGGCAGTGTTGGATGAAGAGGCATTAGGTGTGAAGCAAGAGAGTGAGAACAGTAGGTCGGAAAAACCAGGGGGGAATAGCAGACGGTTTACAATGTATTATAGTAATGGGTGAAGCAAGTGGTGAGGAGAGGTCAGAGGGTGGAAAAGAGATGGTGGTGGAAACAATTGAGTGATCAGATACGGATGGTGTGACAGTAGTATTAGTGGCTGAGAAAGAAGTGGAGATGAATAACGGATCCAAAGAGTTACCCCCTGTTTGGGTAGGTAGGTTATGGATAGACGGGACAGTGTGGTCACTTAAAAAACACTGAAGTTCAGATTTCTGAGAAGTGGTTGGAGAGGGAAGGTTAAAGTTACCTAACAGAATGTAATGATGTTTAGTGGAAAGAGAATAATGGGGTTGCCCAAAATCATAAAGCAATGGTTCAGTGGGACCAGGAGGGTGATAGATGGAGATGATGTGAACCAAGTAAGGCAGAGCAATAGTGGAGATGGTGAATTCAAATGATGTAGGAGAGGACGTGGCATTGCCGATTTGTGTAGCATTGAGGCAAGAAAAAAGTAGGTGCTGATCCCTCCACCTCTGCCAGTCAGTCGAGGAAAGTGAATAAAGGACAGTTTGAAATCATGTAGGGCTGCCAAAGTGGCTGTATCTGATGAAGAAATCTAGGTTTCAGCGATTGAAAGATGGTCTAGGGGAGGAGAGCTGCAGTGAAAGTAGTCAGTGATAAAGGACATGTTCTTGCACACATACTGAGCATTCCAGAGTGCAATGTTCAGTTGATGAGGTAAGGAAGAACATAGAGGATGAGTCTTAGAGGAAGATCAGCAAGGTGGATAGGTGTATGGAGGAGATATGGTGAGCTTGTCCAATTTGTTTGTTGGAAGGAGGTGGAGGAAAGATGGAGTAGTGGGAGTTTTATTCTAGGGATAGGAACGAAGAAAGTGGTAGCATGATTGGAGAAAAAGTTGGGAGAGGTGCGTAGTAGGGGCAGAAAGAGGAGCAGGAGCGAATGCATTATGGGTGTGTAGCACAGTGTGGAGGGACAGTGAATAGGAAGCTACGGGTATTCACAGGTGTAGGTGTATATAAATTGTTGTTTTAGCCGAGTGTTGGAGTTCGATTTCAATGTTATTTGTGTGCTGTATGCAAGGCATTTTTGTTGCAACCTGTGGCAAACGGGGGCAAACAGGGAACACAGGTAAAGGAGTTTGTTCTAGGTGCATGGGTCTTAAAATGCTAGTGGCCATGCACCCACTGCCTCCTCTAGTGGTGGTGAGCAGGTAGAATGCCCCAGTATTGGGGTGCAGCACAGACATGACATCAAGCACTTCATGGCCAAATCCCTGCACCCATCCTGCCTGCTCATTTGGCATCAATATGTGGTCAGCAGTAGAGAGATGTGCCAGCACCATGCCCAGAAGTGGTTGGGCAGGGGAACCACCAATAACAGCACGCAACTTTGGGCTGGAACCACTAGACAAGATCATACAAAATGTGGGGCCTACTTTATTGAAAGCTGCTGGTTAGCAATGAGGAGATGGCAAATATAGGCGGGCAGCCTGAGGAGACACATGAAGCTCTACCACTCTTCCGTCTGGTGGGGAACTGTGCATGGGTGAAGGAATGAGGCAGTACTAATGGAGGGACTGGCCCCACAGTTGAACTCCCCCAGCATTTAGTGTGGCAGCAGTCTATGAGAGAAGTGGAGATCTTTAAAAAAAAGCTCTGTGAGAATGCGTGAGAATATGAGTTAGCTCTGCGGCCTATGAAGGAGCCAGATAAACCTAAGGAAAGGCTGCAGCCTGTGTATAAATACCGAAGGCCCTTAGTGAGTGGCTGCACCCTGTGGGAAATCCTGAGAACAGAAGTAGGTGGTCACACCATGTGACAATATCCAAGAACATAAGTGGGAGGCTTTGATCTGTGAAAAAACCTGAGAATTTTAGTGGGTGGCTGGGCCCTGTAACAATTCCCATTAAGCTAAGCAGGTGGCTGTGCCCTGTAAAAATGCAGGAGAAGTTTCAGGCGTTGCTGGGCCCTGTAGAAGATGAAAACATTTGACAAATGTGCGATTAGGATTTCAGAAAAACATTCATTGCAGTATAGTCAATGGAATGGAATATGTAAGGCAGCAACTGGTCAAGGCTACTCAGTTACATTCACTACTACAGCTATCTGTCTCCCAAACACACACCCTGAAAACAACCCAAGTGTCAGAAATGTACAAGGTAATACATCTTCATCATCATCTTCCGAGCAATGTATTGTGTATGGGGTGATGTCCCATAGTCTTCTGCAAGTAACTGATTTTCAATTTTTTAAATGTCAATTGATCAACAATTAGCACTGTAATGCTTCTCCTATGGTTAGAGACAATAGGCTGAGCAGCACTAAAAACTGTCCCAGACTACACAGTTGTGGAGGACAGCCCAGCGATTCTACAACAAATTGTGAATTGCTGCTGTAGCAATACTGTAAAGGGTCAAAACCCCTTCTCATGAGTGAAGTGTCAAGTAGATAGGCATCAAGAATCTGAGCAGCTGAAGGCCCACAATCTGTTCCTAAGGTTTGTACACAAGATCCCTAAGTCACCAAGAAGGGTGTCCCACCGATTCACCTCCCATACACCTGTGAGAAACCAGAAGGTGTCTCACCCGCTAGTCCCTGGGATCTGTCATCCAGGTGGCCAGGACACAGTCAATCGATCCAGTGCCTGGAGGTGGACCAATGCCGGGGTATCACCTGGGTGAGGCATCTTCAGGTAGTGGGACACTGATTGGTGAGATGTAATAACTGTAATAACTGTACCCCATCCTACCAGGTAGGATACTTAGGAACTCAAACCTCCCCTCCCATTTCACAACACAAACACTTTCTCACGGACAGCCCGCTATGAGAGAAAACGGACTAACACCCGAGCCATATACCTGACATGTCCCAATACAATGGTCAGGCAGGGTCAGGCAATTGCTGACCCTCACGCACACACGACTTCCATTACACTTCCTCACATGGATAAAAGGCGGAGCACGAGAGCACACTCTGAGCGAGCAAAGCACACAAGGAAAAACAATTCCAAGATAGCAGTTTAAAACGAGGAGGAAGACAGCGAAACAGAAGGGGATCACAAGGAGGGAAGTTCCCTTGACCTTTTCGACACAGATCCGTTACTTTCTCGAAACCTCAAGAATAGAAAGCATAAAACCAGGAAACCAGGCTGAGGAATCCTGCATTGTGTGTCGGTGGTACCCGGGGCCCTCTTACGTTGATAATCAAGGCAGGCAGAATCACCAGCTGCGGTGGTACTGCCCTTGGTTCCAGCAAGAAAGCAGCGTCAGTGAAATCAACACAGCCAGTGAGTTGGGGAGACAGCTACAAGACCAGTCTGTGTTGAAGGCATGGTTACAAGCAGCAACATTGCATGGTGAGTGCTGGATCTGAGAACATTGAGTAAAATGCGTGTGATAATCAATGCAAGTAAAGTTGAACTGCAGGTGAGTGATTGAACTTTGAAGACAGAATATATGGTACCTTTGACAAAGTAGTCCGGCACTGTGTGCGTGCTCAATCTAAGGTGTCTAGCTGAGAGTTGACAAAAGTGCCTGTGCACAATCGAAAGTCTTCGATATTGAAACAGTAAAGAAAGTTGATGGCAAAGTAGACAGATTGGTCCAAGCCAGGCAGAGGGAGACTGATTGAAGATTTTGTGTTAGAACGGATCTAAGCCCAGCAGAGGGGGATCCGGGGTGTACCATGAGTCCCCCAAGAAATTAGATACATGGAAATCCTAAGAAGATTGTGTATATGTGAAAAACAAACGTTGTGCTAAAGTGGACTTGGGTCCGCCGGAGGGGAATCCAAGGTGAACAGTAAATCACTTTAAAAAACTGTGCGTAGGAGAATCGTGAAAGTAAAGGAGTTTTGTTATTTGTTTGTTGCATCAGGCCCTCTCAAAGAAGAGACTTTTGAATAGCAAAGAGACTTTGGAACAGAACGCCATGATGTTGGAGTTTTGAACTGCACCCTCACGCTAGAGAAGCCAGGGACTGTGCTTAGCTTGAGTGTGCCACCTAATCCCATGCTGAAAGCGTGGGGAAACCAAAGGTTTGAATATGCTGACATATAATTTCTTGATCACTTTTCCTTTCCATAACATTGTTTCCCACACTATTTGTATTTAGAGATAAGGATTGACAATAGGCATATTAGTATAGGCCCTTTTATTTTGACAAGCCACCTCTGGGACCCCATTATTATTAGTTGATAGTCGTAGCTTGCTCCCGTCTTTAGATTTAGGATTAGATAGGTGTTTTTCAAACCCAGTTAAAGTTCAACAAACACCCTTGAACTGTGGTCACTTGTGTGTGTATTCCTGTTGATACCATGCCTTCCTCAGCTCAGGGGCAACGTGCTCGCCTTGGAAGCAAAACGACACGGAGCAACACAGGTTGAAGCCCCAGCAACAAGCTTAGAAAGCGTGTTATAAATAACCAATCATATCACCTGCAATGCTTTTTTTATATGTTCAAGAGGTGACATTGATGTACTACCTATTGATGTCACTGTCATTCATGAGCTTGACATGCCCAGTTAATTTGTCAAAATTTGGATTGGTTGTTTTTCTTCCTGTTGTCTGTGTTCTTGCACCAATGGATGTTGAAAGCACTGCACCAAAGCATCTGTTCACATTTGCACAGTGCCTGTCATTGTTATGATTGCTGCAAGGCCTTCTCTCCTGAGATATGCAGATTCTCACCACTTTACTTTGAAATATGGGTTCATAAACGAAGCCATCAGACGCTCAGTGTTACCTTTGAATCCACGTACATCTGGATAACCAGCAGAGTTATGAGCAGTGCTATCCCCACAGGCCCTTGTGATGTTGGTCAGGTTAAGCTCAAGCAGAGGGAAAACCTCACTCAGAGATGTGTTGTGATAGTTAACCTGCCTAGGGCCTCTTTGAAAGGTGGTAGCACAGTGCAAATATTAGAGAGTAGCTGCCACTGACTGAGTGTTACCAATGCCCCATTGAGAGCTCCGCTATGAGTGTTGCAGTAATCTGCTTAGCTAGCATGTTCATCATGTGCAAAGTAGAGTTCCAACAGGTGGTCACTTGGGTCTTAAATCTCTGCAGTGAGAACTTGTGTCACACGTAAAGTTGGCACAGATGATTGTTGGCATTGTACTCTTAGCTAACATGGGAGGAGCAACATTTATACATCTTTGGGTAACTCAATTTTACCACAACCCTCGCCTAGTAGAACGACATACCAGGGACCAGGTTAAATCAATATTTAACATAAACGCTTGAGAGATGAATTTCGGGCCATCCATTCCACAGGGGCTTCATTTCTTCAGTCAAGGCTGGCCCTTTATCAACCCGAGAGAACAGCTCTTGCTGACTTTCACCTCCCCAAACCCCCGCTTTCGGCTCTCCCGGTTGAGTGGCAGATCCTTTTCAGTGCAACCCGCTCCTACCGTATGTTGGGTGTATTCAGACTCTAGCTGCATTTCGCAGGCAGTTGAAAACACTTCTGTTTTAACTTGCTCTCCTTGCCTCCCTCTCTAGTAGCCTTGATGCCTTCGGGTCTTGCCATGCTTTATAAATCTAGCATACAATACAATACAATGGGTGAGGGTATATGTGAGGGTCACCCAGCACACCTTCTCTTTGCTGCTTCTCAGAGAGGAGGCCATTACGATTCACGCTGATGCTAAAAGTGTTTCCATAGTGATACATCTTGGCAACGTGAACCGCAGACATCAACAAGAGATTATTTTCAAATTATTCGCACCAATTAAGTATATATTTCCTTGCAGGGACCTAATTTCTGGCGTGTTTCTGTGTAGGTATGAGTGCTCATAAGAGATCATGCAAGGTAGTGTGAGATAAACTGTCTATATTTTAACGTGTTGAGCTTGTGAAATGCATTTGTTAGGAGTGTTGTAGTATTATAGTGTGTGTGAGTGTGAAAGAATATTTGACCAATGGGTATGTGTGAGTGTAAACAGCAGAAGAGTGTGCATGTGTGAGAAAGCTTGTGTGATGAGCGTGGACGTCCATATGTGTGTTGGTGTGTGAGGCCTTGCATGAGTGTGACAGTAGCTGTATGTGAGTGGAACTGCAAGTGCAATAGAGCATGTGTGGATGAGAGAATGTAGCAGTGTGAGACGGCATGCAAGAGCACATGTGTAAGAGAGCAGGAGTCCGTTTCAATGTGAGAGATATAATTGTTTCTGAATGTCAGCTCGCAAGGTGTTCCTTGTGAATTTCTCTATGTTTTCATCCATCTGAGGGGTAAACCGCCACGTTTTGAAACGGGTCTTGAGGTGGCGAAAGGTTGTGACGCAGTTATGAATTCTGGCCTGAGATAAGGGAAGTGAAGACAAAGTGCCTTCTGCCTGCACTCTCCGATTGTCCTGCGCCCTGCACAAGCTCTCAGTCAAAGCTTTAATGAGACATTCTACAAGGATTCTACGAGGCCATAACGAACTTCTGCCTCTACCATGGCAGAGTTTAACCTTCAATGCCTGTGGGCATAGAAACACAAAACAGGGCCAATCCAAAATATGAACACCTCACAAGTTTGCATGATTCTTTTCCGAGAGCAGCTTTCCATTTTTTTAGCTGTAAATTGGGGGAGTTTATTTTTGTTGTTTGAGCGGATGAACTGGAACAATGAATAGGTGACATCCGATAGGACACAGTTTTGGTGGAGGTTACTGTACATTTTGGGGGTGTTGCAGCTGGGTATGCGCCAGATATGTGGAGAATGTAAATCGGAACATGTGTCAGCATTTGGGGAGTGGGAAGTTAAAATGGACAGTATGCCGAAGGTGAACATGGATTATTGAGGGCGTGTGTTAGGTTAAGCTCCACACTTATTTCTTAGTTTCATCATATTTATTGGAGAGCTCTTACGCAACAGCAGGCACAGTTATGTTACAAGCTCCAACTTGACTCAAAACCATTCCAGAACTTCACAATGTAGTTACACATTCTAAAAGGAACCAAGTGAGCTCACAACATTCCTTATATTGATATAAGACTTTTACATATCTCACTTACTTATACATGAACTAAACCTGTACTGATTAAATAAATTAATGTTTTCACTAAAAGTTAATCATAACACCTTTACAATAGGACAGTTTGGTGTACCCTGGTCCTCCTCTGCTAGTGGCTTCAATACTGTCACATAGAATTGCATTATTGTTGCACTGTCTTGGAGGCATAGCACTAGATTTGAGAGGCAGACATAGTCTCACCAGCCAGTGTACCAGAGATTCTAGCAGACTAACTGGGGGTAACTCATGGAATATTTGTGCTGAAAAAAACGGGATTTGTGCGCCATTCTGCCCGCAAATCCCTGTTTAACAAATGGGGATTTGCGGGCAGAATGGCGCACCAATCCCCGTTTTTCGGCGCAAATAATTCCATGAATCAGCCCCACTGTGGTAGAACCAACATTAGATTTTCTCCCCTGTTGCTCCCAGCCACTGAAGTTGCTTGAGCCGTCCAGAGTACTGCCCCAGACTCTGCAATGTCCTTTTTTGCTATGATATTGAGTCTTTCATTGCACACCATCTGCCATTTTCACGATTTCTAGGACCTTCAGGGTGTGCAAGAAGTGTGGGTGCTTTTAAAGGAGAGAGATTGTAACATTTAAGCTGCCCTAGAATAGTCTCATTACAATGAGTAATGAAGTTAGATGCCCCTACACAGGTAAGTTTGCCACTCCTCTGCCATCTGCACACCTACCATAACAATTGTTTTCCAAATGTAAAGCATTATGCTTCCTCATAACATGTGTGCCCTTCCCCATCCACTACTATCATGTGCCAGCAGTTGCTGCAGCACCAAAAATGTGACAAGGAGCAGCAGCAGTCTGATGGGCTGGTGGTGGGCACTCTAGGTCAGCACTGAACCGGCCCAGGCTGCGGCACCCGCACTGTGGGCGGTTCCCGCCAGCACAGCATTAAGGGGCCAAGATTTTTTGGGCACTGGCACTTATTTCTTTACAAATTAAGCACTGAGTCTATTCCCATTCCCAACCACATATATATATATTTTTTTACTTCGTTCTTTTTTGTAGATGTTTTCGGTTTGTTAAAAATTCCATTTGTTATTATTCATTCGATAAAATCATGCTTACCGACAAATCTTCACTCAGACTTTGCTCCCTCAGTTACTCCTCTTTCTCCTCTTTCTGTTAGTCTATCTTCACACTCTTTTCTCTTGTTTTCTCCCCTTGCTGATTCTGACACTTCTGCTCTTCCTACCAGTGCCCATCCAACTGGTCCTCCTTATGACCCTCTTCCTTCTTCTCTGATCCCTCAGGTCTGACCCCATTGTTATCCTTCTCTTACTTCTCCTATTAATTCTGCCTTTGCAAACTTCTGTTTTCCGGCTCCTTTCAAGCATGCACTTATTTTTCCTATTCCAAAAAAATCTACTCGTGACCCATCTATTCCTGCCAACGTTTGACCTATCTCGCTTGTGCAATTCCTTTATAAAATCCTTGAGCAGCCCGCTTACTCCCGTTCTCTAAATCGTCACCCTCTTTTCCCATCTCTTCAATCTCGCTTTCGTCCCTCTCACTCCACAGAGACTGCTCTCTTATATGTCTCTTACTATCTTCTCTTCGATCGCCACTTCTTCTATTCTCATCCTTCTTGATCTTTCTGCAGCATTCGATACTGTTGATCACTCTCTTCTTATATTCTCTCTTACTACCTTGGGTATTTCGGGGTCTGTTCTTCAATGGAACTTGTGTATGGGAGCGAGGGATCCTCAGGCCCCCTCGCATAGTACGCTCCTCAGTACAAGGCTTGGACCACATGCCTCCGGTAGTGGGATTGCCCCTTGCCCTTATGTAAAGTTAACCACGGTTGACGGCAACATAGATGGGACTACTGAGCAAGACACGGGGCATCCATCTTTTGTGCCCACTTTCGACTCCATCTTGGGTAAACAGGCCTCACTGCGATAGGACAGCAATGCTCAGCTCCCCTTCCACCACAGCAGCCAAGGACAGAGACACACACACAAGGCGCGCAGGCAGCTGGCTGGCCCCCACCCTTGCACTCCCCCTGCAAAGGAAAGCTCTGCGCTTCCATTCTCATGCTGAAGCTGGAGAAAGTTGCAACAATCAATATGCTACAGTTTTCGTCCTCTGAGATCACTGTTCGTCTGAGAACCGGCATGCAAACCAGGATGAGCTAAGCACTTTCTGCTCGATTCGTCCTCATAAACGTGCAAGCCACCCACCCCCATTAGAACAATTTATTGCCATCCTGACCCTGCACCCCCTGTAAGGTATTTCTTTCAAGTGTCAGACCCTCGCCTGTGCTGCGAAATCCACCCAATACACTCCTTACTGACCTTAAGCATTTTTACTACTATATATGCTTTTACTTGCACTAATGAGTTTGAAACCTAGGAAAAGATGCGAAACACAGCCTGGTTCTTCTACATGCACAATAAGGTCAAGGCCTTCAATTAAAGCCACAAATGACCCAATTGTACTGACAATAATCATTGTGTGTGACTTATGTAGAAATGTGACAAGTAGCATAAAATGTTTTAAATAATTTGTTATTTAGTGTGTAACATATTAGCTTAGGTAGTGACCACAGTGACGGACCCTGACCTGCATGGAGCACAAGATGTTTGATGTCCATCAGCCACTCAGCCAACCAGGAGGAAGAGATGCCACCCACACCTACAGCACCACACCGCCCGGCCAATCGGGTCCGTTTAGCATGTTTTGTTAGAGTTACTTTAACTAATATAAATATAAGTGTGATGTAATGAGATTTGAGAGAGTTTTTTGGGTTATTTCCTAGCTGGAGAAATAAACCATCCTTTGAACTCTTGCAGCCGGGTCTCAGTGCCTCTTTCCCCGACAAGGGGTTGTGTCTGCTATTTTATTTTTCTCTCACACGTAGTAAGCCGGGGAAAGGCACCTACATTTTTGGTGACCCCAACGTGATTTAGAGAGGTGCCTTGAGGCCTGCGCCGCCCGGCAGCGAGATCCAGGGCGCCCCCCAGCAGAACCATCGCCTCCGCGGTTGACCAGACTGTGCACACCAAGAAGAAAGGGTCAAGGGTTCCCGGTTGACGAATACCCGATCGAAAAAAGCTGCTCGCCAAGGCAGGCCACGGCTTGGTTGGGGGACGGACCTGAGCGAGGTCCTGCCGTGAGCGGCGCCCCTTGGAGTACCTGACTGAACACGTGGAGTCCCGGTTGCAAAGGCCCCAAAGGAAGGTAAGGGGAAATATGGGAAGAAGGTAATTAGCAACAAAGGGAAGGTAGCTAAGAATAGGGTCTGCGCGAGTGACGGTGAGGCTTTTATGATCTATCCTTTATATGGCCATTAGGTGTTGTAAGAAGTGAGAAGAAGAAAAGAAGTGGTATCCTAGCCCGTAGGGGGTAGAAGGCGGCGCCGCATAGCATTTGTCCCGACCAAGTGCAGAATAGAGATAAAGAGAAAAATAGTAGGGGTCTCGTGTAGGCTCGGAGTAGTTTTTAGAATATTCTTTTTCCGTGGAAGTAAGAAATCTTGAGACATAATAAAGGTGAAAGAGGTGGGGAGTGAATGCGAAATAGTAGGTAGAATAGGGAAGAAGAAAAACATGGACAGTAACGGAAATAGGGAATTAACAAACGCGCGCAGGCAGTGCATGTGTATGTTGCATGATTATATGTTTGTCAGTCTGCTTCTGTGTATATGTCTTGTTGAACACGCTAAAGTATTTTAATACAAGTAATTTGTGATTGATATAAGGTAAAGCAAAGAAATAAATTGTAAGAGGTGACCAGGTAACACCTCTCAGAAAGCTAATGCGACATATGGTAATTGTGAGCATTGATAAAGAACATATCATTTCCACTTTTTGTAACTGACATACCAAGTTAGAGGTGGGAAGAGATTCAAAGGTACCAGAATACACAAGAAAGGAAAAGAAACATTGCCATGGGGGGAGTAACACCACTAGCACATATTTGCCAGCACCTTCCATTATATAGCGACAGGATACAGAAGTATCACGATCAGTGGATCACTGAGATAGAGGGAGACGGGGTCACACCAATTTGGCCAGAAGGAGGATCATTTGACAAAAGAATGTTGGACCTAGTATCAACACATTTGCTAGCGCAATACAAAGGGAAACAGTTACAGAACCTGAGAGAAGTGTTAGATTTATGGCAAATGCTTGAGGAAGTTTCCCCCATGGCAGAGGTAGGTACAAGCCGAATGACAGAAAAGCAGAAAAACCCTGAAGAAGTAGGCGGGACACCAAAAGGGGAATGCTCAACAACTGCAACCGAAAACGAAGTAACAAAAATCTATCCCTTAATGACTAGGCCAGCGGTAGTGAACCACTGTATATACCACCCACGGCCACTGCCCAAGGAGGGGCAACAGCCCCCGAACCTCCACCATATGACAAAGGAGGTCTGTATGGCCCCACGAGCGCGCCTCCTGTGGACATAGCATGTTTAACAGGTGATTTGAACCGTCAGCTAGCACAAGCACAAATGGAAATAACACGGTTAAGAGCTTTATGTGACAAAGGGCAAATGCTGCCAGGGGGAGGGGAGGTACCCCCGCTGTCACTGGCAGATCTCACACCCCTGATAGGGACAGCAAGCAATGCAACCCCGGTAGCCTCGGTATCAGGACAATCTATAGCATCACAAGGGATATCGCAGCAGAGACAAGAACAAGAGTGGCAGTCAGGACAGTTCCTGTTCCAATTGAATAACAAACCAGTGAGAATTATACGCCCAGATACACCAGAGAGTCAACAAAGTGGAGATCAGGGTGAAAGACAAGGAAGTGAACCCAAGGAAAACTGGGAGGATAATAACGAGCTAGAGTCAGAAATAGAAGAAATATGGGACGATTTAGATGAATACGAAGAGGCAGCTGCCGCAGAGGGTTCCCCACTGCCAAACCGCCGTTACCCAGACACATTATCACCACCATTATGGCAAGGTAGATTAAGACAACGAACAGGGAGGATAGGAAACATACTGGTAAGTAAAACAAAAAAAGGGAAGACGAGCAGAACGGGAAAGAAACAGAAACTACAAATGCCACTGATACATAAACGAGCAGGTAGGCCAAACTATATTCCGTGGGCCCAAATGGACAAAACCAACTTGTTAAAACTCCTTCCCCCACTGACGGGAGGGGCAGGTAAGTGGATACATGTATTTGAGAAGAACACGGCAGGTGTGCCGTTAGCTGTAGGTGATGTAAAAAGTCTATTAGTTTCAGCAATCGGGGACCAAGCAGACACAATTTGGGAAAGGGCAGGGTTCCCGGGAGTAACGATGAGCTGTGACCGACACGATGGATCACCATTTAACAATGTTCGAGCACAAGTGTGGGATGCATTGCGGTGTGCATTTCCAGACGTTCCAGATTTACATGCAGTGATGCAGTGCACGATGGAGGAGAACGAGGATCCTGCGCAATTCATTTTGCGAGTGCAAGACTTATGGAGAAGGGAAACTGGTACGGCATGGAATCAATCAACATCTTTATTCTATTTTATCATTAAAAAGGGGTTGCCGAAAGAGTTGCAGAAGGCCTTGGACAAAATAGCTGGGATCGAAGCCAAAGGGTGGCCTGAAATTCAGAGCATAATTGTACACCACTGGAGGAGGATCAAAGAGAAGGAAAAGGAGGTCACGCAAAAGAGGCTGGCTGACAAAGCAAAATTAGTACAGGCAAAGTTAGTGAAGGTCGCCGCAATTACTGCCAGTGCAACAGCAGCAGAGGAAACGAAGGAGAGGAAAACGCGGGAGGAAGGCCCGTTGGGAAAGCAGCGCAGAAGAAAAGAAGTGGTATCCTAGCCCGTAGGGGGTAGAAGGTGGCGCCGCATAGCATTTGTCCCGACCAAGTGCAGAATAGAGATAAAGAGAAAAATAGTAAGGGTCTCGTGTAGGCTCGGAGTAGTTTTTAGAATATTCTTTTTCCGTGGAAGTAAGAAATCTTGAGACATAATAAAGGTGAATGAGGTGGGGAGTGAATGCGAAATAGTAGGTAGAATAGGGAAGAAGAAAAACATGGACAGTAACGGGAATAGGGAATTAACAAACGCGCGCATGCAGTGCATGTGTATGTTGCATGATTATATGTTTGTGGGTCTGCTTCTGTGTATATGTCTTGTTGAACACGCTAAAGTATTTTAATACAAGTAATTTGTGATTGATATAAGATAAAGCAAAGAAATAAATTGTAAGAGGTGACCAGGTAACACCTCTCAGAAAGCTAATGCGACATATGGTAATTGTGAGCATTGATAAAGAACTTATCATTTCCACATATTGTAACTGGCATACCAAGTTAGAGGTGGGAAGAGATTCAAAGGTACCAGAATACACAAGAAAGGAAAGGAAACATTGCCATGGGGGAGTAACACCACTAGCACATATTTGCCAGCACCTTCCATTATATAGCGACAGGATACAGAAGTTACACGATCAGTGGATCACTGAGATAAAGGGAGACGTGGTCACACCAATTTGGCCAGAAGGAGGATCATTTGACAAAAGAGTGTTGGACCTAGTATCAACACATTTGCTAGCTCGATACAAGGGGAAACAGTTACAGAACCGGAGAGAAGTGTTAGATTTATGGTGAATGCTTGAGGAAGTTGCCCCCACGGCAGAGGTAGGTACAAGCCGAATGACAGAAAAGCAGAAAACCCTGAAGAAGTAGGCGGGACACCAAAAGGGGAATGCTCAACAACTACAACCGAAAACGAAGTAACAAAAATCTATCCCTTAATGACTAGGCCAGCGGTAGGGTTTAGTGAACCACTGTATATACCACCCACCGCCACTGCCCAAGGCGGGGCAACAGCCCCCGAACCTCCACCATATGACAAAGGAGGCCTGTATGGCCCCACGAGCGCGCCTCCTGTGGACATAGCACGTTTAACAGGTGATTTGACCCGTCAGATAGCACACGCACAAATGGAAATAACACGGTTAAGAGCTTTATGTGACAAAGGGCAAATGCTGCCAGGGGGAGGGGAGGTACCCCCGCTGTCACTGGCAGATCTCACACCCCCGATAGGGACAGCAAGCAATGCAACCCCGGTAGCCTCGGTATCAGGACAATCTATAGCATCACAAGGGATATCATCGCAGCAGAGACAAGAACAAGAGTGGCAGTCAGGATAGTTCCTGTTCCAATTGAATAACAAACCAGTGAGAATTATACGCCCAGATACACCGGAGAGTCAACAAAGTGGAGATCAGGGTGAAAGACAAGGAAGTGAACCCAAGGAAAACTGGGAGGATAATAACGAGCTAGAGTCAGAAATAGAAGAAATATGGGACGATTTAGATGAATACGAAGAGGCAGCTGCCGCAGAGGGTTCCCCACTGCCAAACCGCCGTTACCCAGACACATTATCACCACCATTATGGCAAGGTAGATTAAGACAACGAACAGGGAGGATAGGAAACATACTGGTAAGTAAAACAAAAAAAGGGAAGACGAGCAGAACGGGAAAGAAACAGAAACTACAAATGCCACTGATACATAAACGAGCAGGTAGGCCAAACTATATTCCGTGGGCCCAAATGGACAAAACCAACTTGTTAAAACTCCTTCCCCCACTGACGGGAGGGGCAGGTAAGTGGATACATGTATTTGAGAAGAACACGGCAGGTGTGCCGTTAGCTGTAGGTGATGTAAAAAGTCTATTAGTTTCAGCAATCGGGGACCAAGCAGACACAATTTGGGAAAGGGCAGGGTTCCCGGGAGTAACGATGAGCTGTGACCGACACGATGGATCACCATTTAACAATGTTCGAGCACAAGTGTGGGATGCATTGCGGTGTGCATTTCCAGACGTTCCAGATTTACATGCAGTGATGCAGTGCACGATGGAGGAGAACGAGGATCCTGCGCAATTCATTTTGCGAGTGCAAGACTTATGGAGAAGGGAAACTGGTACGGCATGGAATCAATCAACATCTTTATTCTATTTTATCATTAAAAAGGGGTTGCCGAAAGAGTTGCAGAAGGCCTTGGACAAAATAGCTGGGATCGAAGCCAAAGGGTGGCCTGAAATTCAGAGCATAATTGTACACCACTGGAGGAGGATCAAAGAGAAGGAAAAGGAGGTCACGCAAAAGAGGCTGGCTGACAAAGCAAAATTAGTACAGGCAAAGTTAGTGAAGGTCGCCGCAATTACTGCCAGTGCAACAGCAGCAGAGGAAACGAAGGAGAGGAAAACGCGGGAGGAAGGCCCGTTGGGAAAGCAGCGCAGAAGAAAAGAAGTGGTATCCTAGCCCGTAGGGGGTAGAAGGTGGCGCCGCATAGCATTTGTCCCGACCAAGTGCAGAATAGAGATAAAGAGAAAAATAGTAAGGGTCTCGTGTAGGCTCGGAGTAGTTTTTAGAATATTCTTTTTCCGTGGAAGTAAGAAATCTTGAGACATAATAAAGGTGAATGAGGTGGGGAGTGAATGCGAAATAGTAGGTAGAATAGGGAAGAAGAAAAACATGGACAGTAACGGGAATAGGGAATTAACAAACGCGCGCATGCAGTGCATGTGTATGTTGCATGATTATATGTTTGTGGGTCTGCTTCTGTGTATATGTCTTGTTGAACACGCTAAAGTATTTTAATACAAGTAATTTGTGATTGATATAAGATAAAGCAAAGAAATAAATTGTAAGAGGTGACCAGGTAACACCTCTCAGAAAGCTAATGCGACATATGGTAATTGTGAGCATTGATAAAGAACTTATCATTTCCACATATTGTAACTGGCATACCAAGTTAGAGGTGGGAAGAGATTCAAAGGTACCAGAATACACAAGAAAGGAAAGGAAACATTGCCATGGGGGAGTAACACCACTAGCACATATTTGCCAGCACCTTCCATTATATAGCGACAGGATACAGAAGTTACACGATCAGTGGATCACTGAGATAAAGGGAGACGGGGTCACACCAATTTGGCCAGAAGGAGGATCATTTGACAAAAGAGTGTTGGACCTAGTATCAACACATTTGCTAGCTCGATACAAGGGGAAACAGTTACAGAACCGGAGAGAAGTGTTAGATTTATGGTGAATGCTTGAGGAAGTTGCCCCCACGGCAGAGGTAGGTACAAGCCGAATGACAGAAAAGCAGAAAACCCTGAAGAAGTAGGCGGGACACCAAAAGGGGAATGCTCAACAACTACAACCGAAAACGAAGTAACAAAAATCTATCCCTTAATGACTAGGCCAGCGGTAGGGTTTAGTGAACCACTGTATATACCACCCACCGCCACTGCCCAAGGCGGGGCAACAGCCCCCGAACCTCCACCATATGACAAAGGAGGCCTGTATGGCCCCACGAGCGCGCCTCCTGTGGACATAGCACGTTTAACAGGTGATTTGAACCGTCAGATAGCACACGCACAAATGGAAATAACACGGTTAAGAGCTTTATGTGACAAAGGGCAAATGCTGCCAGGGGGAGGGGAGGTACCCCCGCTGTCACTGGCAGATCTCACACCCCCGATAGGGACAGCAAGCAATGCAACCCCGGTAGCCTCGGTATCAGGACAATCTATAGCATCACAAGGGATATCATCGCAGCAGAGACAAGAACAAGAGTGGCAGTCAGGATAGTTCCTGTTCCAATTGAATAACAAACCAGTGAGAATTATACGCCCAGATACACCGGAGAGTCAACAAAGTGGAGATCAGGGTGAAAGACAAGGAAGTGAACCCAAGGAAAACTGGGAGGATAATAATGAGCTAGAGTCAGAAATAGAAGAAATATGGGACGATTTAGATGAATACGAAGAGGCAGCTGCCGCAGAGGGTTCCCCACTGCCAAACCGCCGTTATCCAGACACATTATCACCACCATTATGGCAAGGTAGATTAAGACAACGAACAGGGAGGATAGGAAACATACTGGTAAGTAAAACGAAAAAAAAGGGAAGATGAGCAGAACAGGAAAGAAACAGAAACTACAAATGCCACTGATACATTAAGGAGCAGATAGGCCAAACTATATTCCGTGGGCCCAAATGGACAAAACCAACTTGTTAAAACTCCTTCCCCCACTGACGGGAGGGGCAGGTAAGTGGATACATGTATTTGAGAAGAACACGGTAGGTGTGCCGTTAGCTGTAGGTGATGTAAAAAGTCTATTAGTTTCAGCAATCAAGGACCAAGCAGACACAATTTGGGAAAGGGCAGAGTTCCCGGGAGTAACAATGAGCTGTGACCGACACGATGGATCACCATTTAACAATGTTCGAGCACAAGTGTGGGATGCATTGCGGTGTGCATTTCCAGACGTTCCAGATTTACATGCATTGATGCAGTGCACGATGGAGGAGAACGAGGATCCTGCGCAATTCATTTTGCGAGTGCAAGACTTATGGAGAAGCGAAACTGGTACGGCATGGAATCAATCAACATCTTTATTCTATTTTATCATTAAAAAGGGGTTGCCGAAAGAGGTGCAGAAGGCCT
The DNA here is from genome assembly GCF_040938575.1 of Ambystoma mexicanum. NCBI lineage: Eukaryota > Metazoa > Chordata > Amphibia > Caudata > Ambystomatidae > Ambystoma > Ambystoma mexicanum. The sequence continues at coordinate 1,321,361,097 of NC_090922.1, read as the reverse complement.
TGGACAAAATAGCTGGGATCGAAGCCAAAGGGTGGCCTGAAATTCAGAGCATAATTGTACACCACTGGAGGAGGATCAAAGAGAAGGAAAAGGAGGTCACGCAAAAGAGGCTGGCTGACGAAGCAAAATTAGTACAGACAAAGTTAGTGAAGGTCGCCGCCATTACTGCCAGTGCAACAGCAGACAGAGGAAACGAAGGAGAGGAAAACGCGGGAGGAAGGCCCGTTGGGATAGCAGCGCAGTGGGTTGGAGAGGGCCAAGGACAGTGGAACGGAGAGGAACAGCCATGCCAAGGATCGCAGTGGCAGAACAGGCCGGCCCAAGGAAGAGGTGGGTACCGCAGGCAAAGGGGAGGATACGGAGGAATCGGAAACAGGGGGTATGGTGGGCAAGGACCGAGGGTAGGAAACAGGGGTCGTGTTGGAATTGTGGAAGATGGGGACATTATTCACGAGATTGTAGAATGCGACCATCAGGGTATTTTCAAGGGCAGCAACAACAGCCCATGAACAATGAACAGGGGTGGGGCTGCCCACACCCAGGTAGCCCTTGTGGAGCTCCAATGGGGTGGGGGGGACAACAGGATCAATACTGCTATGAGGGGGGGACAACAGGATCAATACTGCTATGACCCCCAAATGCAACAGAGACAGACAGCCCCACAACAGCAGCAACAGCCACAACAGCAAAACGCACTACAGCCCATGGCGAGACAAAACCCAGTAGGGAACATAAACAATAACCCTTTTGCAGCGGCCGCAAACGGTGCCCCTGCACCATTCTGCGGAGTAACGGTAGTGGTTGACAACGTTTTTTCAATGCCAGGTCAGCAAAGATACCAAGACTAGGATAGCCCACAGGGAGCACTTGCGTGTCCAGTCCTATCCACCACACAAAGTGCAAATGAGGAACCACTAGTGGCGGCAGAGATAGGAAACAAGCAGTTTATCTTTATGGTAGACTCTGGAGCAGAAAAATCATGCCTCACAGAAGGGCGGTTTCAGCTCTCGGGAAGAAATTTGGAGATGCAGAGGTTCTCTGGGGCTATTTCAAAAGTTCCTTATACAAAGGATCTTGATGTAACAGTGGGGGGAAAACAATGCGTGCACCCTTATTGTATTATGAAGACGCGCCAATCAATCTGATGGGATGAGACTTGCTCAGTAAGTTAAACATGACCATAGCCTTTACTGAATAGTGTACTCGACGCCAGGGGTATGCCCCATACGAGCACTCTTGATAATAAGCACGATTACAAAGGAAGTTGCAGTAAGAGGGATTCCCATTGACATGGATATGTTTGTCTATGGAATACAGGTATTAGCCCGAGTAGTGCCTGAAATAACACAAAAGGAGTGGAGAATACCATCAGACTTCATATTCCGCCCAATCACACCAACAGATGTAGTGCCAGGCACAATTATGACTATAGATATTGAGGCAGTTCAAGTTTCCAACAAACGCATTGTGGTCATAGGCCTGGACACACAAGGACGCGAGTGGAGAAGTGTGCTATGTATAGAGCCAAACATACTGCTAAAAGATGTAACTGATGAAGAATTGTTTACTGAATACGAAGGGGATGGAGAAATAATAATGGAAATAAGCATACCATGTGACATTATGATTCAATACAGAGAAATACACAACCCACTCATGGCTAACATAAAGGCCCCACCGACAATATTTGAAGAAGACATGGCCAGGGTAGCACCTGAAATTTGGACTACAGGGCCACACGATGTGGGATTGTTGCACGAGGTAACTCCCATAAAGATAAAACTGAAGCCAGGTGCGCTCCCACCCAGAGTGAAACAATACCCAATATCCAAAGAAGCAGAGGAAGGTATTAGAGAAACAGTGAATGCACTCCTAAGCCAAGGTATTTTAGTGCCATCAACTTCCCCATGCAACACAGCGATTTTTCCGATTAAGAAAGCAAAAGGAGGGGCATGGAGAATGGTCCAGGACCTCCGCACACTCAATGATGTCATCCAAAAAGAGTTACCTTTAGTGCCTAACCCGGCATCAATATTGTGCAGTATACCAAAAGAGGCAACCTGCTTCACTGTCACTGATCTGAAAAATGCCTTTTTCTCTGTGCCACTTGCACCAGAGTCGCAGTACCTTACAGCTTTTACATTAGGAAACAGCAGATATGAACATCGCAGACTCCCACAGGGGTATTGCGAGAGCCCAAGCATTTTTAACAGAGTACTACGAGAAGACATTGGCAACATAGATGTAGGGAGCACCATTATACAGTACGTAGACCATTTACTCGTCTGCAGCAAAACAGAAGAAGAGTGTAGAGAAGACTCAATAACACTGCTTAACGTATTGGCTGCTAAGGGATACAAGGTGGACAAAGGAAAGTTACAATACTGCCTTGCGGACGTTATGTATCTTGGCCAGCAGATATCTAAAGATGGAAAAAGAATACTACCAGACAGAGCAGCGGCCATTCGACACATTATTTTACCAAAAACGGTGAAGGACATGCAGAAATTTCTTGCCATATGTAACTATTGCCGAGCGTGGATCCTCGATTACGCAGCATACACACGGCCAATGCTACAAGCACTGAAAGAAGCACAAAAAAACAGAGCCCCAATAAAATGGACACAGGAGACAATTGCCCAATTCTCTCGATTAAAAGACTTATTTCAGACGCCCCAGTCCTTGCAAATCTAGATTATGAAAGGGAATTTTTCCTGTTTTCACACAGCAATGGAACATTAATGACAGCAGTATTGACACAAAAGGCATCGCCAGGCCACAAACCATTGGCATACTACAGTGGAATATTAGACCCAGTAATGCAGGGACATTTCGCTTGCGAACAGGTCCTCGCTGCAGCGGCCTTCGCCATTGAGAAAAGTGCCACAATCGTAATGGGATGTTCAGTGATGCTATATGCGGAACACTCGTTATTTGCTATCTTGGAAAGATCAAAATCTACCCTCACAACACAGAGAGCCTCTGCTTATGAAATAATAATATCAAGTCCAAATGTACATGTGGTCAGATGCAAGACAGTGAACCCAGCCACATTCATTACAGAGCCATGCACAACTGAGGATTTACAGGAACATGAATGTAGCACATATGAGGGAGAGGGCGAAGACATTCCCAAAGCAAGCGAAAACGCCCTTACAGAAGGAGAAATTTATTTTATAGACCGGTCAGCATCCATAAACTCAGAGACAGGAGAGAAACATGTGGGGATGGCGGTAGTGCAGATGGAAGACACATACAAAGTGATTGTTCAAAAACGCCTCCCCTCACACTACTCTGCACAAGCAGCCGAACTGACTGCACTAATCAGCGCGTTACACACAGCCAAAGATTGTGCCGTGACAATATATTCCGACTCAGCTTATGTCACCACCACAGTTCACTCAGGGCTATCACGTTGGCAAAGGAGAGGGTTCAGAAGAGCAGACGGGTCCCCTGTACAACATGCCACATTGCTAAATGAACGAATAGAAGCTTTAGCAGAACCATCGGTAGTAGCAGTGGTTAAATGCCAAGCCCATACCAATAACACAGACGCCGTCTCATTGGGGAACGCGGCAGCCGACGCAGCAGCAAAGGAGGCCTTGTACTTCAATAAGACACCAACATCAGAGTACATTGTAAAAACAACCACAGCAGAACAACCAACAGAGGCATACAGTAACACGCCCATAGTACAATTGATAGAACTCCAGAGAAGGGCCCCACCGGAAGAGCAGAAGTTGTGGGGCAAATGAGGGTGTAAGCAATCAGCCACAGATCTCATTTGGAGACAGGAAATGACAGGTAAGGTAGTGATGCCCGTAGAATTATTAGAAGTAGCATTCCAACAACTGCATTTCCCAGCTCACGTTGCAAAACAATACATTGCCTCAGATATTCAAGAGGATTGGTTTGTTCCTAATCTACACGAATACTTGTCTAAATTTGTAATTGAATGTACTACATGCCAAACTTACAACTCAGGAATGACATTACGAACTCTGCGTGGCACTTTGCCACGCCCTACAGGTCCATTTAGAGAACTACATATCGATTACGCCGAAATGGGAGAAACATGTAATGGAGCAAGATACTTGATTGTGGTGGTATGCCCTTTTTCACAGTGGGTAGAAGCGGGCCCCTGTCCCCATCCTGATGCAAAATGTGCTGCCAAGTTCCTTGTGCGAGAAGTATTCTCGCGGTGGGGAATCTGTGACGTGACCCGTTCAGACAACGGCACGCACTTTGTGAATGACCTCTTCAAGGAAGTAACCTTCCTTCTGGGGGAGAAACACAAACTATGTTCGATTTATCATCCAATGGCCAATGGAGTTGTGGAGAGGATCAACGGGCTGCTCAGAAGCAATTTATCGAAATTATGCAGCACGTTGAAAAAAAATTGGGTATATTGTCTGCCCCTAGCACTGTTCCAACTCAGAAATCAACCATGCAAGGATCATCATTTAAGCCCGCACAAAATCGTGATGGGAAGGATAATGCACACACTGCTCGCCCCTGTTAGGAGGGCGTCTGATGCGCACAGGGCTGCCACAGTGCTGGGAGAAGAGTTTAAGGAATACCAAGCACAGCTAACGCGCGCGGTACGCAGCTTAGCAAAACAAATTGTTTCACCATTTACTGAAGATGTAGCAACAGACACCTCCATGCCGACAGCAGAAAGCCCGGAGGGGCCTTTAATGCCAGGGGAGCAGATTCTTGTCAGAAATTCTGTAAGAAAGTGGAATTCACCAAGATTTCATGGTCCATACACAGTGGTGTACAGCACCCCAACTGCAGTTAAAGTTAAGGGGTTAAAGTACTGGGTGCACCTCTCAGACGTGAAAAGGGCACACCTCCCCAAAATGAAACCGACTATGTGGATGCTATCACTAGCACAGGTTGACATGATGAAAATTGCAATTTAGACAGGGAAAGTATAGGGGAAAATCAAAGGTTTTACATATTTTGTCTCTCTCTCTCTCTCTCTCTCTCTCTCTCTTTCTTTTCTTCTCATATAAATCATGTTGTTTTTTCTATTTTTCCTCATTATTTCCATGATGAAATGAAAAGGAATTGTTAAATGCCTAAGTGAGTAAAGAAATGAAAAAGAATGAACAATTGCAAATATTTTTCTTTTCATATGACTTAACGAATTTGTCTCGCCCACATAGGTTCAACATGAGCCAATGCGACGAAATGGCTGAGCAAGCTGAAATGTTAGATAGAAATAGGGATGCCACTAGGGCCAGTAGATTAAATAATTTGGAATGTTTTATACAATATGCTGGCATACTATTTGCAATAATGATGCTTTATCTTATTTGGTATAATGTTGTTTTATATGTGGCAAATGAAATGAACAAAGGGGGGAGCGGAACTGATATTACAAAACCAGGGTCTAAACTAATATGGACTGAAGCAACGGCTATTTTGAAGGACACTTGTAACATTGAATTGAATAGTAAAAATATAACGTTGCCCCTTGAACAATTGCATTTAAATAAAACTGCTATTCCATTGTTGAATAATACTGTGGCCAAGGAAATAGAGCTTGGATGGAATATAAATGATGATTACTATTGGTTGACTTACTCCAGAAATACAAGCATGCGTACACACACTGCACCAGAAACCACTACTGAATACACACCTGTCACCATGAACAACATAGATGAAGCATGGTCTAGAATATTCACGCTGCAATATCCACGAGTTGGTACCCAATTAATAAACAGAAGGAGGAGAAAAAGGGGGGTGGGAAAAAACAGATACAATATTTATCATAACCTCGGGCTAGATGAAATAGAGGTCCCCCGACACCCTGACCAATCAAACAAATGGTATTCAGACATGAGCGCCGCAGCAAAGCAAGCAAGTACTGAAAGTTGTTACGTGTGCTCACTTATTCCTCAGGCAACTGGAACCCCAAAAATGTTAATCCCACAGGAAGTACCCTTGTCTGAGGCCCAATGTTTGATTCATCTGATGCTGTGTAGAATAAAAAAGACATTCCAAGCACACACAGTCACTATGGAAAAATTGGAGAACGAACAAACTTGCACCAGCAGACGACAAGGAGTAATCTGCCTCCAGGATCCATTTTTCATTATAAAAGGGACAAGATATGCAGATGACAAGTGGCATGATGAAACGATTGAATGCAAAGCTGAGGGGCTTCAAGGACTGCCAGATGAAACATACGAATGGGCAAAAGAAACGTGCATCCCCATCTGGTCACAGCATATCACCAAACTGACATGGGTCACACCCCTGGAGAGACCCATAAAGATTCAAAAGGAAATACCACACGAACTTTGCTTCCATGGAGAAGGGAAGGTGAACATGGGAACCGTGCGGCAGTGCAATAAGACTTTAATAATGCCAGTTATGAAAAAATGCACTGCTGCATTAATGGACATATACTGGATCTGTGGCAAACAAGCTTGCCTGCATCTCCCAGCATCCTGGATGGGCACTTGTGCCCTAGCCACACTTCACTCAGCACTAATGGTGATACCAGAGAGCCACATCCAGTTCACAGCAAGGCCTTCGGCTGACACATCGACAGCAGGCCTATTGACTGACACATCGGCAGCAGGGCAATCGGCTGAACCATCGACAGCGCCCGATGAGACAATCACGGAGCCCCCAGCATACAAACTATTGTCAGAAGAAACCTTCAAAACCAAGTTGTCATGCAGCAAAAGATCCAATTATATTTCGTCCAAATCGTCAGAACTCCTTGCTGAAATCCCACAACAGTATAAGCTTTTCTCATCTGCAGAAACATTCTTCGCATCATTTCTAGCACCAGGCGTTCAAGCAAGGGCAAACGCGAAATGGCTGCAGATAACACGCTGGGAGCTCATCCAGCTGGCCAACGACACTGAAGAAGGATTCAACATCATAAAAATAGAGCACCGTGCACTGCGCCTGATGAGGATGCAAAAAAGATATGTCTTAGATCTTATCACGGCGATGGACGGTGGTGTTTGCAAAAAAATTGGGGGGGCGTGTTGCACGTTCGTACCAACTTCCGATGCTGATAACGGGACACTGTCACATGTGATAACAGTAGTGCATAATTTAGGAGAAGGAATGAGAACAGAAGGTGGAGTAGACAACAACACATGGTTCGATGATCTGTTCAGCTGGATACCATCATGGGTGAACATCGCAGCGAAGATACTCATTCCCATCATAGTCTTTCTTCTCCTAATATTCTGTGTGTGCCAACTGGGACTAAGATGCTATGAAAATAATATGCCTAATTCAGCAATGATGATGGTAACCATGGGCCGACAGACAACGGTGGCTACCATGATAGATGCCCAAGTACAAACCGGAGAATACACCACACCACAGTATAGGATGACTGCCGACTATAGACAGTATGGTGACGAGGTCGATAATTTACATTACACCACCTTTAGAGAACCAAAGAACTTTCTGTGGTATAACAAGGTTTTAAATAGACTTAGATGGGGATGGTGGGATATACTTAATGGTCACCCCAGAAGAATACGCAAGAAGAGATAACAGCTTAAGAAGTGTGTGCAAAGCATGGATGCCAATAAAGGGTACACCTGCTTGGGATGAGGCTGTGGCTGAAGCTGAACGCTACCGAAGGGAGAACGGAAAGAACGAGATAAAGTAGTTTGTTACTTTAGATGTAACGAAAGGGGGGAATGTATGGGAGCGAGGGGTCCTCAGGCCCCCTCGCATCGTACGCTCCTCAGTACAAGGCTTGGACCACGTGCCTCCGGTAGTGGGATTGCCCCTTGCCCTTATGTAAAGTTAACCACGGTTGACTGCTACATAGATCGGACTACTGAGCAAGACACAGGGCATCCATGTTTTGTGCCCCCTTTCGGCTCCATCTTGGGTAAACAGGTCTCACTGCGATAGTACAGCAATGCTCAGCTCCCCTTCCACCGCAGCAGCCAAGGACAGAGACACACACACAAGGCGCGCAGGCAGCTGGCTGGCCCCCACCCTTGCACTCCCCCTGCGAAGGAAAGCTCTGCGCTTCCATTCTCATGCTGAAGCTGGAGAAAGTTGCAACAATCAATATGCTACAGTTTTCTTCCTCTGAGATCATTGTTCGTCTGAGAACCGGCATGTGAACCAGGATGAGCAAAACACTTTCTGCTCGATTCGTCCTCATAAACATGCAAGCCACCCACCCTCATTAGAACAATTTATTGCCATCCTGACCCTGCACCCCCTGTAAAGTATTTCTTTCAAGTGCCAGACCCTTGCCTGTGCTGCGAAATCCACCCAATACACTCCTTACTAACCTTAAGCATTTTTACTACTATATATGCTTTTACTTGCACTAATGAGTTTGAAACCTAGGAAAAGATGCGAAACACAGCCTGATTCTTCTACATGCACAATAAGGTCAAGGCCTTCAATTAAAGCCACGAATGACCCAATTGTACTGACAATAATCATTGTGTGTGACTTATGTAGAAATGTGACAAGTAGCATAAAATGTTTTAAATAATTTGTTATTTAGTGTGTAACATATTAGCTTAGGTAGTGACCACAGTGACCGGACCCTGACCTGCATGGAGCACAAGATGTTTTGACGTCCGTCAGCCACTCAGCTAACCAGGAGGAAGAGATGCCACCCACACCTACAGCACCACACCGCCTGGCCAATCGGGTCCATTTAGCATTTTTTGTTAGAGTTACTTTAACTAATATTATAAGTGTGATGTAATGAGATTTGGGTGAGTTGTGGGTTATTTCCTAGCTGGAGAAATAAACCATCCTTTGAACTCTTGCAGCCGGGTCTCAGTGCCTCTTTCCCCGACAAGGGGTTGTGTCTGATATTTTATTTTTCTCTCACACGTAGTAAGCCGGGGAAAGGCACCTACACTTGACACACAAGTTCTCCTCCCCCTCACTGGAGACTATGTCCAGGACACAGAAGCTCTCCTCAAAATCTACACCACGATCCAAACTTGGATGGCTATTAATGGTCTTTGCCTTAACGGCAACAAAACTGAGATCATCTTCCTAGCCACTAGTGAAACGCTATCCAAGCTCAGCCATGATTACTCACACATGACCATTGACAACATTAACATACCTGTCTCCACTGCCGTGAAGACCCTACGAATCTACCTAGACGCTACACTCTCCATGACAAGACAAGTCAACGCCATCGCCTCTGCATCTGCTCTAACCACCAAACTCATCTACGCCCTAAACCCCTACCTTACCACTCCTAACTGCCTATCTATCGCTGGAGCCACCATAGGAGCCAGACTAGATTACTGCAATGCCCATCTAGCCGGCACATCAACCAAAAACCTAAACAAGCTCCAAATAGTGCAAAACAATGTGCTCCGTGCTGCACTGCACATCCCCAAATTTGACCATGTATCACATGCCTGAAGAAATGCTCACTGGCTCCCAGTAAAGGAAAGAATCAATTTCAAAATACTCGCCCTCACACACAAATGCTTGAATCACACTGCACCATCCTACCTATCAGACACCATAACCAGGAAATCCTCCCTCCTTCCCATAAGAAGCCACCTTGACAACCAACTACAAATTCCTAACATAAGAAGAGCCAAAGCTGGAGGCATTGGCTTCCTACACATAGCACCCAAGCTCTGAAATGGCCTCCCCAACTCTCTCAGAGCCGAACCATCACTGTACTCTTTTCGTAAATCCCTAAAAACCACACTCTTCACATAATCTATCATCACTCACCCACACGGACACAAACCTTAACTATACGCTGTCTGTATTGCCAGTTCATGTATCTAAATATGCGACTGTAAAGTATACTGCCTGTAATCATTACCAGCCTTCCTTTGTAACCAGATTATTGTTTCATTTGTAACAGTGCCACGATGCCCACGGGCTGTTGTGCGCTTTAAAAATACAAATAAATAAATAAATCAATAAATAAATGGTTCTGTTCCTATCTTTCCCAATGGTCTTACTCTGTAACTTGGGCTGGATATTCCTCTTCTTTTTCTATATGCTGTCACTCAAGGTTCTGTTTTTGGTCCTCTCCCCTTTTCTCTTTATAATGTCCCTGTCTCTGCTCTTATTTCTTAATTCAATCTTTCCTTTCATCTGTACGCAGATGACACTCAGATCTTTTTCTCCTTTTCCTCACTTGATTCTGTTTTGCACTCCACTGTATCTGTCTTTTTGCTGTTCAAAACGGGATGGCTTCCCACTTTCTCCACCTCAACCTGTGGAATCAGAAAATACAATATTAAGGCTTTTACACCATGCAAAGAGAGCCCAGCACGGGCTTGTAAAGATTCCCAGAATCTTTATTGCAATACTGTACAGTTTACAAAACTGAAAAGTACACACATAGCTATTTGGCCGTCAATACATCACAGAGACCACCAGCAGGGTTCAATGTGTGCAGTGAACAGGAATTGCTAGCTGGACATCAGCGTATTTATACAGTTTCTTCATAACGATGTCCAGCCTCCTACAAGTTAATCATGTACTGGACTAGGGTCGCGCCAGGTTCATTCCTAATTTACATATCTCGTGCATGTGGTTTTTTTAATGCATTTACTAACAAGCACTATTATTCTCTGGGTTTAACTTTACACTCTTTACACATTGCTTTAATGCAGGTCAAACAGATGTTTTGCATGACATGTTTAAATAGCGTTATTGTTCTTATTTACTTGTAGGTTAACATCGCTGATTCAAGTAATCCCCTGATCCCGAGGTCAACAAAGGACAAGGTCTACATGACCCTAACATGTAGCCTGTAGGCAGGTTGGACATTAACTCTCCTACAGAGGTTGAAGAGGTTAAAGTAAGAACAAGAGAACACAGGTCGGCCATTTTAGGCCACAGGGTGACTTTGCACGATAAACTAAAATGGCGGCTTTAACCTAAAATGGAGGCTTGATTCACTTAAGGTCGCGACCTTGCAATATGGATTTTCTCGCAAAGCGATTGGGCATAGGCCAACATATACAATGAGGATGAAACAATATTATATCAGTTTTAACAAACCCTCCTTTTGGCCTATGCCAAGCGCTAAACTACCTTCAATCACTTTGCGACTTACTCCACATTTCAACGTCTATACACCCCGAATCATTGTCAGACATATCTATTGCCATTAGATCATACACTAGAGTTTCTTTCAATACATACTCCTTGGAAATCTTATCTGGGGCATATATTTTATGCCCTAATACACTTGTTGCTTGCGCGCAACACCCCCCTAATACTGAACATATACCAGGGAGACACTGTATACAACAACAAAGGAACAGAAAACTACCCAAGATAATCAGCAGGGCCGAAAAGAACTTCCATCCCCACGACCGTAGGAGGTCCCAAAACCATGCACTAAGTTCCCAATTTCCCTCAGGAACATGTACTTCCGAACTAAGAACATGTAGATTTTGGATCGCCCTAAAGGTTGTTGGAGAGGAGTCTGGTACGTAAATGCAGCAAGCGGACCCCACTAATTTACATACTCCTCCACGCTCTGCCAGAATGACATCTAATGTCATCCGGTTCTGAAGAGCTACTAATATTATTGCTTTCTGTTCTAATGTCACATTATAGAGTATGTCAGTAGTCCGGTTGATGGTTCTCTCCAATACTCTTGCTAGTCCCCTGATATCTTCTGAATTCGTAATTTGCCCAAAAAATGGCACAAAGGATTTCATGATGTCTCCTAGAGTTTGCGCTGGAGTATCCCCCTTCACACCTCGTCGTGGACGAGTCTTAGAAATTTCTGCTGTACTGGCAATAAATACCCCAGGTAATAGAATCCCCAAATAGCAGGTTCCTTGCCAATCCCTGGACAACCATGGAAATGCCACATTACCGCAAACGAAATAGCAACGTTGGCACATTTTCTAAAATTACCCATTGACCGTGTTCCATTCCTCTGTATGTAGAAGGATACTGAATCGGGGCTATGTTTAACAGAATAAGATCGAGGCGTTTTGAAAGAGATCAAAGACTGAAAAGGATGACACAATCTATCAGAGGGCCTAACAGAAGCAAGGTTTGGCTTACTCCTATTTGCAAAAAGCGAGCATCCCAGGGGCATCAAAACACGTTTTTCAAAACTATTCAAATTTGTACCATCAAAGTTCCCTGAGATGCTGTCATTCCATCGGCCAAAGAATAGTGCTCTAAGAGAAGCATAACAAGTAGTTGTCAAAGGTAAAGGATAGGGGTGTACGGAACTTCGGCTTCGAGTTAGTATTCTGTCAAATTCCGGCTGAAAAAAAGCAATTCGGCTCCGGCCGAATAGTTTCTAGCTATTCGGCTCTTGCCGAATACTTTGACATTCTCATTTGAATACAAGGCCGCATGAACTCAGAAAGGCAAGTGAAGACTTCAGTTTGCAAAACTGAATACAATTAGACCAGAAAAATTGCTATCACACAGCTGAAAAATATCTTATATTGTAATCTTCTCTTTTGGGCATGTTTTGTTACAGATTCTTGGACAAAAAAGTGCTCATCTTTTATACTTAGCCTGCAACAATACAGGAACTTCTTTTCTTTTGGCGAATGTGTATATGCAATGTGCACTTTTTTTCATTTGGAAAAAGCAAACTGAAAGAAATGTGTATAGCTACTTTCAGTTCTTGTCATGTCACTTCCCATTGCATACGTCGTAGATCCCCTTTTCTTTTTTTAAGGACTTGAGTCCTGAGTTTAACATTATCTGATATTTTATCAGGAAATTATAAGTTGCATGTGTTTGTGGATTGACGAGAAAGAGTGGCAATGATAAGTGAAAAGTGAGCAGCATTTGTTTGGGGGGAGGCAAATTTTTGTGAGATGGAGTTCACGCATTTCATATTTCCTCTCGACTTGTGTCCTGCATGAGCCAACATGAACCATTTTATACATTTCTATGTGAGCTGCAAAGAAGTTTCGAAACTCAACCACCTCGACTTTGCAACTGGATAGAGAATGCAATGCATCTGATTCACAAAGGCAGTCCTTTTGCATTTGTGAAGCCTCCTACTTTAACTGGAAGTGAATATGCAACAATCTTCTGTACATTTGGTCCCTTCATTTTGGTTAAATTATTATTATTATATTTCTAGCTTTTATACTTTAAATAAAGATGCTACATTAATTACAATGCAGAGAAATAAAAGTATAGAATGCATTTAAAATGGTGCTTTATTTGTGTTTCAATAAGTGTGTTTTTTGAAGTTTGGAACATGATTTATTAAATAAAGCAACTATTCGGCTTCATATTCGGCTTCGGCCGAAAAGTTGAAAATAGTTGAAAAACTATACTAAATACTAAATTCGGTACAGCCCTAATAAAGGATGAATATACCAACCTAGCCCCTTATCCCATGTTGCGGTAGATGTGAGCAGATCCAGCAGTTGGTCCTATTCAAAATTGCATGAGTGGCATTCATTATTAACAAGAGAGTATTATTCTGATAGTTCCGTCTATGCGAAGAATCTCTAGGCAACAAGGTATGCAATTGCACGGAAGGAGTGGGGAAAACAGATACATTTTCAACAGGTAAAAAGTCCTCTAGCGGATATGCTTCCTCCAGATGCCATAACCCAAAACCAATAGTTACTAAAAACCCAGTTATTATTACAAAAAGGCAACAATACACTTTCGGGGTCCCATTACATGCTTAATCATTGTCTCTGCTAGTCACATATTTATCTAAAAGTTCGGTACGAGCGGTAGCGGGTGCAGGCATTGTAGTCTTCAATCGAAAAAACACCAATTGTTTGTTTGCTGGCGACTCCAGTCGCGCGTCTTCTTAATGTCTTTCCCACAACCCTTAGCCAACAGAATCCTTTCGTACAGTCGGGCCAAAAGGCAGGCCCTCAAATGATTTCCTCAATCGCACAGTCAAACCGTGCTGTACGTCTATTTTCTTGGACGTAAATTATATTTCACAATCTCCGGTGCCGACGGATCGGATAACAGTATGTCGTCACTTCCCACTGGAGGTGGCGAGTGAACGGAAATGGGGTCAGAGAATGATTGATCCAGAAGTACCACTGTTGGAGAGTGCGGAGACAAGATGGCCGTTTTGTCTGGCCTTACGAATTCTGGAACGGTCTCCGATACTCTCTTGTCGGTTGTTGCTGTTTCAGGCACGTTGGTTACAGCATTGGAAAGGGATTCTGTGTCTTCTGTATCGTATGGCACGGACTGCGGGATCCGTTTGGTGTGTGTCGCGTGGATCCAGTTCTTACGCCCTGCTACCCGCACAGCAGTCTGGGTGACTAGCAGGACCTGGTAGGGACCCCTCCACTGAGGTGCAAGGCAAGACGACCTCTCGAAAACTTTTGTGAGGATCCAGTCCCCCAGTCGTAGACTGTGACCAGGACTCTCGTACCGTACAGGTAATGCCTCTCGCACCTGGTTATAAATTGAAAATAGATTTTTAGTCAACTGGTTACAGTAATCTGAAAGAAGCACATTCTCTATATCCCGCAACGAGCAACTTTTTGGCATACCCCAAATATTAGCAGCCCTCCCCATTACCACCTCAAAGGGAGAGAGCCGAGTCTTAGTTTGAGGGGTTGTTCTCATCGACAGCAACACGATTGGTAAGGCGTCCGACCATTTTAACTTGGTGCCAGCACACGTCTTAGCTTGTTCTTTATAATGCCGTTATGCCTTTCCACTAATCCGGCACTTGGGCATGTCTGGCCAAATGGAACCGTTTATCAATCTTTAATCCTTCACATATTTGTAGGATTACAGCAGCGATAAAGTGTGGCCCATTATCTGACCAGATGACTCTCGGCCGCCCGAACCTAGGAAAAAACTCTTTCAACAGAGTTTTTGTCGTGGTTATGGCCGTTGCATCTCGTTGCATCTCTAACAGGGAAGGCCTCAACCCACTTACTAAATGCACAAATGACAACCAACACATTTTTAAGATTGTTGCAACGTTCCATTTCAATAAGATCAAAGTGGATAACCTCAAACGGAACAGAAGGTGGAGCAAAACTTCCTCTAGGAGTCGAGGTACCTTTTCCTACATTGTGCTGCAAGCAGACCATGCACCCTTGGACAAAGCGCTCCGCAATTTTGAAAATGTTATCATTGGACCATACACTGTGTAACATTTTAGTCAATTTACGCGCACGTACATGGGTCGGACCATGAGCCATAATGACCATCATTGTAATATAGGCATCAGGGAGTAACCATTTTCCTTCGACATTGTCCACCCAACACCCATCACCATCCAATCTTCCTGCACCCTCGACCCATTTCTTGGTCTCCTCTACAGTAGCATCTGCTTGAATGTCTTTTACAGAATCGATACTTTCACAAACATTTACAATTTCTCTTACAGCATACATTTCTGAACTAAAATCAGCGGCAGTTTGTTTAGCTATCTGATCAGCGAAAGCATTCCCTTTTCCTATATCATCTGTAACCTTTTGATGTGCTGTACATTTTATAATAGCTAACTGAACAGGGAGTGCGAGAGCTAAAAGTAATTGTACTATTAAAGTGCCATGCTGTATTTTTGTGCCATGTGAGGTCAAGAAACTTTGTTCTTTCCAAAGTCTACCGAAGTTGTGAATCACCCCAAAGGCATACTGACTGTCAGTATATATATTTACTGTAAGCCCTTCAGAAAGTTCACAAGCCCAAGTAAATGCTATAATTTCTGCGGCCTGCGCAGAATTATGCATAATTCTTTTGGTTTCTACAATCGTACTTAAAGTAGTGATGGCATAAGCAGCCGTGGATGTACCATTCGGAAGTTTAAAACAAGAGCCATCACAAAATAGCTCTCCTTGTAGGCTATTCAAAGGCGTGTCTTTCAAATCGATTCTACCTTTAGTCTCTTGTTCTGTCGTATAAAGGCAATCGTGTGACGCCTCGTCACCATCAACAGTATCTTGCGGGACAGGTAAAAGTTCAGCCAGATTTAATACACAACACCTCTGAATTTTAATGTGGGAGAGCAAACAAGATCAATTTGTATCTTGTCAATCGTGCGGAAGTGAGGTGTTGCGTTTGAGTTCTATTCAATAAAATATCTACAGAGTAAGGTACCATTAGGGTTAACGCATGACCCAGGACCATTCCCTCACTCTGTTTTACAGACGCAGCAGAAGCAGCGACAACTCTCAAACATCTCGGCAAAGCGCATGCAACAGGATCAAGGGCGGATGAGAAATAGCCGCACGGCCTATTCTTCCCTCCATGTTCCTGCGTTAACACAGCCAAAGCACATCCATCCCGTTCATGCACATACAACACGAAGGCCTTTTCATAATTTGGAGTTCCTAAAACCGGCGCCGAACACAGCACGGTTTTGAGCAAGTCAAATGCTGTCTGGTGTTCCAAAGTCCATGGCAATGGCAAAGAAATGCCCTTTTTTGTCAAAGCCAGCATTGGTTTAATCGTTAACGAAAAGTTAGGGATCCACAATCTATAGTAAGAAGCCATACCTATCAGGGCTCTACCTTCCTTCTGCGTATTTGGGACAGACATGCCAGAAATAGTTTTTATTCGTTCAGGTGTCAACCGTCTTCCCTCCTTTGACAGGAGATAGCCTAAATAGGCGACCTCCTGACAACAATATTGGAATTTTTTGAGTGAAGCTTTGTGGCCATGTTTTGCTAGATGACAAAGCAACAACATGGTGCCTTCTTTACAGGCACTCTCAGAATCAGCAGCCAAGAGGAGATCATCTACATACCGTATTAACGTGCAAGTAGTAGGCAACTTGAGGGTATCAAGCTGCTCTTTTAATGCCCTACTATAAATACTTGGACTCTCAGTGTACCCTTGTGGTGCACGAATGAATGTGAACGAGCGTCCACCTAGGGTAAACGCGAACAAATACCTACTATCCTTGTGTATGGGAATACTGAAAAACGCATTTTTGAGGTCAACAACGCTAAAGTGAGTGGCAGAAGCCGGAATCATAGTTAGTATCATTGTAACATCAGGTACAATGGGAAATTGAGGAGCCACAATTGTGTTAATAGCACCTAAATCAATTATAAACTGAAAGGGAATCGCATTATCACCTTTTTTGTATACTGGCAAAATCGGGCTGTTACACAAACTACTGGTAATTTCCTCAATTACTCCACGATGTACAAAATCAGAGACTATACATTTCAAAGCCTGTTCGCCTTCAACTGAGATCTTATATTGTGGGATGCGAGGCAATTTTACTCCATGTTTCAGAATAATTTTAACAGGTTCAATTTGAAGAATGCCCACATCATGATCATCAATTGCCCATAAGCATTCCGGTATATTACTGAATTCTGGCGGTAAATGTCGAGTCAAAAACTGAGAGGCGAGTGATTGCTGAGGTGAAATTGTTAACCGAACTCTGTCTGGGGAACAACGTGTTACTGCATGCAATTCCTTCAACAAATTTAACCCCAGCAAATTCTCCCCACAGTTTGTGGTAAGTAGAAATGGAAGCTGCTCCGTGAAGGGACCCAGTGTTATCGGTACCGGCAAAGAGACCGGACAAACTACAGGTGTGCCTGAAAATCCTACGGAAACATTGGACTGCCCTGCCCTGACAGGGGAATATTTGGCACCAGTGAATGGTCAATGGAACATTTCTGTGCTCCCGTATCTACTAAAAATAGATGCTTCCTATTCCCCACTGCCATCTCAACATCGGGACCTTTCTGATGAATGGGAATAGGCATCGGTTCCAAATCCTGCTTCGGGCAATCCTAACGAAACAGAATGTCGTCAAAAGGAAGCTCTATTATCCACACTCGAAACGTGCTTATACTGTGAAGGAGGTTGCTGTGATTCTGGTGCAAAATGACCTCTGCCAGAGCCCCCTGCACCTGGGCGACCTCTGGATCGTCTACCCATGTTCCCAAATGACCTTTGCTGCAAGGTCGGATATTGTGTGCTGCCAGTGAATTTCCTGTAGACAATAGGCACACTGGTTAATGGTTACCGGAGCCATGGGCATATGTTACGCTCACTCTGTTACGCTCACCTGGACCCCACAGGGGTGTCGATCAGACCCAGACAGCTGCGGTCTCCGTCAACGTGATGCGTAGTGCAGAGATGACTGTCTGAACTGGCCCGCCTAGTCTTGTCTGCTGGACCCGAAGAAGTATTTTCCTGCAAGTGGAGACAGGGATTATCCACCTGTGGGTTTTAGTGATGGCCTCCCAACTGTTCTCGCTCTCCCCCACTAATCACCTCCGATATCCCCTTAGTAACCTCACCTTATGTTTGTAAAAGATGAGCTCTCCATCCTCCGTGTCTTGCAGGGGTGCGTAGATACCAGTTACTTCACTGGTTTGAAGGTGTTGGGAGAGTTCCGGTAAGCATTGACTCTGAAGTCCCAGGCGGGATTGGTAAGTATCAAGTTCAAAGAGTTCAATGTGCCCGATTTTCACTCTTGCCCCCTTCCTTCCTTAAGTTGCAACTGAGTTCGTGAGAAGAAGGTCTCGTAGCTGCTGCTGGCGTTCAGGTAAGAGTCTGTGTTACCCAACGCTGTCCGGTAACTATTACATGCGTTAACATGTTGTTTTTCTCACTCTTTACAGATGCGCCATATGAAGATATGGAGAATAATACCGCCGGTGGTAAATCAGGTAGGTCTATGGTGGTAAGAGGTATTTGTTGATTCCCTTGGCTCACCTTGTTATTCTTGTGCCCCTAGGTGCCGGAGTACGGCGAAGAAATGATGGAGACAGTGCCAGATCGAAAGATGCTGTGAGAACTGGTGAGTATGGCGCCGTGCTGGAGCTGGCGAAGCGACGCGTGCAGGACTGATGCACTGCCAGGTCGGGAGATGAAATGGATCCGGAATCAGGTGAGGAATTTGAAATAAGTTCGTTTTCTAACCTTGTCCTTTTCTTCCTCTTTATTCTAGGAGCTCCGGATTCGAGGCGGGCGCGGCAGAAGACTGGATGCTGGCTGCAGGCACGGTGAGAGTCACGCTGCTGGATGCAGAATAACACGAAGCATGTGCTGCTGTTCGGGCGTGGTTTAAATAGCCTCCAAAGTAGTCCCAGAAAAGAAGTTCCCCAGGACCACACCCGAGTAAAAAATAGTCCCTGTAGTAAAATAGTCCCATCCAGGCCTCATGTTGGCTTGGATTTATTTGCAGCATGGTCTGCATGAGGTAAGTAATGTCTATGAGCCTGGCGCCTATGGCGCCAGGACTGATTTTTATTATGAGCCTGGTGCCTACGGCGCCAGGACTGAACCCAGACAGCCCCTAGCTGGGGCTGCTGGGGTTTTTGTAAATGTCTGGATGCCTGCTCCCGGGGCTGATGGGCTTGATCCGGATGCCCGGGGGTAGGCATCATGACAGCGTACTTCCCTGCGGAACGTACTGACCTCTAAATTGATTACCCCTCTAGGGTTTCTAACAATCTGTTGTAATAGGACTTTTGTTTTCAGGTCACACTTTTTTTTCTCAAGTGTTTCCTTTTCATTATTCACACGATTTTCATAGTACTGAGCCATGTGCAGTACTTCTGATTGAGACTTCGCCTGCCAAGCGCTTTCGGAAGACATAATCTGTAACTGGATGCCAGGCAGCAATCCACGTACAAATTTGTCGACAAACAGCCTTTTCCCTGACTCTGTGCCTAAGTCTTCTCCACTGAAATCTGAAAATACCTGTTCAAACCGATTGAAGAAATCGGTAGCAGCCTCAGACTTTCCTGGACACAGGCCGTAAGCTTGTCCCAAATGATTCTTTTTTCAGGAACTATAGTTTTTAATTTTACAATAATCCTATCAGGCAAAGTTAATATCACTTGAGGCGGTCGCTTGCCAGCTGGTCTTTCTCTGTCGAGCCTAACCATGTTATCCCATGTATCTCCTAACCCAGGTACATCATCTACAGTCCTAATCTGTTTCCCCAAATCAACTGGCAGGAGCACGGGAAATAATAAATCAATATCACTTAAGGTGAGTACCGATTGTAAGACCGACTCTATTTCTTTATAGAACCCCGTCGGATTCTCTCTTATATCAGGAATAGATTGCTTTATGGTGTTCACTTCCTGTCTTGAGAACGGGACATGAACAAACTGCGATACGTAATGTGCAGGAATGTCCACCGCGAGTATTCCTTGTGCAGCATCGGCCACAATCTCAACTTTTGGGACAAATGTCGGAGGGACCTCTCTCATAGGCAACTGAGAATTAGGTAGCTCTAAACGCTTACTAAGCAACAGAGCCAAATCAAACGCTAAGGCAGTCGAAGAAGTATCAATCGAAAAGGCTCTCCTATAAACACTCAACAATTCTGCGGGACAACAAATCTTTCTTTTTACACACTCATTCTGCAGGTATTCTACCATAACCTGTATTACTTTCTTTTGCATTTCTAACGTATACTGACCATATGTGTCATATACTTCATCTGGAGTTATCGACATATCCGAAATCCATCTTATCGCATCCTTTGTACAGATTCGCACTTCCTCACCTTTTAATTCACGGCGAGGAGAAAACCGTTTCTGTAAGAACATAAAACCTAAACCATCACCATCTGCTTCTTCATTCTGTAACTCTTCCAACTCCAACACAAAAATCCTCTTGACATGCTCATATACTTTCTCCGCAGTATCTCTGGACAACGATAAGGCGTTCAAATCCTGTAACCCTTGTGGGAGATCTACATCATTTAATCTATTCCACATTATACTCAAATGAATCCCTAATCCTTCAATAAAAACATTTTTCTCAGGAATACTTTTAAAATTTTCGAGTGTGGAAAAAACTTCAGCTTGTTCACCCTTCTCCATACAATGTTTAGCCCAAGCAATCAATTCATTCTTTTTATCTGAGGACACAGTATTACGAGTCACAACCCTTGATCCCGCGCCCTGGTCTACTACAAGCGATGCAGAATCACTTGGAAGAGGAAGAGTAGGCACATTCTGAATATCAACAGGTGGAGGCAAGGGGGCAGGCAAAGGAGCGACGGCTGGAAGAACAACAGGAAGAACAGCAGGGAGGACCGGAGGAACTATAGGAGGAGGAATAACAACAGGAAGGGGCAAAGCACCAGGAGGAGGGACGTACGGGGGTGGCGCAGAGGCATCGGGCTTTCGTTCATGCAAAAGTTTATTAATCAATTCATCTGACGTATGAAAATCTTTTGAAGGGTAAATTTTTTGAATGCCTAATTGAAACGCTCTGTTCGTGTTCCTAACTGACTCCAATTGTTTATTTTGATCATATAACCGTATCTTTTCGACACTAGTCATATGTCGATGCATATGTTTCTCTCTACTCTTTTGTTGCTGCAAAGCTTCTGTTTTCCAATTGTGAAATGCGTCAAATGCTGCAGGTCTAGCCTTTTTCTTTACCAATACAGACTTTAGATATTCTATAGGAGGGATTTCAAAGCTACCATTGGCTGGCCACCGAAGATTAGAGTTATGTCTGGTCTGTCTGTGCCAAATGTCATTAAATGCTATATTACCAAAGCCTTTCTTACAGTACATAGTACATGCCGGCGACCCCTCCTGTGGTGCACGACGGCTATATTCCAAAGATTGTCTGTCGCTGCGGAATAATGCCCTGAAGCAGGCAGACAATTTCCCAGGCATATCAAAGTTCTGGTGTTACCTGGTCAAAAAATTGTGCTTGCGAGTACAATGCGCCAAATTCAAATTGTCAGTGTTAAATTAAGAATCGGGTCACGATTCACCTGACCAAAGGACTGGGAGGCCTGATCGGGTTACTAAGGACAATTCCAAGGACCCACATGTCTGGTGATTACGGCAAATTTACCCACCTCGATATATGGACCCTCGTCAAGACGTCGTCTCGGGCTACAGCTCACTGTTCAGGGATCGGATTGTGCAGTTCTGTCGAGGAATTCACTTCTCGTCCAGAGGGGCCGTTTCTGTTGGCACCGTCCGATCCCGGTCCGATAGCCGAGCCAACCTTCAACGAGACAAACTCGATCTTGAGGGTCCCTATTCGGGCACCATCTGTGGAATCAGAAAATACAATATCAAGGCTTTTACACCATGCAAAGAGAAATACACCGACACGGGCTTGTAAAGATTCCCAGAATCTTTATTGCAATACTGTACAGTTTACAAAACAAAGTACACACATAGCTATTTGGCCGTCAATACATCACAGAGACCACCAGCAGGGTTCAATGTGAGCAGTGAACAGGAATTGCTAGCTGGACATCAGCATATTTATACAGTTTCTTCATAACGATGTCCAGCCTCCTACAAGTTAATCATGTACTGGGCTAGGGTCGCGCCAGGTTCGTTCCTAATTTACATATCTTGTGCATGCGGTTTACTTTTTAATACATTTACTAACAAGCACTATTATTCTCTGGGTTTAACTTTACACTCTTTACACATTGCTTTAATGCAGGTCAAACAGATGTTTCGCATGACATGTTTAAATAGCGTTATTGTTCTTATATACTTGTAGGTTAACATCGCCGATTCAAGTAATCCCCTAATCCCGAGGTCAACAAAGGACAAGGTCTACATGACCCTAACATGTAGCCTGCAGGCAGGTTGGACATTAACTCTCCTACAGAGGTTGAAGAGGTTAAAGTAAGAACAAGAGAACACAGGTCGGCCATTTTAGGCCACAGGGTGACTTTGCACAATAAACTAAAAAGGCTGCTTTAACCTAAAATGGAGGCTTGATTCACTTAAGGTCGCGACCTGGCAATACGGATTTCCTTGCAAAGCGATTGGACATAGGCCAACATATACAATGAGGACGAAACAATATTATATCAGTTTTAACAAACCCTTCTAAGACTGAGGTTCTGTTTTTCCCTGGTTCAACTATTTCTCTTACTTTTCCTCCCTCGTCGCTCTCCTTTCTTCCTTTTTCTTTGCCTTTTTTCTGGGCATAATTTGTGTTCCTCTGCGCTCCTTTTTTTTCTCGCATCTCTGCTATTTCTCACTGCTGCCATTATGCACTAATCAACATCTATTGTGCTTACCTCTATGTCTCTTTTCATGCAACTACACATCTTCTGTTCTCTCTGGTCTTTTCTCTCATTGATTATTGTTGATCTCTCTTGCTTGGTTTTCCGGCCTCACATCTTCGTTCCCTTTGTTCTGTTTCTAACTTTTCAATTAGCCATTTTTTTCTCAACCTTCTCGTTCTTCTAGCACATCTTCCTTACTTTCCATTTCGTTGCTTTCTTTTGAATCACATCCCCTTTATCATTTTCTCTCAATTGTCTTTAAATGTACCCATGGTCTGGCTCGTTTCCTCGTTAGTCTCGTTCTATGTTCCGTCTCGCTCTCTCTGATCACAGAATGTATTTCTTCCTACTGTTCCTAAATCTCCCTATGCCTCCTCCCGTCTCCGTTCCTTTGCTCTTCTATCTCCTAAGCGGTGGCACTCTCTTCCTTTTTTCTTCTCTCTGCTACATCTCTTCATATTTTTCAATTAAATCTGAAAAACATCTTCTACCTTCTCTTTCCACTTAATTCTTTGTGCCTTTCCCCTCTTTTCTGTTACCCATGTTGCATTATCATATGATTCTTCGGCTATTATGATAATTTTTGTTCAGTGCTTTTGGCATAAAACACTTTATAAATTAAATGAAATTAAATTAAATTAAAGGTAAAATGTATTGAAATACCAAGTGGACTGAGGCGTTGATTTCTCCCTTCACATCGCATTTGTTGGCCTGTAATTTATGGAAATATGTCTCTTTAATATACAAGCATCCACCTCTCGAGGTAATGTTTGCAAGTTCTCTATGCACTCATCACAAGGACTTATTTTGATAACCACATGACATTAAAGCATGCAATTGTAATGCGCATGCAGCGCGTGCTGATTGCCACTGCAAAACAAGCTCTGTGTCCTATATGTTTTGACGTTCGGTTCTGATTATGAAGTTGTATATGTAGATTCCCTGCAGGTCGCTCTGGTAACAGTAGTGCCTCGCAAATGGGAATTTAAACACGGAAGCTGGGAAAAAGCATCCCCTGCGAGGGTGGCAGATAACAAGGTGCCTAGCACGAACCCAATATTATTATAAAATGAGACGGAACAGACTGCCATGTGCAATATATATATATATATATATACATATATATATATATATATATATATATATGTTTTTGAATGAAATGATCAACAAATAAAGTGTTTGTGTTTTCGGCAAGAGGAACCTCAGGCGCACACCGAAAGTCATCTGTCTGATTAAATGAAGACCTCGTGCCTGCCCAGTTTCAAATAAACCCAAGATGACTACCCACTTACCTTAGTTTGTATTGCATTTGCTCAATCGTTAATAGGCCCGTTCTCCCATTGGCCCCATGGTTATTGTAATAAATTGCACTCCTGATAAACAGAGAAACTGTTACCAACAATTGGACGCATAACAAGTTTGCTAATACGTTTTCCTCCTTTTTGCCTGCACCAACAAACTACAAGTTTGCTGGTGTTACCGAATGGCCTGATTTTTGGAGGTAAAGTGGAGGAATTACCTCCAGCTTCAAGACTCCACTTTACCTGCAAAAACGTCTGGCATTACCATCCGTTAATGTGGTCCTTGAGAGAGCAAGGAGGTGTACCAAATGTGGGCAACTGATACGGGGTAGTGGGGAGCAGGACATCCTGTGATTTGAGATACGAAGAGCAAGAGGTGATGTCAATAAATCTAGTTCAGAGCTTGGGAAGCATTGCCAGGGCATCTGCGTGTCTAAAAGACGAGAGCACCATTATTTCAAAGGGACAATTTGATCTTGGAGTTGTCCACTGAGCTCATGCTAATGACCATGTGCACACCACGTGACTAGGCCGATGGGGCGGGTAACATTCCAGGTTATACTTCAATCCAATAGCTGGGAACCATGGTGACGGAGTAGGGGAACCATGGTTTAGATGGTAGGGGTAGAGCAGGATGTCGCCATAGGGACTATAGGTGACACTGGTAGTATGTATATATGTAGTAGCCAATGAGGGTGGGGAATAAAACTGTATACTGGTCATGTCATCAGTGATGATTTCTTTCCTTACAAACCTCGTACATCCGTTGAACTAACAGAGAGCTCTGGATCACTTTGGTTCTACGGGACCTTCTGATACTTTTTTCCTTTTTGTATAAAAAATAAATCTTGTTTTCTTTGCAAAGCAGTGCCTCAAGCCTTTTTCTCTAGAGGAGTGTTTTTTATTTTCCGGTTGTCTGGCGGTTTTGGAAACAGCTGGAAAACAGTGTGATTTCCTGGGCATATGATAGCATGACAGCAGTGTCTGCCAGATGCCTAATACATATATGCAAGCCAAAATTGTTGGCTTTGCCAATGCTTTTTGTGACAGTACCTCAGTGCAAGGAACAGACTCAAGGACACAAATAATACTATAACTCAAGTGGCTGAAGGCACACTTAGTTAAGACATTTGTATTATACCAGTAGCTGAATTAAAGCTCCAATTAAACCATTGCGCTTCAGAATACTGCTTAAAAATAATACTGGGAGGCCATTTACAGAACAACATTTGATGTTACTTCTTGATAGAGCTAGCTCAAAGAGATCCCAAGCTGCAGAGAGGGATAGGTAGTGAAAGTAAATGGTCATAGGGATTAGCATGCCCTTGGCAGTCGATGCGGTTGTGTAAATAACCACTAACAAGCTGTTAGTATCGTCTCACGATCTGATAATGCTCCAATGGTTAAGTACTGCCAAATAGCCAAAACCCTGATAGCCAAAACTCACAAGAAAATTCCATGATGAGAAATGTCCTGTGGGTTTATCACCGGACCAGTATCCTACTCTTATTTTCAATGTAACGCCACATCCTTCCCACCAAGGAGGCCCTCAAGGAATCTTCCAAATGTAGACGATTAGTGCCAAAGAATCTCATTTTGGTTAATACATTGGGCCTCATTATGAGTTTGCCATTATTCTTATCATTATTGCCATTATCATTAAGCACGTAAGTAAGCGCTTGTTGCCTGCTTCACGATGCGCTCTAACTGTCTTTTTATTTTGCAGGTACAAGTTCGAAGCGGCTGCAGGGTGCCGGAATACCCACTGGGTTAGATGTGGAAAGGAGTAATGGCACGTGAGTATTAAAGTTCCCCAATGTCTTTAAACGCACCTTGTTTTGTCTTTCAGATGCGGGATGCAGCGCCGAAGGCCTCCGGAGCGTGCGAAGAGTTGGTAAGCTTTTGTCTTTCAGATGCCGGAATGCAGTGCGAAGACCTCCGGAGCGCACGAAGAGTAGGTAAGCCTTTGTCTTTCAGATGCCGGAATGCAGCGCGAGGCGTTGGTGACAGCCGATGGACCAGGTAAGTGAAGCGCTGTCACTGAAGACCGTAATGCTAACCTGTTCTTTCTTGTCTTTATAGGTGTTGCTGAAGACTGGATTCAGGATGGTAAGCCTTTTTCCTTAGGCCCAGGATCAGAAGCAGAAGACACGATGAGCGTTCTGCTGCAGAGGATGCAGAATAAAGCAAAGCAAGATTCATCCATCGGGTGTGGTTTAAATAGCCTCCTGTAGTGCTTAGGTGTCTCCTTCCACAGCCACGCCTAGGTAAGAAAAGAGTTCCTGCTTTCCAGAAGAGTTCCAGTGTTCTGAACCTAGGGAGTGGCTCCTGCCCCACCCAACAGGAAAAGTAGTTCCAAACAGAAGAGGATCAGAGGCTCAACTGGCAGGCAAGTAAGCAGCATGGTCTGCTGCAGGTAAGTCCACCCAAGCATTATGAGCCCGGCGCTTCCAGCGCTGGGACTGGGCATCTTTATGAGCCTGGTGCCACTGGCGCCAGGACAGGGTCCAAAAGGTCCCAATTGGGACTGGCTGGCACTCGGAACCGGGGTTATGGGTCTGCTTCCAAGGGAGTCGGGCAAGTCCTGATCTTTTGGAAGCAGGGATCATGACAAACCTAGAGGCCATAACAAACATTCTAGGCTCAAACCTGTTAGGGAGAATTCTCATTTCTGTGCTAATTCCCTTCAACCTTAGAGACCTCCAGCTCTTTAGAACTTTTTTAATTTTAACTCTGGAGTGAGTGAACCCTTTTTCTCACCCTCTCATGTGTTTTGACCTGATTTGGATTATGTGTTTCTTTTGGTTTTGGAATCTGACAAACTCCATAGGCATCTACTTTTTGTATGATGACACACAGCCCCTTCAGTGCAGTGTCACTGAGAAGGTCTTTGGATCTCTCTTAAGGTTTAAATACCTTTTATTGTGTGAACTACCCTTGCCAGAAAGAGTAAAGTGAAATTGACTTTACTTACCTTTTCTCTTTTTGGGTCCAGCACACGCCATTTTATGTCGAGTGCTGGGGGGTTACCTAGTAGACCCTTATCCTACATTCTCATGTACCATTTTTATGTTACCCTCACTACTTTAAATGGCTTGTGTCAGTTGTCAAAATGGCCCTGGTTTTCTTTTATCGCCTTTTCTGTTTGTGAGGTCTTTCTTGGGACTGTGCGTCGAAGCAGAGTTGAGCCCTATATTTGTTTTGCCTTTGGTGGGCTTCAGTCCTGAAACCCGCCTCTGGCTCCATTGTGTAAGGGAGGACAGGATGTGGGGGAGGTTCCTGAAACTCCCCTGTCCTTTGTCTCTAGGAATGCCTGAATGCAACCAGTCCTGATTGGATGGCTGGCTGTCCTTCTAGGACAGCCACCCTGCTGTGTGATTGATAGCCTAGACTGTGCATGAATGGGAGAAACCTGCCTAAAGGTGTGGGCTTTGGGACTAGAGTTGACCACTGGGAAGAACACCTGGTGAAAAAACCGTGAACGAATCTTGCTGCATCCTCCTGGACCTTTGAATTGCCCAGTGAAGCCTGCTGCTGTGCTAAAACTCCTTTTTCTGATCGACAAGAGAATCTCCGGAAGGGACAACTTTTTCCGTTGGGTTAGTGGGACCAACTAACCCTGAGACGAACTCCACTTGACCATCTTCCGTGATTGGATGTACTTATTTGCTGCTGCAAGAACTGGGTGCCAGGGGTCAAGAAATCTGTAGTCGAGTGAAACATCTGTAATCCAGCCAGAAGCTCCAGAAGTCTCCTAAGGACCCTCCAGAAGCAGGGTGACCAGAGCTTGAGCCCCCTCACCAGAGTGCAGGACACAAGAAGCGAAGGAAGCCCAACCTGTGTCCGAGATCCTCGGTGGTGCTGTTTACCGAGTGCTGAAACCGCAAAGTGCCACTGATCCGAAAAGAGCCTGTAGCTGCCTATGACCTCCAAAGTGCTACCACAGGAGTCCTCCAGACGGCCTCCCTCTTTTCCCCATGACTGAGGCTCAGGAACCCAGGGTCTGCACCGCTGCAACAGGACAGAATCCAACTGGACCACTCTTCTTCAAACCAGAGGTACTGTTTAGACGTTGGGTACTTACCTCAGTGTCTTTGAGCTGTCCTTTTCTCAGTTGAGACTTGCATTAGCTTACCCTTAGAGTTGATTCTGACTCTGCTTTTCACAGGCTTAACAGCTTGCGGCCCTACAAGTGATTTCTACAAACTCTCTAACTTGGTGCAAGACTTCTATTACCTAAGAAGTGCCTCGGCTCCATAGACTGTGCTGCAATTGACTTTGGCTGTCCTGACTCCCTGCAGACTCTTCTAGTCCATTGACTTTGATATTCCCGTCCCTCATAGGTGGTAACCTGTTTTTAAACTGTTAATGCTGGGAATGACTTGTCTAGATATCATTGGAAGTATACTCACATGCGCTGAGAACCTGTTTTAACCTTTTTCCTTCCTTTAACCTTTCCTTTCTGCAAACCTCTGAATCTGTAAAGTATAACTAGTGATATATAAATGTCATTACTGTCCTTGTGAATAAAGTCACCTCCGGGTGTAGGAAGTGTGTAATAAGCATATACAAAGAGTATCCACTAGCTTGTGCTGATTCTGGAAAAATATTTTTAAAGTATATTTGATTGTTACATATCTTACCTTTTTTAAAGAATGCTTATTTAAAATTGATATTAAATAAATAAATAACTATGTATAACTGAAACCTTGAGTGCAAATATTACTTGGTTACTTGTATTTGTGAATGTCATTGCCACAGCTCACATTTCCTCCTCTTGGCTGCTCATTCACACTAGTTGTGTAGTACAACCCTATACCAAAAGGTGGGTTATCTAATGCCAAGTAGAAAAGTGGTGTGTAGTCTCACACAGTGTTACTACATCAATTCTTTCCTAACAAACCCTCCCTAGGGAAACAGAACCCACAGAAACAACCACAGACACAAAAGAAGACGCACTCAAAAGTTGGATCACCTAGGCCCTTGCCAACTAGCACCAGCAAAAACATTCAAAGCAACACCAACAAAACTGGCAGGAAAATGGTAAAATGGAGACAACAATGCACCTGACAAAATAAAACAAAATACCAAGGACAACTCAGACTATACAAATCAATATCCTCAAAGCAAGAAAGTACTAATACACCACAAGAATAGAATTGGTAAACAATCCACAGAAAGAACTCCAGACCAAAAACAAGGGGATGGAATCAATGCCCCTTGTTTTTGGTCTGGATGACCCCTTTATTTTTGTTCAACTTAATTGTGTTAATATTCCAACATCAATGTAAATAATATTGCAGCCTTGGAAGAAGAGCCTTGTTGCTCGAAACACGTGTCGGCTGTCTTGTTCTGTATTAAAAACGCTCAACTGAGCCTTGTAATATTGTGTTGTGTGCACAGTTAATGGGAGCAGACCAAGTCTCATCATAGATCGTATGCAGGTCCATTTGGATAAACACGGGGATAGACTGGACGGCATAGAGGTAAGAGTGTCTAGCATTGAGGATGAATCTGCATCAGTGGCCAGAGATATGACATTGGTGAAACGGGCACTGAAGGAGCTTGCCGATAAACAGGATGACCTGGAGTCAAGATCCAGAAGGAACAACCTAAGAATAGTCAGAGCTTTGGAGTCGGTGGAGCAGAGGAACATGGAACCCCTCGTGGAGGAGATATTGCGGGAGGAGCTTGGACCAGAGGAATTCTCAGCGGTGTACATAGTAGAAAGAGCACACTGGATCCCCAGTGGGAAGAGGCCAATCCCAGGAGCATCACCTCGCTCAATCATTGCCCGCATGTTAAACTATTGCGACAGAGACACAACCCTCAGCAAAGCCCAATAAAAGGGAACAGTGACCTACAAAGGAGACACAATAAAACTCTTCCCAGATTTCTCAGACAAAATTCAAGCTTCTAGGAGAACATACACAGAACTCAAGAAACAATTAACGGATAGGTGTATCCGTTATGCTGTGCTGTTCCCGGACAAGCTACGCATAGAACATGAGGGGCGGGCAATCATCTTCCATACCCTGGAGGAGGCTAATGCCTTTCTGGAACTCCAACCAAGACACCCTCGGCAGCAAGGTAATTATGGGTGGCAACAAGCTTGGTGGCACGTATCCTTTGGTAACGCATGGCACTTGAGACGAATTGGGACTTGACCTCGGTGAGCAGGGGAGAAAACATGACATTGCAGAGGTGTGGCAGATGGCTGGGCTCCAGGCTATCCACCATGTGAAAGCTCAAGTTTTGTGTGTGGGAAGGGGAAGGGAGACAGCTGATAAGTTGGGGTAATCAGCGGAGAGGGAGAACATCATTCTGGCGATTCGGGGCTGCTGTTGTTGGGGGGTTGGGAAGGAATGGGATCATAGAATACTGAGAATACCGACAAATTGGGGTTGTTCGTGGGGATCGGAAGGGGGGCAGATACGAGCACTACAGTACACGCGGTATACGTAGTTTGCACGCAACACACTCAAGGGGGCACTGAGGGGATAGACCACCTAATGCTCAATTCCCTGGGATACACATGTTCAATGATGATCAAGGACACCACTTAATTTTATCACCTGGAACATCAGGGGGTTCAATTGCCCATCGAAAAGCCAGAAAGTTCTGCTGTATATGCTGTGGCATCAGGTGGGGGTTGCCTTCCTACAGGAGACCCACTTAACATCGGAGACGGAGGCCAAATTGTGGGAAAAGCTGGGGTTGTCATAGGTACTTTTCATCATACTCCTCATATGCAAGGGGGGTGAGCACCCTCTTTGGGTTTCGACAGACCAATGTCATTAAAGATCAGGAGGGGAGGGCTCTTGTGAAACAGGGTACTATTCAGGGCAGACGCTACACTCTGATTAACTACTATGTCCCGAACTAGCATTCTCTAGAAGCACTGGATTGGATTGAACTACCGTTGGGAAGCCACCATGAGAGATAATCTGGGCTGGCGACTTCAATGCGGTTATGAACCCAGCACTTGACCGAACAGGTAGCGGACATCATCCAGGAGGCAAGGGGACCAGTAAAATACAGGGCATGAGCATCATGTGGGAGATTGAAGATGTGTGGAGGGTCAGAAACAAGGACACATGACAATACACACCCCATAACTCGGCTAGACTTCTTTCTGACATCACAATCACCGCTGGAGTGGGTCAAGGAGATAGTAATTCTGGCCCACACACTGTCAAACCATGCCCCAGTGTTCTTAGCGGTTGAAGTATCGGGCGGGGTGAGGAAGAAGCTCCCCTAGAGATTTAAGAGTGAGGGCCTCACGAATACGGTGTTTGCGGACGGCTTAACAGAGGACATAGACTCCTTTTTTTAAATTAACGTGGGCTCGGTGAAGTCGCCCCGGACATTGTGGGGATCAGAGGGGAGTGTAAATCCAGGGAATCAGGGATTTTAAACAAATTAGAAAGCAATAGGCTGCTAGGGAAAATAAGATGCAAGAATTACAAGCGGCTGTAGCCACCCCTTCAGGCCAAGAACAAGCAGAGATTCTGCAACAACTGCAGGACTTACAGGAGTTAGCACAAAGAGAAGCCAAATACATATGGGGAGGGTGGCAATACGTCAGTATGGGGAGGGACAGACTTCTGGCAGGACATTAGCATGGGCAATCAAAGTGGATAACCTCAGGGGTAGGGTCCCAGCGATAGCGGATGAACAGGGGGTGGATACATTTGAAGACAAGGAGATAGTCCAGCAATTTCATGGGTTCTATGATCGACTATATTCTTCCCAAACCCGGGCGTCTCAACTGGAGATAGATACATATCTAGATCAGGTTGCCCTGCATTGGTGCACGGAAGAGCAGAGGGAGTGGCTGGGACACCAACTGACATTGGAGGAAGTGTTGAGCTCAATTGAATCCCTACCATCCGGGAAGTCCCCGGGACCCGATGGGTTTAAGTCGCAATTTTATAAACACTACGCTATGAAACTTGCTCCCCACTTGTTGCAAATGTATCAGCAGAGCCTAGAAGACGAGCAGCTGCCGGAATCCCTGAGGGAGGCAAGGGTAGTGGTACTACTAAAGCCGGCTAAGCCTGTCAATGACTGCCCTTCCTACCACCCGATAACACTCATTAACTTCAACAACAAAATTCTAGCGAAAATCCTGGCGTCCCGATTGTCTCCCCTGAAGCAAGCAATGGTGAGAGCGGACCAGTCAGGCTTTATACCAGGGCGTTCCACCTCGTATTGGTTGAGGAGGAAGTTTGGGCTGATCAGAGCAGTGTAGCCAGAGGACTCAGTGGTGGTGGCCCTGTTGGATGCCACCAAGGCCTTGGTGTCCTTATTATATACAAGTCTGGTGGCCCAGATAAGGGTGAGTGGTCAATTAACACCGACAATAGCGCTAGGAAGAGGGACACGGCAGGGGTGCCCCCTCTCCCCTTTGCTGTTTGCTCTAGCAATAGAACTATGTGGAAAGGATAAGAGAAGTGCACCTTCACTGCAGAGTCCAGCTGTATACTCATAGGCTAGTGATATCGCTGTATGCAGACGATAAAGTGCTGTTTATCAGGGATCCAGATACCAATCTGGATCAGGTCATGCATGATGGTCAGCGGTTTGGGGATCTTTTATGCTTAAAAGTGAATGCCACTAAGTCGGCCCTCTTCCCATTGACGGACAAGGTGGAACAGTATCAAGACAGATGGGGTTTGCAATGGCATTGGTCCAGACCCGCTACCTAAGGATTAATATAGCAAGGGACACAAAGGTTGTATATAGTAGCAATTATCTGAGAGTCCTAGAACAGGCAAAGGCCACCATGTCCAGATGGAAGAACCTCCCTCTCAGTGTATGGTAGGATTTCTATGATCAAAAGGACATTACTCCTCAGGTTTCTGTATGTTTTCCTTACGGCCCCCATCGTCTACTTTCGGGAGATGAAGTCAGTAGTACTACAGTTCATATGGGTGGGCAAAAAAGCCAGGGTCTCCTAGGATAAACTACTGGCACCCATAAATGAGGGGGGGCTAGCGATCCCAGACTTTGAAACATATTTTAATATGGTACAGGCAGGGTTTCTGCTTTATTGGTTTGGGGAGCAGGAAGATAGACGACACGTGGATGTGGAGAGGGTAATTGGGGTGCCAGCTCTTTTGCGGTCCATAATTCTGTCAGCGCTGGGCGGGGAACATCAGGCACAGGATATGGTAGACGTAACCTGGAGAGCCTGGACCCGCCTAGACCGTAAGGCCAGGGGGGAAGTCCTTTACTCCCCTATGCTCCCTGTAATACATATCCCCCGAATTCTGATCACTGGGGAGGTAGGATTCGTGGCCATAGTAAAAAGACTGACAGTATCCACTTTGCATAGCTCTTCCCCGATGGGACGTTTATAACACTGAAAGCACAGAAAGAGAAAGGGGAATTATCTGCGCTGGATATATTCTTATACTACAGATTGACGGTGGCTATGCGTCAACTGTTCTCAACTTTCCTGGGGCTACCACAAATCGCTTGCACGCTAGACCGACTACTTCAGGGGGGCCTTGGCAATAAGGTGACATTCGGATTGTATGCCACGAGTCTCAGATCTGGGGATGAAACGAAAGCCTCCCCCCGGAGGAGGTGGGAACAGACCCTGAGGCAGGAGATTCTGGGTGGGATCTGGAGGTACTGCTGTGAGATGGCAAGAAAAGGGGCCATCAATGCGAGATTTAAATTTATCCACTTCAAATATCTAAATATCTGCACCAATTCTACTACACCCTGACACAATTGACGGGATACTTCCCAGAAACCTCGGGTAGATTTATCAGATGTGGCGGAGCATCAGCTGACATCCTTCATGTGGCTTGGGGATGCCCTGTCATACAGCACTTCTGGGAGCAGGTATTTGACATGATTAGCGGGGTCACGAGGCAGGAGGTAGAACTGGATCTGCTGTCGTCTCTGCTAGGCTACACTAAGCTGATCCCCAAGCGCACGCGTAAGTTGGTAGGTAGGACTGCTCTTGATACTTGCCAAGAGACGAGTGGCGATGCTGTGTGGTGGGAAGCAAAGCCCAAAGATAACTCAATGGAGGGTGGATATTTTATATTGTAATGATATGGAAAGCAGATGGGTTTTTTTTACCTGTAATCAGTATGGCGATAGACGTATGTGGGACCCTTATGTCCAATTCTTGATCAGACAATCCGACAATGGAGAGGTGGAACCTATTACACCCTAGCATAAACTACAGAAGTTAAATGGAACAATGTCTTGCTGCGTTACACATGTGGACTTTCTAAACACTAAACCAATGCTGGTTACCACGTAGGAGAGCCCGATGTGGCACTAAATGGTAAACGCAAAATCCATGGAGCATCTAGTGAAATGTATCATGTAAACTGTTGGACAGTACCAAGGGGTGGGAAAGGGACGATGGGGATGTTGCCACAATGGTGCAGGTTATGTTTTAAATGCCAATAAAGAAATGTTTAAAAAAAATACTGATAAAAAACGAATTAGAAAGCGCAGAAGACCTGAGCAACTACAGACCGATATGCAACTGCCCTACCCAGCAAAGATCCTGGAGAACCACATGTACAAAATCCTTCTTAAATACGTCGAAACATACGGAATACTCGACGAGTTGCAAGTTGGCTTCAGACCAATAAGAGAAACAGAATCAGCACTCCTATAGATATGGGATGACCTGAAAATAAGCACAGGAGAGGATGCCCAATCGGCCCTCATACTATTGGACATATGAGTGGCATTTGACAAGTGCAGCCACGCAACACTAATAAAAAGATTACTGCAATGTGGCATACAGGAATCCACGCTAAAGTGGCTTACCTCATTCCTAACAAACCAAACTGAAAGAGCCTACCGACCACCGTTCACCTCAAACACTAGAAATATATCCTGCGGAGACCCACAGGGATCCAGAATCTTGCCTCTGCTTTTCAACATCTATATGTGCCCACTGATGAAAATCATTCGAACCCACAGACTTTATTATTATTATTATTATTATATTATTATTATTATAAAATGTATAAAGCGCAGACTATGACCCGAAGGCATCTAGGTGCTGAGGGGTGGAATGCGGCTCACATACAAGGAATCATGTCCCAAGTAAACTAAGTGGTAAAGGACAAACTGAAAAGATGAGTCTTTAGAGCCCTCCTGAACAGAAGGTATTCAGCTAGGGCTCTCAAATAGAGTGGGAAAGCGTTCCACAGACTGGGGGCCAGCACAGAAGAAAGAGCGGCCACCCAAGCGCTTTCGATGACATTTTGGAATTTTAAGCAGGATGTGCGCTTCAGTACCTTTCCAGTTTCCTTGACAAATAATATGAGCCTACATTGTTGAGGGCTTGGTGAACAGTACATAGAATCTTGAACTCGATCCGTGCTCCAATTGGGAGCCAATGCAGCCGATGGAGAAGAGCAGCATAGGGAGTCAAACGAGGGACTTTGAGAGCCAAAAGCACAGCAGCATTTTGAAGGACCTGCAGCCACTGGATCTGGTACTTTGGTTGCCCCAGGCAGATACCATTGCAGTAGTCTAAGGAGCCCATTATAGTGGATGTGACCAATGTAATAACATTTTCCGGAGGAAGCAAGGGAATAATTTTCCTCAGAGCTTTCAATTTTCCAAAGCCAGCCCCACAGCTAGTGGAAATCTGGGCTTCTTGTGAATCATTGGGAAGGAGTTTCACTCCAACGCCCTTAACCGATGCACAGGGAAGTGGGCAAGGGCCCAAAGACTCAGGCCAATATTGGGAGTTTCAGAGGTGGTCCTTTCCTTGAGACCCCACAACCAGAACCTCAGTCTTATTTCCATTTAACTGTGACCAATTGGCCGCCATCCAGGAACCCACTTTATCCAGACAGTCACGCAGCTTCTTAGGTAAATCAGCTTGGGAAGAGTCCAGCTGAAAAATCTGTTGCGTGTCATCCGCATAGGAGTACTCTGCACTCAGTAATGAAGTCGGCCAACATTCGAACATATAAGTTGAACAAAAGAGGAGAAAAAGCTGACCCCTGTAGGACTCAACAGGACAACTCCATGAGAGAAGAAATACATGCCTGGAATGATACTGTTTGGGAACGACCCTCTAAAAAAGACCTGAACCATACCAACAGGGAACCAGTGACACCAGCTTGCTCCAGTCGAATTTATAGATTTCATGGTCGACTGTGTCAAAGGCCACAGAGACATCCAGGAGAATGAGAACTTCGGTCTCTCTGCGGTCCTGGAGCAGCGCAAGATCATCCAGCAATGATATCATGACGGACTCCGTCCCCATCTTGGGATGAAGGCCTGATTGAAAAGGGTGAAAACAAGCATTATCTTCAAGATATCTCGAGATCTGGGGTGTGAATATCGCCTTGTGCAGCTTCATCATAGCAGGAAGCAGGGAAATAGGCCTGTAATAAGTGTGAGAACAGCAGCATGTTTAAGAACCAATGACACAATGCCAGCAGCAAAAGAATGTTGTACTGCGTCAGTCAGCAAGCCCATGGCCTCCTGGGGGAGAACTTTCAAGATATGAAGAGGAACCGCATCAAAGGGAGAAGCTGATTTAAGGCCCAAAAGAGCTGGCCGACCAGTTTCTATGCATATGGCGTCAAGTTTAAAATTGTTTACGGCAGTTAGTATAACTCAACTGTTAGCCAGACAAGGTTTCAGAATTTCCTCTCCACCTTCACAAACTTCAATACCCTTGCGGACATCTGCAATCTTTTCAAAGACTAAAGTACTAATTTCATTGAATCTAAGTTGAGAGTTAGGGGGGTTCAACAGAGTTACTCACCGGACAAATCAAAAACTCTTTAGCTACTCTGAACAACTCACGAGAAACATAATGTTCTTCGGTTATTTGAGTAGCATAGTACCTGGCTTTGCCTGATCAGATCATCTGATGAAAGGAAAGCACTGCCTGCTTATACAGGTTGCAAGCGTAAACATTATTTTTCAAACGCCAGTTTCGTTCAAGACGTCTACACAACTGTTTCTGAGCCCTGAGTCCAGGAGTATACCATGACTCAGAGGGTTTCAGTCTGCCAAAATGAGGAAAGCTAGGAGCCACTCTGTCATCTACTGATTCCAAGAAACTCAGAAAAGAGGGCAGAGGATCAGCACCTCTTCCCTACAATGTCTGCATTCCTCCGAAAGTAACCCAGTGAACTCAACCAAATCAACTTTGTGCCAACTCCTATGAAATTGAACAGCATGAGAAACCTTTATAGGACAGAGCGGAATCAAAGCCAAGAACAGAATTAGAAAATGATCAGACCAGGTCAAAGGGACCGGAATGCAGCTAGAGACCATTCTTTCCTCAGCAAAGATAACTTCATGCGTGTTCCCACTCTCATGAGTAGAGAGATGGTTATACAAGACCAAAGAGAGGTCCGATAGACAAGTCACCAGGTTGTTGGGATAGTGATCCAGAGGATCATTAGGATGAAGATTAAAATTACAAAGCACCACCAAATTGGGATATGCCAAACTAAGATTTGCAACCAGTTCAGTAAAATCTATTACAAAATTATACACCAGTAATAGATGAATTGTCATATTGGCGTTAACACAAGCTCGAATCAGCAACAATTCACAAGGCAGAGAGTGAGTCACTGGGATAGTAAGACATTGATAGAAATCATTATAAATGATAGCTAGGCCTCCACCTCTATTAAGGGGGGGTCCTGTTGGCACGCAGCACAGCATAGGAAGTAGGCATGAGCTGGAACAAATCTGGATTGGAGCTCTCAGAGAACCAAGTCTCAGTAATGCACATAAAGTCAGGAAGAGTGTCTTTCAATACAGAGTATAGATGATATGTATGTGCTCCAGCCAATCTGGCATTAACCAGCATACAAGCCAGGGAGTTAGGAGTACCATCTACCTTCCTTCCTCCTAGAGTGTCTACCAATATAGGAGCGCTCCCCAACCTCATATCACCCCTCACAATATCTGGGTCCTTTTTATAAAGCAAAGTACCTGCAGGTGTCAAAGCAATTAGATCTGCTTGCTAGTAATTTACCGGGATATAATATTCACCCACCTTCCCTATGCCTGTATTTTCCTTAAGAAAAAATATAGCCCGGATGTGCACAGACGCGCTTGCCTTTTGCGCGCCTTTGGCAGAATTAAATACTGCCTGGAAGGACTCTGATGCAAAATAAAAAAAGAAAGCGGACTGTGCCAATCAGGAAGTCAACTTCATATATGCAGTAGCAGCGTTGAAACGCTGTTTAAAAACAAATGCAGGTGCAATAAAACAATTGTTAAAGAAGACTTAGCTAGTAAGTGTATTTAAAAGTAGATTATAAATTATTTTTTATTAAAATCAAACTAATTGTTAAAATCAATTCAATAGGTGAAATTCAAGCAGCCACAACGGTTAGCACACACACAGTAAAATAAAGCGGCAGAATAAGCATTGAACCGCCTACAGCTACGGAGATGACACACAATTGATTGCGAAAACAAACAGAACCCAGGAACAAAATAACAGCCTCAACAACTGTCTCACAGACACCTACAATTGGATGACATGGAACAACCTTAAACTGAACCTGGAAAAAAGGGAAATAATGCTCACACACGCAGGATTTTGACAGAGGGAACCCACAATTGGACTGACCGACGTAGTGAAACCTGGGAATACTCATGGACAACAGACTATTACTTGAACCACAAGTCAACGCAATTGCCAAAAAATGCTTCTTCCTCCTGCTAACTGCTCGGGGTAATTCTCCCCTACCTATGCTGGAAAGACTCACCAGGAAACTCCAGAGGGTGCAAAATACAGCAGCCAGGATCCTATTACGACTAAACAGAAAAGACCACATCACTCCAGCATTGAAAAGTCTACACTGGTTACCAGTAAAAAAGCACATCAAATTCAAAACACTCTGCATCACCCACAAAGCCTTGCACATACGGGGAGCTGAATTCCTCCAAGACAAGAATAAGCAGGATCACCCAGGAAGGGACCTAAGATCCTGCAACAGTTCATAAAGGGAGGCAACACCGTCCCAAAGAAATTCGAACCACAGAGATCACATCACCTTCAGGAAACAGCTCAAAACCTGGCTATTCAACAGACAATGACAACCTCTAAGGGACACTGACAACAATAACATTACACACAAACAACTAGAGAGGAGACGAGGAGACAAGACAGGCCAAAGGAACACAACCAAGAACCTGGCTAGATACCATTAAGTGGCAACCGAAGAGCTGCACCAGAGGCTCCAACAAACAGACCGACTTACTAACCATTTCCCCTACCTGCTCTTCCAACATAACTGACGCTACACCAGACCTTGGACAAGCCACACCACACATAAACAAACCAAGAATCATTTCTATGTTCACATCCAGAATCTCTAGATGCTGTAGCACACCTAGAACTACCTAGTGTACCACCCACGGGCCTCATTACGACCCTGGCGGAAGTCCATGGTGCTATTAGCACCATGGTCCATGCCGGTAAGTTACCGACTCCGCCATGGAGAAAGGGGGAATTACCACCCCATACAAGGTTGGCGGGGCGGTAATTCCCCCTTCCTCCATGGCCGTTCCCCATTCCCATTTTTGCCCCATAGGGCTCAATGGGAATGCGGAAGTCGCTAAGTACAGTGCTGCAAATTGCGGCACCGTAATTAGCACCAAGGTCCCTTTGCGGGTCCCTACTTTAACGGCTGGTCTACACCAGCCGTTAAGGTCGGGTCCCGCAAAGGGACCTCGTAATTAGGCGCTAATAGGTTAACGGCGCCGCAGCCTTTTACGGCGCCGTTAACCCATTAGCGCCTGGGTCATAATGAGGCCCATAGTCCATAAAACCATCAACAATGCAACCACAAACCAAGACACTGGATAATCTTACAACTAGGGCCACCTTTGACTCTGGATCCCTATGGACACTATCCTAACCAGAGCGCACAGGCAAACCCACCACAATCCCACACAACATACTAATACCAACACAAAACATTACAACACACCAGAGGCACTGAATCTTACCCATACGGTTACAATGCACGAGGCCTCCCGCACGAACCCGTACATGAACAACAACACTCACAGACGCCAATTCCTCCTGGTTCTGAACCTATCCTCTCACCCTATCCCCACTACCCTCCCCATTCCCCTCTCTTGCAGATCCACATGAGTGCCTGGTGACTGCCCCTGGGTGGTAGCGGTGCATGGTATAAATAAACATAACATAACACATTAATCAGCCAAATTCTGATAAATGTACATACACAAGTTTCCAGCTGCCTGGCAGTTCAAATAGGATAGCTATTGTCCCGGGGTGCTAGTTCCCTGAATCTAAGCTGAACATTTGTGCAGCTCGAGGCCTCTGAATTGGCTCCCAATGCATTTGTGTTTCAGGACCGGCACAGCCCTCACCTCACTCTGCCGTTTCTCACTCCAATCTTGTTCCACAGGCCTACAGCTTGATACAAATAAACAATGCCACTATTCTCAGCTTCACTCCTGGTCTTGGGAAAGGGAAAATTATTCAAACTTTTCATTATGCCACGCTGCTACACCTTCAACGGAGAATACAATATGCTAGGCCTCAATTCCAATATGGTGATGCTTCAGTGTTTACCGCATCCCGGCCCTGTGTCTGCATCATCATTATTGCATATTATGTTTCCCTACTGCTATACAATATCACTGATACCCTATACCTGGTCCTACCTAAGTCTCTATAACTACTTTAGAGATACTTTTATTGCTCCCAACTGTGCTACACTTTCCCCTAGAGCCAGACACCTCTACTTTCTTGAGCGCTAATAGATTATTCTTAGCCTAAATCGTTTGCCCGTGTATGGGAGCTGTATGTGCATCCCAACTTTCCCTCCTTTAGTTAATCCTCCATTAACTAACCCAGCAGCTTCCCTTATTCTATAATCATCAACCATTGGCACCCATAACTTTCAAATGTGATGTAAACTTCCCCTATCTTAGGCATATTTTTCTGGGGTTAAGGTAAGGTAAGGAGAATCGCTATCCCCAGCTAACTTGACCCAGTGCTCCACATCATTTTTCAGGTCTTGTGGCAGCAAAGTTAATGTCCCAGGGGGATCTATAGAATGTTAAATTCTCACCATACAGAGTCTATCTGGACTGTCTGCGTATACTGGTGTTCTGTGATAGGAAGAGCTCCACTTGCCCTTATTGATACCATCTTCATGGCACTGTTTGGTGCAACATTAAAGGACCATCTGGTCCATGCAGAAAATTTGCATCAACAACAATACTATAGGAACCAATGTCTTCACCACTATTCCTAGCCAAGTTGGGGCCCATGAGAACATGATGTCGAACCTGTCATCAGTGTCCACTCCCACTTTTGTCTCCATTCATGTCTTCAACTTGTGTAGGGCCCCTATTATGTAGGACAAAGACCCATTGTCTGCATCATTTGGGGGCTTTATGTGCAACATGACAACCCTATTCTTTTACAGACACTCCCTTCCATGGCTGTCAACAAGTCCAAGACGTACTAAATCTGCAGGGTCATCAGCCGTATTGCTTGC
Source organism: Ambystoma mexicanum (assembly GCF_040938575.1). NCBI lineage: Eukaryota > Metazoa > Chordata > Amphibia > Caudata > Ambystomatidae > Ambystoma > Ambystoma mexicanum. The sequence continues at coordinate 1,321,319,332 of NC_090922.1, read as the reverse complement.
AGCTCACTGTTTACCAAATTCAGACCCTGCTCTGTACCGTTCGACAACTGGATAATTTCCCACTGCACTATATGCAACCTTTTAGCTTTGGTTGTAGCATTGATTACCTGGCACCAAAAGTGAGGCAAATAACATTTCTGTCTTCATATAGAGGTGATATTTGTCTGGAATTACTTTAAAAAGTTAATTAGATCATTTCTGAATGCTTCTGATTGAGCATGTATTTTGCCTCATTTGTGGGATTTGGATAGCTCTGGTCATGGCATGTTTACTATGGACCAGGGTGCATCAGGAACCACTAAAACAGCTGAATGCAGGGTAGTTAGTAAGCTAGTGCCTCTCCATGATGGCAGGAGATGCATGTAGGCTTGCTGGCTGCAAACCCAGAATATGCCCTTAAGAGCAGCTGTTCCTTTTCCAAGATCAGGGATGAATAATGTCTTGTTGCACTTGCTGTTAGTTCCCTCGAAAGCAAAAAGCATATTGTGCTGCTGTCTATACCTTCACTGGAGTCCCTTTTGCTTTGATCCACGTTAGCTTTGACATGTATGTTCCCTATATTGCAACACAGTTCACATTCCATATACTTCTTTATTGAATCCTGCCAAACCCCCTGCTGCACAGTTTAATACATCCACCTACCATTTTTTGGCCATGCTTCCATCTTTAGCAATGGGCGTGTCTTACACCGTGGGTCCTTTTATTTCATTGCTCATTCTCCGTCATCTCTATCCAGTAGTACAACCTGTACTTCGTGCCCTTGGAAAATGGTTCATACCTGACACAGTGCCAAATGGACTAAACACTGGGCTACCAGAGGTGGCATCTGTTGGGGTATTAACAGCTTGGGAACCCCTGACACATGAGGGATGAGGGAGAAAACATGACAGCTCCCATTTCACCTCTCCTTCCCCATTGAGCGCATGGGACAGTACCAGAGATTAATGAATTATGGATGGTGCACATTGGCCACTGTATCAAACATCACCCCTTTGTATCAGTAATATTCCCTATCTTCTTCAGCCCCCCACCTAATGCGTTGTTTTCCGAACCAAGTATTGTTGTCTATTATTCTAGTTCTTTTCATATGAACATCATTTTAAAAAATATTAAATTGTGCACACCATCTACACCGCCCATTTATATGTCCCCACCATATAAACAGAAACAAAGTATATACATAATACTCTATAAGAAAACCTAAACATGTGTACAATATTGACACAATCACACCATGCTTGTGGTGTAAAACCTGCAGAGAACGAGAAGAAGGAGACAACCATGCAGTTATCACAGTATTTGTCATGCTTATTACCTTAAAAACTAATCTGTTATACAATTTAATGAATATATTCCTGATAGAAAAACACATAGTCTACTTGAAATCCTTGCTTTTTAAACACCAATTGCTGGAAATTGTACTTAAACAGTTGCATCTTTATTCTGGAAGTTGATGTGGACGTGGCAAAGGGGGAGCTTTATGAGGTTCTTTCTGGACATCTGAAAGGTGAACCCCATAATGCATCTTCTTTACATTCACCGTGGATGGTGTTGCATATACAATGGTGGAGGGCCCGTTAAATCTTGGTTGACTCAAACGCTGGACCAAGTTCCTGACATAGATGGTGTCTCCAGGCAGGAGATGCACGGGAGGTAAGTTTACATTGTTGGACATCGTGCCGTCCTCCAACTCTTTTTGGAGCTATCTGCTGAGAGAGAACTTTTATGCATCTTGTTAACTGCCGTAAATACCCTGTGAACTCCTCCCCCAAAATACTTGGAGACTTGTGAGCATCAGATGCACTAAATGTAGGTGAATGTGGAATGTGTATTCTCCTCCCCGTAACAATTTCATAAGGCAAGAGGTGATGATCTTTGCAGGGTTGCATTCCAACCGTGTTGTGTTTCTGCCTGCCTTGGCTTTCACTTTGGGTCTCCGGTGCTCCCCTGGAGTGATAGCCACAGCAGGCAGAAACACACGCGGTTGTGTTGGAAAACGCTGCAGTTTTTCTTTCCAAGTTTCTCAGGCTCCTCGGAGCCGGAGGAGCCTGAGAAACTTGGAAAGAAAAACCGCAGCGTTTTCCAACACAATAACGTTATATTTATGTTTGCGGTCGCTTCAAAAGCGACCGCAAACATAAATACAACGTTTTTAAAGCTGCGGTTTTATTTCTAAGTTTTCCGGGCTCCTCCAGCCCGGAAAACTTAGAAAAAAAGCCGCAGCTAGTGCTTATTTTTTGTAAAAAAAATAAATAGCACTTACCGAGATTCAGCTGCAGCTTTCCTGCTCTGGTCTCCGGTCCGCGTCCTCCGAGTCCCGGCACTAATGAAGGGAAAGCCACCCAGCGGTAGCCTTTGTTTACTACAGCTGGCTGGCTTTTCCTTCATTAGTGCCACAAAAGCAAAAGCCAGCACAGGAGGGCCTCCATTTCACAAAATGGCTGCGCCCCTGTGCTTGCTTATTTAAAACGGAGGATGCTAGTATTTTTCTTTATGTGGCCTATCTATTTTTTAAATAAAAATTTTTACTAGACCATCCCTTTAATGGGCTGACCGAACTTCCTCTCTCCTTTCCCCTACCTCCCAGCTTCTCCTCCTTGGGGATCTCAACATCCACCTGGACTCCCCAGACTCCTCTGGGATTTTCCACAACCTATTTGTAACAGGAGGAACAGCCTCAGGTTGGGCAGGACAAAAAGGCTGATCAGCCCACAGCTCCAGTCTACCGATCGGAGACGGATGCACAGCTGAATTATCAAACAGCCCGCGAAGCAATCACGCTTCTTTCACCGCTCCAGACCCTCCGGCTGGCGCCCACAGGATCGGACTTCTCCAGATCCAGCACATAGGAACCAGCAGTCACATGTTGTTCCTTACAGCCAACAAGGCCACCCTTGACAGCATGACTCCGTAGAAGAAATAACACGTTCTTCAATGAACGGTAGCCACTACTTTTGGAACCAGCAACCCTTCTGCAGCTTTTACTTAAGGGAGACCTGTTTAACCTTGGCCCCAGAAGAAGGCTCCACAACCACCCAGCCGAAACGTCCGAGGTCACACAGTTCCTGCAATTACAACTATGAACGCTGAACACAAGAACCACCATTACTTCTAGTTTTGACGTCGGACCAGTCATCTGGTTATCCCTTTCTAAGCCAGGCTACAACAGACCCTAGTTTTTTTGGCCCATTCTCCACTCCAAAGTGGGCGAGCCCACTAGTCCTTTGGACGTCATTTTGCCATCACTTAAACAAGATGTCGTTGTTTCTCTTTAAAAAAACCTATGTTGTTTAGGAGGATATTCATATACTCCGATCTGGCCCCTCTGAAATGCAAGTGCAGAGTAACTGAACAGAAGTGGGGAGCTTCGGGTGAACCCTCTGACAAACTGGACTGCCGCCTGCTCCAAAGGCAATACAGACTCTCCATCTTCTCTAAGAAGAGGGTTCATAATCAAGGCTGCATCTATGTGGCCTCTAACAACACAGCCAAATCTTTCAAAATCTGTAAGGAGCTGGCCAATCCAACTACAGTATCCACCTCTTCAACACCTACACTGGCCCTCTGCATGGCTCTGGCTTCTCATTTAACCACTAAAACCCAGGACATCCTGTCCACACTCTCCTCCTCTTCTCTTCCCCTCTACTTCTCTCAGGCCCTCCTTCATCGCCCCCTCCTCGCCTTGTCTTTTCTCTCTCTGCTGTTACACCTATGAAAGTCTCATTCAAGCAGGTGACCCCGTGCTCCTCCAGAGCAATTAAGGACATCATTGGTTCCCTCGCTACAGTCCTGGCCAATTTCTGTAATCACTCTTTTGCCACTGGATCTTTCCCCTCTCTTCTCAAGCACTCCATTGTGTGCCATCTACTAAAAAAGCCTTCTGTTGACCCCTCAATTCCAGCAAAGAATCGCCTGATCTCTATCACTCCTTCCCTGGGAAAACTCCTTGAGAAGATGGCTAGCTCCCAGCTAACCATCCACACTGAATCTGTTAGGTGTCTCCACAACCATCAGCAGAGGGGGGGTAGGAGAAACAAAAGACCCAAACAGACTCAGTTTGAGGAGGAGGTACAGATCTTCCAATTTGAGGGAGAGGGATCCTCAGAGGATCCTGGGAAAAGGATCTTCTCCTTCAGAGAGGGGGGAACTCCTCCCAAAGAAAAATGGGTCCCTAGGGATGCAAATCCAGACTGGGGAGATGTGGAGACTGAGCTACCGCCGCCCACCATCTCATCCCAGAACCAACAGCAAGAAAATCCCCTGGTTCAAACCCATCCTGGTGACTGCCTCCAAAAAGGGGGGGGGCGGCCCGGAACCGGAGCCAGGGGAACCCACAATGGCTCTGATCTCCAGTTGCCAACTTTTTCTTTCAGATTCCCAAGACTCTCCACAGAATTCTGCCCAAATCTCTTCGCTATCGATGTCCAAAACCAGAAAGTTAGCCCACCAGTTGTCCAAAAATGTACATTATCTGTGCCCCCTTGAGGAGAAGGAGGGAAGATATTATGCCCCGGTACAAGTACAGGGGCAGGGTACAATCTCAGCACCAACTCCACGAACTGGTCATAATCACAGATTCGGATTATGTACGGAACGGGTTCGTGGAGCACCTGGTTAATTGGAAAACCAGAGGCATGTTATGTGCTAACAACAAACCCTTGAAACATGGGAAGTTGATCCAAAACATTGATGATTTGGTCACCTCGAATGAGATGACCATCTATTGGAAAAAGATCAAGGGTCATTCCAAAGTAGAGGGACCAGACAAAACTGGAAATGACTTAGCTGATCAGCTGGCCAAAACCGGGGCCATCCAAGGGGATCTAATTGAGATTGAGTCCCTATTGGGGGAAATCCAGGTCACTGCTATCACTAGGTCCCAGACCAATGCTCACAACGACCTTTCAATTGCACAATGGAGTAAGGAGACCCCTGATGCTGATTTGATTACCGCTCAGAAGGGGGATCCAATTATTGGTAAATTTTACCAGCACCTTGAGGACCCTGAGAACTTTCCCCTGACGGATACCGATTACATTGGGAAAGAGGACCTAAGAGTGTTGATGAAATGTCCAAAAATGTTCCGAATCCAAGACGGTTTGCTGGTAAGGAAATCCAAAGCTGGCCACGATCAGTGGGTGGTTCCTACCTCATTCCGAAGCCTGATGTTAAGTCACGCCCATGATGCGGCCACCGCCGGTCATAGGGGGTTTCACACAACATTGGAAATCTTAAGAGAGGTTGCATACTGGCCACACATGGGCCAGGACCTCAACCAATATTTGAAGGGTTGTCTTGTGTGTGCACAATTTCAGCCGACATCCCTCACACACCGGGCGCCTTTACAAAAGAGGGGAATGACACTGCCATGGTCAGATTTACAAATCGACTTTGTAGGCCCTGTGATTCGCTCAGCTAGGGGGAATAAGTACATGTTGACTGTGACATGCTTGTTTACCAAGTGGGTGGAATGTCTCCCAGCCCCAAATTGCAAGGCAGAAACTGCAGCTGCCTTGATGATTAACCACATCTTTTCCCGTTTTGGTCTACCTCAAAGGATTGAGTCAGACAGAGGTAGCCACTTCACCAGTGAAGTAATGACAAAGATGTGGGAGATACTGGGGGTCAAGAGAAAGCTGCATATTGCTTATAGACCAGCTTCTTCTGGGGCAGTAGAGAGATATAACCGGACAATTGTGAGCATATTAAAGAAGTTTGTGGCAGATTCTGGGCCAAGTTGGGATATCCGATTACCTCTGGTCCTAATGGCCATCAGATCTACCCCTTCATCTGCAACCAAAATGTCACCATTTGAGTTGATGACTGGGCGCAAGATGGTGCTTCCTCAGCATTTGCTCTACAGGACCCAAGAGCAGACACTGATAAATGCCTCCACTACTCATGAGTATGTAGAGAATTTAAGGAAACACCTCCAACATGCTTTTGCTTATGCTCAGCGGAATCTAGAAAGATCAGCTGATAGCATGAAGACCCACTATGACCTGAAAACTTCCAGGAAGGAATATCAGGTGGGGGACCGGGTCTATCTATACAACTTCCAAAGGAACCAGGCCAAGCAGCGCAAATTTTTGCCTACATGGAAAGGACCCTTTGAGATCGTCGATAAGATCTCCCCTGTGGCCTACAAGATCCGCATCCCCAAAGGCGGTTCGGCAGAGGGGGAAGACAAGTGGGTCCACATAAACCAGTTAAAATGTTGCCATCCCAGGCACACTCTGCAACAACTGGAGGAATCCTCTGGAATCCTAGCGGGTACTGTCTCAGACTAATTCAGTTCCAATCATAAAACATACCACATCTAGTCTCTAAAATATTGTGATTTGCATGAAACTGTCTCTTAGTTATACTGTTTTTTTTTATCAAAGTAAGAATGTAATGTTTCGTCATGATGAAATGCATATGCTGTCCCACCATCTCAACAGTGGTGGAAAAACGTCTATGAGTAGGTATTGCCGCTCTTCCTTTGTCGTCCTAGGAGAAAGAAGACCTTGAGACTGGCCAAGGAGGATGATCCGGAGACCGGGAACGAAGATCCAATGGGCCCAGTGGACCGCCCAATACTCCCATCAGGACTGGCGAGGAGAACCGATCGATCAGTACCGGATGGAGAAGAAGATGCTGAACTGTGCCATCTACAGAAGAGGAAGAAGATTATGCGGACAGACCGGTGCGTGGGTCAAAACCCATGGGCACGCGACTCCCCATCGACTCAAATTCAAAGTGCAGTCGCGTGGGGGGGCTTGTTGGGTGTCCTGACCCACGTTTAAGCTATCATGCTGCAACATTTGGTGCTGTGGGCTTAGAAAATTCAAGATGGCGGAAAACCCACATGTGCGCTGAAATCCAGGAAAGCTGCGCAGTTTGTGCGCACACTAAAATGGTTGCCTCACTTGCCACCCACCAGTGCGAGAATGAAAGGCTGGGTTGCCATGAGGGAAATGGGTTGCCAAAGGAAAAACAGTAGCGCCGGTTAGCTTCAAAGCGCTTTAAAACCACCATTGGACTACCCGCACAGTAGTCTGAAACCATTGGGAGTGGCAATGCTGATTGCCAAAAGCAAACCCATAACTGTTGGGAATTCATTTTCTTAAATCCCGAAAATGGGTGCAGTACCAGTACTCACCACTATCCAAAAGCCGGCAGTTTAAAACCACCCTGTGTTTCTCTGAAGGCAGGCTCAAACTGTCTATTTTAAACATTGCAACACATCTAAAAACTCACTGGACACCAGCAGACATTTGGTAGAATGGAGTGTTGTGTGCCTACAAAATCTGGGAAATGAAGAGCCCAAAACAATGCTTATAACAAAACTGCTATGGAGTCAGCAGTTTAAGTTGCACTGGATTGAAAGTCACTAAAAAAAAAAAAATCTAAATGTTTAAATTGACTGAGTGACCTACTTTTGAGTGTCACATAGGTTGCAATTGTTTAAATGTCATAGTTTTGCACTTAGAATCAGCATTCTAGCTGCATGTGTAAAATTGCAAGTTAATTTAAAAAGCAACAAATAACATGACAGTAGCTGAAAGTCTGGCTTAAGGAACTTGATTCTGCCTGGCAACTACCCCCATCAGGAGTGAAATTTGAGTCACCACTGTGTTCCCAGGCCAACCTTCCTTTTGCTGCCCACACTAAGGATATGCCATCTATCTGATAATTGAATTATCTGTGCTCTGCAAGAGAGTGAACAAAGCCCTCTTCACTCAGGCAAAGGTTTTTATTACCGCAGTCGTAAATTGTAGCTTCCTCTTGGCAGGAGCTGGGAGGAGCACTGCCTGTGAGAGCAAGCTGGCTTGGCAGAACTGGAAAGAACCAGAAATTCAACCTTGTGCTGAGGGTAAACCACACCCCTTTGGAGCCAGAACATAACTTTAAAAAGATGAATAACTCATAGAGCGGACATGTGAAAATTTTATAAATGACACCATAATTCTTGTGATTTTTCTGCCCACATTTTAAGAGGTTTTTCGACCCGGTGGCGTGTTCAGGGGGGTGTCAGCGGAAAAGTGGATATAACTCTAAATGTATGCATGTTAAAAATCTGAAACTTCATCAGTTAATGTCCCTACTCCCTGCACACATGTATGTAAAGTTGGGTCCATGTCAGAAATTGCAAAATCAGTTAAAAAGTGAAATATGTGCCAGTTCTGAATGCAAGCTCCCAGGAAGAGCAGAGTTTGAACAGGGGATACCTCCTGTAATGCATGATGGGTGCATATGATTTTAAAACAATATGTACCTCTGCAAATATGTATTTGTTTCAAATCTAGATTTGTGTGTAAGTTGACAGGAGGAGTGGACTTTCTGCAGGCTGTAAAATGACATCACTCTGACTCACAGTTCATTCCCCAATCAAATGATAAATGGAAGTTTGACCAATTAGAAGCTGAGAGAGAGGTAGGGTCAGTGATGCTAGAACACACCCACATTCTAAACACATAAAAGCAGACAGACAGGACAGATAGGAACTTTCCAAATCCATCTGCAGCGGGACGCTCTGCCGGAAAAATCCATACTTACCTCCATCAACCTCCAGAAAGCCAAACTAGAGACTTCAATCTATCCAGAACTAAGAGAACCAGAGAGAAAGCAGTGCTGTACCCAGAGAGACCCAGACCAGCAGAGAGAGCTGACCCAGATCACTGTGAAGTGCAGAGGCCAGACCAGACCAGACCAGAGTCCAGTCTAAAACCCTGACCAGATCCGTGGCGAGGCCCATTTCACTCAAGAATATAGTGTGAGTACCTAGAAAACTGTGCAGAACCAATCTCTTAGTTAAAATAATATAATTCAATCCTATTTTAATCTAAGTAGAACTGTCTCCTGTCACCTGTCACTTGTAAAGCTGTCACCTGTGATTTGCTAGTTGCAAGCTGCACTTGTCATTTTGAGCTTTTGAAATTTGCAAACCCAAAAACGACCTTTATTAAATCGCTCATATCTCCGCGACCGTTTGGGCTAGAGACTTGCAGTAACTTTCCTCTGATAGCTTAGAATCGTAGCTTTGAATCGCACCAAGAACCGCATTCCTACCCCTTATAGTTTTACCGCAATCGCGGAACACGCATCCGCGAATTTTACCGCGATTTGCAATTTCTTCACATGTAAAAACTGCTGCTGCTTGCCTTCCATTTGCCAGAAATTCGTTTAACCTGCTAACTATCCCTGCCTCATTGCTAGTGTGAGCCTGGACTAATATTAACTAGATACCACTCACCCTGAACCTCTGAAAGGGAATTAAAAGCGTTTCCAGCATATTTCTCATTCATTGCCAGCACATATCAAAGCAATTTGGGCCTGTGATTTCAAAACTCCTATCTGTTTTCTGTTGTCTAAGCTTGCTGGATTGAACTGATTACATTGATTGCATTTCTGAGAACTGTGTGCTTTCCTCCCATTTCCTTGCATTGCATAAAGAGGGGGGGAGTGAATAGCCAGAGAAAAGTGATTACATTGTTTGGTTGAAATCATATTGAGTATTTTCTGTACTGCATTCATTGAATATTGCATCCACCTGAGCTTACATAAAGCATCCTCTACCACATTATACTTTTGTTCCTATTTACCAGTGTGCTATCTTATCCATTTCATGTCAACTCATTAGTGATTATAAAGAAGTGTGCTAGTGCCAGATTCTCCATTGTTAATCTTTAACATATCAGATTAAGGGTGATATTCAAGTATTAATTTATTATAAAGTGTGATATATCTATTTTAAATTATCAAATAAACCTTTTAAACTTGCAAAACAGAACTACTTCTTGGCTCAGTGGGGTCAGGGGGATTCCAAGAGAGGGGTGTTATATAGGGGTAGTCATCCAGAACGCATGAACTGGACCTAAAGATATATCAATAAGGGTTTTCATTCAGTATTATAGACTAGGCGTTGACTTAGCTGTAGTGTTGAATTGAATCCTCTTACAGATGCTATGGTATTTGGGATATTCTCTGATTATGTAGGTGCTGAAGGTGGCCGGGCAGGGGCGGGCAGTGACACATACAAAAGAATTTGTGTGCCCTGCTGCTGCCTACATGGGATAACACCCTACTGGGGAGGCGACAATGTGTGTGCTGTGCTGGAAGTGGCCGGGCACCCCTGGATGCTCGGGGCAACAGGAGTGGACAGCGGCATCGCTACTTTCACAGAGGATGGGGGCTCATCCTCCAAATCTTCCACCATTCTCCGTAATTCTACAACCCCTTTCCCTTCTTCAATGCCTTCCCCTTATACTTGGCTGCCAAAATGTGTGCATATGGCCCAAAACCTTCTTGTTATTTGTTCCTTTCTAAGGCCATAGCTTATACATTCCTCCTCTTGTCTCGGCCACCCCCTCCTTATGGTACTTTTCTCTCAATACAAAGGGAGAGCCACACACATATACTCCAATGCAGTCGTTGGATCCATGTTGGTTTCCCTTACTCGCACATAACATCTTTAATCAACCCAGTCTCTGATCCAGTGGTGCCTTAACGCCCCTTCCCCACCCGTTTCCCGTTTCTGTCCCTCCTCCCCACTCCTCACGCTTCACACACACCCCCCTCGTTTCACCACACTACAATAATTCACACACCGTCACACTAACCATACACACATTACTGTCACTCCACAAAATTATATATACAATAAAGCTGGACCCCTCCTCGGTCCGTACCACCACAATAAAAACATGATTAAAAGCACACAAAAAACTTTTAGTCGTCTTCAAGCCCCTTTTATATCATGCAGATGGATCCCAGGCCCTCTCTTTATACTGGGCCTTTACCCTTATTCCTCTTTTTCTCCTTAGTTGTGCAGCACTGCATTCTCCCCCCGCACCCCAATCGGAGAGGATCCTGTTACTCTCTTATCCTTTTACCTCATATAATCAAATATATATACATAATGCCACATGGTCTTTCCATTCCACATCCACTTCACCATTAACATGCACACTCCTCAACACTCTCACACCCTTTCCCCTTATTGTTTTCTCCTGTAAAGGTCCACTTACATCTACGTGCTCTCCTGAGTTCCTCCATCACGGGGTCCCATCAACAGCCTGCACAATCCCGGAGCAGCACCCCACTCTAAAGAGCAGGCAGGAATTCAGGCAACACGGCTCCTGTAAACTTCTACAGTTTTTCGCACAAGAGACTGGTCACTGCAGGTGGGCGCAGCCACTCCAGATGTGCGGTCAGGAATCCGCCATTACTGCGGAGGGTCTGGGATCACGTCAGGGTCACCCATTTGGGAAAAGGCTTGGTGCACTGCCTTGCAAGCAAAACAAGATTTATTATGTATACAAAAAGGAAAAAGTTATCAGAAGTTCCCACAGAACCAAACTGAAACTGAGCTCTCTGTTACTTTAAAGCATATACGAGGATTTTAAGGAAAGAAATCATCACTCATGAAGTGAACAATATACCATGTTATTTCCCCACCCTCATTGGCTACCCCTTATATTCATACTACCAGTCCTCTATAGTCCCTTGACCGATTGGCCACATCCTGATCTACCCCTACCCTCTAACACGTGGTTCCCCTATTCCATCACCTTGGTTCCCAGCTACTGCATTGGAGAATTACCTGGAATGTTACCCGCCTATCGGGTGTAGTTTGCATAGTCTGGTCATTAGCATGAGCTCAGTGGACAAATCTGAGGACAAATTGGCCCTTTGTAAGCTCCCCTTGATAGCAGACACGCAAAATGCCTCTCCAGCTCTGAACCAGATTTGTTGGCATCACCTCTTGCTCTTCATAAATCAAATCATGGGATGTTCTGCTCCTCTCCCTCCCCTTATCAGTTGCCCCTCCACCCCCCGCCGTGGTACACCTCTTTTCTCTATCGAAGACCACATTAATCGACCCAATTCTTATGGATTTAGGTACTCCATTTTCCAGCCGCCTGGCAGTTAAACTAGAATGGCCATTGTCCCACGAGCTCTAGTTCCCTAAATATAAGCCAACCATTTTGGCACCTCAAGACCTCTGATCTGGCCCCCATGGATTTGTCCTTTGGGACGGGCGCAGCCCTACCCTCACTCTGTCGTTCACATTCCAATCTTTTTCCACAGGCCTAAAGCTTGATACAATTAAACAATGCCACTATTCTCGGCTTCACTCGGGGGCTTGGAAAAGGGAAAATGATTCAAACTCTTCATTATGCCATGCTGATACACCTCCAACAGGGAGTACAAGATGCTAGGCCTCACTTCCAATATGGCGATGCTTCAGTATTACCCGCATCCCGGCCCCTCTGTCTGTATCATCATTGGTACGTATTAGATTTCACTACTGCTACACAATATCACCCATGCCCTATACCTGCGCCTAGCTAAGCCTCTATAACTACTTAGAGATAAATTTGTTGCTCCCAACTGCACTCCTCAACCCCCCTCCAGCCACCCACCTTCACTTTCTCGAACGCTCATAAATTGTTCTTGGCCTAAATCGTTTGGCCATGTATGGGAGCTGTACGTGCATCCCAACATTATTTTATGGCAAGGTTGTACCATCATGGCAGTGTCTGGTAAATTCCTATCCCAGGCTAACACAAAAGTCAAAACCTTTGGCTTTGCTAATGCTTATGGTAATCAGTGGATACTTAAATTTAGTGCATTCAATTTAAGATTAGAGACTACAAAGCGCATAATGCATTCGTTCATGTAATGAAAGCTCTGGACTGGAAATAATGGTGCCAATATGAAATGGATTAATCAGGTCACTCTGTGAGTCAAGGAAGTGCTTATAACTAACAAAGGTCTGAACAATTGATAAACCAAAAAATCGTTATTCCATTAGGATAGAAGGTTCAGTGAAGGTTGTAATAATGGCTATATCCCATTGCGCAAAAAGAACTCAGTGCCTAAAACATGACTTTGGCCAGAGGTAAAAAACAAGCAACAGTTAATACGGTAGCACTGGCAAAGAACTATGGTTCTTATGAATCACATACTTGCCCCTTAGCATAACCAGCATTGGCAAAGCAATTGGTCTGTCCTTTTTGGGTATGGTATGATATGATATGGCTTTTATAAGGCAACTGTACACAAGTGATTCTAGGTGCGATGTAGATGTGTGCCTCCCTGCAAGGTTTCCCAGTTCCATGCGTGACTCCTTTGAGTCAGTCTGTCTTTTTGCTTTCAATTGCACGCTAGAACTTGTTTTGTTTTTTCCATTGCAAGGGTGGGCCTACAAGTCCCAGCATGCAGTGCCAAAAAAACACAGGACTGGCTCAAAGATTCCGCATGGAACTGTGAAACCTGGCAGCTATATATGTAGCCTACAGATGAGTGTGTTGGTGGAGAATAGATTGATGTGTGGCTTAGTATGTGCTCTGTCTGTTGAGGCTTGTATGATGTTTTAAGTGTTTGATTTGTATATGTGACTGTTTGTGACAGGGTCAAGCGCCCTGAGGCTGCCGAAGTGATAGAAGGGGGACTAGACCAGACCCAGTTACAATGCATTACACATATTGTTGTTCTATCAGCCTCAATTATCCTGCAGGGCCTAAAAGTCAGCACTAATATAAATGTAAAACAATAACTTGCGAGACAACTTCAATCAGGTTTTATAATGCTTTTCCTCAAGGTACCTCTTTTCCATTTAGTCAAAGTAGAGGCCCCTGGAGACCAGCGGTGTTGCTATAGGGCGACTGAGGGGGCTACAGCTCTGGGTCTTTTGGTTGTAGCCCCGGATAGAAGCCCAGGAGCTACAACCAAAATGTTAGCTGGCCCCGAGTCCCGACAGTCCTGACATTAGCGAAGCCCCAGAACTTTTCCAGACCTGGCAACACCCCTGCTGGAGATATTTCCTGTGGCAAACCGGCAGACATTTTCTATTAAAGGCAAGTATAATTGCGTACGGTCCTCTTTCTCCCCGTTGCTTTTCCCACGTTTGTGCACAATCCAAATAACCTTGCTTGAGTGGTTATTTAGCTGCCTTCGAATGCACTCTACCTTGGAGAAACATGAGTGATGAGAAAACAGCGTGCTCTGCGTACAGCAGAGTGCTGCCTGGATGAAGTCCTCCCGGCTTATCCAATCAAGATGTGTTATATTTGATTGTATGCTGTAAATTGATGTCAGCTGTGCAAAGGAACATGGGTTTTCTCCTCAGTTTCCTTTTGTCCACGTATCAATATTTACTATTCGACCACGTTGTTTGGTTGGATTAAGGCAACCAGCACCATCCCATTACGGAGAACATTGAACAGTCAATTTTTATTGGAATTTTGGGACATTTAACAACTGATTGGTGATTGCCTGGGGTGTCTCTCGGCCTCCCCAAGTCTACATTTTTGCTGTCGGGACCCAAGTCAATCTCTGCGTTAGCCATGCGGTCTTAAATTATCATCTGAGTGAGAGTCAGACGTCATTCCTATCAGTGGAATGTTGAGAACCTGAATGTTGTTGGCGGCAGAAGCTGATGACATTGATTGTGAAGATGTCGAGATTTGTGTGTTTTGTGTTCGGAAAGATCAGAATCTCAATCGTCACCCATTTGCTTTTTTAATAAGAAGTTTGAGAGCTCTTTTCCTGGCCCAGGATCTAATAATGATATTTTTCACAAGTATATCATTCTGTAACCGATTCTAGGAATGCCTTTCAACTATTATCTAAGCAATGTGTAGAGTAAAGGACTTCAAGGGAGTCCCGCGCAAAGTCTCGCGAAAGTTGAACGCGAGATGGGAAGCGGGCTTCCCTCTAAAGGACATTACGAGAGCGGTGAGCCAGAGTAAGGACGGCAGCCCAGCACTCTCCCCCGCAGGCTCCTTGCCATAGACCTGCTCCATAACCCTGCATACAGGTGAAGCCAGCAGTGACTTCACATATAATTAATATGCTTATATGCTGTGATTGTACTTAAGGGTGAGAAGCCAGTGCTATGTATGCAGAGTGATTAAACAAGCATAACTGCAACCTCCTGCCCTTCGTGTGATCATTAATTAGACCACAACACAATGCCTTTACCAAGCTTCTTCATCTATGTGATAATGACTCTTTGTTATTAAGGGAAGTCCTTTCTTTAAATTATTGTTAGACGTGTTCCTAACTTTTGCGCTCCACCAGTGATCAAAATGACAGACACTGTTTGATGTTTTTGCAAAAAATACAGATTACCCCATTCGTGACAGGTTTGTATGGCTGGCTCTTGGACTTGAGAGTATAAGGCTTTTTATAGCTGGTAACTTTAAACTAAGAACAGAGGTAGCAGGCGAAGTACACAGCTGAGAATGTTATATATATATATATATATATATATATATATATATATATATATATATATATATATATATATATTCCTTATTGTGCATTTTGGTTAACATAAACCTTAAACACAACCTTATATCAATATATTCGAAGAAAATGACAATTCCACCATTTCAACGGTTACCATATTACAATCATACCCTAAAATTCAAAAACATAAATAAATTAGCTAGACTTTTACAAGAAGCCCATTGGTCAGCATACAAGAAGTACTCACATTCTAATGAATAGGTAGAATTCCCACTCTGTATTGCGCCTGCCGTCTATTATTGATTGATTGATTGATTGATTGATTGATTGATTGATTGATAGAGCGCTTTACACCAAGGCGCTGTACATTGGAACAACAAAATACAGAGTAATAACAATAACTTTATGAGCAAATTACAACTTGAATCATTCACCAAAACAGTGCAAAGAGCAATTGACTGAGAGGGGGGGGGGGGGGGGGGAGTGGAGTGGGAACAGGAGTGTTGGGGGAGGGGCAGGAGAAGGATTGAATAAATGTAACAGGAGGGGAGGAAGAATGTAAAGGTAGAAGGGAGAGAGGAATTAAAAGAGGGGAAAAAAGGACTGGGGGGAGTAAAGAGGGCAGGGGGGTGCTTCAAGGTGGGGAGTGGAGGAGGATGGATTTAAGGGAAATGCGAAATGAGGTGAGGGAAGTGGAAGAGCGGATTGAGAGGGGGAGAGAGTTCCAATGCAGAGGAGCAAGAAGTTGGAAGGAGCGGAACCAGGAGGAAGCACAGGGAGAAGGAGGAACAGTGAGAAGGAAGTGGTCAGCAGAACGAAGGGGGCGAGAGGGGGAGTAGAAGAAGAGAAGGGAGGAGAGATAGGGAGGAGCAAGACCATGGAGTGTTTTGAAAACGAGGCAGAGAAAGTGGAATTTAAGTTGTAGGTGGAAAGGTAGCCAGCCAAGGTGAGAGAGCGAAGCGGAGATGGAGTCACAGGAGGTAAGGAGACAGAGCGTACGAATAGCAGAGTGGTAAATAGATTTGAGATGGGTAAGCTGAGATGAGGGAAGACCGAAGATTAGACAGGAGCAATAGAAGAGGCGGGAAAAAATGAGAGAGGAGATTAGAAGTTTGGTAGCATGGAATGTGAGGGAGGGACGGATTTTGCGAATATTGTAGAGGTGGTATCTGCAGGAGCGGGAGGTGAGTGAAATGTATTGCGAGAAGGTGAGAGAGGAGTCAAAGAGAACACCTAGGTTGTGAGCATGAGTGGAGATAGGGAGATTGGAAGGAGGAAAGTGGATGAAAGGGGGAGGAGAGGGAGGAGGAAGAGTATTAGAGGGGAAGAAAAGGACTTTGGTTTTATCGGTGTTAAGTGAGAGATACCGGGAGGACATCCAGTTCTTAATGGCTGTGAGACAAGAGGAGAGTTTAAGGTGGAGGTCAGGTGTGAAGGAGGAGAAAGAGAGAAAGAGTTGAGTATCGTCGGCATAGAAATGATGGGAGATGCCAAAGGAGGAGATAACAGGGGTAATGAGGGAGGTGTAGAGAGAGAAGAGGAAAGGACCAAGTACAAAGCCTTGAGGAACACCGTAACTAAGTGGGAAGGTCTGGCCTCCGCATGAGACAGCAAAGGAACAAGAGGAAAGGTAAGAGGATAGACATTTTAGGACAGGGCCTTTGAACCCGAAGGAGGAGAGAGTGTGGAGCAGGAGTGAGTGATCGACAGTGTCAAAAGCAGCTGAGAGATCAAGGAAAATAAGGATAGAGGATTGCTTCGCATGACGAGCGGAGAGGAGGGAGTTGAGAATAGAGGTGAGGGCAGTTTCGGTCGAATGTTTGGGACGGAAGCCAGATTGGAAAGGAGGAAGGAGGGAGGAAGAAGAGACAAAGGAAGAGAGTTGAGAGTAGACAAGGCGTTCAAGGATTTTAGAAAGAAAAGGCAGAAGAGAAATAGGTCTGTAGTTAGCAGTGAGCAGTGGATCAGCAGAGGGTTTCTTGAGAATAGGAATAATCGTTGCATGTTTGAAAGAAGAAGGCAAGGTAGATGAGGAGAGGCAAGAGTTGAAGAAAGTGGTAAGGTAAGGGATAAGAAGAGGGTAGATCTTAGGGATGAGAACAGAGGGGAGAGGGTCAGAGGGGGAGGATGTGGGGTGGGCTTTGGATAGAAGGGAGGAGACATCAGAAGGGGAAACAGATGAGAAGACAGACATGGTAGAAGAGGGGGGAGGAGGAGAGAGGGAGTCAGAGAGGGGGTTCATTTTTTGCCTGAGTGTGATGATTTTGGAGGAAAAGTAGTTGGCAAAGTCAGAGGGAGAAAGTGTGGAATTGGATGAGGGATCAAGAGTGGGAGGAGAGAGAAGGCAGGAAAGAGAAAAATACGACGAGGATGGGAGGCTTGAGATTGAAGAAGGTTAGAGTAGTAGGAGGATTTGGCCGTTGCAAGACAAGAGTTGTAAAGTGCGTGGTAAGAGAAGTAAGAGGTTTGATTGGAAAGTGAGGGAGCTTTGAGCCATAGTCTCTCTAATCGTCTGAGAAGGCGCCGCATAGAGCGGAGATGGGAAGTAAGCCAGGGTTGAGGAGGTTTCTGAGTAGGGCGGAAGAGAGAAAGGGGATAGAGTTGGTCGAGGGTAGTGGAGATAGAAGATGAAAGGGAAGAGAGAGCATCATCGGGAGAGAGTAGTGCAAAGTCTTGGTGAGATGGAAGAGAAGAAGAGCAAGTGTCAGAAAGAGGGTAGTGTCGAAATCACGCAAGTCGCGACGTGAGAAGATTGGAGGGGAGGGATTAGTAATAGTGGAGGAGGAGAGAGGAGAGAGGGAGAACGAGAGTAAGGCATGGTCAGAGAGATAGACAGGAAGAGAAGAGACAGGGGAGGAGGGATAGGGGGAGTTGAAGATGAGGTCAAGAGTGGAACCAGAGGAGTGAGTAGAGGATGAGGGAAGGGGGGGAGGAGGTAGGAATCAAGGCTAGAGAGTAGGGGAGAAGAATGGGGGGGAGAAGGAAGATGGATGTTAAAGTCACCAAGTACAGTTAGAGGAGATGGGGAGGGAGAGATAAGTGAGAGAAGGTGATCCAGGTCTTCAAAGAAGGAGGAGAGAGGGCCAGGGGGACGATAGATGATCAGGAAGGAAATAGGGTGGGGAGAAGAGAAAGATTTGTAGAGGAATTCAAAGGAAGAGAAAGAGGGGAGAGTTGGAGAAGAGGAGGAGGAGATGTATTTAGGGTGGTACAGGAGACCGACGCCTCCACCACGTCCAGAGGGACGGGGAGTATGGAGGAAAGAAGAAGAAGAGGTTGTCAAGGAAGCGGGGACAGAGGTGTTATGAGGGGGAATCCAGGTTTCAGTTAGGCAGAGGAAATGAAGGTTAAGATGAAAGAATAGATCAAGGGTAGAAGTGTTTTTGTTACAGATGGATCTAGCGTTCCAAAGAGCAGCGTTCATGAGGGCAGCATGGTTGGAAGTGGGGGGGTAAAGAAGGTAAGGGCGGTGAGAAAGGGAAGGAGGGCGGTTGGGGGAGTGGGGGAGAGGATAGTGGAGGGGACAAGGCATAAGGAGAAAAGAGGAGAGTAGAAGGGAGAGGAGGAGAAGGAAGGGAGGGGAGAGAGGGGATAGGGTGAGGTGGAAGGTAGATATGGCGGATCCCATAGGGTCAGGGGGAGTAGGTACTGGGGGATTCAAGTTGGTGAGTGCAAGTGAGGATGGTGCCAAGGGTGGACTCAAGACAATGATGAGAGACAGCCGGAAAGGGTCAAAAGAGTTAGAGGGTGTAGGTTCTCGAGACAGAGGTTGGAGGAGTCCAGGTGTTTGAGGCAGGAAAGTGAGGTGGTAATTCTGAATTGCAGCAAGGGAGTCACGAGTCTAGTGCTGAAGGATTACTGGCAGGACCCAATAGGGTCAGAGGGAGGAAGCACTCAAGAACGTGGTTGGAGCAGAACTAGTGCCTGGGGCAAGAAAGAGTGTATCAGATTCGGGCCGCTGTACTTGAGTGTGAGCAGATAGGTTACCCAGTGGTTACAGGACCAATGCAGAGAGATAATCAGCAGGAGCCCAGAGAGTCATAGGAGTAAGTATTCAAAGTGATGGCTGGGGGAGACCAGCGGCCAGCTGTGAGTGGTATCAGAGTAGAATGAAGAAAGTTACCACAGCCCAGGTCCGAAGTTCGTACTACCACTCAGGAGGACCTGAAACTGATTCCAGGTGTGGCTGGAGGCTCCCCAGGGCTCAGTGTAGTGGAGAAGGGGGCCGTTGAGGAGGCAGGGCACCTCAGAACCACGGAGGGGACCCCCAGAGCTGACCCGTCACAGCCCGGCCGTGGAAGGTGGAGGACCCAGTGGATCCGAAGATTGATCCAGGTACAACTGCAGGTTTGCCAGTATTGGTGTAGAGAAGGAGGGGGCCGACAAGGAAATGGAGCACTTCAGAGCTACAGAGGGATTCACAATGCCACCCCGTCTCAGCCCAGGTAAAGGGAGGGCGGGAGACAAATGGAGACTCCAGGAAGATCTGAGATCGGGTCCCTGAGCGGCTGCAGGCACACCAGGACCCCGTAGAGTGGAGAGGGGGCTGGTAAAAGAACGGAGTACACCGATGCCGCAGAGTGGACGAGCAGAGCAGACCCGATGCTGTCCGGATTCAGGAAGGGCTAGAGCCAGGTAGGTGACCCGAGAGGCACTGAAACCTGCACAACGGATGATCGCAGGCTTGGTTAGATCCAGCACAGTGCAGAAGGCGGCCACAGAGCAGCAATGCAGGCTCGCTAGGATCCCAAGTGAGGAAGAGGAGGGTCCGGACCTTGTGGGATGAAGAGGGAGCTCCAAGGGCTGTGAGGAGCCCAGCGGTCAAGAGAGAACCCAAAGCTGGTAAGATGCGGGCTCAGAGGATGGTTGCAGCTGTACCCAAACCCAGACCCAAGGAGGCTGCAGAGGGCGTAAGGAGGATCCAGGGGCTGCCGCTGGTACCTGGTGTGCAGTGGTGGGAGGAGATAACTGCCGCCCTGAATGTCAGCAAAGTGGGAATAATCCTGCAGGGCCGACCCGATGGCAGAGCGAGAGGGGGCAGTCCTGGGGCTCAAGCCGATGCTGATGAAGTCGGATCCGACCCTCGCGGTCCGTCGGGGCCCTGTGTGTGGAAGTGGAGGGCTCGGATCCGGACTGCAGCTGGACTGTAGCTGGCTGTGGCTTCACCCGGACCCAATGAGAGGTGCTCCGGGGGCTGCACAGGGCATGCAAAGGCTCCGGGGTTAACCGTGCTGCCTTGGATGACAGTGAGGCGGGAAGAATCCCGCAGGGCCGGCCTGAAGAGAAAGTGGGAGGAGGGCGTCACCGCTCAAGTTGGACCCGACCCTCACCGTCCACAAGGACCCTGTGTGTGGAAGGGAGGATCCGGCACCGGCACGATGAAGGCGGGCACCAAGGGCCGCGGGAGAGGCCCCGAAGCAGGTCCGATGTTGGCTCCGTGGAACAAAGCTGGTCCGATACTGGCTCCGTGGAGAGTTGTAGTTGCAACCCAGACCCCGAACCGAGGAGAGGGGCTCAGGAGCTACACAGGGCGTGTGGAGGAACCAGGGGTTGCCGCTGAGACTGGGTGTGCCGTGAATGACTGCTGCCACCTCAGGTAACTTCGAGGCGGGAAGGATCTCGCAAGGCCAGCCCGATGAAAGAGCGGGAGGAGGCCGTCCCGAGGCTTGAGCCGGAGACGATCAAGGCGGGTCCGATTTTCGCTGGAAATGCAGTCAGGGGAGCCCCATAAGGTAAGTAACAGGAACGGAGGAAGGAAAACTGGAGAATTGCAGTTTATACTGTTTTAATTAAAGAATGATTCAGCCTGGAGACGCAGGCTCAGGCAGCCATGCTCATGCGCCCCCTGGTGGTGCATGAGCATTATTATTATTGCTGGTAGGTGGTACTATTCACCTACCAGCAAGCGCATCACAGCCTCCTTCCAGACGTGGATCCCAGCACCAGTAATGACAAGCGAATTTGCGCTATATAGCATGCTCCAAAATTGATCAGTACATATTTTCAAATTTTTTCCGAAAAATAGCGTATGCCTTGCGATACTGCAATTCTAGAACACTTCATTATGTCAAGACGTGGCAGGTAGTTTCCTGTTAGGAACACTAACAGCATAGTCTATCAGCATATTAAACAGCACTCCAACTCCCAGTATTTTCATATATAGGTAGGATATTTAGGCAAAGGTATATAATAAATTCTTTCATCTTTACCATGCAGGGTTTAAGGAGATACGAACGTTGCCCGTCTATTGTAGATGCATGTTGTGTATTCCTGAATCGCCTTTTCGTGTTTAGTTTCTGGATAGAGTCGACTCTCAATAAGCCGCGATAATGGGAAGCTGGTGCTATCACATTGTATCTGGGCTGTTTTTGACAGCGAGCAAAGGAAAGCATTTTCCGATTCTATATGTAGTCTTGCCGCCACCAGGCCCATTAGCTTATTGTCATCTGGGGGGCTCAACCTTAATGCACAGTAGAGCTTGCATCTCTTAAGCAGCCAGTGAGCACATAGCGAGCGCACTCCAAAATCTAATCACAAAGTCTGAACTGCACAGCATTAGATACCTTTAGAATAGATCTTAGTAGCTTCCCCTCAAACCTGTCTAGCCAATTCACATGGGCCTTTGATAGTAATTCAAGGCCATATGTCAATACAGGAATAATACTTGTCTGGTATATTTTAATCAGCCCCTCTTTATTGTTACCACCCGAGACAGCCACAAATCGTCTTATCAATTACCACTTCTTGAGTATACGTCTGGTAATGTACTCACCGAAGACATCCACGAGTCGGAAAGGAACAAATGGAAGATCCTAAGTAGGTATAGCAGTCAATAATAACTAACATTGACCCATTTAGCACCCACACAAAAGAATCCCAGCGTTTTGGCTTACTGCCCAGAACCAAAACCTTGGTGTTTGATGAATTCATGATACAATTATTCATACTAGCATATTCGCCCAGGGGTATCTTGTCATTTCATCTAAAGAATTACCTTCGAATGCCATTCCATCGACAAAATTGCACCGAAAAAATGTGCATCGAATGCATATTTTTTCGAGGTAAAGGGTCTAGTGTTATTTATAATGAGGTTTAAAGGGTAAATAACTGGGGTGGGGGATCCCCCCATTTACAAAAAAAAGGAAAAAACATGCATTCGATGGTCATTTTTTCGATGCTTTTTTTAGATGGAATGGTCGTTCGATGGTAAAAAAATTCAATGGAATGACCATAAACCTCGCCCAGGGCATTGATGGCACATTGGAGGCCAATTGGTTTACCATCCATAAGGATCGTATCATCAGCATACATTAGCCAAGGAACTGGCACACTGCCAATTCTTGGAGAAAGATCTAATTCCCATCAAGTATCTATCCAATTCCGATGTATATAGGTTATACAACAGTGGAGCAAGCACGCACCCCTGTTTTAAACCAGTGTTGTTTTTCATTTCCCTGGATCAGACACCCTCCTGAGAAAATGAAACCGCTACCTCTGTGTCACTATGCAGAGCCTTCATGAAGTGCAGAAGGACCGGGTCCAGGCCCCACTTGCATAATGTGTGCCAGAGCTTCACTCGTGAAACTGTATGGACGGCTCTCAAACAGTCTATGTAGCACATAGAGATCCTTTGTTTATTGGTGATTATGTCTGCAAACAGATATTGTACAACACAATTGTTATGCAGAGTACTGTGGGCCTTAACGAAAACCAGTTTGACATCTTTGCAAACGGTCTGTGGTTTCAGCCCAGGCATTCAATTGTTTCAAAAGTAGCATTGCAAAAATGTTGGCGGAGGAATCCAGCATAGTGAGTAACCTATAGTTGGCGGGGTCCCCTGAATCGCCCCTTTTGTAGACTGAAATCAGGATGGACTCCCTGCAGCTATCAGGAATCTCGCCTGATGTTAAGATCTTTTTTAATCAAAAATCCAAAATCTGACAGATTAGCTAAAAACACCACATATGGTATAGCATCTGGGCCAACAGCGGGAGACATTTTTAAGTTCTTTATTACTATTTCGATGTCTTCAGCTTTGAAGGCCTGCAGCACTCTCCAATCCCTAAGGGGGACATTAACCAAGGAACATCCTATCGAAGGGTCATAAAACAGTGACCCTATCCAAGAGAGCCAGGTTTCCTCAGGGGTACACAGAAGAGCTGCTAAATATGAACTAAAGAAAGTGCAAAACATTCTAATATTGTTAATATACAGTAGGTCAAACATGTTTCTCCAAGTAGCACTATGTAAGGAGCTACGATGTGTTAAGGGACTTCAATTCAGCACTCCAGGATGGGTTTGAACCAGGGGTTTTCGGTATTGTTGGTTCTGGGATAGAATGATGGGCGGCGACAGCTCAATCCCCACATCTACCCAGTCTGGGTTGGAATCCCTTGGGACCCATTTTTCCTTGGGAGGAGTTCCCCCATCTCTGAAGGAGAAGATCCTTTTCCTAGGATCCTCTGAGGATCCCTCTCCGTCAAATTGGAAGACCTGTACCTCCTCCACAAAATGGGTCTGTTTGGGTCCATTGTTTCTCCTACCTCCTCTCTGCTCCTTGGGCGGCAGACTTTCAGGGGTAGGAGATTTTGTTTCCGGTTCCTGGGTTTCCAGGGGCTGTTTACAAGTGGGGAAGGAAGCTTCCTCCAAGGCTTTACACCCCCCTTCCCTTTGTGCCTCCTCACTGGGAACCAGTGGGTTATCGGGGTGCTGCCCCTGTCATTGTTCTGGAGCATCAGGCCAAGAATTTGGGGCATTCTAGGCCGGCATGCTCATCTGAGGGTTCTGTTGAGCCCTCAGCATGTGACCCAGATCCCGTGCCATATTTTGGACCTGGCGCTCTAACTGTGAAACCCGCTCAGGCTGATACAGGGTTCTATTTTCTCCCCTTGGCTGATCCCGGGAAGGGTAGTACCCCGTGTTGGGAAGATTTAGGTACCCCTCCACCCTTGACCTTCCCACTCCCGGATTAGGTTGTCTGGGCTCAGGGAATTGGGGAAAGAAGGATGGATGATTTTGGGGCTGGAAATTGGGTGGATACCTGGGAAAAAAGCTCTGCCCAAGGTTTGGTGAATTTCTGCCCTCCTGTGGGAAGTTAGGAGGGAAGTTCCCTGGGTTGGGTGCCTGGTTGGATCCCCCCCCTTGGGCTGGAGGAGTCCACACATACCCCAGGATGGGTCGGTTTACCTTGTAGTTGGGACTTACAGTCAGGGGAGCGAGGGACCCCATTTGTGGGACTACCTCCTTGACTCCCTGTCTGTGACTGGCCCGAGGGCCTTCTGGGCCGAGAATTATTCGGTACAGGCAGGTTTTTATCCCCCCCACCTCCAAATCTAAAATGGGGGCAACCTTTACCTCTGCCACCTTGGCAGCAGCAGGAGTGCTGGTCGGTTTGGGACTTTTATGGGCGTTATTTTTACTTTCTATGGGCTTCTGCACCTCATAGATTCGGGTAGCCTGTTCAATGACCCAGTCTAGTGACCTTTTCTCGTGAAAATCTCTCACTAGCTGGGTCATTATGTATTTGGGTAAGGCATGGAAACATGTATTTACAAACTCTTTACTGTCCGTGTGCACCTTTCTGGTAGTCTGCGCAAAGGCACGCTTCAATTCCTGCACAATGTCTTGTGGGGCCTGATCCTCCCCACATTGCAAATTGTAGGCTGCCTTGCGAGCCTCTTGGGGATTCCGGTGAACAGAAAAATGTTTCAAGATGGCTGCCCTATATGTGGACCATCTTGAATGGTTTTGGTCCTCCAGCCCCGCAAAGAAACTGGAGTATTCTGGAGAGATTGTCCACTTTACATATTGAATGCAGCTACTGCTGTCTTTCAAATGGAAAGTCTCCATCATTTGCACATACAGCTCTAAGTGTTCCCAAACAGAATACTTGGCGTTCTTGTGATAAGGGGTGATGACACTCCTTATTGCCTTAATCTGTTTTAAGGGGTCCTTAAGCAAGGCCCTTTTTGCCTTATTGGCCTTTTTGGTTCGGGTAACCCTGGTCCATTCATCCTCTGACTCAGAAGCACTGCTCCCAGAGGTGCCCGTCTGATCTTCCAGGTTTTCCTGGATTCTGCGAGCCTGGGAATGGCTGGCAGAATGTGGTGACCTGGTCTCCTGTGTCCTGTGACACTCAGAGGAGTCTTCAGATTCCTCCTTGCTGCCAGGATTTGATGGGTACCCACCCCCCACTGACCTAACTGGGCAGAGGTTTTCAGGATGCCCTTAGTGGGCCTACTCTCCTGGGGTTCCCCACTAAATTGCACTGTACTTAGGTGCCCATACCCGGATGCCCGCCCATCCATTCCTGGGTGGTACTGGCCTATGAGCCCCATACTTTTGGCTGGATAGTAATCTGCCATCCCCGTGGCCCTGGGCTCATGTGCAACAGGGGACATGGGGGTGGCAGAGTCCAGGGACCAGGAGGGATGAAGGCCTCTGGCACTAGGGCTCCTGAGGTTATGCTCAGGTGTTTCCCTTTCCCAGCGAACCTCATCTCTATCAGCCCCTGCTCCCTTTTGCAATGCAAGAGCCTGTGCTTTCAGTTCCTCAGTTAAAGCCTTACTAGACTCTATCAGTCTCTCCTGCATGGCTACCTGTTGCTGGAGCCTATCATTGTCCTGGCAGAGAGCCTAATTTTCTCTCTGCACTTCCTGGTTGGTCCTGGAATACTGGGCCAGTCTTTGCTGCAGGAGGGTTACCTCCTGAGTCCCATCCCTACTGGCCTGCTCCTTTCTTGCCAGAGCATCTTCCACCCTCCTGGTGTGCTCTAACAAGTTCTTATGCTCTTTTTGGATGTCACCCAGTCCCTGGAGGGCCAGGTGATTTTCTTCAATTTTTTCTTTTAATTGGCAGACTTCCTGGCCGAAGGTGTCCCTTTCCTGACTAAGAGCCTGCATCTCTGCCGCCAGGTCGTCCCTCTGCCTTTGAAAGGCACCAGCTCTCTGGCACTCCTGGGTATCCAGGTCTTTCAGAATCAGTTTGTTGCTCTCTGCCTTCTCCCTATATAGATGACTTTGCAGGGTGTCTACCTGCTCTGTGCATGCCCGGTTGAAGTCTAGTTGTTGCTCCAGCTTTTTCTGGCTCTGCAGTAGGGAGTCCAGACCTTCTTGGTACTCCTTCTGCAAGGCCAGAAATCTGGTATCCTGGTCTATCTTTTCCTGTTGCAGTATATCCATGTCCTCTTTTATTTTAATGATATACTGCCTACTATCATTTTCTGACTCCTGGCTCCTCTGCAGCCTCTGCTCAGAGGAGACCAGGTCAGATTGGGCCTTCTCTAATGCCATCAGTTGCCTATTTGCCAGATCTTGGCCTTCAGCATATTTGTCCTGTATGACTCCCATATATAAATATAAATATGCCGCTACCGTGGCAATCTTGTTGTGCACATCCTTGGCCTTAGGGGCCATATATAGTTCACTCAGGGCCACATGTAAGGGACCCTGATCTCTCTATATATCTGACCCTGTTTCAGTGATCTGGGGTGCGATTGCCTGCAACCACACCGTCTGGTTAAGATAAGCCCACTCACCTCTCACAAATAACTTATGTAAGAGGTGTTCTCTCGCTATTTTGATGTCTACCAGTGTCGTCATTCTGGAAATTGATTTCCTTCCTGACTTACAGAAGTTAGTATTTTATTTTGCAAAACAGACCGTTTCCTTAGAGCGTTCCTTTGAGGAGTGCTTTTACAGTGTAATACAGCGTGGTGATCCAACAGGATTTATGTATCCTATCAGTTGGCACACTGCATTAAGCTGCACAAGTGGTAGATCTAATCCAGATGTCCCGGCTCGAGCCCCCACTCTGTTAAGGGACTTCAATTCAGCACTCCAACTAAGTCAATGCCTAGTCTGGGATGCCCAAGGGAAGCCCTTATTTATATATTTTTACGACAAGTTATAATCTGGATGATAAACCCTTGTATAACGCCCCTCTCTTTGAATCCCCCTGACTTCACTGAGCCACGAAGTAGGTTTGTTTTGCAAATTAAAGATTTATTGGAAAAATTAAACACTATTTATATATATATATATCACACTTTTATAATAAATTAATATTTGATATCACACTTAAGAATATGACAGTGATCAACAATGGATAATATTACAATTGTACGCTTATTTAATTACTTAGGAGTTGGTATAGAGAGGATAAGGTAGCTGAGAATGCTTTTATGGATTCAAGGAAATGCAATGGTGGAAAAGAATGCAGCACAGAAATAACTGAGATGGTTTCAACAAGAGATAATACGATCACTTTTTCTTTTTCACAATTCACTCCCCCCCTTATGCAATATAAGGAGATGGAAGGAGAGCACACAATTTTCAGGAATACAAACACAATGCAATACACATTTCAGTTCTCCCCTAGCAAGATTAGAGCAACCGGTATGCTTTGAAAATATGCAGAAATATTTTGAATGGGATTTGCAAATAAGTGAAAACTATGCTAAAATGATTTTAATTCCCTATAGGAGATTCAGGGTAGGTGATAGCTACTTAAGATTGGTTCAGGTCAACACTACCAATTATTCATGAGGGATTATCAGGTTGAAAACGAATTTCAGCAATGCAAGCAAGAGCAGCTATATTTTTACAGGTGTAGAAATGAGTCAAATTGCAATTCGCTGCACTTTTTCCGAATGCGTCGAGCGTGATCACGGAAAAATTATAAGGAGTAGAAAGTCGGTTCTGGGTTCGTTGGAAAGCTCAGGATCTTAGCTTTAAAATGAAACTTCCTAGCACACACGGTTCCAAAGATACGGACAATTTAGTGGAGGTAGATTTTCAGAAATGAAATTTTAAAGTTCACAATGGCAAAATGACACTTTTACAGGTTTAATCAGAGAATGGACACGATTTTTATGATGCAGTTCTGGACAGGTTAAAATGGTTTGTTTCAGATTATTTTAGACTAAGAGATTGGTTCTGGCACAGTTTTCAGGATACTAACTCCTAGTCTTGGAAGGAATGGGCCTCCGTCACGGATCTGGTCAACAGGTTTAGCTGCGGTTCTCTCGCCACGGACGGTCTCTCGTACCGGTTCTGCTCACAGCGATCTGGGTCAGCTCTGCTCTGCTGGTCTGGATCTCTGGTTCTGGCAAACGTTCTTGGCACTGCATACAGCTCTGCTTTCTGGGTGTTTCTGGCACAAGGTTCTAGGCCAGAATCAAACAGCTCGCCCGGCTGTTGAATAGTTTGGTTAGGTTGCTGGATTCTGGGGCCTGCTGAGAAGGATTCAGCTTTTGGACTAGGCCTCTCTGCTGCAAGTTCTGAAAAGTATGGAGTATGGTTTTCTAGGTTCTGGTTCTGGAGTCTTCTGGATATTGTCTGGTCCGGCAAAATGCTTCGCAAGAAATCAGTTAGAAGTGGAAAGTGAATGTCCTTTCCTGGGTCTTAGTGGCTCTTTTTATGTCTTTTGAAAGTGGGTGGGAAGGCTGACTTTCTATGCCCCACCCTCTCATGATCCTGATAGGCTAGAGAATTCTATGTGCTCTCACTGGGGAACTAAGAAGTGAGTCAGGATGAGTGAGAGTGATGCTATTTTTATGGCTGGCTGAAGTCCCTCCCCTTTCCATTTACTTAGAAAAACGATTTTTCATAACCACACATGCTTCCCAGATACACAAGATGTTGAAATTACATGTACACATTGCAGATGAATTAAGGTACATTCTTGCCCAACTCTGATCTTCCTAAGTGCTTGGGTTCAGAAATGACAACTTATTTTCATTTTGATTGGTTTTCCAATATTGGACTTTTACGCAAACTTACACAGAGGTACACCCCCCTTCTGGGCATATTACAGTAATTTAATAGGTCTCTAGCATAAGCACAGTGTCTGCAATATTAATAAATAGCGGGGTTTGGTCCCAAAACATCGTACAGAATTGAGTTTAGACTCAAATTGTAGGTACATTTTTCATATTACGGATCTCCAAATTGTACATTTCTGTCATCTGGTTACAATTAGTTATCAGTATTCTTATAAAACATATATTTGCCTTCAATTCAATTCACAAAAGTATCTGGGTCCGCCCCCAGAAACTTGATGAGTCAGAGATCACATGTCCTTCCTTCCAGGCAGAGCACTGTTTACAGATACACATCAAATCAGCATATTCTATTCAATTGAAGAGTCTATTGTGTTGTTTCCTGCAGGCTGCAGGGAAGTCCCCTCCTGCCCAATCAACAGGGCCATGTGATATCCTGGGCTGTTGCTGGGAATGCTAGGTGTTAAGACTTCCCATGAACAGAAGGCCTCTTGAACTGTTAATTGAATCAGGCTGCCTTTTTGTGAGGGCCTGGGAACAGCAGGGGTTGAGAATTCTCATTAATCAGCAAGCCTTTGAAGTCCCAGCTAGCTCAGGATCCTTTTGCAACTCCTGGAATACTGTTCTCCTATCAGAGTTTAGATCGCTAGCGCCGGTTAGTGTCCAATGCCGGTACTGCACCTATTTTTGGGGGCTGTCTTGAATTAATACATTTCTAAAAGAAAGGATTTTACTTGATAGTATATGATCCTTGCTTGACATGGCATTGATGTGGATCTGCAGTAGAGTAAAGTAGAACACTCAACTAGAGTTGGATTTCTGTTTGGTGGTTTCGTGCCCATGATCTTAGCAATTTTTGACATTAATAAAAACAGATTTTGAACAGAACCATCTTTCTTTGCACTGGTGGGTGGCAGGTCAGGCGAACATTTTGGTGTGCGCAAAACTGCGCGGTTTTCCTGGATTCTGGCGCAAATGTGGGCTTTTCCGCCGTCTTGGATTTTCTAAACCCACAGCACCAAATGTTGTAGAATAATAGTTCAAACGTGGGTCAAGACACCCGACAGATGCTTTGTTTTTTATGTTTGGTAGACAACACTGTCAAATGAGCGGCTTGGGCCTATTCAGTTAGATCGGCTTGTTTCATGATTACTGCCCGAACATTATAGAGTTCTTTTTTCCTTTGATGGATGGCTGTATCAAAGGGTCTATGCCCCGCTCTGACCCTCTGCACACCTATTCCACATATTTTTAAATGGTAAAAGCAGTCCCGCAACATAGCATTCAGATTTCCACCATAGGAAGACAGCGCATCCATCATCAATTTGGCATGATCATTGAAAGAGGGATTCATCTTATCAATGTTCGCATTCAGACCAATGGATTTGATTACCCACATTATTGACCGTTACCTTTGGGCATCGCTTCCTATCTGATTGCTTTTTCCCCCCTCTCCATTGTCCATGCCCATGTCAATAGGGAATGGTCACTGAGATTTGGTTGCACTATGGTGATAGGACAAAAATTACCCCATCATTCCTGGGTAATGAATGCATAGTCAATTCAAGAAGAAGATCTTCCATTAGTACAGGTGTTTTGGCTATCTAAACCAGCATTCGCCTTTGTATTGAGGCATACTAGATTATATGTTTCTAAATGTTGCCGCCAACCACATATTTGGGAAGAACCTTCCATCGGACTCGACGAGGTCTTCCTGCCCACACTAACACCTAGTGTCACTTCCCGCTCCTTGGTTGGGAAGATATGTTCATTAAAGTCCCCGCAATGATCACCACGCCCCCGGGAATGGCGGGCATGCCAATAATCAAGAAGTTCAAACACTTTCTTACTAATGGGCGTGGGATTCTTAACTCTTGGTGGCTTATATAGATTCATTATTAATGTTGGGGCTTGAATGATTCTGTGTCATACAAAACTGCAGCTAAAGCATCCTCGCAACTACGGCCGACCACAAGATGTACCAAATTCAGTGAGGCTTTCACCCCTATGGTCAGACCTCCCACCGGGTGCCCTCGAAGGTTTTGGTGGGCAGAAAAACAGATGGCATTATATGCCTCAACATAAAATGTGTCAGTACACCATGTCTCTTCCAATAGAAATATATCATAGGTGGTTAACATTTTTGGGCCCTTGGGATCCTGCAAAAAGTAATTAAAACCACACGGATTCCAAGATGCCCAAATCAGCATTACCCCTTTTTGGTGTTTATGCTTGCCCCGCAACAGGATAGTGTTATATTTAACCTGGAAGCAGGCACTATACCAACTACTTCTGGTGAACAGCAGAGTAGACCCATATTTATTTTGTTCAGGTGGCACCATTGGTCTGTGTCCCAGTTTGGCCTTTCCACCATGCTCCAAAGTACTGTAATGCATGGCAAGGCATCACACAGTGCATGGACAGGGGTAATGTGTAATAGAGGGCTACTCGAGTGACACCACTAGGATCTCCAGTTAGCAAGTCCTGGCGAGCATATGTGGTTATTAGTGAAAATATTACATTTATTCATAAATATTTGCAGGTCACATAAATTTGCAAGTGGGGCACAGTTTAGGGGAGCTCTACAAAAATGTAAGCCACCCTCTGAGGTCTTCCACTTACAACAATGTGATTAATGTTGATGCCATAATTAATCTTGAAAGAAATTATAATTACGCTTCACTAGGTCAACATTATTATACAAAAGGCATGTTTTATTCACATATAAGAAACCACCATAAAGTCATAGCTCTGCAAAATCTACACGGGCAGTGTTATAAAAGACAATATTAAAATATAATATACAATTTGTAGAGGACATGAAATGATGTGCAAAACACATGATGTGCCTGGTACTTCCATTGACTGGATTTTTAGTTTTACAAATTGTTTGTGTTTTTATTGTTATAAGCAGTTTCTCACAACATGGCCTAAGAATAAGGGCCTCATGACGAGTGGGCGGTATCCTGGTGGTAAATCTGCCGGAATACCACCCAGTGCAAATAACGTTACCGCAACTCGGTCCGGCGCTGTTAGCTCTGGATCCCGAGTTGCAGTGGGGCGGTAAGTCTCCATTTATATTGTGTTCATTGGACCCAATGGGGCATATTTGGCACACTTACCACAGCGCTAATAACGGCGTACTGGTAAGCGGTGTACTGGTAGTGGTTGCCTTGTAGGTGAGGCATGTGGTTTTGAACCATATCTGAGCTGGGATGGTGGCGTAGTGTAATTTGCTAATATCTGGTGCTCTACTATTTACAGAGGACATATTTTAGAAAAGGACCTTGGTGCTACACAATCCCTTGCATTGGTTTCTCTCCTCTATGTGCACATCTTGCTTGTCGCTGTGTTCTCCTTGAATTTGCTCTGCCCCTGTCTTATTTGATCCCTCAAACTTCCATGGGTTTCTCTGTCCCAATGACTCACTTATCTCCCTAGGGAATTGGTGACCTCTCTTCACATATGCCTCTCTTAGTTCTCAAGAGCTTCTGGGAGCCATTTGGCTGATTACAATATCCAGGTTTCTTGGGTGCCCTTATTGTTACTTCTTTCCTTCTCTTGCTCCAGGCCTTTATGCCCCTGGTAGGAGGTTGGGGTAATCCTTCCTTTTCCTCCTTTCAATTCTTTCTGCTCTCTCCACCCCCTCCACTAACAGCAACCTGGGTACCTTCTCCCTCACAGATTTTTCTCGAGTGCGGTGGCGTCTGCCCGGTATCATTGGCATTCTCCACGGCTTTCTGGTGTTCCATTCTGGATATGAGCAAGTTTGCTGTTCTGCTCGTCTCAGCTCTTCTCTGCTCCTTTATTCCATTGTTGCGAGACGAAGATTAATTCTCCCCCTGTTTAACCCCTTGCTTGCTGGGTTCGGCATCATTTCTCAGATCCTGGGCCCACCATGTCCTCTGTGTGGTCATACATCCAGATAAGGGCAGATCTGCTCAGCCCTGGCTTCTCGACTTCACATGCCTCGGTGCCTCATCAGCGGGGTCTATCTCTTTCTATCTGCACTGCCGCATGGCTCGGCCCCTCAATGACGTCGGCATATCGGAGGGTCATCTATGTATTGCTTCTTCTCCCCCATTCAATGGTGATTTTGCCTTAATTCTTGCTCCATGGCAAAAAAGGGCATTTTGTTTATGTTAATCTGTCAAGCCCACGGAGAGGCCAGCATTGTCTTGAACCAAACATTCGAAGGCACTTTCAATGTTATTTTGAGTCCCGCAGTTGCATGTAAGATCGGTTTCTCAGGTTCCCATGTATGCAGAAAATGTCTTAGTTATAGGGAGTTTCTTATGGGAATGGGAGTCCTTGTCCCCTTGAGGAGAGTCACTCCCAGTGAGGTCCTGCTTTCCCAAGACTCAGGGAGGGTTTTTCTTAGTGGCCTCACCTCCCTAGCCTCCAACAGGGTGTCCCCTGCACTCCCCAGGGAGACGGGACAAAACCTCTAGATTGGTCACATGACCCACACTGGCATGGCAGTGCTAGTTATTCTTTTTCATGACTAGCCTTCAGTTGGAATGTGACAGCCACTGTTATAAATGATGGCACTGCCACGGCAGGGTGGGTTGACAACAACAGGACAGTCAGTAGACAACAGCAACATGGCAGGGACAAGGCCAGGGGAAAAGCTGTCCTGGGCACCAACCTATACAAAATCTTGCTGCAGTGTTTGACAGGCTAGGTCATAGGTTCAGTAATAACTTTGTCTGCATTAGTCCATTATATTACCATAGCAGGAAAGCATGCCTGCTTTTCTTTCGGTGACCAGATAGTTAATGTTCCAATAGCCACCAACGGAATCAGAGCCAAATGCAAAAATAATGATGTGTTTAAAGAAGCACTTAAACTTTTGTCTCATGTCAAGACCAAAGTAATATGTTATCTTATGTTATGTTGATTGGTATTTGTAAATCATGCATCTGCCAAATTCAATGCAACTATCACCCCCAAGGCGCCTTTGCGAGTTGCATCTTTAACCACAAATATGGTGACACTGTAGGAAGCAGCTCTGGGTGGTGCCAACAGTGGCCTGGGTGCTAGCCGCACTGATGTGTAACAAGCGTGATGGAAAATATTTTGGCCCTGGCACTTACATGTTTACAAACTAAGCACTGCCTATTACCCACCAGCACAACCAGTCCTCTAGCTAATTGGCTAAAACATTGCTGCTGGGGAGGCCACGTTTTCCAATTGGAACTGATACCTCAGCATAGGTTGTACCTGGGGCAAAAGTCAGACGGTGAGTAGTCGAATCTGTACGTCTCTGGTGACAGTACCCAAAGTTAGAATTCCATGCCGATCACAAATACGATCACAAATACTTCTATCTGTGTTGTAAGCTCTGCCACAGTGACAGGCTATGTAGCCTGCTCCAATCTACGAAAGTGATCATTTAGTCCCTGGCACTGGTAGACTTCCCTGGCTGCAGGGGCTGAATTTGCAACGTCCCAGACCCTGTCAACTAGGTCCCCCTTGGCCTCCTAGGACACAATGCTTCATTCGATTGCTGCAATCTTATATCCACTCCATCTGAACAATTTGGAACCTGGGCTTTGGCCTGGAATGCAGACAAAGGGACTAAAACAGTATAGTTCCTTAGAATGCCTTGACAATCCCATACTGGAAACCCCGACTTATCTATTTCACTAACTGTATCACGCCATGGGGATTGTAAACCAATCTTAGTGTTGTAAAAGAAGCATGTGAAAGCATATACTGTATCAAAGAGCAGGTTCGGTTCTCCTTGTATGCACTGTATTGCCAGATTACTTGAGACACATTACAACA
The DNA here is from genome assembly GCF_040938575.1 of Ambystoma mexicanum. Lineage (NCBI taxonomy): Eukaryota > Metazoa > Chordata > Amphibia > Caudata > Ambystomatidae > Ambystoma > Ambystoma mexicanum. The sequence continues at coordinate 1,321,284,519 of NC_090922.1, read as the reverse complement.
AACCTTGACTGCATCTCTTTTGTTCCTAGAACTCAAAGTAATTATCCAAACAAAGAACTTATTGTGGTATCATTGAACTCTGCTTCCAACTTCTTTTTTTGTACATCTGTACTACCTGACCGTAACAACCACTAAGTGAAATCACTGCGTAATTTTTCAGCTGGTCTCCTTATTTTCAGTTAATTTGACTTTCACACTGTAGAATTCACCACCTTTGTGAATACTGACCCATTATGAAACGACACAATCTTCTGTTCCTTTTCCCAATCCTCTAAAATATAAAACAGAGAAACAATAGGACATTACATCAGAAAGGTGGGTTAGCTCGGGCACGTTTACAGTAGCATCAGTGGGGATAATAGAATCAGTGGGGATAATAAAATCAGGGCTGACACCTCACAGCTAATGCGTGGGCATAGTTCCCAAAGGGAGCCAATTTGAAAGGGCTTTGCATGGCCAAAGGACTTGTCCCGATTGATATTGGGCAGGTTTTGGCAAAAGCACCAAAAGCAGATCCATACCACACTCCCAACTCCTATTTTAGTCACAGGTCCTACCTTGTCAAGACACAGAGTATCTCTGGCAAAGGCCATGATGCAACACCTGTTGTGGATACTATGTGTGATAAATGATACTTCAGCCAAGGCCCCTGGTTTGTCATAATAGGTATCAGTACCCCCAAATAAAGGGAACAGTTTGAAACAGCAAACACACAGCAAAGTGCCACAGTTGATGAGCACACTATATTTCCCCCACTTATTATTTAGGTACCATACCACGCTTCAAATGGTTGGCACATACCCAAGTAGGAATCTACCAGACCTCTATGTGGAATTGGTAATTGGTAACAACAAGCACCTCCTACAGCGCATGCCAACATAGTGATAATGCAGATTTCTCACTGGTAGCTCTTGATTTTATTTGATTTGATTTGATTTGATTTGAACATTTGTAAAGTGCATATCCCTTAGGAACCAAGCAAAACTGCATCTGGGCGCAAATGAAAAAAATATTCTTTCGATTTAATGGAATGCAAACAGTAACTACCGAAATTAGAACCAAAAGCTCTTAATAAAATAGATAGGTTTCGAAAACTAGAAAAAGATTTGGTCTCGGCAGGGATTGCGGTAGAGAATTCCAACCACGAGGACCAAAGACAGAGAACCGTCTGTCTCCCCACTTGGAGGTCTGGGAAGCAGGGATTGTCAGTAGTCCCTGTCCGTTTGATCGTAAGGTACGCGCCGGGCAGTAGGATGAATTCTTAGAGCTCAAGTACAGAGGGGCCAATCCATGAACACATTTAAACACAAAACACAGAATCTTAAATTCTACCCACTGTTGTACCGGCAGCCAACGTAAGCCTCTACGGAACTCTGAAATAGAAGCCTTCCAGGATAGAGAAAAGATCATGCATACGGCAGAATTCTGAGCCACCTGCAGACGCTGACTCTGATATTTTGGAATGCCAGCAAGAAGAGAGTTGCAATAATCCAGCTTTGAGTTGGTTAAGGTACCTACACAGTGTGGCGATCTTTCCCGGAGATAAGGGGCAGTAAAGGTTTAGGAGCCTAAACTGAAAATACATGTACTTTATCATTGGGTTCACATGTAAGTGGCAGCTCAGGCCCGCCTCCCATATACAGCCCAGATTTTTTACACACCGGACGTCTTTGGTAGGCAACCCGAACAAAGCAGGACAAGGGATCCCCGATGTAACTTTGGACCATAAAACAGTACCCAGGTTGCTGTGAGTAGCAGGATTCTGTTGCGTTCTCCCTGAGTGATTCCTTCACCTGCTCATGGAAAGTGCAGATAGAGACAATAAGGACGCCCGCATAGATGAGTAGATTTTCATCCATAAAACAAAGTCTTGCATTAATACATTTTACAGAAGGAGGTGAAGACAGTCCCATCAGGCTCCCATATAGAACCCCATAAAGGCTTAGCCCTGCCCTCCTACTGCGGGTACTGTGCATTCTGAACTAAACCAAAGGAAGGGTGTCTGGCGACTCCAATCTAGTCTCTTGGCAGATTTTAGCTAGTCTATTTTTATAACCTCACCGCTCCTGTTCACTGTGAATGGTGTGGTCAGGTAGTTTGTGTTGCACCTTGAGGGCAGTCAGAAGCCCCTTTATGGTTGTATGAACAACATGTGCACCTTGGTCACTGTTTATGGTGAAGGGTCTCCTGAATCATGGAACAATGTATTTTATATGAACATTACCTACAGTAATTGCATCTGCCATCCTACATGGGTATGCTTCCACCCAACAAGAGAAAACACCCAGGACTAGCTAGATGCATTGTAGATCATTACGACTTGTTAGTTAAAGGAACTCCAACTGCAAATTTGCGAATGAACCGGATGTGCTCCTTGTGGAATAGGGACTGTCTTTCCAACATTATTCTGAAGGCAGATGTCACATCACATGCAATAATCTTGTGTCATTGCAGCAAAGCCAGGTGTGTACCATATTTATTCAAAATTGAAATCATCTCAGTTTTGCCAACATGAGCTTGTCTGTGATCTATTCTTCTCAAATATATCAGCAATTTTGTCGGTGTTACCAAGTGATCCTGTTCATCTCTCCAAAGAGAGACCTCACGTTGCCTACCCCCTATATGTATTCAGAAGCCCTTCTCATTTATAGTGACATGGCTTGCATTTTTTGAAAAAAGGTCCTCAAGAGGCTCTGGGATCCTCCTCACTGGATGAATATAGTCATCCTGAGAATTGAGAACTTTCACTGGTTTAGCAGTAGAAACTGCAAAGTAATTTCCACTTCTAACTTTACAGTCTGCTAGTTGTTGAGCTGCTCATTTGAATATTGCTACTTACATAGGGAGCCTGATAGCATCCAAGAGTGCTATCACATAGTGATGACTCTTGTAAGGGACCCAGAAGAAGTTAAGAATCCTCTACAGGGCCACAACTGCCCAAAGTCGTGGGCAAATCCAAAGGCATACCGTGAATCTGTGCCCACATGCACAGATAGCTGTTTCACCTGTTTACAAGCCCTTGTGAGTGCCACAAGCTCAGACACCTGTGCTGCAATAACACTGGGCAATTTGCCACGTTCTACCACCTCTCTGAGGCACATTTGTCACACCCCACTCAACCCATTTGTGAAATAAATCAGATCCACATTGCCTATCAGTAAAGTTATTCTGTGGAGTTAAGAGAAAATCAGTATTAGCAACACAGTCATTGGGCTTTCTTTGATGTTGTTCAACATCATGGGCAGTACAGAGCACAGATGCAGAATTCAGTACAGAATATCAGTTGAGGGAAATGTTGGGTGAATTCCTTAACAGAATGTCATATGTGTTGGCATATGTCAACAAACTTGTTGAGTTTTGGTTTTGAGTAATAATGACACTACTCAGTGGGGGATTCCCACCTCAAAAAGTGACCCGAGCACATTCCTTTGACACTGTTGCACAGCTACAGCAGCTTCAGCTACAGCTACTGACCAAAAAGACAAGGAGGTATTCCTGCTGCTACAGGATCATGCTCCTTACTGTTGTAGGCTTTCAGTGGTTTCCAGGCGTTTGTGTCAATACTGTGAGAGCAAACCCATTCCTTTCATGGCAATATAATGAACATTTATTTTTGTAATCAGGAAAAACTAAAGTGGATTCTTCAGATAATTACATTTTTATGGTTTCGAATGACTCTTCAACGGATCATTGTAGGAGTTCTACATTGTTGGCATTCGTATAATGTTACAAGGGTTACACTATTTCTGCATATGCCAAACTCCAGTGTCTACAGTAGTTTACTATGCCTAAAATGCTCTCATCTGTGTAACTCTTTGTGGTTTTGGAATTTTGTATAATGCTTATTTTCAGGAGGAGGCGAGGACTCTGCGGCTCATTACAAAGTCACAAATAGAGTACTTTTTTAAAGCTCTTACCTAGGCAGGGAAGATGGATAATGGGGCAGTAGTTGCTGAGGTCTTCAGGGTCTATTGTTGTTTTCTTAAAAAGCAGGGGGATTTGTCCATTTGTGAGGGTCAAGGAGAAGGCTCATTGAGTTAGGAAGCTGTTGATGATTGTCAGGTAAGGGAGGAGTTCTAAAGTCGAAAGGGTCTTGAATATGGAGGCAGTGGGGATGTCATCCGCGCATTATGTGGCCTTGAGGGATGCTAGGGTGGCAGTGAGGTCTTCCATAGTTAGTGTCATGAAAATTGTCCAGGTAGTTGTGGTTTTGCAAGATGGGATGTGTAGTGTACTGTTAGGTGTGGAGATGGTGTCTATGTGTTGGCAGATCATACTGAACTTGTTGATGAAGAATGAGTTGATGGCGGTGGATCTTTCAATGGAGTGCAGCACGGGTGGGTCGGGCAGAGGGTTGATGCAGAGCTTGATGGCTTTGAAGAGTGTTCTGCTTTCATTGTTGGCCTTGGCTATTGTGCTTTTGGAGTAGCTCGCCTGAGCAGTGGTGATCAGTCATCTGCATGTAGCATAGAGTTCCTTAAGCAGGGTGAAGGCAGAATGCTCTGCAAGACTTTCGGTCAGTATTTTCCTGTTTACTGATGTTTATTTGTTGAAGTTGAGTTCTTGATTGTATGAGGGTGTGGAAGGTTTAGACTTGAGGGTGCATTGTTTTACAGGGGCATTGCGGTTGATGTTGGTTCTGAGGGCGGTGTTGAGTTCTTGGAGAAGAGAGTCACAGTCCTTGTTCATCAGAGGTATGTCAGCCTATACTACTTTTTCCACACTTCCCCACTTTAACAGCAAATAGCAGTTCCAGTTAAAATAAGATCTGTTTCAACTCAATTGTCTGTGAACCAGCATGGCTGCAAACCTTGAAAAATGTGGTGCACGTTGCTCCCTTCCTTCCTACTCTGTCTCATTCAAGGGTCACAGCTCCACTACTTTTTTTGATACACTTTTACCACCGGTTAGACAATATTTTAGCTTTTTTTTTTTCAGATCAGCCATATAAACAACCTCGCGATTGAGGGATCATCACTTTTTGCTTATCCATGGATTTCAATGATCTTGCGAGGAGATAAGGAGAGATCTATTGCAATCATCTTGCGAGAAGATAAGGTGAGATCTATTGCAATCATCTTGCAGGGAGATAAGGAGAGCTCTTTGAACATACATAAGGTGGAGTCACTTTGTGAATGCACTTATAAGTGAGTCATTGAAGTATGAAAGTAATCATGTGCTGAACTGGCAACCAGAGAAGGTTTTTCCAGAGACACTGACGGAAATTGGGAAAAAGCTGAAATCAGCTGAATAGCAGAATTTTGGATCATTTGTAATTTATGAAGCAGGTTATTAGAGATGCCCTTATAAATGCGTTGGCACAGTCCAAATAAAGTTTATTAGTGAACCAACCACCATAGGATGGAGTTCTCTAGGAATAAACCGAAGGCACCTTCTAAGCAAGCAAAGTCTTAGAAAAAGAGTCTCTGGTAAGTACATTAATGTGTGCTGTGAAAGACAGTCAAAGTATGAGCCATGCCCTATCGCCCATGTTCATTAGAGTGTTCTAAAGTACAAGCAATGCCCTCTCAATGTTGTCGCTTCCAAAGATCCAATTTAAAAATACACCACGGTCCTCGCACCACGGAATTGACTGTAATAAAACCACCTGTAGGTGAAGCTTGATTTCTCATCTGTGCTTTGGTTGGTGCCGTCGGGTTCAAACAGTGAGAGGTACCAGGATCTGAGCTGCCTGTGAGAAGATGCCTCAAGGAGTGTTCCTTTACACCAGATGCTGGAAACTCTGCGACAGATTGCTGACGCAGCCCTCCATGCAGCACTTCTGTTTGGGGGGTGAAGGGAGGAATGCAGACAACAGCCCATGTCTGGGTGGGGCTTAAGTAAAGTCAAATCCATCTATATACTGTATAATGAAATGCATACATTATGAGCCAACATGTGTTTTCTCTATTGATGGGCATTCATTAAATATTCAGATATAGATTATGTTCACTGAGAGGTATTGGTTACTGAACACAACATTATGTATATTGAGCTGCATAAATTAGATGCTAAAATGTATATGCTGGATGCAGTTCCTATGCAATGAAATGTTTGTATTGTATTTTGGGAAGCATAAGCTATATATTGAGCTGTTTATATTGTACCCTGAGTTACATACTTTGCGTACTAGATGCACGTGTACAATATACACTGAGATGCGTGCATTGCAAACTGTTGAAATATTTAAGCCTTACAAAGAGATTCAGACTTCATGTGGTGAGATTTGTATAATGCATACATAATAGATGGACATGCCTCTGCATTTATCTCTCGTGATATCTCTTCATGTCTTTTTCACGGTCAGCCAGAATCACATTGTCAGGTGTTGTCTCTCTGTCTGTGCAGCCTGGCATGCTCTCACTGCCTCTCTCTGTCAGCACGGTCGGTTTCTCTATCGTTTTCTGTATCAATGTGGTAGAGCTCTATTTCTCTTCCTCTACCTCGTCCTCTGCTAGTGTGGTCGTGTGGCCTCTGTTTTCTTTGTCTCGCTATGAAAGTGAAGTCTGGTACACACACACACCCCTTTCGGTCAGTACAGTCTGGTTTTCTCTTCCTATTACCCTCCCTCTCTGTGTGTCTTACTTTCCCTCCACCTCTCCATCTCTCTTTCTCTCTCCTCTCGCTCTCTCTTCATATATGTGTGCCTCTCTCTCTGTGTCTCTTCCACTGTTATGCCCTGTGTGTGCGTGTGTGCCTGTGTGTGTGCGTGTGCGTGTGCGTGTGCGTGTGTGTGTGTGTGTGTGTTCACACTCAATCTCTCCCTGTGTGTCTCGATCGATCTTTTATTCTCTGAGTGCCTCCCATTATCCCTTTCTCCCTCTTTCTGCCTCTTTCTCTCTTCCATTATCATGCTCTCTGTGGGTGTCTCAATTAAACATTGCCTTGGTGCTCACAGAAGAAACATATTGGTTTAAAGTTGAGCACGACCTTTTCCAAGAAAGAAGGGCAATTTTGAAAGAGAAACTCGTGCGTATTCTAGGAAAAATATGCTATTAATAAAAGCAAATTATGCATTTGTGTTACACTCATAAACTGGCTCCTTCAAAACTGTACAAGGTTCATTTCCCGTAACATAGTAATCTTGTGTAACATACTTAATATCAGAGACCAGTCCCTAAGCACGGGCCAGAATTGGACCAGTCTCTAAGCACAGATCCAGTACTTAAATCTATGTTGCTCTGAGTTGTCTTGTTTCCAAGACAAATGCGCTGCCCCTGAGCTATCCTCCCAAACACATATATTGTATACATAATAGGAATGTTAGACTTATCTTAACCAGGATATATTTATGGGGCAACAATTAATCCAGGGTGTTCATTTCCCTCCCAATCAAGTGCAAAACACCAACTGAGCAATGACTTAGATTCTTAACTGACTCTAAATTTGACGCATATAACACCCAAGTGTTCCCTCACCACTTTTGCAATTCGATAGACAAAGTCCTTATGTACACAATAATTATCAAGAGGCACGCCACCATACTGTGTGTCGCAAAAACGTTCCTTCCTGTCAAAAACTTCACATTATGCACAAGTTGAAAACACCATTTGAAAACACAGTTTGTCTTTGCTAACGAAAGATCACAGAATCTCTAACACAATAACATGCACAGCTTTCATTCAGATCTCTATGCCCCCCTGGTCACTTGTAAAGAAAAACACAGGTCTGGAGATCACTTCAAATGATTGGTCATTCACAGGAATAAAAAAGATGCAAGGTTACTGAGCGCAGATCAGATAGCACAGCGAGTAGAGCGCCTGGTTTGACATGTGTGCAGTGCCTACCAATGCAGGTTTGAATCCCAGCAGGACCGAACTCAGCCTTTTATTCTTCCGAGGTTGACAAATAAACACAGACACCATGGGCAATAATAAGCAGCGCTCAGATGCCTGAGGGTACATAAAAGCATCGTATTATTCATGCAGCACCCTAGAACATGACAATTTTAATTGACAATGTAATTTGTAGGTGGCTTAACTTAAATACATGTTGTACTTTTCTGTTGGGCAAAATAAAAAAACATGCGCAGAGCTCTATACCTTGGACCCCCCTGAACACTTAATTTCTAGCAATGTTCTAGCACAACACACTTTTAATAACACATTCTTCTCAATAGATGAAGAAACTCTTTCCTTTGCCACTGTGCAGTGCAAATGTCCCTTCTATTTGGAGTTCCTTATTCACTCTCTGCAGAGAGTGTGCAATTAAATCAGTTATTTTTCCTTTACTTAACCCTGGAGACATGTTTCTGCACAGCACAGACCCAGAGATTCAATTTACCATTTGGCTTGCTTGAATGCAAGGTTCAGGGAATGTTGAACAATTTGGAATTTTGTTTTTAAAAACCCTCTCCGCTTTAGGGGATTTTTGGGATTGGCAAAAGGTTAATAGGTGATCCACAATTACTTTAACGTCTAAATCCTTATTCACACTTGATAAGATGTTGAAGATTTAGAATTTCCCTTAGATTTCCCCAGTGTCCGTTGACTATATGGGAATTAATTAAATTATTAATTAATAAGAAATGCTAGGGATCTACTGCTGTATGCCCACCCCATTAATTGGAGAGTGATATTAATTCACATAGATCCCCACAAATGGTTTGCTTTGTTGGATACATATTTACTCGCGTTGAATCTCTTTAGGTTTGTGCACAGGATAAGTCAGCGGGCATCCTGGGTCATCTCATTAGAAGCAATTGGGCCTGACTATGGATGCCAATCCAAGCTCAGCCCTTCTCCTGCTTCTCCTGGTCTATATCCAGGATGGCCCAGCCTCAATCCTTCTGTCTGCCTCTTATTATGGATGACCCCAGCCCTTTTCCTGGATCTATCCAGATTTTAGTTGCTCCTTCCTTCTTGCCTTCTTGTCTCCATCAGTCAGTCCATACCCCTTTTCCCACTGTGCGCCTAGTTTTAAAATCTCCTAGCCACACCCAGGAAATATTAAATTATGAGGTGCTGGCTCCTTGATTGATACTCCTGATTGGGCATCTCTTGTTCCTCCCCTAACAAGGCCTAGTCCCTTCAATTTGATTGGTTCCCAGGTTTCCAGGCCACATATCTGGAAGTTCTTGCTCCACACATCTGAAATTGCATTGCTGAACAACCCTAAATTGGTTTGATCATGCCGTTTGTAATTACCAATGTCTGGTGTCGGCACGAGGCATGTTGCGAATGGCACATGTTTGTGATTTTGCCAGAACTGACTTAATTTACAATCTTGAAATGTTACTGACAGGTATCTGAGTCAATAAGCTACAATGTTCCTGACATGCTTCTCCGACACGTAACCTTTTCTGAGAAGCTACAACCACATTTTAGCTATTAACTCTGGTTCCCAAGGTCGAAGGTCGAAGGTCGAAGTTTTAGGATATTCCTATCAACATATAGGGATTGGTCTGAACCATCTCTGAATCAATTACAGTTCCCAGTGTATGAGCAAAATATGATTCTCCATATAATCCTATGAGATCCTTTTAAATACATGTATACTTTTTCACTTAATTAATAAACCCTTCACGTTCCCCAAGCCTGTATCTGGCCCGCCATCTATCTTTTGTTGACCTAGTCTACAATACAATCACTTGACATTCTTTCAAGGCTAAGACCTTAGCACATGTTTTCTTATCTCCTTGAGCAGAGGGGTGTAATTCCACCCCCTGACACACTTGACATTCTCTGGCACCTGTCAACTGTCAGTCACCCCACCACAAAAAAATTAATTTTGAATATTTATTTAAAATTCAGAATCCATGGGCTGCATCTTTGCATACTCAGTGGTCATCTTTCTACCTCCATGAACCTCTGCCACAAGCACAAGCTCTGCCCCCTTCCCGGCTCTTTTGGGCTTCAAAGAGTTGACCAAATTGAGAGGTGAAGGAGTGTTTGACATTTGATTCTGATTGTAAAGACTTGAGGAGGGGTGTGTGTACTTATGCTCTCTATATGGTAGAGGAGAGGCACAGAGGACCACAGCCAAGATTCTCTATAAGGTAGCAACGGACGAGCAATCAAGGCCTAGCTTCTCAGGAGGTGATGCAGGCTGGTTCTTAAGTACAGTGTAGTCCCCAAGCCCCCACAAAGGAATGTCCACACACTGTATTAGTTAAACACAGTCTTTATATAATTAATTTTCAAGGATATGTACACTATCACAATAACTCACTTTGTGCTCAGAAAATCTACATTGGCAAATATATACTGTTCTAAAGTGGTACCACAAAGTGCATCAACTATACTCTGGTCAAATGTCACACAGATCAAGGAATAAAAGTAACCAGCAATAGATATAGGAGGAAAGCAGTTGGTTAGAACAATTGGCAGAATATTGTCCCCTACCAACTGGGCACAATTCTGTGGGGAGATCCCCCCACCTGGGCAACCTGTAACTAAAGATATATCGTACAAGCCCAGTCCATATATTGTTCAAAAGAGTCTTATTTCCTTCTAAAATAGTTCTACAACGCCAATGTACCTGGAATAGCAGAGTTCATCGTCGGGTCGTCAACGGATCCTTCTTGAGCGGCTCCATTTAAGGCAGCAGCCACAGATCGTCGAGATCCCACAAGGAAAAAGGGGTGAACGATAACTGTGAGGCGGCAGCTTCGTTCCTAGCGGTACTCTGCGACGACGGAGCATTGACGTTCGGAAAGGAAGAGGCATGCGGGGCACCTCAATGACGATATTTCAGGACCGCAAAGAGATTGTGAAGAACTGTGGCTCAGCAAGGGATTCGAGTCATCAGGTGACGGGAAACCCACTGGCGGATGCTCCTCGGTGCGCCGGCGGCCCCCACTTTCTCCGGCGAGGGAAAGCGGTCGGCGGTGCAGGCAAGAGCGTCCTTGGATCAAATGTTACTTAGGCAAAGGGAGCACGGTGGCTCCGGTCGGCGACGCCGGTCATCGACAATGATGGACAACATTGTCCGGGCGCTTCTCCTTGTGATTCGCGGCGGTCACCGTCTCAGGTTGGCATCCTGTCGTAGGTCTGTCTACCAGGGAGCTTTGGCAAAGATCAGCTGGTGCACGATGGTCCCTCGTAGCTCAGGAAGAGGGTGCCTTACCAGGTCCTCTTTGGGTCAGTCCTTGGAGACACAGCAGCTTTCAGATTGATGAAGTAGAGCAGCATCAAGACTTCTCTTCCAGCAGGGCTTCAAGGTTAAGCTTCAGTTTCAACTCCAGTTTCTCTTCAGCTTTTGAACACGAATTCTAGCAGTGAGAGGCCCCCAGATATAATAGTTGATCTCCCATTCATTCTTCTGGGTCACATTCAGCCAACCAATCGGTCAGAAGGGCATTCATGCAGGCAGGCATCCAATCAGGTGCATAGTGCATTCAGGCCATTCACTTCTCTCCAGAAACTCACAACAATGTATATGTATTGGGACAAGTACCCAGCCATTCAACACTCCACACTGCATTCATACCAGTTTCAGGCAGGGCTGTCTCAGTCATTGTGCCAAACATCAGATACTAGACATCCACAACACAGAATGCGTATTCGTCACACACTTCATTCACCCAGGTCCCACCCACAGGGTGTACCCACAACATACAGTCACTGGTAAGACTCCAGCCAGTCTGGCCTGGACTTCACAACAACACCATATATGGAACTTCCACCCAACAGCCAGTCAGGGGGAAGGGACAGAGTCAGGGCTTCCCAGGACTTTGGCAAAACAAGGTAACAGGCAATAGAAAGCAAGAGGCCACAGGGGCCATCTTGTTTCCTATAAGGAATCAACTGATTCCAATGGCAGAGCCTGGGTATCCCAAAATAGAGAATACTCAGAGCACCTGTCAAATTCAGCATGGAGCTGCCACCAGCCCATACCCTGCTCTGTGGGCCACACACAGGTGCCCAAAAACGTATACTAGGGGCACAGGGTTGTACCCCCACCCATGGGTGCCATAAGGGTATCCCATAGGTCTGTACACCAAACCAAAAGAGAGAGCTGCACCACTAGGAGTCCCACATGAACTCCTGCAAGGAAAACACAACAGAACACACGATAAAAGGCAGTAAAGGATAAGGATACAGAGGCCCTGTCCCTCCGATGCATTTCCAGCATCACACTGATGGGGAGTTTTTCTTGGGCGTCCCAGCACAGCCTGAAGTCAGTTCTTATGAACATAAATTGTGCTTTTTTAACTTGTTGCATTTTCTTTGCACATGAGGCCTGCACCAATATCTCACATTGTAAATATACATTTTTCTCCTGCATCATGCCATCAATGTCCAACCTTACATTATAATCTGAATTTGTATTACTCTGGCAATGGAGTTTCATCTTTAAAATGTTCAGCGTTCAGTAACAAATGCACAGATTTTTCCCCTGGCACCTCTCTTTTGGCAAAACCGCACTCCAGTACTGGAGTAATGTAGTGGGAATTAGGCCTCAAGCGTTCAGTTTTGTCAAACTGTAGACCATAATGGGATGTTTGGCAGTTGAAAGTTAAATGCTGGCTTTTTTGTCTGACAATCCCACAGTTGACTTTCTAGATTCCTGTACTTCTGGGCCTAGCAGCTGCAGTGCATTTGTATCCTGTGGCTGAAAACACCCCACATAACGAGCAAATTACATTATCAACACCTACAAAAATGAAATTCATTATTTCAGATTATAATCTCTGGAAAAACCTCTGAGAAAGGGGAGAACAGGGTAACTGGCTTTTTCAACGAAATTACAGTTACTGCTGTAAATTGGAGGAATTACTGCCAAACAGGAAGTCATCATGACGCGAACAGGAAGTACAACGTTGGCCATATTTAAAAACTAAATCTACACAAGATCACCATTAAGGAAGTACCATCTAACCCCATAAGGCAGAAAAATAATGTCAGGCGGTAAAGGCAAGTGCAAGGTGCCTGAAATGCGGCTATGCAAGCCAAAACTCATTGATCAAGAGCTCAGTGTGCTTGCGGAGTAGGTATTGGCCCATGAAGAGGAGCTGTATGGGTCACTAAACTGGAAGACGTCCCAGCAGTGTAAAAACAACATTTGGGCCGAAATCTGGGACAAGGTGGTGGCTGTGGAACATGTCCAATGGGATTGTGAGGACATGAACAAGAGGAGGAACTACCACAAAGCTGAGCTATGCACCCTTGACTCGAACCACCGTAGGGAGACAGCAGCCACTGGTGGAGGATTGTTGCCTCCCAGCAGTTGACATCCTGGCAAGAGTCGGTGAGCAGCATCCTCCACATGGCAGGCTTGGAGAGTGTGGGAATGGCAGAGGTCGGATCCAGCAGCCAGGAAGACCCTGGTGAGTACATGAGTGAATCATGGGCCCATTGCACAACAACCACAATAGTAGGTCAACATGTACATACTTCCATTCATCTAGCAGAGATGTACCCAGCCGATACACAAGCAATCAATGTGACACCTCAGGACAGTACATCAGGAGGCATGGAAGTGTGTACCCCCTTAAGGACTCATCATGGAGGAGGAGGAGGCCCTGATGTAGGACACATACAACTACCATGGAAGAGCAAGTATCATGGACAGGCACCCAATCACATGTTACATTGCCACCATCTCTTGCCAGCATGTCAAGCAACCATGTTCAGATACATCAGCCAAATAGCTGCCACACATGTACAATATGGCCGAGAAGCACCACCTCTAGTTGCCAAGCTCAAGAAGTGCAACAGGCCAGTAGCGGCAAGGTATCATTACGATTGAGTCCTACGTAATGTCTCACTCACACCACCACAGCAAGCAGGACATCCCTCAGCTAACAGTAGAACCGGATACACAAACAACATTGGCCCAGCCCTACATGGACACCCAGGGCCTCATCACGAGTTTGGCGGTAACCCTTAAATCCGGCGGTCGTGCTATTACCGCCGGATTTAAGGGTCCGCCAAATCAGGGCTTCCGGCGGATTTCTCCCCAGCTCTGAGCTGGGGGAAATCTGTCAAAAATTCACGCTTTTACCGCCGGCGGGAAATCCGCCGGCGGTAAGAGCGCAAAAATTCCCCATTGAGCCCAATGGGGAATGGGGCATTCCCGAATGGGCTCAGTGGGGAATGGGGAATTCCATTACCGCCAAACCCGTGATCCGGTGCTAATAGCGCCGGGGGGTTTGGCGGTAGGGCTAATACCGCCAGCGGTAATACCACCGGCGTTACCGCCCAACTCGTGATGAGGCCCCCATTATCTTACCTTACCCATTACATTAACTTGAACAACCGTGAAGCACATATGACCACAATCCAGGCAAGGCACACATTTCCGAACGTCCATACAAACACCCTACCATGAAGCCAGTAAATCAGCATACTGTCTGCCACATGAAGAAATCCCCCAGGGGATAGTGGCATCTTGTGATCTGATAGTACACAGAACACTCCATGAGAACACACCATACAGCATTCCAACACGGGTATTAATACACTTCCCTGTCTCCCAATAGACACAAAAGACACCCAGGAGCCCATTGAAGGCAGCAGCACATCTGGCACACCTGCATCTGTAAGTGGAAAAAAGGGTCCAGGGCTGCTGCACCTCCTCGGAGGTACTCTGCCTTTCCTCTCCTTCCCCCAGAAGCTCATGGTATCCCAAGATCTGGTTCTCTCTAGCTTGGACTATTGTAACAGCCTCTTTCTAAATCTACCTGCCTATACTCTCCGCCCTCTGCAACTCATCCAGAACAGGACTGCAAGACTTGCCCTTGGCCTCAAGCCCTGGGATCGTATCTCTCCAGCTCTGAAATCTCTCCAGCTCTGAAATCTCTCCATTGGTTCCCAGTGGATGTACGGATTAAATTCAAAACCCTCTGCATTTTCCACAAGGCTTTCTGGGGCCTGGGTCCAAAATACCTTCAGCTATCCCTCCGCAAATACCTCTCCTCTCAAGCTCTTCCCTCCTCTACTTCCAACTCCATCAGGGTCAGTCGTTTTTCAAAGAAATGAGCTGGGGGTAGATCTCTGTCTTCGGCTGGGGCCTCCCTCTGGAACAGCCTCCCTGCCATTCTAAAACTTGAGGAGAACCATCTCTGGTTCCGGAAGTACCTCAAGATCTTCCTCTTTTCTTCTGCCTTCGCACCTCCTCTCCCCTGCTGATTTGTTCCCTCTTGGCACTGTGCACCTGGCCGCCCTCTGTCCTCCGGACCCAGGTACCTGCTCACCTTGCCAACCTCCCGCACTGCCTCCAGACCACCTCTTGCACTGGGGTCTGTATCTGTACCCATACAGCCCCCCTTTTTTCTTCCTGCACTTATCAGACCTACCTTGTCTGCTGCCTTAAACCTAGCACTTGCAAATTTCTGGCTGCGCTACCACTGCGTGTTGCCTTTATTATTTATTTATTGTTATTTATCTGTTTCTCCTCTGTTTCGCACTTTCCACTTCTCCCCCCTTCCATGCACTTTTCCCCTCCCCCTCTCCCATGCACTTGTGCGTTCTCAATGTCACTGGGCCTAGTAAGATCTCCGTTTTGTTCTCCCCTGTTCCCCTCCCTTGCCTTGTCGCGCTCTTAAACACTTGTGTACGAGCGCAATAGAAATAAAATATCAATATCAATGCTGCAACGAGGAAGGAAAGTGCTCAGAATACCTCAACCCTCTCCCCCCGTGTCCAAGGGCACTGCTGTTGCCACCTCTGTGGGCACAGGTACACCTGCCATTGGTCTGACGTAGCCTGCAGGACCAACCATCACCAAGGCACCTCCACCCTATTGTGGAGAGTCTGATGTGCAACCCACCCACCCAAGTGCTGACAACATGCAGGCACAGGACCAGGCAACAACACCCACTGATACAGGAGCACCTGAGTCTCAACCTCTCCAGCTTCAGCTGCGTGGCAAATGCCCCTAGATTCACCCCCCCCCCTGTCCAGCATCTCACCCAAGCACCCTTCACCCTTCCCCTTGTCATCTCACTGTGCCCTCGATTGGCACCATCCTGAGGACACAGAATCACCACCTGAGGATGACAAAGTGCAAGGAGACCAGGCTTTAGGCATAGAGGGAAGGCACCTCCGTTCATCTCCCATGCGCTGTGCTGTTGAAACCACTGCCAGCAACACATTCAAAGAGCCAAAGGGTACTGGAGTTGGCTGAGCAGACATATGCCACACGTCAGACCAGGGCCATCACCCTTACCATGCAGCACCACTGGGGTGGTGAACCTGCCAGTTCAGTGCCAGCCACACCAACTGAGGGATCTGTGGCAAGCACACCACCAAAGCACTTGCAGCGCTGCACCAATCGTGTAAACACACCAAAAAGGAAAGGTGACAAGAAGAGGTGGTAGAGGACACATGTATGTGACAGACCAGAGGCTGTGAGGGTTTTGAGAGTGTCATGGTGTAAGAGATGAGGGTGTGTGGCGGTCATAGTGTTGGGGATGAGGTGCACAGTTGTACAATAAATCACTCTACAGCCAGTGAATCCACTGCTCATTTCATTATAGTGATGCACGTGAATACAGTGACAGGTGTTAAAATGTACTTTCAGAAATAGATTTCCTTGTTGTACAAAACGTCCTTCCTTCAATTACTCACATCACACGACGCAAGCTGCAAGAAACAAACATTTTCAGCAGATGGGATTTACCCCAGTACTATCTCAACATCTCTACAAACATGCATATATGAATAACACTGAAGGATATGCCCTGATTTGAAAAAGGCATAGTGAATGCCGAAACACGTTTAATCGGAAAGGGCCAATAAACAAAACTAATTGGTTCACCAACACATGTGATTATGGAACTTTGTTCATACATAATTGTGGCGCAGCAAGAAGGTGTGTGGAAAATACACATTTCCTTACAAACAAACGGAGTAGGGGATCTCTAGTCTCTGTCTTTCACACACAAATGCGACACCTACAAATCTAAATTAAAATACTGGTCGCGGGTGTTTCACAGTGATGTCACAAAAAGCTCCTCAAACTAAAATCTATGTGAGGTAACCGTCATCACCTGTGTCTTTTTCCTCATCTGAGTCAGGGCGTGCAATGTCCTCATCATATTGTGCATGTTGTGCAGCATAGTGCACGTGATTACAATCTTACCCTCTTTTTTTTTCTGGAGTTTACATTAGTGCCCCACCTGTCTGTTGGAGGCCCCTGAACCTTCCCTTAAGCAGTCCAAATGTCTGTTCTATGCATGACCTGGTCCTCTTGGGAGCCTCAATGTTGGCTTTTTCCTGCGGTGTACTAGGGATCCTCACCGGTGCCAACAACCACGGTAGCAGCGGATAGCCTAAGGCACCTACAACAGGTAGGATAGAGAGTGTTCAACATTACTGTTTTGCTGCTGAATACTAATTTCATTCATTATTATGCTGGTGGCCTTTGAGTGCTCATGTGGGTGTAGGGCAAACTCCCTGTACTACACAGGGCCGGAGTGGTCGTAGTAGGTTTGAGTGGGCACAGGCAGGAGTATACAGCATGCTCTCAGGTGTCTCTGTGGCCATTGTTGGTAGGATTATGGGCCATTGGCTAATGAGTGCCACATGGTATATGATTTATGGGACTTGTACTATCCACAAATATGATCTCACGCCTTTCTCTACGTGCACCTCTGTTCGGCATCATCATCAAATGTCACGCTTACCCAAGAGGCAGGTTTGCTGCTCTCATTGTGTGTCCATATATGTAGGGAGGGTGCTGATCCTCTGACCATGGAATCAAGTGTGGAACCTGGGAATAGAGTGCACCAGTGGCTGATGGTCATATCTGCATCACAGGTCATCTGGATGTTCATGGAATGGTACTGTTTACGAAATGAAGGCTCCACTGGCTGGGGGAGGGAGGCACCAATGCCACATGTGTGCGTTTAAGTGCTGCAATGACGTTAGGGATATGGGCAATGACATAGAATCGTGACTTTGCTGCATGCACCTGGGCCTGTGTGGTTGGCACTTGCTCCAGCACTATTGAGAATGTTGGCTGGGACATGCAGTTCCGATGTGTATGGTGCTCTGAAGATCTGACGTATCCGGTAATATTATCCCCATACATATGGTCGCCATACATATGGTCACCAGGAAAAGGCTATGGCGACATTATATATGATGACCTATATGTGGGGTTAAGGAGAGCAGGCGTTGTGGGGTTGTCCCCTGCCCCTTGAAAAAAAAAGATCTTGAAAAAAAAGGACGGACGGACAAGTGATATGACTGGCCTCCATAACACACATGCCCTCCATCTTTGTGCTGCCTGTGTCATTCCATGTAGTGGCCTTGCAAACTACTGGAGCCCAATGGAGAGAAGCAGGTTATGGATGCCATAATTCACATCTGGCTGCGGATGCAAGTTGCTTTTAGGTGTGTTTGGGGTGGACCTTAATACACTTTTAGAGGCTATTATTGGCACCTGTCCATGGTTCCCATCACCTGGACGCTTTTAACTCCAGCTTTCAGCTGGAGGTAACTCCACTGCGTTTTTGATGGAATTACCGCCAATATCTGGTGGTATTTTGGTGGTATTTCAACTTGTAATATGGCAGATTTAGCATTTGTGTCGCAGAACTACCGACGGTGCTAATTCCACCGGCTGAATTCATGGCGATTTTCGGTGACCTGTGATTTGACAGAGTGGCAAAAAGTGACAGTAACTAATTTACTGCCACTTTTACAACTTACCGCTGGCCTCAATCGAGCCCAACTACAAATATGTAGTTAGATATTATGCTTAGCAGAAGAGACATCAATCATAGGTTAACTTAAAATAATGTGTAATCAAAGAAAGTCTATTTAGCAGAAGACTTATCACCCCAAGAGACAGAGTACACGTGGGGACACAGGTCAACTGCCCCCTTCGTTTTTAAGCAATTCGAGCATAAATCTCACTCTGCAGAGAGGCTTACAGTTTTCAGTTTCTGGCTGTACACCCTAATTGACTGTGTAAAGTCTCAATGTGGCTGGCGATGAAACACCAGAGGCTTTATGGTCATTAAATTAAAAGGGTATGTTGCTAATGCAGTGATTCTCAACACAATCAGGGCTCCATATCTGATTTTAAATTATTTGAAGGTAGAGTGACACGTTGCCATAACATCCTCAAAGTGAATCTTCGAGGCTGTAGACAATGCATGTTTTCACTGGATATCAAGTTACAGAGCCGATGGACTTTCATGATGAGAAAAACGTGCCTGAATTGGCAGGATATGAATTATGAGTTACAATTAATCAGAATGTGATTTATATTATAGATCTAGTGATGTTATACACACACCTGCGGCAGGAAAGGGAAGGAATGAGGATGAGCATGATTCATGCATGACAGCCACTGATG
The DNA here is from genome assembly GCF_040938575.1 of Ambystoma mexicanum. Classification (NCBI taxonomy): domain Eukaryota; kingdom Metazoa; phylum Chordata; class Amphibia; order Caudata; family Ambystomatidae; genus Ambystoma; species Ambystoma mexicanum. Next base: position 1,321,265,265 of record NC_090922.1, on the reverse strand, counting down.
TCTGAGGTGTATTGAATGTAAACATAATGTTGCGTTCTCTACCCAGCAGACTTTGCAGTGTAAACCTTAAATCGTTAACACCTGAACTTCTGAGGGAAACACTGAAGAGCCTTCATTAGGACATCGTTTAGTCACATGTCCCATGGTGCTGCAGTACCTAACAACTATGCACGCCCTTTAATATAAATGTGTGTACTCTTGTTTTTCTGTTATTGTCCACAACAAAATGGAATGTCTAAAATACCAGTTTTTATCCTTAAGAAATCATGTTTAACATTGACATTTATTAGATTAAGCCAATTGTTTTTTACCATGTCCCCAGGTCCACAATAATGCCCTAATTCTCATAGGCCTGAAGCATATTGAAATTGTTGACTCTGCAAATGCTTATTTACAATATTGTTACAATCACATTTGTTAGAAATGGTCTAGAAGGGCTTTAATAATAGCTGTTTTTATTTATGAACTGAGCGGTACTCATCTTATCATAATGTCAAGGATGAAAGGATAAGTAGAAACCTTCCCCGATTCAAGCATGGTGTTTGCAGGAATCGGGCCAGTGGCACAACAATGGTTCTTCACTCTTTTCTCCTAGCTAAAAGTGTTCGTGAAGTCTCTCAGGCAGTGAAACGATATCACCTGAACGTTGCACAGTTTCCCAGGCTCCAAAGGAGCTGACCTTCATTCAGCTGTAATGAGTGTTAAAGTAAACAAACATGTAGCTAAAGTACTGCTGATTGCTTTGATGTTCAAATTAAGAATCTCTTGAAAACATTCCAAAGCAATTAACATGTCAAATCATTTTAATTTAGAGTAAACATTTTAAAGCAATGGGGCATTCATTTAGCATTCTGAAAAAAAGACTGCCAGATGAAAATCATTTTTAAAAAGCAGTCTTTTCAAATGCAAATGATCCAAAATCAAAACTGAATGCCCTTTTCAGGGCAGCATATTTAGATGTTCTTCACGCTCTGCTTGCCAAGAAAGGTGTTCCACATGAAAGGGCATTGGCTGGAACTGTGCACAGTAATTGCCATCAATATTAATACACATTGAATGATGTATTGTTCAAAATGCACTCCTACCAGACAAAATGTAAGGCACCTTCCTGGATAGGCTTGTAGGTGGTGTGACGGTGTCAGGGAAGCCATGGACCCCTCCCAACCTGGGCAGGTGGACTACCAGGAGATAGGACCGTGCAGATCCACTGGTGGTGGGGTGAAGGAGGTGGGAATACCCCAGGGCCTGAGCCCTTTGAATGTGCCTTGAATGTTGCCATTAGTGCCACTGTCGATCACCAGATCCTGTTTCTGGCCAGAGTGCTCTTTTATTTGTATCAGGACGTCAAGATCCACAATGCTATGTGTCAGTGGAGAACAACAGAGTACCGCTGAAAGAAGACACTAGCCATGGTGCATCTACAGACACTCTAGCGCCCAGGCTGCAACATAGTCAGAGGGAATGCAATTTACCATTGCCCGGCAAATCACAGAGACTGCATGAAACGCTGTGCGTGAAAAAAGGGGAAGGTTAAGACTGATGCATAAAGATGTGTCATGTGATGACCCAATTCCAAGGAAGGAACAGACTTAGATTGCCCATAGAGTGAGGTGGGAGATGAAGGTGGAGTAAAGAACGGGAAACGGGAGTTACGGGTATAAAAGACCCGTTGACGCACGACCGAGTGGAAGGTGTTCATGTGAGGTTAGGATGTGTGGAGGTGACCTAAGAGAGCAGGCAGAGGACGGAAGGTGGAGCAGAGTGCTGAGGAGTTTGTGGCAGTGTTGGATGCGAGTGCAGGTAAAGTGTTGAATGGGAGAGAGAGAGTGATACCAAGTTGAACAAGTGAAGTTGTGATTGTGAAAGCGTGTGTGGGAGTAAGTGTTGGTGGAGAGGGGTGTGGGAGATAGGAGAGGGAGCAAGAGCATGAAGGTGGAGGAGGAGGGAAGAAGGTCAGAGACCATATAGACAGAGGAAGGTAGTTGTAAGATCAGGGAGAGGTGAGGAAGAGAGGGAGAGAGAAAGACATAGGTTGTCTGGGAGGATGCAGGCACAGTCTTGAACCACACTGACAAGTCTAGGGAAACTGGTAGAGTGGTGAACCCTTAGGAAGTCCTGGTGGGAGAAAATTGGAAGAGGCCTCAGTCTTTAGGACCTGCCCTTAAGTTTAGTTTAAGCAGTAGAGGTGTCACCCATCTCTAGTCCATGCTATTACATTGAAGAATAGGGAATCATGGGCTAAGGTGGAGGGAGCCCACAGGTGATGCAGGGACCAGGAATGGAAACCCATTAGTTTTAACCATTGGCAGGCTACAAAGATCATAAGAAATAACCTTTCTTTTGTGAAAATTGTTAATAGAAAACTGTTGAACTGTCTTCTGGATTCTCAAGAATTTTGAAGCCATCTGTGACACTGGCCATGATGAATGATATACGCATTGGGGTTTGTTTATAAAAGCATCGTGCTTAAGGCTCTGTCTGTTCTCCTTCCCTCAATACAGAGCTGTGGAACCCCCGGCACTGATCAAAAAGACATCAGAAAGTTAGTATTTATTAACCTTGAAAACTTGCAGGGGCCCAAGATGGATGTCTCAAGGATCTCCTCCTTAAAACTATGGAAACTCGAGGGCTTCCTCAAAAAGTTACGTTAATCCATTTTCCCCATTTCTTAACAGCTATAAAATCTCAGAGTCTCCCATATCACCAACAGTTTCGAAAGCCCAGGTTCTGCTGCTCAACATACCTCTAAAAACATCCAGTGAAGGAGGTATGAAGAACATACCATAATCTGTTATTGCCTTCGTTGTCCGATTCATTGATATTTTCTTCCATTCATGTTTCACTGTATGTTTCACTGTACGCTGGAAGCCATCAGGCAATGCTGGCAGGAGAGCAAGGCCCGAGAATAAGGCCCTTGACGATGCCTGTCGGCACCTGTCTCACATTTACAGGTGAGACCGCTCTCCTATCCTGCACCCTAGACATCTCCCAGGGTGTTACCACAATGGGCATTTTAGGCTCACTATTCGTTTCAATGGAGCCTTGGCTCCACACAAAGATGTCTGACACCATCAGAGGCCTGGAGTCCTCAACATCCATACCGCAGCCTGATTGGACAATGGATTCCACCAAGGAGATCCCTGACTGGGCTTCTCCCATTCATGTTTCACTCTGCCATGGAACCCGGCAGGCTATGCTGGCAGGAGAGCAAAGTTGGAAAATACGGCCCTTGCCGATACCTGTCTGCACTTAACTGTCTCCTCCTGCCCTTTTTCTCGAAGCTTGCCTTCTGCCCTCCAAAAAGCCCTTGTGACCTCCATTCTACTGGCAAAGCTCATTAGATGTGGTCCCAGTCCTGCAAATCATTGCTCCAGGTAAGATGAGCGTATCCTCATCTGTCTCCCCCACTCCCATCTCTACTAGAGTTGTTATTGGTCATACACTAACCTCATCTCTGATAATATTCCTCCCCCGCTCTTCGGAGCCTCCCAGGTACATCCTAAGGCTCACCACGCATCCATATATCCGTGCTATATGCTGCCTTGCGATGCTGTTCTGGCCCCAGTTCCCCTGCAACTCCCCCCCACTTATGAATCTCTATCTTCCTCACTTTACTGCGACCATCGTTTATTATTATGGCTCTTCTGCCTGTGTGCATGCTTGACACAGTCCCCCGCACCATGAGGTGAGGCTGCACCAGTATGTATTTGCTTACCTACTATGACTCTTATGCCTCTGAGCATGCTTTATGTATACATACACGCTGTAACCTATATGTGCACCCTTGCACTTTGTGAACTGTACTATGCAACATGCATTTTCTGTCTCTAGCGCCTAGATTCTTCAAGGCTTTGTGTGCTGAAATAAATGCAAAAATAAATAAATAAAGATACTCTGTTAATTCCTCTAAAGGAAGAAATATATGATACTGAGATGAAGGAAAAAACCTGTGGAGGAATACAGATCATGAAACAAACAGAAAGAAAGGACTGTGACGTTACGCTGGGGAAGGCCAAGGAAAGTGTAATAAAGGAAGTAGGCGGAGACTGGCAGAGGAGTGAGAGAACCATGAGTTACAAACTTTCTTTTTGAAGTATCCTGAAAGAAAGCTGCAGGCACGGTATCCTGTACGAACATGAAATACAGCTGAGATCTCTCACACGTGGTGTTCGGAGAAGAGAAGGGATGAGAGAAGCTGAAGGAATGGCGAGGCATCCTAACCCAGAACAAGTGCTAAATGGTGGCATGACCCAAGTTGCGCAGAGGTGGACCAAGAGGTCAGTGAACAATGCAGATACCACTTCGTTGAATGAAAGGAGATCGAACAAATTGTTCAATCTGAATAACAAACTGCTGAGACAGTGTGTGAAACCACAAGAACTACGAGAGGCCAACCAGACTACTGCAGAAGAAATTCCCAAGCCATTAAAACTCCTGGTGACATTGCCCACAAGCATAGGAGGTAACAGGGAAAACGGGAGACCTGGGAGGGGACATGTATAAAATCATTACTGGTACGCAGATATTCACATTGAGTAAAGAGAAAGAGAAAGATTACTGGCACGCTCATACTCATCCCAATCAAGAAAAGATACTTGCATTAAGTAAAGAGAAAGGTAATCATTACTGGCATGTTCATGCTAGTCCCAATCCAGATCAAATACTGAGATTGAATGAAGGGAAGGAGAATCTTTGCTGGTATGCTCATACTCGTCCCAGTCCAGATCAGAGAAAGGGAATCATTACTGGAATGCTCATACTCGTTCCAGTCGAGATAAGACACTAATGTGGGATGATAATCTTTAATGGAAGGATTATAATTCAGGAGAGCAAGGCGACAGGCGTGAGATATTACCAAACAGGCCATTTTGTTAGAGGAACAACTGAAGAGAACATATTGAAATAGAAAACAAGAGCCAAGGCCAAAGTGAAACCAAAGATTGTAAAGTAAAGATTAAGAACTCAGGAAGTCAAATAATATGTTCTAACTGTTAGAAAACGTTTTCCTATGAAAGGAAAAGGATACATACAAGTGGAGGAAGAGAAAAGAAATACAAGAAGGGAACAAAAAGAGTAAAGAAAAGAAAGAAACACTTGAAACTTTGAAGAACCCAGTAGTAGAACTGTGTGACTTGATACAAGTAGTTATCAAGAACTACTTTATTGAACGGAAATTGGTGAAGAACCAGCTCACAGGAGAAGGTCATCATTCTCCTGGCTTTTGTTGTTATAATAGTGGTATGGTTAGAATAAATAAGTTTGGACAGTGGACTGATCTTGATTTTGGACTCTCACTGAAGACTGATGAGGAATTTAGTTTGTTTTGTTAAGTAGGCAAAGATAGGCGTTGGTTTCTTTCAGTTAATAAATAGTACCAGTGAGATGTAAAGTCAGAGTCTGTGTCCTTCTTCTGACCTGCCACACTGTTGATTATAGATTATCAACTATGCAAATTCAGGTCCTTCCCTAACAGCTATAGAAACTAACACCCTACCCCTACATTTCTCAAAGGTTATGGTCTACCCAACAGCATATTTGAAAAATGTGGGTTTCCCAAAGAACTATGGTCGCATATGATCCTCTGCAAACAGATTTGGAACTCAACGTCCTCCCATGACAGCTATGAAAATTCAAAATCCTCCTACGTGCAAACGCATTCTTTCCTCACCAACTGCTGTTAAGAGCTATGAAGCCTTGCAATGTTGCTTTACGGCCCTCAGACTAACGATATACGCCCCCACTGCAGAAAACCAACCTCCATAGGATCACCTGATGCTTCCAAGTGACAGATAAGAAAACCCCCAGTGCGTCAACCAAAACAACCACTTCAAGATCACAGGCCGCATTCACCCAACTGTTGAGGAAGGTGGTTGTCCTGCCATCCATCGATGCAAGCTATTGGGATACCACTGATTTCAATGGCATCTCATGATGGGATTTCCGCAGTTTATGTTTTTCAAATCAATTATAAAAGGTTTATAAATGTATTATTAGCTGTTCTAATAATGAGTTTCTTTTCAGTTTTGGCTCATGGAGGTCCATTAGCCAGCTATATGAGAAACACACTATTGGTTTGAGAAGTACAGGGGATCTGACATTAGCATTTGTGTAGTGATGCATAGATGCCAGAGTCTTGACCTGTGGCCCATTCCACTGTTACCTAATGCATTGCCACATTAGAGTAACTTAAAACCACCATTTCCACCTACACTAATAGTTGTCAAAAAGGTTTTTTAAGTGTCCCTACTACTGCTGCTGTAATAGACCTCTCAAGCAAGAGTGCCCCCAGCGACTGTATTTTCAAACAATACAGCACCCTATCACACAGCCCTGGTTGTGTTTTCCTTTGTGTATGAAAAAGATAGTATGTTATTATACATTGCTGTTTCGTGGCGAAAAGGTACAAGCTAGTAGTACCATGTCATTGATTCTATTAGGATGATATGTAGAAAACTGTAATGTATAAGCGTTGTAATGTTAAACATTGATGAATAGGGGTGGCATATGTGGCTATAGAAAAGGCAACAGGTGTGGCTTTGCCAGTGCTTGTTTTCTGTGTGAAAGAAATGTTCTGCTTGCTTACAATCGTATCTCTGCGCTCCAGGTTCTGAACTTGCCAATTTGCACGATAGTGGCCCTGTTATTAAAAACAATACATCATATCCATTATAGAGCCTATGCAAGCCTCTTGCCCAATGCCTTATTTAATCCATTTCTCTGATACCATAGCTCATTGCCTAACTTAAACCAATGTCAGGGCCAGCTGAAGCTGAGCAGCGGCGCATTTAAAAATGATGGATGGTGTCCATTGCCTACATCCGTGATGAAGCTTTCCCACCCATACAGGCCTTCATGCCAACCTGACCCATGAACCTCCAGTCCTTAAGCACCACCTACTGTGCGCCAAAAGTAATGGAATGGAAAGTATAGTGTACAGAGGTGAGAATGTAGGCGGGAAGCTAGAAGCTATGGACATGACTGGCATGTATTAGTCCTATAGTTTCTGGTGAACATGGCTTGTGTTTTCATTGGATTCTGGAGGGATGCGCCTCATTACAAGTTTGGCGGTGCATGAAAAAAGTGTCAGTAATAACATTACTGCCACTTTTTCTGGTGGTGACGGAATTTCCGCAGTTTTTCCTGCACTGCCACATTATAGGTTTTGGCAGATTTACCACCCGTGGAATTACTGTGCAGTAAATCCACCAATTTCTGGAGGAAAATGGCAGATTCAACTCCAGCATGTTAGAAAATCCTTCTATTTACTGCTAAAAAGTGTTGGATTTACTGCACAGGAATTCTGCTGGCGGTAAAGCCACAGAAAATCACCATGGAGTCCTTTGGACTCCATAAATGGGGAATTACACGACCCTGCCACCACTTGTAATCTCTTGGTAACTCCACGGGACCAATTGGTGGTAACAGTGATGAGGTTTGGTCGTAATTCAGTGGATGTACTGCTGAATATCTGCCAAACTCGTAATGAGGTCCATTAATATGTTCTAACATTGTCTTGAAGGGAGAGAACAAGCAATGGTGTAAATATAGCCCATTTGCAGTATACAAGAGTTCCATTAAACCATATCCTTTTGATTCTTTTCTCTGTGTCTGGATGCTTCTGTTGAGAGAGACAGATGTGTTGGTTGTGTTAGAAACATATGCAATGGGCAACGCTTGAAACAATACATATCAGGTTCTAATAACATTGCTGTAACAATGGTTGTGTTACACACACAACAAGCACATTTGAATTTATAATCAGAAATAATAAAACCCATCACCCTATGTTGTTAACTGTTTAGGACGAGGAACCCCACATCCGCGCCACTGCCCACGGTTCTAAGCGATACGACCGCGGCTGATTTTGCAGCGGCCGGAAAGTTTGCATGAGAAAGGTGCGAACTACCAAAAGTTTGCACCATTCCCATGCGAACACACTTACATACTACAGGGGCTGCAGGGGTGTCCCCCGCAACACCCGCTCACTATACTGTGAGGTATAGTGAGCAGTGTGTTGTGGGGGACACCCCTGCAGCCCCCATTTTTTTCTTTTTCACAGATGTGCCGCGAGGGGGTCCCCCGCAACACCCCGCTCACTATACCACACAGTATAGTGGGCGAGGTGTTGCGGGGGAAACCAATGCTACCACCAAAGGTTCGAACTTATGGTGTTCGAACCTTTGGTGGTAGCATTTTTCGGTCGTATTTTACAGTCGGCCCTTTTTTTTCGGTCCGATCGTACATTACCCTGCCCACATGGGTTGTAGACACTGTAAGGCTTGAGGAAGTTTTCAGAAAGCTACCGAGACTCAAATGCAGTCTTTTAAACTCGTGTCAAGAAAACGGTCTGACTGTTAATCAGTTTCCACCTGTTTTCCTTTATGTTGAAGAGCCCTCGTTGTGTCACGGTCGGCCTGGCTCCAGCCTCGCACGCACGTCAACAATCCCCTTTCCTTCCCTTCGGGATGTGCTTATCCAGTCATAGTTTTTCTTTTTCTATTCTGGCACTTCTAGACCTTCATTTATATTTGGGAAAGCGGTACTGGTACTCAAACAATGAAAGAAATCATATCCCAAATAGAATGCACTATGTTGGCATGTATGTTGGGGTTGTATTGGCTGGTAGCAGCAAATGCAAAACCTGTGGTGTTGATAGGTGCAGGCCAGAAGTACCTGGTTCCTGAGTGTCAATCTGCTTGTATGGGTTTGGCGGGAGAACACTGGTAGTGTATTAGCCACAGGGAAGAGTCCTAAATCTGATAGACTACAATGCTTTGGTTCTGGTTAAATGCTGATGTGGGAGAGTGCAACAGGGATAAAGAGGAGATTTTAGTCATGGCTCAGTTGTGTTGTTGTGCTAACGGCTAGGCCTGTGGTGGCCGCCTGTGATGGGCTCTGTGCGTGTAGTGTAAGGTGGTAGAGATCGTAAAGGGGAGATGGTTAGTTTGTGGGAAGGGTGGAGTAGGCCTTACAAGTCAAAGAAACCTTCAACCCTGCACTCGGACTCATGCTCCCTCTCCCACTTCTCAACTTTCCCACTCTACCCCACCTTCCCTCCTCCTCTGCCTCTTCTCTCTCTCTCTCTCTCTCTCTCTCTCATAGCGCCAGTGTAACCCATGGGAACAAAACAAGCAACTGCGAATTGACAGATGAAGGAAAGAGACAGTGTGGAAACTCAGACATTACCATAAACTGCTAAGGCTTATGGGAGGCTAGTACTTAAGGATCAGTAGAAGGGCAGCTTACAATTTAAGGACCGGTCATCCTTTTCAAGTTCCTTAGTATGTTGGCTAGCAGGCTGTGAGATGCCTCAAAACTCATTCTAACATGCTCAGGTACTTTGCTCAGAGGCCTGCTGGTACTTGTGTCTGTGGAGGGCAGGCCCCGGCAAGGTCTTTGTCATGCATTCTTCAGGGGATTGGTCAGGGCAGGAGCCAGAATCCCCGCTCATCTTGCCCATCCTTCTGTCTCCCACAAGCCCCCAACTCTTCTCATAAAGTACAAAACGAATCTCCTCTGCCGCTACCAACAGCCACAGCTCACCTGTGCAGGGTCCATCACCATAAGGAGCCAAGCACGTACAATCGGGATGCGAATATACTTGTTTTATCACTCATAAGAAAAAATGCATTCGAGATGGCTACCACAGAAATGGAGGGCAGACTCTGACAAGACCCCTCTTCCATTTCCATGAAACTAGAAAATGGATGTGCAGGAGAGGAGAGGCGACAGAGAAGGGATATTGGCAGTCCATGCAAAACATTTTAGATATGTATCTTTGTTCTTCTTTGTTTGGATAGAGGAGACCAGACGGGAGTGCAAGGGCTCTGGCAGGTGGCAGAGGCTTTGGCGGGTGGCGGACAGGCATCATTTGAAATGCCGGGGACAATAGGATGTGCAAAAGAGCAATCTTCACTTTTCTCACATATGGCCTGCATTTGGAACACCTGATAGTTCCTTGGTGCTTAAATTAATGGTTGTTTGAACGTGTGGCTTGTTGGATTCTCATAGAAAAATGTTGCATATGCATTGATCCAATGAGCTAGATTATAGATTCTGCTTTGATATTTTGAAAGCATTACAACACACCCGCAAAGGCTGCAGTGTGAGTATCTGTACAGAAGAGTTGGGCCATTTACACTATTACCATTACATTAAAATGCACATTTACACCCCAGTACAGTTTCCAAATAATATTTATCATTAAACGTTTGCATTTGTTGTAAGTAAGAGATTACAATTCATTTTCACACTTGTTCAAATCATATTTTCACGCATGTATACATGCGTATGTTACACTTTTTCCATTTGGCCACAACAAAATGAAATGCCTCAACTATCAGTCTTTGAGTTACAAAAAAAAAAAAATCCAACCACTTTGAACATTGACACAAAATCGCAAACGCCAATTGGTTTGGACATGTTCCGTCTCTTAGCCCAATTCTCATGAGCTGTTTCCCAAGTACATTGCAATTGTTGCCTATGCCAATGCACGATTACTATGGTATTCATAGTGATACTTCTTTGTAGTAATGTTTGTGACAGTCTTATGGCATATTTGAAATAGTTACTTTGTAGGTTTTGGGGTAGGAAAGGCATCACATCCCCTACTTTAACCACAGAAGTGTTTTACACTTCATTCTACAGTGCTCCATGATAAACTGTCGCTTATGTTTGAGAGGCAGATGACTACGTCATCCATACCTTCTGTCCCTCTCCCAGTTCAATATTGCACCGGTGAGAAACGTTACTCACTAAGACAACCAACCGCACCAACCCTTATGCTAGGCATATACAGCCGGAGATGGACACAATTTAAACTGAAGATGGCATGAGTAAAACCAAACCAACATTGTAACAATACATGTGAATGCATTAGATACGAAGCAAATGTGCACGCAACATGAAGAACGGGAACATTAGCTAATACATGCATTTAAAGATATTAACATAGCATCCACAATCCACAAGACATGAAGACTACTAACATAAGCAATATTTACAATGAATGCAACTTGAACGACACACGAATATAGCTCACTGACATAGAAATGCAATAGTAATGAGCAGCCATGTTTTCCAAAATGGAAGCTGTAACACGCTTCTAAGTAAACAAGAACTCAACATGCTGAAATAACAAAATGAAGATCCGTGCAGAGCTCAGACAGGAGCTGAGAACCACAGCCAAGGTACCGTGTATTAAGGGAGGGTCAGAACGTTGCAATGAATGCACAAGATAGCAATTCCCAGGACGCAAGAAGGATACTCCCAGTTTATTAAAGTTTTATAAGAGAACAACCAGTCGTTTTAAGCCAGGTGCAGGAAAATTGGAAGTCCAAAGACTCCAGTGGGAATAGCTCAAGAATAGCCCCAATGGTAAAAGTAACCATAACAGAATCACCAATATTACTAAAAATCCTAATAAATACAGAGTGGAATAATTCCAAACACGGTCCCATCAGACCTGACCCACAATTGAATAATACTGTTTATTTATTAGTAGCATACACAGATAAGACACCTGTCTCACTCCTCACACATATCCCCAGACATGAGATGCCATGCAAGGCAAAATACAAAGGGATCATCCAGGCTCATGGCATAGAAACGATGGATGGCATGTTCTTTCATTGAAAGGAAAGCAGTCTGTGGACATCTCTCCCCGTATTCTTGTCTTTCTCATGTCTCAACGACCTGCCAGTTTTCCAAGGATGGTCATCAGAAGTCAACGAATCAGAACCTCTGATGTTAGGCCGCACATCAAGTATTATGCCAAGCAACAGCTTATTGCAGTGAGGATGTCTTTTTACTGTTATCAATTTAGAGGTGGTCTCAGGAGAAACCATCAGACAAGCATTACCCAATTACAAACTTAACCCCTTTAGAATGTATATATAGTCACCACTATTGACAATCTCTGTTAAAGTATGATGTCAGTTATGACGTATATTGAATATAGTACCTCTTGTTTTTGATGACATTTTAATGCTTGTATGCTGTCCCTGCTCTATTTTGATGATAATAAAGCTGGGTTTTGCCTTGCACTTTGTCTATTTCCGTTATTGAGTCCAGTTTGATCTGGGTCCAGACCTCTGTGTAAATGGGACTTTTCATACTGCCTTAACAGATGGTAGCAGAGGTGATGATTTTCTAGAGTCATTGGATTTTTGAGGGGTCCCTTGCCGTGGCCCAAAGAATACAGAGGTGGCCTGTGAGAGCAGGTATTGCACGTAACAGAACAAGGTCAACAGCAGCCCCCTTGGAGAAAGTCCTGTCCGGTTATACAAGAGGGCGAAGCGACCTCTGACGGGCCCATGGGATCAGAGCTCACCCTCAAGTACTTTTAAGATGAGATAGCTGCACCTTGAGGAGGATGGGGTGCATGATTCTCTTACTCCAACACCAATCAATAAGGACAAGTCAATGGATGGCAAAGGGAAGTCCGTTTAATTACAAGTACAAAAAACGCTGAAACACATCGCCTGTCTCGCTTCAACTTCCAAATTCTTCATTCAGACATAAATTCTTATAGGCAACATTTGTCATCATTGACGTGTAACACTCAATGTTTGTCATGCAATTCTATTTGTCGGGAAAGGTAACTTAAGTATAGGTGCTATATCTGTATATTGTAACAGAGTGTGAGGATTGGATAACTCTTATCGGGTGGGCATCTATGCCCATCCCTCTACATCACTCGTGATAGACGTCACTACAAGTACGACGTCTTATTGGTTCTACTAGCTATAGGACCCTAGATTATTTGGTCCATTGTGATGGGTTGGGTTACACCCCTAGGCATAAATCTCCACTTTAATTAGCAGCATGCAGAATGGACACCCAGATGCGGTATGCCCCAAGATTCACCCTGCCTCCCTTCCATCAATGAGTACTTTAGGGCTATGTGTCAATTAGTTGGCTGAGGATGGCCTCGATACTGTAGCTTCTTATCAGGAAAAGTTATGGCATCCTCGGGTTCTGGGTGACATCAGACGTACCTCTTCGCGCTTGGCTGGTCACGTGTCTGTTCACCGTGAATCTGCTTCATTTTCCTTCTTTTCGTGTATTTGATTCCTCCTTAGCCTTGCCACCTGCCTGGGGCCTCCTTATCTCGACCTTCACTGGCGGGCTGCTATGCTCTTAAGTTTTGTTTCTTAGAAGTTGCCGCTCTCCTCCCTTCTTGGAGTTGACCTCGAATTCCCAGGCATGAGCTGCTTTGTGCTCAGTTTCGATTCCGCTCCTTCCTTCTGGCTTTAGCTGGAATATGAATCTCGGCCTGGTTGGCCCCTTGCAGCCTGGGCTTAATTCTGCTTTTGTAAAATGGTGTCGCACTTGTATAATGTGCTTTTGAGGTAGATATATAGTTGGCGCTTGCCGCTCTATCCTTCTAGTAAGCATTGCAAGCAGTATCGTTTCCTTAGCTTGTTGTGTTTCAAGCCTATTTACAGGCATTTGGCCAGTTGCATAATTCAATCCTGGTTACGTCTCCTTTTAATTTCAATGTCGTCTCTTCTTCAATGTTCATTACGTCATTATTCGTAACATATCATCTTCGTGTGACTTCTTTTGATCCGTGTTTTGTTCGTCTATGCGTCCGTCCGGGCCCTTGTGTTGTTCACCATTTGCCTTCGATTAAGGCCCTTTGGGTCTCGTCGGGGACAGTTTGTAAGTAGTCTTCATTTCGTGTCAACTGCTGGTATGGTTGACTCAATGGGTACCGTGCAGCCCATGATTGTCTGGTTATTGGCGCTTCAATAGGTCCTTCTGATGGGTAATGGACAGAGCCCCACTGTGGCTCTCTGCTGGTTTATTTGCTCCTTGTACGTCACATATCTTGGCGAGTATGCTTCTGGTATCTCAAAGTGGGTGGCTGGAGTGCAGGTCATATTTGGGACCTCCTCTACACTCCCCCCTCTGGTCGGTTCATTGACCACTTCTGCTTCCTTCTTTGAATTAGTCTTACTTGGTTCTTCTGTATCCACTTCTTCATCTTCTAGGTTCGTACATGATGGTGTGAACGTGTGTTTCTTTGGAGTCCATATTTTTATCACTCCTGCTGTTTTCACGTGTTCGTCTTTGTTCCAGCTCATAAGCTGACATTGTCGATTTGGGCTGCAATAGATCAATTTTCCTTCATACTTTCTTCGTTGTCTGGAATACACAAACTTTATTCCTTCTGGTGCAAATTTGCTGGCCTTCACAAAGTCTCTTATTTCTTCATCTGTCAGGTCTCTCGGCTTCCATCCTGGTTTGACGTCGATCATGATCTTCATCCCAATGGCTTTCTTCGCAGTTTTCTGGCATTGTGTGATGATTATCCTGATAACACAAAATCCTAGTAGTATCATCAATAGCAGGGCTCCCAGAAAGTTAAATACATCCGCCATCCATTGTGGGACCCATGAGAATATAGTTCCAAACCAGCTGTCATGATCAACTTCGTCAGTTTCATCAATCATCTGGTTCTGTAGGTTTGTCAGCATACTTATGGCTTTTGTTAGGGTTCCATTTTCTTCCTCATGCAAGGGTATAAATGTGCCACATGATTCTACGATTTTTGCGCAAACATCTCCATCCATTGCTGTGATCATGTCAAGTACATAGCTGTTCTGGAGGGTCATCAATCGGATTGCTCTTAGTTCTTCTTTAATCGCATTGAATCCCTTTATGTAGTGTTGATGGTCTGCAATAACTCCCATCTGGTTATCTGTAACGATTTGGTATTTACTCCAATTTGGATTCTTGACATGAAGATTGTTGTGAATACTGATGAAGTGAGGCTAAAAAGCCTGGGTTCATACGGGATTGCATGAAATGCTTCTTCTGATTTGGCAGAAAAGTAATTCTCTCTCTTCATTCGGGATACCAGTTCCACAGATCTCCTTTTCCTCAGGTGAGCATCTGCTTTCGGGAAACTCAATATTCAGGTCACTTTTCGGGATCACTAGTGCAGGAATGTTGATGTTCACTATTGTGCATATGCCTCCCCAGTCTCTTGGCAGTCTGATGTATGCTCTGGATCCACACACCCAATAATGATCCATACTCACTGCAGTTCCGTGCGTCATTCCTGGGGCCTCGAAGATTCGTCTGCAGTTCTGATTCTCTCCCATCTTCCTTGTGCCATTGTTGCTGAAGCACATTTTTGGGCTTTCCAGTGGCACTATCTGCAAGGGTCCTCCTCTGTCTTCGACCCAGGTTAATAACTTTACCAACTTTGGCCATAGAGGTTTGCACAATCGTTGTGAGTTTTCTATCGCTTCTTTGCAGGCTCCAAGGACCATCCATGCTCGGCAGAACACCACTCCTTCTTCCCATCCATTTGGGGAAACCACTGTCCCCCAAATCTGCATTTGGCCTCGGTTCTTCCAAATTTTAGCCTCTTCTGGAGTCTTTCCTTGGACGTTCAGCCTCAGGTTTATTTCCCATCTTGTTCCTGCTCCTTTAACTACAGACTTCTCATACCTGATCACGTGTTTCTTAGTATGCGCTCTGTTTCTTGTTTTGATGTCCTGGACGTAACCGTCTTCATCGGGATACTATGTTTCAGTCGCCCATATCAATAAGGCATCTCTCCCCATAAATTGCCCTCTGGTTTTGCACATTGCTACGTGTTCAGACAGTGTGCTGTAGGGACATCAATTTATGCGGACACAAATATCTTGGATTTTCCCATGCTGTACGGGAGAAGTGCACAGACGAAGCAGTCTCCTTCTGATGTTCTTCTTCCGACCTCTTTCATGTGTTGGTACCATATGTTGTTTCCTAGATGTACTGTGCTGTCCAGGTAATCGTTTAGTTCATTGTCATCTTCATGTGGGCTTCTCTTGATTCTTAGTGTCTTTCTGTAGTTAGCTATAACTAATCTCTAAACACGTCTGTGTGACATTTCCTTGCTAGGGGTCTCTCGGGCATTCTGATCGGTGAAGCAGTTTTCATTATATGCATCGATGTGATAGGAGGAGGTGTTGCGATTCTCTTCCTCTCCTCTTGTATTCTTTCGATGAGTGTCTTTAATCACCATTTGTCTGTCATCGGCCCAATGTAAGGCTGCATCGTGGGCCTGGTGATTGTTCCTTGTGTTGGAACTGGTGTGCTTGTCACTACAGTCTCTGCGGTTCTATTTTTTAATTCCTCATGTAGTTCTTCGCTCTAGCTATGAACGGGAATAAATGATCTATCAACATTTGTGTCCTTGTAGTGAATTCTCCCGTAGCCGCTTCTGTCTTCTTGAGGGCTTTTGCTATGTCTGCCTTAGTTGGTCTTTCACTGGATTCTTTTCGATCACCTTTACTATTTTCTGGGACTGGTTGTTTGGTAGGCAGTCTCATACTTTTTGTTGCCTTCTTTGGAGGTTCTGTAGCCATTGACACTTGCCCTGGTTCGTGTGTATTCAGTGTGTGTGTGTGTGCGTGTAGTGGCCAGTGCTACATTTTCATTAATTCCACGCTGACTCTGTCTCCAGCTTTTCTCTTCATTCGTTACCTCAAGTGTGTATGAATCACTGCTAATTACATTCAATTTTAGCTCGTTTACCTTACCATCAGATTTTCTTGGGACTGGAATAACTATATAGGGCGTGGGTGCTTTTGTGGGACTCAAGCATACATTATCCGGTGGGTGCACTGAAATTGGAGCGCTTCGTGCACCAATGAAGAATGCAGTTCTGATTGTTAATGACAGAAAGACAATGATAATCACTATACATATACACATAATCGTGCAGTATGACAATTGGCAGAATTTCCTTCCAGGGAAGCGGGGGCGCCCCTCTGTTTGTGGGAGGACCATGTTACTGTTCTGGGACCCCATTTCAATCATAGCAATTTAAAGTTCTATTCTTTCCACTTACTCCATTATTGTTTCTGAGAAAGTTTGTATCATAAAGTGTCTTGTGCTTCGCAAGTGTCCCCCCTCTTGCGGGTGACGATTGTCTCTGTTTATGGGATACAGTTCCCTTGCTAGATTATGGAAAAAAGGTTAGACTTACACCTTTGGTGAGGCTCATTCATTGTGCATATTCAAAATAGCTCAGTTCCCAGTCCACCCCCTTAATTTGCTTCAGTCCTGAGGACATGCTGGAACCTGTTCAATGCGAAGAAATAAAAAATAGCAATCAATCAAAATCAGAGTCAAAAAATAAAATAAAATAAAACGGTGAAGTTCTTGTCTCTGTTCCCATGATCTGTCCCTCGGCGGAAAGATGAAGAGCTTTGACTCTGTCTCCTGGATCTGTACCTCGGCGGAAAGATGAAGCGCTGCTTTGGCTTCCTTGATCTATCCCTCGGTGGGAGGTTTCACTGGAATCTCCTCAGATACTCTCTTTGAAAGTTAGACAGTTCCACTTGGAGCATAATGCCATGTAGGAGCGTTCCCATGTGCGCAACGTTAGCTGGATCTCTACTGAAGGTGATGACGTCAACCTCGGCAGGTCTCCCCACCATTTCTGGAAAGTTAGTGACTAGATGAAACAGGACGTTGTGTGCCAGTCGGCTGTCCTCGGGAGACAGGGACATTTGTCCTGCTTTGCTGGGTTCTGGATCACAGGCCTTTCTTTTGATGTGAACAGTCTCTACACTTTCCAGCTGCGTGGATTGCGACCAAGTAACTGAGCTTAGCCCACAGCTGGTGCAAATGTTCAGTGTTTCTTGGATCTCTAATGAAAGTAAGAGTTGCTGGGCACTCCTCTATGATGCGAAAGAAAAGCGTGTTTGTGAGTTCATCTACTATCGCCTGTAGTGGAAGCATTTGTGTCCTTATCACTGTATTCTGGTAACACAGCGAGGGCTTCCGCGATGACAGCCAGCAGTTGCCGTATTACTTTCTTGTTGGCAGGATCTTGAATAAAGTCTGTGACACTGATGACTCTCCCTACAAGTGACGTATATGTCTCTAGTACTAATTGGCAACAGGACAGCACATCCCTTGTGATATTTCTGCTGGGGGATACCATAAGTTCTGCGAAACAAGGTCTTAGTGTTGGTTGCTTCAGGATACTGTGTTAGCTCCTTAGGGCAAAAGTCCTCGATCTCAGTCTATTAGAGTCCTCTGTCTCAAATGTTTAAGTGTGGCTGTGTGGCTTGGTTTCCAAGTTCGTGTCAACAAACGTGTTGTTACTTTGATGTGCAATTGTCTTTTTTTACCCTACAACTGAGATGCATAGAGTGTCCGTTATGTCCATATCCCCTTTTTTGCTTAGAGGAACTTTCCAGTTTAATCACAACTTGCAACCATGTTCTTTGTCTTGGCTTTGCTGCTCATGCGTCCTTCTTCCTCGTCATGGATCTTGTCTGCACATGCTGAGGTTCTTCCCCGTTGTCTGTAATTTCTTCGCAGTGGGGTGCAGCTTGAGGGCTTTCTCCGATATAGGGCTTAATGTCATTTAGAAAAATCCATGCTCTCCTGCCCTGCAATTTTACCGCTGATGGAGTGCAGTCCACTACGATGAAAGGGCCATTGAATCTTGGATCGTCCCACCTTTTCCTCGTGTGGTTTTTTACCAACACGGAGTCTCCAGGGAAGATGAGTGGCGTACGTAGACCTTGAACTGCGTCTGTTTCAGCATCTCCTGCTGTGTTTTGGGCTGTGCTGCACACTTTTTGTCGACGCTGTAGTGGGTCTGAAATTACAGTAAGGCTGGATGTCATGGAGTTCAGATATTGGTGCAACTCAGTTCCCAGGACCTCTCGGGTTGACTGGGCATCACATCTAGCTCTGTTTCGGGGGGCAAGAGGGGTACTCATTCTTCTTCCTGTGACTATCTTGTGCAGCGTAAATGATGGTCGGAGCCTGGTTGGTTCCGAAGAGCATACAATGCTAGTGGAAGGCAGTGCAACCATCCCTTCCTTAGAGTAAGCTTCAACTTGGTTATCCTTTCCTTTAACAAGCCGTTGAGCCTCTCGCATATGCCATTACCTTCTGGATGATACGCCGACGAGAACTTGTGCTTCATACCAAGCAGCAAGCTGATCTGCTCAAAGACTGAGGTAACAAAATGAGCCCCGTTGTCTGATCTTGTCATGATGCCTACCCCCGGACTTCTGGATCAAGCCCATCAGTCCAGAGGTCAGACATCCAGCCCCTTATTGGAACCCACAAAGCCCCAGTTAGGGGCTCTATGGATTCAGTCCTGGCGCCGTAGGTGCCAGGCTCATATACTCAAATTTAACTCATGCAGACCATGCCGCAAGGAACTCAAGCATTGGCCTTTGTGAGGCCAGGGAAGGACTACATTTCTTCAGGCACTATTTTTTACTTGGGTTTGGTGCTTGGAACTATTTACCTGGGACTACTTTGGAAGCTATTTAAACCACACCCGAAGAGCAGAACACACTTCGCGTTATTCTGCATTCAGCAGCGTAACGCTCACCGTGCCTACAGCTAGCATCCTGTTACCTGCCATGCCTGCTCCGAATCCGGATCGCATCCTGGGAAGAAGGGAAGAAGAAGAAAAGGTTAGAGCAAGAACCTACCTTCTAATCTTTATCGGCTCCTGAATCCACCGCATCCCTGCACAAGGAAAAAGACTTTGAAAAAATCAACGCGTCACACCGCTAGCAGCTGCGCCGCGCCATACTTACCAGTCTTTACAGCATCTACACGATCCGGCGCAGCTTACATCTCTTCGTAGCTGCATTCTCGGCACCTAGAGGAAGACAAGAAAAAACCAGGTGAGCTGAGAGCCAACATAGACAATCTTGGTTACCGCCAGGCACTTACTTGATTTGCCGCCCGAGGTATAATTCTTCGGCATCCAGCATCTTCTTACGCTGCACCTGTAAAAGGACAAAAGCACTTGGTTAGAGACATTTAGCATCATTATTTTCTACCGGACAGTGCTGGGTAATACAGTCTCTTACCTTAGCGCGACCTGCTGCCAATCAGGAGAATTCCTTTTTGACCAAGCTGCAAGATAAATAAAGGAAAAGGGAAATGAGTGAAAAGCAGACATTGGAACTCTAAAGACTATATAATTACGGCTCCACGCCACATTCCCCAGAGCCCTATTTCATCTGGAACTCTTCCTATTCCTTCGATCTAGTGGAGTAACTGGCATTCTACGCGCCCCTGCAATCAGCACAGGATGGAGAACTCATCATTTCAAGCACTAAGGTGAGGACATAAAAGGAATATTGGAGGTGTTCAGTGGGAACGAATTATGGGCAGGTATCCTCGCAATCCACGGGTGGCTAACTGACTTCTATTGTTTTCAGGAAACTACTCTTACGGGTCAAGCAAACAAAACTAGGAGGGCCAGTCCAGTCAGCCATATCCGCCCTACGAGTCACGCTGGTGGAGACCACTGCTTTTCAGTCCCGTTCAACGCCCCTGCAGGAACCAGGTGAGCATAACAGATCTCATCACCTCACACACCCCCCACCTAGGGAACACTTCCCTCACTAGGAATTTGGCTGCACAGGTAGAGTCTGGGTGTGTACATGGACCTGCTTCTACCCATCCAGAGAATGGACACAGCACTACAATTAAGTACCTGTACCCGTTAAACACTTGAATCATGTCAATATAGTTGATGTGTAAGTGCTGAAAAGGCCCATTTGGCCGGGGGATGACTCCTCTCACTACTTTTAATGTGTGCCCAGCAGTGAATTGCTGGAAGATTATGCAGTTCACCATAAAGAATGCAACATGCTCTGCTAAATTCGGTATAAACCAGTCTTCTGCGAGAGTTGCTGCTAGATTCTCCTTTGACATGTGAAATGGGTAATACAGCTGTTCCAATGCTATTTTTAGTAGGGCTACAGGCATTACTGGTTTACCAGTTCTGTCTTGCTGCCACAATCCGTCAGAGGGGTTTAAAGAACACCCTCAACGTTTATACAGGTTCTTTTGGTCCTGAGGTGCCTCCCCTTGAAGCTCCATCAGTTGTGTCTGCCCCATATTGCTGTAGGCTTCTGGTGTGGCTCGTGCTATCATCATTCGTTCATGGGTGCACGCCACTTCTACTTCCATGATCGTCTCACTTTTGGATGTCATACGCTTGGCTTCCGTGCCTGCTGCATGGTTTCCACGTGACACGAAATCTGTACCTTTGGTGTGGGTGGCGCATTTCACGACCGCTATGCCCACTGGGAGCTGTAGTGCCTTACTCAGCCTGTCCAATAAGGCTGCATGTTGTAATGGTGTGCCGCCCGCTCGGAGGTAGCCCCTCCTTTTCCAGCGTGCTAGGCCTGCGTGCACAGTGGATGTCACATAGGCGGAGTCACTATGCACCGTTACCTCCTGGTCTGTGTGATTCTCAATGGCGAATATCAGCGCCAGTAATTCTGCAGCCTGTGCTGAATAACGAGATGGTATTCGTGCACTGACGAGTACTTGAAATTCTCTGTTTGCTATGTGTTTCATTACGGCAACGCCTGTTTATCTTTGTCCGTCTTTTTAGTCGATTCTCGAAGAACCATCAATGAAAACAATCTCACCTCCTGCCAGGGCATTTTCTTTCACCCTGGGGATTTCATCATAGAATTCTTCATAGCTTGTACAGCCATGTATCGGCTCTTCTTCAGTGACTGGCTCAGCTATGAACGTAGCTGGGTTTACTGTTTTACATCGAACTATTTTGATCGATGGATTAGATATGATCACCTCATAGACAGAGGCTCTTTAAGATGTCAACGTACCCTTTGGTTTCTTTAAGATGGCAAATAATGAGTGCTCGACTTATAATGTCATGGAACATCCCATTACAATGGTTGTTGCTTTCTCTATGGCGAACGCTGCGTCAGCTAAGCTTTGTTCACATGGGAACTGGCCTCTCATTACTGGGTCCAGATTCCCACTGTAATATTCCAGGGGCTTGTACCCCAACGAGGTTCTTTGGGTGAGCGCTGCCATCGTAACGCTGCCATTCGTGTGTGAGAACAGGTAGAATTCCTCTGCATAATTAGTAATCCCGAGAACTGGAGCCGTATAAATCGCACTCTTGAGTTCTGTAAACCCTTTTTCCATTGTCTCAGTCCATTCAATCTTTTCCTTTGTCGCCTGGGCCTTCTTTTAGGCCTGGAGCAAGGGCCTGGTATACGAGCTGTAATCAAAGACCCATGCTTTAACATAATTGCATAGGCCCAGAAAGCTCTGCATTTGCTTTACCGTGAGTGGCTTCGCCGTGTTCACGATAGCTTCAGCACTTTCTGAATGCAAAATTAACTGGCCTATGTACAGCACCTCCTGTTGAAAATATTGCAGTTTTTCCTTGTCAAACTTATAGCCTTTCTCAGCCAGTATAGTCAGTAGCTGCACAGAATCTCGCCTTCATTGCTCTTCTGTGGTGCTGCAGATCAGAATGTCATCCACATACTGCAAGACGACACTTTCTACTGCAATATTGCTCAGGTCCATCTGAAGGACTCTGTACCCCTGATGGACGGGGACTCACAGTACCCCTGTGGCAACCTTGTGCTTTTCAGACGCATTTGTCTGAATGTGAATGACGTCAGATCTTGTGAATCACAGTGCAACGGGATTGAGAAAAAGGCATTTTTCAAGTCAATCACCGTGAACTATTTTGCCTCGACAGGTATATTACACAAAATTGTAGATGGTTTAGGGACTACAGGGAACTCGGCTTCAACAATATTGTTTAATGCTCTTAAATCTTGGATTAAACGCCAAGACCCTCCCTTTGATTTCTTGACGGGGTGAATCACTGTATTACAGGGTGATTCTGACGTCACTAGGATGCCCTGATCCATCATGGCAGAAATTGTCTTCGCAATCCTTCATCCGCTTCTCTGGACATGGGATATTGTTGCGCTCTTGGTAAAAGTGCTCCTGGTTTCAGTTTAATTTTCACTTCTCCCACCCCCTTCAGGAGGCCTACGTCATAAGGTCCTGTGGTCCATACTGAGACAGGCACCTGGGCCATGTCGTCATCAAAGTATTCCGGACGTATCAGTGCCAACATCATTCTCTGAGGCACTTCTCTTTTGATCATTTTCACCCAAAATATGAGACTCACTTCCACTCTCGTCTCTTCTGAGTCAGGTTGTTCTTCAAACAGATCATCATCGGTGACGTCAGTCACTCAATACCCTTCTTCAATGGTGATAATCGCACACCATTGTCTGCCTTCATCATCGTATCCTTTGACCAATGCTACCTTACCTCGTACTGCTGCAGTATGTATCATCAAGGGAAATACTTGTTCCTCCTCTTCATGCATAGGTATTCTTGGTCTGAATAGAAACTCATCAGGGGTTCTCATAGTTCTATCTGTGAGGCCTGGTAATCCTGCCATAAGCACACGCATGCCATATGCGAAGACCTCTGGCTCCAGAGGCGCGGCCCTTCTGTCTATGTGTCCTGAGTATGCCCTGATTATTTCGCACATGTTTGAATAATGCATTCCCGGAGTAGAGCATACTATGCCCTCCTCTGTAAACGAGATGGTCATATTCAATTTTGTCATTAAATCTCGACCCAAAATGTTTACTGGGGTCTGACGCGAATACAACAAAGGTACATTTTGCACTCTCCTTTGGCGACTGGGCATGCGTCTGTAAAGAGAACTCGACTGTGAGCTCTTGTAAAACTCTGAGTATCTATGGCCTCGCCGGACAAGGAAAACTTGCCCTCCTGTCAACTAGGAAGGAATATTCTTTATCCCCTATGACAACATTCACCCTTGGTTCCCTGTTAGGGTCTGGTGTCACTGATAGGATAGAGCACATCAGGGTTCCCAGTGAGCTGTCCTAGTTCATATATAAGTTCGGACCACTGTATACTTGGGGATTTTCTCCATTCCCAGGCGTGCCTCCCCTTCAGGAGTTAGTGCCCTGAGACATTTGAGGTGGTGCCTGATGGAATTGCCCTTGTGGCAAGTTCCCCATGCCTGGGGGTTGAACCCCCTGCTGCGCACCCTGCTGCATGCCTGGTTCTTGCTGCTGCACTATGTGATTCTGTACATCGCCCTGTTGAGAGATTGCAGGCGGATTCAACGTGCCTGCTCCCATTCCTTGGCCATTTTGCCACGCGCGTTGGCTTCTGCACGAGCGTGCCAAATGCCCTGTCATTCCCCACAGCCAACACACTGGTGGTGGTCGGGCTATTTGTCCATTTGACATATTTAGATTGCACATCTTCACGTTTTGAAAGCCTCCTTGATTACTCTGAAAACCTCCCTGATTACTCTGCCATCCCCTTCCATTAGATCCTCTTACCCTGAGGTAAAACCCTGTATTGCCATGATTATTCTGCGGTGGGATAACCACCTGTTGTATGTTCTGTTCAGCTGGGCTAGTCAGCATGGCTCCTTCAAGAGCGTACTTGGATAATTTCTTTTGCACCAGCTTCGCTTCCTCACCTTTCCGAGTTGCCTCTTTTTTCCGATTCTTTTCTTGCAACAATCTACAGTGGTGCGCGATAGTCCGCTGTATTTCAGCCCAAGGTTTGGCCTCAACTCCTACTAATTTCTTGAGTTGATTCTGCACTGGTTCTTGCAACCCTTGGCACAATATGTGGTAGAATACAGGTATAGATTTCGTCCAAGATTCATGCGTTTCGAGCACCCACGCGTCTTGGAAATTCTGGATATAAATCAACGGATCTTCTGACTCATTTTTCGAGTCATTATAGCTCCCATACCGGAAGTGTATGGGTAAAGCACTCGTAGCGCTTTCCATACTGGTGCTCTGCAATTATTAAATGGCACTCCGTCGTGGGCAGTGTTAATTATGGTAACACCAGGGTACCCAGCCAATGCCCATACATCGTCTGCTCTCTCACCTAGTATGGCAATCAGGAGACCTTTAATGTCCCCTATAGCTAAGGTAACACCCCCTGTCATTTTTTCTAACTCGTGTATCCACTTCCCGGCTCCCGATGTCAGCATTGGAAGCTTGTTTTTCAAGTTCTCTCGATCCATGTGTGGCCATGGAATATATTGTAGTCTTACTCCGCCCTTTTCTAGCAGCGGAAATTGGAATGCGCAGTCTTCCTTCTCTTTCCCCATAGCTCTCCTTTCTATCGCTGGGGTAATATTCCCGCATCGCCGTCTGCCTGGCAATGTCCTCAGCCTGTCTGCATAGGCCGATGCTTACACCAACCTCTGACCCTGGGATGTTCCTTCGTGTCGGTCAGACTGCGTGGTAGGCTCTGATGTCCTTGGTGCGGACTTGCTAGCATCTGACCATTGTACCCCTTTGTCCCTTGGGAGCCGCTGTTCGTGCCGTCTCCCTTCCTCATTTGACTCGCACTGCATCTCCTCTCCGGAGTCGGACATTGGTTGTTCCCAATTTGCACAACTCCTCGTGTCATCATCATTCTTACTAATTTCTAGCCTGTCCAGGGACAGTCTCCTGCTCCTACTACTTTGGGTGACATCCTCAGTGTCATATAGCTAAGTGCTTTCCAAGCGCTTGTCTTCCCTTTCCCTTTGGGATATTGGTTCCAACCCCATTTCATCATATAATTTATCGATCGTTTCCCCAATGCTTCTGGTGTCGAAGTCATCTTCAATATTTGCACCACTCGTGCCTGGTACTGAATCGTATGCAGGGTAGAATTCTTCAATGTCTTCCCATTCTACAACAGGATTGGGTTTTTTAACTTCGCGCTCCAGATATTCGAGATCGCGCACCCTCTGTCTACACTTACGTTCGATATCTCAAATTCTTACTGCTGCCTGGCTTCTTCTCTGACCCTATCTTCTTCTCTTCTCCTTTCATTTCTACGTTCATTTGCCCTTCTAACTTCCTCATCTTCTCGTCTCTTTACTCTTTTTTCACGTGCTCTTTGCTCTTCTTCCAACCTTTGCCGGTTCTGCCTGTACTGATCATAGGCTGTGCTCTGTTTGTGACTGAGTGGCTACCCTTGCTCTTCACGATATAGCTGTTCTCACCTCAGCCTATCCTTCCTTTTTATTCTCTCATCCCTTATTTCCTTATCCTTCTCCCTTCTCTGTGCCTCATCAGACTTCTCTCTCGGTCTCACATCATCACTTCCTTTTCCATCGAGTTTCAACATATCTGTCCTCCCATCCATTCGTCTAACGCGAATGCTATCTCATCAGTTCTGTCTTCACTTCGTTTCCATTTCGTCCCCTCTCTCTCTTTATCGAGAGGTGCACTTGTCTGTGCCTGATCCTTCCTTTCATCATCGTGTCTCTCCTTGTCTCCTGGGACTGTGGAGGCAAGATTTGTATCCTGATCCTACCCCTTAATTTCATCACTACTGTATGTAGGTGACTCAAATGCGGGGTTGCTGTACCCTGTAGCTGCCTTGAGCTCTCTTAGTGGGTAGAGTCCCTCTGACTTACTTCCCTCTGTTTCTATTTCAGGCAGGGCGGGTGGCGCGGTAGGCATCTCACCCCCCTCCGTGCATACATTTAATATCCAGTCTGTAGGTGGCTCTTCCTCTTTTGACTGTTCGAACATTTTCCAAAGTTCTAGAAAAGCGAGGCATTTCTTGTCATGATGCCTACCCCCAGGCATCCGGATCAAGCCCATCAGCCCCGGGAGCAGGCATCCAGATATTTAATAAAACCCCAGCAGCCCCGGCTGGGGGCTGTCTGGGTTCAGTCCTGGCGCCTTAGGCGCCAGGCTCATAATAGAAATCAGTCCTGGCGCCATAGGCGCCAAGCTCATAGACTTTACTTACCTCATGCAGACCATGCTGCAAATGAATCCAAGCCAACATGAGGCCTGGATGGGACTATTTTACTACAGGGACTATTTTTTTACTTGGGTGTGGTTCTAGGGACTCCTTACCTGGAACTACTTTGGAGGCTATTTAAACCATGCCCGAACAGCAGCACATGCTTTGCGTTATTCTGCATCCAGCAGCGTAATGCTCACCGTGCCTGCAGTCAGCATCCAGTCTTCAGCCACGCCCATCTCGAATCCAGAGCTCCTAGGAATAGAAGAAAGAAGAAGGAAAGGTTAGAACACAGATATTATTTCAATCCTTACCTGATTCCGGATCCATCACGTCTTCGAACTTGAAAAGGACATTATTCTACATGCATCGCATCGCCAGCTGCAGCGCCGCGCCATACTCACCAGTCCTCACAGCATTTTTCGATCCGGCCCAGCCTCCATCATTTTCTTCGCCGAATTCCACCATCTAGGGGACAAAAGAAACATAAGGTGAGCCAAGAGAGCCAACAAATACAACCTCTCCACCATAGACTTACCTGATTAACAACCGGAGGCATTATTCTGTAACAAACCGCAACTTCTTACGCTGCACCTGTGAGGAGAGAGAAACCAGCAATTTAAATACACACATCTTTTACCAGACAGTGTTGGGTAATACAGACTCTTACCTGAACACCATCAGCTACCACAAGACAATCTTCCATTGGATCCAGCTGCAACACAAGAAAGGAATGTACAAGAGTGAACATCAGACCTATTGAACTCTTTGAACTTTATACTTACGGGTTCTCGCCTGGAACCTCAGAGTCAATATTCCTCCGGGACTCTTCCAACGCCATCAAACCAGTGAAGTAACTGGTATCTACGCGCCCCTGCATTCCACGCAGGATGGAGAGCTCATCATTTAAAAACATAAGGTGAGCTTACTGAAAGTGAATATCGGTAGTGATTAGTGGGGAGAACAGTGGGATGCCATTACTAGAATCCACGGGTGGCTAAATCCCTTTCTCCACTTGCAGGAGAATACTTCTACGGGTCAAGCAGACGAGATTAGGTGGTCCAGTCCAGTCTGTCATCTCTGCACTACGCTTCACGTTGGAGGAGGTCGCAGCTGTCCGGGTCTGATCAACTCCCCTGTGGGAGCCAGGTGAGCATAACATTTCTCTAGTGTTTTACCTGCATATGTGGCATGCAAATAAGCCATCATATGTTGTAAGACGGCTTTAGATAAGGACCCGTTCTGTGGCCACGGCATAAACATCTTGTGGGCGGTACCCTTAACCCACTCTGTACTGTATTTCTTAAGCTTGGGTGAATATTTAGGCAATTGTTTACATACGTGAGCAAGTGGAGTAATATCTTACATGCTTGAATTCTGTTTCTAACAATACTTTCTTGCAATTTCACCACTCCCAACATTATGAGCGAGCACCAAATACTGCAAGCTCCAATCCAATCTTTTCCCGACAAAATGTTATATCACCAATTTACTCAAGAACATCAATTCAGGTGCGATTCCCTCTCAACTATAGAATCGCGTAAAACCCCTAATCAGTTTCAAACATCAAAATGACAAATTCCCGTACATATGACACATCAACAGGACATGTATGACAAATGTTAAACAGACTAGACAGACACCAGCTGGACACAGATATCTCTGCCTTCTAATCAATACCCCGACATGGAGTTTAAACAAAATCCCTTTACGACGTCTTTAATCGTCGTAGTAGCCTATTTTTTCCCTATTATGTGGGACTATGAGTTCACGTTTCTACTGACCGCTATATTAAAGCGCTGGAACAAGGCGTATCCTCTCTCTTCTTGGGTGTCCGCCCCGGTATCCTCTCTTTTCTCTTTGGTGTCTACCCCAGTATCCTCTCCCTTTATCTCAGTTGTTTACCCCGGTATACTCTCTGTATATTCAGTTGTTCTAGAGTCATTCCTCCTTATACATATACAGTCTTCTCTACTTTTGACTATTTTATTTTTCTCCAACTCCCTCCATTACCTTTCCCATACTTGTTCTAAGGCCTGAGGACATTTGCCAAAGCATCCATGATTTGTTTCACTCAGCGCTCGCATCATTCCTCTATGAATCGTCGGGATCACCGCCTCCTTTACCGCCTCCTTCGGTCTTTTCATCCAAACGGCTGCCCGTAGGAATGAGAAGGGTTATGCTTTGTAAGGCAGGTTCCTTCAGACCCACTGCAGTTTTTGATGGACATACACTATCATTTGTCCGCGGGAAGCTTCTCAGTCTACTCAGCAGAATAGCGAAGGTCTCGTGATAATGCCGAAGACCTAGAGTTACTTCGTGTCGACGGTCAATAGGTGTCTTATCAATAATCAAAATTAATTAATTGATGGTCAAAATCATCCTCACAGCTACCAAGTGTACAAGAGGGCGGAGCAACCTCTGACGGGCCCATGGGATCAGAGCTCACCCTCAAGTACTTTTAAGACGACATAGTTGCACCTTGAGGAGAATGGGGTGCAGGATTCTCTTACTCCAACACCAATCAATAAGGACAAGTCAATGGTTTGGCAAAGGGAAGTCTGTTTAATGACAAGTACAAAAAACAGGGAAACAGAAACACATGGAAATCAACAGTGATGCAATTGCCTGTCTCGCTTCAACTTCCAAATTCTTCATTCAGACAGCAATCCTTATGGGCAAAATTCATCATCATTGACGTGTAACACTCAAAGTTTGTCATGCAATTCTATTTGTCGGGAAAGGTAACTAAAGTATAGGTGCTATATCTGTATATGGTAACAGAGTGTGAGGATTGGATAACTCTTATCGGGTGGGTATCTATGCCCATCCGTCTACATCACTTGTGATAGACGTCACTACAAGTACGACGTCTTATTGGTTCTGCTAGCTATAGGACCCTAGATTATTTGGTCCATTGTGATTGGGTGGGTTACACCCCTAGGCATAAATCTCCACTTTGATTAGCAGCATGCAGAATGGACACCCAGATGCGGTGTGCCCCAAGATTCACCCTGCCTCCCTTCCATCAATCAGTACTTTAGGGCTATGTGTCAATTGGGTGGCTGAGGATGGCCTCGAAACTGTAGCTTCTTATCAGGAAAAGTTATGGCATCCTCGGGTTCTGGGTGACATCAGCGTTGGTACCTCTTCACGCTTGGCTGGTCACGTGTCTGTTGACTGTGAATCTGCTTCATTTTCCTTTGTTTCATGTATTTGATTCTTCCTTAGCCTTGCCACCTACCTGGGGCCTCCTTATCTCGATCTTCACTGGCTGGCTAGTATGCTCTTAAATTTCGTTTCTCCGAAGTTGCCGCTCTCCTCCCTTCTTGGAGTTGACCTCAAATTCCCAGGCATGACCTGCTTCGTGCTCAGTTTCGATTCCGCTCCTTCCTTCTGGCTTTAGCTGGAATATGAATCTCGGCCTGGTTGGCCCCTTGCAGCCTGGGCTTAGTTCTGCTTTTGTAAAATGCAGTCGCACTTGTATAATTTGCATTTGAGGTAGATATATAGTTGGCGCTTGCCGCTCTATCCTTCTACTAAGCATTACAAGCAGTTTCATTTCCTTCGCTTCATGCATTCCAAGCCTATTTACAGGCATTTGGCCAGTTGCATAATTCAATCCTGGTTACGTCTCCTTTTAATTTCAATGTCGTCTCTTCTTCAATGTTCATTACGTTATTATTCGTAACATATCATCTTCGTGTGACTTCTTTTGATCCACGTTTTGTTCATCTGTGCGTCCGTCCAGGCCCTTGTGTTGTTCACCATTTGCCTTCGATTAAAGCCCTTTGGGTCTCTTCGGGGACAGTTTTAAGTAGGCTTCATTTCTTGTCAACTGCTGGTATGGTTGTCTCAATGGGTACCGTGCAGCCCATGGTTGTCTGGTTATTGGCGCTTCAATAGGTATACAAGTCCTTCTAATGGGTACTGGACAGAGCCCCACCGTGGCTCTCTGCTGGTTTATTTGATCCTTATACGTCACATATCTTGCCAAGTATGCTTCTGGTATCTCAAAGTGGGTGGCTGGAGTGCAGGTCATATTTGGGACCTCCTCTACACGGTCCCCACAGGATGCCCCATAGGTCAAAGGGTAGCTGGCTGTAAGGGGAGACTTCATAGGGAAGGCCCTCAGCGGATCCACAAATGTAAGTATGACATAGGCCTGGCAAAACGGGACAGGGGATTGTTTGTATATTGCGGATTGTGATTAAATAAAGAGATAGGAGATTAAAGAGTCAGAAAAGATCACGCAGTACACCTCATTACAGGCAATAATAAGAGCAAGATACCTCACCATGAGTTGGAAAGACGGCTGTAGTGTATTTGTTTGTGTAGTAATTGCTGGTGCCAGCCTCATATTGTAAAGGAGCTCAGACTTTGTGAAAAGTGGATTTTTTGTGTATATTGTTATGTTTTGTGGAGGATGTGAAGCTGTGGTGTGGACCGTGGAGTGTGGGCCGGTGTGAGAGCAGTGAGATGGGGCTTCTCAGAGCGTGAGTGATGGGTGTTGGGTCACTCAGAAGGTTTGGCAGCAACAGCAAGGTGGGGCTGTTTGGAGCGTGAGTGGCATTTGTGGTGCTGCTCTGAAACATTGGGTGATGCAGGAGGTGTGGTCACACAGAGAGAAGCAGGGGTATTAAGTGCAAGAGAAGCATTGTTGCGGTAAGTTTGTGAAAGGGAGATAAAAGAGAGTGAGTGAGAACTGAAATAAAATGTGGTAATTATCACACCCAGAGGCAGATGGTCCAGATGTCAAGCTCCACAAGGAGGAGGGTTTAATGGGGGCAAACCTAGATTTGGGGACATGTACAACAATGTTGGACATGTGGAAAGATGGGGCATATTTCACACATATGCAGAAGCAGGAGAGGGGTGCAACAGAACTGGCAAGCTGCAGATCAGGGAGGAGGAACCGCATACCCCCACCTTATAGCGCAGAGCCATCTGAATATTATGCCCAGGATCACGTGCAACATTAGGCATGAGTGACATCAATACAACAGACGCAACAAGGGATGCAACACCAAACACAGCCAGCTCGCCGCACAGCATTAAACGGATGTATTTATGATTAGAATGCACAGAGTCCCAGTCGGAGAATATCACAGAAACGTTAACACTTAGTAAGTGTTAACTTTTCTTAGATGATGCACCAATAGCATGCGTTGTGGGGCTGCCAGTGCCCCAGTCATCCACTGGCTTTGCGCCAGGCAGGCAGCTTCACGTTCTGTTCGAGAACACCAACAATTCCTGTCATGGGGGGTGGGCTCTACATCAAGTTTGCTTTCGCTTGCCTTGGGTGGGGGGCAGGGCGGGGATGACTCTTGAGCCTCACCCTCTCAGGGCAGGGTTAGGGGGCCTTTTGATATGTTGCAGGCTGGCAGTGGCAGCCAATCATGCTCAAGACGCATGGGCCGTCATGCGCATAAATGTCTTGTTAGGTGCCGCATCCAATGCAAACACAACAAGCTCCAATGCAGATACAGCAACCACCCATGCAGACACATGCACCAGTAAAGCCGAATGCAGTGACACCATGCAACGGGAACATATTGCCACATGCACCTACACCTAGAATAGGGGGTATGACAATAGTGGGAGGGAATCCTTTCACTGGCACAGGACTAGGAATATATCCACAATAGGACAGCTTACTGAAAGACATGATGTGATCTATCCTATCGATTATACCAGACCCACAAGAGCAACCAATGGTTGGGGTGACCATAGGTGACAAAACATTTTCCTTATCAGTAGATTCAGGGGCAACTAGATCTGTGTTAAAGAGGGAGGGTTCCCCATGTTAGGAATTGCCATGAATGCACAAGGATTTTCTGGTGTGACAACTACGGTTCCTTTTACAAACACTTTGCCTATTGCCATTGGAGAACAGAATATGTCCACATCATTATTGCATTCCCACAAGACACAAGTTGTCATATTAGGGAGAGACTTGATGAGCAAATTAAACATGACAATCTCATTTGACCATGGAATAATTTGTTCTACCCCAGGGATTCACTATGTGAATGCACAAGAATTCATAGCAGCATTTTATGGTCAGGAAACACAAAAAGGAATGTCATTGGACCAAGACGTATTCCTTTATGGGGTGTATATACTGTTAACATGGCAGACAACGAATACAGGGCAAACTACTGTGGTTACCCACAGAATTAATGTTTCGACAAGAAGGCCCTACGGATGTGGAAGAAGGGCTGAAAATTACAACTGAGTTAGAAGCAGCAATAGTGAGGGAAGACAGAGTCATTTTACATGGGGTTCATAAGGAAGGGGTGAACTGGAGAACAGTGATAACTCTTGATGAAGTGCACAGATAGACTGACAACAGATGAAAGCCTGTTTACAGATGATGACTCAGATGATGGAGTGATGTTTAATATAAGTCTTACATATCAGGTACAAATTTAAAATAGGGAGATACTACAGAGAATGTCATTAGTAACGAAAGTACCATGATTTCTACAGGAAGATTTGGCATATGTACCAAGCATGTTGGGGAGCAAAAGTCCATATTGTTAGTCATAAAACAGATCCCTACCATCGTCTTGCCCCCCTGGGCAACGATGCACCGGTCTTAGACAATCTTAGACAATCTCCTAGGGGGATGTGGATCACTATACCCCACTACTCTCGTATCTCAGGCCCTATGTGCACTGTGTTACTCCTAGATTACTTCTAACAACATACCAACATACTCCTATCTTACTACTGTGGACACAAATAACATAAGACACAAAGAAAACACATGAATCGATTCAATTATAACAATAGAATACATTTATTTATGCACAGCAAAGCACAATACAAACAATACTAAAAACTATTGCAACCATCTAATATGCACCTTTTATTCTTCTGGTACAAATCTACCATGCAGTGAATAACTATAAGCCTTACAGACTTCTAACGCAAGCCTGTGATTCAAGCCTGTCAGCATCCCTCTCCTTCATGCAGGATCAATCTACACCAATCCACACCATACTTCACACTCACTCTCTTAGGACGATCCCTGTCTGATTTCCCCTTCTCCCAAACCCAAAGCTCTTTGTGTGAGTGTCTGTTCTAATCAATCAGTTTAGTCTAGGCCATAAACCATACTTCCCATTTGCATCTCTCTCCTCTCCAGCTCTGTCTTTGTCAAGTCTCTCCTCTTTGCACAATTCTGCGATCAGCCAGTCAGTGGCAGGCCTCAAGATCTGGTAACTGCCAAGCTCTGCCAAGCTCTTGGTCTCCCAAAGCCAACGGATTCTGCTGCACCAAGACACCTCGCCCTCATCCCATCTCGAACTCCATCTTGCACCATCTCTCACAGCAACTACCAGCAACTACCAAATAAAGTCAGGAGCTCTACTCTCTCTTCACCTCTGCTTATACTAATCCAATGACGCACCCATTCCCATGGTTACATTCGTTCTCTAAGCTAAGAATGTCTCTTTCTGTCTGTCAACGTTCTATAAATATGAACGTGCCTGAAAGTCTGTGTTATGTTCTTTCGTGTTCTGGTCACTACGTATTCTGTGTCAATCTGACATTCCAAAGCATATCTCTGTCATGGCCATCTGTGTGCGGTGCCTGCAAAACACCATCTTCCATCTATTTCTCCATTCACTGTCATTCACTCTCCCTCTCCCTGTCAGAGAGCAAAATCACCTCCCTGCTCCATGGCGCTGTCCCCACCTTTGCTGTCTCCGCGGCACACCAAGCCCAAGCTGATTAGCCAGGCTGTCTCCACTCGGACAAAGGCGACCTCTGTGTCTGCCAAGAAACTGTTTACATTCCTTCTATCACAGTGTACCATAACATCTCCGCATTGAGCCCAGTGCCCCTCTGTCTCCTTCAGAATGCATTCAAATGTCAGCTAAATGCTTCCTAGCATTTATGCTTTCTCTCGCAAATCCAAGCGCTAACTACATACAAACTCATTCTAAGTGCACACTCTACAAACATGCATGTGTACATAACATATCTCTAAATGCGTCTCTACAGGAATACAACAATGTGTCATTCTAAATGGTTCTACATGGCATTTTCAAATATGACAGTGTGTCATTTCAGGCCTCATTCGTTCTCTCTTGTGCAAACAATACGTTTCTCTCTCAATGGCAAGCACTATAATGCAAACATATCATTCTAAAAGCATCTCTTTCAATCATATATGGCAATAACATAACAATAACATAACTAAGCAAACCCTTCATATAACAGGGCCTATTTCTCTCTTCAAATGCATAATGCATTCAAAGTGGCAGTCTAATATATGGATAAGGTAATGATGCTACTTCTTCATGTACTACGAAACAGGATGCAATAATGGATAACTAAACATGATGAATGAATAACTGGATTCCTAAAGGGGTAATACTGGGTAACAATGAGTAATGGTTCTCTAACAAAGAGTATTGATTCTCTAATGATTCTCTAATGATAACAAATCCATGCATCTCATTTTATCAGATTCCACAATATGATGTTGGTCTATTGAAAGGAATGAGGGCAGTCAAAATTAAATTGAAGCAGAGAGCTATTTTACCTCAAGTAAGACAATACCCCATTTCAAAAGAAGCAGATGATGATATCTATGACACTTTTGGACCCTTAGTGCTTTCAGAATCCCCATGTAACACAGCTGTGTATCCAGTGAAAAAAGCGACAGAAGGGTTGTGGAGATTTATTCAGGACTTACGCCTCTGAACAATATTGTTGAGGTAGAGTTTCCACTAGTTCCAAAAGCAGCCGTGATTTATGTAACATCCCATCCAAGACTAAACATTTTACAGTGATTGAGTTACAGAATGCTTTCTTTTTCATCCCCTTTCCTAAAGAATCCAAGTATTTGACTTTGTTCATGTACAATGGGATTAAACTAAAACATACTTGGTTACCCCAGGGGTATTGTGAATCTCCTTCAATCTTTAACAGAGTGTTGCAGATGGACTTGGGAAATGTACAAATTGACAGCACAGTAACACAATATCTAGATGACATTTTCGTGTGCAGCAACACAGAGGCAGAGTGCAGGAGAGACTCAGAAAAAGCTGATGACAGTATTGGCCAAGAAAGGGTACAACGTTGACAAAGAGACAATGCAATATTACCAGGAAGAAGTAGTATATAGGTTAGCTAATATCAAAAGAAGGAAGGAAGGTGACACCTGAAAGAGCAGAAGCAATAATGAAGACACCCAAACCAGAGACAGTGAAAGGGTTACAGCAAATTCTTTGCCTCAGTAACTATTGTAGGGCATGGGTGTTGACTACAGCACATATGTAAGGCCACTTTTAAATGGACTGAAAGAGGTGCAGAAAGACAACAGTGATGTAGCCTGGACAGGCGAGGTGATAGATGCCTTTGATTAAGTGAAGCTAGCAATTAGCCCACCTCCCATGTTAGGGATCCCCCATTAAAATGAAGAATTCTTTGTATTCTCCCATTCACATTGAGTACTGATGACAGCTGTCCTTGCACAGAAAACTGCCATGGGACACAAACCATTAGCATTCTACAGTGGGATTTTAGATCCCATAATGATAGGCCATTACCCATGTGAACAAGCATTGGTGGCAACAGCCTGTCCGATTGTGAAGTCTACCAGTATATACATGGGATGCACAGTTATATTTTATGTTGAGCATGCTCTATTTGCCATACTCAAAAAGCCCAAAAAGCACATTGACAACACAGAGAGCCTCCATTTATAAAGTAGTTATACCCAACCCATCGATCAAAATTGTCAGATGCTGAGTAGTAAATCCAGCCAGATTTATAGCAGAACCAGTAAAGGAAGGAAACAACATGCATGCTCGCACTAAGTACACAGAATACTATGATGAAATGCCAAATGTCAAAGGAAATGCCCTAGGAGTGGGGATAATTCTCTTCAGTTATGGGTCATCATCAATAGACTAGAGCACTGGCAAATGACACAGTGGGACAGTAATAGCAAAATATAATGACAGCTTTGTGAGACTGATAAGTGCGAGATTGCCAGTGCATTTCTGAAGCGCATGAAGAAGAGGTGGTAACAGTGTGTTCCGACTCCACCTATGTGACGTCGAAAGTACACGCAAGACTGTCGCGTTGGAAGACATGTGGTTTCTTACATACAGACGGCACACCAGTGCAGCATGCACCACCAGGGGTGGACTGGCCTATCTGCCATTCTGCCACCGGCCGAATCAAAATGGACTTTGGATGGCCCTGTGGCCGATTTTATAAACCATTCTGGGGCCAGTTTTATGAGCAACATTAATAACCATGGAGCTGGGCTGGATTTTTTTAACTGAAGTTGTACTTGTTACATTGCCTCACACAGCCTGCCGCCGGCTCGCCGCACAGCATCAAACAGATGTATTCATGATTAGAATGCACACAGTGTCAGTCGGAGAACATCAAAGAAAGGTTAACACTTAATAAGTCAGTTCCCCAGTCATCCACTGGCTTGGCGACAGGCAGGCAGCTTCATGTTCTGTTCGAGAACACCTACAATTCCTCTGATGGCAGGTGGGCTCTACATCAAGTTTTCTTTTGTCAGCCTTGGGTGGGCGGCAGGGCAGGGTTGACCCGGGGTTGACTCTTGAGCCTCACCCTCTCAGGGCAGGATCAGGGGGCCTTTTGATATGTTGCAGGCTGGCAGTGGCTGCCAATCATGCTCAAGACGCGTGGGCTGTCACACACATAAATGTGTTGTTGGGTGCCACACCTAGCACAATGCGCAGATATTCAAAATTAAGTGTTGATGACAGAGGAGGGAGCAGCCCTCAAGCAAAGCACACCCAACAACGACGAGCGGCCTATTCAAGCTGCCTGGCCCAGCTGTACACTGCAATGGAGAGTCTCTGGAGACAGAATTTGTGCACGTGGGTTACACAGAGTAAGTAATAAAAACATAAAATTGAATGACTCAGCGGGGGTCGGAGAAGAGGCAGTCACTCTGAACGATAACAGTCAAGTGAAGTGTTTGTAATTAATTGTTACTATCTCTGTTAGACGAGAAAGGACGAGAGCACTGCCACTCAGTCAATGTGTGTCACGGCCATGCAATCATCATGTCAGCATGACTAACAACACATGCAACTCAAACCACAAGGGGATGTTTGAGCACAGACAAAAACAAATATGAAAAAGAAACAAAATCACATTTACAATCAGACTAAATGAGTGTCTTTTGAATGAAGATCAGGTTTTCTCAAACACCTGTTACAGGCAGCAGCATCCCTCCCATCCATGGCAAATGGTGGTGGGAGCATGAGACATCTTAAACTCGACGCTGTTCCTGGTGCTGTATCCGGAGCTCGTGTGGAAGGGAGCCGTGTCGTGGTCTGTGTGGGTCATTGGTTGCAACACCTGGCTCAGTGGTGGCTAGACAGCGGTGGAAGGCCCAGCCTTTGTAGTATTCCTAGTCCTTACAAAAGTGCACCATGGGAGGGGGGAACACTGAATCCTAAAATGACCCCTTTGTGTGTACATAAATGTGCACGTGCAGAATTGCCAATTTGAATGAATGCCAGAACAACACTCTTAAAGTAGTGTGGACTCGGCCCACATGGAAGAGCTTCCCTCGACAGACCGGGTGCAGGGAAAGGTGAAAGATCCTGTCCTGGTGGCGCATGCAGGGCCTAGGTATCCTGGTTGATGTGAAATTTTCTGAAATAGTATCATTGTGCAGTCTTTCATTCTACTAATTGTAGCGTTGACCTGTTCCAAATTCCCATTTCCCGTTTACCTTTATCTTCCCGTCTCCACCCTCCATATTCTTTCAAGCCTGGCCCCAAGTATTCAATTGAATCCGATTTCTCATATTGTGGGCCCAGGGGGCGTTAGGGACCTGGCTGTCCATGTTGCTCGTCTGTGCATAAAGCGTTTCTGGTGCCGCTCAGTTGGTTTGTTGGAGGCAGCCCCACTGATGCTCGCTACTGGGTACTGGGTTTCTGGTCGCAAGTCCGAGACAGTCAGCGCTTGTCTATCCATTTTAAGATAGCCCAGGCCAGGCCCGGGCCCTCACTTCTTTGGGGTGCTACTCAGTGGGAGGGCTCAACAAATGGAGTAGTAGCGACCACAGTTTTGGCGAATCAGACAGGATTGGTTCTGAAGTGGTTTTCTGCTGCGGCAAAGTCAGGACAGAGTTACCAAATGTGCAGCCTAATGTATAAAATATTAATGCTGCTCTATGATGCTACTCAGCGAAAGAGATGTTTATGCTGATGTCAAAGGTGCTACGCTCCTGTCAGAGCTGCTTTGTGTTAAAGGCATGTGAATGTTTTGGTGTTCTGTGGTGAACAGACTCAGTGCTGCCCAGTGGTAAAGGCATTTGATGCTACTCAGTGTGTCAATGTTAAAAAAGCATGGTGGATTCCAAAATGGCGGCCAAGCTGGGCAGAAGTGCGTGAGCGGCCCCGAAAGCAAAAGGAGTCGGAGCCCAGGTGGACAACAACCAGGGAACACATCACCGAGAAGGCACGGAGTCCAGGGGGAGCGGAGAAAAAGCAGCACGTCCGCCTGCCCAACAGTGGCCCGGCAGACGGAGAGGAACAGAGAGGAACCTCCCACGCGGCATATGAGGCCGGAGGGAACGGACTGCAGGGAAGCCAGGAGGAGGAGACAGGGCAAGCCCCATCCGACAGAAAGAAATGAGCAGAGGCACTGTACAACGGAGACCAATGTGCCGGCAGCGCCATCCAGCAGGACATGGGCCCCAGCAAAGAAGACGGGAGCCCCCACACGGCGCCACCAGAGGACCCCAGTATGAGGCGCAGACAGGACCGGACGAACCCCAAGAGAAAGTGAAGGGCGGTGAGGGCCCCCCCACGGCGGACCGGAGAGGGGCACAGCCCCAGAGCAGCATCCTACAATGAGGCAGAGCACCGGAGAGCCCAAGAAACCAGCGAGCCACCAGGATACGGTGAGGACCCCAGGAGAGTGGTGGCAGTGAGACAGGGGGTGATCCAACCGGAGACCTGACCCAGTGCACACCTCCTTCTACCCATGGCCACAGCGCACGCAGTGATTCCGGAAAGGAGACGCGGGACAACTAACTGTTACGCTCACCTGGTATCCACGGGGACGCCACCCAGCCGGGCTGCTGGCTGGTATACTTCTCAGTGGTTCCCAGATGTGGTCTGCGGAGAAGGTTCCGCCTGAAAATACAGGAGGGCTGTGCTCAAGACTGGACGATCGAGGTAAGTATCCTCCCTCCACCCCGTATGATTTCAGCCCCTCTGGGCCCTCTCCTCACCTTGTTGTAGAATTGGGGGTGCTCTCCGTCCTGTCTTCTTTGCAAGGGCACGTTGTCTTTCATGGGCGTGTGCGATCCAGTTACGTCACTGACGCCGGCCCGTTTGATGTCTTTTCAGGTAGGTCTTATTGGTGTTTTTTCATATTGTTGTTATTCCTGCATGCCTTTCTTTGTTTAGTAATGTTTCTATTCTCCCTTAGATATGCGGAGCTTCAGCGTGTCGAACTGACTTTGTTGAGCCCCGCCGGTCAATGATGGCGCCTAATGAGCGCTATGATGCGGCAAGTAGGTCGCAGCGTTCTCCCAGCACATGTGGAATTTCCAGAGCGATGCCAGCCAAGAAGCGGCCAGCCAGGTAAGCCTTTTGAGCAGTTTGTTGTTTTTACAATGTCTCTAATGCCTTCTTTAATGTTGTCTTTACCTTCCTCTTTCAGGTCTTTCGGTCCGGGAGGCGTGCGGATCCAAGGAAGCTGTTCACAGGAGCTGTGAGTGGATAAAGATGAAGATTGCAGGTAAGATGCTGCTGCTAACAGTGTTCCTTTTGTCTCCTTACAGGTTCTGCTTCTCCAAGGCTCGTGGGTATAGCTGGACACGGTGAGCATCACGTTGTAGACTGAAAAGTAACGCAAAGCGTGTTGTCTTGTTCGGGTGTGGTTTAAATAGCCCCAACAAAGTAGTCCAGCTAAAATAGTCCCTAGGCCACCACACCCGTAACACTATACCGCATAGCTTGGTTCCTAGGAGCCAAGCTATGTGGATGCCTCCATATTGGCTGAAAGCCTCAATAAAGTAGTTCCCTGAACACATGTCTTTCACGGTAAATGTGCCTGGCGCCATAGGTGCCAGGATTGGCCCCAAGGGGGCTTTTGAAGTGGATGCCAGACCTTAGAGACCCGAGTCCTGATCCCACCTGGCCAATGGGCTTGCCAGTGGAGATTCGGGACGAGGGTCGTGACAGCACTCCCCCCTAAAACCCCTCCCACGGTGTTCCTTCTGTCTGGCTTAGGTTTAGTTGGAAAGTTCTGATGAAACTTCCTAATTAGACGTGGTGCATGGATGTTCTCACTGGGCTCCCAGGATCTATCTTGGGGTCCGAATCCCTTCCAATCGATGAGATAATATAACTTGGACCTAGAGTATTTAGAATCCAGGATATCTCTGACTTCGAATTCTGGTTCTCCATCAAGTATGGGCTTTGGTGGTGTCCCAATCCGTGTACTGGGTTGCATTGGTTTTAAGAGAGACACATGAAATACCGGGTGGCTTTGCAGATTAGGTGGTGAATCCAGTTTGACGGCTGCTGGGTTGATAATTGCCTTGATGGTATAGGGTCCTAAGTATCGGGGATGAATGTTCCGGGTTCCCTTGATGGGTACCAATTTAGCGGCTAACCAAACTTTGTCTCCTACTTGAGAGTCAGGGGCTTTCTTTCGGTGTTGGTCGGCAAATTTATTTTATTTTTTCTTGGCATGAATAAGATGTTCCTTCGCCTTTTTGAAAGCCTGAGTGATGGTTGTGTGAAGAGTCTTTACCGCTGGCATTTCCAAGCTGGCTGGAAGGTCGAGTTCAGACGTACGTGGATGTCTGCCATTTAGGGTATAGAAGGGCATTTGTCCTGTACTTGAATGCAAGGAATTGTTATATGCATATTCGGCTATCCATAGTAAGTCTTTCCAATTCCTTTGTTCGTGATGCAGCATGCACCGTAAATATTGCTTGAGCGTCTGATTGGTCCTCTCGGTTTGGCCATCCGTTTGGGGATGGTGACTGGTAGATAACCGGACGTCAATGCGCCATAGCAAAACATTTTCTCCAGAAGTTGGATACAGAGACCAGAACTGATGGGAAGCCATGTTGCTTAACAATGCCCTCCAGGAATACTTTTGCTAAAGTGGAAGCATCTGGGAGGCCTTTGAGAGGAATAAAGTGTGCCATCTTTGAGAATAAGTCCACGACTACAAGAATGGTGTTGAACCTTTGAATGGGAGGTAGGTCAATGATGAAGTCGAGGGAAAGAGTGTGCCATGGAACAGGAGGAATGTCCAATGGTTGTGGGAGACCAGATGGTTTTTGTTTTTTTGATTTATTTTGTGCACAGACAATGCAGGACAGAATATACTGGAGGATGTCCTTATGCCAGGTAGGCCACCAAAAGTTTTGTTTCACCTTAGCTAGGCAATACCAGGGTGCCCTTCGATCAGTGAATCATGATAACCTGAAATAATATGTTGTTGTAATTCCTTCTTGGGTTCATATAGACAATCCCTAAAAAAGGGTAAGTGGTCATTGATGGAATATTGTTCTCCTTGAGTTTGCCATGCCAGGAAAGCATCAGGATTCATTGTCCGTTGAATTTCTTTTCGTAGTTCTGCTTGTGTTAAGGCTGTCATGATACCCAAGAGTTTGTCTTCAGGTATAATGCGTACTGGGTCTGGAGTTGTATATACCATTTCATCAATGCCCATACGAGATAAGGCATCAGCCTTTCCATTCCTGACCACTGGTCGAAACGTGATTACATAATCATATTCGGCGAAGAAAATGGCCCAGCGCAATTGGCGCGAGGACTGGGCC
Source organism: Ambystoma mexicanum (assembly GCF_040938575.1). Lineage (NCBI taxonomy): Eukaryota > Metazoa > Chordata > Amphibia > Caudata > Ambystomatidae > Ambystoma > Ambystoma mexicanum. The sequence continues at coordinate 1,321,222,823 of NC_090922.1, read as the reverse complement.
TTGGCTGTTTTGAGATATTGCAGGTTTCGGTGGTCCGTGATGACTGTAATGGTGCGTCTGGCTCCCAGAAGGTAGTGCCGCCAGGTGTTAAAGGTGGATTTGATAGCCAGGAGTTCTTTGTCAGTGATGGCATAATTAATCCCTGGAGGTGAGAACTTTTTTGACCAGAAGGCCACAGGATGTAGTTGGCCGCTTTCTGGGTCTCTCTGTGAAAGGACAGCCCCATTGCCATACTGGAAGCATCAATTTCAATGACATAAGGGAGGTCTGGACGAGGATGTCGCATGATTGGAGCGGAGGTAAACCATCGTTTAAGTTCCTGAAAAGCTTTTTCTGCTTCTTCGGTCCAAGCAAACCTTTTATTGTTTTTTTGTAATAGTACTGTGATCGGGTGCACAACCTGAGAGAAGTCTGGGATGAACCGGCGGTAGAAGTTCGCAAAGCCCAGCATATTTTGTACCCCTTTCAGAGATGTCGGGGATGGCCATTTCAAAATGGCGTCTACCTTGTGCATGTCCATTCTGATGCCTCCTGGAGTAAGGATAAAAACAAGAAACTCTACTTCGGTGACGTGAAAAAAGCATTTTCCAAGCTTTGCATATAAGCAATGTTGACAGAGCTTGGTGAGGACTCAACGAACGTGCTTGATATGATCTTGTTTCGAGACTGAGTACACTAAGATGTCGTCTATGTACACTAAGGCGCAAACGTCAATTAATTCTCTCAAGACGTCATTCATGAAGTATTGAAATGCTGCGGGAGCGTTGCATAACCCGATGGGCATGACTTGATATTCATACAAGCCGTATTTAGTACGGAAAGCGGTTTTCCACTCATCTCCGCTTCTGACTCGGACCAGGTGGTACGCTCCTCGAAGGTCCAATTTAATATAAATCTGCGCATCTTTGACTTGGTCTAGCATCTCAGGGATAGGTGTCAAGGAGTAGCGGTTCTTCACAGTGACCTTGTTTAATGCGCGGTAGTCAATACAGGTCCTCAAGTCCCCTTCCTTCTTCGGTACGAAGAACAAAGGAAAGGCTGCTGGGGACTTCGATGGGCGGACAAATCCGTTTGTAAGGTACTGGTCTAAATAGGATTTCAAATGAAGGTTTTCTGGTTCTGTGAGAGCGTAGATCCTGCCGCAAGGGATTTGAGCACCAGGAACAAGGTCGATCTGACAGTCATATGGCCTGTGCGGCAGCAATGTGTTTGCTTGGTTCTTTCGGAATACATCCTGGAAATCGTGGTATTCACTTGGCAAGGTATTAGTTACTCCCAGGGTTGATACTGTCTCTCCGGGAGTCATAGGAAGACAGACGTCGGGTTTCTGCTCTTGATAATAGCAGGCAGAGGAGCAGATGCCGGGGAAGGTTCATTTCTGTGCCCGCCAGTCTATCAAACGGTTGTGAGCAACTAACCATGGCATCCCTAGTATTAGCCGGAACTGAGGTGCCTTGATGATAACGAACAAAATAGACTCCCGATGTCCATCCTGGCACAGCAAGGTTACCCCGGCTGTGCACTGGGTTACTGGTCCGGAAGCGATTTCTGTCCCATCCACGGTGGTTACCTTGTCCATGGCCGGCTTGGAACATAAAGGAAGCCCCATCTCTGCTGCCAGTTCTTGATCAATATAATTTCCAACTGCTCCTTTGTCGATGTATGCTTCAACGGCATGCATCCTTGACAACCGTTGGTGATTAACTAAGATCACTGGTATTGCAAAGTGCGAGGTCAGCAACTCTTTCTTCTCACTCGACAAACTGACCTCTACGTTTGCCGAGCTTGGTAGTTTTCCGATTCCTTAACTTCATCCTTTTCTGTGGCCCCGACTATTCTCCTTGGGGGTTTTACTGGGCAGTCCTTCAGGAAATGTCCTGGTATCCCACAATACAAACAAAGTTGTTCTTGTCTTCTTTTATCCCGCTCTTGTTTTGTTAATGGAGGTTGTATCCCTCCGATCTGCCTGGGTTCTACAGCGTTTTCTGGCACATGTGATGTGTTGTTCCTTGGTCGAACACACACGGCCTGAGGATCCGTTTTAGACCGTCCGCTTTTCGGTCCTGCAACCGGTGGTCTAGCTGTACGACCAAATTTATGAATTTGGTACAGTCTCTGGGGGGATCAACCACCTGGGCTAAAACGTCCTTTAATTCGCCTCTTAAGCCTCGATGGAATAATGTGGTTCTTTTGTTTTCTGGCCACCTAGCTTCGGCAACCAGTCTATTGAAGGTAGCAATATACGTTAACAAGTCCTGATTCCCCTGTCGGAGGGATAAGAGTTTGTTGTCTACTGCTTGTTCCTGGTTATGGCGAGCAAAAAGTGTTTCCATTTCTCTCTGGAACCCCCCAAAGTCATGTAACAGAGGATCATCATGGGTCACCAACGGCACCGACCAATCCGCTGCACTACCACTCAGGTATAACAAGACAAAAGCTACCCGAGCTTGGTCGTTTGGAAATGCTCCAGGCCTAAAAAGAAAGTGAAGGCGACACTGATTTATGAATGCTGCATACTTCCGTGTGTCACCTGAGAACCTTTCTGGTGGTGCCAGGGGAACTGTTCCAGGTAACGTGATCTGTACTGAGTGGGGGTAGTGGATGGTAAGATGGGGTTTTGCATCAGTGGGTTGCTCCCAGGCAGAGGAGTCTGTCCTGCCTGTGATTGCAAGAACTGCCTACCCATCTCCTCAGTGCGATCCTTGGTCACTACTAGGTCTCTCCGGAGAGCATTAGTCCCTTGTCGGGCAGAATGAACCTCGGCACGAAGTTCCCCTAACAAATGGGCCAATTGGTCCATTTCCGATGTCTCAATGGCACCCAGGTGGATTAGTTATGGTAGACTTCGCGTTCTGTTACGCTCATCTGGTATCCACGGGGACGCCTCCCAGCCAGGCTGCTCGCTGCTACACTTCTCAGTGGTTCCCAGATCTGGTCTGCGGGGAAGGTTCCACCTGAAAATACAGGAGGGCTGTGTTCAATACTGGCCGATTGAGGTAAGTATCCTCCCTCCACCCTGTTTCATTTCAGCCCCTCTGGGTCCTCACCGCACCTTGTTGTAGAATTAGGCGTGCTCTCCGTCCTGCCTTATTTGCAGGGGTGCGGTGTCTTTCATAGGCTTGTGCGGACCAGTTACTTCACTGACGCCAGCCCGTTTTATGTCTTTCAGGTAGGTCTTATTGCTGTTTTTTCGTATTGTTGTTACTCCTGCATGCCTTTCTTTGTTTAGTAATGTCTCTTTTTTCCCTTAGATATGCGGAGCTTCAGCGTGGCGAACTGACTTTGTTGAGCTCCGCCAGTCAATAATGGTGCATAATGAGCGCTATGATGCGGTAGTGAGCGATATGCGCAGTGCTGGGACGTCTTGCCTTTGCTAACCTGTTTTCCTTCTTTTCTCGTAGGTCGCGGTGTTCTCCCAACGCGTGTGGAATTTCTGTAGCAATGCCAGCCGGGAGGCAACCAGCCAGGTAAGCCTTTTGAGCAGTTTATTGTTTTACAATGTCTCTAATGCCTTCTTTAATGTTGTCTTTACCTTCCTCTTTCAGGTCTTTCGGTCCGGGAGGCATGCGGATCCAAGGAAACTGTTCACAGGAGCTGTGAGCGGATAAAGATGAAGATTGCAGGTAAAATGCTGTTGCTAACGGTGTTCCTTTTGTCTCCTTGCAGGTTCTACTTCTCCGAGGCTCGTGGGTATAGCTGGACACGGTGAGCGTCACGTTGCAGACTGCAAAGTAACACGAAGCGTGTTGTCTTGTTCGGGTGTGGTTTAAAAAGCCCCAACAAAGTAGTCCAGGTAAAATAGTCCCTAGGCCACCACACCCAAAACACTATACTGCATAGCTTGGTTCCTAGGAGCCGAACTATGTGGATGCCTCCATGTTGGCTGAAAGCCTCAATAAAGTAGTTCCCTGAACACATTTCTTTCACGGTGTATGAGCCTGGCGCCATAGGTGCCAGGACTGGCCCCAAGAGGGCTTTTGCAGTGGATGCCAGGCCTTAGAGATCCGAGTCCTGATCCCACCTGGCCAATGGGCTTACCAGTGGGGATTCGGGACAAGGGTCGTGACACCGACGGACCCGGACCGGCAGAGCAGGAAAGCCACTGGAGAAGAGGACAGAGCGAGCACAAAACAGGACGGAGGAAGCAACAGAAGATCCCTCGCAGCGACACAGAGAGACCACCCAGGGAGAGGCAATCAGGTGAGGAGGGGGAACCTAAGGGGCCCATAAGGGAACAAGTTCAATACAGAGAAGCCCCTCACAGGCCAGAAGACACCCCGAAATCATGATGAGTAAAATTGGGCCCCTCCCAGATATATTGAGAAACCCAAGGTGGGGTGTCACCCCCCCCACCCGGAGCGGGACACCTACAAAGACTAGAGGGACTCACGGGGCGGTACAGCCCCCAGCATATACAATTCCACACTGGAAAGAGGAGAGTGGGGGCAAGTAACAATGAACCCACAAAACCCAGTACCACAGTCCACGGAGGGCTCAAATAAGGGCAAGCAGACGTGGGAAGAGAAGCAAGAGAGACATAAGCCCATGCAAGGTCAAAAAACACTAAACGAAGGAGGAACCGCATACCTCCGAAAGACAGCCGGAGACAGAGGGGCGGATACCCCTGCCCCCAAATAAAAATATGGATACAAAAAGAAGACACAGAACGGAACAAAACAATTGGGCCACGCACAGACATGTTCAAATCCAGGGGCAAGCAAGCACAGGCCACAAGCGTCAAGACAAAACAAGACCAAAACCTGGAACAACTCTGGGGGACCAACACGCTGGCATCCCAGAAGAACACGACACAAAAAGGAAAGGGGGAGAACGATCAAGGAGCAGAAGAGAACTCAGACATGACTGCCAAAGAAGACATGAAAGAATGGTTTAAAGAGTTCCAGGAACAATTCATGAACTCCATGCACACCCAATTTGAATCGTTGAAGGGACAAATGAAACAAGCGGTGCAGGAATTGAAAATAGACATCGGGAATCTAGAGGAAAGAACAGATACTCTGGAAAACACAGTGCAGAATCCAGACGATGAGACACAACAATATGCAGAAACACAGGAGAGGTTGGCAATGATATCCCATAATCTAGAAATCCAATGTGAGTACCTAGAAAACCGATCCCGTAGGTCCAACATACAAATCAAAAACATGGTGGAATCAGTTGAGGATAAAGACCTCAAACAGGCGGTGCAACAAGTCTTCCGGGACATACAAGAGGAGGAAGAAGCAACAGAGATACAAATCGACAGAATACAAAGGGTAGGACCACGCCGCACGGGAGAACCTGGAGCCCGTCCCAGAGATGTTCTAGTGGCTATGGTTTCATACCCACAAAAAGAGCAGATCCTGCGGAAAGCACAGACGATGGACCACATCAGGATGAATGGAACAGATATACAACTATACCAAGATCTAGCACAGTCGACCCTCCAGAAACGTCAGGAGATGTCCCCAATAACAAAAGAACTAACAGCGAGACAGATCCACTACAAATGGATGTTCCCCTTTGGCCTGCTCTTCACTTGGGAGGGAAAACAACAGAGAGTTACCACGTGCGAGGAAGGGGAACGGATCATGAATATACAAGAAAAGGAAGGGGCACAAGTCAGTGGCAGAGAACATATACAAGGGAGAAGAGCCCCAAGAGGATGGAACTCAATGAACCCAAAATCCAGACGCCCCCCGAAACCTCAATATACAAAGGGCCTCATCACGAGTTGGGCGGTAACGCCGGCGCTATTAGCCCTACTGTCAAACGCACCTTGCGCTATTAGCGCCGCATCACGCGTTTGGCTGAACGGTTAGTGCCTATTCCCCATTGGGCCCATTCGGGAATTCCTCATTCCCCATTGGGCCCAATAGGGAAAATTCATGCTCTTACCGCTGGTGTATTTCCCGCCAGCGGTAATAGTGCAGAAAATCAGAAATTTTGCTGCAGATTTCCTCCCAGCTCAGAACTGGGGAGAAATCCGCCATGGCCATGATCTGGCAGACCCTTAAATGCGGCGGTAATAGCGCTAACACCACATTTAAGGGTTACCGCCAGACTCCTGATAAGGCCCAAAATAAGGAACACCAACCTCAATCAGAGAACAAGAATAGGGAGACCACCTAAGACTCCGACAGAAAACACCGTAGTGTAGGAATGACTGTGGGCAGTTATTCAGCGGCGGCAAATTGGGACCATTTGGGAATCCCAAGAGATACTAAGTGGGGTTTAGGACTCCCCACGCCATTGTTACACCTGTGTCGAAGAGGGCATGGCGTGAAGGGCAATACGCCCAAGCGATCATAGGGCCCAGAGCCCTCCTCAGGGAAGTTATGGAAGGGGGGGAGGGAAAGGGGGAAAGTTGGGGAATCTAGTGGGGGGAGGCAAAGAACGGGGGGAAGGTAGGGGAAGTTGAAGGACAATTGCAAAGGGGGCAAGGGGAACAACCGGCACAGATTGGTACCACGATGAATCTACCCGACAGAGCCACGAGAGAAAGGAACCACACATAGCAAGATGGGGCTGAAAATCCTAACATATAACATTAGAGGATTAAACTCCCCAGTCAAGAGGAAAAAGCTGGAACACTATCTACATAAAGAGAAGTACGATATAATAATGCTTCAAGAGATGCATATAAAGAAGAAGGAAAAAGGGAAACTCCACGTGAAAGGCTACAATTAGATAATACAAGCTAATAATGGGGAAAAGAAAAAGGGGGTCCTGATAGCATTTGCTAACTCTCTCAATGTGCAAATTCGAGAAACACAAGCAGACAAACAAGGAAGATTCCTGTTTGTAAAAATCCAGATTGAATCCCGCCTGCTGACACTCGCAACACTCTACTCTCCAAATATGGGCCAAGATAGATTCATAAAGGACACACTGAACAAATTAGATAACTTTACAGAAAGGAAAGATTATACTAGCTGGAGACTTCAACTTAGCATTGGATCCCAGAGAGGATCGATCAAACCCCAAGCTTTCACATCAGGGAACCCCCAACACAATCGCTGAAGAACACCATGGGGAAACTGGCGCTAGAAGACGTATGGCACCGAATCAGTGGCTCGACTCCGGAATTCACATACCACTCCCATGTACATGGGACAAGTTCAAGGATCGGTTATATATGGGCCTCAGCGAGCCTGATAGGGGAGATTCAGAATGGAGAGAAGGGCCCCATATCACTATCGGAACACGCACCTTTGGGGTTATCGTTCCCCACATGTCGCAAACAATCAGGCTTGTGGCGATGGACACTACCACGGGAAGTCATACAAGATCCCGTAATGCGAGAGACGATTAGAGAACAAATAAAAGACTATTTTGAACGAAACAACATGCCAGAAGTGACATAATCCACAGTATGGGAAGCTTTCAAACAGTAATGCGAGGACAGATGATCGCACTCAAAGCGCAGAGGGACAGACAATCCGGAAAATGGGAAGAAGAACTGGAAGAAAACTTAACGAAGATAAGAGAGGAAATGTCAATCAAACACACCCTAAAACTGAAGAGAGCCTACAGACAGATACAGGGGCAGCTAGAATGTATTCAAACTAAAAGGGCAGAGAACCAACTACTACATCTGAAAGACTGGTACGCAATGAAAGCAAACAAAGTGGACAAACTCCTGGCAAGACAAATAAAAGGCAAACAACAAAGTCAGATGGTGAAGGCACTGAGAGACAAGAACGATCATAGGAGAATGCAGTCGAAAGACACAAAAGAAATATTTAAGAATACTGCCAAAGTCTGTATACAGCAGACAAACCAAAAGAAGAGGACTAGGCGAGCTATCTGAGGGACTTACCACTCCCAAGCATATCACCAGAGGAGAAACTACTGCTCGACGAACCAGTCACGATGAAGGAAGTATCAAAAGCAATTAGAGAACTCCCGAAAAACAAAGCCTCGGGGCCGGACAGATACACAGCTGCATTCTACAAAACCTATGCCGAAGCCCTTACGCCGATCCTAAAAGATCTATATAACAATCAAAGATACAGCTAACATCACAAATACCATGAACAAAGCAAACATTCTGGTTTTCCACAAGAAAGGGAAAGACGTGGAGAACCCGAGTTCGTATCGCCCCATAGCCCTAATAAATTTGGACGCCAAACTGTATACAAAAATATTAGCCAATAGACTCAAACCTCTCCTCTCTAAACTGATACACTTGGACCAATACGGATTCATCTCTAACAGAACAACACACGACAATATTAGATGGATCGTCCATCTGATCGAGAAAGTGGGAATCACTAAAATTTCAGCAGCAGTACTGGTGTTAGACGCGGAAAAGAGTTTGACCAAGTAGAGTGGTCTTTCCTGTTTTGCATCCTGGAGAAAACGGCCGAAACATACATAAAAATGATATGGGCTAACTACAACGCACCCTCGGCCAGAATAGCGGTGAACGGAGAACTATCAGACACGATCAAGATAGAAAGAGGCACAAAACGGGGATGCCCCCTCTCCCCACTTTTATGTGCAATATTCCTAGAGCCACTACTGGAGAAAATAAGAGAAACACCCGACATCAAAGGCATAACAATGGGAGGAATCTCCCATAAAACAGCAGCATATGCAGACAACATGATGGTGGCCCTGGCGGACAAGGTAGAAACACTGCCTCATCTCATACAAACCATAGACAAATACGGAGCGATCTCCAGATTGAAGATCAACAAACAAAAGTCAGAGGTAATGGCTCTAAATGGAGACAAACAAGAAATCCACACGCGAGCAAGAGAACTTCACCTGCGAGTGACGAAAGAAGGGGTAAAGTACCTGGGTCTCACTCTGACCAATACAAAGGCCAACATGCAGGGTACTATCCGATCCTTCTAGAACAAGTGAGAAGAGACTTGGAAAGATGGAACCCACTTTCAATAACATGGTGGGGCAGAACTACAGTCATAAAAATTACTATTCTGCCCAGACTGCTATACTTCTATCAGGCACTCTCCATATGAATTCCACTCTCCTTTTTCAAAGCACTCTCCAAAATGATATCCAAATACATCTGTCAGAACAAAACCCAGAGACTCTCCAATATCACACTCACAGCACAAAGAACAAAGGGAGGGGTGGCACTCCCACACTTTAGAAAATATTACAAGGCGACTCAGATGTGGGTTTTGAAAGAATGGATCCCAAACAAATCTGAGAAGCTATGGGAAGCACAAGACAGGGCAGTGGCTAAGACAATCCTGCGGCATCTATTATGGTTAGGCCCAGAACATAGACACCCAAATGTTCGCATAAGTGAGATCATAAGCACAAAACTAGAAATCTGGAACTGGGCAGCAAAAAAAGAAACATTGACAAAAGATCCAGCTCCCTTCATGCCGCTATTTGAGAACCCTGAATGCCAACCGGGCACAGAAAAAGGAGCATTCCAGAAGTGGATAAAAGTAGAGTGCACAACGGTGGGGGAAATGTTTGAAGACCAACAAATTAGAACGTTTGCAGAATGCCGGGACCTCCTTGGCCTCACGGAAATAGACAGATACAAGTATGAACAACTCCATCACTGGCTATCATCCCCAAGAATAACACGAGCGGCAACAAGAGCCCTAACCCCATTCGAATCATACATCCTGTCACAACCAGGAGATAGAAAAGTTGTCTCAACCATGTACAGATTCTTAAACATCCAGCCGGAAGAGATGAAGTGGCAATATATGAAGAAATGAGAAAAAACATTGGGAAGGGAGATCACGAGAGAACAATGGACATATGTATGGCAAATAATTCCCAAATAGACACGGGCGATCCAGACAAGAGAAGCATGGACAAAAATAATGATACAATGGCACTACACACAGGCAAGACTGCACAGAATGTTCAACACCACACAAATCAAATGCTGGAGAGGCTGCGATGCGGAAGGCAACTGGAGACACATATGGTGGGATTGCCCAAAACTCCAGGGCTTCTGGACGGAGATAAGAGCCCAAATGCTGGAAATGTTTAAAGGAACCTAAAACCTAGGAGAAGATGTCTGGATGTGCGGCATTTGGGACCCCCGGGATAGAACAATGACAAAAACGCAAAAGAGAAACTTTATGGGACTTCTAACGGCTGCATGGCTAGCCATAGGCCAAAAATGGAAGCAGAAGACACCTCCCTCCAACCTATAATGGCTTCAGAGGGTATGGCAACACATAAAAATGGAGCGTATAACATATAACATACAAGGGGCTCCCAAAAATGTTATAACAAACTAGGGGATGGCGCTAGAATACTTACAAAGTGACTATATGCTACAGTGGTACCCACACAAAATAAGAATATTGGACATGTTCACATAAGATTAGATGGACTCTGAGGGAATAGCAACGCAATGTCAAGAACTATTGCCGGTGGGAAAGGGGATGGGGGATGGTGGGGAGGGAAGGGATGAGGGACAATGTTGGGAGTCCCACTGTTAATGTTTAAGAAATTCTAATAAAAATAGCTTTTTTTTAAAAGCACAATGAAAGCGGTTAATTGTAAAGGTTTAAATTGGGTGGGCCCGTGAGGGAGTGGTGATGATACAGTATTTAGGTGGCTCCAGTGTCACAATAAATATGGGCAGGAAGCTCATTGTATCGTACCTGCTGGCTCCTTCATGCAGTGAGATTGAATGTATGTATGTCACAATTATCAGATCATGATCAAGCCTTTCTGAAAGCTCTCTAAGACTGAAAACGAACTGCATCCACGCCACCTTTCTCTTTTTAACCTATGAGCGAAAGTTCTGAAATTCGACATGGACAAACCGCTACAGGCCAGGACATAGCTTCGTAATTTTAGTTTAGAGAAATGGAAATTTCCCCTAAACTGTAGTAAATATTACTGCATCTATGTGTATTTTGTGCATGCCCGATGACTAGGAGTGTCCAATGCACAGTGCTTCTTGTAAGAGTTGATTTCCTAAGTTCCAGTGTACAATTATACGACACAGACAGTAAATTGTACTTCTGCATTAGGTATAAAATGTGGCAAGCACAAGTGTGCACTATAATTTGTCACAATGTGGTACTTTCGCTCTCAGTCCAAACTGTTGGCTTTGGAGCCTAGTGTTTGACCTTGCTGCCAAACTTTGCACATACGACTGTTGCGTTCTGTAAGCCCTAGGATTGTATCTCAGAATGTACTATATATCCAGAATATGGGAATTAAGGCAATCAGCAAAACTAATTTAATAAAAAAAAAACAATTTCCCAGAATGCCTTGCACACTGCTTCCTCCTTACCTTTGCAGGTCAAGGGTGGGTGAAATAAAGAACATTTGTGCTCACAGATGGTTGCATTTGCTGATACCTGAGGCATTATTCTCTTTTAAAAGCTCAGTTTTGTTTATTTCAACGTTAGTCACAGTCTCTGGCATCTAAATGCTGGCCTTTATTCCAAACAGCCTGCTTTAATATATATTGGGTGTATGGTTGAATGTACAGATCCTACCTTTTATTATGCATATGCACTTGCATGGCTGAACCCCAATACACAAAATGATATGAAACAATGTTTTCTCTGTGCTTCCATGTGTATTGGGAGTTTTGATACAGGCCCCTAAGTAAGGGACCTCTCAGAGACTGTGTATGGTTCAGATTCAGTGGGTGCATTGAGGACCCTTTCTGAAGTTGCATCAAGGCCTGCTTTCCTGGGACATTTGTGTGCCTGGGAGGGACCCCGAGGGACATAAGGTGTATTGCACCATGTTTCCTTTGAATACGTGTTTTCTGGTGAAGGGCATATTTGCTCAGGGTTTTGAACAGAAAACAGAAAGTTATGGAAAGTGAGAGCTTCTCACTTCACTAAAGTCTTAATACAGCGATCTAAAGCCAGGTTATCACTACTGCCAGTTCTGCAGCACACTGTGTCATATAGGTATGAGCATCACGTGGTGTGCTCAGGGCAGGTTTTCCTAATTTTCCAGCCAGCAATCGCACCTCAGAGGTTTAGGTGCATTACCCTGATTTAACGAGGTATGGTTCTCACACTGTAGAATTGGGCAGGTGGTAACAGTAGTGTGGCATTGCTTTAGATTGGGGATTGTCTGAGCGGCATGAGGTGTGTGGTGGCACTATGGTTGTGGTGAATTTTGGCATTGTTAAATCATAGCAGAAACTGCATGCTTGCGGACATCATCCTTTCCTGGCACCTTACCCGCAGGGCTAGATAACACATACACGCATTGTAAATCCTGGCCCCTAATCCCGTGAGAAATCTATACCTAGACAGACCCAGATGTGGGGTTCATGCATGCTTATATTAAATGCTTCTGTCTGAACATGGATTTATCGCACTCTCATGCTGTCTCGACTAAGGGCTTGGTGTTGCAGCTGCCCTTTGGTGTCAGCAGTGATTCAAGAATGCTGCAGAGCCCATCATTGCACTCGACTCGAGTGCACCTTAGTCTGTTGACCCATGCACAATAATTTATCTTTAACCGCTATGGGGTAGGAATTATAGAGAGTGAGGAAAGAAAGAAATAGGGAGGAATGGTAGAAGAGACAAAAACAAGGAGGGTAGAAGAATGGGGGAAGTTAAAAGGAAAGATGGTAGGGAGACAGGAAGGAAACAATGTGAGAGAGGAAGAAAAGGAAGAGAGGAACGATGTCCATGAAAGAAAGAGGAGAGAATGGAAGGGGAAGCAAGAAAAAAGGAAGCAACAAAAGAAAGAAGAAAATCAAGAGGAAGGATGGAAAGGAGGTATAAGGGAGTGATGGATGATGGGAGGGAAGAAGGAAGGAACTGCTTGCTCCTCCTACCTTGCTCCAGTAATGTAGACCAGAAGGTTCAGCGCTCGCTGGTGCTGCTGCGATCTATGCATGATCTGCAGGTAGAAGGTTCAAATCCTGGCAAGGCCACCTCAGCCTTTCATTAATCAGAGGTTGATAAATGAGTACCAACTTCTACGGGCATATTTCTTGTCCCAGTCCGACCCTGTGCACCTCTAATGGATAGACTCATAGATGCACTCCAGCTCCCATTGCCCATTGCCCTGGGGAAGTGTGCAGTGGACACCAGAGGTGCAGATTTGATTGTGAAGTAAAAAGAGCAGCCTATTTTCCAAAAATATCTGACATTGCGACTGCACCAAGCAAATACACAAGGGCAAGCAACATGGTAATGAAGAAGGGTTTCAATACGCTACCCATAGCACAAATAACTGTACTGCAGGGAAGGGCACCACCAGAAGAGCAACAATTATGGAAACAGAGGGGGTGCTCATTGTCCCCCACAGATGCAATGTGGTGGCAGGACAGCAACTGGAAACCAGTCATGCCCCTAGGGCTGCTTAAAGTATCATTAGACCAATTTCGCCACACAGCACGAATATCAAGAGAGCTTCTTGCAGTACTAATTTCGTAGGACTGGTTTGGCCCAAATATTGTTGTAAATTGATTAACGTGACAGAAGTTTACAGCTGACCATACTTTGTGAACAGTGAGAGCAGCAACACCCCTCCTACTGGACCATTTCAGCATTTGCATATAGACTATGAAAATAATCTCCAAGTTTGTAATGACTATAGGTGCATGCTAGTCGTCATATGTTCCTTTTCCTGATGGATTGAAGCAGGTCCATGCACACATCATGATGCTAAATGTGATATGAAGTTCTTTGTAGATGAGGTATTTCCAAGATGGGGAGTGTGCAAAGTGCTCCAGTCTGACAATGGACCACATTTTGTAAATTAGGTAATTGAGCACATCACTATCCTGTTGGGTATTACGCATACATTCTCATCTGCTTATCACCCACAAGCAAACAGATTTATGAGCACATCAATGGCCTCCTACTGGAGAGAATTGCCAAACTAAAAGAGACACTGAAAAGGGGGTGGCTTCATTGCCTTCCTTTAGCCCTAGTTGCATTACGCAATCAGCCCGGTTCTGACCATCACCTGACTCCACATGAGCTGGTGACATGATGCCAAATGTACACACCTCTTGCTCTTCCCACTTGAGCTCAAAATGATGGGGAGAATGCTGCTACTGTGTTAGGGAGTGAAATACATGATTATTTGACATCTATGATGGAATCTCTTAAATTATGTCTCGACAGGTACAAGCGAGGCAGGGGGTTTCAACTAAAGACTGATGAAGCAGGGGCACAAGCTGATCTAAATATTCTACTGAAACCACTAGCACTGTTTTCAGGGGACAAGATATTGTGCAGGAACCTCAGGTACGAGCGTGGCAGGGGCATTTGAAGAAAGCAGATAAAGCAAATGAACAACTTCATGCAGAAGCTCTACTGAAGCCACTAATACTGTTTCCGGGAGACAAGTTTTTGTGTAGAAAATGTACAAGACGGTGGCATGAGCCCCATTTTGAGGGGACATTTATAGAGGAAGCAGTAACTCAGACATCATGAAAACACCTAGGAAGATGTGTCGGGCTGCACCTCGGTGATGTCAAACTCTACAAAGGAGAGACCCCCCTGTCTGCCAACATTGAGCACAATGATGAAAAGGATGTGCGAAGAATGCAAACAAGGTTGATGATGAGGACCAACCAGCAGCAAGAAGAATAAAAATAATGTTTTCTCCATAGATGCACAGTCAAGACCGTTCAACGTTCTTTCAACAACGCTTTCCTGAAAATAAAGCATGATACCTCTACAGTAAAACAAAACTAACAGATGTTTCCTATAGCAATTCTCCTTTTTATGAAGACCTATCCATTTTTGAGAGCCTGGAACATCTGCATAACTATACTGTTATTCAATCTAAAGGCTTATATAGTGTTGAAAAGGAATGTTCTCGCGATATTGAAAATGTTTTTCTTGTGAACACTTGCTTTCAAGGATAACAAAGGAAGCACTTTTCCTGCAACAAGAATGCATGTGTTGAATAATATAAGATATTCTCTCGTAGCGCCTAAAAGAAGATTTATTCGCAAAAATGTGCAGAAAGTAGATAACCTAGCAATAATGATAATAGCAATATTTCATACATTTTGTAGTTTGTATATAATCATTTTTATTGCAGCAAGAGAAATTATCATTTATAATACTGTTTAACCAGTAAACATGAGTATAAATACTGTAACACTGATGAACGCAATGACACCAAAAGAATTGCATGTAGTAAACACACAGATGAGAAGATTAAAAATCAATGTGTTAGACGACTTAATGCACCTGACTAAATATATTGATGAGTCGATCCATGTTACCAACAACATGTGGTATAAGCACATGAGGAAAGTAGGGAGAGAGCTGTCTAACCAGAGTTGCTTTGTGTGTTCCCTCATCCCATACTCCATGAGCGCCTCCAGAACGTTTATAGTCCCACAAATGCAGCACATTGCATAACACACCTTGCACTATGTCTGACCCGAGGGCAATTGCAAGGGGTAACAGCCTCCATAGAGTGGGTGACAAAAGCAAAGTCTTCATGGGAGAATAGTTTCATAAAGCAAATGAACATCATGATGAACACTGATACACAACACAAAGTAGTAAAATGCCTACCAGTTGACATGAATGGGGGAGGGTTACAAATAGAACAACATAAAATATTGCAGTGTAATGATGTGCAAGGAAAAGAAATGCATGGTTGCTAGGATAAAGGACAACTACAAATGAAAGGACACATACTTACAGCTGAAGGATGGGGTAAGGAATAATAGGCTGAAAAGCCTTAGCACTACTAGAGCAACCTGAAGAAGTTGTGCAAAATGCTAATAAAGCATGCCTCTAGGAATGGTGCTTACCTGGGTAGAAGATGAAAGAGGTCCAGTACATATAATACCTTTAAAAGATGCCACTCTGTGATTAAGAAACAATGGCACAGTGCGTGTTGGAACAAGCCAAAACTGCAAGCGTATTTTCAACGTACCAGTTATGCAAGTAGGAACAGTCATCATAATGGACCGATATTGGCCTTGTGGTTTCAAAGCTTACATGCAACTTCCCTAAAATTGGGTAAGTCTATGCTACCTAGTAATTAAAAGTGCACCAGTATTGGTAGTAGCCCAGATTGAGGTGTGAATTGGTGATTTCCCCAAAATGAGCAAACACACATGAAATAAGAGATCCCTCACACTTGCATGCATTGAGAGGAGCAACTATAACTCAATGACGATAGAAGCATATGACGCCATACCAGATGAGCATAAATTGTTTGGTAGAACTGAGATGTTCATTACTTCTCTTTTTACTGTCACATTGCAAGGCAACACAAATGCAATATATCTGCAGGTAACCCATTGGGAGCTGTTGCAGACAATAAACATAACAGTAAAAGGCTTTAATGCCATAAGAGAAGCGCTGAAGGCCATACGACTCATGACCCTCCAAAACAGGTCTGTTCTTGATCTGATAACAGCCATGGAGGGAGAATTGTGCGCTGTAATTGGGCATTCTTGCTGCACATACATACCGCCCATGATGAGCCGAATGGAACCCTCACAAAGACTGTAGCCCCCTTAACAGAAATATACACACGAATGGTGGAGGAGGTAGACAATATTGATGATGAGGACTGGTTTAATTACCTGTTCTCATGGATCTCCTCCTGGTTGGCTGTATTTAAAGTACTGATGGCTATTTTAGTACTAGTACTATTTGGGTTCTGTGTTCTAAGAATTGCAATAAGCCAAGGCAAAAAGACTGCCAAAAAGGCAGCAGGAATGTAAATAGTAATAAACTTGGATACTCACATACATGAGTATGCCCAAGCAGATGACATCACCCATGGCCAGACAATGGACAGCCCTATTGCCCGTCCAGGATCAAAATGTATTTGTCCCCAGCACCCTCACAATTACACAGAGCACTGGTTATAATGTGATTCGAATGGGGAATGCTGCTATATGACCTGGAGTATAGATGAACATATTAGACATGCAGGCTGCTTGAGGGGGGTGAATAAGATATGGAGACCCAAAGAGCCCTATGTGATATGATATGATATGGCATTTGTAACGCGCCTATACACAAGTGTTTCAAGGCGTGATGAGGCAGGGAGGGGGAACAGAAGGAAGACAGACAACGATCCTACTAGACCAGGTAACATTCAGATTGCGCAAGTGCATGGGTGGAGGGAAGGGAAAGTGCAAGGGGAAAGGGGGGGAAAGTGCAGCACAGGGTAGTGGAATAACAGATAAATAATAGGGCAAAACTGGTGGCAAGTGCAAGGTAAGTGCAGACAAGTGCTGGGAAAGGGGGGCTGCCGGGATACAGAGACAGTCCCGTAGTGCAGAGGTTGCCAGGGAGGCAGTGCAAGTGGAGAGTGGCCCAGTTGCAGGTAGAGTGCAGTTTCAGTCAAGAATCTAGCAGGGGAGAGGGGGGGGGAGAAGGCAGAAGCAAAGAGGAAGGTTTTGAGGTGCTTCTGGAACCGGAGATGGTTCTCCTCAAGTTTCAGGGAGGCAGGAAGGCTGTTCCAGAGGGAGGCCCCTGCCGCGGAGAGAGATCAACCCCCAACTCGTTGCTTGGAGAAGCGGCTGACCTGGAGGGAGTGAGCGAAGAGCTCGAGAAGGAAGATATTTAGGAAGAGAGAGTTGAAGGTATTTAGGTGTTACGCTCACCTGGCTCCCACAGAGGCGTCTATCTGGACTGGACTGCTGCGGTCTCCACCAATGTGACGCGTAGGGCCGAGATGAGGGACTGGACTGGCCCACCTAGCTTCTTTTGCTTGGTCCGTAGGAAAATTCTTCTGCAAATGGAGAAAGGGAATTAACCACCCGTGGAGTTGAGCGTAACTCCCCCCACCCCGCTGTTCTCCCCACTGATCACCTTGGATGTCTCCTCTTATAGTCTCACCTGATGATTTGAAACGATGAGCTCTCCATCCTGCATTGAGCACAGGGGCGCGTAGATAACCAGTTGCTTCACTGGCTCGAAGGAATTGGTGAGTTCCAGGACAATATTGACTCCGATATTCCCGGCAAGACGCTGTAAGTATGTAGTTCGTAAGAGTTCAAATGCCTGACTTTCACTCTTGTCCAATTCCTTGCAGGTTGCAGCTTGACCCTACTGAAGAGTTCCTCGTGGCAACCAGTAATGTTCTGGTAAGGATTTGTATTATCCAACACAGTTCGATAAAATAATGTCCATATGTAACCTGTTGCTTTCTCCCTTATTCAGGCGCTGAGACAAAGTATGAAGTCTCAGGGAATAATGCCTCTGGCGGTAAAATCAGGTACGTCTTTTGTGGTGAGGAGGGTTCCCCTTGTTAGTCCCTTGTTTCACCTTGCTGTCCTTTTGTTTCCCCTTAGGGGCTGGGGTTCGGCTTGGATGCAGTGGAAGCTGTGCCGACCCGTGAAGAAGAATAGTACCCCCGGTGGTAAAATCAGGTAAGTCTATGGGGGGTATTCCTCTGTGTATTCCCTTGGCTCACCTTGCTGTTCTTGTCTTCTCTTTAGGTGCCGGAGTGCGACGGGAACATGCAGGACGATGCAGTGAAATGTAAAGATGCTGCGAAGGCCGGTGAGTTCAGCGCAGCTCTGCAGCAGGCGAGGCGACGTGCATAAAATAACTTCTTTCTTCCAGCTCGAGGGCGCGATGGATCGGGAATTCAGGTAAGGATCAAAGGTATTGCTCTTGTTCTAACCTTTTCTCCTTCTTTCTCCCTTTTTCTAGGAGCTCCAAACTCGAGGCGGGCGTGGCAGAAGACTGGATGCAGACTTGCAGGCACGGTGAGCGTTACGCTGCTGGATTCAAAATAACACGAAGCGTGTGCGGCTCTTCGGCGTGGTATAAATAGCCTCCAAAGCAGTCGCAGGTAAGTATTCCTCCCCAGCCCCACCCGAGTAAAAAAATATTCCCTAGGTAAACTAGTCCCTTCCAAGCCTCGTTTGGCTTGGAGCTCTTGCAGCATGGTCTGCATCAGGTAAGTTTGCAGCATGGTCTGCATCCGGTAAGTTTGAATTTATGAGCCTGGCGCCTATGGCGCCAGGACTGCCCCTCCATATGAGCCTGGCACCAGAGGCGCCAGGACTGCACCCAAATAGCCCCTAGCGGGGGTTGTTGGGCTTGCTTGGGGTAACTTGATGCCTGCTTCCGGGGTTGCTGGACTTGGTCTGGGTCCCCGGGGGTAGGCATCATGACATTAGGCCTCAGGCCCCAGAAGGCCTTGTGGACAATGCAGAGGGTTTTGAACTTAATCCTCGCAGCCACTGGGAGCCAGTGTAGAGATTTCAGTCCTGGAGAGATACGATCCCTGGGCTTGAGGCCAAGGACAAGTCTCGCAGTTCGTTGTGGATACGTTGCAGAGGGCGGAGAGTAGAGGCAGGCAGATTTAGATAGAGGCTGTTATAGTAGTCCAGCTTCGAGAGAACCAGGGTTCGGGAGACAGTAAGCTTCTAGGCGAAGAAGAGGAAAGGAAGAATACCTCTGAGGAGGTGCAGCTGGTAGTTGGACTGCTTAGAGAGGTCAGATATGTGAGGCAAGAAGGAGAGTGTGGAGTCGAAGATGACCCCGAGGGTTTTTGCCTTGCAGGTAGGAGCAGGAGGAGGGCCAAGAGAGGCCGGCCAGAGAGTTGCAGGGAAGGTGGGAGTGGGTGTGCTGATGAGTAGAATCTCAGTCTTACTGGCATTAAGGCAGAGGTCATTGGCGGCACACCATTCCTGGACAGCAGACAGACAGTCAGAGATGAGGGAAGGCGGGGAGGAGGCCGAGGGTAGCCTGAAAATGAGCTGGGTATCATCCGCATAGCACTGAAAGTTGGGGCAGAGAGCAGCGATGTGGTGGACAAGGAGTGCCAGATATTGGTTGAACAGCCAGGGAGAGAGGTTAGATCCCCGGGGGACACCACAGGTAGAGAAAAAAATGTCAGAGAGGAAGGACCCCAGTTGGACCTGGGAGGGTCGATTGGAGAGGAAAGAGGTCAGCCATGCCAGAGCCTGACCAGTGATACCCAGGTTATCACAGAGACGGTTGAGCAGGATGGCATGGTTGACAGTATCAAAGGCAGAAGAGAGATCGAGCAAAATGAGAGCACATAGAGTGTTGGAGTCAAGGTTCGAGAGCAGATCCTCATGGATGTTCAGGAGAGCAGTTTCCGCGCTTCTGGCAGCTCTGAAGCCAGACTGATGGTCATGAAGACTACCGACAGATTCAGCATGAAGATTAAGATGGGAGATGGCCAGTTTCTCCAAGAGCTTGTCCAGGAAGGAAGTGATGGAAATTGGGCGATAGTTGGCCGGGCAGGAGGGGACGGAAGAGAGTTTCTTAAGAAGAGGATGCACATGGGAGTACTTACGGGGGGATGGGAAGACTCCAGAGGCGAAGGAGTGGTTGCAAAAGTCAGCCAAGGCAGGAGCCAGGGAGTCGATGTGGTCCTTAATAGTTTTGGAGGATCAGGAGTGTTCCTGTTTTGACGAGACTTTCATAGATCGGACTTGTCTGGAAACCTCGTCAGCGGAGAGAAGGGGAAAGGCAGAGATAGAGGGAGGAGGGGTGGCTGCAGAGGGGCCAGAGGAAGAGCAGGCAATAGAGGGAGGGGGATGAGAGGAGGGGAGTGAGGACATGATGTCCTGAGTTTTAGAGATGAAGTGAGAGGCCAGTGCCGTGCAGAGGGCCTGGGAGGGGACAGGAGAGGTAGAGACTGCAGCAGGGTTGGCCAGCTCCTTGCAGATTTTAAAGAGTTCGGCTGAACTGTTAGATGCTGCAGAGATGTGAGCTTGGCTAAGGGCTAACTTCTCGGTAAGAACGAGAGCCGGTATTGCCTTTGGAGCAGGCGGCAGGCCAGTTTGTCAGAGGATGAAGGGGAGGACAGAGGCAAGAGTGTGGTCGAGGACCCGACCAGAGGGGGGAATATTGAGATGCAGATAAATACATCATCCATAGCTTCTGCCCTTCCCCCAGTTCATTATTGCACCAGTGAGAAACATTACTCACTAAGAGAACGATGCTGACATTCTCGTAGGCAGGTACAGCAGGAGATGGACACATTTTAGGGGGTAATTCATAGGTTTCGGTGTACAAGTGGTGCACGCGGCTGGCGCACAGAGGGCGCGTGCGGCAGGCTGCACCAGCCGTGTGTGCTAAAACCCATTGTCATGAATTTATACATCCATAAGCAGCCTTGGCACAGAATGGCGGGGCGACCTTGCAGCAGCGCCAGTTGTGCCACCAACCCTGCCTCATGCGCCACAAACATTGCACAAATCCAGTACATGGCGCAAAGGCCAGTGGACCAGCATACAGCCCCCCAACCACGAAAACACATGTAAAACTCCACGCGCACCCCTCGGAATACACGTACCCCTCTCGCACCAGGCCAATCGTGTGTAAAACTCCACACGCACCCCTCGGATATACACGTAGCTCACTCGCACCAGGCCAATCGCATGTAAAATTCCACGCGCACCCCTCGGAATACATGTACCCCGCTTGCGCCAGGCCAATCACATGTAAAACTCCACGCACACCCCTCGGAATACACGTACCCCACTCGTGTCAGTTAAAATGTGTGGGAAAAGTCCCCCCTGTGGTGTGGGCTGGCTGCGGGGCATGAGGAGGGCGAATGGGCTGCCTGGGGGGCATAGGAAGGTGAAAGGGCTGCCTGCGGGGCATGGTCATGGTGGATGGGCTGCCTGCGGGGCATGGGGAGGGTGGATGGGCTGCGTGCGGGGCATGGGGAGGGTGAAAGTGCTGCCTGCGCGTATTCCAGGGGTGCACATGCAATTCCACATGCGATAGGCCTGGCGCGAGCGGGGTAAGTGTATTCCGAGGTGTGCGCATGGAGTTTTACACACGATTTTGCAGTGTCGGCCCTCCTGGATGTGCCCTTCCCCCTCCCCATGCCCTGCAGGTAGCCGACACCACAGGAGACCACCCTACACCCCCAGGCATGCCCCACAGGTAGCCCATCACCCCAGTCCATGCCCGCAGACAGCCCATCATCCCTGAATATGACCCGGCAGGCAGGCCAAATGGCACCATGCACTTGGGAGCCCCGACTCATGTCCACCACCCCATCCACTCCACCCCCAGTGATGGGCAAATTCCAGCAGGCCCCAATTCATGTCCCCCACCACACCCACCCCACCCCCAGTGACGGGCATCTGCCAGCAGGTCCCGATTCATGTCCCCCTCCCCACCCACCCCACCACCAGTGACGGGCACCTGCCAGCAGGCCCCGACACATGGGCCACCAAACAACATGTCATAACAAAACAGACCCATGGCCCTAATGCCAACCCAAATCCCCACTGCCCCCCAGCACAATCACTCAACCATCCACTGCACCCTTTCCCAAATTACCCATGCCATGAGAGTCTCAAAAGAACCAGCATGGCCATGCTTGAGTGTACAACAGAGCCACACAGTGGCAACAAATGACTGAGGCAATGCTCATAGAGACATGCTCAAAACCAATGATAGTACACCACACCAATAATGAAGGAATATGAAATGTATGGAAAAAGGTAATGAAATAACAAAATGAAAAATCAAACGTGCAAATAAAGAAATAATGAAAGGGAAAAAAAATGAAAAAAAAGAATTCCAATGTGAAACGAAAATCCACAACAGGAAACTAGAAAAGTGGTCCATTGCCATTGTTCATATAAAGTACATAAAAAAAAAACTGATCCATGGAAAGTTCAAATAATGAAATGTAGTCTTGAACTATTTACAATGCAAGTCCAAAGGGTCCATTATCCCAAAAGAAAAGGAAACCTACCAAAAAACCTATCCAAAAAAAACTATATACATAAGTGGAGCAATGTCCGTGAACTCCAAAAACAAATTACTAAACAAAGGAAACCTAACCATAAAGAACTATGTACAAAGGCGGCAGGCAAGTCCTATGGCTCACTCTTCGATGTTCGGGCCAGGGCATCATCGAACTCCTCTTCAACGTCCTGGAGGCGGGCCTCTCCCCTGGCTTGGAGGTCTCGCAGGGATGCAGCCATGGCCTCCTCCAACTCCCTGCGAGTTGCCTCAAGGCACTCAGCCCACCTCAATGCCCTGCGCATGGAGTTCTCCGCCCTGACCATAGTCAGCTGTGCCTCCTCTTCCCGCCGCCGCTCCGTATCTGTCTGCTGGCCCAACTGCTGCCACACAGAAGACACTCCTCCCGCCTGCCCTCCGGCCGATGCCTGCCCCTGTGATGTTGATGGCCCCAAGCCATCATTTCTCCCACCTTGAGCCTGCTGCTGCTGTGCATGTGCCCTGCTTGTCGATGCCTGCACATCCTCCTCTTGCTGGGTTCCAGTTGGTGGGGTGGCCACCCCTGCTGGAAATCCAACTCCCGACTGTGGCAGGGATGTGTCCTCCACCAACCTGGCCGCTGGTTTAGGGGCAGCTCCACAGGGTGCCCAGGTGATACTTAGGCAGGAAGATGGCACGGAGGACGACTGGCGCATAGGGGGTTCAGTTGAGGAGGGGGTCGCTAGAAGATCCGGCACACGGAGTAACCCAGCGCTGGTGACCTGTCCGAGTAGGCCGACGCGGTCAAAGAGGCATTCGAAATGACGTGCATTGTCCAGACGAGAACCCTGCACGTCATCCCAAATACCAATTTGACGCAACCCCACCCCAGCTAGGACAGGCTCAAGCCGGTCGCAGATTGCCACATCCACAGGGAGAGGAAGGCCAGTTGTTGTTCGCGTATCCCCTCCCTGATAACAGGTCTGGACGAAGGCATCCCCGCAGGTGCGGGCTGATGCAGTCACAGGATCGGGGACAGGATTAGGCACAGGCACCTCCGTGGCAGCCTATGCTGCCTCCTGCCCCTGGACTGCACCACTAGCACCAGTGGAATCCCCCGTGCGTGGGCCTTCCACGGCCTCCTCCTCAACCAAATCCCCCACCAACCTGGATGACTCTGTGCCATCTTCCTCCATAGGCCCCTGTGCCGGCTCAGCTGCCCCTTCTGCTGCCGAGGAGTTCACCTCCAACCTCCGCCTCTTGGACCTTCCCTCGGCAGCTGCGGCTGCAGACGCAGCACCAGAATCCTCACTCCCCAAAGAGATGACAACCTGAGAGGGCAGCTGGGCCTTGCGTCTCCTGCTGGCAGTGGGATCCCTGCCGCTGTGTTCCACAGCACCATCTCCGCCCTCTTCATCAGTCGATGCTGCAGACAGGGAGAGACAGAACATAGGCATCAGGGCACTGTACAATGGTCTGATACACACATGACAGTTGAACATGAGTGTCAGTGTCAAACTTCACAGAGGGCATCACACTCCCCAACACTCATATCATTTGAACCCACACACATGCACAAATTAACAGGAATCGTGCAGCAAGCAGCATCATCCATACACACACAACAGCAGGAACATCTGAAGGTTGGCATGATGTTACAAGCAACATGGGGAGTGCCTAACACATGCATACACGCCAACAGACAGACATGCATCTGTACATATCCACCACCTGTCACAGTGCAATCATCAGCAACTCGGTCACATCTGCCAATTGGGTTCCTACATGTCTGTGTCACATGCATCCATGGCATTTCACAGTCGCACACATGTCAAACACACACACGCACATGTATGCCGTGCATGTACATGAAGGTGGAACCAGCATCCATGTGTCACTCCCAACCATGCCCTAGTACATACACAGAAATGCCAACATGTGTGCATCTCCACATGCAGTTGTGTATCATGCTTTCAAACACATACACCATTGATGTGCATCACACATGACAGGACTCACAGGCAGCATTGTCATGTCCCTGCACATGCACATCCATACATGGGCCTTTCCAGACATATGTCCAAGCTGCACACTCCTCTCCCCTCTCACCCCAAATGGGTGGCAGGTGGACCTCATGCAGGCCTCCCTGGGCCTCCTACAAATGGCTGCGTGAGGTACACCCCCCTCCATTTGGTGTGGGGGGGAGAGGGCCCCCATAAATAGTGGGACAGGCCCCCAAGTGGGTGGGGAAGTAAGCTTTGCGCACCCCGGGGCCAGATTGGCACACCAATGTGCCCGTATGCACCACGGCAAGTTTAGTAAGCAAAGAAAATAATTCAAAATGTCAGGCTGCCCTTCAGCGGGGGCTGAGGGGCCACCTACACCGCTGGGGAATTTTCTATTGTGAAGGGGGGGTGCACCTCTCCACCTCCACCCCAATTGGAGGGGAGGTGCATCTCATGTAGCCCTCCCCTGGGGCAGATAAGGGGGGGCTGTCCTGCACTCCTCCCTGGGCTCAGGCGTCCCTTCCTAGGAGCAGATATCTGGTCCCAGGGAGGGCTGCATGACATGGCACCCACTCCATTGTGGGTGGGGGGGGTCAATGCCCCATCCCATTAGAAAATTCCCCGTCCCTTTGGGGTGCCGCACAGTCCCCACCCCCCTAAAATGCGTTAAACCATTTTCCCTTTTTTCCTTTGGTAACCCAACTCCCCTTGGCGCAGAGGTGCACATTAGTGTGCCAATCTAGCCCCGGGGTGCCTGAACCTTACCGCCCCACCCACTGGAGGGCCTGTCCCACAATTTTTGGGGGCCCTCTCCCCCCTCACCCAAAATGGGTGGCGGGGGCACCTCATGCAGGCTTCCCTGGGCCTCATACAAACAACTGTGTGAGGTACACCCCCCTCCATTTGGGGTGGGGGGGAGAGAGCCACCAAAAATGCGTGGGACAGACCTCCCCGGTGGGTGGGACAGTAAGGTTTAGGCACCCTGGGGCCAGATTGGTACACCAATGTGCCCCTCTGCGCCAAGGCAAGTTTTGTAAACAAAGAAACAAATGGAAAATGGTACACGACACTTTAGGGCGGGCTGAGGGGCACCCTAAACCGGCAGGTGATTTTCTAATGTAATGGGGAGTGACCCTCTACCCCCACACCAAATGCAGGGAGGGGGCATCTCATTCAGCCCTCCCCGGGGGCAGATAAGAAGGGGGCATCTCATGCAACCCTCCCTGGGATCAGATGCCCCTTCCTAGTAGCAGATATCTGCCCCCAGGGAGGGTTACAAGGGGTGCCCCCATTTCCTCTTGGGGTGAGGGGGAGAGGGCCCCCTTTTCTGTAAAATAAATCCCTGGTGGCTAGTGCCCCCCCCACTCCCATCCAATATTCCCTTATGTTATTTTTTGTTGTTTCTTTTTTTTGGTTTTTCCCCCTTCCCCGGGGGCAGATGATCAGCCATCTGCCCCCAGGGGGGCCCTAACCTGCAGTTCCCATCCTTTGGGGGGCCTGCACACTTCTTCATGGTGGCCCTGCCCCCCACCCCAATTGGATGGGGGGCCACCTCATGTACTCCTGCCTGGGGGCATAAATCGGCCTCCAGGGAGGGCTACAAGGGGTGCCCGCCTTTCCACTTAGTGTGGGAGGGGGAGGACCAACACCATTTCAGGGGGCAAAAAAATCCTGTGCCCCCCCTCCCCCACCACCCATCCCTGTTAATTTCCTTTTTTTTGCCCCCTTCCCTGGGGGCAGATGATAAGCCATCTGCGCCCAGGGTTGTGCACATATGTGCCCCCATTCTTTGGGTGCCGGGGGGGGCAAGGGCTGCTTACTGTAAGCAGCCGCCACCTCCCCCCCGCATTCAAAGACATCCCTGGTGTCTAGTGGGCATTGTTGCTTGCGTATCGAGAGCCCTGCGCCCGATCGGCGGGCATCAATGCTGTCACAAAGGGTGTCGTTGGAAAGGGGACAATCTCCCCTTTCCAACGCCACCTCCCTCGATCTCTGGCTTGAAATACAGCTGGAGATCGAGGGGGAGAAAGGTGGAGACTCACCTTCTATTTTCACTGCAGCAGCACGAAATGGCTGCTGTGGTGAAAATTATTTTCACTTTCACGTCGGCGTGCTTTACGCGTGCTGACGTGAAACTGAAGGTACTCCAGCCCCCTGGCAGTGAGGGGGGACCTCCCATAGCCCGAGGGTTGGATTACAGTTTTGTGTGTGTTTTTCGAAGTGCCAAAAAGGACAAGCTATCTCGTCCTTGGCATTCTGGAGGGAATTCCAAGGACGAGATACCTTGCCCTTGGCACTTAAGGGGTTAACAGGGTTCTCAGGTTCCTTGAGCCAGGTCAAGAAATTCACATATTTTCTCCAAACCTTTCCACATGCCAAATTAGTTTGTGCCACTCCTTCTTCAGAGAGTCCCACCATCCCTCCAGCCTTGCAACTCATTACCCCTTGCTCCTATCTGTTGTTCACGAGTATCAAACCCTCAATGTTAAGCTGCACACTTTGCATACAACAAACATCTTTGCGATATTCTTCAGTTCAGTTGGAACATTCTTCATTGATCGGAAGGACAGAAGTTGCTACAGATCGCCCCTGAAACTGCCCTTGAACCCTGCACACGTCTACCTCATCAGGAATACATAATTTAGGAAGACCAGAGGCATGGGGAATGAAAGAGCAAATATAACATGACTCAGGTACTCTATTCTTGTGCTGGTACCATATATTATCAGCTGCAAAACTGTTTGCGTCATCTACAATTTCTAAAGTCCCATCAGAATCATCAGATGCAAAATCAATATCGAAACTTTGCGTCCATTGTACCCAAATGTCCCAATGTTTCCTCCCCCTGTACACATTTTTTATCCAACACATACGATCGAAAAAGAAAAAAGAAAATAACTCTATAAATTGCTGAACACGTTTTCCTTCTACAACCAATTCCTACTAAAACAAGTCTACATTTTAAGACAATTTTATTAAAAAAAGACAATTTATTAAAACAATTCTTGTGTTTTCATACACTCACCTCCCCCCTGTCAGCTGGAATGAACCGTGATTCCTTAGATTCTACTTAACTTAATTATTAGTCGACTCCTGTTCCTCAGGCGTCAGTGGTGGAGTACCGGTGTCCCCCCGAACATCGTGGAGGTGCACCCAAGATTTAAGTCCTTCCACTCTTACAGCCGTAGGAGCGGAGAAGATGATCTTATGGGGACCGTGGAATTGACGGTGGTTCCATCGATGGACAAAAGAGCAAACAAAGAACCTCTCCCCAGGGAGTAACAACAGGTGGTGATGCTTGTTTTGCTGATGAGATGCAGTACCCTGTGAGTCCCCATATTCATTTCCCAGAATGTCTGCTGACTTAGGTGCATCAGTACATATGTGTGCGGGTGAGAGAGGTGTAAACATTCTACGACCGGTCACCACCTCATGGGGGCTGAGGTGGTGACCTTTTCCAGGCTTATTCTACTCACAAAAAAGGACCAGGGTAAGGCAGTAAAGCCATGACTTATGCAAATCAGAACACATTTTTGACAACTGAGTTTTCAACAAGCCATTGGG
Source organism: Ambystoma mexicanum (assembly GCF_040938575.1). Taxonomy (NCBI): domain Eukaryota; kingdom Metazoa; phylum Chordata; class Amphibia; order Caudata; family Ambystomatidae; genus Ambystoma; species Ambystoma mexicanum. The sequence continues at coordinate 1,321,194,637 of NC_090922.1, read as the reverse complement.
ACACTCCACAATATCATTCTGCTGAGGGTGGTACATCGAGCACAACCTGTGACGTATCCCCAAAATTGAAGTGATTTCAGTGAACAAAGCACTAAATAAGTGAGTCCCATTATCGGACCTTAACAGTTTACAAATATCCCACAGTCAAAATACCTCCCTTACCAAGCTTCTGGCCACTGACTTGGCATCAGGGTGCATGCAAGATCCAGCCTTAAGCCATCGGGAAAATGGACACACAACCACAATTAAATAACAATAGGTGCTGCACCTTTGTACCATATCAATGAAATCAACATGTAATTCCTTAAAAGGAACTTAAGGTTGGGGTATAACCCCTCTTACCGCCCTCATAGTATTTGTTGGATTGGATTCCTTACAGAGTGTGCAATTACCAATAAACCTACTCACCTGCTCAGAGAGGTTGGGCACAAACCAATCCTCCTGAAGTTCTGCTGCAATTTGTCGCTGAGGCGTATGTGACGGGAAATGCTGTTGCTCCAAAGCCACAAGAAGCAACTCTATGGGCATCACTACCTTTCCCATCAGATCCTGCCTCCATAAACAAATCTGTGGGCGAGAGCATACACCCCCTTTTCGCCCAAAGCTCCTTTTCCTCATGTGGTGCTTTTCCCCGAAGTTCAACAATTTGTAATAATTGTGCCTGTTGGGGCATCATTTAAATTTTTGGGATATCTGGAAGGGGAAAATAAGCTGCAGCCTTTGTCCAATCGGTCCGCGGCATTGTTACCAAGTGCTACAAAATCAGTTTTACTAGTATGCGCAGAGCATTTAACTACCCCAGCCTCCATAGGCAATGTTAACGCATCCATCGTGAAAGCAGCGCAGCATGCTGGAGAGGGTCCCCATCAGATCTTCTAAACCCTCTTCGCTGCCATCTAGATAACCCAGAATGTATTGTTGTGGTAGCATACACAGAATCGGAGTAGATGGTAACTGCCTTCCCCTTAATCATTTCCAGTGCCTCAATAAGCGCCACCAACTCGGAGGCTTGCACAGAGTAATGTGACGGCAATCGCTTCTCCACCTCCACCCGATACTCACCACCCACAAGACTTACAAACGCTGCTCCTGTATGTCTCTCACCAGTGCCCCGATAAATCATAGATGATCCATCAACAAAAGGTGTTCTTCCTGTGTCCAAAGCATCTTCTTTTACACTTGTACTTTTTCCCTCATAACTCACACAATCATGAACAGCATCACTGTTGTATAAATGACTCTTGTTTTATGCTTCGCTTTGCCATGTTCATTCTAGAATGAGCATGCGACATGATGCTCTAATTGGAACACTGAATCTTGGAGAGTTTGGTGTTGCTTGAGTTATAACAGTTGAACCTGAGATCTTGGATGTGTTGGGGGTCTCAAGATACTGTGCTTCACATTACCTAATAAAAGCACCTAGTTAACACAATTGGCGTGTTTGCTTTCATAAGAATGGCGACGAGGATGGGATTAATGTTCCAGTGAAGCCTGCTCTGTTTTTTGTTTTTTTTATAACGTTCATCCCCATTGAGACCCCCAACACCAGCTGGCGGAAAGTGACGACACTCACCGCGTGTGAAGCAGTGGAGAGGCACCCTGCATGTCTCAGTGTCGTTCTGCCAGCCACGTACTCAGTTCTGCAGAGAAGCAGATTGGCGCCGACGAGAAAAGCTGTGATCACCCGGCAAGCGAAGAGAGGTGTGAAACGTATTGAAAAGTCTCATCGGGATTTGTGGCGACGCCGCTGGGGCGTCTTGGAGCTGTAACACCTCTGTGTACATCTTCCTGTACGAGCCCCGTCCCTCTCTGCCGGCAGTCCGCTTGGCATTTCGGGCTAAGGGGCAGCACAGTGCACATCCAAGCGTACGCCTGTCACGTGATCCACCACGTATCCAGAAATCAGGTAGTTTTCATGGAAGGAACAGCGTATGTGCCATTCATTGGAACGCTGTTATAAACAAGTGAGTCACGTGTGCGGATGTCAGGCAAATTCCGTGGTGGAAACTCTGCTTTCTAAATGGAGGTCTAGTTTCGCAGGGTGAAGCGTGTTTTGTGTTGAACCCGCCTAGGGCCCTCCGGGCAAGGCGGCCTGGGATTGCTGCTGAGAACAGGAACAGGTGAGACATTTCCAGCAGTCTAGATTCTGATTCCAATAACCCCAGCTTTGGCTAACAGATATCTACCCAGTGAAAGAGGAGAGATTGTCTGAGTTGGCTGCTCTGGTCCTGGACGAGCGGCACTAGACGCATATATATAATACCCAGTGCTGAGGATTGAAGTTACAATATGGCACTTTCTGGAGTACCGGGTCCCCAAGTGTTTATGCCCACGGCAGGCCCACCCAAGATTAAATGGGCGCCTTGGAAAAAGGGTTTTTTACATTACGTTAAAGCTACCTGTGGTAATGGGATGTCGATGGAGTGAAAGGTGGCAATGCTGATGCACTTTTTGGGATATGAAGGTTAGAGAATATATGACACTCTCCCTGACATTTCTCAACTGGATTTGGAAGAGGGATCTAACTATTTTGATGTGGCTTTGTTAAAATTGGACAAACATTTTGAAGCTAAAACGAGTACTGTCTTGGAAAGATATCATTTTGGCATGAGGTTCCAGAATGAAGGAGAATCTGTTGAAGATTACATCACGGCTCTAAGACACTTGTCTCTTAATTGTAAATTTGGTGGTAGTTTTGATGAACATATAAGGGACTAGTTTATGTTACATTGTGCAAATGATAAAATTCGTGAGGAAATTTGGTTGAAAGATGACCCTAATTTAGAGGAGGTGATAGGCATTGCGAAAAGGATCGAGCACTCCTTACAGTGCGTAGCCAAATTGGGGGTTAAGGAAAATAAGGCATTGTCAACTGTTGAGGTTCTGAAGGTGAATGATAAGAAAGGATCCTTCGTGAAAGAAAAGAAAAAACAAAAGGTCAAACCTGATAGGCGCTATGAGTATACCCAAAACAAAGGTAGGGGTGGTGAACAGGTAAATAGACGCGTCCAGAAAGATAGTCCCCAGGGTCATATAAAAAGAGAAGACAGACTGTGTTTCAGATGTGGTAGTGTGCGACATTTGTCCATGTCTCCCATATGTCCTGGAAGGCGCGTGAATTGCAGCATTTGTAAGAAATGGGGTCACTTTGAGAGCTGTTGCACAAACTATCGGGTTGGTAGTGGAAAAGGAACTCTTCTCATTGAAGAATATGATAGTGCAACATCTGAGGATGGTGATATTTCTGAGAATGAAATTGTTACTGTTCACATGGTAAAGTGCTCGGGGTCTGATGAATGTGAACATCCCTCTGCTTGGATAAAAGCGAATGGCCACTTAGTTAAGATGTTGGCTGATTCATGTTCAAAGATCACGTTAATGCCCAGAGTGGTGTTCGAGAATGTAATTGGTGGTTCTATAGAGCAATTACTACCCTCTGATAAAATGCCGGGTGGGTACAATGGTGATAAAATAGAAATTTTGGGGTGTTGTAATGCCAAGTTCGAGTTTAAAGGGAGAGTGACTCGTGGAAAAATGTATGTCACTAAAAGGGGAGAAACATTGCTGGGTTGGAAGGAGCAGAGAGGATTATGCATTAAGTTAGACCCTAATAGTGAGGAACAAGTACTTAATGTGGCCAATATACATGGATCGGGTAGAAATAATTCTGGAAGACATGAGTTGGTATTTAAGTATCCAGAAGTATTCAAGAGTAAGGTAGGGTGTTTAAAAGGAATGGTTCACAAGATTGTTGTAAAAGAGGGAAGCAAACCAGTTGCATCTAAACTTAGGCCGTTACCTTTGTCGTTGCGAAAAGCTGTACGTGAGGAACTGATGAAATTAGAAAAAGAAGGCAATATTGAGCCGGCCACGGCGGTAGAGTGGATTTCTCCTGTGGTAGTGGTGAAGAAAAGTAGTGGAGATTTGAGAGTGTGCGTCGATTTAAGAGGACTTAATCGGTGTTTTGAGGCAGATCGCCATCCTCTCCCAAACATGGGAGAGTTGTTGAGTAGAATTGGAAGTGCAAAATGTTTTGCCAAACTAGACATGGCAAGTGCCTACCATCAAATCAATTTAGATGCTGAATCTCGCAAATTGACTGCTTTCATTACTTATGAGGGAATATATCAATTTCGGCGCATGCCTTTTGGTTTGATATCAGCATCCTCGGTATTCTAAAAGGTTATGGACAAGTTGTTAAAAGATGTCAAAGGTGTCTGGTGCTTTCAGGATGATGTTCTCATATGTGGCAAGGAAGAGGAACAATTGAAGGGGAGACTGGATGAGGTTCTCAATATTTTTAAGGAGAGAGGCATAACTTTGCGAAGTGAAAAATGTGTTTTTATGACACAGGTTGTTGAATATCTACGCCATGAAATATCAGAGCATGGGCTTAAACCAAAAAGGAATCTGGTGGATTCCATTCTTAAGGCAAAATCTCCTAGCAATAAAGCTGAATTGAGGTCATTTCTAGGTACTATTGAATTTTATCATAGGTTTGTTGAGAATTATGCTGAGTGTATAACCTCTTTAAGGGCATTGTTAAGGAAAGGAGTTGAATTTGTTTGGAGTAGGGAATGTGAAAGAGAGTTTGAAGAGATGAAAAGAAAAATAGATATGGCCAAACCCTTATCGATGTTTGATACAAGAAAAAGAACTATTCTGTCAGTGGATGCCAGTGATACTGGTATAGGAGTAGTGATGTTGCAACCAGATGTGGATGGCTCAGAGGTGGTTGTAATGCATGCATCACGAATGTTGAGAGGGGCAGAACTTAATTATTCTGTGCTGGAAAAGGAAGCCTTGGCATGCTATTGGGGCATTGAGAAAATGAAGAATTTTGTGTGGGGTCAGGATTTTACTTTGAGAACAGATCATACGCCTCTCAAGGCAATTTTTGAAAATAAAGTCCTTGACAAGGTATCAAGGAGAGTTGCCGGTTGGGTCACAAGACTACAATGCCAGAAGTTCTATATAGAAGTGGTTGCAGGGAGAGAAAACGTGCGAGCAGACCATGCCTCTAGGGTGAAACTGGAGGATGGGGCAAGCGAGGGCAGCAATAATGTGTGTGGTGAGAGTGAAATGTTTTTTGTAACTGCAGAGGGTATCATACAAAAGCAAGAATGGATTTGGGTGTTAGAATCAGATGAAATGTGGAAACGCATAGTGATGTTTGTAGAAAATGGGTGGCCGGAGAAAAGATTACTTTCCGGGGAGGAAAGATCATTATGGGAAGTAAGAATTGAATTGTCACTGAAAGGGGGGATATTGTTACGATGGGACAAATTGGTAGTTCCTGGGTGCCTGAGGGAAAAGCTGATAAAATCGGCTCATCAAGGGCATATAGGGGTATGTAAAGTGATAAAAGCGGATTACTGGTGGCCTGGTATTGACCGCGAAATTGAAAAAGTGGTTGGTGCATGTACAGATTGTATTAGATCTGAAAAAGATTTGATGGCTGTGTCTCAACCCAAGGGAAAGAAAAGTAAACCTGAGGGAGTGTGGCAAGATTTGGCAATGGATGTTTTAGGTCCGGTTGACATGGGGATGGGAAGAGGAAAGTTCATTCTTGCCCTAGTTGACACATTCTCAAGATGGACGGAGTTCAAGATCATGAGAGAAGTTACATGTCAACGCATTATGGAATTTCTTGAAAATGTATTTGAAAGGGAGGGTCTACCTAGTAGTATTCCCACTGATAATGGTCCCCAATTCACTGGAAAGTTGCTCAGAGATTATCTGGTTAAATGAGGGATTGGGCACAAAAGGACGCCTCTTTATTATCCACAAGGAAATGGTATGGTCGAAAGGGTCAATAGGTGTATTATGGAAACTATCCGTGGAGCGAACGCATGTGTTTAGATAAAAGAGTAGCTGTGAAGGAAAGGTTGTATGCGTTGCGGATGGCTCCTGGTTCTGAGACAAGTGTGAGCCCCTTTGAACTCATGAGGGGCTGGAAAGCTAATACAGTGGTGGCTCCAGCTTCGCTGGGCAAGGGAAGAGAGACGGATGTAGTTGTGGAAGATGTAAAAAAGAGAATGGATGTACGTAAAGGAAAATGGGTGGAAAAAGTCAATGAGAGAAATCCTAAAAAGAGAACGGTGGTTCTTATAAAAGCAAAAGTTGGAGACTGGGTTCGGATAAGAAAGGCTGTGCTCTCGAAGAAAGGAGAGCCCCTGTATACAGACCCTGTTAAAGTTGTGCAGGTTTTTAGAAATACTGTGGGGTTGGAAAGTGGGCAAATCTGGAACATGTCCAGAGTTGCAAAAATTAAGAGATAACTTGTTTCGTGCTCATTTAAAGTGATACTTTTGTAAATATTTGTGTTCATGAAATATCATTTTTTTTGTAAAATAGGGGAGGGGGATGTGTTGTATAAATGACTCTTGTTTTATGCTTCACGTTGCCATGTTCATTCTAGAATGAGCATGCAACGTGATGCTCTAATTGGAACACTGAATCTTGGAGAGTTTGTTGTTGCTTGACTTATAACAGTTGAACCTGAGATCTTGGATGTGTTGGGGGTCTCAAGATACTGTGCTTCACATTACCTAATAAAAGCACCTAGTTAACACAATTGACGTGTTTGCTTTTATAAGAATCACCAGGCTGCACTGGATCAGCCAAAGAAGTTGCTGGGTTTACTACGTGACAACTCACTGGTTGTACGGAAGCATTTGACAAAATAACCTCATACCCAGAAACTCTGAGTAGTCAAAATTGATTTTGACTTCTCCAAAATTGCAGAAATTGCATGCTCCATGTGCAGTGTCACCGGGCAGCACATAGTAAAGGCTGAGGACTTCTGTATTGAAAAGGCAGCTGCCACAAGAGATTGCTCACACAGAAACTGGCCCTGTATAATTGAGTCTAACAACCCTCTATATTAGGCAATGGGTTTGTGACCTAATGTTTTCTGTGTTAGGACCACTGTCATTACCTTACCATATATTTTGGAAAAATAAAAAATGGCTTTTGGTAATCTGCTGTCGCCAAAACTGGAGCATTGCGATCAAATTTCCCCTTGTTTTAATTGTATTTGCACTGCCCCTACAATTTTCAATAGTCCCAAATCATGGGGATTGCTGGTCCATAAGTAACTCCGTACTTTCTCCAAATCCTCCTTCCAGTATGGCAATGTTTTCAACATGATTGATATAGTCTGTGGTACTTTTCTTTGTTCCACCATTACCTGACAAGGCATCCCAATCTCAAAAACCATTTCACCTACGTCTTCCGCGGCCGCCCTCAAACAATTGCTCATCAGACACATCTCTCATTGATGAGGTCGGATATAGACACAACACAGTGCGCCATTTGCCTCCTTCTAATCGGTGCCTAAAAGAACCACCCTGTCCTTCTTCACAACCACAGCTTCTAGAAAAATGGTAACGGTAGTCCTCAGCATTATCTCCTGTGAATCGGCAGACTGGAACAAAAAATCTAGGGGTATGCCCCATGTCCAATCTCTTACACCAGGTAACTAGCTCAACGCTATCATTACCCCATACAAGAATAATGCAGAATGTACTGGCACCCCCGTAATCGCGATGTCACAGCAATATGTGGGGAAAAGCACTGCTTCCCTTAATGGATACAATCCTAGAGTTCAGCATACTATGCTGTCCTTTGAAAAAGTGATTGACATATTAAACTTCCTCAGGAGGTCCATTCCCAAAAGGTTTGCTGGAGTATGTTTGCAGTATAACAAGGCAGCAGATAAAGTTTGATTACCTACCTTGATACGCAAATCTTCAATGTATGGAACCGATAGAACAGCCCCAGAAAATCCTTGTGTCCATTGCTTTGTCTTATAGGGGAAATCCACCTTCTTTAATATAGAATTGTGTGGCCCCTGTGTCGATCATGAAAGAAAATGTCTGTTTACCTACCTTTACACTTATCCAGGGTTCCTCTTCTGGAACTGTACTAACCAATAGAATTGGACATGTCAGAGGTACCTGAGGGCTCGCATATTCCTGATACATTTGAGCACCAGGATGTGAAAAAGGGGTTCCTCTGAGTACACTTGCTCCAGTGTAATGGGTGACTGTCCCATTCGGTAGAGGATTCTTCTCCCAACCCTGTACTGGTGCCTGGGCTGACATGATCGGGGTTGTGAGTCTGTGTCACTCCAGTTCCCCAGCTCTGATGAACCTGTATTTGCTACAATGGCACAGAGTTCAGGGCATATGGCCATATTTGGGAATTTGTCTGGAGGAGAGCTGTGTTAAAATACTGTGGTCGACTTCGACAATCCTGTGACACATGCCCCATTCTTCCACACACCCAACACTGCACTCCATATATTCCTCCATACCCCCTCCCATAGGCCCATTGAACCAGAGCCCCATTACCCCAAATTTGCTGAATGACCCGACACCTCACAAAAATCCTGCCTTACCCCGTGGAAATCCTCTCATCGGTCTTGGTCCAGGTACATATGCGTCCGTCCATGCTTGTCCCATTCCAGAGTCTATTTGTCCTTTTTGTGCCAACTGTCCCTACTGTCCCTCTATGGGGCTGGCTATCATTGGTCCCTCTAAGCAAATCTTCGCTAGTTTTTTCTGGACCAGCTTGGCCTCAGCCTTTTGTGCCTGGCCCGAACTCTCCCTTTTTTTCTATCGTCTCTTACAAAAATGCACAATGTGCACCTGTATCTCCTGCAAACTCTTCGCCTCCATCCATATGACCTTGTCTAGGTCATACTGTACTTCTTTAGGAAGTCCCTTTTTCAACAAGTGATAAAAATAGCCTCATTTTGTCCCATCCTTCTCCCGTCTCTGCTCTCCACATCTCCAGAATCAACTGAATGTGGGCAGTGGGCTTCTCGTCCAACTTCATTGTTTTTGCCAAAACTGAATTTATGTCTGGTTTATCAGGATACATTAGCCTCAGTGTTCCCCAAACCTGTGCCCTATAATTATTAAAAGACACCTCATCGTGGGTATTTGTGTCTAATTGAATTCCCGGATACCCTGCTTTGTTCCACAACTCGTCTGCCCGGTCCCCCTTAAAGGCTGTGAAAAGGATTATCATGTCGCTTATTAACATGACACCGGCGGTTTGTTTTTCTAGAGCATAAATCCACTTCCCCGCCCCTGCAGTGAATGAAGGACGCCTCTTCATTAGGTTATTCAGTCCATGTGCGACCATGGGACATAATACACCCTCCCCTGTCCCTTCTGGAGTAGTGGGTATTTAATCACTTTTGCTTTTTCTAGAGCTTCCCCTAGCTGTCCTCACCCTCTTCCTATAGCTATGCGTGCTCCACGGCGCTTCCAAAGACCCCAGTGTGTATTTTGCAAAGTCCCAACTAGAGCGGGAGGTGTAACCTCTGCTTGCTGTCCTCCCTGCTCGCTGTCCATCTGCCAGTAGTCCTCCTCTTCTTCCGCTGTCCCTTCGACCACATCCCCTGATCCTTTTGTAGGGACAATTACACCCTCTGGGCTGCTGTAGTAGGCCATCTCTCTTCTCCTTAATTCTAACTACGCATCTATAGCAGTGGTTTATTTTTCCATGTCCACACTTACTCTCTTTATGACAGATTTATCAAGCCGTATGAGAATCTGACCATGCCTCCATCTTTCTCCGTCTGCTTGCTGTGTTTCCCTGTTCTCGTCTTCCTGCTTTTTACTCCAATCCTGTTGTACCCCTGCCACTTCGCTCTCTAGTAACCTTGCTGCTTCCTCCCTATTCTGCTGTTTTTACCTTTCCACTCCTCTCCATAATCTATCCTCTATCAAGGAACCGGGGGGAAATTCTCCCCGCGTTGACTCTTCTTCAAGCCTGCTTCTTACAATCCTCTCTCACTCTGGCTCTTCTGGTCCCAAGGTTAACGCTGACTTATCCTTAAGATAGACTTTTCTGCTTTCCTCTTCCAACAACCTTCACTAAAGAAGGCATTACCCTTCTGCTTCCCTTATATTCCTGTCTCTCAAAAGTTGGTGCAGATGGAGGTGTCAATGGAGAATATAGAGGTTCAAATTCTGGATTTGTATACCCTTCTGTGGGCGACAAAGGATAGTACCCATATGGAGGTGGTGCAGAAAAAGTTCCTACGCCTTCTTTCCTTGTCACTTCTTCCATAGCCACAGCCTCCTGGGTGTTCCCGCCCTTCTCATATAACCTCCATAGCTCATAGATATTCAGTCTATTGTCCAATTTTGACCCCTTATGTGTGCTTCCTAAGAAAGTACACAGATTTTCCAACATATCCTTATCCGAGGACCCCTCACTAGGCCACAGTTTAAACATCTTACCCTTTGTTTCCCTCAAACATTCCCGATGATACTTCAAAATGTTTATTTTATGTCTGGGGAGCACTTGGCATAAATGATTCAATGGAGTTTCCATGTTTCAACAAAAATCCCCAAAATCCCAATATTATTAAAGAAAACCCCAACCCATCAACAGAAAAATGACTACCCAAAAATTCCTTTTTCTGTCCCTTAGAAGATTTTCCCCACACTCACTCTCTGCACTCACTGCTTTATCATAAACGCCTCAATAACTATGTATTCCTCAACCATGCACAAAACAACATCTTATTAAAACACGCCGGCCCAAATTCTTTCCATTGCTTTGACATTTCACCTTCACTCAAGCATAGAAGGAACGTAATGTTTTCCACTACAGCACTGCTGTATCTCTTCCTCTTTTCACTAGTATGGCCCTTTCTACTACATAGCCATCTTCCCCAAAGCTAACAGGGGAGACCCACACTATGTTAGACTAACCAAGAAATTTGAGGCATTGGGTCCCCCCACGCAATTATTACAAGTATATATGCCTCAGAAAGGTATCTACAGGTGGTTTTACCATAAGATACTCAAGTGAGGTCTCCAGCCACGAGACAAGCAACCTGAAGAGTATCGAGCCTATCCCCACAAGTAACACACTGCGCTGAAAGACTAGACCTCTAAAATAACAAACTAGATATAAAAACACATTTTTAACAACATGAAACGATTCATACACTTCCTAAACACATTCACTGTTCAACCTGCTTAGTCCCTTCTAATGCCACAAATACATGCCTTGCCTTATCTAACAAACCCTGTTTCCTCTTTTTTTTTCAAAATACACCTCACTTGGTTTACCTGACAAAGATTCACTTATGTGGAAGTTGAAACCTCAAAGCGCTCCAAACTGGTGCTCCTCCAATTGGTTCTGCTTCACAGCTGGGCTGCGGAACATCCGCCTCTGGTACCAGACAGGCCACTTAGTGCCTAACAACCACTTCTTTTTTATGCACAAGCTGGTCCCTGCACTGAAGAACCACTGATGAGTTGGACGAACAGGAGACCCCCAATATTTTCGGAGAGCCTACGGATCCTACCTGGCTCAGCAAATTGTAGGCGTGGACCCTTAGCTCCACCCCATTACCCAAATTAGACCCACTTCTAAAATTTGAAAGTTTGCCTTTTGTCCATAAAGCAAGTTTATTGCAAGACAGCCAGGAGGGGGGGCTTAGATGACACCTAAGAGTTGTGTTGTTTCCTCTTAAGGCAGGAGTCCTTCACATGTGAAAGGCAATGCAAGAAACATCTAGGGTGGAAAAGCTATGCTTTATGATGTCATAGAATGTTGGTGATGTTTTCTTGTTATGGTTCGAGGAGGGACGGTTGGATGAGAGAGCTGAAGGGAGGCTGAAGGGAAGGGAGCTCATAAGATGTAGGGTCTTCTTTTCTAACTCATTTACTTAATAAATCAGTATTACAAGCTTACCTGCTTCTGTCGCATCTTCATAACAATGGCGACGAGGATGGGATGAAATGCCATGGATGGCAGGTGAAAAGAAGACCCCAGTTGAAGTACGCGTGATCTGATGACTCCGGCATTCTGCAGGCTCCTATGAACTGTTCCCTTCATTTCCTAGTTCCCACTGTGCGTGTGTGCAGCGTAGTGCCATAAGGCTGACACTTGTGGTTCCTGTGAGCGGCTCCGGAAGGGAACTCCGTCCACTTTACAAGCGCGAAGTAGACCGGATTGTTTAGGATGGATTCTCCGGCGAATCAGTGCTACCAGCTGACGTGAGTAACTGCGGATGCCAGTGGGACAGGAGAACGCCGGCCGCCGTCCGCGCAGGGGCTGCAGAGCAAGTTTTCCCCGGCGTATGAAAAGTGGAAGGGCTGCTCCGCTTCCAAGCGGCGTTGAGCGGCCCCGTGAAGAAGCCTACGAATTGGCCGCTCCGCTTGCCTGAAGCGTCGAGCGGCCACCGTATAGGTGCTTCCGCCCGCGCAGGGGCTCTGCGTGAAGCGCTTTCCGGCACCAGGAGCAACTCCAGGAGGGCTGCTTCGCTGTCTCGCAGCCGCGAGCGGCCCGTGTGTGAGCCTGTGCGCCAGCCGCTCCGCTCTTCTGTGGTGCCGAGTGGCCGCTCTTCGGAGTTCGGAGAAGCTCCCCAGGAAGACAGAAGTAAGTGTGTTTTAAATAATTCAGCATTCCCCTGGTGCCATCCGCCCGAACTCTTTTCTGGTTGAGCTCCTGCTGTTTAAAGCAGGCAGGAAGCGAACTCCCAACGTGAGCGTCGCATGATACTTAATAGAGGGAAAGGCAGACATCATTACCGTAATCCCCTGAATAGAAGAACACAATAAATAAAGAAAAGGCACCTGTTCCCTAACTACTTGGTTTTATGCTAAGGCATCAGCAAAGTGACTGTAGGGGTTGGAAGGAGACTATTTGAAGGGACATTGGAAGCGCTCAAAACCAACAGTGACCAGTTGCGCCGGGTACAAGTAAAATAGAACACGCACACAGCAAGTGACATTCTGGGTAGCAGCGGACATGGCAGCTCTGCCAGGGATATCGGGTCCTCCCATTTTTATGGCTGCCCCAGGGACGGCGAGGATTGCGTGGCCACAATGGCGCAAGGGTTTTCTGCACTACATGAAAGCGGCTGGCGGAACGGCCTATTCTGCAGAGAGGAAGGTAGCATTATTATTGCATTTTTTGGGTTTCGAGGGCCAGAGAATTTATGAAACTTTACCCCAACTGGCAAATGAGGGAAGTGGGGATGAATTAAATGAGTTTGAGTCAGCATTAGTGAGACTTGATAAGCATTTTAATCCAAAGAGGAGCACGATCTTGGAGAGGTACAATTTCCGGATGCGCACACAAGCCCAGGGCGAATCTGTTGAGGATTATGTGACTGCATTGCGGCATCTAGCTCTTACGTGCAAGTTCCAGGGAAATTTCGATGAACATATTCGTGATCAATTCATGACACATTGTCGGTCAAATAAGATAAGAGAGGAACTGTGGTTAAAGGATGAGCCGAGTTTAGACGAAGTATTGGATCTGGCAAAACGTGTGGAGCATTCCTTAGCATGTGTGGCCAAACTCTCCAAATCCGAAGGAGGGGAACCCAAAGAAAACAAGCCGGAGGTATTGTCTGTAACCGAGGGGAAGAACAAGAGGAGAGGAAGGAACAGAGTGACAGGGAGGAGTAATACCGAAGAGAGGAAGAATCAAGAGTCGATGCAGAGATATGAGAAAAAGGAAGATAGGAAGGAGGAAAGACTATGTTATCGTTGTGCCAGTGCAACACACTTTGCGTCCTCTGTTGTGTGTCCAGGGCGAAAAAGTATATGCTCAAAATGCAAAAGGAGAGGGCATTTAGCATCATGCTGCAAGAACTACCAATTTGGACAGTCAAGCCAACGAAGAGTACTATATGTGAATGAGGAAGAAGAGGGGAGATCATCTGAAGAGGAAGTTGTGGTGCCATTACAAAATGTTATTGTGAATACTGTTAATGTAGTTACAAATAGTGGGGAGCCTGATGATTGTGAACGACCATATACTATGGTGACAGTGAATGGTCGTGAAGTATCAATGATGGCTGATTCGGGGTCAAAAATAACGTTAATATCCAGAGCTATTTTTGAGTGCGAAATGAGAGGAGTAGTATCTGAGTTGTTGGAGCCTGATATAAATCCAGGAGGGTATAACCAAGATCGTATTGATTTAGTAGGTTATGTATGGAGTAAATTTGAGTTTAAGGGGCGTAGTTGTGAAGGGAAAGTGTATGTTACCAAAAAGGGGCAATCTCTTTTAGGATGGAGAGAGCAAAAGAATTTAGGGATCAGACTCAATCCCAATCACCCAGAACAGGTATTGCAAATATCCGAGGTGTCTATGGGTCACAACAGATATATGTCATGTTTTGGGAAAGTATTCAATGAAAAGTTGGGAAGGATAAGAGGGTTTCAACATCAAATAACGTTAAAAAAGGGCACTATACCTGTCGTTGCAAAGCTCAGACCAGTACCTTTTGCTTTAAGGGAGAATGTGAAAAAGGAACTGCAGAAGCTATTGGAGTCAGGGGTGATTGAGAGAGCTGGGGGAGTTGAATGGGTATCCCCAGTGGTAATTGTGAAGAAAAGTTCAGGGGACATAAGGTTGTGCATTGATATGCGCGAATTGAATAAGTGTGTGCTGGTGGACAGACACCCTCTACCGAACATGAGTGAACTATTGACCATGGTGGGTGGTGGAAGATATTTTTCTAAGTTAGACATGACATCAGCTTATCATCAGGTCGAATTGGTGGAAGAATGTAGGAAGTTTACTGCTTTTGTGACGCATGAAGGTGTTTTTCAATTTAGAAGGATGCTGTTTGGATTGGCGTCCGCTTCATCTGTGTTTCAGAAGATCATGGATCGGTTGTTGAAGGGTATCAAAGGAGTGTTCTGTTTTCAGGATGATGTGTTGGTGAGTGGTGTCACAATGGAAGAGCATGATAAGAACCTACGGAAGGTTTTGAGGATATTTGAGGAGAGAGGTGTTACTTTGAGAGGTGAGAAGTGTAAGTTTGCGGAGGCAAAAGTGGATTATCTGGGACATGAAGTGTCGGGAGATGGAGTTAAGCCCAAGGAAGATATGGTGAACTCTATTAAGAGTATTGAGAAACCTAAAAGCAAGAATGAGTTACTCTCTTTCCTTGGGATGACGGAATTTTACCACAAATTTGTGATAAACTACGCTGATAAGGTACAAGAGTTGAGAAAAATTCTTAAGAAGGGAGCGGATTTTGTGTGGAGTACCCAGTGTGACATGGAGTTTAACAGGATAAAGGAAGAGATAAACATGGCTAGTCCATTAGGATGTTTTGATACCAGAAAGCTAACCATAATCACAGTAGACGCGAGTGAAAGTGGTCTGGGAGCTGTGTTGTCCCAGAAGCAGGAAGATGGTTCCGAAGAGGTGATTGCCCATGCTTCAAGGGGACTCAAGGGAGCCGAGTTGAGATATTCTGTTTTAGAGACGGAGGCACTTGCTTGTTTTTGGGCAGTGGAACGATTCAAAAATTTTGTGTGGGGAGTGGAGTTTGTGATACGAACGGATCATAAACCACTAAAAGCAATTTTTGAAAATAAAGGCCTGGACAAAGTTTCTCGGAGAGTGGCAGGCTGGGTTACCAGGATGCAAACACACTGTTTTAGGATGGAGGTCATACCCGGTAGGGAGAATGTTTTGGCGGACAGTTTATCTAGAATAAGGGTGGCAGGTCCCGAAAGTACGGAGAGTGAAGAGATGGAGCTAGTGTTTGTCAACACGGATGGTATTGTGTCCAAGCAGGAGTGGTTGGACGAAGTGGAGAGAGACAATATCATAAGGAGGGTGATTACTTATGTTGAATCTACAACTTGGCCTAATAAAGTGGAGTTGGGGGAAGAAATGAAGCCATATTGGGAGGTGAAGGATGAATTATCCGTTTGTGATAAAATTTTGTTCAGATGGGGTAGGGCGGTAGTCCCGAAAGGATTAAGGAAGAAAGTGATTGACCTGGCACATAGCGGCCATATAGGAATAACCAAGACCAAAGGTGTACTAAGAGAAGATTATTGGTGGCCGGGTTTTGATAAGGAGGTGGAGACTTGCCTGGCAAATTGCCAGTTTTGTGTTAAGAGTGGAAAGGGAGCGATGGCCAGAAAACAACCTTTAGTGGACGTCGGTCTTCCGTCCAGGATATGGTGTGATATTGCCATGGACATACTTGGTCCCGTGGAACTTGGTTATGCCCGTGGTAAATATATTGTTTTGGTGGTGGATCTATTTTCTAGATGGGTAGACTTTAAGATAGTGAGGGAGATCACGAGTGAGTGTATGATAAAGGTTCTACAGGAGATATTTGCGAGTGAGGGCTTACCTGAAACGGTATTGACCGACAATGGGCCCCAATTTATTGGAGAAAGATTTTCTAACTATTTGAGGAAGTGTGGGGTTGGTCATAAAAGGACCTCATTATATCATCCTGAGTCAAATGGTGTGGTTGAGAGGATGAATAGGTGTGTGATGGAGAGTGTGCGTATGGGAGAAGAATGTGGCTTAGATAAAGTAGCATTGATACAGAATAGGATGTGGGCTTTGAGGATGGCACCACATTCTACGACGGGCCTATGCCCGTTCGAACTCATGAGGGGAAGGAAGCCATACTCTATAGCTTGTCCGCCATGGTTAGGAAGAAGAAGGGAGACTGATCTTGTTGTGGACGAAGTGAGGAGATCATTAGAGAGGAAGAAGTCAGAGTGGGTCAGACGTGAGAACTTGAAGAGAGGAAAAAAGGAGTTGCGTGTGGAATGTGGTGACTGGGTTAGGATAAAGAGAGGAGTGATAAGGAGGAAAGGTGAACCTCTTTATTCTGATCCTGTCAGAGTGGTAGCAGTCATGAAAGGGGCAGTGCGAGTTACTGGTGGGCAAGTGTGGAATAAAAATAGAGTTGCTTCGGTGCAGAGAGGCCATACTTGAGAGTCATGTGTGGGCAGCACCCAGGAGAGAACCCTGGAGTGAGGTGTTCATGGCAGTTTGTCTAAAACCGGTTTTTAAAAAGTGAACTAATCTAATGATATATATATAAAAAAAAAATAAAAAAAAGGAAAGGGGGAAGATGTGTTGTGTTGTTTCCTCTTAAGGCAGGAGTCCTTCACATGTGAAAGGCAATGCAAGAAACATCTAGGGTGGAAAAGCTATGCTTTATGATGTCATAGAATGTTGGTGATGTTTTCTTGTTATGGTTCGAGGAGGGACGGTTGGATGAGAGAGCTGAAGAGAGGCTGAAGGGAAGGGAGCTCATAAGATGTAGGGTCTTCTTTTCTAACTCATTTACTTAATAAATCAGTATTACAAGCTTACCTGCTTCTGTCGCATCTTCATAACACATAAAGCAAGTTTATTGCAAGACAGCCAGGAGGGGGGGCTTAGATGACACCTAAGAGTCAAACCAACCCTTGTCTTCCTGAACCACACAAAGAACACATTTTATATACAGTTTACAACAGGTAATACACTCCCCCAGATAGCTTTAAAGTCATCCTCCCAAACATGATTGCTTGCCCTGTACAGAAAAATGTAAAACCCACACAGTTTATTGGACACCGACATTATAACACAATCCTCTAAAACTTATAATTATAAGGTATACATGTTCAATACACCCCTTCCCAAAAGCCTCTCCATATTTGGTGGCAGCCTTGCCTCTTAGTTACAAAATAACAGAATTCCTGTTAATGACACACGCAGACCTACCCAAAAAATACCTAAGCACATGAAGATGAGAGAAAGACACATAGATTCCCTTTGACCTATTTGTGTTTGTGAAACGCACTGCCCAGACCTGTCCAGTGTGCGTTTTTATGACTTCTTCGTGGCTGTCATTTTCCTATTCACATGAGTTCCGCCCACTCTCTGACAACACAATCGTTCTCCTAAAATGTATTAATACTGGTCTCTGCAAGTGCCCCAGGAATGCCACCTGCTTCAAACAACCCCATGAATTCACAATATGTCTATCTTTTACAACAATGAGCTCTCCGGTTCACCATAGATCATATCTTCTCTTGCCCTCCAGCACTTGAGCCATCTACAAACTGACTGCAACCACCCCGTTGACCAGCTTACGAAACCTGTCCCCTGACTGCTGATGGGCCTTTGCAAACCGAAAACACCCTTCTGATTGATCCATAATGCGGAGACCCATGATACACTGGCCAATCCCACCTCATATATTTCGTGTCTTTTACTACATTCGAAAAATACTTCCCATACATGTGTACCATTATGTGTGCATTTTATCCCTATTATGATTTCCTCTCATGGCCGCCATTCATACAACTACACGTGCACATATTGATTGCCTACTTTACCTGAGTGTGGAGGGGCCCTCTGTGTGACATTGTGTCATCGTTATGTTTCTGCACGCATGAAAATCTACAAATGTATCACCTCTACACAAAATAACACAAAGTAACCGAAATGTAACACTTATCCCATTAATCATAAATATTGTAATATTTGTAGCGATTTGCGAAAGTGACAGAAATGACGATGATGACGTGTCCACCACCCGAGCAGTGGTATGGCACGCGAAGTTCAAATTTTTCCCAGACTGTCTTAACATATGAATAAAACCTACGTTATGAGACTGCAGACTGAATTGTCTCTAGGGACTTGAATAATGTTATTGTTCTACTCAGTGGCACTCATGTTATCTATATTAGAGAAATAAAAGGATGAGTGTGCTCTGTCCAGATTCAAATATGTTATTTGTACGTATCTGACCAAAGGCTCAGCCTCTTTGGCTATCATACTAGTTTAGAATGTCACTAACCCGGGAAGTTGGCAGAGCTTTCAATGATTCCTTATGGAAATTCAGGAAAAAAGTACTTGCCCTTAGTACTGAAGGTGTTAAAGTCACACACTGAGTGGAACAATATAATTCCCTTCAACCAAACTCCAAAAGAAGCTGACTATTATTGTGCTGTAATCACTGACTGAAAAAAGAAAACAAAGTTGGAACTAAAGTACTTCTGATTGCTTTAATGGTCCAATTAAGCTCCTGTTAAAAAATCTTCAATGCAATTAACGTTTTAATTAGCTTAAATTAGAGTAAACATTTCAACACACTGCAGCATTTATTCGGCATTCTGATAAATTACCGTGCAGGATTAAACTGACTTCTAAGTACCAGTGCAGGAAAGAGAAACCCAATAAAAACAAAGATGTATGTTCCAGAGCGTGTTACAAAGTTCTCCCGACTCTGCTTGCAAAATGATAAGAGGCATTGGCGAAGTCAATAGTTTGGGCATTGGTACTTGTTAATTGCATTTTACACTTAGCATGGATGGAAGGAATGAGGAATGACAGCACAGGGATAAAGAAATAACAGCATGGGAGGTAATGAAGGGCAGCGCCAAGAGATGAGGGAAGCATTGTGTGGAGAGGAATAAGACATAAATGGCAATACGAGGGAGAATACGAAATCCAATAGATGAAAGCTAGGCCAGCAACAAAACACAGGAGCATTGTACAACATTTGTATGAAGGAGTGACAGGGCAAAGGGGGGCATAGCAACAGTGCAAGAGGAAGGAGTGAAAGTGGAAGGAGAGGAGTGACAGCACAAGGGGGAGAACTAACAGCACAAGGGAAGGAGGGGGGATAGTGCAAGGGAGGGAGGAGGGACAGCACAAGGGAGGGAGGAGGCACATCACAAGGGAGGGAGGAGAGATAGCACAAGGGAGGGAAGTGGGAGAGTGCAAAGGAGGAAGGAGGGACAGTGCAAGGGAGGCAGGAAGGACAGCAGAAGGGAGGCACAAGAGACAGCGCAAGGGAGGGAGGAGGGACAGTGCAAGGGAGAGAGGAGGGACAACGCAAGGGGGATAAGGGGCAGAACAAGGGGGCAAGGAGCAACATGGCAAGTGGGAAATGGCATTTGTTGGTTGTATGCATAGTTGCAGCCTTTTGTCTTAGTTGTCCTAAATTGTAGTTTTGATCTCAATGTCATTTTTTACTGCTCCTTGCCAATGAACTACAACCTGCAGATATCCTCACAACATTTTATTGGACAGAGATAGTACCACTGACAACATACAGATGTCCTCATAGGAAATCACATTGATATTTCTTATGGGGATCTGCATGCTGCCAATGGTACTACACCTCTCCCAAAAACAGTTTGTGAGCAGGAGAAAATATTTGTCAGTGGTACTGCATCCCTCCAATGAACTACAAATTAGAGATGTCCTCACAACTTATTTGATTGGATAGGTGCAGTACCATTCACAACATACAGATGTCCTCAGAATAAATCATATTAAGATTGGAGAAGTGCAGTATCATTGACAACATACAGGTGCCCTCATAAGAAAGCTGAGATTTCTTATGGGGGCAATTGACAACATACATATGCACTCTTGACATCTGTATGTTGTCAGTGGCACTGCCCCTCTCCAAAAAAGAATCTCTTGTATTGTAACAAAATCCAGAAAGACAAATGCGCATGCAGCTCAACAGGGACACAAAAGTAGCCCAAATATAGCTAAACTCCCTCTGACTGTGAAAAGAAAGATCACTATGCGTCCCAGCTTTAAAAATGTGACAGACACGTGCCATGGTACAATAACCGGTCTGTGTACTGTCTGTTTGAGCTCGACAACAGCAGGAAGATATCTAGAGGGCACGCCATCTGACACCACTACCTGTATCCAATTACCAACAGGGAGACGGCATGAACATGGAAAAAGAAAGTTCCCACTAATCCACACAGAGGAAAACGACTAGGATTCGAGGTCGGGAATGGACACCCCCCCTTATCTGAAGGACAACGCGATTCATAATACGCAACAGAAAAAAGTTCCTGAAGAGGATGATTGTGATGCTGGAAATGCATTGGAGGGACAGGGCATCCGTATCCTGGTCCTTTACTGCTTTTTATCGTGTGTTCTGTCGTGTTTTCCGTGCAGGAGTTCATGTGGGACTCCTGGCGGTGGAGCTCTCTCTCTTTTGGTTTGGTGAACAGACCCATGGGATACCCTTATGGTACCCATGGGTAGGGGTACAACCCTGTGCCCCTAGTGTATGTTTTTGGGCATCTGTGTGTGACCCACAGAGCAGGGTACGGGCTGGTGGCAGCTCTGTGCTGAAATGACTGGTGCCCTGAGCGTCCTCCATTTTGGGATGCCCAGACCCTGTCATTGGAATCGGTAGATTACTGACGGAGGCAAAATGGCCCCCCTGGCCTCTTGCTTTCCATCACCTATTACCCTGATCTTCCCAAAGTCCCCGGAAGCCCTGCCTCTGTCCCTTCCCCCTGACTGGCTGTTGGGTGGAAGTTCCGTATATGGTAGTGCGGGGAAGTGCCGACCCGACTGGCTGAAGCCTTCTCAACGACCGTATGTTGTGGGTACGCCTGTGGGTGGGACCTGGGTGAATGGAGTGACGAATATACGTTCTATGTTGTGACTGTCTAGTATCTGGTGTTTGACACAATGGTTGAGGCAGCCCTGCCCGAAACCAGTATGAATGCAGCTTGGAGGGTTGAATGGCTCTGTACTTGTCCCAGTACACATAACTTGCTGTGAGTATCTGGAGAGAAGTGAATGGCCTGAATACCTCGTGTGCCTGATTGGCTGCCTGTCTGCATGAATGCCTGTAGTCATGATTAGATGCTTGAGTATGACCCAGCGGAATGAATGGGAAATCAACAGTATATCTGGGGACTTCTCACTGCTAGGAATCGTATTCAGAAGCTGAAGTCCACTATGACGAGTAACTGGAGTGAAGCTTAACCTTGAGCCCTGCTGGACAAGAAGAATTGCTGTTGCTCTCCTTCACAATCTGAAAGCTGCTGTGCTTCAAAAACTGACCCAGAGAGGACCTTGTAAGGCACCCTCTTCCCAAGCTACCAGGGACCATCGTGCACAGCTGATCTTTGCCTAGGCTCCCTGGTAGACAGACCTTCGACAGGCTGCCGACCCGATACGGGTGCTGCTGCGGAACTCCAAGGAGAAGCGCCTGGACTGTTGCCCGTTACTGTCGTTGACCGCCGTTGCCGACTGGAGCCGCCATGCTCCCGTTGCCTAAGAAACTTCATTGATCTAAGGACGCTCTTGTCCGCATCGTCGCTGCTGTATCCTGCTGTAGAAGGCCTGACCGTCGATGCGCCGAGGAGCATCCACCGATGGGTTTCCCACCACCCGAGCACCACTAGGAACGACGCGGCCACATCACCGTTGTAGCTCGACCTGTTCTCCGTCGGACGTTCGACGACCCGTGACTCCTGCCTGAAAGGAGTGTTGTCGATTTCCCCGACGCGGAACGCTATAACACCAAGGTACTTTGGGGTTGCAGAACTCTTGGGAAGTCTAAGGGTGAACAATATTTGGACTCGGCTTGTATCTTTCTTCTACAGGTTGCCCAGGTGGGGGGATCTCCGCACAAAGCTGTCTTTAACGGTAGTCACTAGTATTATGCCTATGGTTCAATCATCTTGCTTTCCTTCCTCTTTCTACTGCGGGTTTCCTCTTTATTTGGATCTTGTACACATTTACCATTGTTGATTTTCGGAGTACAAAGTGAGTTATCGTGATTGTGTATATGACCTTAAATATTAATTATATAAAGACTGTATTTTAACCAATACAGTGTATGGACATTCTTTCGTGGGTGTTCGGGGACTACACTGTACTTAAGAACCAGCTTGCATCACCTCCTGAGAAGATAGGCCTTGATTGCTCGACTACGTTACCATAAAAGAGAATCTTGGCAGGGGTCTCTGTGCCTCCACTCTACCATATAGAGAGCGGAAGTGCAGACCCCCCTCCGGTCTTTACAATAATGCAACCTCTTATGTCATCGAAAGCGGTCGACCATACTACAGTATGATATCCCAGAAGGGAACTGGGGATATGTATAAGGAACATAACTGTTACGCTCACCTGGTATCCATGGGGACGCCACCCAGCCCTAGTTGGATGATTTGCACTCTCAAACCCTCTCCCGGTCCCTTGGTAAGGCCTCTGGTTAAAGATGGGTCTGCAATATAGGAGGGCTGCATTCAATACCAGATTGTCTTTATGTTTTCCCACCTCCCTTGGCTTCAACTCCTTCCTCCCCCTTGGGCCTTCTCCTCACCTTAATATTGTAAGAGGTGGATTCTCCGTCCTGCTCCTCGTGGCAGGGGTGCGTAGATGTGTGGGGCGAGCAGCGACCAAGTTACTTCACTGGTGCAAGCCCCCCTGTGGGAATCCAGGCCTGCTGCGACTCAGTAGGTTTGCTGCTTTACAGTCTTCATATGCAGTTCTTATGTTCCTCTTAGTTCGAATAATAATGTCTTGCTTCTTTCCTTTTAGGTATGGAAAGGTATTTTGGTGTTGTCATGCAGTTTGAAGATGAGCATGGGCCGGTAGGCGAAAGCTCGGTGTGCGCAATGCTGTCCGGTGAGCAATGCACGATGCGCGGCTCTGTTTCGCCTTTTATATTGCTAACCTGTCTTTTCTCTCCTTGCATATTGCGATGTTCCTCGCCGAGCGCCGTAATGTTCCAGCAATGATACTGACCAGGAGATGGCTACCCAGGTATGAATTGTGTGGCTTTCTTCATTCAGGAGGAAACGTGAGTAAAAGCTTACTAATGCTGTCTTTCTTTCTCTTCTTTCCAGGTTATGGTATTCCAGGATGCATGCGGTGCTGGATGATGGAGTTCGTACTTTCAGGTGAGTGGAACTGAAGTCGGCGATAGATTGAAGACATGATACTGTTCCAGGTAAGTTTTGTAGTGTTCTTTCTCTCTCTGCAGGTCCTTGGTTTCAGGTAAACTGGCATCAAAGAACTGGTCACGGTGAGCGTTACGCTGCCCACAGCAGAATAGCGCAAAGCATGTTCTGCTGTTTGGGTGTGGTTTAAATAGTCTCAGGTAAGTAGTCCAGGTAAAATAGTCCCACCCAAAAGACTAGACCACATATCTCAGTTCCTTGTAACTGAGCTATGTGTGTGCCTCCATGTTGGCTGAACCCCCCCAAGTTAAATAGTCCCAAGCAAATAGTCCCATTCTAATGTTGGTCTTCATGATGGTTATGAGCCTGGCGTCAAAGGTGCCAGGACTGACTCCAAGAGAGTCTTGGATGAGGTTTTAAGGCCTTCGAACTGGAAGGCTGACTTGCCAGTGAGGGCCAGGGGCAAGGGTCATGACAGCACTCCCCCCCAAGAACCCTCTCAGGGTGGCACTTCTGCCTGGTCCTGGTTTGGCTGGGTAATTCGGATGGAACTTTTTAATTAAGCGAGGTGCATGGATGTATTCACTAGGTTCCCATGATCTGTCTTGAGGGCCGTATCCCTTCCAATCAACTAAGTAGTATAGTTTGGATCTGGTGTATTTTGAGTCTAGGATATCCTTTACTTCAACTCTGGTTCTTCGTCAACTAATACTGGTTTTGGTGGTGTTGTAACCCGAGTACCGGGTAGTACCGGTTTCAGGACTGATACATGGAACACAGGATGAATCTGCATAGTGTGTCAGGTGTCTTGTGGGCTACGCAGAGATCACCAGACCCCTGATTCATCTCTTGAAGAGGGGGGTCAAGTAGGAATGGGGTCCAGAACAATCCGAGGCAGTAAGACAGCTCAAAAAAAGCCTCTCACAAGCGCCCTGCCTAGCTTACCCTGTCAGAAACAAGGAGTTTTTCTTGGAGACAGGGTTCTCTAATACATGCTTGACTGCAGTATTATATCAAAAGCATGACAAGGTCAATAAAGTAATCTCCTATGCGAGCAAAACTTTATCCTCTGTGGAGGAAAAATTCAACGATTGTGAGAAGGCACTCCTGGCAACGGTGTGGGCATTGAAGAATTACCGCCCGTTTATCCAGGGGGAACACATCATAGTGGAGACTCCACACCAGCCTCTGCAATATCTCCAAAGTGACAGAATCTGGGCCGGAAATGTGAGTAATTCCCGAATTACTTCCTGGATTCTGTCAATGCAAGGCTTTCCTGTGGAGGTCAGATATGGCCAAAACAAGAAGAGTCCCCTCGCGCAAGGTCTGGCTGACTTGCATGATTGTGCCAGAGAAAACTGTCTCGAGGACAAAAGTCTAAAAATCAAGGACAACATGGAGGCATACCTTCATTCCCCACACAAAGTCTTTGAAGAAGACAAGTGTGAGAAAATGCCCACTGTCTATGTGGATGGATGCTCCTACCATGTTGACAACAACAGGGAAAAAGAACTTGTGGCCGGCGTAGGGAATACATGGGTGAATGAGTCCCCAGAACCCTCCGCTGGATACAGAATTGGTCCCCGAAGTAGTCAGGTGGCAGAGTTGATGTCTGTGTATCAAGCCATCCTTACTGCTGTCCAACATCAACTCCACGAACTGGTCATAATCACAGATTCAGATTATGTACGGAACGGGTTCGTGGAGCACCTGGTTAATTGGAAAACCAGAGGCATGTTATGTGCTAATAACAAACCCTTGAAACATGGGAAGTTAATTCAAAACATTGATGATCTGGTCACCGTGAATGGGATGACCATCTACTGGAAGAAGATCAAGGGTCATTCCAAAGTAGAGGGACCAGACAAAACTGGAAATGACTTAGCTGATCAGCTGGCCAAAACCGGGGCCATCCAAGGGGATCTAATAGAGATTGAGTCCCTGCTGGGGAAAATCCAGGTCACTGCTGTCACTAGGTCCCAGACAAATGCTCACAATGATCTTTCAACTGCACAATGGAGTAAGGAGACCCCAGATCCTGATTTGATTACAGCTCAGAAGGGGGATCCAATAATTGGTAAATTTACACATTCGAGTGTTGATGAAATGCCCAAAAATGTTCCGAATCCAAGACGGTTTGTTGGTAAGGAAATCCCAAGCTGGCCATGATCAGTGGGTGGTCCCTACCTCATTCCGAAGCCTGATGTTAAGTCACGCCCATGATGCGGCCACCACCGGTCATAGGGGGTTTCATACAACACTTGAGATCTTAAGAGAGGATGCATACTGGCCACACATGGGGCAGGACCTCGACCAATACTTGAAGGGGTGTCTTGTGTGTGCACAATTTCAGCCAACATCCCTCACACACTGTGCGCCTCTCCAAAAGAGGGGGATGACACTGCCATGGTCAGATTTGCAAGTCGACTTCATAGGCCCCGTGATTCGCTCCTCTAGGGGGAATAAGTACATGTTGACGGTGACATGCTTATTTACCAAATGGGTGGAATGACTCCCTGCCCCAAACTGCAAGGCAGAAACAGCAGCTGCCCTGATGATCAACCACATCTTTTCACGTTTTGGTCTACCCCAAAGGATTGAGTCAGACAGAGGTAGCCATTTTACCAGCGTAGTAATGACGAAGATGTAGGAGATACTGGGGGTTAAAAGGAAGCTACATATTGCTTACCGGCCAGCCTCTTCTGGTGCAGTGGAGAGATACAACTGAACCATTGTGAGCATCTTAAAAAAGTTTGTGGCAGATTCTGGGCTAAGTTGGTTTATCCAATTACCTCTTGTTCTAATGGCCATCAGATCTACCCCTTCATCTACAACTAAAATTTCACCATTTGAGCTGATGACTGGACGCAAGATGGTGCTTCCCCAGCATTTGCTCTACAGGACCCAAGAGCAGACATTAATCAATGCCTCCACAACTCATCAGTATGTGTAGAATTTAAGGAAACACCTCCAACATGCTTTTGCCTATGCTCAGCGGAATCTAGAAAGATCAGCCGAGAGTATGAAAACTCACTATGACCTGAAGACTACCAGGAACGAATACAATGTGGGAGACCAGGTCTATCTATACAATTTCCAAAGGAACCAGTCCAAACAGCGAAAATTTCTGCCTACATGGAAGGGACCTTTTGAAATTGTAGACAAGATCTCCCAAGTCGCCTACAAGATCTGCATCCCCAAAGGTAGTTCGGCGGAAGGGGAAGACAAGTGGGTCCATATAAATCAGTTAAAGTGTTGCCATCCCAGGCACACTGTGCAGCAACTGGAGGAGTCCTCTGCAATCCCAGAGGGGGCCGCTCCAGAGTAATACAATTCCAACCCTAAAATATCCCACATATAACCTATAAAATTCTATGATTCTTGAATGCAAATGTCTCCTGATTTATAAAATGTATATGTTCGCCCCACCATTAATAGTGGTGGGGAAATGTCTACGAATATGTTTCTGCCGCTTTGCTTTGTCATCCTAGGAGAGATGAAACCATGGAGACTGACCAAGGAGGACGACCCGGGGACCGAGAGCAAAGATCTGAGGGGCCCGGGGTACCGCCCAATACTCCCATAAGGACTGGCGAGGAGAACCGATTGATCCACCCTGATGGAGGAAAAGATGCTAAACTTTGCCATCTGCGGAATCGGAAGAAGATGATGCGGGCATTCCAGCGCGTGGATCAAAACATCCTTTGCACCCAACTCCCCCTCGACTCGAAATCAAAGTGCAGTCAGGCAGGGGGGCTTGTCAGGTGTCTTGACCCACGTTTGAATTATTAGGCTACAACATTTGGTGCTGTGGGCTTAGAAAATCCAAGATGGCCGAAAAGCCCACATTTGCGCCAGAATCCAGGAAAACCGCACAGTTTTGCGCACACCAAAATGGTCACCTGACCTGCCACCCACCAGTGCAAGCGTGATGGGCCAGAAGCGCCATGAGTGAAAGATGGTGCCAAAGGAAAAACAACAGTGCCGGTTAGCTAAAAAAGCGCTTGGAAATCACATTTGTTTCTCTGAAATGCAAGCTAAAAATGCCTATTTTAAACATTGCAAGATATTCAAAAATCTCACTGAACACCAGCAGACATTTGGCAGAATGTAGTCTTGTGTGCATACAAAATCTGGAAACATGAAGAGCCGAAAGCAATGTTTATAACAAAACTGGCTGAGCTGTGGATGTCAGCAGCTTAAGTGAAATTGTACTTAAAGCCACTAAAATCTAAATGTTTAAAATAAATGAGTGACCTACTGTTGAGTGTCACATAGTTTGCAACTGTTTAAATGTCATAGTTTTGAACTTAGAATCTGCGTACTAGCTGCATGTGTAAAAATTGTAAGTTTGATTTGAACGAAGAAACCTGGGAAAAAAAGTGACATTTAGCTGATGCCTGGCTTAAGGAGATTGAATTCTGCCTGACAACTACCCCCGACAGGAGTTGAAACTTGCCCAGCAACTGCATTCACAGGCCTGGCCTGCATTCTGCTGCCCCCGCCAAAAGGAGATTACACCTCTCTGATTGAATTAGGGGTGGGGTACCTGGGGCTGCAGGAAACAGAACAATGAGCTTTCCTTGGCTCATGCAAATGCTAATCAAGGGGTCGTAAATGGCTTCCTCTTGGAAGAAACGGGAGGAGCAGTGCCTCTGTGAACAAGCTGAGCTTGGAGGAAGTGGACAAACCAGAAATTCCACCATGTGCTTTGGGAAACCACACCCCTCTGGGCCAGAGCATAATTTTAAAAAGATGGATAATTCATAGTACGAAATTGTCAAAATTATATAATAATATCATTTATTCTTGTGATTTTTCTGTGCACATTTTAAGAGGTGTTAGGACTCTGTCGTATGTTCTGGGGGGTAGTAGCAGAAAATAGGGTATTACTCCAAATGTCTGTATGTTAAAAATTTGACGCTTTATCATCTGATGCTCATACTCCTTGCGCATGATTGTGTAAATTCTGGAAAAGTTTAGAGGTTGTGTTCTGGATGGTGCTACAGAAAATATGTTAACTGGACGTATAATATTAGAAAAATTGTACATAGATAAATATGTATTTGGATCAAAAATAGATTTGTGTGCAAATTGACAAGGGGAGGATACTCTGACCCATACACCTACCTCATCACGATGACACTTAATTTCTTCCCCAATCAGAGGACGGAAGATTCTCTAACCTATCAGGATCCTCAGAGACATGGGCATAGAAAGTCAGCCTTCCCACCCACTTTCAAAAGAACTAAAAGGAGTTATTGAGACCCAGGTAGAGACATTGGGCCTCATTCCGAGGCTGGAGCTATCCATGGAGTAAAGAGCACCATGGTAAGCAAGCATGGAGCTATTTACTCCATGGATATCCGGCATGGTTAATGGAGTAATTACCGGTCCATTCCAAGGTTGGAGGGACCGGTAAGTCCCCATTCACCATACCGGTTCCCCATCCCCATTCCTGCCCCCATAGGGCTCAATGGGAATGGGGAAGGAGTAAATTATGGCACCGTAAATTACGGTGCCGTAATTTACTCCAAGGTCCCTTTGCGGGTTGGATTTTTAACGCCTGCTAAAAGCAGGCGTTAAATGCCAACCCGCAAAAGGGAACTCGGAATATGGTGGTAAGTGTTAACGGTCACCGTTGCCATTAACGGTGACCGTTAACCCTTACCTCCAGCCTCGGAATGAGGCCCATTCACTTTCGGCTTCAAACTGATTTCTTGCGAAGCATTTTGCCGGACCAGACAATATCCAGAAGACTCCAGAAACAGAACTTAGAATCCAGACTTCAGAACTTGCAGCAGAGAGGCCTAGTCCAAAAGCTGAATCCTTCTCAGCAGGCCTCATAATCCAGCCACCTAAACAAACTATTCAACAGCCCGGCGAGCTGTTTGATTCTGGCTGTGCCATAACCCAGAAAGCAGAGCTGTATCCAGACCGCTGTGCAGTTCCGAGACCAGAACCGCAGACCAGACCCAGACCAGATCGCTGTGAGCAGAACCAGTGCCAGAGACCGTCCCATGGCAAGAGAACCACAGCCAACCTGACCAGATCTTGACGGCCTTTTTCAAATTTATAGTTTGAGTACCCAGCCAGAACTGTGCATAGTCATCTATTAGTTTAAAATAAGCTTATGCCGTCCAATTCAACCTGCCTAGAACTGCATAGAAATCGTGTGTCCATTCTGTGATTTCAAACCTGTGAAAATGTAACTTGCCATTCTGAATCATTATTCCGTTTCTGAAAATCTACCTCCACAAAATTGTCTGTATCTTTTTCATTTTAAAGCTAAGATCCTGAGCTTTCCAACGAACCCAAAACCAACTTTCTACTCCTTAGAGTTTTTCCGTAATCGCGCTCGACGCATTCGGAAAAAGTGCAGCGAATTGAAAACTAGCTCCAACGTCTTCACCTGTCGAAAATAGCTGTCTTTGCTTGCATTGCTGAAATTCGTTTTCAACCTGATAATCCCTCATAAATCATTGCTAGTGTAGACCTGAACTAATTCAAAGTAGCTGTCACCTACCCTGAATCTCCTATAGGGAATTAAAATCATTTTTAGCGTATTTTCACTTCTTTGCAAATCAAGTATTTGAAGTATTTTTGCCTGTGTTTTAAAATCATCCCTGTGCTCTAAGCTTGCTAGGGGGGAACTGAATTGGTATTGCATTTGATGGTAGTCCTGAAAATTGTGTGCTCTCCTTCCATCCCTTTATACTGCATAAGGGGGGTGAATTGCCACAAGGGGAAAAGTGATTATCTTCTCTCCTATTGAAACCATATCAGTTTATTTCTGTGCTGCATTCTTTCCATCATTGTTTTTCCTTGAAACCATAAAAACATTCTCAGCTACCTTATCCTTTCTATACCAACTCCTAAGTGATTAAAAGAGCGTACCATTGTAATATTATCCATTGTTGATCACTGTCATATTCTTAAGTGTGCTCTCAAGTATTAATTTATTTATAAAAGTGTGATATATATATATTGTTAATTTCCAAATAAATCTGTTAATTTGCAAAACAAACCTACTTCTTGGCTCAGTGAGGTCAGGGGGATTCAAAGAGAGGGGCGTTATATAAGGGTTTATCATCCAGATTATAACTTGTCATAAAAATATATAAATAAGGGCTTGCCTTGGGCATCCCAGACCAGGCATTGACTTAGTTAGAGTGCTGAATTGAAGTCCCTTAATAAGTGAGTGGTAGGGCTAATTTAATTGCCACTGGATTTATTATGGATTCAATATAATAAGGTCCCAGATATTGGGTATGATAGGTCTGAGTCCCTTTTATGGGCACATATTTTGATGCTAACCTTGTCTCCAATTTGATAGTCGGGGGCTTTACTACGATGTTGGTCAGCAAATTTCTTTTGTCGGTTCTTGGCTTGGAGTAAATGTTCTGCTGCTTCTTTGAAGGCCTGGGAAATAGTCGTATGTAGGGTTTTAACCGCTTGCATTTCCAAGTACAATGGCCGCTGTAATGGGAGTAGCAGATGTACATAAGTCTTTTTTCCCCTTTTCTTGGTAATAACAGGTGCGAGCACAATCATTCGGAAAAGGCCTACTTCTTGGCACGCCAATCTATTAGAGGGTTGTGAGCTACCAACCATGGCACCCCTAAGATTATTCGAAACTGAGGAGCTTTGAAGAGATCGAATGCAATAGATTCTTGGTGTCCATCCTGGCACAGTAGGGTTAGTGCTGCTGTACATTGGGTTACTGGACCAGAAGCTATTTCTGTCCCATCAACAGTAGTAACTTTTTCAGTAATCGACTTAGAGCATAAGTGACGCCCCATCTGAGCTGCCAGATGTTGGTCTACATAATTCCCAACTGCTCCGCTGTCTATGTATGCTTCGACAGCATGCATCCAAGACGGTTGTTGGTGATTGATCAAAATTACTGGTAATTCAAAGTGTGAGGTCTGTGGCTCATCCTTCTCACTCGACAAGCGGACCTCTACTCTTGCCGGGCTTGTTAGTTTTCCAACTCCTTGTTATTATCTTCCTTCTCTGTGGCTCCAACAGTTCTCCTTGGTGGTTTCACTGGACATTCTTTGAGGAAGTGGCCTGATTTTCTGCAATATAAGCATAATTGCTGTTGCCTTCTCTTGTCTCTTTCAGTTTTAGTTAAAGGGGGCCGTACACCTCCGATTTGCATGGGTTCTACCGTGTTTTACAATGTACGTGGAACATTATCCTTTGATCGGACATACACAGCTCGAGTGTCTAACCTTATCCGGTCAGCTTTTCGGTCTTGTAATCTGTGATCTAATTGCACCACAAGGTTGATGAATTCTCCACAGTCTTTAGGTGGGTTAACCACTTGAGCAAGGACATCCTTTAGTTCCCCTCGTAGACCCTGATGAAATAGTGTGGTCCTTTTTTCCTCAGGCCACGCAGTTTCAACAACTAGTCTGTTAAATGTTGCTATATATGTAAGCAAGTCTTGACTTCCTTGACGGAGTGACAAAAGTTTGGTGTCTAATGCTTGGCCTTGGGTATGACGAGCAAAGAGTTTTTCCATTTCCATCTGGAAACCCCAAAAGTCATGTAACAATGGGTTATCCTGACTTACCAATGGTACCAACCAATCCGCAGCACTGCCACTCAGATATGACAAGACAAAAGCAAACCGGCGCTTGGTCGTAAGGAAAAGGCCCAGGTCTGCAAAGGAAATGAAGACGACACTGGTTCATGAGCATTGCATGCTTCTTGGGGTCCCCTGTAAATCGTTCAGGTGGAGCTAAAGGAATTGCCCCAGGAAGGGTTATTTGTACTGGATTGGTGGAAGAAGATGGTACAGGTGCTAGCGGAATGTTACCAGGCAATGGGGTCTGTCCTGCCTGTGATTGGAGCAATTCTCTACTTATTTCGTCGGTACGATCCTTAGTAACAATCAAATCCCTCCTAAGAGCGTTGGTTTATTGCCTGGCTGAATGTACTTCAGAGCGTAATTGTCCCAACAACTGAACTAACTGGTCAGTCTCTGAAGTCTCCATGACGCCCAGGTGGATAATATTATTGAGGCTTTGTGTTCTGTTACGCTCAGCTGGTATCCACAGGGATGCCACCCAGCCCTGATTGGATGATTTGCACTCTCTAACCCTCTCCCGGTCCCTTGGTAAGGCCTCTGGTTAAAGATGGGTCTGCAATATAGGAGAGCTGGATTCAATACCAAATTGTCTTTATGTTTTTCCACCTCCCTTTGCTTCAACTCCTTCCTCCCCCTTGGGCCTTCTCCTCACCTTAATATTGTAAGAGGTGGATTCTCCGTCCTGCTCCTTGTGGCAGGGGCGTGTAGATGTGTGGGGCGAGCAGCGACCAAGTTACTTCACTGGTGCAAGCCCCCCTGTGGGAATCCAGGCCTGCTGCGACTCCGTAGGTTTGCTGCTTTACAGTCTTTATATGCAGTTCTTATGTTCCTCTTAGTTCGAATAATAATGTCTTGCTTCTTTCCTTTTAGGTATGGAAAGGTATTTTGGTGTTGTCATGCAGTTTGAAGATGAGCATGGGCCGGTAGGCGAAAGCGCTGTGTGCGCGATGCTGTCCGGTGAGTAATGCGCGATGCGCTGCGCTGTTTCGCGTTTTATATTGCTAACCTGTGTCTTTTCTCTCCTTGCAGGTTGCGATGTTCCTCGCCGAGCATCGTAATGTTCCAGCAATGATACTGACCAGGAGATGACTACCCAGGTAAAAATTGTGTGGCTTTCTTCATTCAGGAGGAAACGTGAGTAAACGCTTACTAATGCTGTCTTTCTTTCTCCTCTTTCCAGGTTATGGTATTCCAGGATGCATGCGGTGCCGGATGATGGAGTTCGTACCTTCAGGTGAGTGGAACTGAAGTCGGAGATCGATTGAAGACAGGATACTGTTCCAGGTAAGTTTCGTAGTGTTCTTTCTCTCTCTGCAGGACCTTGGTTTCAGGTAAGCTGGCATCAAAGAACTGGACACAGTGAGCGTTATGCTGCCCACGGCAGAATAACGAAAAGCATGTTCTGCTGTTTGGATGTGGTTTAAATAGTCTCAGGTAAAGTAGTCCAGGTAAAATAGTCCCAGGCCTGCTACACCCAAAGTAGTCCAGGTAAAGTAGTCCCAGGCCTGCCACACCCAAAAGACTAGACAGCATAGCTCAGCTCCTTGTAACTGAGCTATGTGTGTGCCTCCATGTTGGCTGAACCCCCCACAAGTTAAATAGTCCCAAGTAAATAGTCCCATTCTAATGTTGGTCTTCACCAGTGCTTAATTTGTGGGGGTGGTTGCCAGTGGCCAACACCGGCACTCTTTTTTGGGCACCGGAACTAATTATGCAGGGGTCAGCGCACGTGCAATTGCTTTGTTTGTTCTTCCACTTCGCTTTGCTTCGATTATGAATCATTGGGTTTGTCATTGTGATCTCTCTCATGCTTGCAGGTTGCAGGCCATGGCTGGCTGGGCCTGGGAGGGGCCAGCAATAGAAATGAACAACAAACTGTTACAAACAACAGCCAATCAAAACTACCATTCTGTTGTTACCATGCAGTATTTAATACATTCTGTATAGTAACACAGAATGTGCAGTTTTCATTGGCTTCTTCTGGACAGTGAAATTACAAGGTGACGTGTTGTTGTTACAGGAGGCAGCGCAGCGCCACCTTCATTTCACGAGTTACTGTTTGAAGTGAAGGTGTCTAGGCGTGGCGTGTGAGAGAGAGAGAGAGCCTGCCCTGCTGCACTGCGTGGTGCGGCCTAGTTGCTTCCTGGGGCCCCCACTGCCTGCTTTTTCATTTGTGCCAGTGTGCGCCCCCCACCCTGAGGCCCCGACAGCAGGAGACCAAGTCCCAGCCGCCACCGGCAAAGCAGGTAAGTCACTTGTTGTTGGCTGCCATTGCAGTTGGATCGTAAAACAGCAGCCTGAGCGAGCCTGTAACAGTCCAGTGATCACCAGGCAAGGAAGGCCCAGGTCGGAGCCTGGGTGGCGGCGGAGTCCCCTGATGGTGTCCTGACTTCCCAGGAGTCAGGACCCCACCAGGGGCCCGTCCGCACCTGGGCTTCTGTCTTTGTGACCTATGTGCTGCTGCTGACTGCAGTGCCAGGCCCGGGCCAATTTCTGTGACGGGGCTGCCGCAGACTGAGTCGGATTACTCTGCCACGGTACGGGCCCATGGATTGTGCCCAAATTAGTATGTCTTTTACTTTTTTCTTTTAAAATCTGACCTTCCGTGGGGCTGGTGGCCAGGGATCAGCCCCACGGAAGGTAGGTTTTAAAAGAAATAACTTATTTTGAGTGGCGGTTGTAGCCCATCACTTTGAAAGTGATGGGCCCCAGCCGCCCAAATATATGTTTTTTCTTTTAAAATCTTAGCTTCCGTGGGGCCGCTGCCGCAGCGCACCTATTTTTGTCATCATCAGCATGGCAGCGGTGGCGGTGTCGGCCCTGCAGAAGGTAGAAGCCTAAAATGATTGAGGCAGCAAGGCCCGGGACTGGGCGGGGCACGGGCAGCAGGGTGGTCCCTGGTGGAGTCCAGCTGGGTCTGTAACCCGCCTTAACGGTTGGCTGGTGGCATCTTTGTATTAGAGTCCGTCGGTTGACCGTGGCCCTCTGAAAAACAATATGGCAACGGCACTGGTCAAGATTCGTGTCGCGGGGATGTTGCAACTTGTGAGTATTGAACATGGGTGCATTTTACTCTATTTACACATGATATGTAGATGGGTTCATTTTATTCTGTTTATATATACACATATGTGGATGGGTGCATTTTGGAATCTGCTCTTCTTTAGGCAAGTGTCCCAGCTGTTAAGCCTTTTCTGTCCCCAGGGGGGGTGAAAACACCCGATTTTGTTCTCTGCGCTTTGACAACCCATTGAAGTGTATGGGCGTCTAAGGGGCATGAGTAAACTGATCATGGGAAGTGACA
Organism: Ambystoma mexicanum; assembly: GCF_040938575.1. Taxonomy (NCBI): domain Eukaryota; kingdom Metazoa; phylum Chordata; class Amphibia; order Caudata; family Ambystomatidae; genus Ambystoma; species Ambystoma mexicanum. The sequence continues at coordinate 1,321,159,239 of NC_090922.1, read as the reverse complement.
CCCCCCAAGGCGTGTGAGTTGAGAGGCATGGGCAGGTTCTTACCCATGGTCCTGGTTGCACGCGGGGGCCAGGTGGACCCTGGGGAGAAAAAACACACAGTCAAAATTAAAGATTCAGGCAATATGAGTCCTTTGATGCACTGTATATTTCTATTATACAGTTTGGCATTTGGAGCTACCAGCACACTTGGCCACATTAGCTGTACCTCTGGAACATGATTTCCGGAAGTGGAGATGCCTGTGACTGTGCTCTCCTGGGTTTGAGTCTTTCTGTGGAAGGGAAAGGCACGTCTTGCTGTATGCACCATAGGCATCCAGTCTACTGCGAGGGCTATGCTAGGCCATTGTAGATTTTCTGTTGTTCCCCGATTGGCCCAAGAAGAACACTTACTCTAGATTTGCTTTAAGCTATTGGCTCGCTCTGTGGTTCATTTGCTCTTATCAACCAGTTTTCGAGATAAGGAAAGATGTCTATGCCTTTGAGGCTATCACTGCGGCCATGAATTTAGTTAAGATCTGGGTTGCCGAGCTGAGACAAGATGGACACATCTTGAACTGACAACAATGAGGTGTGGCTGCAAACCTCAGACCTGAATTGCGATATCTATTATGGAATATTGTCAAGACAAAAGGTAAATGATGCAACGAGTGCTGTTACTTTGGCAGGAAATGTGATGAGGTGTAGTCACCTGTTTAGTGAAACTGCAACAGGTATCACTACGAACACTGATTTGTAAAATATAATGACAAATACTGGAAAAGTGCATTTAAATGCCATTAACAAACTACTAATGTACTACCACCTGCCCACATTACTATTCTGGGAAAGGTTAACTTGCTTAAAGATGCACTTTAAAAAAAAACTGTGGAAGTCAGAGTTTCATACAGGCAAAATCCTGAACATCACTCAATGGTGTTTTAGAGTCACAGAGGGTTAACCGTGGAACACAGCAGAACTTTATGGAGGCTTGCAGAACATGTTGAACATTTAAACTAAGTGGACTGTTTGGCAGCAAACATGTCCAATGACAGAATCTGCTACAAGGCACGTCAAAGAATAGCAGAAGGAAAAAAAGGCTCATGTTTTAATTGCAAGCAGAGGCGTTGCTAGGGGGATCTATGGGGGCTATAGCCCCGGGTCTTTTGGTTGTAGCCCCGGATAGAAACACAGGGGTTACAACCAAAAAGGCTAGCTAGGCCTCACTCCCGACAGTCCCAAAAGTAGCATAACCCTGGATCTTTTCCAGACTTAGCAACACCCCTGATTGTGAAGTATACATTTGGGAAACAGGGCGGTGGGGGGTCATTCTACACAATTGACAAATAAGATAACATCCACAGGTTTGCAACAATTTTATCAAATGCATTATCACTTCAAGGACAGCAGGTATGGTCCAGACGTCTAATAAGTGTGGTCTAGAACTTAGAAGTGTGTTCAAATGCACTCCTTTGCCTCTGGGGTTGCCGGAATGCTGGAACCACTACACCTACCATAACAAGTGTTTTCCAACTTTAAAGCATTATACTTTCTCAATCTATGTGTGCCCTTCCCCATCCATCCCACTACTAGCCTGTGCCAGCAGTTGCTGCAGCACCAAACATGTAACATGGAGCAGCAGCAGTGTGATGGGCTGTTGGTGGGCTGTTGGTGGGCCGGTCTAGGTAGGTCTAGGTAGGTCTAGCACTGAACTGGCGCATTATGGGGCCAATATTTTTTGGGCACTGGCACTTATTTTTTTTACAAATTATGCACTGGTCTTCATGAGGGTTATGAGCCTGGCGCCAAAGGTGCCAGGACTGACTCCAGGAGAGTCTTGGATGAGGTTTTAAGGCCTTTGACCTGGCCCTAACTGGAAGGCTGACTTGCCAGTGAGGGCCAGGGGCAAGGGTCATGACAATAACATCCATCTGTCGGGAATACCGGCATCAAACTGATAATACTCTCCAGAAACATCTGGATAGAAAAAATTAAACACAGAACCCATTCAGTATTGGGGCATCACCAGTTGCCAGTCCCCAAAAAACTGATCTGATGAGACAGATTCAGAAATCATTTTTAGCTTGCTTTAATCCCCTTTTTTTAGCTCTGCTGAACCATAATGTACCAACTGGTCTATCCAGACTGGACACACTTCTTTGGAGGTGAATAAAAAGAAACGGCACCTAGCCGGAAGGAAATGTTTCCTCCTTGAAATAGATTTGGTTCAACAAGGTTTTTTGTGTTTGGTTTTTTTAACTTTGTTGGAAGACCACAAATTGTAGAGGCAGAGACAGATCTTCTCTGCTCTTTCCTTTTAAATAGGTGGTGCACCAGCTCCGATATGGGGATAGCATGACCATATAGGGATAGGGTGTGCTTCCTCCTAGGGATAGTGCTAGCATACACATGAGAGGAGATGGTCTGACCACGCTCCGGTGCGGCCTCCCCAGTATGTGCATGCATGCTCCCATCTGGGGGAGCATGAATGCTGCGGGGGGTGGGGCACAGTTGGACGTTGCCGTGGCAGCATCCTGCTACTGCCTGGCAGAGAGCGATCGCGGCATGGCGGTCCGCCGCAGTAATTGAGTCAGCTCTCGCATGGGGGTCGCTTGTGGCATGGATGGCTGCGTCAGAGAAAAAAAATACCCCCTAATGGGTGAACCATGGTCAGAGCAGCCCGTGTAGCAGCAAGGTGGAAAAGATTTGCTCCCGCATGGTGGAGTCCTTGACAGCACGGCTCGTGTACCACTGCCGCATGTCTCCGGAGTGTGCGGACGATACCGCTGCTAGGTCTGTTCCTGATGCAGGGTGCACAATCGTGGTGCAGACCACGCCACATTAATTAGAGTATCTCCCACATGGGGAGAGAGCACGCAGTGCAGCCCGGAGAACTCCTGCCTGAGGAAGAACAGCAGCACACGCTGCTGCGTTAATGTGCTTGACTCCTGCATGGAGGACAGAGGGGCAGGAGCGGCCTACACCGATATGCAAGGTTAAAACACTCCTGCCTGGGGGAGAAGAAATTGAGAGTGGCCTGTGCCATTGCAGCAACATGATTTACTCCTGCCTGAGGGAGCTTTAGCATGGAGCTGCCTTGTGCTGCTGCCTGTCCACTTTCCTGACTGGGGGAGCCTGTAGCAGCGGGCTGTGAGCTGCAACCTGCACCATACTCCCACCCGAGGGATCCTGAAGAGCCTCATCTGGCACAGCCCAGACAAGCTGCCAGGAAGCACTCCCACCTAGGGGGGTCTAAACATGGAACAGTTCAAACACGCTGCCAGGAAGCACTCCCACCTGGGGGTGCCTCGGCGCAATGCCCCGCTGCCACTCTGGTGCCACACCACAAAGTATTCCTGTCTCCCACCTTGGGGAGAGTAAACGCAGTGTGGCATGGACCGCTACCGCAGTAAGTGATCAACTGGTGCCTGGGGAAGAGGAAGTGTGGAACGGCTGGTCTCCGCCGCCGCATTATTTAGATGTAACTCACGCCAGAGAGAGAGAACGTGGCATGGCTCCCACCACCTCATGAGTTTGTTTAACTCCTGCACTACCGGCATCGAGTGGCTGGAGCTGGTGCGACGGACATGCTGTCGCTCTACAGTCCGCCAGCTACCAAACTGAAAGCGCGGCCATGACGGCTGCTGTCAACCTGTCCCCAACTGCTGGGTGGACATAAAGGGAAGGTCCACACCTTTAGGGACATTGGCTACCAGGACCAGCAGTCAAGCCCCAGCGAGCCCCACTGGGCAAAGGACACGCTCGGCTGCTGCTCCCACTTGGAGAGTGCCTGTGCGGCTGAGCCAGAGAAGAAACAAGGTCACCCCTGAAACAGCATCCACCAGAAAGAGACACCCCCTCAGAAGATGTGACCCCAGGTGTGCACCAGGTGCAGCTTTTCCTGCCGGTGCAGGGGGCGCCCTCTACCCTATGACAATGGACTAATAAAGTAAATGGAAATGTAGCTATGTAATGATGCTCACAGTAGAAACAATGGACAAGGCTGTATGTTTTAAACGGCTCTCCTACATGTAAGGTAATGTTTAAAGTGGACTCTGTAAAAGAACAGGACATCATTGTGTTACCAGTTCTATCAAAATTTTGCAAGCACTGCAGTCCCCACTAAGCTAAGTACATGATTGTAAATTGTATACACTGTCAATGCTTCAATGTGTGCCATGGACCTAATTGTAAATAATGCTGTGCAAATTTGGTGTTGTTTGGTTTCTACCCTTGGCATTGGGTGTTGTAACTAGAGCTATGTGCCAGGTAACATGATTATGGTTCAAAGTGATCACAGCACATCACCCGCAAGGAGGGTTGTGATCACGTGTAACTGCCCAATAAAAGGACTGAGCCGCTCGCAAGTTGATCACCACCAATTGCGTCCTTGTGCCGTATGTGGACGTCCTGATTAGCTCTGAGCTCTGTCTGCTCCGGAGCCATAACAACTCCCCTTCCCCGTCACCTTAAAATGCATTAAGTACAGTCGGAGTCCGTGCGCAGAGTCCATTCTGCAGCAGTGTGAGCAGGAGAGAGGAGCTGCAGCTACGGTGCACGACCTTCGTTTCCAGTGTTTCCAGCGTCTATGTGCCTTTAAGGAAAAAAAAAAGCACAACCCCCTTTAAAAACTGCTGAAGAGCGCGGAGCGCGCGCGGAGTCCGTGCGCAGAGTCCAGTCTGCAGCAGTCCGCAGCGGTCAGCAGCGGGACAGAAGTCGAGAGGTAAGAGGCATTCATGGGGGACAATGGGCCACTGACACGGCTCAAGCTAAAACAAGCTAAAAAATCAATGACCCTCATATCCGGAAACTTTATGGATACGGACTTGCACTCAAATAGTGTTATAGGGAGTGACTCCGAAAACGAAATCGACAGCGCACAAAGGCAGTGTTTATCCCTTGACGTAATTGAAGTTGAAGAGGAAAGTTGCGGGCTAGAACTGGCACATCCCGCTATTCCCGCCTCTCTCAACGTTCAATGTTTAACGGACACAACTCCTGTCGCGCAAGAGGAGGCGTTTTACAGACAAACAACAGTAGCAGCGCCGAGCCCTACGGAGGCTTCTACTCATGTAGAGCTCGAGTCGGCGTCTGCGGCGTCTGTAATGACCTCCGATAATTTGGCGGTTGACCAGGGTTTAGCCCAGGCTTCGGTTGCGGTCCCCGAGGCAAACGTCATTGTGAATCCTGATGATGAATTAATCACAATACCGCATCAACTATACTTGCGTGACCGAGCCAAGAAAGAGATTGCATGTGTGGCCAGCGCAAGCATTGCTGTCCTGCAAAATGAAATGGTCAGCAAGGAAACGGCATTTGTCAACCATCACCCTGAGCCCACGAACCTGCACAACACTAATGCTAGTAATGCAAGGGATAACACTATTTCAAGCGTAAGGTTGACCAATGGGACAAAGCACTGGGTACATGACTCAAATAGAGACATTGCTGAAGCAGTGGTGATTGAGATAAATGCGGAGGCATTTCAATCTCCCTTTGATGTAACCGATAACGAATTGCTTGCGCTCGAAGTACCGAACACAACAGTAGATCCAAGCTTGCTGAAATTCACATTTCCATTGTCTGCCAAACTGCATGCAATCCAACGTCAGGAAAGCACGCCAATACAAAAACCTGCTAACTGTCAGAAGAATATTAACCAAACCAAGACGTAAACGTTTGCATGCAAAACAGCAGAGTGACTAATGGTTCATCCTTACTAAACAGTGGTGACACATCGTCCGGAGTAGTAACCAAAAAACTCATTAATGGAATTCAACAGGGTCTCCGCATGAGTCACCATCAATGGAGATCGATTTGGCAGCGAGAGAAGCACGCTTGACCAAGAGACTCTTAGCTGATTTCGATGAAATGAAAGAAAGATTAGCAGCAAGCTTCTCTCTTGGTACCTCGAGCGACATCAGCACAATGGAAATAGCCACTGGTCAAAACAAGGAAGGCGAACATGAGTGTACTACCAGTGGCAAAGTGACAGGCTCAAATCCGAAATCCATCGAGCTGAAGAACGTTAATGACGGCTTGGTCTCAAATCCGGCAAACGAAACGGCGCTAAGCCCAAAAAGTCAAGGAAAGTATCCCTTTAATAAGGCTGACACCAGCTCAAAAACGAAAACCCAGAGAGGTTATGCTCCAAACGTGCACATGCAGCAACGGCGAAAAAGCATCCCAGTAAATAGCAGAAGCGACCAGAGCTTCCCAAGCAAGGAGAATAGCTGCAGTCCGCAAAGCAAAGACCCTGACCAAAAATCGAATTTATCAGTTGCGGCTGCTATACAGATTCACAACAACGTTTTGGCTGCCATATCACTGGCTCTGATACCATTTATAAAGCTATATGAAAGCTTAAACGAATCTTCCCAAAACAACAGAGCAATAATGAGGCACTTAGATGATAAAATAAACAAAATTGAAACACAATTTGTGGCATTCCAAACAAGACAAGAAGCTGAAAACATGCAATCTGCTGAATACATGAGCAGACACTTCGAGCAGTTGCTGTCGGAACATAAAGGAACCAAACTGCTCCTAGATGAAACACTGGGCAATACAAAACAAATGCCAACTCAATCACTGGGGAAACGAGCCTCTCGGCAATCAACACTCTCGGAGGAATAGACGCAGGGATTCAATGCAAAATAGAAGCTGACACTTCCGTAGCGGACAATCCAAATGACAAAAATACATCAGTTAATGGGTCTAATCCACATGTTCTCATTGACTTAACAGGAAAAAGTGGAAAAACGACTTCTAAGCCAATGACAATTGGTACTGCCCTTGAAGCAAAGGAGAACACTGACAGTCCAAAACTATTATCAGTGATAGGTACTAAAGACCCTATAGCTGAAACCAGCACAAAGGGTAGCAAGATAAATACCATACCAGACAAGTCTTCTGAGACGCCATTGTGTTCCTCTGAAAAAGCATCATATGGCATATTCAGTGGCCCCGCTAAAAACCTTCAGATCACAGCGAGTAAAGGAAAATTAACTTCACAGTTAATTGGCAATGCTAAGAAAAAGCCAGACAAAAAAAGAATATTCAGACTTTAACAAAACACACAAGTAACACAAAGCAATTCATAAGAAATTTGACCACACCTGTGAAAACTAAGTCAGCTGAAAATAAAACATTTGACAGATCAAACAGAAATAACAAAGAGGGAAATGTAGAACAAAAAGCTAGACTAACCAGCAAAGTGATTGCAAACCCTAGAAAGCGGATGAGAATTGAATCTGACTTGAGTTCATCTTCCTCTGGTGATCTAATGGAAGAACTATGCAATTTATCCACATATTCAGAGGGTGAAGACGAGGATTGTGCCAGAGGATCTGTGGTAGACTGTTCAAACATATCTACTAGCAGTTCAGTTTCATTAAGCCAGACTCAACAAGAGAAACTTCCCTTAAGGAAAATAAATTGTCAGAAAAACAAAAAAGGAGAGAGCTGGAAGAAAGAAAGTTCCTCCCATGAGAACCACATCGAACGAAAGAAAGGACCTACGGATGCTAGCTTCAAGCCATCAAACAACTGGCGCCTGTAATGAACCCGAAACATACAACAGCGTACAGCTGTAATTCTCCCTCAAAATCTCAGGAAGCAACTCGAAATTCACCCAAGGCTCTCTCCCAAAAAATTGTGATTGAAAATATATTCAGAAATGAACTGGATGTCAATTTGAACCGAGCAAACATCATGCGTTTACTGCATGCAGTACCAGTGCTACGGACTATAACGTCGACGACATCCGCATTGTTGAATACTTATCAGAAGATCGAGTAGATATTGTATTACTGCATATTAACTCCCAAGCGGTACGAAACATGCTACTGTCCGCGAAGCAAGATATCTTGTGCTTAGGGTTTGAGATCTCGTCTTATGACTCAACAATTAAACAAGCCGCAATCAAGACATCGGATTCCAAAACACCCTCTATCTGAGCAACGTGAAGACCTAAGGAGACAGCTAAAAATTGTACCACTGTTAAACTCAAAGAAGGGGAATGCTGCAGTCAAGTCAACTAAGCATTAGCTCACGAAAGTGGAAATCGATGCTCCTGTGACTGTGATTTCTTGGAACACTAGGGGCTTCAGTCACTTATATAATAATTTTCCGGTAGATCTAACTGACAACTGTAATTTGTCTCCAAGAAACCTGGATGCGTGTGCCACCGGTTAAGGATGGCTATGTAACATTGTTAAATCCTGCAGTGAAAAACAACAAGGGACGCCCTTTCTCTGGTCTAATCACCATGATAAAATCAGGAACTACTTGGGAAGTAATCGAAAAAATCAATCCCAATAGTTACGTCCAAGGAACATTACTCCAAACCATGAACGTTCACAATAATAAAAAATATCTATTATTGTTGAACGTGTACTGGAATCCATCAAAAATCTCGGCTGATGCATTCATATCTGCAGTATCAAAAATAATAGATAACTATCAAAGGACCTGTTTAGACATTGCCATTAACTTGTATGGAGACTTGAACATCTCCTGGTTTGATGAACATATGATGCTAATTAAAGCAAAATCGAGTGAAAGATGCCTAGGAAATGCAAGAAGATCGCAATGGAATGAAATGCTGGAAGCTCGAGACTGTATGATGGTAAATGGTCATGGTAAAGGTGATATACCACCGAATCACACCTGGGAAAACATGGGATATAAAAAGACCATAGATTATTTCTGGACATCAAGAAATGTATTTGTAACAATTAACAAATTACAGATCATACCAACTACAAATAGTGATCATTGTCCATTAGTTTTGTCCTGCCTGCTAATGTGCAAAAAGCAACTTGTCAAAAATAGTCAAGCACTAGAAGTAAATTACGGGCGAAATCGGTTACGAATAAAGGATCACCAAATCATTAAAATGTCAAAGGAAATCCAAGAGATACACAATGATATTGCTGATTCGTTTGACTATATACCGCTGCTCCCTAGTCTGAAAACAGGTTTTTCCAGGAAAAATTGTCAACGCAACATCGAGCATAAGTATAAATGGAGTGTCACACTAACTGATCAAAAAAAGCTGCTAAGGAAAGACCTAATCAAATTGAGAAAACAGCATGGAATGAATGCCTTGAGTCTTCTAAAACTGAGAAAATAACGATATCGGAATTGGTTGAAATCTTTTTCCTATCAGAGAGATCAAGAGCGTGGCGAAGAAATCCTAGCAATGATAAAAAAAAAACAACTTAAGGGAAATTTGGGGAATCCTGAATAAAGGAACAGTTAATCAAGACGCCCTAATGACAAATGGAGTAACTGAAAATGATTGGGTGGCGCATTATCAAAGGGTTTTCACAGGAATGGAGATGACACATCTTGCAGAAAGTGGAGACGATGGCATAACCTGGAACATAATTGAGACCTACGAAGACATTCTTATGGCCATATCCAGATTAAAAACATCAAGAGCTGCTGGCCCCGATGGCACCAGTAACACGATGCTAAAAGAACATAGGCATGCGTGGACAACCTTTATTAGAAAGCTATTTGTAGAAATAGCAGATAGAAAGCAGGTCCCAAGATCTTGGACTGAAGCAATTATAGTACCAGTGTACAAGAAGGGCAGTCGGGACGATCCTGCCAACTATCGCCCGATTGCCCTCTTGGATACTATCGGAAAAGTGTTGGCGACATTTCTACAAAAAAAGCTAACCGCATGGGCAAAGGAAATAAATCTACCGGACGTCAGACAAACAGGATTCACTAAAGGCGTCCGTACTGAGAACAACCTAGCCTTGGTGAACCTGTTGAAGCTCGAAGCACTGAATAATAAGGAGCAGCTATTCATGGCCTTCATCGATCTACAGCAGGCTTTCGACTCAATAAATCGAAACAAATTATGGGAGAAGCTGGAAAAAAGAAACTGCCCAAAAGCTGTGTTGTCACCTACAAAGGCATTGCACTCCAATACAATTAAAATAAGACTAAATGCAAGTGGAGACCTGTCCAAATCTATCAACACCACCAGAGGGGTGAAACAGGGATGTCCACTTGCTGCCATTTTGTTTAAACTCTATATTGCTGACATCCCCACAGCCCTAGCAAGTGTTAACTGTTTCGCTCCTAAAATCAATGGACATCATATAAGTTATGCAATTTACGCCGACAACATAGTACTGTTCGACAAGACTCGGATAGGGCTACAGCGGCTTCTGTCAAAACTTGAAATTTATATGACTGACAATGACCTGTCAATCAATGTTAAAAAAACAAAAATCATGAAGATTGGCAGTAGCCAATTCGCTAAAAACAAGAACTTTATATGGCGAATTGATAACAAACCCATTGAGGAAGTAAAAGAAATGTGTTATCTAGGAATACTGATGAACACCTCGATACGTGAGTGGAGTTGGGTCCGAGATCTGTTTCACCGGACCCGCATACTTGCCTTACAAGGAGCGAGACTGCACACTCTATATGGAAAATTTTCTGTAATACCGCTCCGTACATTCTACCTTCAAAAAGTGGTCCCCACAATAACTTTTGGGGCAGAAGCCGGCTGGAACTTAGACCATAAGATCTGGTCTAAATTGGAAAGCTTATTCTGGCGCCAATCCTTGAGATTACCTAAATATCTCTCAATGACCATAATACGTCATGAACTAGCCCTGGAAAGTCTTTATGGCACAGTACTGTGGAAATCCTTGTCATTGTTACGTAAGATGGAAATGCCGAATTTTGAACCGGCCTACAACATATTGAGACCAGAAGGATTACATCAACACAAAGGCTTGCTCTTAAGATGGTCAGATAAAGTGAAAGCCATCATGCAAAATGCAAACATCTCAATGGACACACTGATATATCGCCCACAAATTGCGAGAATAAAGCTGAAAGAGTGGTTATGGATAGACAACTTGGACACGTACGAAAAAATGCCGACAGCTCTAGACTTAGGTCCGACAAAGAATAAAGTGGATAAAATGCCAAAATATCTGGGCCAATTCCCTTCGAGATACCATAGAGATACATTTCTCAGACTTAGGGCCTCATTACGACCCGGGCGGTAAGTTACCGCCTGGGTCGTACCCTTACCACCATGGTGTAAACTATGTTTACACCATGGTGGATGGCGGATTTACCACCCCATTCCAAGGTGAGTGGGGCGGTAAATCCCCATTTCCCATTTTACCCTTCCCCATTCCCATTTTTGCCCCATAGGGCATAATGGGAGTGGGGAAGGCGCTAATTACGCCACCGTAAATTACGGTGGCGTAATTAGCACCAAGGTCCCTTAGCGCCATGGTGAGTTTAACGCCTCGGAATCAGGCGTTAAGGGTCGGCGCCATTTACGGTGCCGTTAACCCCTTAATGCCTGAGTCGTAATGAGGCCCTTAGAATGAACATACTGAAAACAAACAAGATGATGGTGATGAGAAAAATGAAGCCTGTCTTTGATGAAGCATGTCGGCATTGTATAAAACGTAGAGTCAACAAAACATCTAATAACCGAATGTGTGGCTATAAGTGAGTTGAGATCCATCCATTTGAGCAAATTCAAGCCTGCAAACGATATGATGGAAGATCTGTGGATTCGGATACTGAGTGGAAGCTCGGTACATCCAACCTGCTCAGTGATAAACTTCCTAGACAAGGTCTTAAACTAAAAAGTCAAGAACGTAACATCAGATGGAAAGTGGGACACAAACAACAAAAAACAAAAAAATCAAATTGTGACGAGTTATAATAAAAGTTTGTATAATAAAACTAGATGTTACAATAAAAAAAAAATTTAAAAAAATTAAGTACAGTTCAGTTCATGAAGCATTGTTTAACACAGAGATAGTAGTTTTGGATTCATCTATGTATTCTTTAAATTGTCACTGTTTGGAACATGTAGATAGCTCAAACATTGTATTTATTTCTACAGTATTTCACCTGACTCACATCACTCAGTGTCCTCGTTCTTTCCTCTCTGGTGGTGGCTCGATGTGGTCGCAGCTCCCTCATGCCTCAGCTGCCGTCACTCGTGCCCGTTGTCTGAATCAGGCTGAAACTAGTGACCAAAGGCAGCACCTGCATGTTTGTGAGGTGTAACGTTTACCTCTGGAGCCCTACAGGAGTGCCTGGTCCGGACTGTTCCGAAGCGTTGCCCCTACTGGATAACGCTTCTATGGTGAATGCCCTACCCACTCCTTCCCCCACTGGTCCACTCAAGAGCAAAATCCCAGGGAGCAGTGAGGTTGGGAGAGACCCAGTAGAACTCGGAGCCTCTGGTAAGATGTGTGGCGGGGTCTGGTTGAAGACCAATGGGTAAGTAAGTGCAGATATTCAGTATGTGTACCCCAGTTTTCTCCCCACCTCCCCCCTTGTATTCCTCTTAGATAGGCTGGCTGGCGCGCAGGTGATTGTGCTCACCGTATTTGGATGAAGAAGGTGGGTTGGAGATATCAGGTAAGCATCCGACTCGAGTTGCTTCACTGTGAGCAGTGGTCCAGGCTAGCTGCGATGCACTGGATGCTGCAGGTATGAGGGTAAATCTTTTTTAGAGCACTGCTTCGTCCCTCTGGAGTCTTTAACAGCTTGCGGCGTGGAGCGCAGATTATCTCGTGTTGTTCGTTCTCGTCGGGAGGTGCGATGCGCTCTAACAAGACTCTTTCTCTTCCTTTCCACTGGTGCGGGTCTCGCAGAATGCCTTTGCTTGAGGTGGCCGCTGCGCCAAGTATGAGTGAAGCAGCTGATCGCCTGTTGAGGTAAGTTTGTGCTAAATGGGAAACTCGGGTGGGATTTGACAGTTGAATCCAGTCTCTTACTATTGCTTTCTCGTTTCAGGAGCTGCGATTGCTGCAGACCTCGCTCGGCTATGATTCCAAGTGAATGTCAGGATGAGATCTTTTTTTTTTTAAAACTTTTATTTTTGGCGGCAAAGGTTACGTGGTACATACATCAAGGCAACAAGCACAAGTAAGAAACATTTGGTGGAGCAGTGCATGAGCAGTTGTACAAAATTACAGTAATGTCAGACAATAATCATACAAGATACATATGAGTACGAGTTTATGTTGTAGCAGTGGACACTGAAGGGGTGGGGGACGATCCAGAGCCGGGTGTGTCTTCACTACGACTGTTAAGGTACGAATTGAATTCCACCCAGATATTCTTGGGTCGAGAAGTGACGGGGAGCATGGATATAAATTCCTCCTCACAGTTCCTGCCCAAGTAAGCATATGGAGCCATTTCTGGTGGACCGGGGGGATGGGACTTTTCAGTTCTGAAGTATGCATTTTTTGGCTATCATGCACCCAATATTAAGAAACTTGGCCAAACGTCTGGTGTCATCCGTTGTCCAGGCTCCAAAGAGGACGGCTAAAGGATCAGGGTCAATCACTGTGTCAGTGATAGCCATGAGCGTTTCTAGGATGCTTTCCCAGAACCTCAGCAATTTATCACAAGACCAGATCATGTGTAAGTGGTCAGCTGCCGTCGCTCCGCAGCGGGGGCAGGGGTGCGCCGTATCACGGGCGAACCTCGAAGTCCTGTGAGCAGTGTAGTAAAGTCTATTTAGAAGTTTGTACTGCATGGCGCGAAAACGGAAATTGAGGGACACTTTCCTAGTGTGTAGGCACATATCCCCCCAAACCCTATCTGATATTTCTAGATCTAGTTCGCCAGCCCATTCATCACGTGCCTTGAGAGTGGGAGTAGGGGTAGCCTCCTGTAGGATCTTGTAAAGTGATGAGACTACTCCATGGACACCTCCAGAATTGGCAATATATGCAATGGCTGAGTTGTCTGGGGGCTCATCGGGGAATGTGGGCCATTTAGTGCGAAACGCAGCTCGCAGTCTGTAGTATTGGAGGGTCTCCAAGGCGGACCCGGTGTGCCCCGGTTTCCAAGTTTGGGGGTCGATGAACCTGCCCTCGGGGTAGAAGTCCGTCAGTGCTTGGTATCCCAGCATCCCACAGTGTCGGGCCAGTGCCGCATCATGAGTGGGTTCCAAGCCGGGAAAGGCCCATACAGGAAGCCACTTGTAGTATGGAGAGGCTTCAGGTGTCTGAAATAGCAAGCGAGCCCAGGCTTGAAGGGTCGTGCTGATTGGGTCAATGGGAGAGTCTTGTGTGTAGTGCCGATGTAGTATGAGGGACATTAGATTGATACCAGCAGCTGCCATTCGTTCCAGTTTGATATTGGGACGCACCGGGGTGCCAGGGTACCAGTGGGTGGCATGTTGGGCCTGGGCTGCGGACCAATAAAGTGACAGATCTGGAGCCGTGAATCCCCCTTGTTTATATGGGAGTGCCATGTCCGTCCACTTTTTGCGTACTGCGCCAGAGTGCCAGAGAAACTGTGCACATAGTGTGTGTAGTCTAGTAAAATATCGCCTCCCGGGCCATACGGGTACGTTGCTAAACGTATATAACAGTTTGGGGAGTAGGATCATTTTTATGAGGGAGAGCCGTCCAGCAATGGATAGTGGGAGGGCACGCCACCGTAGAAGTTTAGTCTTAGCTATTTGTGATATCGCGGAATAGTTATCGTGGATGAGGGTGGATTTGTCTAGCGATATTTGCACACCCAGATATCTTATACCATTCGGTGACCAGCGGAGGGGGTATTCAGTGGTGGGTTGTCGAGTGGACTTAGTGAGTGGGAAGATCTCTGATTTGGAGTAGTTAATAGTGAAACCGGAGTGGGTGCCAATGCGGTTGATGTCCCTTAGTATGGGGTCAAGGTGTGTTGCGGGGTCTCTGATGTATAGTAAAACATCATCCGCATATAAAGATATAATCTTAGGACTGTATTTCAGTCTTATTCCCTTGCGGGCGTGATGAGCACGGACAAAGTCTGCCATCGGTTCTATTGCTAGGGCAAACAGAATAGGAGAGAAGGGGCATCCCTGTCGGGTACCCCTGAAGAGTGTGAAAAGGTCAGATGTCAGTGTATTGGTTCTAACCCGTGCCACAGGAGAAGTGTACAGTAATTTGATGAACCTAATCATGTTTGGGCCTATGCCCATGGTCTCCTGCACTAGCCGTGTGTATTTCCAGGAGACCATGTCAAAGGCCTTCTGGGCATCAAGCGTAACCGCCACAGCCTGTACATCTTGATCAATGCGGGACATCACTTTAAACAGTCTCCTGATATTGTGTGAGGTAGACCTGCCGGGTACAAAGCCGGCCTGGTCTTCATGGACTAAATACGTCATAATGGGCAGGAATCGGTTGGCTATAATTTTTGCAAACATTTTTGTGTCGAGATTCATAAGGGAGAGGGGTCTATAGGACCCACATTCATTGTCAGGTTTGCCAGGCTTGAGCAGCACTGTAATGGCCGCTTCGCGCATGGAGAGGGGGAGGATAGAGGCACGGAGCGATTTGTCCCAGACCTCAAGCAGCCTGGGGGCGATTATGGCGACATGCTCTTGGTAGAAATCGGCGGTTAGGCCGTCAGGTCCCGGGGCCTTGCCTTTGGGCAGGTCAGAAATGGCTGTTACAATTTCATCTAGTGTGATTGGGGAGTCCAATTCGTCACAAGTAGCGGAGGAGATCTCTGTGGTGGGGATCTGGTCGAGGAGTTCACGCATATGTTGTTCTGTGTGTTCAGCGGGTTGAGAGTAGAGGGACCTGTAGAACTCAGCGAATGCATCTAGGATTTGTTGGTCGGCCCATTGTCCGTTGCCATGTATATAGAGGTGATCTGCATCCGGCCAGATTCCCATTTTAAAAGCGTTGCTAATGTTCTCCCAGGCCTGTCTCCCTCTCCATATTTCCTTGCTGCCTGCGGGCGGGTAAAGTATTGTGTTTCACTGACGGCGAGCTTGTTGTATGCCTGGAGTTCATCGGCGACCTGAGCAAGTATGGCAGGGTCAGCCCTAGTGGCACATTGTAGTTCCAATTGCTTCAGTTTGGTTTCAGATCGATCCAGTGTGGCTCTGATCGATTTCAAAACCCCAGCCTCACGGGAGATGGACATACCCCTAATATACACTTTGAAGGCGTCCCACCTGACTGCAGCCGAGGTGTCCGAAAGAGAGTTGTGTTCAAAGAAAGACAGAATGTCAGCAAGTATTTCAGCCCTAAACACAACATCCCTTAGGGCCTCCGATTTGAAATGCCAGGTGGTGAACGTCGGGACAGGTATCCCCAGTCTCACCGAGAGTGTAATTGGGGCATGATCAGACAGTGTGCGAGGTAAAATCTGGGCTTCCACCACCCCACCCATGACTCCTTTTGATACAAGAAATAGGTCTATTCTAGAGGAGCTATCGTGCACTGATGAGTAGTAGGTGTAGTCTCTCCGTTGGGGGTGTAGCTTTCTCCAAGCGTCACAGATGTCAAGTGTCATAATGTGGGCTTGCAGTCTGCGTGCAGCACCGGACAAGGAACGAGGAGCAATTCCAGTTCTGTCCAGGACCGTGTCGAGGATAAGATTGAAGTCCCCACCCCACAGGATCGGTATGCCCACAAATCCCAGCAGTATGGTGGTGATATTGTCTAAAAATTCGGGGGAATCCACATTAGGGCAGTAGGTATTAACAAGTAAATATTCTTTGTTAGCCAGAGTGCAGTGCAGTATTACATAACAACCTTCTGGGTCGGTGTAGTTTTTGTGCAGTGTAAACTTAATGGATTTGTGGATCATCGTTAGAACACCCCTGGATTGGGTGGAATAGGAGGTGAAGAATCTCGCCGGTCCCCATGCAGGGGCCATGGTTCTTAGTATGAGGCCATTGGAGTGCGTCTCCTGTAGGAACAGTAACTTGCAGTTGTGTCTGTTAGCGTAAGCTATGATTTTACGGGCCTTGGTGTGGTTGCATAGCCCACGGACATTCCAGGACATTATGACGGTAGACATTGCAGTAGTGAATATCCTAACATACTGCACACATTTTTAGTGGACATCCCAGACCCGGCAGTGGTGTGTGCCCCAACGTTTGAAGTCGAACATGCATTCATGGGCCTTTAATGCTCGCACCATGCAACCTCGTGTGCCTTTTTTAGATAACACCCCATTCCCACCCACCTCCCTCACCACTAACCGAAATTTAGTAGTGTAAGCGCCAACCCACCCTCCGTGTGCACCGCCGGATCGACCCCAACCTGAGCCAGCTGGTGCAGGAGCCCAACAGGGGCTAACCCATAACAACAGTATAACAAACAGTGCAATCGCAATGGGGTGCGCTATTGCCGTGCGCTAGCACGCTTGGAGCCCGGTGGGATCCCTGAGAAAACAAGCATTGTTTGCGGTATAAAAATGCATGTCGCTGCATCTATGCCGGGCCTGCGTGTGGAACAGAGGAACGTTACACTAAACAACATTAGGAAGTCAACATAGACAAGGTGAGAGGTTCAGTATTATGGTAATCTGACAGTGCGTTTTCAAGAGATTAGGTGCAATAAGTACAGCCAGGGCTACTTAGGAAATGTAAATAGAACAACCAGATACTTGTATAGCCATAAGGACGCCCGGCCAATGACAGAATCTGCTACAAGGCACGTCAAAGAATAGCAGAAGGAAAAAAAGGCTCATGTTTTAATTGCAAGCAGAGGCGTTGCTAGTGGGATCTATGGGGGCTATAGCCCCGGGTCTTTTGGTTGTAGCCCCGGATAGAAACACAGGGGTTACAACCAAAAAGGCTAGCTAGGCGTCACTCCCGACAGTCCCAAAAGTAGCATAACCCTGGATCTTTTCCAGACTTAGCAACACCCCTGATTGTGAAGTATACATTTGGGAAACAGGGCGGTGGGGGGTCATTCTACACAATTGACAAATAAGATAACATCCACAGGTTTGCAACAATTTTATCAAATGCATTATCACTTCAAGGACAGCAGGTATGGTCCAGACGTCTAATAAGTGTGGTCTAGAACTTAGAAGTGTGTTCAAATGCACTCCTTTGCCTCTGGGGTTGCCGGAATGCTGGAACCACTACACCTACCATAACAAGTGTTTTCCAACTTTAAAGCATTATACTTTCTCAATCTATGTGTGCCCTTCCCCATCCATCCCACTACTAGCCTGTGCCAGCAGTTGCTGCAGCACCAAACATGTAACATGGAGCAGCAGCAGTGTGATGGGCTGTTGGTGGGCTGTTGGTGGGCCGGTCTAGGTAGGTCTAGGTAGATCTAGCACTGAACTGGCGCATTATGGGGCCAATATTTTTTGGGCACTGGCACTTATTTATTTTACAAATTATGCACTGGTCTTCATAAGGGTTATGAGCCTGGCGCCAAAGGTGCCAGGACTGACTCCAGGAGAGTCTTGGATGAGGTTTTAAGGCCATTGACCTGGCCCTAACTGGAAGGCTGACTTGCCAGTGAGGGCCAGGGGCAAGGGTCATGACAATAACATCCATCTGTCGGGAATACCGGCATCAAACTGATAATACTCTCCAGAAACATCTGGATAGAAAAAATTAAACACAGAACCCATTCAGTATTGGGGCATCACCAGTTGCCAGTCCCCAAAAAACTGATCTGATGAGACAGATTCAGAAATCATTTTTAGCTTGCTTTAAGCCCCTTTTTTTAGCTCTGCTGAACCATAATGTACCAACTGGTCTATCCAGACTGGACACACTTCTTTGGAGGTGAATAAAAAGAAACGGCACCTAGCCGGAAGGAAATGTTTCCTCCTTGAAATAGATTTGGTTCAACAAGGTTTTTTGTGTTTGGTTTTTTTAACTTTGTTGGAAGACCACAAATTGTAGAGGCAGAGACAGATCTTCTCTGCTCTTTCCTTTTAGATAGGTGGTGCACCAGCTCTGATATGGGGATAGCATGACCATATAGGGATAGGGTGTGCTTCCTCCTAGGGATAGTGCTAGCATACACATGAGAGGAGATGGTCTGACCACGCTCCGGTGCGGCCTCCCCAGCATGCGCATGCATGCTCCCATCTGGGGGAGCATGAATGCTGCGGGGGGTGAGGCACAGTTGGACGTTGCCGTGGCAGCATCCTGCTACTGCCTGGCAGAGAGCGATCGCGGCATGGCGGTCCGCCGCAGTAATTGAGTCAGCTCTCGCATGGGGGTCGCGTGTGGCATGGATGGCTGCGTCAGAGAAAAAAAATACTCCCTAATGGGTGAACCATGGTCAGAGCAGCCCGTGTAGCAGCAAGGTGGAAAAGATTTGCTCCCGCATGGTGGAGTCCTTGACAGCACGGCTCGTGTACCACTGCCGCATGTCTCCGGAGTGTGCGGACGATACCGCTGCTAGGTCTGTTCCTGATGCAGGGTGCACAATCGTGGTGCAGACCACGCCGCATTAATTAGAGTATCTCCCACATGGGGAGAGAGCACGCAGTGCAGCCCGGAGAACCGCTGCCAGCTGCTGCTCCCGTCGGAGGGTGCAGAATGGAGGCGCACCCTACACCGCAACAGTGACTGAGTTCCCGTCTGGGGGCAGAAGAAATGAAGCACAGGCTAATCCCTCCTGCCTGAGGAAGAACAGCAGCACACGCTGCTGCGTTAATGTGCTTGACTCCTGCATGGAGGACAGAGGGGCAGGAGCGGCCTACACCGATATGCAAGGTTAAAACACTCCTGCCTGGGGGAGAAGAAATTGAGAGTGGCCTGTGCCATTGCAGCAACATGATTTACTCCTGCCTGAGGGAGCTTTAGCATGGATCTGCCTTGTGCTGCTGCCTGTCCACTTTCCTGACTGGGGGAGCCTGTAGCAGCGGGCTGTGAGCTGCACCTGCACCATACTCCCACCCGATTGATCCTGAAGAGCCTCATCATGGCACAGCCCAGACAAGCTGCCAGGAAGCACTCCCACCTAGGGGGGTTTAAACATGGAACAGTTCAAACACGCTGCCAGGAAGCACTCCCACCTGGGGGTGCCTCGGCGCAATGCCCCGCTGCCACTCTGGTGCCACACCACAAAGTATTCCCGTCTCCCACCTTGGGGAGAGTAAACGCAGTGTGGCATGGACCGCTACCGCAGTAAGTGATCAACTGATGCCTGGGGAAGAGGAAGTGTGGAACGGCTGGTCTCCGCCGCCGCATTATTTAGATGTAACTCACGCCAGAGAGAGAGAACGTGGCATGGCTCCCACCACCTCATGACTTTGTTTAACTCCTGCACTACCGGCATCGAGTGGCTGGAGCTGGTGCGACGGACATGCTGACGCTCTACAGTCCGCCAGCTACCAAACTGAAAGCGCGGCCATGACGGCTGCTGTCAACCTGTCCCCAACTGCTGGGGGGACATAAAGGGAAGGTCCACACCTTTAGGGACATTGGCTACCAGGACCAGCAGTCAAGCCCCAGCAAGCCCCACTGGGCAAAGGACACGCTCGGCCGCTGCTCTCACTTGGAGAGTGCCTGTGCGGCTGAGCCAGAGAAGAAACAAGGTCACCCCTGAAACAGCATCCACCAGAAAGAGACACCCCCTCAGAAGATGTGACCCCAGGTGTGCACCAGGTGCAGCTTTTCCTGCCGGTGCAGGGGGCGCCCTCTACCCTATGACAATGGACTAATAAAGTAAATGGAAATGTAGCTATGTAATGATGCTCACAGTAGAAACAATGGACAAGGCTGTATGTTTTAAACGGCTCTCCTACATGTAGGGTAATGTTTAAAGTGGACTCTGTAAAAGAACAGGACATCATTGTGTTACCAGTTCTATCAAAATTTTGCAAGCACTGCAGTCCCCACTAAGCTAAGTACATGATTGTAAATTGTATACACTGTCAATGCTTCAATGTGTGCCATGGACCTAATTGTAAATAATACTGTGCAAATTTGGTGTTGTTTGGTTTCTACCCTTGGCATTGGGTGTTGTAACTAGAGCTATGTGCCAGGTAACATGATTATGGTTCAAAGTGATCACAGCACATCACCCGCAAAGAGGGTTGTGATCACGTGTAACTGCCCAATAAAAGGACTGAGCCGCTCGCAAGTTGATCACCACCAATTGCGTCCTTGTGCCGTATGTGGACGTCCTGATTAGCTCTGTCTGCTCCGGAGCCATAACAACTCCCCTTCCCCGTCACCTTAAAATGCATTAAGTACAGTCGGAGTCTGTGCGCAGAGTCCATTCTGCAGCAGTGTGAGCAGGAGAGAGGAGCTGCAGCTACGGTGCACGACCTTGGTTTCCAGTGTTTCCAGCGTCTATGTGCCTTTAAGGAAAAAAAAAGCACAACCCCCTTTAAAAACTGCTGAAGAGCGTGGAGCGCGCGCGGAGTCCGTGCGCAGAGTCCAGTCTGCAGGAGTCTGCAGCGGTCAGCAGCGGGACAGAAGTCGAGAGGTAAGAGGCATTCATGGGGGACAATGGGCCACTGACACGGCTCAAGCTAAAACAAGCTAAAAAATCAATGACCCTCATATCCGGAAACTTTATGGATACGGACTTGCACTCAAATAGTGTTATAGGGAGTGACTCCGAAAACAAAATCGACAGCGCACAAAGGCAGTGTTTATCCATTGACGTAATTGAAGTTGAAGAGGAAAGTTGCGGGCTAGAACTGGCACATCCCGCTATTCCCGCCTCTCTCAACGTTCAATGTTTAACGGACACAACTCCTGTCGCGCAAGAGGAGGCGTTTTACAGACAAACAATAGTAGCAGCGCCGAGCCCTACAGAGGCTTCTACTCATGTAGAGCTCGAGTCGGCGTCTGTGGCGTCTGTAATGACCTCCGATAATTTGGTGGTTGACCAGGGTTTAGCCCAGGCTTCGGTTGCGGTCCCCGAGGCAAACGTCATTGTGAATCCTGATGATGAATTAATCACAATACCGCATCAACTATACTTGCGTGACCGAGCCAAGAAAGAGATTGCATGTGTGGCCAGCGCGAGCATTGCTGTCCTGCAAAATGAAATGGTCAGCAAGGAAACGGCATTTGTCAACCATCACCCTGAGCCCACGAACCTGCACAACACTAATGCTAGTAATGCAAGGGATAGAACTATTTCAAGCGTAAGGTTGACCAATGGGACAAAGCACTGGGTACCTGACTCAAATAGAGACATTGCTGAAGCAGTGGTGATTGAGATAAATGCGGAGGCATTTCAATCTCCCTTTGATGTAACCGATGACGAATTGCTTGCGCTCGAAGTACCGAACACAACAGTAGATCCAAGCTTGCTGAAATTCACATTTCCATTGTCTGCCAAACTGCATGCAATCCAACGTCAGGAAAGCACGCCAATACAAAAACCTGCTAACTGTCAGAAGAATATTAACCAAACCAAGACGTAAACTTTTGCATGCAAAACAGCAGAGTGACTAATGGTTCATCCTTATTAAACAGTGGTGACACATCGTCCGGAGTAGTAACCAAAAAACTCATTAATGGAATTCAACAGGGTCTCCGCAATGAGTCACCATCAATGGAGATCGATTTGGCAGCGAGAGAAGCACGCTTGACCAAGAGACTCTTAGCTGATTTCGATGAAATGAAAGAAAGATTAGCAGCAAGCTTCTCTCTTGGTACCTCGAGCGACATCAGCACAATGGAAATAGCCACTGGTCAAAACAAGGAAGGCGAACATGAGTGTACTACCAGTGGCAAAGTGACAGGCTCAAATGCGAAATCCATCGAGCTGAAGAACGTTAATGACGGCTTGGTCTCAAATCCGGCAAACGAAACGGCGCTAAGCCCAAAAAGTCAAGGAAAGTATCCCTTTAATAAGGCTGACACCAGCTCAAAAACAAAAACCCAGAGAGGTTATGCTCCAAACGTGCACATGCAGCAACGGCGAAAAAGCATCCCAGTAAATAGCAAAAGCGACCAGAGCTTCCCAAGCAAGGAGAATAGCTGCAGTCCGCAAAGCAAAGACCCTGACCAAAAATCGAATTTATCAGTTGCGGCTGCTATACAGATTCACAACAACGTTTTGGCTGCCACATCACTGGCTCTGATACCATTTATAAAGCTATATGAAAGCTTAAACGAATCTTCCCAAAACAACAGAGCAATAATGAGGCACTTAGATGATAAAATAAACAAAATTGAAACACAATTTGTGGCATTCCAAACAAGACAAGAAACTGAAAACATGCAGTCTGCTGAATACATGAGCAGACACTTCGAGCAGTTGCTGTCGGAACATAAAGGAACCAAACTGCTCCTAGATGAAACACTGGGCAATACAAAACAAATGCCAACTCAATCACTGGGGAAACGAGCCTCTCGGCAATCAACACTCTCGGAGGAATAGACGTAGGGATTCAATGCAAAATAGAAGCTGACACTTCCGTAGCGGACAATCCAAATGACAAAAATACATCAGTTAATGGGTCTAACCCACATGTTCTCAATGACTTAACAGGAAAAAGTGGAAAAACGACATCTAAGCCAATGACAATTGGTACTGCCCTTGAAGCAAAGGAGAACACTGACAGTCCAAAACTATTATCAGTGATAGGTACTAAAGACCCTGTAGCTGAAACCAGCACAAAGGGTAGCAAGATAAATACCATACCAGACAAGTCTTCTGAGACGCCATTGTGTTCCTCTGAAAAAGCATCATATGGCATATTCAGTGGCCCCACTAAAAACCTTGAGATCACAGCGAGTAAAGGAAAATTAACTTCACAGTTAATTGGCAATGCTAAGAAAAAGCCAGACAAAAAAAGAATATTCAGACTTTAACAAAACACAGAAGTGACACAAAGCAATTCATAAGAAATTTGACCACACCTGTGAAAACTAAGTCAGCTGAAAATAAAACATTTGACAGATCAAACAGAAATAACAAAGAGGGAAATGTAGAACAAAAAGCTAGACTAACCAGCAAAGTGATTGCAAACCCTAGAAAGCGGATGAGAATTGAATCTGACTTGAGTTCATCTTCCTCTGGTGATCTAATGGAGAACTATGCAACTTATCCACATATTCAGAGGGTGAAGACGAGGATTGTGCCAGAGGATCTGTGGTAGACTGTTCAAACATATCTACTAGCAGTTCAGTTTCATTAAGCCAGACTCAACAAGAGAAACTTCCCTTAAGGAAAATAAATTGTCAGAAAAACAAAAAAGGAGAGAGCTGGAAGAAAGAAAGTTCCTCCCATGAGAACCACATCGAACGAAAGAAAGGACCTACGGATTCTAGCTTCAAGCCATCAAACAACTGGCGCCTGTAATGAACCCCGAAACATACAACAGCGTACAGCTGTAATTCTCCCTCAAAATCTCAGGAAGCAACTCGAAATGCACCCAAGGCTCTCTCCCAAAATATTGTGATTGAAAATATATTCAGAAATGAACTGGATGTCAATTTGAACCGAGCAAACATCATGCGTTTACTGCATGCAGTACCAGTGCTACGGACTATAACGTCGACGACATCCGCATTGTTGAATACTTATCAGAAGATCGAGTAGATATTGTATTACTGCATATCAACTCCCAAGCGGTACAAAACATGCTACTGTCCGTGAAGCAAGATATCTTGTGCTTCGGGTTTGAGATCTCGTCTTTTGACACAACAATTAAACAAGCCGCAATCAAGACATCGGATTCCAAAAGTGTGAAACACCCTCTAGCTGAGCAACGTGAAGACCTAAGGAGACAGCTAAAAATTGTACCACTGTTATACTCAAAGAAGGGGAATGCTGCAGTCAAGTCAACTAAGCATTAGCTCACGAAAGTGGAAATCGATGCTCCTGTGACTGTGATTTCGTGGAACACCAGGGGCTTCAGTCACTTATATAATAATTTTCCGGTAGATCTAACTGACAACTTTGTAATTTGTCTCCAAGAAACCTGGATGCGTGTGCCACCGGTTAAGGATGGCTATGTAACATTGTTAAATCCTGCAGTGAAAAACAACAAGGGACGCCCTTTCTCTGGTCTAATCACCATGATAAAATCAGGAACTACTTGTCATGATGCCTACCTCCAAGGAGCCAGGCCCAGCCCAGCAACCCCATAGGCAGACATCATTTTCCCCAAGGACGTCTCAGCAGGCCCAAGTTGGGGCCTTTTGGACGCAGTCCGGTGCCTTTGGCGCCAGGCTCATTCCGGACCCCAGTCCTGGCGCCTTAGGCGCCAGGCTCATAAAGCAAGACATGTGTGTAAGTGTTTTAATGTGCACTTACCTGAAGCAGACCGTGCTGCTACATCCAGGCCCTCTTGAGGACTGAATAGCACTACTTTATATTTTGGACTACTTTATCACTCGGGTGTGGTCTGAGGAAGAATACATATCTCAGCGGAAGGATACATACCTGGAACTACTTTACAGGCTATTTAAACCACACCCGAAGAGCAGCACATGCTTCGCGTTGTTCTGCATCTAGCAGCTGGACGCTCACCGTGTTTGCTCCTGCATTCGGACTTCTGCCACGCCTGCCAGCATCCTGATCACCTACAAAGGAAGAGAAAGAGAGAATAGGAGAAGGAAAAGACTTTACCTGCAAGATCCGCATTCCGGAGTCAGCTCGCCGACGATCCTGCAAAGGAAGACACTTAATTTAAAAGCACATCGCATCGACCGCCGCAGCGCCGCATTCCACTCACCTTCACAGGGCGCCTCCATGTTCAGCAGCGATCACCCGGATTCGCAGCCACGCTTCCACGCCTAGGGAGAAAAAGACAAGAGCAAAGGTGAGAGAGAGAAGGGAATGAGGAAACCTAAACCTCCATGTTAAGACTTACCTGTTGGGTCATTCCCTTTTCATTTCGGGTCCGCGCCGCATCCAGGCGTTTCCGGACCCCGGCCCCTATGGGGAAAAAGACATTAGCGTCAATGAGCGAATGAAAAGACATTACCCAAAAACACTCATCAAGACTTACCTGATTTCTACAGGGATTGCACCTCGCATCTCGGGTCGGTGCCTTTTCCCCGGCATTCCGTACCCCGGCCCCTATGGGGAAAAAGACATTGACATTAGCATATTGATGCAAGGACAAAAGGGGAACCTTTCAAGGAACTTACCTGGAAGCCAAGCAAGTTTGGTTCTCATAAAACCAAGAATCCAGTGAAGTAACTGGATACCAACGCGCCCCTGCATCAGAAGCAGGAAGGAGAGCTCGCCCTTCAAGACCCTAAGAAGGATACTTTTGCAAGCCGGACAAGCAGGAGTTGGGAGTCCGGTCCAGTCCATCTTCTGAGCCCCGCGCAACACCTTAGAAGAGGTCACAGCAGCACGATCCTGGCCAGCGCCTCCGTGGGAGTCAGGTGAGCGTAACAGAACGCGAAGCCTACCCACAATTTCCCACCCGGGCGCTATGGAGACTCCTGAGACAGACCAGCTGGCCCAGCTGTTGGGTGAATTAATGGCAGAGGTACACTCAGCTCGCCAAGAGACTAATGCCCTCAAAAGAGAACTCATTCTCTCCAAGGAACAAACTGATGACCTGGCCAAACGATTGCTACAGAGTCAGGCTGGACAAATTCCTTTACCTAGTCCCGGGGGAATTTCCACTTCGTTGGGTTCGAGTAACCCTGTTCAGATCAATCTGCCGGGATCCATGCCTTTAGCACCGCCTGAACGTTTTGCGGGGGACCCAAAGAAATATGCCATTTTTATGAACCAATGTCGCTTACATTTTATATGCAGACCAGGAGCCTTCCCTGATGATAGGACCAAAGTGGCCTTCGTGTTATCGTACCTAAGTGGCTGTGCTGCCGATTGGTCTGTTCCCTTGGTGAACCAGAACGATCCAATTCTCCAGGATTTTCAGGGCTTTCAGGCCAGCATGGAAAGGTTGTTCGCTCGACACTGGCCCTTGACAACG
Organism: Ambystoma mexicanum; assembly: GCF_040938575.1. Lineage (NCBI taxonomy): Eukaryota > Metazoa > Chordata > Amphibia > Caudata > Ambystomatidae > Ambystoma > Ambystoma mexicanum. Next base: position 1,321,132,595 of record NC_090922.1, on the reverse strand, counting down.
AACTGCTATCTCTACGACAAGGTAGTCAAGATCTTTTGTCTTATATAGCCTCCTTTAACAGACTGGTGGTGGAAACCGGTTGGCCTGAAAATAAAAGGATCACTTTATTTCACCGGGGTCTGCGCGGAGAGCTAAAAGACATTCTAGCCCAAGTAGTGAATCCACCCCAGGGCTGCGCAGAATATATTGACTTTGTGGTACAACTGGATCACAGACTTCAGAATAGGAAAGCAGATCGGTCCAAGTTTGAAACCCGAGTACCGATCAGAACCCTCGTAAACCCCAGGAATACCGAAGCTTCGGAACCTATGCAAATAGGGGGAGTTAAGGGGCCGTTAACTCAGAAGGAACGCGAGAGAAGGCGACAAAAGCAACTATGCCTCTATTGCGGGGCTTCCGGTCACTTTCTTCGTGATTGTCCGGTAAAACCACCTAGGAAGATGGTTGGTGCCTCTGACAACAACTTAATGGAACCTGTTTCGGGAAACGACCTGGCTCGACAAGCTTAGAGGTCCGCTTGCCGAGCTTGAAAACGAACTCTCTGACCTCGCATTTTGTCTTGCCAATGGTGCTCGTGGATCCAAAAAAGCCCCAACGGTTGCATGCCATCAAAGCATACGTCGACAGCGGAGCTATCGGAAACTACGTGGACCGCGAATTGGCCTCCAGGATGAACCTTCCTCTGCATCCAAAAATAAACCAGGATGTCATTACTACGGTTGATGGTACCGAAATAGCCTCTGGGCCGGTAACGCATTCCACCACAGAAGTGACACTTGTGAGTCAGGATGGACATCGGGAAGCAATAGTGTTTGATATAATCAAGGCTCCACAATTTCAAGTAATCCTCGGAATTCCTTGGTTAGAAACACACAATCCTCGAATAGACTGGCGAGCAAAGAGAATAACTTTTCCAGATTGTGGTCCCACTTGTTATCCTAGAAATCCAGCTATTGGTTTAGCCACAGTAACCCCCGCCACTGTTCAACTACCGGCAGAATACCTTGAATACCAGGACGTTTTTCAGAAAGAACAGGCTAACACGCTACCCCCTCATCGTTCTTACGATTGCCAGATCGATCTAGTTCCCAATGCTCAACCGCCGTGTAGTAGGATTTATGCTCTCACTGAACCTGAAAACCAGCATTTGCGTCAGTATTTGGATCAGTACCTTGCCAATGGCTTTATTCGCCCATCAAAGTACCCGGTCTCTTCCGCTTTGTTTTTCGTGCCTAAAAAAGAAGGAGACCTTAGAACTTGTATTGACTACCGCGCTTTAAATCAGATAACGATAAAGAATCGTTATCCCCTGCCTCTGATCCCTGAACTTCTTGATCAAGTAAAAGATGCTCGTATATACACCAAGTTAGATCTCCGGGGAGCTTATCACCTAGTGCGAATAAAAGAAGGTGACGAGTGGAAGACAGCTTTCCGCACCAAATACGGGCTCTTCGAATATCAGGTTATGCCCTTCGGTTTGTGCAACGCGCCTGCAGCTTTTCAATTCTTCATGAACGATGTTCTGCGAGAACTTATCGATGTTTGTGTCATCGTATACATCGACGACATCCTGGTGTACTCATCTTCTGAGTCAGATCATCGAAAACATGTTCGAGCAGTTCTAGAGAAATTGCGCCAGCACAAACTATTTGCCAAGCTGGAAAAGTGTGTCTTTGATACCACTGAGGTTGAATTCCTCGGATTTGTTCTGACTCCTAAAGGAATTCGAATGGATTCACGAAAGGTGGACGCCATCCTCAAATGGCCATCTCCCGGTTCAGTGAAAGGGGTTCAGAGTATGCTTGGCTTTGCCAACTTCTATCGAAGATTCATCCCGGAGTTTTCACGAATAGTCCAACCCATTACTGCTCTTTTACGTAAGAATAAACATTTTGAATGGACTCCAGAGGCCGACCAAGCCTTTCAAGACCTAAAGACCAAATTCACTTCCGCACCTGTGTTGAAGCACCCGCGTCCTGATCTCCCGTATATTGTTGAAACTGACGCATCCAATTTAGCCATGGGAGCTGTCCTGTCGCAAAGAGATCCGAAAAACTAACCAGCTACACCCTGTAGCCTTTTGGTCCAGGAAATTCTCAGCTCCTGAAATTAATTACGCAATTACCGACAAAGAGTTACTGGCCATTAAATCTGCTTTTAAGGCTTGGCGTCATTACCTCCTCGGTGCAAGACACACCATCACTGTAATTACGGATCACAGAAATTTGCAGTATTTAAAGACGGCCAAAGCCCAATCTTCACGACAACTGCGATGGGCTTTATTCTTTGCAGAATTTGATTTTATAATTACCTATCGCCCTGGCTGCAAGAATGGCAAAGCGGACGCCTTATCCCGGATTGGCATGGAAGAACCCAATTCGTGTTTAGAACCTGTGCCGATAATACCTGAACAAAGAATCTTAGGTTTGACTTCATTGCAAACCATTGAGGACGTTGAAACTCGAGTCAAACTACTTTTTGACCCTTCAGCCTTACTGGAATGGACTCAAAAGGGTCCCCACTTCACCGTTAAGGGTAACTTACCGTATTTCCAAGAGCGGTTATTTCTGGTAAGTAAGAAATTGCAAGAACTAGTTATTGCTCATTATCATGAATCGTTAATGGAAGGACACCCTGGTATCGCTAAAACGGAAGAAAAGATCAAACGCCAATTCTGGTGGCCTTCTTGGAGAAAAGACATAGGGCCTCATTACACGGTAGGCGGTGAGCCATGGCGCTATTAGCACCATGGCTCATGCCGGTAAAATACCGGCACCGCCTTGGCGGAAAGGGGATTTACCGCCCCATTCCAAGGTTGGAGGGGCGGTAAATCCCCTTTCCGCCATTGCCCTTCCCTATTCCCATTTCTGCCCCCTAGGGCTCTACGGGAATGGGGAAGGCGCTAATTACGCCACTGCAATTTTGCGGTGCCGTAATTAGCTCCGAGGTCCCTTAGCGGGTTGGATTTTAACGCCTGCAAGAAGCAGGCGTTAAATCCTCCTACCCGCAAAGGGACCTCGTAGTACGGCGGTAAGGGTTAACGGTCACCGTTGCCATTAACGGTGACCGTTAACCCTTACCGCCGTCCGTGTAATGAGGCCCATAAAGTCTTTTGTGATGTCTTGCGGAGTTTGCGCCCAAAATAAAGGTCAAAGGAACAGGCCAGCCGGCCTACTTCAACCCTTGGAGATTCCACCGGCACCTTGGCACACCTTGTCTATGGACTTCATTACGGACCTGCCTCCGTGTGGTGGTTACAACACTATCCTAGTAATCGTGGATCTGTTCTCCAAAATGGCCCACTTTATCCCTCTAAAAGGATTGCCTTCAGCTTCCATCCTGGCCAAGGAATTCCTGGAGAATATAGTTCGAACACATGGTTTCCCTTCCGTACTAGTCTCAGATCGTGGAAGTCAATTCATTTCCCATTTTTGGAGGAAGTGTTGCCAACTAGCACAAATAGATGTGCGATTATCCACCAGCCACCACCCCCAGACCGACGGACAAACCGAGAGGACAAATCGGACTCTCGAGCAATATCTTCGGTGCATGTTGCACCAATCCGAGTACAATTGGAAAGACATTCTTTGGATCGCAGAATATGCATACAACAATTCTATGCATTCCGGAACCGGTCAAACTCCTTTTTATACTTTGTATGGTCACCATCCTCGAACCTCTGACCTAGATCCACCTCTGACCGTGGAAATGCCCGCAGTAAATCATCTGCATTCCACAATAACCCGAGCCTTCAAAGAAGCTACAACTCATTTACAGCAAGCCAAGAAAAAGTACAAAGAAAACGCTGATTTGCACCGAAGTAAAACACCTCCTTACCAAGTAGGAGACCAGGTTTGGCTAGCAACTAGACATTTATCTCTCAAGGGCCAACGGACTTTCAATCCCAGATTCATTGGGCCTTACCCCATCAAAGCCATAATCAACCCAGTGGCCTTTAAACTGGATTTGCCTTCCAACATGCGTATTCATCCCGTTTTTCACGCATCACTTTTGAAACCGGTACAACCAGGAACCCGACTGTCCAAGCCTCCAGATCCTATTCAAATTGATGGGGAATTAGAATTCGAAGTGAAAGACATTTTAGACTCCAAAATGTTAAAGTCAAAACTCTTCTATCTTGTTGACTGGAAGGGTTATGGACCTCATGAGAGATCGTGGGAGCCTAGTAACCATATTCACGCACCTCGATTAATACGAAGGTTCCACCGTAGATTCCCGAACAAGCCAAAACCCCCGGAGGAAAAAACCTTGGGAGGGGCCTTGTGGGGGGGTACTGTCATGATGCCTACCTCCAAGGAGCCAGGCCCAGCCCAGCAACCCCAGAGGCAGACATCATTTTCCCCAAGGACGTCTCAGCAGGCCCAAGTTGGGGCCTTTTGGACGCAGTCCTGGTGCCTTTGGCGCCAGGCTCATTCTGGACCCCAGTCCTGGCGCCTTAGGCGCCAGGCTCATAAAGCAAGACATGTGTGTAAGTGTTTTAATGTGCACTTACCTGAAGCAGACCGTGCTGCTACATCCAGGCCCTCTTGAGGACTGAATGGGACTACTTTATCTTTTGGACTACTTTATCACTCGGGTGTGGTCTGAGGAAGAATACATATCTGAGTGGAAGGATACATACCTGGAACTACTTTACAGGCTATTTAAACCACACCCGAAGAGCAGCACATGCTTCGCGTTGTTCTGCATCTAGCAGCTGGACGCTCACCGTGTTTGCTCCTGCATTCGGACTTCTGCCACGCCTGCCAGCATCCTGATCACCTACAAAGGAAGAGAAAGAGAGAATAGGAGAAGGAAAAGACTTTGGGCCTCATTACGACCCTGGCGGTAAGGGGTTAGCGCCAGCGTTAGCTGCGCCGACCCCTTACCGCCAATCACGAGTTCCCTTTCCGCCATGGCGGATTTTACACCTGCTTCTAGCGGGTGTAAAAAACCATGGCGGTAAGGGAACTTGATGTTAATTACGCCACCGTAATTTACGGTGGCGTAATTAACGCCTTCCCCACTCCCATTATGCCCTATGGGGCAAAAATGGGAATGGGGAAGGGTAAATGGGGATTGGGGACTTACCGCCCCGCCGACCTCGGAATGGGGCGGTAAGTCCGCCAACCACCATGGCGTAAACGTAGTTTACGCCATGGTGGTAAAGTCACGGCCCAGGCGGTAACTTACCGCCTGGGTCGTAATGAGGCCCTTTACCTGCAAGATCCGCATTCCGGAGTCAGCTCGCCGACGATCCTGCAAAGGAAGACACTTAATTTAAAAGCACATCGCATCGACCGCCGTAGCGCCGCATTCCACTCACCTTCACAGGGCGCCTCCATGTTCAGCAGCGATCACCCGGATTCGCAGCCACGCTTCCACGCCTAGGGAGAAAAAGACAAGAGCAAAGGTGAGAGAGAGAAGGGAATGAGGAAACCTAAACCTCCATGTTAAGACTTACCTGTTGGGTCATTCCCTTTTCATTTCGGGTCTGCGCCGCATCCAGGCGTTTCCGGACCCCGGCCCCTATGGGGAAAAAGACATTAGCGTCAATGAGCGAATGAAAAGACATTACCCAAAAACGCTCATCAAGACTTACCTGATTTCTACAGGGATTGCACCTCGCATCTCGGGTCGGTGCCTTTTCCCCGGCATTTCGTACCCCGGCCCCTATGGGGAAAAAGACATTGACATTAGCATATTGATGCAAGGACAAAAGGGGAACCTTTCAAGGAACTTACCTGGAAGCCAAGCAAGTTTGGTTCTCATAAAACCAAGAATCCAGTGAAGTAACTGGATACCAACGCGCCCCTGCATCAGAAGCAGGAAGGAGAGCTCGCCCTTCAAGACCCTAAGAAGGATACTTTTGCAAGCCGGACAAGCAGGAGTTGGGAGTCCGGTCCAGTCCATCTTCTGAGCCCCGCGCAACACCTTAGAAGAGGTCACAGCAGCACGATCCTGGCCAGCGCCTCCGTGGGAGTCAGGTGAGCGTAACACTACTTGGGAAGTAATCGAAAAAATCAATCCCAATAGTTACGTCCAAGGAACATTACTCCAAACCATGAACGTTCACAATAATAAAAAATATCTATTATTGTTGAACGTGTACTGGAATCCATCAAAAATCTCGGCTGATGCATTCATATCTGCAGTATCAAAAATAATAGATAACTATCAAAGGACCTGCTTAGACATTGCCATTATCTTGTATGGAGACTTGAACATCTCCTGGTTTGATGAACATATGATGCTAATTAAAGCAAAATCGAGTGAAAGATGCCTAGGAAATGCAAGAAGATCGCAATGGAATGAAATGCTGGAAGCTCGGGACTGTATGTTGGTAAATGGTCATGGTAAAGGTGATATACCACCGAATCACACCTGGGAAAACATGGGATATAAAAAGACCATAGATTATTTCTGGACATCAAGAAATGTATTTGTAACAATTAACAAATTACAGATCATACCAACTACAAATAGTGATCATTGTCCATTAGTTTTGTCCTGCCTGCTAATGTGCAAAAAGCAACTTGTCAAAATATAGTCAAGCACTAGAAGTAAATTACGGGCGAAATCGGTTACGAATAAAGGATCACCAAATCATTAAAATGTCAAAGGAAATCCAAGAGATACACAATGATATTGCTGATTCGTTTGACTATATACCGCTGCTCCCTAGTCTGAAAACAGTTTTTTCCAGGAAAAATTGCCAACGCAACATCGAGCATAAGTATAAATGGAGTGTCACACTAACTGATCAAAAAAAGCTGCTAAGGAAAGACCTAATCAAATTGAGAAAACAGCATGGAATGAATGCCTTGAGTCTTCTAAAACTGAGAAAATAACGATATCGGAATTGGTTGAAATCTTTTTCCTATCAGAGAGATCAAGAGCGTGGCGAAGAAATCCTAGCAATGATAAAAAAAAACAACTCAAGGGAAATTTGGGGAATCCTGAATAAAGGAACAGTTAATCAAGACGCCCTAATGACAAATGGAGTAACTGAAAATGATTGGGTGGCGCATTATCAAAGGGTTTTCACAGGAATGGAGATGACACATCTTGCAGAAAGTGGAGACGATGGCATAACCTGGAACATAATTGAGACCTACGAAGACATTCTTATGGCCATATCCAGATTCAAAACATCAAGAGCTGTTGGCCCCGATGGAATCAGTAACACGATGCTAAAAGAACATAGGCATGCGTGGACAACCTTTATTAGAAAGCTATTTGTAGAAATAGCAGATAGAAAGCAGGTCCCAAGATCTTGGACTGAAGCAATTATAGTACCAGTGTACAAGAAGGGCAGTCGGGACGATCCTGCCAACTATCGCCCGATTGCCCTCTTGGATACTATCGGAAAAGTGTTGGCGACATTTCTACAAAAAAAGCTAACCGCATGGGCAAAGGAAATAAATCTACCGGACGTCAGACAAACAGGATTCACTAAAGGCGTCGGTACTGAGAACAACCTAGCCTTGGTGAACCTGTTGAAGCTCGAAGCACTGAATAATAAGGAGCAGCTATTCATGGCCTTCATCGATCTACAGCAGGCTTTCGACTCAATAAATCAAAACAAATTATGGGAGAAGCTGGAAAAAAGAAACTGCCCAAAAGCTGTGTTGTCACCTACAAAGGCATTGCACTCCAATACAATTAAAATAAGACTAAATGCAAGTGGAGACCTGTCCAAATCTATCAACACCACCAGAGGGGTGAAACAGGGATGTCCACTTGCTGCCATTTTGTTTAAACTCTATATTGCTGACATCCCCACAGCCCTAGCAAGTGTTAACTGTTTCGCCCCTAAAATCAATGGACATCATATAAGTTATGCAATTTACGCCGACAACATAGTACTGTTCGACAAGACTCGGATAGGGCTACAGCGGCTTCTGTCGAAACTTGAAATTTATATGACTGACAATGACCTGTCAATCAATGTTAAAAAAACAAAAATCATGAAGATTGGCAGTAGCCAATTCGCTAAAAACAAGAACTTTATATGGCGGATTGATAACAAACCCATTGAGGAAGTAAAAGAAATTTGTTATCTAGGAATACTGATGAGCACCTCGATACGTGAGTGGAGTTGGGTCCGAGATCTGTTTCACCGGACCCGCATACTTGCCTTACAAGGAGCGAGACTACACACTCTATATGGAAAATTTTCTGTAATACCGCTCCGTACATTCTACCTTCAAAAAGTGGTCCCCACAATAACTTTTGGGGCAGAAGCCGGCTGGAACTTAGACCATAAGATCTGGTCTAAATTGGAAAGCTTATTCTGGCGCCAATCCTTGAGATTACCTAAATATCTCTCAATGACCATAATACGTCATGAACTAGCCCTGGAAAGTCTTTATGGCACAGTACTGTGGAAATCCTTGTCATTGTTACGTAAGATGGAAATGCCGAATTTTGAACCGGCCTACAACATATTGAGACCAGAAGGATTACATCAACACAAAGGCTTGCTCTTAAGATGGTCAGATAAAGTGAAAGCCATCATGCAAAATGCAAACATCTCAATGGACACACTGATATATCGCCCACAAATTGCGAGAATAAAGCTGAAAGAGTGGTTATGGATAGACAACTTGGACACGTACGAAAAAATGCCGACAGCTCTAGACTTAGGTCCGACAAAGAATAAAGTGGATAAAATGACAAAATATCTGTGCCAATTCCCTTCGAGATACCATAGAGATACATTTCTCAGACTTAGGGCCTCATTACGACCCGGGCGGTAAGTTACCGCCTGGGTCGTACCCTTACCACCATGGTGTAAACTATGTTTACACCATGGTGGATGGCGGATTTACCGCCCCATTCCAAGGTGAGTGGGGCGGTAAATCCCCATTTCCCATTTTACCCTTCCCCATTCCCATTTTTGCCCCATAGGGCATTCTGGGAGTGGGGAAGGCGCTAATTATGCCACCGTAAATTACGGTGGCGTAATTAGCACCAAGGTCCCTTAGCGCCATGGTGAGTTTAACGCCTCGGAATCAGGGGTTAAGGGTCGGCGCCGTTTACGGTGCCGTTAACCCCTTAATGCCTGATTCGTAATGAGGCCCTTAGAATGAACATACTGAAAACAAACAAGATGATGGTGATGAGAAAAATTAAGCCTGTCTCTGATGAAGCATGTCGGCATTGTATAAAACGTAGAGTCAACAAAACATCTAATAACCGAATGTGTGGCTATAAGTGAGTTGAGATCCATCCATCTGAGCAAATTCAAGCCTGCAAACGATATGATGGAAGATCTGTGGATTCGGATACTGAGTGGAAGCTCGGTACATCTAACCTGCTCAGTGATAAACTTCCTAGACAAGGTCTTAAACTAAAAAGTCAAGAACGTAACATCAGATGGAAAGTGGGACACAAACAACAAAAAACAAAAAAATCAAATTGTGACGAGTTGTAATAAAAGTTTGTATAATAAAACTAGATGTTACAATAAAAAAAAAATTAAAAAAATTAAGTACAGTTCAGTTCATGAAGCATTGTTTAACACAGAGATAGTAGTTTTGGATTCATCTCTGTATTCTTTAAATTGTCACTGTTTGGAACATGTAGATAGCTCAAACATTGTATTTATTTCTACAGTATTTCACCTGACTCACATCACTCAGTGTCCTCGTTCTTTCCTCTCTGGTGGTGGCTCGATGTGGTCGCAGCTCCCTCATGCCTCAGCTGCCGTCACTCGTGCCCGTTGTCTGAATCAGGCTGAAACTCGTGACCAAAGGCAGCACCTGCATGTTTGTGAGGTGTAACGTTTACCTCTGGTGCCCTACAGGAGTGCCTGGTCCGGACTGTTCCGAAGCGTTGCCCCTACTGGATAACGCTTCTATGGTGAATGCCCTACCCACTCCTTCCCCCACTGGTCCACTCAAGAGCCAAATCCCAGGGAGCAGTGAGGTTGGGAGAGACCCAGTAGAACTCGGAGCCTCTGGTAAGATGTGTGGCGGGGTCTGGTTGAAGACCAATGGGTAAGTAAGTGCAGATATTCAGTATGTGTACCCCAGTTTTCTCCCCACCTCCCCCCTTGTATTCCTCTTAGATAGGCTGGCTGGCGCGCAGGTGATTGTGCTCACCGTATTTGGATGAAGAAGGTGGGTTGGAGATATCAGGTAAGCATCCGACTCGAGTTGCTTCACTGTGAGCAGTGGTCCAGGCTAGCTGCGATGCACTGGATGCTGCAGGTATGAGGGTAAATCTTTTTTAGAGCGCTGCTTCGTCCCTTTGGAGTCTTTAACAGCGTGTTGTTCGTTCTCGTCGGGAGGTGCGGTGCGCTCTAACAAGACTCTTTCTCTTCCTTTCCACTGGTGCGGGTCTCGCAGAATGCCTTTGCTTGAGGTGGCCGCTGCGCCAAGTATGAGTGGAGCAGCTGATCGCCTGTTGAGGTAAGTTTGTGCTAAATGGGAAACTCGGGTGGGATTTGACAGTTGAATCCAGTCTCTTACTATTGCTTTCTCGTTTCAGGAGCTGCGATTGCTGCAGACCTCGCTCGGCTATGATTCCAAGTGAATGTCAGGATGAGATCTTTTTTTTAAAAAACTTTTATTTTTGGCGGCAAAGGTTACGTGGTACATACATCAAGGCAACAAGCACAAGTAAGAAACATTTGGTGGAGCAGTGCATGAGCAGTTGTACAAAATTACAGTAATGTCAGACAATAATCATACAAGATACATATGAGTACGGGTTTATGTTGTAGCAGTGGACACTGAAGGGGTGGGGGACGATCCAGAGCCGGGTGTGTCTTCACTACGACTGTTAAGGTACGAATTGAATTTCACCCAGATATTCTTGGGTCGCGAAGTGACGGGGAGCATGGATATAAATTCCTCCTCACAGTTCCTGCCCAAGTAAGCATATGGAGCCATTTCTGGTGGACCGGGGGGATGGGACTTTTCCAGTTCTGAAGTATGCATTTTTTGGCTATCATGCACCCAATATTAAGAAACTTTGCCAAACGTCTGGTGTCATCCGTTGTCCAGGCTCCAAAGAGGACGGCTAAAGGATCAGGGTCAATCACTGTGTCAGTGATAGCCGTGAGCGTTTCTAGGATGCTTTCCCAGAACCTCAGCAATTTATCACAAGACCAGATCATGTGTAAGTGGTCAGCTGCCGTCGCTCCGCAGCGGGGGCAGGGGTGCGCCGTATCACGGGCGAACCTCGAAGTCATGTGAGGAGTGTAGTAAAGTCTATTTAGAAGTTTGTACTGCATGGCGCGAAAACGGAAATTGAGGGAGACTTTCCTAGTGTGTAGGCACATATCCCCCCAAACCCTATCTGATATTTCTAGATCTAGTTCGCCAGCCCATTCATCACGTGCCTTGAGAGTGGGAGTAGGGGTAGCCTCCTGTAGGATCTTGTAAAGTGATGAGACTACTCCATGGGCACCTCCAGAATTGGCAATATATGCAATGGCTGAGTTGTCTGGGGGCTCATCGGGGAATGTGGGCCATTTGGTGCGAAACGCAGCTCGCAGTCTGTAGTATTGGAGGGTCTCCAAGGCGGACCCGGTGTGCCCCGGTTTCCAAGTTTGGGGGTCGATGAACCTGCCCTCGAGGTAGAAGTCCGTCAGTGCTTGGTATCCCAGCATCCCACAGTGTCGGGCCAGTGCCGCATCATGAGTGTGTTCCAAGCCGGGAAAGGCCCATACAGGAAGCCACTTGTAGTATGGAGAGGCTTCAGGTGTCTGAAATAGCAAGCGAGCCCAGGCTTGTAGGGTCGTGCTGATTGGGTCAATGGGAGAGTCTGGTGTGTAGTGCCGATGTAGTATGAGGGACATTAGATTGATACCAGCAGCTGCCATTTGTTCCAGTTTGATATTGGGACGCACCGGGGTGCCAGGGTACCAGTGGGTGGCATGTTGGGCCTGGGCTGCGGACCAATAAAGTGACAGATCTGGAGCCGTGAATCCCCCTTGTTTATATGGGAGTGCCATGTCCGTCCACTTTTTGCGCACTGCGCCAGAGTGCCAGAGAAACTGTGCACATAGTGTGTGTAGTCTAGTAAAATATCGCCTCCCGGGCCATACGGGTACGTTGCTAAACGTATATAACAGTTTGGGGAGTAGGATCATTTTTATGAGGGAGAGCCGTCCATCAATGGATAGTGGGAGGGCACGCCCCCGTAGAAGTTTAGTCTTAGCTATTTGTGATATTGCGGAATAGTTGTCGGCGATGAGGGTGGATTTGTCTAGCGATATTTGCACACCCTGATATCTTATACCATTCGGTGACCAGCGGAGGGGGTATTCAGTGGTGGGTTGTCGAGTGGACTTAGTGAGTGGGAAGATCTCTGATTTGGAGTAGTTAATAGTGAAACCGGAGTGGGTGCCAATGCGGGTGATGTCCCTTAGTATGGGGTCAAGGTGTGTTGCGGGGTCTCTGATGTATAGTAAAACATCATCCGCATATAAAGATATAATCTTAGGACTGTCTTTCAGTCTTATTCCCTTGCGGGCGTGATGAGGACGGACAAACTCTGCCATCGGTTCTATTGCTAGGGCAAACAGAATAGGAGAGAAGGGGCATCCCTGTCGGGTGCCCCTGAAGAGTGTGAAAAGGTCAGATGTCAGTGTATTGGTTCTAACCCGCGCCACAGGAGAAGTGTACAGTAATTTGATGAACCTAATCATGTTTGGGCCTATGCCCATGGTCTCCTGCACTAGCCATGTGTATTTCCAGGAGACCATGTCAAAGGCCTTCTGGGCATCAAGCGTAACCGCCACACCCTGTACATCTTGATCAATGCGGGACATCACTTTAAACAGTCTCCTGATATTGTGTGAGGTAGACCTGCCGGGTACAAAGCCGGCCTGGTCTTCATGGACTAAATACGTCATAATGGGCAGGAATCGGTTGGCTATAATTTTTGCAAACATTTTTGTATCGAGATTCATAAGGGAGAGGGGTCTATAGGACCCAGATTCATTGTCAGGTTTGCCAGGCTTGAGCAGCACTGTAATGGCCGCTTCGTGCATGGAGAGGGGGAGGATAGAGGCACGGAGCGATTTGTCCCAGACCTCAAGCAGCCTGGGGGCGATTATGGCGACGTGCTCTTGGTAGAAATCGGCGGTTAGGCCGTCAGGTCCCGGGGCCTTGCCTTTGGGCAGGTCAGAAATGGCTGTTACAATTTCATCTAGTGTGATTGGGGAGTCCAATTCGTCACAAGTAGTGGAGGAGATCTCTGTGGTGGGGATCTGGTCGAGGAGTTCACGCATATGTTGTTCTGTGTGTTCAGCGGGTTGAGAGTAGAGGGACCTGTAGAACTCAGCGAATGCATCTAGGATTTGTTGGTCGGCCCATTGTCCGTTGCCATGTTTATCTTTAATAGAGGTGATCTGCATCCGGTCAGATTCCCATTTTAAAAGCGTTGCTAATGTTCTCCCAGGCCTGTCTCCCTCTCCATATTTCCTGGCTGCCTGCGGGCGGGTAAAGTATTGTGTTTCACTGACGGCGAGCTTGTTGTATGCCTGGAGTTCATCGGCGACCTGAGCAAGTATGGCAGGGTCAGCCCTAGTGGCACATTGTAGTTCCAATTGCTTCAGTTTGGTTTCAGATTGATCCAGTGTGGCTCTGATCGATTTCAACACCCCAGCCTCCCGGGAGATGGACATACCCCTAATATACACTTTGAAGGCTTCCCACCTGACTGCAGCCGAGGTGTCCGAAAGAGAGTTGTGTTCAAAGAAAGATAGAATGTCAGCAAGTATTTCAGCCCTAAACACAACATCCCTTAGGGCCTCGGATTTGAAATGCCAGGTGGTGAACGTCGGGACAGGTATCCCCAGTCTCACCGAGAGTGTAATTGGTGCATGATCAGACAGTGTGAGAGGTAAAATCTGGGCTTCCACCACCCCACCCATGACTCCTTTTGAAACAAGAAATAGGTCTATTCTAGAGGAGCTATCGTGCACTGATGAGTAGTAGGTGTAGTCTCTCCGTTGGGGGTGTAGCTTTCTCCAAGCGTCACAGATGTCAAATGTCATAATGTGGGCTTGCAGTCTGCGTGCAGCACCGGACAAGGAACGAGGAGCAATTCCAGTTCTGTCCAGGACCGTGTCGAGGATAAGATTGAAGTCCCCACCCCACAGGATCGGTATGCCCACAAATCCCAGCAGCATGGTGGTGATATTGTCGAAAAATTCGGGGGAATCCACATTAGGGCAGTAGGTATTAACAAGTAAATATTCTTTGTTAGTGCAGTGCAGTATTACATAACGACCTTCGGGGTCAGTGTAGTTTTTGTGCAGTGTAAACTTAATGGATTTGTGGATCATCGTTAGAACACCCCTGGATTGGGTGGAATAGGAGGGGAAGAATCTCGCCGGTCCCCATGCAGGGGCCATGGTTCTTGGTATGAGGCCATTGGAGTGCGTCTCCTGTAGGAACAGTAACTTGCAGTTGTGTCTGTTAGTGTAAGCTATGATTTTACGGGCCTTGGTGTGGTTGCATAGCCCACGGACATTCCAGGACATTATGACGGTAGACATTGCAGTAGTGAATATCCTAACATACTGCACACATTTTTAGTGGACATCCCAGACCCGGCAGTGGTGTGTGCCCCAACGTTTGAAGTCGAACATGCATTCATGGGCCTTTAATGCTCGCACCATGCAACCTCGTGTGCCTTTTTTAGATAACAACCCATTCCCACCCACCTCCCTCACCACTAACCCAAATTTAGTAGTGTAAGCGCCAACCCACCCTCCCTGTGCACCGCTGGATCGACCCCAACCTGAGCCAGCTGGTGCAGGAGCCCAACAGGGGCTAACCCATAACAACAGTATAACAAACAGTGCAATCGCAATGGGGTGCGCTATTGCCGTGCGCTAGCACGCTTGGAGCCCGGTGGGATCCCTGAGAAAACAAGCATTGTTTGCGGTATAAAAATGCATGTCGCTGCATCTATGCCGGGCCTGCGTGTGGAACAGAGGAACGTTACACTAAACAACATTAGGAAGTCAACATAGACAAGATGAGAGGTTCAGTATTATGGTAATCTGACAGTGCGTTTTCAAGAGATTAGGTGCAATAAGTACAGCCAGGGCTACTTAGGAAATGTAAATAGAACAACCAGATACTTGTATAGCCATAAGGACGCCCGGCCATAGGGCGATCAGAGGGAGCAAGCCTCAGATGGAGTTCAGTCATTCTGCATCATATCCTCAGCGGGTGGATGAAGGGGAATGTGTGCCTCTATGAATTTCACCGCCTCCGAAGGCACCATAAAGAAGTAAAGTTTGTTGTTGAACGTGAATTTCAAACGTGCAGGGAATAGTATGGCATAAGGAATCTTCCTTTCCCTGAGCGGTTTCTTAACTCCAAGGAATTGGCGACGTTCCTGCTGGACTCCAGTCGAGAAGTCAGAGAAAATTCGGATCACCTGCGATTCCATTCTGAGCTCACCCTTCTCACGTACGAGGCAGAGGATGTGGTCGCGATCTTTAAAACTCAGGATCTTCGCAATGATGGGTCTTGGAAAGTCCCCAGGCCTGGGACGTGTGGCCAGTGCCCTGTGGGCCCTCCCGATCATGAAGAAAGGGGACAAAACCGGGTTGCCCAATAGATCCTTCAAGAGGTTCTCGACAGCCAGTTCGAGTCGGCCCTTCAGCGCGTTTTCCGGGACCCCAATAATGCGTATATTATTCCTCCTCGATCTGGATTTGAGGTCATCACACTTAGCCTTCACTGACTTCATGTCCGTGACAAGGGTGGCCACTGTACTCTGCAGTGTGGCTACAGTGTCTTCGCTGGCACCAATTCTATTTTCAGCCTCAGTGAGTCGCATCCCCTGTTGATCCAACTTGGCCCTAAGAGATGCCACATTCGCATTGATGTCGTCGAGCTTTTCATGAAATGCAGCGAAGTTTCTGGCCATAGTTTCCATCATGACCGTCAGGTCCGCCTGAGGCCCCTCCGCAGGGAGCGGTGTGTCGGTCTGATTGCATGAAGAATGGGCCGATTCAGATCTCGAGGTGGCTTTTGCAAATTTATCCATAGCCCCAGTCTTGCTGGTATTCCTGGATCTGTTGGACATTATGTGATTTATGACCTGGGGCTATGTAGAGTGAAGGCCAAATGGAGGAACCCACTCTCTTCTAGATGGTGTCGCAGTAACTCACAAAGTCATCCGGAGCTATCAGGGGAGGCCGTGTTAGGGGAGATGCCTCAATAGGTCACAGGAGAGCGGGCTGGCGTTGGGAGGCCCCAGGGGTGTATAACACGGGTGAGGGCGCGAGGGCCGCAAGCGGAGCGGAGGGATCTCAGGGACGCCCGCGCGCGGCAGCCACCCCGGCTCCTCACCTCAAGCCAGCGATCAATCCAGATGACAGGGTCCCCAGCGATTCCACCCGTCACCCGTGGGTGTCACACGCGTCTGGCGGCACAGCAGGCGGAGATGTCCTCGGAGGTCCCGCGGAGAAACAGAGGGAGGGAGGGAGCCAGGCAGCGGCGCCACGAGAGCGCAGAGCGGCAGCCGGCCACAGGAGATCCCAGGCGGTGCAGTTCGACGCGGGATCCACCCACGCGTAGCAGGGCGGTGAAGGCGGCCCTCACGCTCCAGATCAGCCCCAGGCGACGGTAGGCCAGCGTCCAAGCGAGGGAGGCGGGTAGTAGGATCACGTGAGCCGCAGGGCCGCAGGCAGCGGCGAGCCCGGGCCAGTCGGCCCACTACGGGGGGCAGCACCGACGGACCAACCCAGGCTCAGAAGGACCGGTTCGGGCCGAAATTTCACAGGTAGGCGGCCCCAAGTGTCTGGAAGGCAGGAGCCGGGTTTGAAGATGGGGCAAGATGTGAAACCGCAGATGGAAGCAGACATAAAGTGGCAGCACACAGAGCTGGAAAGCTAGGCAGACATTTTGTCGGCTGCTCAACAGCGCCCCCCCTGTCAGGATGAGATCTTGAAGCGGAACTCTTACGATGAAATCTGCGAGGATATACGGCTGCAGGTGAGTCCAAGCTATCGTTCCAAGTGACATTCAGGACGGAGGCATGAAGCAGAACTCTTACGATGAAGTCTCCCTTATAAATGAGAGCACTCTTGCAACAAGGTTTTTAAAAATTGCAGTGAAGTCCCTTATAGTGAAGTGGGAGTTGTTATTCACTGCCCAGGTGATATTCACGTTTAAATTCATGATCACCTTATCTGACCAGGTCATTCTATTTTTCTTCCTGTTTACCATTAGATTGGAATGCACTACACAGAAAATCCTTTCATGCGCACTGATTCTTATTCTAAAATGTAGACTGTCGTGGTCGCTCACCAAAGAGGGATATACTTTGAATAATTCACAGTTCTCATCATTTTTTGGTAACAAATATGTAGTCAATTGTCGACTGACTAGTGGTGCTCTGCCACATAGATTTGGCTGTAATATCTTTTCTAAGGTGACCATTGGAGCCCCAAAGCCTCAAAAGCTTTGGGGCTCCAATGTATAGACCTCAAAAGGTCTACTATACTTTTTACCCTTTGTTTAAATTTTCCTTTGTGTGTATTTGGAGAGATGTGTTGGGCATAAGGCAGTCTGCATTCAAATCACCTGCCACTATTAATTTTCCTATCGAATCCCCATATCAGGAATCTAAAATATACAAAAGACACATACATCATTCTATGGTAATGACTGCAGGAGTATTCAAGTAAACATTAATAATGAAGTAATGCGTTGTTGCCTTCTTATCCAAGCACTTGTACTAGAGTTTTACTGCCAACATATCTCTAGATAAAGAGGGCTTCTGCACACAACTTAAGTTTTACAAGGATTTAATTGCTGTGACTAGACCCCCAAACAGACGTCACATGTCTCCTTTGACGGCAGGAATATGAAAATACACATAACCATCCACATATGGATGCTCCAACAGTCATGTCTCTTGGAGAAGAATTTCACCATCCACCCCAAACAACACTTTAATAGCTTTGTTTATTTAATGAGTGTTCCCTCTCGAATTCCAGGAAATAATAAGAGACAAGGCTAATTTAGCTTCTCATGGCTTTGCATTGAAGCTATTAAAGTGCGTATGTAAAACATCTATTATCTCTTTCCAATGTCTCTCTTCTCTAACTTTCTCGTTGATTACTGGCAGATTCGTCACCGTTCTAGCAGCTATAGGACAACTCGTATCTATATGTCTCTGCAACGGAAGATCCATGCTCCACGTGTTCAGAGCATTTCTTTTCGGGGCCAGTTCATCCAACTGTTTGTGATATTGCTCCTGAGGTCTATAAATATCACAGCCCAAAGTGAGGAAAGATTACACTTCCTCCACTAATAGGGAAGTTGTCAGTCTCAAATATAAAAGTATCATAACAAAATCAGTTCTATTCTCCATAATGAATTCAACCTGTTTGATGTCATTAGAGGAAATGATATGCAGTCTGTGAATTTCCTTACGTAGCTGTGGGATATTTTACTTATTCAGGATTACCTCATACCTGGCCGGCAGAGCGGCACCCGCAAGCACAGCATGTCGGATGCACCGGCACCATTATAAACGGTGCCGGTGCATCCAACCTCCCCATTCCCATTCGGCCCTGTTGGGCCGAATGGGAATCGGGAACATCTTTTTTCCAGTACCCGTGAACGGGCAAATACTGGGCCTGGCAGGGCCGGGATGCCCCGGTAATTGCCAATTCGCAGGCGCCGGATATTTTCGGATGTTTGGCAGCAGCCTGCCGGTTTTACCAGCAAGGCTAATGCCAAACTTATAATGAGGCCCATCGTGTATTATCTGAAGCTTTGTACGTGATTCTGATTCACTTCAAAGCTTATGTTAATACATCATGCTATTATAATAAAAAAGCCTAATGACTATAGAGTTGCTCCATATATAACAATAGTGCAATATAGGTATTGTGCACCACAAAGTTATTTGCTACTTGGCTTACTTATGGCAACTTATTCTAAAGTCACTTCCATGGTGCCTCTAGGTATCAAAGACTGATGATGCTCCTTGCAATGTCCTTTTCTGTGAAGTCACTTCTGTTGGTGCAATCCATGTGCAAATTAGAAGGTTTCCATGTATTCTACCCCAGAGAGTCTGGACAGAGCTCTAATAGATGACTTTCCTGCATCTTCAATGATCCTGCAGTTCTATTTATTTTTATATGTAAAAATGCCATCTGCCACTAATGTTACCGAAAAAGTAGATTGGGGCAGCAGTGAGTGGTTTGGGGGTATACATTAAAATGTTTACATGCACTGCATTTCGTGGCTCACCTCACCCCTCCCTCTTGCAATGCTGGATTCTACCCTGACCCCAAATGTAATTGTCCAAATGTGCCCCCTCACTAGGGTCAGCCTGCAGCCCAGATCTCCAACAAACATACACACAGCTGAGCTGAGCTCGGCATTATGTAATGGGACAGCGCACGGCTGGCTGGCACCTCACCAAGGCTCGAGCTGTCCTATTACATGATCAAAGAATACAGTGGCCACAATGCAGCCCCCCAGCCCTCCCTCCAAAAGATGCAGGGGACAAAAAGGCATGCCACAAAATGTGGGGGGGGTCCTATAATAACGCCCATGTGTGGCTCTGGGTATGTGCAAGGAGTGAGGGGACTGTAGAGGTTACAGTTACAGCCCCTAAGTGCGCGGTAGGCCCGGAGGTAGTGCATCCTGACTGATCCTGGAGCCGCCTGGTCCCCAGTAAGACTCTGAAGGTAGCCAAGAAACCAGTCAGTGCCACAGACATTTGGTCATCAGGGGAGGGAAAGAGAGAAAGTATAGGAGAAAAGGAATGTTTTGAGCTGCTTCCGGAACTTCAGGTGGTCCGGCTCAATTTTGAGAGGGGCAGGGAGGT
Organism: Ambystoma mexicanum; assembly: GCF_040938575.1. Taxonomy (NCBI): domain Eukaryota; kingdom Metazoa; phylum Chordata; class Amphibia; order Caudata; family Ambystomatidae; genus Ambystoma; species Ambystoma mexicanum. Next base: position 1,321,112,762 of record NC_090922.1, on the reverse strand, counting down.
CATCCCAGAGGGAGGCACCTGCAGCGGAAAGAGATCTACCCTCTACTCTCTGCCTGGAGAACCTTCTGAACCTCAGTGAGTTGGAGGTAGCTGAGCAAAGGGTTTGAGAAGGAGGGTATTTTGGAAGAGATATTTGGATGTAGTGCAGACCCAGCCTCAGAAAGCCTTGGGGAAAATTCAGACGGTCTTGAACTTGATCCTTGCAGTCACCGGGATCCAGTGAAGAGATTTCAGGGCTGGAGAGATAGGGTGCCTGGGCTTGAGGCAAAGGATAATTCTCGCAGTCCTGTTCTAGATTAGTTGGAGAGGGTGCAGAGTAGAGGAAGGAAGATTGAGAAAGAAGCTGTTGCAGTAGTCCAGCCTAGGGAGAACCAGGGCTCGAGAGACAGTGAGCTTCTGAGGAGGAGCAGCTGGTAGTGCGCCTTATTGGCAAGGTCCGTGATGTGCGGAGAGAGAAGGAGAGAGTGGAGTTGAAGATGACCAAACAGGAAGGCAAAGAGAGAGGGCCCAAGGAGGGAGGCCAGAGTGACAGAGGGAAAGCGGGAGCTGGGGTCCCAATGAGAAGGATCTCTGTCTCACTGGCATTAAGGCAGAGTTTGTTTCAGATTCACCAATCCTGTATCACGGATAGACAGTCTGGAATGAGAGAGAGAGCAGAGGAAGCTGAGGGGGGCCTGAAGGAGAGTTGAGTGTCATCCGCATAACTGGAATGTCAGAGGAGAAGGTAGAGATCAGGCAGGCGAAGTAGACAATGAAGAGCCAGGGTGAGAGGTTAGAGCGATGGGGATCACAAGTGGAGAAAAAGGTGGTGGAGAGAAAGGACTCAAGCTGGACCTAGGAGGGTCCTTCTAGGAGGAAGGAGGTCAGCCACTCTGGAGCCTGATCCATGATGTCCAGGTTCTCACGCAGTCGCTTGATCAGGATGGAGTGGTTTAACGTGCCAAAAACAGAGGAAAGGTCAAGGAGGATAAAGACAGAAGGGAGGCTGGAGTCAAGATTAGCGAGCAGATCTTCAAAGGTGTTCAGGAGAACAGTTTCTGGGCCTCTGGCTGCTCTGAAGCCAGACTAATGGTCATGGAGAAAACCAACAGATTCAGTGTGGAGAGTAAGCTGCGAGATGGCCAGCTTTCCCAGGGGTTTGCCCAGAAAGGAATGATAGAGATCGGCAGAAGGTTCTTTGAGGAGGGGGTACACAAGGGAGTGCTTGAGGAGAGAGGGTAATGATTCAGTGGTGAAAGAGTAGTTGCAGAAATTGGCCAAGGCTAGAGCCAGGGTGTCAATGTGGTCCTTGATGGTTCTGGAGGAGCAGGGGAGCACATGTTTGGATGACACTTTCATAGATTGGACATGTCTAGAAACCTTGTCAGGTGTTGTCAGAGAGAAAGAAGGGAAAGGAGGAGGAGAGGGAGAGGCGGCCAGAGGGGGGCCACGAGAGGTAGAGGGAGAGGAAGAGGAGAGCGAGGACAGAATGTCCTGAGTTTTAACTGTGAAGTGAGAAGCCAGAGCCGTAGAGAGGGCCTGAGAGGGAACAGGTGAGGTGGAGACTGCAGAAGGATTGGCCAGCTCCTTGCAGATTTTGAAGAGTTTGGCTGTGTTGCTGGAGGCCACAGAGATGCGGGCTTGGATGTGGGCTCTGTTCTTGGACAGGACAGATAGTCTGTATTACCTTTGGAGAAGGCGGCAGGCCAGTTTGTCAGAGGATGCGCCCGAGGCCCTCCACTTCCTCTCAGCCACCCTGCACTTGCATTTCAGGGCGGCAAGGTCAGAGTCATACCAGGAGTTGCACTTGAAGGTAGGCTTCAGATGGATTCTCGTGACGGGGCAAAGATGTCCAGAGTGTAGGAGATAGAAAGATGCAGGTTAGAGAAGGCTGTGTCAGGGTGTGTCACCCGCAGGAGTAGGAGGAGCAGAGAAGGTAGAGATAAAGGCTTCCACTGACACACGCTTCATGGGCCGAATGACCGAGAAGGTAGGTGGCAGTGCTGGCGTGGGCTTTGCCTCGGGACAGAGATTTTCAGGTTAGAGGAAAGCAGAAAGTGGTCAGCCCAGGAGAGAGGAGGGTTGAAAGGGTTAGAGAGGGGGATGTCTGAGCAGATAAGAATATCCGTGGTGTGTCTGACCAGAGGGTAGAATGGAGTGAGAGAGAGTGTCGCAGAGGTTGCAGAAGATCTCTGAGGAGGGATTTAGAGGCATCCAGGTGAATGCTGAGATCTCCAGGGAGGAGACATTGAGAAGTAGAGGCAAGGATAGAAGAGAGGACAGCCCACTCTGAGAGGAAGGGTGCAACCCAGCCAGGTGGCCTGTAAATGGTATCCACAGTTAGAGAGAGGCCAGGAGAGATAGCAAGCCTGCAGACCAGGCATTCAAAGAAGGTATATGCCTGCGTAGGAAGGCCATAAGCAGGGACCCACTCCGGAAAGATCATAGCTACTCCACCTCTGGGTCAGTTGGTTCTTGGCTCGGAGAGGGTCTTGTAGCCATCAGGGAGGAGAGTGTCAAAACCCGTGGCAGAACTGGCAGTGAATCACGTCTCAATGAGAGCGAGGAGATCAAGGTCAAGTTCTTCTAGGTGGTGGCAAATGTCAGAGGAGTGTTTGGCAGCAGAGCGAGAGTTGAGATTAGCAATATGGAGCAGGATGACACATTTGAAAGACTTCCGGCGAGGGGTACAGGCTTGAGGAACACTCAGCGGAAGTGCTAGAGGGGCCCTAGAGTGGACAGAGGTGGTAGCAGGAGGTGGCATAGACTTGAGAGAGGAGGAGGAAGGTGCCAGAGAAGTGGCGGAAGAAGGAGGTGGCAGAGGAGCCAGAGAGGTGCTAGTAGGAGTAGCGGGAGAAGGAAGAAAGTTGATAAGGCATGGAAGACGCATATCGAAAAGGAGGAGATGGTGCTGAGGGCCCTGGGCTAAGATGGTGCCACTCAGATAGGCATTAATGATGGTCTTGGAGGAGTGGAAGGAGGCCAAGAGGACCCCCCACCGAGTACCACCACTAATGGCAGAGGAAGAGATAGGAGAGAGAGCCGAGACCATGTGAGGGATGCATAGGTCTGGTGATGGAATGACAAAGAGGATGTTGGTGAGAGTCTGCCTGGATGAAGCACTGATGTAGGTATCAGCGATAGGGAATCCTGGGTTGGAGACCAGGATGTCCCTATTGAACTTCTTCCATCCAGATTTAGTGCGAGGGATAGGATAGGAGATAGAGTAGCAGTTACAGAAAATGGGAGAAACAGAAAGCACCACAGAGGGTGCGAAGAGGAAGGTTAGAGGAGGAGGGAGCAAAAGAGAGAAAGGAGAGATGTACAGCATTGCGACACACAATGCAGGATGAACAGGGGGGGTAGCAGGGTTCACACAGAAGAGAGCACACAGTGAGGGCATACAGATTAACACAACAGTGCAACAGTAACCACAGTGGAGGGGACCTAGAAAGTGGGAGAGAGCAAGTGGGAGAGAGCCTAGTGGGACACAGTTCACAGTAAACAGAACCACAATTGGGGAACCTAGAGAGTGGGAGAAAGCCTAGCGGGACACAGACAACAGTGCAACAGTAACCACAGAGGGGTACCTAGAGAGTGTGAGAGAGCCTAGTGGGACACTGTTTGCCAATTGTTGTTACAGTAAACAGTAACAACAATTGGCAAACTTAGAGAGTAGGAGAGAGCCATGTGGGAAACAGATAACAGTACAAAAGTAACCGCAGGAGGAGACAGGGCAAAGAGAGGGTCCCAAACACAAAGTACCCCTAATCGCTAGAGGGGAGAGCCTAAGATTGTGCAGAGACAGAGTATGTTATGTCAGACAGTTAGGTGGAAGTACACGTAAAGGGTGCCACCTTATTCATGTTACATTATCAACAGACCATAATACCACTGTTAATATTGTATTATTGTATAGACCTCCCACATCTATGTCTGAGTTTCACGATCAATTTATTGGTATGTTGCTCCCATTGCTCAAACCGTCTAAATGTATTGTTTTCGGTGACTTCAACGCAAGGTCGGTTGAATCATCGTTCGGGGACTTGGGTTTTATCCACCATGTGCATGAACCAACACATAAGACAGGAAAGATCCTGGATTGGCTTGCCAGCAGTAATGTGACTATTGACGGGGTAGAACACCTTCCCAGCCCTTGGTTTGATCATAGTTTTATTCTTTTTAGTATCTTGTTATCTACACAGCGTAGAAGATCAAGACCAGTAAATATGACCACAGCGGAAGCAATACTTTCTCTTACTTCTCCATTATAACACAAGCTAGACATCTACGAGCCGGCCAATGATCTGGCACAGGTATCTCAGGCTACTTTGTCGACCAAATTGCCCCCTTGAAAACTCGTCATCTGTCGACAAAGAAATCTAAATCTTGGTACTCATCTGAACTACATGGATAAAAAGTAGCTAGACGAAAGGCCTATATTGCCTGGAGTAAATCTAGAACCATGGAGAATAAGGAAGCCTATGTCTCAGCAGCTAAGAAATACAAACTAGCTATTTTTTTAAAAAATTATTTCTTTATTTATATAGCGCTGATCACTCGCAAGCTATCATTCAAGCAAAGAAATTTGAGTGTGATTTACGAATCAAGAATGCAGTCTCTGATAATGGAGCATTATTTAAAATTCTTAGAGTTAGAAAACACATGTCCAACAGACACAAAACTTACCAAGTGTAGAACATGGTGTACAGTCATTCAGGATGCCATGGTTGGTAAAGTACAGAAGATTATGGAAACATCTCTATTAAACGCAGGAATGCTTTGAGGGTGACTCTACCGCTGGATGAACATGACCTGGCTGCCCCCCCTTCTCCAACAGTAGAAATACCATAGGAACATTTTAAGTTTAGACCGGTTTCAGAAGTTGAAGTTATGGGCATCATTGCACAGCTTAAACCTACTACTTGTAACAGCGATAATTGGCAAGTAGTTTTGGTAAAAATGTGTGCTTCTTCGTTGATTTATATCATCACAAAATTCATCAATAAATCCTTCCTTGACAGTTTTGTACTGGAATGCATTAAACAGGCATGGATTTCTCCATTATTAAAGAAGCTTACTTTGGACCCCAATAACACTGCCAACTACAGGTTGATTACAAATGTTCCTAATCTCTTAAAAATGCTTGACCGTGTTGCTTATCTTCAGGTTCAGGAGCATGTAATCACTAATAACATACTGGGTAACTGACAATCTGGTTTCAGATTAGCATATGGCACCGATATGGTATTATATGCTCTTAAAGCCAATACTTTGCAAGCTTTGTAGAATGGTAATACCGTGCTATTGATGCTCATGGACCCTTGCACTGCCTTTGATCTAGTAAATCACTCCATACTAGTCGAGAGACTTGTACACTATTCATATTTTTCTACCTCCACAGCTAAATGGGTTAATTCCTTCTTGTCCAATTGCTCGGCCAGAGTGTTTAGCAGTGAAGCATCCGCAGACAAGGTCAATGTATTGTTTGGGGTCCTGTTTGGGGGACATGCATATCACCTACCCTTTATAACATCTTCACTAAACCACTGATCGAACAGCTGGATGTGAGAGGGGTAGCGTATTCTAATTATGTGGATGATAGGCAGTGTTTAATCCCTCTCTCAGGTAACTGCGTAAAGGACACAAAGATATTAATAAGGTCTATTCACTTATGCAGCATTGGATGGTGAATAATGGCATAGCATTGAATAACTAAAAAATGTAACTAATGCTAGCTGGAAGAGCGGGCAGGTGGAGAAAGCTAGGTCCAGATTATAATAACATAGTCATATCAGGTGGTACTAGCTCCACCGTATTGAAAGTTAAAACCTTAGGAGTCTATTTTGATCAGAAATGAGTATGAAGGTGCATGTAATGAATATGGTTGCCTTCTCTGCCTATCATATCATGCTGCTTAATCAACTGCAACTCTTACTAACCAAGAATTGCTGTGCTATAATTGATAGAGCTTTTATAGGGGCCTGGTTGGACTACTGTAGTAGCCTGCTACAGGGATAGGCAACAGTGTATTGCCCAGACTACAAGTCATCAAAAGTGGTGCAGTACACTTGATTGAAGGTATTGGGAAAAGAGAGCATATTTCACAGGCCAGGTGAGCGCTTCCTTTGTTGCTGGTTGAAGCTAGGATTTCTTTCTAGCTTCTTACTCTCACACATAAATGCCTTTTTGGTAACAGCCTGCATTACCTGCCTGAAAGGCTTTCTTGGTTATGATGATATGATATGATATGATATGGAATTTGTAACGCGCCTATACACAAGTGTTTCAAGGTGCGACGAGGCAGGGTGGGGGGAACAAAGGGAAGACAGACAACGATCCTACTAGGCCAGGTGTCATTCAGATCGCGCAAGAGCAAGGGTAGAGGGAAGGGAAAAAGTGCAAGGGGAAAGGGAGGGGGAAAGTGCAGTACAAGGTAAGTAGAATAATAATAAATAATATGGCCAGCTGGTGGCACGTGGAAGGTAAGTGCAGATAAGTGCTGGGAAGGGGGCTGAAGGGATACAGAGACAGTCCCGCAGTGCAGGGGTTGTCAAGGGAGGCAGTGCAAGTGGAGAGTGGCTGGGCCAAGGACTGAGATCGGTGAGAGTGGCCCAGTTGCAGATTCAGTGCAGTTTCAGTCAAGAGGGGGAGAGAAAGCAGAAGCAAAGAGGAAGGTTTTGAGGTGCTTCCGGAACCAGAGATGGTTCTCCTCAAGTTTCAGGGAGGCAGGAAGGCTGTTCCAGAGGGAGGCCCCTGCCGTGGAGAGAGATCTACCCCCAGCTCGTTGCTTGGAGAAGCGGCTGACCCTGAGGGAGTTGGAGGCGGATGAGCGAAGAGCTCGAGAAGGAAGATATTTAGGAAGAGAGAGTTGAAGGTATTTAGGCCCCAGGCCTCAGAAGGCCTTGTGGACAATGCAGAGGGTTTTGAACTTAATCCTTGCAGCCACTGGGAGCCAGTGTAGAGATTTCAGTCCTGGAGAGATACGGTCCCTGGGTTTGAGGCCAAGGACAAGTCTCGCAGTCCTGTTCTGGATAAGTTGCAGGGGACGGAGTGTAGAGGCAGGCAGATTTAGATAGAGGCTGTTACAGTAGTCCAGCTTCGAGAGAACCAGGGCTCGGGAGACAGTGAGCTTCTGGGGGAAGGAGAGGAAAGGAAGAATACCTCTGAGGAGGTGCATCTGGTAGTGTGACTTCTTAGAGACGTCAGAGATGTGAGGAGAGAAGGAGAGTGTGGAGTCGAAGATGACCCCGAGGTTTTTTGCCTTGCAGGTAGGAGCAGGCAGAGGGCCAAGTGAGGCCAGCCATAGAGATGCAGGGAAGGAGGGAGTGGGTGTGCCGATGAGTAGAATCTCAGTCTTACTGGCATTAAGGCAGAGGTCATTGGTCGCACACCATTCCTGGATAGCAGACAGACAGTCAGAGATGAGGGAAGGAGAGGAGGCGGCCAAGGGTAGCCTGAAAATGAGCTGGGTATCATCCGCATAGCACTGAAAGTTGGGGCAGAGAGCGGCGATGCGGTGGGCAAGGAGTGCCAGATACTGGTTGAACAGCCAGGGAGAGAGGTTAGATCCCTGGGGGACACCACAGGTAGAGAAAAAGATGTCAGAGAGGAAGGACCCCAGTTGGACCTGGGAGGGTCGATTGGAGAGGAAAGAGGTCAGCCTCGCCAGAGCCTGACCAGTGATACCCAGGTTATCATGGAGACAGTTGAGCAGGATGGCATGGGTGACAGTACCAAAGGCAGAAGAGAGATCGAGCAAAATGAGAACACACGGAGTGTTGGAGTCAAGAGTCGAGAGCAGATCCTCACGGATATTCAGGAGAGCAGTTTCCGTGCTTCTGGCAGCTCTGAAGCCAGACTGATGGTCATGAAGACTACCAACAGATTCAGCATGGAGATTTAGCCAGGAGATGGCCAGTTTCTCCAGGAGCTTGCCCAGGAAGGGAGTGATGGAGATTGGGCGATAGTTAGCCGGGCAGGAGGGGTCAGAAGAGGGTTTCTTAAGAAGAGGGTGCACAAGGGAGTGCTTAAGGGGGGATGGAAAGACTCCAGAGGCGAAGGAGTGGTTGCAAAAGTCAGCCAGGGCAGGAGCCAGGGAGTCGATGTGGTCCTTGATAGTTTTGGTGGAACAGGGGTGAACCTGTTTTGACGAGACTTTCATAGATCGGACATGTCTGGAAACCTCATCAGTAGAGAAAATGGGAAAGGCAGAGAAGGAGGGAGGAGGGGTGGCTGCAGAAGGGCCAGGGGAAGTGCAGGGAATAGAGGGATGGAGGTGATAGGAGGAGAGTGAGGACAGGATGTCCTGAGTTTTAGAGATGAAGTGAGAGGCCAGTACCGTGTAGAGGGCCTGGGAGGGGACAGGAGAGGTAGAGACTGCAGCAGGGTTGGCCAGTTCCTTGCAGATTTTAAAGAGTTCAGCTGAGTTGTTTGATGCCGCAGAGATGCGGGCTTGGATAAGGGCTCTCTTCTTGGTGAGAACGGAGAGCCGGTATTGCCTTTGGAGCAGGCGGCAGGCCAGTTTGTCAGAGGATGAACATGAAGCACGCCATTTCCTCTCTGCCGCCCTGCTCTTGCGTTTTAGGGTGACGAGATCCAAGTCATACCAGGAGTTACATTTGGCTTTGGGCTTCAGGCGGATTCTCATGACAGGGGCAAGGATATCAAGAGTATCAGATATAGCAGAGTGGAGAGTGGAGAGGGCTGTGTCAGGGTGGGAGTCAGCCGAAGGGGGAGGGGGGATGAGAAGGTGGTGCCGAAAGCCTCAACTGACACGCGCTTCATGGGTCAGATGACCGAGAAGGAGGGTGGCAGTGATGAAGGTGGCTTTGCATGAGGGGGAGGGACTACCAACAGATTCAGCATGGAGATTTAGCCAGGAGATGGCCAGTTTCTCCAGGAGGGAGGCAGTGATGAAGGTGGCTTTGCATGAGGGGGAGGGAGGGTGAGGTGGGAGGATAGGAGAAAGTGATCACTCCAGGGGAGAGGAGTGGAGAGAGGGACAGAGAGGGGGAGGTAAGAAGAGATCAGGGCATCAAGAGTGTGCCCTGCAAAATGAGTCGGCCCAGACGGGAGAATAGAGAGTGAGAGAGAGAGTCGCAGAGGTTGAGAAATTGTCCAGAGGGGGGACAGGAGGCATCCAGGTGGATGTTGAATTCTCCAAGAAAGAGGAGTTGAGTGGTTGAGGACAGGAGTGAGGAGGAGAGGTCCGCCCACTCAGAGAGGAAGGAGGAAATTTGCCCTGGTGGCTGATAAATAGTAGCCACAGTAAGGGAATGTTTAGGAGAGAGAGAGTCAGCATACAAGGCATTCAAAGGAGGAGTAGGTCTGCGTAGGAGTGACAGTGGCAGGAATACACTCAGGGAAGATGAGGGCAACACCCCCACCAGTACGGTTGGGCCTGGGCACGGAGAGGATCTTGTAGCCGTCAGGAAGGAGTGTGTCAAAGGTGGTGACAGAGCTGGCCGTGAACCATGTCTCAGTGAGACCGAGGACATCAAGGTCCAGCTCCTCTAGAAGGCGACAGATATCCGAGGAATGTTTGACAGCAGAGCGAGAGTTTAGGGTGGCAATGTGGAGAAGGTTGCCATCCTTGAAGGACTTCCGGGGAGGGGTACAGATCAGAGGTACGCCTTGCGGAGAGGAGGAAGGAGCACGAGGGGGGGCAGGAAGTGAGGGGGAAAGCAAGGTAGCCGAGGACAGAGGAGAGGGGACAGCAGGAGAGGAAAGGAAGTTGATGTGGCACAGGAAGCGTCTATCAAAGAGGTGAAGGTTGGCCTGAGGGCCTTGGACCAGGACGGTCCCATTAGAGTAGACATTAATGATGGCTTTAGAGGAGTGGAAGAAGGCCAAGAGGACATCCCAATGGGTCCCACCATTAATGGGAGAGGAGGAGAATGGAGAGAGCACAGAGACCATATGAAGGGTCCATAGGTTAGGTGAAGGCACGAAAAAGAGGATGTCAGTGAGAGTTTCCTTGGAGGAGGCACTGGTGTAGGTGTCAGCGATAGAGAGGCCTGGGTTTGAGACCAGGATGTCCTTTTTAAACTTCTTCCTGCCAGATTTAGTGAGGAGAGCAGGATAGTCAATAGAGAAGCAGTTAGAGAAGATAGGAGGGACAGAGAGCACCATATCACCATCCAAAGGACCTTGGAATCCAAAAATGCCAACCCCAAGAACGAAGTTGACTATGGTTGGCCAAAGCACTTTTCAATGGACAGCACCCAAGCTCTGGAATGCACTGCCCCTAGATCTAAGAAGCTGTGACTCACTCACTGACTCACTTCAAGCCTGCTCTGAAAACCCATCTATTTTCTTCCAGCTTCCTGTTGCAATTCTTTTGCTGCTGACTTCCGGATCATGAGACTAGTTTATCGTGTTTCCTTTTTTGTCTTGTGAGGGCCCCGATGCCTTCAGGCTTTCTTTCTGTTAGCACTATATAAATAATGATTAAAATAAATACATGAATTTGAGTCCACACCATTAAGCGCCATACTCAAAAAAGGGGTGAAGTTTACAATGCAGCACAGCATTTAGTCAAATAAAAGGGGACATTATAGATGCTCCATCCTGGGCACATGTTCAACCGAGCTAATGCAAGATCTTAACAGTGGATGCTAGTCGGATTAGTTCTGGAGTGATTTTATCTCAAATTTCAGTCAATGAGGTTGTATGTATTATAGCCTTTGTTTCGAGGCCACTTAATTATTCAGTAGTAGAAAGGGAGGTGTTGGCTGTATTTTGGTAAATGAATTGCTTCATGTTTTATCTGTCGGGGTGTCACTTTGTATGAGATCGGACTGCATGTCACTACTACAAGTGTTCTCTAGTAAGGAATGGAGGTGAGCTTCGCCAAGAATATCCAGACACTTACTTGGGGCTACACAAGTTATATTTTGAAGTAGTGTATCTGCCAGGTAAAAAAAAATGAAGTGGTAGACTTCTTATTCCGATTACCAATTTTGCAGTCTGAAGGAGAAGTGCACGCCTTCGAAGAATAAGTGGTGGTGGCAGATGTATGTGAGTCGGCTGAGCGTGCACAACAATGGGATAAAGTGGAAAGAGTAGATGATGTTCTGCTTTGTGTTAAGGGGTGGACAATCAGTGGGTGGCCAGAAAGGGAAATGTTGGCATAAAATGAAGGATGAGTTACGTGTCATTGGAGGGAAATTGAGGAGGGAATGCAAAGTTGTCCCTACAAAAGTGTTATGGAACAGAATCATTGGAGAATGCAGATTGAAGGTAAGTCCAACGCGCAAATCCTAGGTATTGTTATTGATATTAGTCCAAATTAGCTTTAAAAAAATTATTCTTTTACATCAGATCTTGACATTTGATAAATGTAATCTTTATAGAGGTTAAGTCACCCGTGTAATAGAAGCTGTTAATGTTGGGTGTCCTGACCCACGTTTGGACTATTATGCTGCAACATTTGGTGCTGTGGGTTTAGGAAATCCAAGAGGGACCGGAAAAGCCCACATTTGCGCCAGAATCCTGGAGAACCGTGCAGTTTTGCGCACAGCAAAATGGTCCCCTGACCTGCCACCCACCAGTGCAAAGAAAGATGGTTCTGTTCAAACCCCGTTTTTATTAATGTCAAAAATTGCTAAGATCATGGGCCCGGAACCACCAAACAAAAATCCAACTATGGTTGAGTGTTTTACTTTACTCTACTACATATCCACATCAATGCCATGTCAAGCAAGGATCATATACTATCAAGTAAAATCCTTTCCTTTTGAAATGTATTAATTCAAGACAGCTGTCAAAAATAGGTGCAGTACCGGCATTGGACACTGACCGGCGCTGGCGCTCTATAAATCCTAAAAGAACACAAGGGGAGTTGTCCTGACTGGAACAGTCAAAGCTAATTGCAATTTATTGGGATGCAAATAAAATTTGATATGTATCTGATCCCCTGTTATATCTCTTATTTGTACATATCCAGGGGCAGGATGGGAGAGCACCAAGGAGAAAGAGTATACCACAAGTACTTAGTTAATATAAAACTGGGAGTATTTTTTATTTTCTTTCCTCAGTCAAATGTTCACTTTTAAACAAACAGAAATTGCATAGACCCATAAGTAGTAGAGGAATTACGTTATACAATTCAACACAACAAAAACAGATTGATGCATAAGTGTATCATCAGGTGACATTCTAAGACAAAAAGCCTATATACACACAAATATCTTGTCATGTTTAGTACATTTCGTGTTCTTCTCATTAAGCACCTTAGATGAATAAAGGGTACGTGACACGTGTACCTCTATCTAATAGGACCAACAGAACATTTTGTTGCTCTAACATAGAACCTTGGATAGGTCTAACAGAAGCCAGGCTCTATAAATCCTGACAGGAGAGCTGTCTTGCAGAACTGTGCAGTAAACAGAAGGGGGTCTTATGTAATTAAAAGTTCAAAAGACATGCCTTTCCTGAGAACTCTTAACACCCCAGAGACCCACACGAGGAGGCAGGATATCACATGGCCCTGTTAATTGAGAGGGAGGTGTTTCTCCTCCAGCCTGCAGGACCCAACACAATAGTCTCTTTCAATTGAATTGGATATGCTGATTTGGCTGTGGACTGTAAACAGAGCTCTGCCTGGAAGAAGAGACATGTGATCCCTGACTCACCCAGTTCCTAGGGGCGGGCCAGACACTTTTTGTGAATTGAATTGAAGGCAAATATATGTTTTATAAAAACACTGATAACTAATTGTAACCAGATGACAGGAATCTACAATTTGGAGATCCTTAAAATGGAAAATGTGCCTACAATTTGAGTCTAAACTCAATTCCGTACAATGTTCTGGGACCGAACCCCGCAATTTATTCATGTTGCAGACACTGGGTTTAAGCTAGAGACATGGAAATTTACTAGAATATGTGTAGAAAGGCGGTGTACATTTGTGCCATTTTTGGTAAACGTCTGATATTGGTAAACCAACTAAAAACGAAAATAAGTTGTCATTTTTGAATGCAAGCTCTTAGGAAGATCAGAGTTGAACAAGAATGTACCTTAAGTCATCTGCAATCTGTACGTGTAATGTCAACCACTTGTGTATCTGGGAAATGTGTTTAGTTATGAAAATGATTTTCTAAGGTAAAAGCAAAGGGGAGTGTTCTTTCTGTATGCCATAAAGATGACTCACTCTGACTCACTGTTCCCTTCTCAAATCAGGTTGAAGAGAAATCCTTGACCTATCAAATCGTGAGTGGGTTGGGCAAAGAAAGTTACCATCCACACCCATTTTCAAAAGACATAAAAAGAGCCACTGGAAGCCAGACAGGGACATTCATTTTCTAATCTTCAACTGAATTCCTGTGCAGCAGGCTGACAGAGACTCCAGACTTCAAATCCATCAATCTCCAGAGACCAGAACTTTGAACCCAGACTCCAGAACTTGTAACAGAAAGGCCTGAATCCACAAGCTGAATCCTTTTTCAGCAGGCCTCAAAATCATTTGCAAATTATTCAAACAGCCGGGCTGAGCTGTCGGATTCTGGCCTAGAACCCTGTGCCAGAAACACCCAGAAAGCAGAGCTGTATCCAGAACCGCAGACCGGACCCAGACCAGAACCAGAGATCCAGAACCAGAGAACCAGTACCAGAAACCGCCCAGAAGTCCAGTCCATCCTGTTGACCAGATCCGTGACGAGGCCCATTCCTTCCAAAATTAGGAGTGAGTACCCAGCTAGAACTGTGCAGAACCCATCTCTTAGCTTAAATTAATCTGATTCAAAACATTTGAACCTGTCCCGAACTGCATCATAGAATCGTGTGTCCCTTCTTCGATTTTAAACCTGTAAAAGTGTCATTTTGCCATTTTTGAATCATTATTTCATTTCTGAAAAACCACCTGCATAAAATCGTCCGTATCTCTTGAACCGTTTGTGCTAGAACCGAGATTTTCATTTGAAAGCTAAGATTCCAGGCTTTCCAACGAACCCAGAACCGACGTCCTATTCATTATACTTTTTCCGTAATCGCGCTTGACGCACTCGGAAAAAGTGCGCGATTTGCGATTTGTCTCAAATTTCTTCACGTGTCAAAATAGCAGCTTCTTGCTTTCCTTTGGTGAAATTCGTTTGCAACCTGACAATCATTCATAGAGCATTGCTAAAGTGATCCTGAACTAATTTGAAGTAGCTATCTGTCATCAAAAGTGGGGCTCACCTGTGCTTCGAGATCCGATTCGCCGGAGGAGAGGTCGGATCCGGAAAGAGTCGTTGCCGAGAGATCAGGCGTTCCTTTTTTTTGTGAAGAGGTAAGGTCTGTTCCGGGAGCTCGCCGCAGACCACAGAGGGGAAAAAGCCTGTGGCACAAAAAAACCCTATAGATGGAATGGCAAGAAGGTGTGGAGGTGATGGCTTGTCCGATCCAGTAGAATGACTTGAATAAATCAGGTAAGTTGAAAAGTAACTTTTCTTTCTGCAATTCTGATCCTGAAGGCTGATGTGATGGAGGTCCAGCGGACGAAGAAGATACGAAACTCTGAAGGCAAGATGCAAACTGGGAATTGTGGTTCTGAAGAAAAAATGGAAGGCGGAAGAGTACCAGAAACAGGAAGTAGAAACTTCGGTGGAAAAATAGAAGGAGAAAGGAAACCAAGGAAAATATCAGGGGGGAAAAGATAGAAGGAGGTTAAGTTGGTTTAAGAAAGAGAGAATGGTACAAGCGCATAAGGTCACCGTACTAACGTGTAAAAAAGAAGCCCCTACAAGTGGGAAACTTATTACCCCCAGAATGAAGGCACCGAAACGGGAGCAAAGTGGTTAGGATACCTGGGAACTCCTGTAAGGAAGGTAAGGTAATCAAAGGGACTGAGAGGCGGAGGAAGAAAAGCGGCGAGCGGCGCGACTGAAAGTGAAAGTAAACAATGTCAGAAACCCTCGGATTACTGCATGCAGATAAAGGTAATAACAGTAGACAGATAGGCAGGAAGAAATGAGCTCTGGAAGGAACGCTACGGAGGGCTTTCAGGAAGAAACGAAGGAAGGCTGGAACTACGAGAGAACCAGAGAGCGAGGAAACCGCAACACAGTTGCAACGCACTGAGGGGGCGTGGTTTCCCTGCATTTAAAGGGGAAGAGATACATAGTTGCAGAGAGATAGAAACAGGACTAGCAGAGTTTCCACCGGGACCACATCTTCCATGAACCTCCTTTCATGACACTATCACCCACCCTGAATCTCTTATAGGGAATTAAAATCATTTTTAACATATTTTTCTCTTCTTTGCATACCACCTTTAAAGTATTTTGCCTGTGTTTAAAATCATCCCTTCTGGGGCCTGGGGCCTAAATACCTTCAACTCTCTCTTCCTAAATATCTTCCTTCACGAGCCCTTCGCTCATCCGTCTCCAACTCCCTCATGGTCAGCCGCTTCTCTAAGCAATGAGCTGGGGGTAGATCTCTCTCCGCAGCAGGGGCCTCCCTCTGGAACAGCCTTCCTGCCTCCCTGAAACTTGAGGAGAAGCACCTCAAAACCTTCCTCTTCGCTTCTGCCTTCTCTCTCCCTCTCCCCTGCTAAACCTGCTTAACCCCCCACTGAATTCTGCACTAAACTTGCATCTCGGCCACTCTCAGCGACCTCGGTCCAGGACCCAGCCACTCTCCACTTGCACTGCCTCCCTGGCTCCCCCTGCACTGTGGGACTGTCACTGTATCCCTACAGCCCCCATCCCTGCACTTCCCAGCACTTGCTCTGCACTTACCTCGCACTTGCCACCAGCTGGCCCTTTTTATATATTATTTATTATTTATTATTTTATTACACTACTTACCTTGTACTGCACTTTCCCCCCCACCTCCTCCCCCTGCACTTTCTCCTTTTCCCCCTACCTCTGCACTTGCGCGATCTGAATGACACTTGGCCTAGTAGGATCGTTTGTCTGTCTTCCCCTTGTTTTCCCTCCCTCCCTGCCTCGTCGCGCCTTGAAACACCTGTGTATAGGCGCGTTACAAATACCATATCATATCATATCCTGTTTCTCTAAGCTTGCTAGGGGGGAACTGAATTCGTATTGTACATTTGATTGTGTTTTTGAGAACTGTGTGCTCACCCTTCCATCTTCTATTGCATAGGGGGGGTGAATTGCAAAAAGGGGAAAAGTGATTCTATTACCTTTTGCTGAAATCATATCACGTTTATTCCTGTGTTGCTTTTTTTCCACCTTGCATTTCCTTGTACCATATAAAGCATTCTCAGCTACCTTATCCTCTATACTACTCCTAAGTAATTAAACCAGTGTGCTAGTATAACATCATCCAGTGTTGATCACTGTCATCTGTCTAAGTGTGATATCAAATATTAATTTATTATAAAAGTGTGATATATATCTATTGTTTAATTTTTCAAATAAACCTTTTTAATTTGCAAAACAAACCTACTTCTTGGCTCAGTGGGGTCAGGGGGATTTTAAGAGAGGGGCGTTATACAAGGGTTCATCATCCAGATTATAACTTGTCATAAAAATATATAAATAAGGGCTTCCCTTGAGCAATCCCAGACAAGGCATTGACTTAGTGGGAATGCTTGATTGGAGTCATTAACATTAACTATATGGCTACTAACACATAAAGTGAATGAATAATAAAGTGTGCGTATTGGCCACAAACAAAATATTAAAGAAGTAAAAGGCAATGCATACCGTGTGTCCGGATAAGCGCAACAACTATTTGTAGAGGGATGGCTGAATAAGCAAATATATGAGGCCACTTTGGGAGATAAGGATAACCGTTGAGGAAGGTTAGAGATGAGTGATATCTCAGTACTAAGGCTAAAATAAATAATTAGGTGAGTCGATTGTCAGGAAACTTACCCTAATGCTAAGTAATAGGCAATCAAAAGGTACATGTAGAGCGGTAATGGTAGATGGTTGTCAGTCCAAATCCTGAAAAGACCAGGACCAAAAGCAGAGTATTAGACAAATGGCTGTCTATAGGTAGCCTAGTATCTGGCTAGAAATCGTGCTCAAATAGAAAATATGTACCTGTAGAGCAATAGTTGCTAAAATGCGAAATTAAGGGGCCCAATCCCCATCTCCATTTAGAGTAAACGCAAAGTCTGCCTTGAATGGAAAGACGGCGTAGTCTAAGTGAAACGCTCTCAGTCTAAGTGAAACGCTCTCAGCGTTGTCGCGGCATTCACATGCCGCCCCAGGGACGTCACGCACACATTGTGCCGATGACGTCATGCACGCCATGCAGCGCCCATCATTTGTTAGTAAACAAACGGATGTTGTGTTTAGGCGGTGTCAATATGAGCTGATGGAGTTAAGTAAACAATTGCGTAATAGGCATTCTGGTATAAATGATAAGTTATAGTATGTATAAACATACGAAATGGCTAAGTCTGGAGCCAGATGAGATGTTCTGACAGTAATTCTGGAAATGTCAATATGTCATATGTCGACAGTAGACATCACATGAAGCAACACCCTCAATCATTGGCTTCCTCTGTTGCTCTATTCCCCATCTCATTCCATTGCACACCTGCACCCCTTATCACATCATCCATTCACACTTTGCACCTCATTGCCTATAAATGCATAATGCAAAGAGCAACAGTACACACAAAAACTATTGGCATTGCCAATGCTTGTTGTTAACTGCATGGGATAATAGAATGAATAACAATAGTAAAGTACGGCCAGCAGGTGGCAAGTGCAAGGGTAAAGGGTAAGTGCAGGCATCAGGTGTCAAGTGCTGGTAGTGGGACTATAGGGATACAGAAAACAGTCCCCAAGTGCAGGGGTTGCCAGTAGGGCAGTGCACGCGTGCGACTGGCGGAGGAGGGGACCTGGGTCCGAGATCAGAGGGTGGTCAGGTAAATCAGTGCAGTTCCAGTATCAGCCAAGAAATCAGCAGGGGAGAGGAGGAGAAAAGCAGAAGCAGAAGCAAAGAGAAAGGTTTTAAGGTGCTTCCGGAACCAAAGATGGTTCTCCTCAAGTTTCAGGGGGGCAGAGAGGCTGTTCTAGAGGGAGACCCCAGCCAAAGAAAGAGATCTACCACCAACGCGTTGCTTGGAGAAGCGACTGATGCTGAGGGAGTTGGAGGCAGATGAGCGAAGCATGGGAGGCATTAACACTATGCAGACATTACAAGAAATGGACGACAATAACATACGTTGTAGGCATAAGGAGGCTCAAATGCATTAAAAGGCATGGAAAGCTAGTCAATAAAAAAGAAGATCTACCTGCTCGTTAATGATGTCCTACCAGAGGAAAAAGTAGTATGTGCCGTGTTAAGGAACACATGGTCACTTTACTTGCACATTTCCAGTGATCTGCCAAGAACTCTAATGCAGAGAGCAGAGCCCTGTGCCTCTCTAGAAACCCTGCTTTTCTGCAAAGAGGTACAATGTGTTATGCAGGGGGTAGGGGATTAAGAGGGGCCGGGGTGCACATAGCAATGGGTGTTAAATGGGTGGGAGACATAGTCAAACTAGCATGTATCCATCATCATATGCCAACCTGCATCGAAAACCATTACAACAAACCTGCAGACGAAGCCCCTGTTTCAAGCTCTCATGTTAAAGCTCTTATTTTAATGACAATAGTTTTGGCTTTATAGGTAGCGCTTTCAGCGCCACCTAATAGCCAAAGCAAAGTGAAACACCTACCTGCGTCCTGCATGTGTATACAAGTACCATTCCGTTGGGTTACAGGAACGCCATTGCAGTAGCAAGGACTGTATACAAATGAAACTGTTATCAATTTAGCTTTTTGTTTCAAAGCTGTGCACAGAACTGCCTTTGCATATTGTCTATGAGTGTTTGAAAGATAAAAATCATTCATCACAGATGATTTAGTAGCAGATGTGGAAGTCTACTTTTGTGTGCTGGTCTTTCTGGGCATATTGACGTTAACAGTTGTATGTGTGAAGGGTAATGTAGAATGAGTTTGAAACTGAGCTTCAGGCTTATAATGCAAGTTCATAATGATCATGATGTACTACCTAGGTAATTTAATCTACTATTTGAACCTGATATGCACTGGCAAGGATGTGCTGCCTGGAAGCACTGCAAACCAGCCATTCTGTTGTAAGTGAGCATGTTCCTTACCAACTGTTGCCGTGGGCGGCCCCTTTAAGGCAGCCTCATATTGAAGGGGCATCACACGGGAAGTGACGTTCCGCGAGGACCCAGAGGAAAGGGAGGAATCCAAGTAGGAATTTGGATTTGAAATAAAGCAGACGTATGTTCTACCCGCTGGCTCCTGTGTTTATTTGAAGCAGCATCCGTTGCTATCATCTGGCGACGAGGACTGTCCAAGCCAGCGGTCCTCCTTCCGGCGCACGGGTGATCCCACCATGTGGCCACCGCACCAAGACAGTGATCCCACTTTCCCGCAGTCCTCCTTGCGCGCGGGTGATCCCACCACGCGGCGCCTCCAGACCGCAGCGATCCCGCTGCCCGAAGGCCCTCCTCCACAGCTTCCGCAGTCCTTGCGCGCTGGGAATCCCACCACCTGGCGCATCCACAACGCAGCGAGCCTGCTGCCCAGAGGTCCTCCCTCATAGCGTCTTCATCCCGGCACCTGTGACCGCCCATCAAAGCTGCGTGACCTTCCGCGGCCCCACGCTCCTTAAAGGGGGCCGCCAAAATAAAATAATAAAATAAAAGGTGCGCGCACCAAGGACAAAGTATACCAGCCAACACAAGAAGCCCAGCAGCCCACTGTGCAACCAGGGCACCACCCTCTACAGCACAGCCCTCAACACCTCCAAGGCTACACAGCCACCTACATGTGGGTCACCCCTCCACAACGCCACCCAGAGACTGTGTGACTGCACAAACCTGCCAAAACTGCACAGAACCCACCAGTACACGAAACCCAAGCAGCACACCCACCACAGACTGCCAGGTACCTACCCAAGCCAACGATGAGCACGTCCGCCGACCAAGCTGGGCAGAGCGCGCCACATGTGCACCAGCCACGAGATCAACTGCGACGGCATGGCGCATGCCTCCCCCTTTCTCCATTACATCCCAGGCCGACAAAGGGGCAAGATGGGTGGAATGGCATGAGGACTTCAATCATTTCATAGATGCGGCTGGAGAAGCAACCTCCCAACGCCTACGCAGCATGTTCATTAACACGGCAGGCACCGAGATAAAAACGCTAATCAAAACCATTCCTCCAGCAGAACTCACTGACCTCGCAAGCTTAATAACAGCCTTCAACAAGCGGCTTGTCATCGCCCCCAACAGGGAATACGAAAGGTACATATTTAATCACTGCACGCAACGCATTGAAGAAACAGTTGATGAGTTCATCACAAGACTCAGGATGAAAGGCGCACACTGCCAGTTTGATGCGTTTTCACTGGATGAAACCATCCGTTTGAGTGGGATTGAGGGATGTTTTTCACCAGCATTGAAAAAACTGCTAACCAAGAAACTCATCGCCATTGAGGAAGTGAGTGAGATGGCACGAATACTCGAGAGAGAGAGTGGACAGGCAAGCCACGCACATGTCCAACATGGCAGCCACTAAGCAAGGCAAGAGCGACGTCATTGCAGCAGTCCAGGCAGGCAACGTCAAGAGCGGGTGAAAGAACCAGTGGGTCGAGTGGCGTAGCCACCCCAAGAATGCAGAGAAAATGCTACAGATGCAGAATGACGTTCCCACACGCGGGCTCATGTCCTGCCCTCACACAAAAGTGTGGGAACTGTGGCAGGGAGGGACACTTCTAAATTGTATGCAGAGAAGGGAGATCTTTCCCCACGCCTCGCATGACCACCACTCCATCGTACAGACCACTCCAGCGGCCGGCACCCAATCAACCATAGCAAGCTCGCCCATACCAACAGGGACCACGGAGCTACATGAGAGTGGTGGAAGAAGTATATCCGGAAGATGACTATCCACACTATGAGACTCTGGAGCCCATCACACAACTGCGAGACGAGTACGATGGTCCACCGCCACAAGACAAGTCTCCTATGCACTGTTGCAAGGTTACCCAGACTATGAAGGAGATCAATATGACCCACACAACCACGCCGAATTCGTAAATCTCATCATGGATGAAGAAATAGCACGTGAAGCACCCAGGATACAAGTAGACATCTGCAACCAACAATTCTGCTTCTTAATCGACTCTGGGGCGATGGTAAACATCATGTGTGAGAAGGAGTTCCAACAACTTCACAGCAAACCTACGCTAACTCAGACGACGTCCAAAATATACCAATGGGGTGCCGATACACCCCTGTGCAGCATAGGATCATTCAAAAGAAGTCTCACTTTCGGCGACAAGTCTACCACCACCGTCATCCATGTCATCATAAGCCCCACGAAAGGGTGCTGTCTACTGAGCTACAAAACTGCGTCACATCTGGGCCTGATCAACATACTTGTGTGAGACGGCGACCTCATCAACTCAGCTGAACCCCAAACCCTACAACACGATCAAATAAACAATATGGACCAAAGATCCTCCATCACCACCATCATCACAAAAGACGGCATCCTCAAAGAATTTCCAGACATTTGTCATGGCCTAGGCAGGCTGAAAGGCCCACCAGTCAAGCTACATATAGTCCCAGAAGTCCTCCCGGTTCCACAACACCCACGCACAGTCTGGTTTCACCTACAAGAAGCGGTCTCAAAGGAACTAAATCAACTTCTGAGAGATGACATTATTGATCCGGCCCCACACCATGGGTATCGCCTCTTGTAATTGTCACGAAGGAAGGTGGGCATCACAGACTGTGCGTAGACATGAGAGTAGCCAACACCGCTATACAACAAGAACGGCACCCAGGTCCAAAAATCGAAGACATGATTGTCCAACTTAACAAGGCAGTACTGTTCTCAAAGCGAGACCTCAATCAAGGTTACCACCAGCTCGTGCTTCACCCCGACTCCCGACCAATCACCACGTTTGCCTCACATGAAGGGCTGTTCCGTTACAAAAGACTAAACTTCGGGATCTCCTCAGCCGCTGAAATATTCCATGAAACAGTACGACAAATAATACGTCCTATAAAAGGAACGCTAAATTATAGCAATGACTTCTTGTGTTCGGGAAGACTCGTCGCAAACATGATGACGCCCTCCGAGCTGCCTGCAGCGCGATACAAGAGGCTGGGTTGACACTCAACCTAGAGAAATGTCAGTTCAACAAAGCTAAACTCAAGTTATTTTGACACATTTTTTCGGCTGAAGGGATGACCCCTGATCCCGACAAAGTCTCTACCATTCTCCATCTTGAGATACCCAGTCAAGTTGCAGATATCAGATCTTTCCTGGGCATGGCTGGATATTGTGCCCGGTACATACCGCAATTTTCGACCATCACCAAACCCCTACGACAACTGCTGCAAAAAGAAGTCCCATTCCAGTGGACTGAGGAGTGCCAAACTGCGTTTGACGACATCAAACACTCCCTCGCAGAAGCCAGGAAACGTGCATACTTCGACCCGGAATGGTACACCAAAATCGTCGTAGATGCCAGCCCGGTGGGCCTAGGCACGATCCTCGCCCAAACCAGTGGCCAGGACACGCATCCACGACACATGGTTGCATACGCCAGTAGAGTCTTGCTGGATGACATGGTCAATCGGTGGGTACAGAATTGCACAGAATGTCAATGCACTGCAAAACCAGAACCCCCATTGCCACTCAGAGTAACCACGATTCCAGATTGCCCATGGGAACGTATCGCGACAGACTTCTGTGGACCATTGGAATCAGGAGACTACCTACTACTGCTGATTGATGAGCAGTCAAGGTTCCCCATCGTGAAACGAGTAAAGTCCACAGCATTTGCACATGTTGCAGCCACGTTCGACGAGGTCATCAGCGAGTGGGGGATTCCGGACACAATAAAATCAGATAACGGTCCGCCTTTCAGTGGACACGAATTTGGGGTTTTCGCAAAAACATGTGATTTCAACATCAAAAAGTAACCTCAAGGTTGGCCCAGGCCAATGGCATGGCAGAAAGGTTCATGGCTTCCATCAAAAAGACCATGCAAGAGCACGCCTCGAAGGGTCTGACCCCCATCAAGCCTTATGCAGAATGTTGAGAGACTATCGAAACATGCCCCATGAAGCAACCAATAAAACCCCAGCTGAGCTCATGGTGAAATATCGAGTCAGAACTAGAGTCGTCAACAACCCGGCTTCAAGGCCGAAGCCAGACCAGGAAGTCATCCGAAGAGATGAAGCAAGGAAAGAGAAAGCACGAGAACAGACTGACAAAAGGAGGCAAGCACAAACAAAAGACTTCCAAATAGGAGATGAGGTGTGGGTGCAACAAGCCGTGCACAAAAAGACTGACCCCCCAATTCTCACCAGAACTGCTTCAAGTCATAGCTGTGAAAGGGACAATGGTAACGGCAGCAAATGATGAAAAGGAGGTGACATGGAACAGTTCGCTGTTCTAACATGTCACAAAAGGAGCGGAGGAAATGCCACCACCCATCGACCCGGACCCGGACTATATTGACACTCAGGATGAGGAATGGGTCCCCCTGGAGCCACAAGCTCTTCATCAACCAAATCTTTCAATGGAGGTTGACGGCGACTGCATCCAAGGGTCGCGAGGATGGCCCCAAAGGACAATCAAGAAGCCTCCGAGGTTAGTAGAGGAGTGTTAAGTGTTTAGTAAACAGTTCAGCTAATGTTGGTGTAAGGACATTTGTCCGGGGGTGTTGTTGCCGCGGGCTGCCCCTTTAAGGCCGCCTCATATTGAAGGGGTGTCACACGGGAAGTGACATTCCGCGAGGGCCCAGAGGAAAGGGAGGAGTTAGTAGGAGTTTGGATTTGAAATAAAGTAGACGTATATTCTACCCGCTGGCTCCTATGTTTATTTGAAGAAGCATCCGCTGCTATCACCAACCATGCCTTGTAAATTGTGCCTAATAGAATCTGATCAGACAGGGTGTGATTACATCTACTAATGCTGTACTAACTGGGCATAAGGCAATCTGGCCATAACATGCTTACTGGACATAATGGAATCCAGCCATGATGTGTCAACTGGGCAGAATATATTTTGCAAATGGTGTGCTAGCCGGGCATACAGACCATGCTGTTATAAGTGGGTGGAATGCAAACTGAAAACGAATTGCTATCGGGGCATACTGTATAGTGGCCACCATGATTTGCTAGCTTGGAATAATCCAAAATGGCCATAATGTGTTAATTGGACATGGCAGTGTGAGTAGCTGGTCATATGATGGTAAAACAAGGCATATGCTAACAGCAGTTTATGTGTGATACCAGGGCATGCCACATGTCAATGGTGTACATATCTGATTATGTTATGCCATACCTGACAATGCTCGGAGTGTCCCGGGTATATTGATGACAAAAGGCAGGGATGTGAGTGTCTGGTCTTTTGCTGGCAAATCGGGGTGCAAGGTGTCTGCCATGTGATGTGAATGTTAGAGCATATTATGTGCATACATGAGAATGGTTCTGCACCTATGCATTCACTCACTCTCCGACTGCTCTAAGAATCAGTCTCCACTGGCTCCCGGTGGTTCCAATGATCAAATTCAAGACCCTCTGCATCATCCACAAAGCTTTCTGGGTTCTAGGACCGACCTACATTCAACTCTCTCTCCCTTCGGTCCTCTAGCTCCAACTCTCTGCAGATCAGACATTTCTCCAAACAGAGAGTGGGGGTTAGATCTCCCATGTCGCCTGGTGACTCCTTCTGTAACGACCTCCCTGACTTTCTTCATCATGAGCCGGCCGGATCTCCTTAAGTTCCGGAAGCTCCTCAAGACCTTCATTTTCTCCTCCGTCCTTCTCCCCTCCTGTGCCAGTTCTCCTCCTGCCACTACGACTGGATGCCTGTGTCCCTTATGAGTCTCCCCTGCGTCAGGCCACCCTTTGTCCAATCTCCCCTCTCACCCCTTGCTTCCTGCACTTGCCCTTGGGCTCCCTTCCCTGCTTAGCCGCCCGAGGCTGGTCTCCCCAACCCCCTCACACTATTACCCTATCCCTGGGTTCCTGGCTATCCGGTCTCCAAGTGCTGGGCACTGTCGATTCGACCAAGGCAGGTCTGAGGAAGCGATGGGTGAACTGGTTGGTCCCACCAGCTCAAGGGAAGAAGGCTCTTTCGATGAAGATCTCCTCTCGTCGTGTGGAAGAAAAGTGGTGAGACGATCCGGCAGGGCTTCACCGGTGGTGTAGATGCTGAAGATGTCTGTGGCTTCTCTCTTCTTCGGTTCCGTAGTTCCAGTGGAGACGTCTTGCTCTTCCAGTCCTCAGGACCCTACTTTTATGCAGAAAGAGACCCATTCATACAGCCTAGCTGTCACTCACACAGTGGAGTGGTCTTCTTGGCAGGAGACCCTTCAGCCTATCAGGTTAGAGTGTGACCTGAGTTGCTGCGGCAACTCTGTCCAGGGGTTCTACTCCCCCTCCCAAACAACAGACCCACACCAGACTCAGAAGCGCCAAAAGAAGGGCTTCTTGGCAGAAGCCCGCCAAAAGAGCGAACAAAGGATCCCCGACCTGGGTAAGAAGTTTAGAGTAAGACACGAGAAAGAATTTATATTAAAATTCTGGCAAATAAAACCTACCGGAGTAAAGTTAATAATAAAATAACCCGGCGATATGTTAGAGGCTGTCAGTAAAAGTGGTAGCCTCGAACAATGGGAAAGGGAAAATCCCATAGGAAAATATTTTCGGTTGAATATTTATGGTAGTAACCACTGCCTCCAGCCAGAAACTTTAGAGAGAGAGACTTTAAGGTACCCCTCGAAAATGAACCCAAGGGAAAAACTATTAACCCTTCCCAGTACCTCCATAGTGAGATGGGTTGAACTGGTTAAGTTAATAAAATTTGACTAGTAAAGTCAATGGGGACTTTACATGCCCTGGGAGACAGTAGTCAGACCCAGGGTATGGAGTCTATGTTTGGGGGTCGCTACGACACCCCTATGTCACTGCACTGAGGGTGCTGTGTAACACATGTGAATAGAGATGGTTCCTATGGGTGAGAGAAAATCCCATAGGCATTAAACACAAAAATAGCCTAGAACACACATAGCAAAAATGCCTAAGAGTGGGAAAAAGAGGCTCACTCTTAGCAGGCATAAAGAAAGAAACCCTTCAAATCCAGCAAAGCTGCAGGGGGACTCTATAGGTGAGGGAAATTAGCCATAGAATGAGAATTCTCCCTAACAGCATACATAGTTTTGTATTCGTATTTATTTGACTATCAGGAATGTCAATTTCGATCAGAAATGACTGCCAGTAACACATTTATAGGTGGCAGGCGCAGAAACATCAGAACAAGCGGTGAGCCATTTTATATGGGTGCAATAAAAAATTGGAAAGGCCTCTGCAACGTAAATCCATTTGGCAAACACTTTGCATTCTCTTCTTGACCAAAATTCAAGGCCTCATTTCTTTTACATGATATAATTTAAGCAATGCCTACATTGATGAAACACCTGGTTAGGTGATTTTCTTCTGTGCCATTTCTGTGTTGTTTCATTTCTCTCTAACGTTACCGTTAAGAGAGGAAATGACCAGCAAAGAGCTGCCCATTATTCTTGAATTCCACTGGCCTGGAGTGCCATAAATCATGATGTGAAGAGCCGCATCTGGCCTGTGGGCTGTATGTTGTGCACCCTTGTTTTACACCTTGCACCGATCCCCTCTGCCTGATTTACATGATAAAACCTTGCATTGGGGATGCCCTGGTTCATCTTTTCGGTTTGCGTGGGGGAGGCCTTCACGATTCCTACTCAAGGCGACCTGCTCTGTGTGAGCGAAGCTTTAAAAAGCGTATTCTGCTGGTGTACCCTTCCTTTACATGCAAGGGGAACTCAGAGTGTTCGTGATCATGTGTTCCATTTGTGAAAGGGTTCGCCCCACTGCACCATGTGCTTTAGCTTTTAATTATGAGAAACCTGCTATTATGTCACGAAAGCTGCCATGTGATAATGCTTTCCCTACAGGTTTGACTATTTGCACACGTTGGCTCGATGTCCCATATATTTTACTCTCTTGCAAAAGAGAAAACATATTTTTACTCTAATGAAATCACATTCACTCTCAAAGTCTGAAAATGGGGAGTAAAATACTTCCACTGCAAAATCTTATCTGAAGAACTTGCGATAAGACAATTGCAGGTTTGAAGGAGGCAGGGAAGAGTCCAGCAGAGATGGAGGAGTTTAAAAAGCTCAGAGAAATAACAACATGTTATTTCAATTAAGTCTTTTGCCATTTGGGGTGCAAACGGGTTGAAAGGAGCATTCGCAAAGAATGGGTGCTAATTCGATGGAAGAGTTTGGGACGAAGTAGCCAAGTAAAGAAGAGGTGGGTGGAGGTGGTGGGAAGATTGAGGGTTGGGGAGAAACAGGGGAGGGCTGTTGGATTGTCACACATTTGAGAGATTTTAGAGGAAAAGTAATGAGCAAATCCATTAATAGAAAGAGAGGGGGTGATGGAGCTGTAAACAAAGCTTGTAATGTAGATGACAGTTTTCAGGGCGATTGTAACGGGAGAACATTAGGTTTGTGAAGTAAGAGGATTCGGAGGAGTTAGTGCAGAGGTGAGGTCAGAAAGGGAAGTTTTGTATGCTAAGAGATGTGTTTGTGTCCGTGGTTTGCGCCATTGTCGTAGGTCACGGATCAGGTTTGATATGAAGGTCTGAATATCAGAGGTGATGCAGGACTGAAGATGGGGACAGGAAGATGTGAATGTGCAAGCAGGATAGTGCTGGTCAAAGTGAGTCATAATTGCATGGTGAAAGTCAGAAAAGGCATGTTCAATGGAAGAAGCATGAGTAGGGCAGAGAAAAAGTCGAGAGGTCCTCACATCCTCAAGGTAGGGGGCAAGAGAGTCTTGCCTGAGTTTCATTTTATTCATTAAAGGGGCTCGTGCAAAGACAGTAAGGACTAAAATGTTAAAGTGAACTATGGAGTGATCAGTTGGATGGGGTCAATGAAGTGGTCAGAGGAGGAGAGTTAACTAGAGAAAAAGACAAGATCGGAAGAGAATTCCCATCAAAGTGGGGAGGCTAAGTGAAAGAGTGATAAGATGGGAGAAAGAAGAACATGATGTGCGGTAGGAAAGGTGGATAGTTGAAGATGGCAATCCTGGTAGAATGGGAGCATTGTGTTTGAGGTGAGTGGGTGCAGAAAGGAGGGAGATGGGGAGAGGGCATGAGGCAGAAAATAGGCCACGTCGAGGGAGACGACTTCTAGAGAAGTGGAGAAGAGAGAGAAAAGCTAAATATTTAATGTATGTGTGAGCAGTGTGATTTGAAGAGTGAAGGATAGATCAGAATCAACAAATATTTCCATGTTTCTTGCTTAGATTATTCGTGGAGCTGGAGGGCCCATTGATGAAAGTATAGATATGTCCCGAACTTGTGCTTACAACGTGGGACCTCTGTTTTTGCGAGTATATGGCCTGCATGTTGGCATTGGCATTTGAAACATCTCTGGTTTGCATGGAAATACATGGTGGGGTGTATAAACAAGAGTTTGGTAGAAAAACCTCAGAGTAGCTCTGCTGGAAGAGGTAGACACCTTCCAATTCTCAACATGATGAATCTTCCTTTACAAATGTTAATGAGGGTAAGGTTTCTTTTCAGAAAGAATGACAGAACATCGTAACATTTACAACCCAAAAGAGATAAAACAATAACCACTTAAAGTATATGGAAAAACACATTCATAAAAAGAAATGGATTTATAAAAATTGACCTCTTGGCCTAACTTGACCTACGAAGGTTGTAGAACCTGATAATATAGTGGCCTGGTTTGTTATCAGTACAGAATCATTACACACCATTACCCATCATTACTCTTGGTTACAGAACCATTATTTAGTATTACCCCTTTAGGAATTATTGCATCATGTTTAGTTATCCATCATATATTCTGATTAGTACATGAACTAATAACATTACACTATCCACATTATTAGACTGCCACTTTGTATGCATTAGCCATTTGCAATAGACACACTGTCGTATTTGAAATTACATGTAGAGCCATTTAGAATGAGACATTGATATGTTTTGTAGTTACATGTACACATGTATGCATTGTAGAGACACCATGTACGTAGAGTGTGCACTTAGAATATGCTTTGAGCATTATGCAACTAGCGCTTGGGTTTGCAAGAAGAAAGTGTAAACGCTAGAAAGCATTTAACTGGCATTATTAAGCCATTCCACTGAATGAGACAGAGGAGCGTCGCAGAGAGATTGTTATGAGTTAGTGTACCAGGAATTCGTAAACAGTTTGGTTGATAAGAGGTCGCCTTTGCCTTAGTAGAGAGATGGCCTGGCTAATCAGCATGGGCTTGTGAGCTTTGCAGAGACAGAGAAGGTGGGGGCCTTGGAGGCTGCGCCACATGGATAGATGGGAGAGGAGCCTTTGCAGGAGGGAGAGGTCTTGCACACAGGCACGGAGAGAGGATTTTGTGAAGCCAACAGTGGAGTGAATGGATATGAATGGAGAAATAGGAGGCAGGCACCGCAGACAGAAGGCCATGAGCTAGTAGATATGCTTTGAAATGTCACGCTGACAGAACACAACCAGAACACAGAGTGATTGCAAGTGAAAGTACATGCTACACAGACATTCAGGCACTGCATGAATGTTTAGGAATGCTGACACAAAGAGAAACGAAGGAATGCTTAAAGTAACCATAGGGATTGGAGTCTGTCATGGAATAGTATAACCAAGATAAAGGTGAGGTGCTGGTTGTAGTTGTTGTTGGAGATGGTGTTAGATGTTGATGGAGTTCGATGAGGGAGAGGTGTCTTAGTGCAGCAGAATTTGATGAGGCCTTGATGAGATCGATCTGGCAGAGACAGAGACCGAGGCCTGGCTCTGAATGACTGGCTGGTTGCAGAGTAGCGGGAGAGGAGAGACTTGGAGAGACTTGACAAAGACAGAGCTGGAGAAGGGAGAGAGGCACATGCAAATGGGAAGTATGGTTTATGGCCCAAACTGATTGATTAGAACAGACACTCACACAAAGAGCTTTGGGTTTGGGAGAAGGGGAAATCAGACAGGGATTGTCTTAGAGAGTGAGTGTGAAGTATGGTGTGGATTGGAGAGGAATGCTGACGCTTGCATTAGACTGCATTAGAATCACAGGCTTGCATTAAAAACCTGTAAGGCTTATAGTTATTGCATGGTAGATTTGCACCAGAAGCATAAAAGGTGCAAAGTTGAAATTTGCATAGTTTTAGTAATGCTTGCATCATGCCTTGTTATGCATAAATAAATGTATTCTATTGTTATAATTGAATCGATTCATATGTTTTCTTTGTGTCTTGTGTTTGGTGTCCATAGGAGTAAGATAGGTGTATATTGTTAGGTGTAAGTTAGGAGTAACACAGTGCACATGGGCCCTGAGATACAAAAGCAGGGGGGTATAGTGTTCCACACCCCCCTAGGAGATTGTCTAGGGTTGGCTCAAGTTGTAGTCTAAGACCGGTGCATGGTTGCCCTAGGGGGACAAGATCATGGTAGGGATTTGTTTCACGGTCTCACAAGGTGGCAGAATGGGAAAGAAAGGGAAAACTCAAGTAATGGCAAAAGAAGTCCTTTTTTGCAAATCCTAAATGTTCAAAAGATTGCACAAGTTCTAACTCTTTAGGAGACAGTGGTTACCTCACCAATAAAAAATAAATCACAATCCGACAAAAACCGAGTGATGATATTTGAGGACGTTATGCCAAATGCACCAGAGGCATTCCTAATTCTTTTGAATTTTGATGATAATTTTCCAATAGGAGTTGGATTTGGCATTTCTCGATTCAAGGTTTATACATTAGTGAAATATTTGATTTTCCATTTCTAAGGATATGGCATCAAATGAGAAAAACTCTTTAGTGTCATTTAACATCGCCAAGCAACCGGTGAGCTTATGTTTCATGTCTGTTGTTAGTTATAAATGCTCATTTATATAAATTTAAAAGATCAGTGATCTTTACACAGTCCATGAACATATGCAGATAATCTGCTTTCTGGAGTAACACCTGCAACAGTGGACACACCCTTACGATTTTCTTTAGGGACCAGTACCTTCAGAAAACTATCTTTACTATTCAAGGTTTGTGAGCTGTTAAATGCATACAGGACTCTCTAGAGCAAAATCAGTATGGGGCGTAATGGGGGTTGAAGGAAAACAAACACATACATTACGTGCCGTATACATTTGTAATATTGGATGGTACCCAATAAACCGTTTTCCGCAATACAAGATACTTTAAAGGCCCTCATTACGAGTATGTTCTCCTAGCATGTTACCAGCAGACTCGCCTTACAGTTTCTGCCACCTGATTACCCAGTAATACCGGAATTTTACATGCGCCGGAGGAACGGTAAGTTCCTATTCCATTGCAGTCCCATAGGAATCAATGGGAAAAGGGACCCTGAAGCACCGCCACCGTTAATGACGGTGCCGGTGCTTCAGAGAAACCTCTGTCGGTAGGAGCCAGAATTACCAGCAGGGCAAGCCTGCTGGTAGTTCACAGGCCCTACCGGCAGACTTGTAGTTTGCCGGTCCGGAAAGGGTGCCGGTCACTGTGATTACTGGCATTTTTCCAGATCAGCAAACTTGTAATGAGGGCCTTTGTCTCAGCAAGCAACCTCCGACACAGGGATTTTTTTTGTCCCCTTATCACTGCAGTGTGACACTAGACGTACACCACTCTTCCGATGTACAAGGTTTTGCCCAAGCACATGGTGGTGTAGGATGAAATTTTGTGCTTGCCCTTATGTACGCTTGTACACACTTCATAGTCACAGCATGTTTACTGTAGCTCAGGGGTTTGATTGCTCTTTTCCCGAAAAAGGAGCAGCCTGGGAGTTGAGTTTGAATCTTGACTTTCATTTTCTTTTTTAATGGTGTAAAATATGTGGTTTAAAACAAAAATACAAATAAATAACTGTAAATGACTGTACTGCACGTGTTCTATGTGTATGGAGGCAATTAGTCTTCTGGCTTGGTAGCCAAGGGGATCTTTCTTTCGGCTTGGATGTTTCAGATAGTCGGATGCAGCAATGAATAAACTGCAGTTCAGAATGCCTTGACAATTAGTGCTGCTTCCCACCCTCTACAAACAGTCCTGCATATATCATTGCTATAAAGGAACAAACTGCATTATTGAGGTGAGTACTACCATGTGCACATATTTTTTAAATTGCTTTCATTTGAATTGTTTAGAGCTACAAGTCCCATAGTAAATTTGGCAGAGAAATGATATCCCAGGCTCTTTTTGCTTTTGTGATTACCCAAGAGGGCCAAGAGCTGATGGTGACCTGCTGTGACATGTCGAGCTGTGGCTGCTCGACATGTCACAGCAGGTCACAGAGGAGCTTATGTATGCTTCTCTGGGATTCATGGCCACAGCATTGTTAGTGAAGTGGGTTAAAGTGTTTACATCCAACAGTGAAGCAGCTGGGCATTTGAGTTATGAATTTGTCTCTTTCATTTCCTTGTTTTATCCCATTAACTGCTGAGGGTTTTCCCTCCCAGGGCTGAGTCCTTTTTTTGACATTTTGTTATGTCGGCATTCAATCCCTTGCAACATTTTAGTTACAAGTGATATCCTGGCCAAATGTCCACCCTTTTTTCCCACATGTGGGTTGTTATAACGCTGTCAAGGATTCCTAGTATGCTGTTTGGGGGTTCTAGAAAATAACATAAAAGTGACCAAATGTGTTTTTTCAGGAAATGCCAATAAAAAGATGTACAAAGAAGCCTGTGGTTTTTTTCTTGTAAGAGCTAGGATTAAATGGTTTGTAGTTCTGAATTTGCCATTTCCAAGTTTTCAAGAACAGGTTGAGTGGAAACAAAAAACATATTTTTCATGAGGTTACCATCAGTTTTGTGAGAGGTAGGCGTTTTTCCCTTTTTTAAATATGATATGCCTGGTCGGAATGGAAGAAGAGGGTAGGAAAGCTCAATGTGAACACAGAAAGTCATACATTTGTGAAAAGTAGACAGAATTCCAAGTTCAGAAAGGGGTCATTTGCGCAAGCCAGACAACAACTATGTACCTAAAATACCCATAGTTTGGGAAAGAATTGGAAAAGGGACAGAAAGAAAAGTATGTACTGGACATGTTTGAACTTGTAAGGCAATGTCTTCTGTGAATATCGAGAAAAGCAATGAGCCGCTACATTCCCCCGACCCTTCTAGTTAGAAAATCATACATTGTTTGTAAAGTGTCACAAAACAAGCAATACTACGAACCAAAAACGGAGCCATGGTACACATGATTTTTGTGCTGACAGCCTAACCAGACGTACTTAGCATTTGAAAAGATGGAAAAGAAATGTGGTGAAGAATAGCAGGCATACTTTTTTCAAAAGAGCACAGGCAGACCTTTTGAAGGATAGGTGACTTTCTCGGGTTACAAAAGCATGCAGTGCCTAAAGCAGCGACTAAATGTAGGTCACATTTGGGAAATGAAAGGGTTGTGTAAGAAGGTGCTGTAGGAAATGTATGAAAAAGCTATCAAAACCAAGAGAAAACAACAAATGTCCTACCTTCCCACATTCCCACAGGTGTCCCAATAAAAATGGTACCTCACATTTGTGGCTGAACTGACCTGGGCGTAAAGGGAAAAGGCTATATCCCGGGTACATCAAAGGGCCTGGGAAGACCATGGGCCTCATTACACGGTAGGCGGTAAGGGTTTACTGGTACCGGTATTTTACCGGTACCGGTAAATCCTTACCGCCTTACTACACGGTCCCTTTGCGGGTTGGGGAATTTAACGCCTGCTTTTTGCAGGCGTTAAAAACCAACCCGCAAAGGGACCAGTGGAGCTAATTACGGTACCGCAAATTGCGCCTTCCCCATTCCCATAGAGCCCTATGGGGCAAAAATGGGAATGGGGAAGGGCAATGGTGGAAGGGTGAATTACCGCCCCGCCAACCTTGGAATGGGGCGGTAATTCCCTTTTCCACCAAGGCGGTGCCGGTATTTTAACGGCATGAACCATGGCGCTAATAGTTCACCGCCTTCCGTGTAATGAGGCCCCATATCTTTACTGCATTTGGTCTTGTGGACAACCCACAGATCTGGGCCTGGCATGTAGCAGCCATAAAGGAAAACAGGGGACTCCATGCATTTCCAAAAAGAAGACACCCGTTGGAATCCAAAGAGGTCTGAGTTGCGCGAATCGCCCCAGAATTTATTTGCCACAAGGCCCGGCAAAGTCCAAAATGTATGGAATAAAGCACCTTTTGCAGACATTTGCCACCAGGAAACCACTGAAACACGCTGGCAACAACACATGTCCTACTTTCCCACGTTCCCACAGGTGTCCTGATATAAAACAGTACCTCACATGTGTGGGTGCACTTACCTGGGCGCAAAGGGAAAAGGCTAAACCGCTGGTACATCAAAGGACCTGGAAAGACCACATTTCTACTGTATTTGGTCTTGTGGATAACCCACAGATTTGGGCGTGGGGTGTCACAGCCACCAAGGAAAACAGGGAACCCCATGCATTTATGAAAAGAAGACACCCGTGGACATCCAAATAGGTCTGACATGCACGAATCGCGCTAGAATGTATTACCCAAAAGGCCTGGCAAAGTCCAAAATGTAGGGAAGAAACTCAATTTTCAGACATTTGCCACTAGGAAACCACCGAAACACGCCAGCAACAACACATGTCCTACCTTCCGAGGAGGGATGGGGACCCTGCCGGGGCTCCACTGGACCACCGGTGGAGTTGGGGCTGGTCGACCCACATGGGAGACAAGCGCCCAAGTCCAGGAAGGAATTGGGAACCTACCAGGACTCCCTTGGACTGCCGCTGGACTTGGTGTAAAAATTAATGCAATTGTGTAGCACGAATAGAATGTTGGCCAGAAGCGAATCGCATCATGGGATAAACATTGCAAACCCTGAAACCTGAATGTAACCATTGGGAATCCATTTTGTAATTGTCTGCCATTTTGTACTCAAAACGCTTTCCCAAAAATATATTCTGTGCTTCATGTCTAAACGCGGTGCGAGGCCGCAGCTTGAACTTTGAATGCTAACATAGGCAGGAATGTGAAACCCTGCAGAAATACATTGTTTTCCTTATTCTATAAAGCCTTGAAGGGTGTCCAGTCAATTGGTCGAAAAAAAACTGGTCGACTGCAATTTGGTCGACGCAATTTGGTCGAAAACCAAATGGTCGAATTTTTTTTTTTATTTATATATTTATTTTTCGGGTTTTCGTTTAGTATAAAAAGGGGTTTTTAGAGAAAAAAAGGGGGTTGGGGGGGACCCCCCCAAAAAAAAAAAAAAGGGTTAAAATAAAAAAATAAAAAATTCGACCATTTGGTTTTCGATCAAATTGGTTCGACCATTTGTCTAGTCGACCAATTTTTTTCGACCAAATGTCTGGCAACCGCCTTGAAGCTGTACATAAGCATCGACTAATCAGCAAACCAGGTGCCAGCCTGTCTTGCAAACGCTGTTGTAGAAGGCAGTTAAATAAGAATCATATGCGGCTAAATGTGCTCCTCCATGAAAGACGGTATTTTCTCTACTTCAGAACTGTCTGACCCTTGGCCTACGAATGTAGCGAATATATAACGTTAGTTGGAAAGCAAAGAATGTCTCTGTGCTGGTACATGATATCCTTCCTGTGCCAGTGCCCCATGTTCCCCAAAACAGTAAGCTGTCTCTACAGTCTTGGCTATAAATACCGAATGTTTACACTGAATGAAGTACGTACATGACTTGTCAATTACTGAACCCTAGCTTAGATCTCATGCATATGTCATGCATATGGGCGGACCGAATAATGCTGTACAATGATGATGTGTAATGTATATATATTACTGCTTTATTGATGCTCTCTCTCCTCTCACGGTGTCTGTGAACACACGTCGTGAGGTGTTGAAACCCAGTCGGTCGACTGAGATACTTTGAAATAAACCAAACTTGTTTGGGAAACAAACCTCACGACTGGCGTGTCATTAGTATATGGTTATTGTGCCTTTATTCCATACATGGTCTCACATTGGGGATGGTCATCCCACATAAGAGACAGGTGCCCGAACCGGAGGACATCACCCCCTACCGTCCTGGAGATCTGGCTGGGCTGCATTACAGCTTTTCCCTCCGGAGAGGAATGGGGATCCTGCCGGAGTTCCCTGGGAGTGCAGCTGGACTTGGGGATGGTCGACCCACATGGGAGCTAGGCACCCAAAGTCGGGGGCAGCACCCCCAGCCATCCTGGATCTTTGAATGTGCTGTATTACAGCTTTTCTCTGTGGGGAGGTATGGGCAGGGCTTTAAGTGGGCCGGGGCCTGCCGGGGCCGGGCCCCGGCAGTCTCCAAAAAGTGGGACTGAGCCGGGGCCCTGCCGGGGCCCCCGTCCCACCACACGCAACATTGGCGGGATGCATTATCCCGTCGCGGCAGCAGCCGCGACGGGATATGCGCCTGCCATGAAGTCAGGCGATCTGACAGAAGTGGCAGCCAGCCACAGCAATGCTGTGCCTGGCTGCCACTTCTGTAAATCATAGTAACTGCCTCTGGTGACCTCTCGCGCGAGGGGTCACCAGAGGCAGTTACTGTCCCTTTGTTTCCCCAGGTCGCCGAGGCGTCTTTAACCCTCGGCGAACCTGGGGATTCCTTGATATTTTTCGAGGTTTATGAAAGATGGCTTGAAAAGTACACAATTCAAGCCATCTTTTATAAAGCTTTGCCGACGGACAATTTTGTCCGTAGTCAAAGCTTTATAAAAGATGGCTTGAATTGTGTACTTTCAAAGCCATCTTTTATAAAACCGAAATGTTTTTTTAAAAAAATGGTCTGAAAAGTAGGCAAACCGTAAGGTATGCACACACACATATATATGCATGTTATATATCTGTGTGCGTACCTTACTATGGTTTGTGTTCTTTGCAAGCCATCTTTTCTAAACATAGAAATACATATTTCTATGTTTAGAAAAGATGGCTTGCAAAGTACACAAACCATAGTAAGGTACGCACACAGATATATAACATGCATATATATGTGTGTGCATACCTTACGATTTGCGTACGTTTTAGGCCACGCCCCCCACAAGCCACGCCCCCAAATGAGGGCCCCCCCTCGATTTCTTACCCCACTTAAAGCCCTGGGTATGGGATCCCAGCCGGGGCTCCTGGTGACTGCCACTGAACGTGGGGATGGTTGACCCACATGGGAGAAAGCCGCCAAGGCTGGAGACTTCACCCCCCATGGTCCTGGACCTCTGGCTGGCCTGCCTTACATCTTTACCCTCCGGGAACCAATGGGGACCCAGCTCGAGCACTGCTGTACTTGGGGATGGTCGACCCACATGGAAGACAGGCGCCCAAGGCCGGGGGCAGCACCCTAGGCCATCCTGGATCTCTGGCTGTGATGCGTTTCTGCTTTTCCCCGTGGGGGGGATGGGTACCCTGCTGGGGCTCCCTGGGACTGCCGCTGTACTTGAGGATGGTCAACCAACATGGGAAACAGGCGCCCAGGCCGGGGACATCACCCCGACCGTCATGGAGATCTAGCTGGGCTGCGTTACAGCTTTGGCCTCCGGGGAGGGATGGGGACCATGCCGGGGCTCCCAGTGACTGCCACTGAACTTGGGGATGGTCAACCCACATGGGAGACAGGCGCCCAAGGCCCGGAACATCACCCCGACCAGTCTAGGAGCTCTGACTGGTCTGCATTACAGCTTATCCCTCCAGGAAGGGGTGGGGACCCTGCTGGGGCTCCCTGGGACAGCCGGTACCCTTGAGGAAGGTCGACCCACATGGGAGACAGCTGTCAAAGGCAGAGGACATCACCCCCACCATCCTGGAGCCCTGGCTGGGCTGCATTACAACTTTTCCCTCTGGAGAGGGATGGGGACCCTGCTGGGGCTCCCTTGGACCGCCGGTAGACTGCAGGACAATCGACCCACATGGGAGATAAGTGCCAAAGGCCGGGGACATCACTCCTGACTGCCCTAGAGCTCTGGCTGGCCTGAATTACAGCTTTTCCCTCTGGGGAGTGATGGTGACCCTGCCGAGGCTCCCTGGGACTGCTGCTGGACTTGTGGATGATCGACCCACATGGGAGACAGCTGCCCAAGGCCGGGGACATCACCCCTGACCGTTCTGGAGCTCTGGCTGGGCTGCATTACAGCTTTTCCCTCCGGGGAGAGGTGCCGCAAGGCCAGATGCAGCACTATCCTAGATCTATCCTAGATCCCTGGCTGTACCGTGTTACAGCTTCTCCTTCTGGGGAGTTGTGGGGAGCCTTCAGGCGCTCCCTGGGACTGCCACGGAACTTGGGGACTGTCGACCCACATGGGAGTCAGGCGCCCAAGGCCAGGGAGATCATCCCCAACCATTCTGGAACTCGAGTTGGCATGCGTCAGAGCTATTCCCTCTGGAAGGGGAGAGGACCCTGCCGGGGCTCCCTGGGACTGCCACTGGGCTTGGGGATGGTCGACCCACATGTGAGACAGGCACCCAAGGCCAGGGGCATCACCCCTGACCATCCTGGAGCTCTGGCTGGCATGCATTACAGCTTGTCCATCTCAGAAGGGGTGGGGACCCTGCCGGGACTCCCTGGGACCCCCACTGGGCTTGGGAATTGTCGACCACATGCAGGGGTGGGGACCCTGTCTGGGACCCTGGGACCACCACTGTGCTTGTGGATGGTCGACCACATGGGAGACATGCACCCAAGGTCGGGGACATCGTCCCTGGCTGTCCTGAAGCTCTGGCTGGACTGTGTTGCAGCTTTACCTTCCGGGGAGGGATGGGGCCCAGGGGCAGTAACACCGACCATCCTGGAGCTGTGGCTGGGCTGAGTTCCTGCTTTTCACTTCAGGAAGGGATGGGGACCCTGCCAGGGCACCTTGGGACTGCCACTGGGCTTGGGAATGGTCGACCCACATGGGAGACAGGTGCCCAAGACCAGGGGCATCAACCCTGACCATCCTGGAGCTCTGGCTGGACTGCGTTCCAGCTTTTCCCTCCGTGGAGGGGTTTGGATCCTGCCAGGGTTGCCTGGGACTGCTGCTGGATTTAGGGAGGGTCAACCCATATGGGAGACAGGCGCTGAAGGCTGGGGACATCACCCCCGACCATCGTGGAGCTCTGGCTGGCCTGCGTTACAGCTTTTCCCTCCAGGGATGGATGGGGCTCCCTTGGACTGCAGCTGGACTTGGGGATGGTCCACCCACATGGGAGACAGCCACCCAAGGGTGGGGACATCACCTGTGACTATCCTGAAGCTTTGACTGGCCTGTGTTACAACCTTTCCCTTTGGGAAAGGACAGGGACTTTGCCTGGTCTCCCTGGGACCGTTGCTGGTCTTGGGCATGGTTGATCCACATGGGAGATGGGTGCCCAAGGCTGGAGACAACACTCCCAACCGTCCTGTAGTTCTTTCTGGGTTGCGTTACAGCTTTTCCCTCCAGGGATGGATGTGGGCCCTGCCGGAGCTCCCTTAGACTGCAGCTGGACTTGGTGATGGTCCACCCACATGTGAGACAGCCGCCCAAGGCCAAGGCATCAACCCCAACCATCCTGAACCTTTGGCTGGCCTGTGTGGGATGCTTCAACCCACTGGTCCAGGCCCTGCAACATTACTGTGCATTGCTGGCAGCAGAAACCTCAGAAATGGCCACTGGAAAGCATTCTGCTCGCTAAAAAAATCACCAGAAAGTGTGCAGTAAAAATCAGAAAAATAGGCCGCCATCCACTTTTGCCTATGTCAGTGGGAACACAGGAGACCACTGCCAAAACCCATCATTTGGCTGCCCACAGAACAAAATCATTGCACAAGAAACACCGAGCTGTTTTAAAAATCTGTTTTTCCCTGACTGTCAAATTTTCAAAAATCATGGCTCACAAACCACCCAAAAAGATCCAACCTCCTTGTTGGGTGCTGAACATCATTCTACTTCGAGAATCCACATAAATACAATGTCCACAGAAGTATATATTATCTGAACAAAGTCCACTTTTGAGGATGGTTGAGCTGGAAGAAATATGTCAAAAATGGGTGTAGTATTGTTACTCACCTCTGTCAGAAGCCGGCGATTTAAAACTTGTCATGTGTAAAGTTGTACATTGACTCAAACTATGCCAAAGAAAGACTTGCTATCAGAAGCCTAAGAGGTGGATACAATTCAAAACTATATTCTAAAAAGACTGGAAGTAAAGATATGTTTGCTTATTTTAAATTTATAAATGTAATGTTTTCACAAGGAACTATGTTACAATTGACCATAAGGTAACCTGATTTAGCTAAAACTTCCAAAAGGCTTTCTTTCCCTGAGAATCTCACACCTCGTCCATTCCCACCAAAAGGAGAGGTTTCGCATCCGCATGTTAATCAGAAGGGGAGGAGATTTCCTCTGCTGCCCTAAGCAAGAAACAATGGGTTCCTTGAACTGAATAGAAAATGCTCATTCGGGTGTGACTGACCACAACAGCTCTGGCAGGAAGGCAAGCCTTGTGACCCTCTAACTCAGCCCAGCTTTGGAGACGGGCCAGACTGAAAATGTGGATTGAAGTTTAAGTAAATGTATGTTTTAGAAAAATGCTTATAGTAAAGTGTACTGAACTGACAAAAATATGAAATTTAGAGATTATTAAAATGAAACATTCGCTCACAGTTTAAGACTAATCTGGAATCTGTCCGATGTTCTGAGACTGAACCCCGGAAATATTCATATTCTAGCTCTGGTGATTATGCTAGGAACATGAAAAATTACAGAAGTATGACCTGATGCTATGTGCATGTATATGTAAAATATTGTACAGATCCAAAAATGTGTAACCAACCAAAAGCGGGAGAAAACTGTCATTTGTGAACCGAAACCCATAGGAACATGGGACTTGAACAGAGACGTGCCTTAATTAATCTGTGATGTGTATATGTATAATATTGGAAATATGTTTTTTGGGAAAAATAGATTTTCTAAGTAAAAGCAAAGGGGAGGTTCTTCCCTAGGTTGTAAATGGCAGCATCACTCTGACACATGATGACACACTGTTCCTTTCTCAAATCAGGGGACAGGGAATTCTCTGACCTATCAGATCCTTAGAGGGTTGGGCATAAATAGGGACTGTTGAGGACCCACAGACACACACTTTCCACTCATCAACTGATTTCTTGGGGAAGCACCCTGCAGGACGTTCCAGGCTCCAGACCCAGAATCCAGACTTTAGAACTTTGAAGCAGGAAGGCCCAATCCAAAAGATGAATTCTTCTCAGCTGGCCTTCAGAATCTTAAGCAACTTGATTCTAACCCCTAAACTTCCAAGGGGCACCACAAAATCCAACAGCGGGGCTGAGCTGTTTTGCTGTTCTAGCTAAGAACCCTGTGCTAGAGCCAAGATCCAGACCCACAGAGCAGAGCTGTAACCCAGAACCCGTCAGATCCAGTCCAAGAGGCCGCGCAGACCAGGGGGCCTTGCTGAGAGCAGAACCCAGTGCCTGAGACCTGTCCGGTGGCGAGAGAATCCCAGCCAAACCCTTGACCAGATCTTTGACGGGCCCACTCCATTCCAAAGCCATAGGAGTCAGTATTTAGTATAGAACTGTCTATAGTCATCTCTTAGTTTAAGGTAATCCTATTCAATCCATTCCAACCTATCCATAACTGCATTATAGAATGATGTATCCATCCTCAATTCTTCTCATTATATTGTGTGTGATAATTGTAGCGAAAATCGTCGGTGCACTGATATTTTCTGAAGAAAGTCAAGTGTCCTGGCGCACAACAATCAGAGTGGAAGGCGCCCTGTTCTGGTGGTTGTCCCGTTGGGTATCTTGTACTTTCATAGCTCCTTATTATAAGTCCATCTTGATTCCTAATCTTTAAAGCGCATCTTTCATTTTTGAAATCTTGACTCTGTTTCTGAAAAATCTACCTTCACAAAAACCTCTGTAACTTCTGAACCGTATGTCCTAGAAACAAATTTTAAATGTCATTTTGAAGCTAACATCCTTATAGTTTTGCTGTAATCGCGTTTCACGCACGCGGAAAAGTTGCCGTGATTTTGCATTTGGCTCAATTTCACCCCATGTAAAAAACAGCTATTTCTTGCTTTCAACTTCTGAATTTCTTTTTCCATCTGCTCATCATTCTATAATCATTGCTAGTGCTTGCCTGAACCAATTCAAAGCAACTCTCACTAGTTCTGAATCCATTTAGTGAATTAAAGTCATTTTTAGCATTTTCCCATTCATTGCAAATCACATTCAAAAGCATTTTGACCTGTTTTTAAAGCATTCCTGTTCTCTCTAAGCTTGCTGGGGAATTGGGATTGAACTGCATTGTTGATTGTATTCCTGATACCTGTGTGCCCTCATTCCATCTCTTCATATTCCATATTGGGGGAAGTGAGTAATAACAGGGGGAAAGAATGATCATATTGTCTTTTGATTGAAGTCATATCAAGTCATTTCTGTGTTGCATTCTTTCATATCATTGCATTTCCTTGAACCATACAAGGTTATTCTCTGCTACACTATTCTTCCTATTTATACTCCTAATTGATTAAAGAGATTGTCGATATGTAATATTACCAATTGCTGATCATTGTTCATATGCATAAGTGTGATATTCAAATATTATTCATATTCATAAAAGTGTAATCTATATATTGTTTAATTCTTCAAATAAATCTTTTAATTTGCAAAACAAACCTATTTCTTGGTCCAGTGAGACTGTGGGGATTCAAAGAGAGGGGTGTTATATAAGGCTGCATCATCCAGAATTAAACAAACTTTGACATAAAAATATATAAATAAGGGTTTCCATTGGGCATCCCATACTAGGCATTGACTTAGTTGGAGTGCTGCATTGAAATCACTTACACCTGTATTACAGTTTATCCCCCTGGGAAAGGACAGGGACCCTGCCTGGGCTCCTTGGGACTGTCGCTGGGCTTGGGCATGGTTTACCCACATGGGAGAGGGGTGCCCAAGGCCGCAGACAACATCCACAACCATCCTGGAGTTGTGGCTGGGATGTGTTACAGATTTTCCCTCCAGGGCGGATGGGGACCCTGCCGTGGCTCCCTT
Source organism: Ambystoma mexicanum (assembly GCF_040938575.1). NCBI lineage: Eukaryota > Metazoa > Chordata > Amphibia > Caudata > Ambystomatidae > Ambystoma > Ambystoma mexicanum. Next base: position 1,321,069,750 of record NC_090922.1, on the reverse strand, counting down.
GGAACACTGCTGGACTTGAGGACGGTCGACCGACATGGGAGACAAGCGCCCATGGCCGGGCACATCTCCCCCGAACATTCTGCTGCATGAAAATCATAGTTTACTAATTTTGTAAAATGCATGTAAACTTTGGCAAACTGTAAGTTTGGTTTAGCTTTTGGCTTACACATGAGCAAGCCACGTTGTTATACAAGTCCATTTGGACATAATGTTTGAAAATGTGTAAACCTTAAGTTTACAATGGTTTACAAAAGAGAAGAACTTTGCAAATGTATGGTACTGTTAAAATATCATGTCTGCGTGAACATTCAGCTTACAAAACCATGTTTTCGTCAACCTTTGCAAACCTAACACACGCTCGAAATACCATAATGAAACAAACACATTGTTTACAAAAGTGGAGCTATTTGTAAAAATTTGCAAACACTGTTTTATTGAGTGTGACCTTCTGAATACATGTTTTGTTTACTAACAACAATGTTGTAATCTCAGGCTGTGATATTTCACTCATGTATATTTTACAGTTTAAGTACTTTTTTAAACTTTTTTATGGATTAGCTTCCTAGCAAATATTTTCAATTATAAAATAGTCAGTTTTGCAGTTGTGCAGTAGATCCTGCTGAAGGTTATTAAGTACAAACATGGAATCTGCTGCAGCAGCTTCTCTGGTCTCTAATTGTAGGAAGACTAATGATATTAAGAGATTTAAACACTGTCCGGCACCCACTGTCCATCAAGTATGCACCTCTCAAATCACAGATGGGGAGCAGGTGCAAGTGGATCTAGGTCACCTGGCCTAAGCCCTGCCCACCTGGTGCCTTCCTGGTTGCCACTCTTTTCCCTAGTTAAGGAGTCCTCCAGCCTCTTTTCCTTTGCAGATGGGGAGCAGGTGCAAGTGGATCTAGGTCACCTGGCCTAAGCCCCGCCCACCTTCTTAGGCCTGCATCTTCCTTCCTGCTCTTAACTCTTAGATCAAAGACATCTCTCGCCCGGGCTTCCGAATCGAAAGGCAGACAAAGAAAATGGCAATTCCTGTTTGGACCTGTTCGGACCAGGAGGACCCAGGGCGCAAACCCCTGCTCAGGCAGCAGGTAAGCATGCACCAACATATGTTTACTTCCTCTGTGTCCAATGGCCATCCCCACCCCCTTTAGTCCCCTATGATGTTCTGTGTGCTCCCCCTTTGTGCACACAGGTGTTGCCTGTTTTGCTTGATTCTTCTACCTTGCCCCCCCTCCAGCCTACTTCTGCAGGAGTCTCTCCTGATACATTCTGGTTTCACATCACCGTCTTGTGGCCAGTGCTGTATTTGACTTTTATGGACTTCACTGATTCACAGTGCGTCACCCTTTCTCAACTCTCATGCTGAACTTCGCTTTGCATCTTGTACTCGTGTTGACCCTGAATCATGCTCTTCCCATCTTCATCGAGTATCCTGGCTTGCAACACTATGTGTAATTACTGATTTCTGCAATTGTATTCGCTCTCCCCTCTTGCTTCTCCACTCTTTTGAATATTTCCTCCCCTCCGCCCCTTACTTTCTTCTATGCACTAACTCTATCAGAACTTTCCCTGGACCTAGTATGAGAGCAACCTCGTCTGTCTCCTCCTCCTCACATGTCCTCCCTCCCACCAGCATTATCTGAAATGTCATCAGATCTAGTACGATAGTCGCTTGTTTTGTTCCTCCCCTCCCTTTCTGCACCCCATTCCCTCACATTTTGTTGTTCTCTGGCTCTTCCAGAAATCTCGTCAGGCCTAGTATGGTAGTCGCCTGTCTGTTTCCATTTCCTTCCCACTCTCCCCCTCCCTTCCTTATCTATGTCTTATCTCTTGAACTATCTGAAATGTGGTCAGGCCAAGTACGATAGTTAATTTCACATCCTTACTGTTCATGGCCTGTAAGAATGTCATTCTATTTTCCCTTGTTCCCTCCCTTGCCTTCAAGCGCTTTGAAACACATTTTGTATAGGCACTATATAAATAAACTATCATATCATATCACAGAAAATCTAGATACACATGTTAACACAGTGATTATGAGAAACTGTTGTCTCATGTGCAATATTGTGAATTATCTTTCATGCACCCCTCTCTCTTTCTCATCATGTCTTGCAGACTCATGCTTTAGCTACCTGTTACCTCACTATCCTTGTATCGCATTATTTCTGCCTCCATTTTTCCATACACAATCTCTTTCTGTCAGCTTGAGGAATTGGGACAGAAATGACTTAGAACAGGAGAACACCAAATCAGAAGCACCCAATGAAACTTTCTCAGAGCACGTTTGTGTAGGTCACATCGAGGTAACACTTTTACAGAACAGAAATGACAAATCCCACTGGTGTGCTTTACATGTAAAGTGAATCCTTGTGTGCACCGTATGCTTCCCAGTGGCCGCTGACAGGGACAAAATATAATTACACTGAACCGCTTAATCTAGAAGAGGATGTCATGGCCATGAATGCAACGGAACAACACCAACGTAAGGTGCAATTTAGGTTAAGCCCTAAATAAATATAGTACCACTACCTTCATTGGACATCGACAGATTCCGTGCCACGGCAAGATGATTAATAAATGCACCAGTTCGCATGCCAAATACAGGATTTAACACTGTTATCCATGACTGAGGAAGTATAATCTTTAATGAACAACACACAACTACGTTCAATGAGCCAGTGGCAATGCAAGAATTCATGAACTCACTTGGTTTATTACACTCAATAGTTATATGTTCTTCACACTGACTTAATTTATTTAAGTAGACTAAATGCTACCATTTGTTGCATAGCAAGGCTCAAAGACTAAGAATGAAGGCATGAATTTATCAGGATCATTCATGTGGATGAAACAAATAAACATAAAGTTCTCCTTACTCTGGAACCAACAACCAGCAGAGGCAAGTCCTCTTGTGACCTTCTCTTTCATAGAGAGCTATGCCCTGACATTCTGTCTAATGTATTTCATCCTTACAATGTTTGATTCCCGAAGACTCCTTGTGAAGCGCTATGTATGCCAAATCCCTTGTCAATACTGGTCTAAATGAGCACAGTGTGGCCCTCCACCTGCAATGTAAACACCGGCCATTATTCTAATTCCAAGAAAGCAAGAAGAGAAGCATATGCATCATGTGATAAACTGTCATACTACCTCACACTACAATAAAACCAAAAGAAAACCATTGGAACAGTGTGGCAAACCAGTTAAAGTGAGCACCTATGCAATGCCCGATTCCAAGAAAGGATAACAACCATTAAAACTCTGATTCAGGCGCCTTACATAAATCTTCTCCACAATGCCGGATTCCTAGATAGGAAGAGAACTATTAAAACTGTGACAAACAGCTTAAAGTAAGTGTATCCACAATATGCAATTATAAGTTAAGATAAGGGACATTAGCACTTTGTCATACTACCTGTTGAGTACACTGTTGCATTGCCAGTTCTTCGAAAGAAAGACAACCATTAGCACCAGGCATAAAAATGCTTTCAACGAGTCACTCTGCAATACTCGATTTCAAGAAAGAAAGGCAGACATCAGCACCATGTGGCAAATCTCTTCCAGTGACCTTCTCCACAATGCCCGATTTCAAGAAAAGAAAATAAAGATTCACTCCTTGTGGCCAACTGCCAACTTCAAGACGAAGGGATACCAGATATGGTCAGGACTGGAAGACTTCCGCGTTGAAGTCTGTGAATTCAGAATTGACGCAGTGGTATCGCAACTGAGCTATGAGCAGGTAAAACAACCCTGTGCATACCTAAGTAGGCACTTGACCAAGAAAGCGTGCAAGTGGTCACATTTGTGGTGATTTGGGTGGTGCGCAAGCTGAAACACTATATTTGTGGGTCTCACTTCACTGTCTAAACAGACCACAGACATATAAGGGGGCTTATGGGCACTAAGGGAGAGAGTCCTAAGTTAATTCATTGGGCCATATCCCTACAGGAAATCCAACATAAGCCTGGGTTGCACCACTCAAATGCAGATAGCCACAGTAGGTATATTCGAGGATGAGCCAGACCCTTAGAAAGGTGAGTCACAACCTTATTGGCTTGGGGCGTGTGAAGGATTGCCATCTGGCAAGTGTGTAGAAACTCTAGCATTTTTCATTTTTATTAATAATGAAAGGATGTGGTTACTTCCATCTCAGAAACGGTGGCCTACTAACCAGTAGGCCCACTTTCAGCAAACTCCATTTAAAAAATGTAGTGTCCACCTGTGCCCGGCTGAATCAGTACCCTGATCTGCAGTGCTTACTCTTCAGTGGCACAGAGCAGGTTCTGGTTGCAGGTGCCCTCTTAACAGCTACATTGGCAGCCAAGTCACTTCAGCCAAGAGGCTGCATTTTAGATGTGCACTTCTGTTGCCATACACATAACTAGAATTACAATCCTGGAGACAGTTGTACACTTTAAATATAAGCCGTAACTGAGTTAGGGTATAGCGGCTAGCACCTCTCACATGTTTTACAGCCTCACCAATTTGATATCATACCTGTCTCAGCACTGTGAACCCAGCTCAGCTGTGCCATGGGCAAGAGTATTCTGGTCAGACAGCCTGGACCTGCCAGCTGACAGGGCAGGAGACTGTATGTCTATGTCTCTGGTCCAACTTAGGGCTGGAGAGACTGGTTAGGTCACTTCTGCACCATTCCAATGAAAGGCATATCCTTTTTTTAAACTATGGTGGTTGCTTATTGCCTTTTCACCCCTGTTTTCATTACCCAGATTGCTGCATCTTTTTATCTTTGCATGTTCTCTCTTACAGGGGTGGGTCTTTACGGTATGTGTACTAGTTATTTGTAAATTGGTGTGCTTATTTTAAGTAAACATATTTTTATAGAACCTTGACTGGACCTTTCTTTATACAGGAATGTAATACTTTGCTGTATGGGTCACTACTGGATCACTACGTTCACACCCCTTCTGAGAGGAGAGCCTTCCCTCAGGCCACTTTGCCACAAAAGGCAAATGAGGTTTATCTCTCGGCTGTGTCTGTTGTACCTTTATGATTGGGATCAGTCTTGATTGTAGAATTGTGGGGTCTGAGTAGACCGTTTAGCCTTTACTCGTCCTTTAGGTCCTGCAGAGGAGTCATTTCATCACAGCTCTAGCGGATACTCACTTTGTAGTCAATGACCAAAATTCTGAAACTGAAAGTAAGGCACGTTGGCATTCGGTTTATCGTCCTGTCCTTTGATTGACTTCAAAAAATGCCTTGTGATCTTGACATGTTATAATCTTGAAATGTAACTTTGATGGGCATGCCAAGAAACTATCTGAAGGGTCCTGAGTTTTTCTACTGGTCAGTAGTAGCTTGTTAAAAATATAAATGTAAACAGATTAATACAAGATGATATAACAACTAAATACAATACAACATAATTCACCTACACCTATATAATGCACATAAAACGAGCACATGGCAGGTAATATAGCTCAGCAAGTTGCGTTTTTGGTTCTTAGATGTGTTTGCTACTAGAAGTCACAGGTTCGAGTCCCAGCATCAGTGACTCAGATGGCCATGCTTCCGAGACTGTCACACTGAGCTGTCTAGTAATGTTGACTAATGATTACAGTGCTTAGAATCTGGAGGAATCTGATAAGAGGTGTTACATGAAAATGTGATGTCATTTTTTGTTTTGTGGGAAAATGTAACACGCATTGAAAAAGTCCATGGGTTTGGCTGTTGTATGGTGAAAAAATTAAAGACACCCTTAGGAAGAGAGCAGGAGGGGTGGATGAATGAATACAAAAGTGAGGATTAATGAATTAGAGCAAGGGTGTGTTTAAATGAATGATTAAAAGGCTATAACACTGAGTTAGGGTATGTGGATGGATAGATGAGTGAAAGCTTTGGACGTTGAATTAATAAATGAATGAATGAGTTTAAAAATATTCTAAAAATATGGTGAGCAAAATCCAGAATATCAGCTAATTAAAAAAAAGCTGGAATCACCAAAAATGAAGGTTACATGTGTTCATTAGCAGTGTTGCTTTTGTCTCAAATGGTAAATGCCCCATCTAATTGGGTCTTCACAAGGGTTCAAGCCATTATGCATTTAAACTGTATTGCATGCATTTGAATTCCAGAGGGTAGGGCAACCCCCCAGTCATAGATTTTTAGGCCCTCCAGTCCTCCCCGTCCCAGGGCAGCCTCTTATCATTCAATCTGAATGAGTTTAAGGGCACAGGAGAATGTGAGGATGCATGACATATGAATGCATACATGTGATATGGATGAATGGATTGTTGAATGTGCATATTAATATGGATCAATAAGTGGGGATCAGAAGATGAGGATGAATTAATGAATGTGCGGGAATAGATGGATAAGTGAATGAGGCTGAGGGTGAGTGGGAATTGAAGCCAGAACACGGTAAGAAGGCACAGGAGGGAAGAAAACAGATCATATAGGGAGGGAATTGAAAGCACAGGGAAAAGAGGTGGCAGCAAACTCACAAGTGGTGAGAAAGTGAATGGGGCAGAGAAGGTGAGGAGAGAGAGAAAGAGTGCCCAGAGAGAGATCATGCGTATCGAACAAGAGAGAGAACACACATGGGACGAGAGAGTGTACAGTGAGAGTGCATAATTAGCGACGCAGCATGTGCACAGAGAGGGGAGGGGAAGTTATCAGACAAGAAAGGGGGAGGATCTGGCAGTGGCAAGACATTGGCACATGACGGTGACTTTAGTAGGGTGACCAGACGTCCCGGTTTTCCCGGGACTGTCCCAGTATTTGGTGCTCTGTCCCCCTTCTCAAGATTATGTCCCCATTGGAAACTGCAGTGGTCCCGGTTTTTTGTAGTAGGTCTTCATAGCTGGCAGGCAGGAATGCACAATCTCGCACAGAAGAAATGCTGTATTTTACAACTTAAGATAGTGTTAGTTTGTGATGAATTAACTATAACATGTGTTTCTTTGAACAGTAACACTTTAAACCTCCTTCTCCTCCACATGCTACTGAAGTCCTTGACAGCCACTTTCAATAGTTAGTCCTACTTTTATGTTAGTTGCCCTGGCCCGGTTTTTTACTTTTTAAATATGGTCGCCCTAGACTTTGGCTTTCTAAGCACTACATGGCAGAAAGCAGCAAATGGGTGATGCGAAAGGGCACACATTGGGCAGAGAGAGAAGATGGGAGATGTCTGTCCCCCTACACCATACTTCCTTCTCTGTCGGATCAATCAGTCATAGCAAAGAGCATCCATTGACTCATTGCTGGGATTTCTTGGAACGCGATGGTACCTGCCCTGCTACATATTGTGCATCAGTTCAGCTTAGAGTGCATTCAGACATCCGAGCCTTGACGACATCTATTGAGCTTCCGCAAAGAATCCCTCGCAGTAACCTGGAAGGCTTTTAGTGTATGGTCCTTGAAAACACCGTCGCCATGACTACCAGTGGGTGTTGCCATGGCTAAAGATAATTGAATTTATAAAAAGATATGGAGCACGGCAGCCACTCAAAGGCCATTAATGTGGTCTAACGGTTGGGTCCGTTGCAGTGAGATTGCTTGATAGTGGCTTCTTCAAAGGAAACATTGATTTTTATAAAATCAAATCCTTGCCACACCGGACGCAAACCGGCTGATTTACTTGGAAATGCTGAGAACATTCGATTTCTGTTCAAATAAAGTTAATCTAAGCGCTGCAAGTGCCTCGTATTGATGTGTCCAGAGCTGGAGGCAACTTAGTAGACAGGGTTTGCTTATTTAGTTGCTGTACAAAGGAACTTGTGATGCACTGGCGTATGGTTAATTAGAGATTTGCAAATTAACCTTTTCTTCTATAGACCTCTGTAGTCAGCACCAGCTGTTGGAGATTCTGCATGGATAGATAGCGCCAATGTTGATCGCTAGCGCCTAACAGTTTAGGAGACAGCCATGTGTGGGGGCGATCACAGTTAGATCCCATTTCCAGACACATCTAATGCCTGCTCTAAAATAATAAAGCCCAACTCCTTCAAAGGTGTACTTCAGAAATCTAACTTGGAATGCGGAAAACGATCGAGCCTCGACGCTCGCCCCCATCTCTACCCCCCCCCTCCCAAGCCAACAGCATAGTGGGATCCCAAGTCTACAGCTCGCTCCCAATAGAACAACTGCCTGAAACCAATCAACTTTACAAAGACGAACCCTGTGGCGCTGCCCGATGATGGGCACGCGGCGGAGTGATGTTGCACGTCGCCGCGTGCAACATAAATAAACGGGGCGTTTCCCGCCCGCGCAGAGCGACTGGGAAGACCAAACAGTAAGGAAGCGTGTGAGGTGTCGTCCTTGCTAGCTGGGGGCTACGGGACCGCATGGGGGCATGGAGGAACCCTCAACAGTGGCGACGAGTGGGGGAAACGATGCCCGGACCCGGCAGTGACTATTAATCATATTTTTTCACCGAAACGAGGTGGATGCAACACTTCGTTTCTTTGCCGCAGGTAGTGCGTTACCCACGTGGCTGGTGGCCATTTTGGCAAACAAGCTGTGGGACTTCACGAGGCTCCGGTTTTGGCTCGGAAGCGGCCCCAAGCTTAATTTTTGGAACTCCTGACAGCAGGAAGGCATACCTGCAAGAATATGTGCCTAATTTCAATTTTGGCTTTTGCTTGGGTTTCCTACGTCGAGTGAAAGCAAGAAAGAAGGCTTTGGGCCTAGGATCTACATGACCCACACATTTTTCTTCTTCTAATTTTTGGAACATTTGAAGGCTGAACAGTTCATCCTCATCTCTTTCATCATCAGGCTGGTGGATACACTCTGTTTCATCCTCTTCATCATCAAGGTGGTGCATCTTCATCAACAAGTTGGTGGCCACGCTGATTTCACCCTCTTCATCATCACAAGGTGTTGCAGTGACTGTGGAGTTTGAGTTGCGGCCCCGGTGTTCCATGCTGGGGTGCCTGTGCGCTCAGACTCATGAGTGACACTGAGGACCAAGGAGGTGCAGCGGCAATTCAGCGGCCTCCTCCACCCCCGCCACATGCACTACCTCAGGGGCAGCCTGTGCAGCAACCTCCACTTGTTCAGGCGGCTCCTCAAGGTCTTCCACCTCTTGTATAGCCAGCGGCGGGGGCCGTTGCTCCACAGATCCTTCCGATCATGGCCCAGGTGCGTACCCAGGCGGCTCTGCAGCCCATCCCCGAGTTTGATGTGTCGGGCCCACCATCTAGCCTAGGGCCCAGTTGGAGAAGGTGGGTGGACCGTCTGGACATGTATTTTTGAGCGGCCCAGGTGGTGGATGATGACACCAGGCTGGCAACCATGCTGTATTCGGCAGGACCGTCCATGCAAGAGATTTTTGAATCACTGCCGCCTTGGGATGGATCATATGGTAAGGCGAAGGCTGCCCTGCAGGCTTACTTTTTGTCTCTTGCCAACGCGGACTATGAGCGTTTTGTGATGCTATCGGCCAAGCAGAAGGACGATGAATATCTGGACTCCTTCTATGGACGCCTGAGGCGTCTCTCCTTAGCCTGCGCCTGGGGAGATGCAGAGGACATGATTAGGACAATGCTTATCCAGGCGTGTTCATCGGGCAAGCTCAGGCGCCAGGTGCTACGAGAACCAGGCATCATGCTTCAGCGCATCCTTGAATTGGGGAGGTGCCATGAGGTGTCAGAGGCGAGAGCAACCAAAATGGAGGCAGGGTCGCGCTCCATCAAGACTGAGGAGGTATGTGTGATGTGGCGCGGCGGCAGGGGTCTCAGAAGGCCTGGAGGTGCTCCCCGAAGGGCCGGAAGGGCAGGGGAAATTTGCATAAAATGTGGATACGACCTGCCCCACCCAGCAGAGTGCCCGGCGGCCGGAAAGACGTGTGGACGGTGTGGTTTGCCGGACCATTTCTCCAGGGTATGCAAGGCGGCCACGCCTGTGCTGGTACCGAGAGGCCCAGGGCGGGCAAGCTTCATCCGCCAGGGTCGGCCGCCCAACGTCGCTCAGGTGGCTCAGAGCGAGGAGGATGCCCAGGTGGAGGAAGTGGAGGAGGACGAGGAAGAAAATGTGTTCTTTATCTCGAGTGTGGGGATCCTGAAGAGTAAGAACAGGAGACAGCCCAGGTGTGTGATCGAGGTGAATCAGTCTCACGTTCCGGTCCTCGTGGACACTGGGGCATCCGTCAATGTAATGGCACAGGGACATTATGATGTTATGGACCAACCCCCCAAGTTGGCTGCGCCAAGGGCCCGCATCTTTGCTTTTGGTGGTCGTAACCCTATCCCCCTGGACGGTGTGTTTGTGGCCAAGGTGGAGCATGATGGCTCTCAAATTAAAGCACGGTTCTATGTGACACCTGTGAGCACCAACACGTTGCTGAGCTGTACTGCAGCGGAGGCCCTTGGTATTGTCACTTTCGTGTATTCTGTCTACTTGGAGGACATAAATGACTTGTTGGAGAAATACGCAGCACTGTTTAAGGGGATTGGACAGATGGTTGGAGAACCTGTGTGTCACGCCTGCGCCACGGGCGCCTCCATTTACGCTCAATATTGACTATTTGTTTATCATTTATTTACAACAGACTCTTGGATCCATCTATATTTACTTTGGGAACTTTATTTCCCATTTGCGAGACTTTGGTGCTTTATTATTTTTTCCAACAAACTACGTATACCACAATGCACCTGGCTACAAGCATCGATTCCTGGCTGTTCCTATTGGTTATCAAAGGAACTACACCCCCCAGAAGCCCTAGGGACTTGCCCTGCTTCCACCAGCCCAGGAACAGAAAGGGAGGTGGCTTAGCCAGGTGCAACCAATTAGCCTGCCTCTGTGCTGGGCTAGGCAGTATAAAGGCTGCTGCCTGCAGTGGCTCAGCCTCTTGCATCTGAGAGTCCTTCCTCCACCTTTCGCATCTTTCTACGGATCTTTGTATGCTGTTTACCATCTCTCCTGCTTGGATCCTGCCTTGCAGCTTGCTACACCCTGCTGCCTACAGCCCTAGCCTTCTGGGCTCCCTACCTCAGTCCAGCTCCTCTGGGCTTCCTGCCTTGCAGCCTGTTACACTTCGCTGCCTCCTGCCATTGCCTTCCAGGCTCCCTGCCTCACAGCCCTGCTCCTTTGGGCTCTCCACATTGCAGCTGATCACGCTCTGCTGCCTTCCAGCTTCCGCCCTTGCCCTGCCGGGCTTTCCACATTGCAGCCGATCACTCTCTGCTGCCTTCCAGCCTCCGCCCTTGCCCTGCGGGCTCTCTACATTTCAGCTGATCACGCTCTGCTGCTTTTCAGCCTCAGCCCTTGTCCTCTGGGCTCCCTGCTCTGCAGCCTGCCTCACTCCGGCTGCCTTCAGCCTTTGTCCTTTGGGCTCCCTGCTCTGCAGCCTACCTCACTCCAATTGCCTACGGCCCTTGTCCTCTGGCCTTCCTACTTTGCAGCTTATCACGCTCCGCTGCCTACTACCTACCTTTTCCGCTGGGTTCTCGGCCTAGCAGCCCTCTTCAGTCCTCTGCTACCTTCTACGGTCAGCGGCCCTGCCCCTCAGGGCCCACTCCTTGCTGCCTGGCCCTTCTGGGTTCCTTACCGTGCAGCCTGCTTTACTCTGCTGCCCTAAGCCCTTTTCATCTGGGCTCTCTAACTTACAGACCTGCTCCTGTGGGCTTGCTCATTGCTTTCCTGCTCCTCTGAGCTCTCAACCTTGTTCCTTACTGTCCTCTGCTATCCTATCCTGTTACACGACTTTCCCTTCATTTCCTTCTGCTAGTTTGCTATCACCTCCTTTCCTGGATTTGTCTGTAGTATCTTCTCTTGTACTGTTTGTAGACCCTTTTGTACAGAGCTTGTCTGTTGGTTCCCATCAGTCAACCTCTGCCCCTTCCCTTGTGTCGTTTCTACATTACAGACACCCATAGCTGCTGTTCCAAGCCATGAGCAAACAGCGTGGGCCTCTGTTATAGCAAACTGTGTAGAAGGCTAGAGTATTTCCTAAGGTTCGTGGAATACTCTTTTCCTAGATCTGCATACACCCCAAGAGGGAATTCATTCTGTACCTTTTTCCCTTGCTACTCTGGCCTACTCTTTGTTCTCTTTCCTCTCTGCTGTGTGTGTACTTATCTGTCCACTTTATTTTGGCACAACCACCCAAACCCTTTCTGGGTGTCTTGTGCTACTCTTAATAGAGTGCCATCCCTGACATAATGCAAGAGCAAAAAATTTCTTGTTCCATAGGCCGGAAAGGCACACACAGACCAAAGATGCTTTCCTTTCGAGTTAAGAAACCTTTGCATAAACCTATGGTTTCCCTAAAGACAGCAAACAAGAGCCTTAGTCTAAAGGACAGTCTCGCCTTATTAAACAAAGATTTACAAGCATGGTACTATACTCACTGGCTAGCTGACCCTTCTTCCATGTACAATTATTATGACATTTGCGACTATGATCCGCAGTCCTTATCTGTTGCAGAGCTACAGCAAGAAAATGAATTCTTACAGATCTTGTTAGACCAAACAGTGAAAAACTTTCCTGCGTCTTCTGACAAGCCTTCTAACACCGCAACAGCTAAGGATATATCACTCATTGTGGGAGACTCTAAACCAGAATACGCTGTTGCCAGAGTGATATGCGCAAGATCCGCTTGGCAAGCCCCCCAGAATGCTGGAAAACCTTATTTGACAGGACAAGGCAGTCATTATCCTGAGGTTTGTGCATCTGGTTCTGGGTACAAAAGACCTATACTAACCATCGGTTGTCTAAATGCTTCCACAGTATCTACTAACCACAATAACCCTAAGGTCAGTCTTCCCATTGCTGCAACCGAATTTTCTACCACACCAGCTTCTGAAGCTTTAGATCAAACAAATGATACTTACCTGCTACAAGAACAACTCCTACGCCTTAAAAGAAAGACCGAAGACCTCTATGATGACTTTGTTTATTTGCATTATCAGAATCTTATGAAGGGACACAAGTTACCAGACCATCTGAATCTATGTCCAACACCTGACATCTTATCTTTAGAGATCAACATGATAAGGCCTGGAATTGCCACGCAGAAAAGGATACATACTTATACCAAGCAGATGGAAGACCTAAATGTAGCATATGTATCCCTTCTAAAGACTGACACAGCTCTTTCATCTTCCAGCCACAGTAGCTCAGGTTGTTGTACTGACAGAAAAGAATTAACTCCTCCGGTGGTTCAAATCACTCACACAGCCATAACACCACAAAACAAGGGTGGTCTTCTAATTGGAGATCCCTCTGAGTCAAAGGATGGTTCTGCCCTCACCCTTGCCTATTGTCCAGTACTCACACTTACAACCTCTTCTGAAATGACAACGGCAGCTGAAGAGACTGGCACAGTTCACACCGAGCATGCTGAGTTGGCAAGCGGGGCTTTGCAAAGTGTGGCTGTGCTATCAGACAACACTCTTGAGCAATCAACATCTTCAGTTTCTTCGATACCCCCTGAATCGCCAGTGGTTGTGGTACCCGATCTACCAGTAGTTGCAACACCTGAACTGTCTGTAGCTGCTACAGCACCCAAACTTCCAACTGCTATTCATGATCCTCCTGCTGCTATGGCTCCTAAACTCCCTGCCACATTTGAGACATCTGAAGTCCCTGCTGCGAATCTTGAGGTTGCTATAGCTACTGTGATTCCTGAAGCTACCGCTATTTCTGATGCTCCCGATGCCCAGATTTCTACTTCCTTCGCAGCTGTGCTCGCTGCAGCAGAATCCTCTGCTACACAACCTGATCCCGCAGCACCTTCTCTTCCTGATCCCTCATCCGCCATGCTAACTGTTGCAAAGTCAGCGACATCATTGCAGAGGTACAAGGTGCTCGCTTCTTCTCGAAACTGGACCTCAGGGTGGGGTATCACCAGGTTGTCCTCCACCCCGAGTCGAGATATATCACCACCTTCACCACACATCGGGGGCTCTACCGTTACAAGAGGCTTAGTTTTGGTGTTTCCTCAGCGGCGGAGGTATTCCAGAATATAATCCGGGGTGCCCTAGCGGACTTGGAGGGAGTTCTGAATATAAGCGACGACATTCTGGTGTTCGCGAGAAAGAGGTCGATCATCTGCGGCGTCTGGCAAAGACATTTGAGAGACTGCAGTCCTTGGGCCTCACCGTGCACAAAGAGAAGTGTGAATTCCTCCGACCATCCATAGAGTTCTTTGGCTTTGTGTTCAAGGAGGGGGGAGTGTCTCCTGATCCCAAGAAGGTGCAGGACATAAAGAAGGCGCAGCCTCCGGAGTCTGTGTCTGAGGTACAGAGCTTCCTGGGCATGGCTACGTACTGTGGACGGTTTATCAAAAATCTAGCCTCCAGGTCGGAACCGCTCAGGGCACTAACGAGAAAGGACACGATCTGGAACTGGGGCCCACTGGAGCAGGCTGCATTTGACGACATCAAAGGCGCCCTGGCAGCTGAGGACACCATGTCCTTCTTTGATCCCATGTTACCATCGGAGATTATTGTTGACGCCAGCCCGTTCGGACTGGGTGCCGTCCTGACCCAAGTAGACCCTGATGGGGGTGTCCGCCCGGTGGCATACGCCAGCAAGGCCCTGTCGGAGGCGGAACAACGATACTCGCAAATTGAGCGGGAGGCACTGGCAGTGCTCTGGGGATGCTGGCACTTCCGACTCTATGTCCTTGGATGCCCGGTGACGGTCGAGACGGACCACAAACCGTTGCTGCCTATCCTGGCGGGGTCATCATCCAAGCCAGCTGCGCGGATTAAAAGATGGATGCTCGCCCTGCTGGAGTATGGGGTCACTCTGGTCTATCGGCCTGGGGCGAATAACGCGGCCGATTAACTCTCCAGACACCCGGGGGCAGCCGGCGAAGGAGACCCGGACACATGCGCAGAGGAGGCCGAAGAACATGTCCGGGTGGTAGTGGAGGCGGCGACACCGAATGCCATGCCTCTCCAGGAGCTTGAGGTGGCGGCAGCTGAGGATGAGTGTTTTAACATTCTAAAGCAATCCATGCAGCAGGGCTCTTGGAAGTCAGTGCTGGAGGCCCTGGCAGGGCGCACTCAGGAGGCCAGGACTGTGCTGGAGCAGCTATGGAAAGTCCGGGAAGAACTATCATTTTCAACGTCCGGACTCCTGCTCAGGGATGATCAGATTGTGGTGCCCCAGTCGAAGGTGGGCGACGTGATTGCGCTGGCACATCGTGGTCACCAGGGTGCCGCCAAGACCAAGGCCCGCTGTAACGCTCACCTGATTCCCACGGAGGCGCCGGTCTTGGCAGGATGGTGTCTGTGACTCGAAAAGTGAAGTGCAGGACTCGATTGGCTTCCGGGGCTGAGCCTCTTCGCACTGTGTGTCTAACTCGAAGAGTGAGATATCTGCAGGTGAAAGAATATGGGGTTAATGATCTGGGGTTGTCGGGTATCTCTCTCCCTTTCCCTTCCTCGCTTTCCCGTGGAGCCCCAAGGTCAACGTGCTCACCTTAGATAGGTGAATGCTGGACTCTCCATCTGCGTCTGGTGCAGGGTGCCGTTGCCAGTTCCTTCACTGGGTGAAACTTAGGCCTCTTGACATCAGAGGATTGCTACCGTCGTTAACTGCACGAACGGTGAGTTTCCGGACACCTTTTAAGTCCTTACAGTCTTTAGGTGCGTGGGCACGTTAATGTGGAACAGGGCTCTGTATAATGCTTTTTCTATTTGTCTTGCAGGGCTCTTGAGGTAGAAGATGGTGTGAAGAAAGCCGAAGTTCGAGCCAGAGTCTTGGAATGACGCGCTTGGAAATGCGTAAGTAAATGCCGGTTGCCTGCTTTTCAAAAGCTCTCTAACTGCCTCTTTTCCCTTGCAGTTGCGAGTTCGGGTGTTGAAGAGACGCTGGAAACGCCGGAGTATTTGCAGGCGCCCTATTGTGGCGGGCGCGATGGCGCGTAAGTAAAATACCTGTCTAATGTCTCTTCTTTTGTCTTTCAGGTGTAGGATTGCAGCGTTGAAGAAAACCGGAATTCGCGGAGTGCCGGTAAGTAATTCCACACAGGAATAACTATGCTTTTGTCTTCACAGGCGAAGGAGCAGCGTGAAGAGATGGTAGCTGCCGATGGATCAGGTGAGGAAAGCGCTGCGCGTGAAGGTTGCCGTGCTAACCTGTTGTTTCTTGTCTTTGCAGGTGCTACTGAAGGCTGGATACAGGAATGGTAAGCGTTTGTTCTTGCAGGTTCAGGATCGGTAAGAAGAAAACTGGAACAGACACGGTGAGCGTTCTGCTGCAGATGCAGAATAACGCGAAGCACGTTTCATCAATCGGGTGTGGTTTAAATAGCCTTGGAGTGATGAGGCGTCTTCCTCCACGGCCTCGCCTAGGTAAGAAAAGAGTTCCTGTTCCAGAAGAGTTCCAGTGTTGTATCCAGGGAGTGGAGCTTGCCCCACCCAGGTAAGAAAGTAGTCCCGGCTCACAGAGGATTCCTATGTGGCTGGTAAGTAAGCAGCATGGTCTGCTGCAGGTAAGTCCACCCAAGCATCTTCATACAAATTATGAGCCCGGCGCTTCCAGTGCCGGGACCAGTGACTTTGAGGAGCCTGGTGCAACCGGCGCCAGGACAAGGTCCAAAAGGTCCCAGTGGGGACCGGCTGGTGCCTAGGATGAAGATTAGGGGCCTGCTTCCAAGGACGTTGGGCTGGTCCTAGCTCCTTGGAAGCAGTGATCATGACACCCGCCTAAGGCTGAAGGTGTGGTTTCCGGAACTCGAGCGCAAGGTGGATGACTTTGTGGCGGCCTGTGTGTGGTGTCAGGTGGCTTCTCCACTACAGCGGAAGCCGGAGATAGAGGCGATGCCTCGCGGGACGCGACCATGGGAGGTCGTCCATGCGGACTTCGGCTCCACCACGATGGGCACCCACTTCTTGGTAATAGTTGACGAGTACTCAAGATATCCAGAGGTGGAATTTGTGGATTCAGTAGCGTTCGAGCACGTTGTGGTTGCCGTGGAGAAAATATTTGCGGCCCATGGATTCCCTCAGACGTTGTGCTCGGACAATGGGGCACCATTCCAGAGCGAACGCTTTTCGGAGCTGTTGGTGAGCTATGGGGTGGTGCACAGGAAGATCACTCCCCTGTGGCCAAGGGCCAATGGTGAAGCTGAACGGCTCATGAGGACTCTCAATAAGACCTTTAGAATTGCCCAGGGGCAGGGACAGCCATTGCAGAGAGCGTTTTACCAATTTCTGAGGGTCTATCGTACCACGCCCCACGCATCCACTGGAGTGGCCCCGGCAGAGGCACTGTTTAGGCTTTGCCCGCGTGGGTTGCTACCCGAAGTGGGGGAGAAGGAACCGGGCATGATCGATGATCAGCAGGTCGAGGCCGACCGAAGAACACGGATCGAGCAGGAGAATGCTCGGAGAGGGCTTCACCCACAACGACTGGAACCAGGTGACGAGGTCCTCATTCGCAACAGACATCCACATGGAAAGCTCTCTCTGCCCTATGTGCCAGAACCGCTGGACGTTGTTGCGGTAAAAGGGTCCATGAAAACTCCATCGGACAGCCGGTCTGCGGTCACTCGCAATGTCAGCTTTTTCAAAAAGCTACGGGATCCAAGAACCGACCCGCCTCCTCAGCCCGACCCCAGGGAGCTCCCAGAGGACACTGATGAAACACCAGGCCTGCCTGAGTCTCCGGCCAGACCAACACCTGTGTACAGATCACCCGTGCCGGAGGTGAGCAGGAGGTACCCCCAAAGGGCTGGGCGAGGGAAACCTGCTCGCCTCACCGATTACGTACTTGGACATTTGGCTAAATACTGTAGTGGTAATCACTGTTGAAGTAAGGGGACCTGGGTGGCTGGTAATAAAGGGGTGTTTCTGACAACGGGTAATGTTAAAGTGTTATTGTTATGTTGTGTCGTGTGCAGTGCATAGTTGTAGCGCGTGTTGTTTGTTCTCCTGGAAAAAGGAGGAGTGTGGCGCTGCCCGATGACGGGCACGCACGCGGCGGCGTGACGTTGCACGTCGCTGCGTGCAACATAAATAAACGGGGCGTTTCCCGGCCGCGCAGAGCGACCGGGAAGCCCAAACAGTAAGGACGCGTGTGAGGTGTCGTCCTTGCTAGCTGGGGGCTACGGGACCGCATGGGGGCATGGAGGAACCCTCAACAAACCCCATTGTCCTAATTGCAACTATTCCTGCCGTGTTACTCCCAGTGCTGCAAATGGTAAACATTTACTGGGGGAACCTTCTCATCTTTGGAGGGGTGAGGCTGTGGGGAAGTGGGGGGGGGGCCAAGGGGCGTGGCCCCAGGCCAGGTCACACAATACAGTATCTCTTCATAGAACCCAATCCTGGCGATTTGCATACATTCCAACAGAATATCGTCTTGGGAGGAAAGCTCAGGGGCAACAAGCTCACCTTGGAAACAAGACGACACAGAGCAACACAGGTTCAATCCCTGGGTCCGTGCTAAGAAACCTCTGGGTATTAAGTGTGTTATGAATAACATATCACATCATATGGGAACATAAGTATGCCCAGCACCTTAAATTTGAAACACGTCTTATTGTGATTCAGTAAGAAACCCATTTGAGAGAAAAATGGAAGTTGGGCTTGTAGTTTTAATTCGTCACACTGCTCCCCCCAAGAAAACAATTTCTCGACATTGCAGGACATATATACCAGTCTGGACAGCTACAAGTATGGGAGGCTTTGGCTGTTTCAGTATTCAGTTGTACATGCCTACTTTATTGAAAGTGTCTGTTGAAACGTGGGTTGCTCGTGCATGTGATAACCCGGCTTCAGGACACATCTCCCTGGGAGCATCCTGTTCGGAAGCCGAGTTGTCACACACACACAAACAACCCATGCTTCCTTGAGCCAGGGACAGCCCTAGGATTTGCAGGGCCCTGGGCAGCATAATATGTGCGGGCCGCCTTATTTGCATAAATGGTGAACGATTTTACAGAAAATGATTTCACAAAAGGAGTCTTTAACAGACAAAATGTCATACCATTGTTGCCGGTGACCGAACTGTTGAATCGACATGCGGAGTGTAAGTGTCCTTTTAGATGTCAATCATGTTTATTCGAGGCATCTCATATCTTATCCTGGGTATGCCAGGCAGACAAATTCAGTATATAATATTTCGCTGATTGCAATGCCACTTTCACCTTTCGTCTGATTGGGCCGTTTCACAGAAACCGAACGAACAGCTTGCTATCTTCATCTCCTCCAAGACAGGCTGAAGCAATCAAGTAGCCTCATCAAAAATAGGACCCGTAACACAGGAAGCCTAGAACTCAAATCCCAAATCAGGGAAATGCTCATATATTGAGTCCGATCCCAGCGGACCTTCGTTTCGCTGATCCCGCCTTTCAGTGTATCTAGTTTTAAAGCAAACTAGTTAACACTAGAAAATAATCAGCGTCAGCACTTCGTATATTTACTGCCTCTTGTTTGAATCTTTGGCAAGTCTAGTAGAAGTGGATTAACACATCAACTGATTAACAACAAATCACTAACATTGGAGTCAGTAATACTCTGGCATCTCCACTGCTAAAGAAAAAGTCTATTGAGCTGTGGGACCCATCGAACTGTCAATCAACTGAAATATTTGCTTTCTTACAAGGCTGTTGGAGACAATGGTGGTACATGCAAGATCAAGTCAAAGGGTGCCACCCTGATTGGCTTTCAAACAGGCCAAAGAAATTAGTGAGTTGTAGTATCCTACGGTTCCTGGAGGTTCATCAAAGCAACGCTTCCACTTTCCTCCTCTTCCACACCCTCTTCGCCAACTCTTTAGCGAGCGTCAGAAGCCATACCTCATGACCCTTAGACTAGAACAATGCAGTCCAGCCAAACAGATTTTGCCTTTCTCATCCTACCTTCCAGTGACATTTCCAACAATCCTACTGTGGGGTGACCCGGCTCGCACGGGTAACTTCACAGTAGAATTGTTGGAAATGTAACTGGAGGGCAGGCTGGATGATCAAACAACACCTTCTGAACATTTACTTGTTAACGTGAACATTTTTTCAGAGATCACTTATGTTCAAATGCTACGACTCAGATAAGAATTGATTTTGGGTGGTCTCTAACAAGTCTTAAGACGAACCGTACAAAAACGAAGATCCCTCTGCCCAGTGCTCATGGCCACCTATTGGCCAGCAGAGCCGGAGGGGTCAGGTAAGGCCACGCCCTTCCACCACACCCACTGTGAAAAATATTTACACTCTGAAGTACCCTAGATACTTATGCCAATTTAAAAAATACTGATTAAAATAAAATAAAAACACCTTCGAAACATTTTTCATCACTAATTCTCCCTCATACTCTAGACTTCTGTTGAGAGGACTGATTTGTGTCCTGACAATTTTGCTGCCCAATGGGTGCCCTCGACGATGGCCTTTGTAGCCTCCTTGCTGTCCAATGCTAATTGGCTCTACCTTGATCTTCCGCTCCACTCCACCAGGCAACTGCAATGACTGCAGAGCAGTGCAGGCTGGTTACTACAAGTCTAGCGATTACAGGATGCCAGATTTTTGACTTCAATGGCTCCTGCTATGTTGACCAATCAAACTTAAGCTACTTTGAATGAGACATCAGGAATCCTATCGATCAGCGCTACATTTTCTTATCCAATACATTGGGTGGGCACAGAGAGACATAAGTTTGATATGTACAGTTTATAGCAACTGATTGACTGTATAAGTAAGCACATTCAATAAAGGATTAGGTAGGTGGTAAGGGATGCAGAGTGATACCCATGTCCTATTCGAACATGGTTATACAAAGGAATATTATATAATCCAGAAGTGGCAATGTATCCTAAATGGGTGATGAACTAGTCTTCAACACCTGACCCTGCCTTCCTGAAGAGTGTATGAGGCTTGACAGCGCTCGAAGGAGTACACCTCAAGAGTTGCCAGGTACACTGTTGAGAACTGGAGTGCATCCCTCATTCTGTGTTTCACATGTTTTTGGGGACAAACAGACTCCAGAAGGGCAGCACCGGGGTCAAGGCACCCCACTTAGAAATGCTGCACTGCCAACTCCCACACCCCCTCCTGAGGTTCAGCTACTATGGTGATGGGGGAGTGATAGCTTCAACACAACACCTGAACATTGCAAATACAAGGACTAGAATTCCTGGTAACACCCAATTAGATTTATTTTTTTAAAAACTGACCGTATGGCCGTTTAGATCTAATTAGGTGTTACCGTTTTGTTTGACTACAAAAATTCTGAACATGAGGAGCAGGGCTACGGGGGTGTCCCTCTCTCCCCATGTTAGGTATTTGGGGGTTTCGAGGGTAGGGGTGTCCCCCGCTTCCTTGCCATTGGCGGAGGGGGACAAAAGAAAAGAAATAAACGGACAAAATGGGTGCCCAAGCTGTTACACTGTGGGCAGTCCACCCGCGAACAAATCGATATCGATCAAACAACCCAGATCCGAATTTCTTGATTTGATGGCTGATGAAATAATTATCAACACCTGGAACTGCCTTCCAGAAGCGAGCATGAGGCTTGAAAGCGCCAAACAGAGAAGACTACTAGAGTTGCAAGGTACACTGTTTAGAAATGTAGTGTGTACTTCATTCTGTGTTTATTTTTAAAACATGTTTTATTGTGACATGGTTTATTATTAAAAACCTTTCACAAATCACTATATACAAAACTTCAAAATCCACACATAGTATACAACAATACATGATACAATACACACATAAGCTATAATAAAAATGGAAAAACAGAATATTAAAAAGGCTAGACATACCTTGCCTCAAAGGGCATCTATTTTCATAAGACCCTAATACTGTGCAATTTTAACAAACAAATAAGAACAGCTCTGGAGGTATAGTTAAACATTGCCATATTTTCCAACTGTCAATTTCATTCGGAAGAAACATTCTTATCAAATTGATTGAGGCCAGTATCAAAGAAATGTGTTAGACTATGGGCCCCATCACAAGTTGGGCAGTATCCCTGTGGTAATACCGCCCAACTGTAATTGCGTTATCGCCACCTGGACCGGCGTTATTAATGGTAAATCCCCATTCGCCATTGGGTCCTGGCATTTTCGGTGAAAATACTGCACGCTAATACAGACCGCGGTAACTGCACTGAAAACAGGGCGCTAAATGGGAGGTAAACTGGAGGTAAAACAGCCCATTTAGCAACCAACTCATGATTGGGCCCGCCCTTAAATGCAGCAGTAATAGCGTTATTGCCACATTTAAGGTCTACTGCCCACCTCGTGATGAGTCTCTATGAGTATTCGAAACCAAAACACCTTCCTATTTGATATCAAGACATCAAAAACAAATTTCATGAACTAAAAAGATATCTCATTGTTCTTAGATCTAATTGACAGGATTTGTGTGTAATTAATAGATTCATTCTCAATCTTAAAAACAGGTTCCTGAAGATGCTACAAGGGAATTTCATTAGATAGGCAGGTACGGCATTGCAACTTTTTTCCTCCAATGCTATATATATATATAAAATGTATAGTGTTAGAGGCCATCTTTTATCTTTAATCACACACTTTCTCACCCTTTTTTTACAGGTTTATCTGCGTCCTCCAGAAAGTGTTTACTCACATCATGTTCCTATAAAATGGATTCACAATCAGCTACAAATTGATTAAGGACCTATGAAGTTTGTTTAATCACTGTTAGTGCAAGTGATTCATACAGGAAGGCTTTTAGGGGATTCAACAATTTAAGGTACACCTGTAGTCAGTTCCATCTGACATACATCAGCCAAGGAACTCGACCCAGCTCAAATCTAATAATCCCAATTGAAACACAATTGAGTAGAGTTAGTGTTTTGCGAGAGATAAACAATTCCAGCCTATGAAGTCTCTCAAAACAACCCTGACCCACCATTTCCAGACCATAAGTAATTGATGGAATCACTTTCATTTTTGTAAAACTTTCATACCATCAACATGGAAAATGTATAAAAGTTTCTATTTATAATATTCTTTGGGCCTCATATTTAAGAAGTTAGCCGTTCCAATTCATCCTTGACAGATGAGCATGAATAAAGCGCACCGCCTAAGAATACTACTTGTTGCTGTTGTGCCAATTTGACTCTATCACTCGACCTTGTGAATTTTACCTGCTTATGAGATTTTGAGAATGTAATTACATATCATTTGTTGATGTTTATTGCAAGCCTATTTTCGTGGGCATATTGTTGGAAACTCAGACTAGATCTTTGTAGACCAAAGGGCGTATAATCCAATAGCATAAAATCATCAGCATAAGCGATGCACTGGGAATTAATGTTGCCAATAATAGGAGGAAATGATTGACATTTTGACAGATGAGATTCCACATCAGAAAGAAAAAGAGTATACAGGCAGGGTCCCTGTGATTCACATTTTCTGGGTAGACCCAGATTCCAGAGGGACAGCATCGGGGTCACTCTGCCCCACTTAGGAATGCTGCACTGCCAAATGTTTCCCTTCCCACCCCCCTGACATTCAGCTTCCACTGCAATTTGGGATTGTCAATTCTCAAAACAACCCCTGAACATTGCAACTACAAGGGCCAGAGTTCCCTGCACTGATTCACTGATCATCAACAACTAGGACTGCCTTCCTGAAGAGCACATGAGTCTTGAAAGCACAGGAAGGAGGACACCACAAGACTTGCCAGGTACACTATTAAAAACTTGAGTGAGACCTTCATCCTGTGTTACAAATATGACTGTCTCACAATATACATGTAATGTAGAAACCAAACTCTACCTTTCTTTTCATTGTTACTGTTTCAATGTCCACAGACTAAGGATGTTTCTGTAAAATGAAGAATGACTTCATCTCCACGGATGCAATGATGTGATTGCGGATAGCCACATATGTCATAACATGCACCCCTCTCATCTGGAGTGACCATGTAGTCCTATCCCCTCCACAGGTGCCACAGACATTTCTAACAGTTTCCTTCAGTTTTTTAACTTTTCTTCCCTGCCCATGGTCTCAGTTCTATATCCGGGGAGAGAGAGCTGAAACCATGGGCAGTGCTCATCCAGGAGAGACTCTGATTTTTTTCTATTCATTTTAATGAAGCTTCTGGACCAAGAGATCTGTTTTCTTCTCTATGGACAAGAACAAAAATCAAAGATGGCAGACGTCATGGCAGCACTAACTCCCAGCCACTACCACACCAACTGCAGCTGACACCTAAAGGAAGGGGAGGAGAGAGACAGGTTTAGGGAAGGAGCTAGATGGGAAAGAGGAGTAAACAAGGAAAAAGGGTGGTGGAAGAAGTTGTTTGAATGTACAGTGGACGCAAGGAAGCATGGGTGTTGTGGTTCTTCACCATAGTAGAGAACGTGCCAAAAGCTTGGTCTGCCCAGTGTGCTGCACTTAGTGTGGACTCCCCCTCACTCATGGCAAAAAAAGGGCAGTACTCGTTTGTCATGACCACCATGCACCACCACACCTACGGCTTCCCTGTGGCAGTCTTAAGGAAGGCAATACTTTACAGTGGCTTCCATACTCTTCCTTAATTCCCTCGTCTTCCCCCACCTTTGTCTGAACTAACAGCACTAACAGGAGAGGGTTTTTCCGTCCACACCACAGCATATACAGAAAGTTGTTAAGTCATTCCTTGTCCGCCTAACAGTTTGTATGTGTTGTGGCCTCAGGAGCACACCAACTCACAGAGAAGATTCAAGGGGTTTTGTTAAAGATTCTATGAGAGGGTTGTCTAAAGGCCATCCATTTCTCTCTCGGAAGGCTTGGGAGGATAGCTCAGCAGCAACATGCTCGCCTTGGAAGCAAGACAACATGAAACAACACAGGTTCAAATCCTGGGTCCGCGCTTAGAAACCTCTGGGTATTAAGTGCGTTATAAATAACCTATCATATCATATTGTCTCCTCCAAGCAGTTCACTCCTAGCCGGTAACCCCTACTGTCTATTTCACTGACTGGCTGGTTGTGATGGCCAAAGGACAAATATCCCTGCTCTCTCCCTGTGGGAAGATAATTCCTAACATAAGCACCCTAAAATCACATTTTTGTTCAACTGGGCTGAAGTGACATTCAAATACAAAGGCTACTCTTGGCCTTTCCTATCACACCCATATACTGCTCTCACTGAACTTCTCTCTCCTCCCTGTTACTCCACCCACCATCTATCCTCTCCCTCCCTCACACTCCACCTTCTGTCCCTCCAATGGTTCTCTCATTGCCGGTCCAGTCCGATAACACAGCAAGTAGAGCACTCACTTTGACATCTGTGCAGAGCCTGCTGACACAGGTTTAAATCCCGGCAGTGCCAAACTCAGCCTTTCATCCTTCCGAGATCCATAAATGAGCACCACGCACCGTGGTTAATAATAAGCAGCGCTAGTATACCTGAGAGTTCGTAGCGTTACATAAATGCTAAATTATTATTATTACTACCTACCTCCAACCTCCGATCTAACTCTCTACTACTATCATTTTCTCCCCTACTCAACACTAGTCTCCCTCTCTACTACCCACTACTACTCTTTACTCCTAGTACACTCCACTCCACTCGCCTCCCTCTACTCTCTACTCCGCCCACTCTGCTACTACTATATTCTGCTACACTACCCTACACTCTACCCACCTTCTCCACAGTCACCTACCTTTTGTGCTCCCATTCACCCTTTACAATCACCCCATTCACACGGCCCCTACTCTCAACCTCAATCTTACTCACCTTGCACGCACTTTGACATCCAAGTACCGCTTCCTCTTAGGAAGCAATACCTCACCTTGTGCAAGCACTTGACAATCATGGCATGATACGATATCATAAATCATTTATAACACACATGTACACAAGTGTTTCTAGGCACGACAAGACAAGGAAGGGTATACAGAGGGAAGACAAAACAAATGATTTTACTAGGCCTTGTTTCATTCAGATTGTGCAAGTACGAGGGGGGAGAGGACAGGTGCCAAGGGGGAGTGAGGGTAAGGGGAGGGCAGTGGCAAGATGTGGTAAGTGGTACCAGAAGTGGTAAGTGCTGCCAGGTTCGTGGCTCAAGTAAGTGCAGAGAGGCAGGGGACTGTAGGGTTGCAGTTACAGTCCCTAAGTCGATGGGAGGCCCGTAGGCAGTGCAAGAGGCTACTGGTCATGCAGGAGCCTGCTGCCCATGGCGTTCAGTGGTCAGTCAGGTAACCAGTTAGTACAGAAGACAGGAGCATCAGCAGGGGAGAGAGAGAAAGCAGAAGCGAAAAGGAAGGTCTTGAGTTGCTTCCGGAACCTTGTTTGGTCTTGCTCAATTTTTAGGGAGGCTGTTCCAGAGGGAGGCCCCAGCCGAGGACAGGGATCTACCCCCACTCTCTGCCTGGAGAAGCATCTGCTCTGCCTGGAGAAGCATCTGACCCTCAGAGAGTCGGAGGTGGATGACCGGAGGGCTCTAGAAGGAAGATGCTTAGGAAGAGAGAGTTTTATGTCTCCGGCCCCAGAAAGCCTTGTGGACAATGCAGATTCTTGAACTTGATCCTTGCAGCCACCGGGAGCCAGTGGAGAGATTTCAGGGCTGGAGAGATACGATCCCTGGGTTTAAGGCCAAGGACAAGTCTTGCGGTCCTGCTCTGGATAAGTTGCAAAGTGCAAATAGTAGAGGCAGGCAGATTTAGAAAGAGGCTGTTGCAGTAGTCCAGCCTAGAGACAGTGAGCTTCTGGGGCAAAGTGAGAAAAGGAAAAATACCTCTGAGGAGGTGCAGCTAGTAGTGTGACATCTTATAGATGTCTGAGATGTGAGGAGAGAAGGAGAGGGTTGAGTCGATGATGACACCAAGGATCTTTGCCTGACAAGGAGGTGCAGGTGGAGGGCCCAGGGTGGCCGGCCAGAGTGAAAGAGGGAAAGCAGGAGCTTTGGCATCAAGGCAGAGATCATTGGAGGCACAACATTCCTGAATCATGGATAGACAGTCAGGAATGAGCGAGAGATCAGAGGATGCTGAGGGGAGCCTGAAGGAGAAATGAGTGTCATCCGCATAACACTGAAAGTTAGAACAGAAGGTAGAGATGAGGTGCGCCAGAGGAGCCAAGTAATGGTTGAAGAGCCAGGGTGAGAGGTTAGACCCCTGGGGAACACCACATGTAGAGAGAAAGGTGGTAGAGAGAAAGGACCCAAGTGTGACCTGGGAGGGCCAGTCAGAGAGAAAGAAGGTCAACCATGCTAGGGCTTGACCCGTGATGCCCAGGTTGTCACAGAGACGATTGATCAGGATGGGGTGGTTGACTGCATCAAAAGCAGAAGGTAGATCAAGCAGAATGAGGACAGAAGGAAAGTTAGAGTCGAGATTAGAGAGCAAGTCTTCATGGGTGTTCAGGAGAGCAGCTTTGGTGCTTCTGGCTGCTCTAAAGCCAGACTTGTGGTGATGGAGACAACCAACAGATTCAGCATGGAGAGCAATCTAGGAGATGGCCAGCTTTTCGAGGAGTTTGCCAGGGAAAAGAGTGATAGACATTGCACAGTAGTCTGGCGGAGACGAAGGATCGGCAGACAGCTTATTGAGGGGGGTACACAAGGGAGTGCTTTAGGCGGGAAGGGAAGGCTCCAGTGGCAAAAGAGTGATTGCAGAAATCGTCCAAGGCTGGAGCAAGGGTGTCGATGTGGTCCTTGATGGTTCTGGAGGAGCAGGGGAGCACCTGCTTTGATGA
Organism: Ambystoma mexicanum; assembly: GCF_040938575.1. Lineage (NCBI taxonomy): Eukaryota > Metazoa > Chordata > Amphibia > Caudata > Ambystomatidae > Ambystoma > Ambystoma mexicanum. The sequence continues at coordinate 1,321,042,183 of NC_090922.1, read as the reverse complement.
GACTTTCATAGATCAGACTTGTCTAGAAACATCGTCGGGAGTGAACATGGGGAAGGGGGAGAAAGGAGGAGGAGAGGCGGTCGGAGAGAGGCCGTGAATGGTAGAGGGAGAGGAAGAGGATAGAGTTGATAGGAGGTGAAGTGAGAAGCCAGTGCCGTACAAATGGCCTGGGAGGGAACACGAGAGGTGGAGACTGCAGCAGGATTGCCCAGGTGCTTGCAGATTTTGAAAAGTTCGGATGAGTTTTTAGAGGCCACAGAGATGCAGGCTTGGGTGTAGGCTCTCTTCTTGGACAGGAAAGAGAGTCTATATTGCCGTTGGAGCAGGCGACAGACCAGTTTGTCGGGGGATGAGCCTGATGCCCTCCACTTCCTCTCAGCCACCCTACACTTGCGTTTAAGGGTGGCAAGGTCAGAATCATACCAAGAATTGCACTTGGACGTGGGCTCCAGACTGTTCCTCATGACAGATGTAGGTTGGAGAGGGTTGAATCAGAGTGTGAGTCAGCCGCTGGTGAAGGAGGAGGAGAGCAGGTAGCAGTGAAAGCCTCCACGGACACACGCTTCACCTTTATGCTCCGCTACACCAACCATCCTCCACCTGGCCTCTTGGTCCTACTGCTCATCCCTTGACCTCACCCGAACTACCCACACTGAACTGCTGTACAGACCTCTTTTATCTTCCCTCTGACCCTCACATTGAGTCCCCCTGTCAGCTGATTCCCCAGGTCAACCACTAGCTTGCTTTTACCAAGGGGCCAGGTTACAGTCAGCAGGAAACATAAGCCCCATCCACTTTTCGTCCGTGGGTCTGCCAGTGTTTGGCAATGATGGCCCACTTAAAGTAAAGTTAACTTCATAGTTTGTGTGTCTGCCAGTTTGCTAAAAGTACAGTCCATTCCAGAGCTCTAAACAGGAAAACAAAGAGCATCTAGCTTTCCAGCTATAAACATGGGCCACTCTGTGGTACGGCTGCAGGTCGGATCATTGTAACAGTTCACATCCATGGTATGTAGAACCTCTGGATTTCCAGTTTAGTGTGTGGCTCGCTCCTTGGTCATGTGGTTCCTCACCGGCTCACTCTTGGTTGGTCTGGTCACTCTTTCCTCCACTCCTTTGCCTTCTGGGTAGTTCTTTGTGACTAAAGGAAATAGACTGGCCAGTGTTGTGCACAACAGGCAAGTAAAGATGGTACTCCCTACATTCAATATGGCACAGGTTGAAGGGACAGAAAATGGGGGCCGCCCAACTCCCACACCCAGCCTCTGGGGCAGGACTGGATCTAGGATCCCCTTTGGTAGGCCTCATACCCCAGGTTGAGAGGGGTCACCATCCCCTCTTGACAGGGTCAGCAAACCTGACCACGGCTCAAGCCTGCTCCTTGGCCTTCCTCTCTACTCCTTTCTCCCTCTAGACAAAGTACTCAACTTTGCTAATTGCACTATCTACAACCTGCTTAGATCCTCCCCACTTCTGCCTTCCAAAAACATGCTGGTTAGCTCTCCATTCCCTTTTCAAGTTCCTTCTCCTAGTCTAAAAGGCTATCAAGGGTCTTGTTCCTCTGTACCTATCTGATTGTATCTCAGTTTAGTCACCATCTCATGCCCCTGACTCTCCTGACACTCTACCTCACTGTCCCATACCCTTCCTGCTTCTGCTCTTTCTCCCTACTTGCCCCACTTCACTGGAACCCACTGTCCATCTCAATCAAAGCCAGCCCAGCTATGGGCTGTTATGCTTGCTAAACAGGATAGATTTATTAATTAATCTTTAGTAATGTGCTTAACATTGGAGACCAGTCTCTAAGCACAAGACCGGGATTTGAACCTGTATTGCTCTGCTTTGCTTTGCTTCCAAGACACACGCGTTGCCCCTGCGCTATTCTCCCTACATGACCCCACCCCTCCCTCTAGTCACACGTACTAATGTAATTCTGTACAATGATCTAGTACTCCTGTTTAGTTTGAATCACTTACACCCTTAAGTATGTTGTCTTTGCAAGTCACCTGTTTCCTTACGTATATATTTTTTATGTTTGTTTTGTCAATGGTATATGTCCCACTTTTCTGACACCCTCATAAACTGTCTCAAAATCGTATTCTTATCTTTGTTCTATTGTACAGACACCCTTTGTGGGAATGCATCTTCTATCTGTAAATGTGTTACGGTATGTCATTTCTGATTGGAATTGACATCCATGTTCTTCAAACAAATACAAATACCAATCTATTAACTGTGGAACATGCAGGCATTCAGTCTCGCCCCACTGATGTTACAGCAAACCATGGGTGCTTATATGCATATGTGTCTGAAAAGATACCTAGGTCACTCTCCTCTTCTTTACAGTACACGTATAGGCAGGGCCGCTGCAGATGCTTTGTCCCCTTATGAATGGCAAGGAGCCACTTAGTGGCAAAATGATAAACAGCGTAGCAAAAAGCCGTGCCCGGCATATATCAGAGAAAAATTGGGATGAAAATTGTGGCAAGATATATTGGTGAAATTGTCATATATGTACCAATATCGCTCTCATGTACAGTAACATGCTCTGAATAATGCTACATAGCTATTTTCATTGTTAAGGACTTTGGGTCTGATGTCAATACTGGTTATTTCTAAACTCAATCCTTATGATATATATATTACTAGCAGACATACCCGGCCTTGCCCGCGCTAAAAAGTAATCAAACCTTTCATATGGTTTCCCACGGGTTAACCAAGAGACATAATAATTGACTAAATAGTTCTGTATTCTTTATTAATGCATAGTCATACATGTACATAGTTAGGAATGATTAGTATTGTCAATGAATATCTCAGTATACACAACGTTGTGTGTCTTTCCAGAAGGGGCATAAACAGAAACAGCTCAGTTTACCTGGCCCTTTTAGTCTGGGGTATGGTTTGATTTGTTCTGGGGTCTCCTGCTGTATTTATGCTGTATGTCTGGCTGCATCAGCCTGTTGGCTTGCTTGTCTCTGTTCTGGTGTCTACAAACATAGATCGTCTCTTGGGTGGCATGATGATTGATTTACAGGTTTGTTGTAGATGGGGATGTGTACTTCTTGAGTGCCATTAAGACTAATTGCTTGGATTGTCATGTCTTCAATTTTACGGATTCCTTGTACTAATCTGTGGTGCATTTCTAGCTTTTATTATGGTTCTTAGTTAATTTTTTTTTAGAACTTCTTGTATTAATATTTGGTGCATGGTCAATTGTTATGCAAATGGTTAGCTTTTGTTATGGTCGTTTGTTGAACAAAATAGCTCTGGTTGTTTTAAAGCAAAATAAGTATAAATTCTAAGTTTATCCACCAGGGGTGCCACTTTAAATTGAGAAAAATAAGCATTTGTTGTAATTTTCTCCACCAGGGGCATCACTTTAGTACATTTCAACCACACCATTAGATCCATCGTAAAAGGTTAACCCTGTTAGACCCCTTTGGAGCCCCATAGATCGTCCCTCCTTAATTTCTATAGCAGACAGAAAGACAGACAGACAGACAGGTGCACTTTCAAAAATATATATTAGAAATATTACTGCATAAGCAAGTTTAAAGGGGACTTGTTCTGGTCACATTAACTTCTTTCAGTAGCTGTACATGTATACATATTAGTTTCATAGGATGTACAGTTTTAATGTTTAATTTTATTTATAGGGCCTAAATGTACTAATCATTGCATTGGTTTTGGAAACTTGACCAATCTCCGTTTTACATTAATATTTCAACCAATCATTATTCTAGCCTGCATATTGACATTTAAAATGCTATCAAGTGCTACTGTCCTTTATACCGTATGCTATAGTTATTTGCAGGTTTTTACTGCTTCTTCGTTCATTTTGTTATATTTTGGAGTCAGTCAAGAGCATTAGAAGCAATGAATAGATCTTTCATTGAGATAATCTCACTATTGAATTTTGAACAGCTTTAAATATGGGATTGTATCTATATAATGTGCAAGAACTTCATTATAGAGGTTTGTGATTAGTCTGCTACTTAACAGTGTTTTTGCATTTTCAATGAGCTTTCATACTTTCTACAAGTATGTTCTATATTGTTCATCTTTGAATACATGCATACTTTGCATTTGCATACGTATATTATTTTGAGTAAATTCAAAGTATTAAAAACAACTTCACAGAATAATAGCGTTGCCAGTGCTCCCCATTATTTTAGCACTGCCTTTTGTGGTGATGGCTTGAAATTCTGACTGGTCATTTATGAGTGATTGTTGGAGAAGATCCCCAAATACAATACATTCTACGCTTCCAAAATGTCACTGTCATCACATATTCTATGTCTTGTAATCGTAAGAACATGAAACATTGCATGGTATTGATAACAATGCTGATCTTATCTGTTATGAGTACATTCATGCTTTCAAATACTTTGGCAATGTACTGAATTTCCTCAGCATACATGTGTCTATATTCTATTGTTTCTGTTTTACAGGTAGTATGAATAGTAGCTACGAGACCTGTGGGTTCCGTTACCACACGTTTCTGGATTATCAAATGTGTATTGCAAGAAAGGGGACACTATTTTCATACAGTAGCTTTTACCTTTACCTGCTTGACCACTAATAATGCTAGTTTACAACCTTTGCACTCAAACAATTGGGCATTATGTAGGAATGCATGGTCCATATTGGTATCGAATGTAGTAAAGATGTCTTTGTGTTCAATATTAGATATAAACAGAATGTAGTATCTTGATTTTCTTTCTTGCATCAAGGTTACTAGAAGATAGTCCATCCTATTTCTGTCTCATTTCTGTTCATGGGTTCCCCATAGTGAAATGAGTTCATTAGTGATTGGATTTCCTAAATGTGTCATTTTACAATTGATTTTCATTAATATATACCTAAAAGTTAGTATTCTTTGGGCCATTGCAAGACACATTATTTTGATTTGTTCTACGGATTTTTGATAATTAATTAGACTTGGTTTTCCCTGGCATACAGCACAACCATTAGTGTTTTTGATTTTGCATTGCCCATAATCTTTCACTGATATCTTTCCTTTAAGTGACATTTTGTAACGTTTTATATAGCCATAGAGATTCTAGGTTGTCTGATTGACCTCAATTGTGGTTTTCAATTATGTTATTATTTACAGTATCAATACTGTCTTGATCAATGTGTGCCAACATTTCAGTTTTGGTTAAAATATTTTGCGACTCATTTACAATTTTGCAGGTTCTCCAGCCTTATCTATTTTATAGCCACACTCTTGGCATATAAGATTTTTCTGGGGAATCTCTCTGCAGCTTTTAAGTGCCACATTCACAATTAATTCTTTTTTTTTACCCATAAACTGCATAATCCAGATGCCTGGCTTTTTTCAGTAGCAATTTATTTCCAAAGATCTTGCAATTGACACGTGTCTACCTTTGTTTTGTAAAATGTTTGGCATTGAATCATGTATATATAATGTTAGTGGTCCACATACTTAGTGATTAAGAAATAGTCATTGATGTACAGTGCATCAGAGCTGCATTTTAATTCATAAGAACATGTGAGTGTTTTATATTTAATATGGTTCCTGATTGATGGTACGTGTAAATGATTTATATTTTCAAGGTATTTTTTTAAAAGAAGCAGAAATAGTGTTTTTTATATGACTGCCAGATGTTCTTGGAGGTTCTTTTACAATATGATGTGCATCTGTGTGTTTGGTATCATGTAACTATATTGTCTAAAACTAGATTAGTATTTTCATTTTGGATTACACATGTAATGTATTTCTCAAGGAACTAAGTCACAATTTCAGCCTTCTTTCCCAAATAAGTGGGTTTTCCTGGCCCACAGTACCATTTCGATGTGTAGAGCCCATCTGATTTGATTCTTTTTGCACCAAAGTGTTGTGTGAATTCCCATAATGGTTGGAATTCACGATTTATAATTAAATTTAACATTGCTCAAAAGCAAAGGTGGCGGTGTCTGCATACATTTACTGGATATATGGAGCATCATTTAATGAGAGCCGTACTTTGTATGTTTCGGAAGGGAATGCTGGCAAGCCTGAGGAGGCCAAAGAGTTCTTCCCATACATAGTCTGCACAGCTTAGTGCCACAAAGCATGTTGGTGTTACAAAACATGCAACTTAGTTCAGAGAAGAGTCTAAACCAATACTCTTGAATTCCTTGCATTTTTTCTAAATTTATTTTTAGACTGCTTTCTAAGACAAGATGCTTAGCTTCAACCGGTTGTATTAAATCTGAAGTATGCGTGTTTTGGTAGCATTTACCTACATGTAATGCATACTCTATGCTATAAAACAAAGTGGCGTACTTCCTTTCATATAGTAAGTAGAACATAGAGTTGATTTAATGTAAGTCATGGAAGGTGGAATACATGTGACTTGCTCTCTATTCAAGAGCAGAGATTTTGACGACTCTATCATCAATAGTTGCACCACAACTAGTAGGGAATATTTGTGGAAAGCATGAGTATCAAATGTTTTTCCTAGATACTTAACAGAATCTCTTCAGTTTGCTGCACTTGTTCAAGTCCTATAGATTGACCCATTACATCACAAAAGTGAAGTGGGTGACTACTATATTTCTTATATACATTTTTAGCAGATTGTAAATCAACATTTGCAAACTGTGCATCTGTGTCTTATGTTGTTTCTCCCTCTACATGTACACTCATCTGTGCTTCTATATTTAGGTAATTGTAGTTGCCATCGTGTTGTTTTAGGTATGTGAGTGCCTCATGTACATAATGTAAGTATACTAGCTCTTGCCGTTTAGTTTTTTACTTTTGTTAAGGGCTCCATTTACAATGACTAATAATGTGTTTTCAATGGCATGACTAACAGTGGTTTGAGGTTGCCATGTATGTGTATTGATACATGGAGAACCTTGCCTTTTAAAGTATCAAATAACTTATTTGCGGGTCTTTTTGCAGACTTTAGTTGAAGTTGTCCAATTGTTTGGAATGGGCAAACTAATTGAATAAAGATGTCATCATAGGAATTGACATTGAATAGTTGTGCTGGGATGGGTACGGCCTTCATGTTATTTGCTATGAAATGTTTTTGTAATTCATTTTTTTTTTAATTAGGTACAGCAGTACAAACATATTTGTAAATAATCATTCTGTGTAATATGCTCTTCACAGAATAAATACATAACTAAGCCAGTCCACTGTTTGCTTCCTGGCTCAGTGGTACTTTCATTTACATCGATGTCCTTAACCTGTTGTTTCTAAAACATGCGTTGATAACAACCACACACACACAGGACTAATGTTCAATTACTGAAGTATATTTTGCAATGTGTATTATATAATTTGGAGTAATTGGTTTGCAAGCGTTTTCAATGGGGGCTTGGTCTTTCATTTCAACTCCAAATAAACGGTCTTGTAGATCTTAGAAAATGTTAGAACACTTTATACTTTGCCTTGCTTATGCCTACAGGTTTTGGCACGTTACAAACAAATAAATACAAATAAATACAAATTGTTCCATATTATATTTGAATTAAAGTGTAATTTCTGCAGGTTGTTGGCAATGTACATTTTTCATGGCAAATTATGTATAACTAAGTTAAGATGATGCAACATTTTATTTTGTTGAAGATACTATTACATAGTTTGTTAGAACTGCATGAAATGTGATGTCCCGGTGCTTTTTTATATTGTCGCTTGGGACAAGGATCAATATTTTGAAAGATGTTATTTTTTCTCTTGCTTCTATTCCTACATTTATTAATGTATTAGTGATCTATAATATGCTTAATGACAGTCTCCTCCAGCTTCTTGATAGTAACTTTCTTGATAGTAACTTGTGCATCGTGTATAACCACTTGGGTTTCTTTTCTATCTTCTTCAGTTTGATTTTGTGTAGGTGTGGGCTTTGTGGGCTTTACAATGAATTGGTGCATTTCTCAATTTTTCTATTGAAGTGGATTGGGTTCTATAGTAAAAAGATACACTGTGCTAGTATTTATTTTTTCACATTTCTTATGCAAATTATTTCTAGATGGAAGACGTGTATATCTATTTTACTCACAGTTTTTGTTTTCATTTGTTTTGTATGCATTGCCCATAATGTTTATCAAAGTGATTGGAAGATATTTTAGTGATTGAACGGTATGTGTGAACAATTTCTATTAACTATACTGGATTTAATGCAAACATATTTTGTCATGTATCGGCATTCCTTTTCGAATACTGAATTTGTTCTTTGAATTTATATTTTTTTGCAAAACTTTAAAGCAAGATTGTAGTGATGACTTATTTAATTTATTGGGAAAGGGGATATTGAGGATAGTGTGTTACTTCTATATTGTTGTATTTCAGTTGTGGTTTTGTTGATATATTTTCTAGATGTGAGTGTGTGTGTGTGTGTGTGTGTGTGCGTGTGTGTGTGTGCGTGTGTGTGTGTGTGTTTGTGTGTGTGTGTGTGCGTGTGCGTGTGTGCGTGCGTGCGTGTGTGTGTGTGTGTGTGAGAGTGTATTTGAATGACTAGTTTTGAACTTGGAATTTCATTTTGAAATCTGTGTATGGATGCTGTGGAGTGTATAAACTGATGTATATTTCTTGCACATGTTTTTAATTCTGCATATATGATACATATATATGTTTATGTATAGTGTCATGAATGACATTTGTTACATTCCAATGATCACTCTCTAAAAATAATTCAGCGTGGAATTATTGTGTATGCCATTTATAGATCTTCTATGTCTCCATGTGGAATATTGTTTATGCTGCAACTACTTGTGTTTGTTTATCTGGGTGAAACGTTTGTTATGTCATTGTTATAGGTTGTTATATTTTGTTCCAAACAGGGATTGGATATATGAACAGAGGTTGTGCAGTTTGTGTGACAGTTTTTGCTGCATGACACGTTGTGTAAGGGGAATACATTTTTTGTATTTATTTATTTATTGGGTATTTATAAAGCACCTATACACAATGTGTTTCGAGGTGCAACAAGGCAAGAGGGTTGGGGAACAGGGAGGACAATAAAAACGGTCCTACTAGGCCTTGTGACATTCGAATCGAGCAAGTGTGTAACAAGAAGTGAAGGGGAGAGGGGTTGGGGGGTTGCCGGTCAGGGCGAATGGTCCCAGGAGAAATAAATGAGTGCCAAGGGAGGCCAGGTGGACAGAGCCAGGGGAAGCAGAGACTGTAGGGGAAGGAAGGTCCATGAGCTAAGTGTGAGGGAAGTGGCTGGAAGGGCTACAAGGGTGCAGGCCCATCCAGGCTAGTGTGAGGGGAGGGGCTGGAAGCGCAAATGCAGGTTGAGGGGGTCAGGGGAGACCAAGTGCAGGGATAGACTGGACTAGGGGGGCCATGTGCCCTGTAAGACTCTGAGGAGGAACCAGGCAGCTAGTCAAGAGCAGATGGGACATTAGCAGGGGAGGGGGAGAGAGAAACAAGAAGAGAAAAGATATGTCTTGAGAAGCTTATGGAACTTAAGGAGATCCAGCTCAAGTCTGAGAGGGGCAGGGAGGCCATTCCAGAGGGAGGCACCTACGGAGGAGAGAGATCCACCCCCTAGTCTCTGCTTGGAAAAGCGTCTGATCTGCATAGAGTTAAAGCTAGACGACCGAAGTGCTCTAGCATGGAGGTATTTAGGTAGAGAGAGTTGAAGTGTAGCAGGACTCAGGCCCCAGAAAGCCTTGTGGATGATGTTAAGGGTCTTGAACCTGATCCTCGCAGGAAGCAGGAGCCTGTGGTGATATTTTTGGGATGGAGAGATGCAGTCCCTCGGCTTGAGGCCAAGGATAAGTCTTGCAGTCCTGGTCTGGATGAGTTGGAGGGGCAAAGGGAGGAGTGGGGCAGATTGAGGAAGAGGCTGTTGCAGTCCAGCTTGGAGAGGACCAGAGCTCTGGAGACATTTATTTTTTGGGGGAAGGTGAGGAAAGGGAGAATGCCTCTGAGGAGGTGCAACTGAAAGTGGTCTGTCTTGGCAAGGTCAATGATGTGAGGAGAGAAGGAGAGTGAGGAATCGAAGATGACACCGATGTTTTTTTGCCTCACAGGAGGGTGAGGGGAGGGGGCCCATGGTGGGCAGCCAGAGTGTGGGAGGGAAAGAGGGAGCAGGGATCCCAATGAGAAGGATCTCTGTCTTACTGGCATTAAGGCAGAGGTCGTTAGCAGTGCAGAATGCCTGAGTAGCAGACAGGCAGTCGGGAATGAGAGAGGAAGAGGAGGAAGAGGAGGACAGCTTGAAGGAGAGCTGCGTGTCACCCATATAACAATGGAAGTTAGTAGAGAAGGTGATCAAGTGGGCTAGTGGGGCCAGCTAGTTTTTGAAAATCCAGCATGAGAGGATAGAGCCCTGAGGAACACCGCAGGTGGAGAGTTAGACGGTGGGGAGTAAAGGGCCCAGTTGAACCTGAGAAGGTTGGTCTGAGAGGAAGGAGATTAACCAATCCAGAACCAGGCAGGTGATGCCAATGGTAACACAGAGCTGATTTATCGGGGTGCATGGTTTACCGTATAGAAGGCAGAGGAGAGATCAAGGAGGATGAGAACAGAAGGAGAGCTGGAATCGAGATTAGTTGCACTCATGTACATTACAATGCTGGGTGAGTATTATTTTTAAGTTTCTATTATTTTACTGTCCCGTTGTGGCAAATGGGTGTAAGTGAATGTTAGTCACCAGTACCTGTGGCAATGCACTTACAGATGCAAATGTTGGTGGAAGTGTTGACTTGAAGAAGATGATTTTGAAATGGGCCATCATCATCAGCAGTGTCAGGGATCTTTTTTGTTAAAGGTTTGCAACAGGAAGGTGGAGGGCTTCAATGAATGTGATGTGTTCAGAATGTTTGCTTAATGGTTTGACCAGGTAAGTTGGCTTCACCAGTACGTTTTCAAATTGTGTGCATGTGAGTGGGTGGCTCGTTGGACTGTTCTGAAAGTGTTGGAAAATGAAAGTGAGAGTTTGCTGCAGTGGTGTGTCGCGTTTCTGCTGTGTGCATGTTTTTATTTGTTGCCCATTTTAATAAGGGAGCGAAACCATGTCCATAAGAACATCTCATATCTGATGTTGCATAACACAGAAGCTTGTGTAAATAAAGGCATGAAGTTAGAAGTGGCCAGTAGTTTATCAATATGAATAGCTTTACTGGCTTTAAAGATGTTGTTACTTGGCATTTAGCCTACTATGAAGCATGTGTTTTCATATTGGTATTGATTTTACTTTTAGGATTTAGATGTCTGGAACCATTATGTACTCCCCTGAAGCTGTTCTTGCTCTTAATTGCAGGTATGGATATTGTAAGGGTGCAGAGTGAGGAGGCTGATACCCAGGTGGCATGATTCACAGAGTGGCTTTGGGACAGTGATTCTATGAAGCAAGGTGAGGAACTTTCTTTCAGCGTATGCAGCAGCGCTCCAGGAGCGAAGCAGCGTTGGAAGTAATTATCATGGCACTGGATGTTTTTACTGTGTTGATGTAGTGTGGCTGCTGAGTGAAATTTAAGAATTGTTTTAGTGCCGTTGGGTACTTAGGTGGTCAAGTGTTAGCAATGGTCCATGAGGAGACTTTGAGGAAGTGTTTTAAGCAAATTATGGGCAGCTCAAAAGATTAGGGGCCTGATTCATGGAACGTTTTCCTATGGGATTGCGCCATTATAAAACACTTCCATGAATTAGTCTGTAAGAGTCAGCGCTGGAGGAATATCTCTGTCAATTACATTATGTAATTCAGTGAACGTGGCAGAACTGCAACGTGGATGACGATTTCTGCCATTTGCAGTTTTCTTTGCGCTCGTCTCCTTACGTGGAAATTTATTTTGGGGGTTACTTTATTACTTTTTATGATGTATTTGAATTTGTTAGCAGAGCAATTTAAATCGTAACATCTAGGAGAGAATTGAAGTTGTTTAGAGATGTTACGCTATGGAATTAAGCTTTGCTGCATTGGGTTTAGAGTTGAAGAATGTGTTTAATATGTGAGTGTGTATGAACAAATAAAGAGGCATTACAAAGTGATTATAATAATTTGAAGATGTATTTTGAAGAAATCAACAGAAATGTTTGTACATTATTAGGAATTAATAGTAGTTTTGTAGAATTTATGTGCATGTTTGGATGTTATTAGTACGCCATGAGGTGAATGTGTGTGCGTGAAGTGAGAAGTGCACCTATTAACTTGTTCTGGGCTGTTCAGATGCTGGGTGGTAGAGATGTGGTTAGTACACCACTTATGTGTTGTAAATGTAGCATGTACACCATTCATGTGTTGTAGGTGTGGTTAAGTACCCCATTTATGTGTTGCAGGTGTTTTTAGGACACCGCTTCTCTGACCATCCAGTGTTTGTATTTAACTGTTGCGGAGTCCATGCAGGTGGTGTAGAGGAGGGGTGTAGGGGATTTCAATTACACCATGAACATGTATTTTACCATCACAATGTTTATTTAGGAAAGTTAATATGTGTCAACATGGTATATTTAGAAAATGTTTGTTTTAATCTGCAGTCTTGAGGGTGGTGCCTGATCACCACTACCCTCGGGAGGGTTTTTACATTTTCTCTGCAATTAGAATTGGTTGCATGGGCTTGTTGTGTGTTGTGTGGGTGGTTGGGTTGGTTGTTGGTGTACTGTATGGATGTTACTTTGTTGGTTGTTGGATTACTGCATCCATGTTGCTTTGTTGTTTTGAGTAACCCTCACACGGCCAGTGGCCTAGCAAACCACTGGTCGGGGTTGTGTCGTCTTGGAGTCAGTACACAGTGAAAGATTGTTGTGTACCAGTAGCTACTAAGTGACTAAGTGTAGTTGAGCAGCGGTGCAGTTTAGTAGCATCGCTAGTGGTGGAGATTGTTGTGTGCCAGTAGTGCCTGGGTGCATTGGGTTGCTTTGGAGGGTGTTGTCATGCCAGTTAAGAGTAGACATAGTGGCGACACCAGTTGTTTATAGGAGCTTTTGATTTATTGGAAGACCTTCTGACGCTGGTTGGGGTTGGTGTCTTGTAGTTGTTTGTGGTGAAATGTCCTTACACCAGTTGTGTGTAGGTGTAGTGTAGTTGTTTAGTAGACAAAAAAGGGGGATGGCGAGGTGCGCACTCCAGTTCCCAGTCAAATTAGACCTGATACAAAAATAGCTGGGTTAGATCCCAAAAACAATTTAATAAGTATTAACAGGGTTGAATCCCAAAACATTGAAAAAAAATTAACAGGGTTGGATCTGCTGTTCCATTGTTCTGTTTTGTTTCTCCTCCTAACGCTTTCCTGTCACAAACAATCATCAGGGAGACTGTGCTGGTATGAAGGTGATTCCAAATAGCAGCTCTTATAGTCTCTAGGGATTCTGGTAGCTGTGGTTTTCGCATGTTACCAATCAGGTGACCAGGAACTGACACCCCTCCAAGTGCACAAGTCTTTCCCAAATTTGGGGGAGGGGAGAAAACCATCAGTGTGGTTCTCTAAAGTGGGGCACAGTAACACCAGTGCTGCTGCCTCTGGAGCCCGGGACTCTGACATGGCATGCAAAAATGGGGCATGGCGACGCGCGCACTCCCAGATCGAGTCAAATTAGACCTGATATTAAAGTAGCTAGGTTAGATCCCAAAAAGAATTTAATAAGTATTAATAGGGTTGAATCCCAAAACATTGAAAAAGTATGAACAGGGTTGGATCCCATCTGCTGTTCAGTTGTTCTGTTTTTGTCCTCCTCCTAGTGCTTTCCTGTCACAAACAATCAACAGGGAGGCTGTGCTGGTACGCAGGTGATTCCAATTAGCAGCTCCTATAGTCTCTAGGGATTCTGGTAGCTGTAGTTTTCGCATGTTACCAATCAGGTGACCAGGAACTGACACCCCTCCAAGTGCACAAGTCTTTCCCAAATTTGGGGGAGGGGAGAAAACCATAAGTGTGGTTCTCTAAAGTGAGGCACGGTAACCCTGGTGCTGCTGCCTCTGGAAAGTACGAAAAAAATAATCAGGATGAAAGATCCTACAAGCAATAATGTGGTTCTGTATATGTGTGTTTATTTCAAAATGACACAGAACATTTTTGGTGATTTAACAATTACTTTACAGTACTTTCGATAAGCACGAAAGTTTGAAAAAAACAACAAACGGACAAGAGTGATTGTGAATGGTGGTAACACAGGTAAGTGTCGGCCTCAAAGGTATTGAGCTCAAGACCCCACAAGGAGGCACATTCCCAAGACAGATGAGGTCGGAAGGACCTACTATTCAGGGAAAGTGCGCCTGAGACTTAAGATGGTCCCAGGTGTAGTTCACACAAGGTGTACACAACAGTCTTTACAAAACAAAGACGAGAGGGGGATGGTACAGTTGTGTCACGGGGATCGACACGGGTGTGTTTCGGCCAAAATAAGGCTTGATTGAAGCCTGTCTATGTGCTGGTCTTCATCAGGAGGGACACCAATTGTGGTGTTGTCCGTAGAATCTGTTGGTTAGAAGAAGCTGTATGGATCTCAGAAAATAATTGACTGATTCATTATAGTACTTAATACTGGCCGAGTGATGCCGTGGTGATACATCACACGGTGTATCAAAAAACAGCTTACCTGCTGCTGCAATAGCAGTAGGATGCAGTGGACAATCCTCAAGGAGTTGCTGGATTGCTAGTGCGAAGATGCACTTAAGAGTGGGCCAAAGTTTCCTGAAGGCCGACGTCTCTCGGGGTCACACAAAATGGAAAGGGCCAGGGTGGGTCCCATATCTGAGAGGAAAACAAGGGAGAATCATGAGAGATGATCCACAAGGTGGTCTATTTGTGGTGGATTCGGTGGTGGTGAGGGTATCCTGTCTGGGGTCTGTACCCCCCATGTGCCATGGTGGTAGTCCATGAGTGCCCATAGAGTGAAGAGATATTCTTGATATATCTATGTGAAACACGGCGAGTGGTTTCCGTGGGCCGTGGAGTATCCATGGAGGTAAGTGGAGTGACGTGGCCCCACAGGTAGGTGTGGCTCCAGGTCTAGTACATACTCTCTGGTGCACAGATCATAAATGGAGAAGAACTGTGGCTATGCAGCCCTGTGCAAATTGCATGGTTGCACACGAGGTCTGAGTGGTGGCGCACAGGTGAAGCAGTGTGGTGCGTATTAAAAACACTGATATTGGTGGACTAGAAGCATCCGGGATGTAAAAATGCGGTCCTATGCTTTGTGCAACGTGAAACAGTGCATGCAGGTCTGGTGAACAAACTACACGCAGCATGTGCACAAGCTCGTGGTGGAGGCGGGGTCAAAAAACCGGCTCCAAAGGTGCCTTAGAGGATAAGTGCAGGGCTAGGACCCTAACCTAGAGTCCTAGAGTGCCGAGGTAGGCTTGGTGACAGTGCCTAATACAGTTGTAGGTCGGTTGGAAGCACATAGTTATTTTTTACAAAAAGGCTGCGCGTGACAGTCGCTCCTCATTACAGGCAATGCGACATATTATAATGCTACACAGATAGTGGTCCCTATAAACTTACCGCAGTGCGTCCGGTGCTTCTGTGCTTGCGGGGCCCTCAGCTCACAGTGGTTCTGTGTGAAGTAGACCTACTTCCATATCTATAAACAATCCTAGAGGCTGATGCTCAGCCAATGGGGATGCGCGGTGGGTGTTAGAGGCGGCCGAGAGAGCCAATCACTTCATGTTTTGTGTGTCATCCAATAGTGCGTCAGTTGGTGGGGGAGAGGAGTGTTCTCAAGGGTATGGACTACTGGTGCAGCAGGGCATCATGGGAGAGGTAGTCCCATATTAGTGGATGCTTTCTGCAAAGCCATGTCAGATGATTTAAAAGGCATGGACAACGTTTTAAAGGCGCGTGGGTGCGCTGGAGCAGTGTGTGGTAAAATGCCTACATGTATTTGAAAAAACACATGGGTGGATGGGTCATGGGAGCCTGGGTGCCAGTGTATCTGCCAGGTGTTGTAGGGATCACTTCCAGAGTGAAAGTACTTCAGGACGGTTCCCTGGCACACATTCAGATTGTGTCCTACCCCTCACATGTCGGAGTATTGGTTGATTTTTTACTTTTTCATTCATTCATTCACACAGCGTCGGAAGCGGCCAGTTCTGTGCTCTGTGCTCTGTTACGCGAGCGAGCGAGGGTTGGAACGTGGTGCGGCTTGACGCGTATCGATACAGCAATGGGTCCGTTACTCTAACCGCAAAGGCTGCGGGAGAGAACAGCGTTGCCGAAGTGAAGCGTTGCCGAAGCTCGCGACCCCCTGCTAGCCCCCGTATACTGAGGGCCTACATCAGAGGCCCCGTACGTTGCCCAGGGACTGGAGTCGCGGTGGGCAATCGGCGGTGGGCACTCGGCTGATATACGCCGTGATACCGCGGCCCGGGATTACGGCGGTCCTGCGCCTTGAGCAGCGGCTGCAGAGGACTCCGCGGGCGGCTCACAGACTTGCAGGAAAAGCGGAGGAAAGCGGAGGGCGGCCCGGAGCAGTGAAATCTGCCTACCAGCAGAAGCGCCCACGCGCCCACGCGAGGGCTTGGCACTTGGTAAGATCCACTTTATGAAAATCCGGCTACTTTTTTCTTTTCATTTCTGAGCCGTATGTCTTGGCCCTTGCTAGGTCCTACATTGGAAGGACCTAATCTGCACTTTGCACTGGGTCTGGAGGCCTAGTCAGACGCTGACCCCATTAGGAGACTGTAGGTCACCCTTGGATCCGGGCTTCATACTTTACACACAATCAGCTCCCTGTGACTACTTGAACTCCATTTGGATAAGTCTATAGCCTATAGACTGTGATCGGGTGCTTGCAATCGAGCTTATAGGCATACTTAGCCCAGGGAACTGTTAATACACTGCTCTAAACAGTGTCTCTATACACGTGACATGAGGTATCAGAGATTATTAATTCAAGAAGCATTCCAAGACCCAACATGCTATCAGTTAAGAAATGCTCTGCGACGAGATATAATCTACGTAATCAGAAGAGCGGAACCCCGACAATAAAAACAAACAGAAGTAAAGGATCCAAAGAAGCACCTGTGGAGAAAGGAGCAATCACTGATTTTTTCTCGCTCCCCGATACCGCTAATATTACAACACCAATACTCCTGATGGATAAATCTACGGGGGGCTCCGGTACGAATACCTCTATGGAGGCACTTGGTGAAAGTGTATTAGATAACAATTCGTTATTGGACTTGTGTTTATCTATGCAGAGATCTATGACTCCTTACCCAGGAAGCAATTCGGCTATCCAGAATGATAGATACCAACACCTGCCTACTCACACACAGCGTGAAACATACAACAGTCTATCTGCTTCTCCAAATTTGGATGTACATTTGGAATCTTCAGAACCTGATTGCGGTAGGGACCAAGGAGAAAGTCAAATAACCTTGGGTGACTTGCAATCTTCAATTGCATCTCTGCAATTTGCTCTAAACATCCTTCTAAAGATGTGTGGGAGGATATTGGAAGTCACTCTTACCCTACCATCAGCAAATAACGGTAACAGTGATCTGCCTCACAAGGAAGAGAAGACCATCCCGCCAGACTGCCCGGAGATCGAAGACATCGACTCTAACACCACAATGAATGTGGACGTCTTCTACTCACGTAAACAGCGACGACTGGTGAAAAGAGCCCTTGCGAGGAAAAAGCGCCAAATGGCAACCTTAAGACCACCGGACACAGTGGAGCAGGAAGAAGAAATATCTACTCCTACCAAAGGCAGCACCCCTAAACAAGACAAGAAAAAACCCAAACGCAAGGCACCTGGAGAGAATAAAGGCACTGCTAGCAGGGAGAACAAACTGACTAGTTGGCTTATTCTTGAGAAGAGCACTATCAATAATACAGTTGAGGAGATTGTCTCTAATAAGAGTATTATTGCACCTCAAGCAGATGAGAGAGATCCAGATGATTCAACATGTCTTGATGAGTTGAAGGACAACCCCGCAGTTGACACTACAAATGGCGTACCAATCAATCCAGCTCGAACAGATATAGTATCTGTACCATTAGGGGAACTTCAAAATGACGACAAAGGCAATAATATACCATATCAAGGTGGAAGGATATGTATTATCAAAAACCTGTACCAAAACAGCGATCATGATTGGCTCTCTAGATCGGCGCTGTTGACTAGACTGTATTCTATACCACAGCTTAGGGTGCTGAGATCAGAAGACTTCGAATATGTGGAGCCCTTGAAAGCAAAGAATTCTAATACCTCGCCACTACACTGTAAATTTTTAACGACTGCCAATCTGATTCGCAGCTACAAAGCAAGCTTGTGGGAAGTGGATATTGAAGTAGGTGCTGACCCAAATATAATCGATCCACAATGGCCAATACATATACCAAGCACCAAAGCTGTTGAAACTATAGTACCGAAATTACCTCAAGGCAACGCAGTACAACTAGCGGATGTGCAAAATGTTCTTAAATGGCTTGCTGAATCCCTACCTTCGCTTTCCTTAACCCAATGAGATCAAAGCTTAATCACATGGAATTGTCGGGGATTTAGCCACTTATTATCGGCAGTGGGCTCATCTTCTCTGCTAGTAGGGAAAACATGTATTTGTCTACAGGAGACGTGGATCACCACTCAGGCACTTCTCAATGGCTATTCAATTCATCAGGAATTAGCCAAAAAGAGTCACAAGGGAAGACCGTATGGGGGCCTTATAACTGGAATCATACACCCACTAAAATCTTTGAGGATCCACTCGAACTTTGACGAATTTGTACTAGCTGTTGAGATTGAACTCACTGGTAAAGATAAAATGGAGAAGATGTTAGTGATTAATCTCTACAATCCACCTGAATCTCCACACAGAGATCTCATCCGGGATGCTTGCCATTCGCTACTGATTGATTGGATGGTAGATTCTGACCACAATCTAGTAACAATTGTAGGTGACTTCAACTGTCATATTGTGGGTCCGATGAGTAAGACCAACAACCCATTGTTGAAGAATATAGGCACGATGTGGCATAAGGAGGCGAATGCGGAGGGACTGCTGTGGTTCAATTTTTTCAATGCTTGGGATTTTGAAATCTTGTATGGTAGAACTCCCAGTGACTATCCAGGTCAATCTACTTGGAGAAATACCAGAGCCCGCAGTACTCTAGATTACATCTTTGTAAGTCCATCAATGTCTAATCTGACTGCGGATATGAAGGTCAGTGACAATGATTGGAGCGACCATTCCTCCCTATTGTTAACATTTAATTTTGTTCTTCAACATATTTGCCCTTGATCGATCGGCGATTTGAGAACAAACCACACCTCCTCAAATATTCGCTGGTCAGATAAAAATATCACAAAAGCTGTAGAAGCTATGAATAAAATGCCAGATATCGGCCATGCCGCTCTTCTCAGTATGTCCGGCAACGATATTGAAAAGTGGATAACTTCCTTCTCACACAAGCATGCCGCTGTGAATATTAACATAATCGCTCCTGATGCTAAAATAACGAATACATTTGATGTTGAAATCGGAGACGCTAAAAGAATCTTAAGAGCAGAACTTAAGATGCTACAGAAAAACTCTACCACCTGGGATAGTTACCTGATTTCCAGTAAGAAACGCAAGAATGCCTTTAGATCTTGGCTTAGACAAAAACGCTATGCGTCCAAATTAGCTAAATGGCAAAAGACAGTTCAAATATTATGCACAAGAAACTCCCGCTCCATATGGAGTTTATTGAGTCAGGCCAGAGGCGAAACGAATAGTAGTCTTAACAATCCTATTGACAAGGGCCACTGGGAGGAATTTTTGAGAAGGCGCAATAACCAGTTATCTGGTTTGTCTATGGTGCCGACGGTCTGGAACAGCCCTGCCCCTCCTTTCAAGGTGTCGATCGATTCACTGATAATCATGATAAAAAAAACTCAAATCATCGAGAGCGCCTGGGCCTAATGGCCTAGCGAATGTTATATTAAAAAGCAACCCTGAATATTGGGCAGAGGTCCTGAAAATACTGTTTGAAAAAACTTTGAAAGACGGCCTTATACCGGACTCCTGGCGAACTGCAACCTTGGTCCCCATATATAAGAGGGGAAGTCGCACAGACCCCTTAAACTATCGATTATTATCTATGTTGGATTCCACTGGCAAATTATTTTCGACATATTTACTTCAAGAGCTCCATATATGGATGGACAGAGAAAAGATCTTGGACCAATTCCAATATGGTTTCAGGAGTGGATACTCTACGGTGCACAACCTTATCACAATGGATATACTCCGTAACAAGGCCATATCTCCCGGCAGTCCTCCATTATACATATTATTCATTGATTTTAAGGCTGCCTTTGATCTAGTGCCGAGAGACTTGCTGTGGACCAAATTAGAAAATCTAGGATGCCCGAAGGGAATATTATATTACCTCAAACAGCTACATTGGGATACCACAGTCTCTCTAAAATTAGATGCAAAGGGTAACAGGACCAATAAGATCGACCAATCGCGAGGCGTCAAGCAAGGCTGTGTGACAGCACCAACACTATATAATCTCTTTGTTCATGACATTCCAAAAGCCTTATCTGAAGTCCATAACTGCCCACCTAAGATTGGCCCTGCTCACTGTGCAGTTCTAGCCCATGCAGATGACATAGTCATTATGGACCATACTATCAAAGGTCTTCGAAATTCTGCAGAGGCATTATGGAGCTATGCCAATAGGAATGGCCTTACTATCAACCTAGACAAAACCCAGATGATGGTCATCAGCAATAAGAAAATCGCCAGAGTGAGTCTACAAATACAAGGGTCCAGAATTCAATATACTCCCTTTTATAGATACTTGGGAATTGAAATAGAGCCAAAGGGTCAATATGCGATGTGTAAGCAAGTCCGAATTACGAGGGCGGCACAAATCAGTGCACTAATATATTGTTTTTCCACTTCTCACTGCGGATACACAGTCTGGGCTGCACGACAACTGTATCTACAGGTACTAACCCCTATGATTATTTATGGATTAGAAGCCCTGCAGCTCATGGATTTGGGGTGGCTCCAGATATTAGAAGGAAAATTCTGGAAGAAATTACTTGGCCTCCCAAATTGTATACCAATGGCTATCTTAAGACTTGAATTGGGCCTGATATCTTTAAAAGCACAAGTTCTCCGAAAAAGAGCTGGTCTATATTTAAAGATGTCACTAGTTACAGAAAATCCTCTTCTGAACACATTGCATAATGAAATAAATAAATCATCTTCATTCCCTCTCATGAAAAAACAAATGGAGGAATATCTGGAAAAGATTGGCTGGTCAAATAGGCACAACGGCATTCGAACTTCTACCTTGTGTGCCTTATCTAAAAAATCAGAATTATATGATTGGATTGAAAACTATGCACACTTGGAAGAGTTGAAACGATATAAATATGTCCAACATATGAGATACATTTTTAAGAAACCGGTTCCCTATCTCTCTCTGTGCCCCTCCCCGCGATTAAGACGATTTATTTTATTATTGCGGATGGACCAACTGCCGGTATTGGCTATTAGCGGGATTATGAGTAATCTCACCAAGATAGAACGATCCTGCCGGTTATGCATGAATAATATGGCGATTGAATCAGGAAAACATGTATTAACTAGATGTTCGGCCATGCAAAAAACCTATGCAACTTGCTATGGGGACTTTGTCCACCATTTGGACCACATTTGCAGCGAAGATTTTTGGCTTAGGGCGCTCAATGGCTCAGGAATGAAGCTCTATATTGCTGTATATAACGTATGGCTAACAATTGAAAAATTATTAGAAATAGCTATATAGAGATATTTTACCTACTTTTATTATTGTGACTATAGCTAGTCATATGGCTGTTTGTATTAGTTAAGGTTTATACGAGCTATTGACATGTAAGTCTGATAATATAGCTTGAATGCCTATTTTTTACATTATTATTAGATACGGATTAATGATATTATCTTTGTTTTATTCAAATAGAACTTTATTCTATAAAATGTTTGATTGATTTATATGTGAAAAGCTTATGTTAAGCTGTTAACACATTAATAAATAAATAAAAATAGTATCTGCCAAATGTAGAAAAAACATCATTGGAGAGGGTTTGAAAACCATAGAAGGTGACAAACAGTGTGGCACTGGTAACAATCAAATGGTTAAAGCATTTTTCGATTGGTGTGGCAAAAAAACATGACACATGGTGCCAGCACTAGCATCGTACAGGTATAAGAAGAGACACAATTACTGCACACTCTACAGTTTAAGCCACAAGTTATCAAAGCAACAATATTTGGTGATGACGTTGGTTCTATTTGCCCATGTATTTGTGCAATGATGTAGCAGTGCACACACGCAATGTGGATCCCATGGTTGCAAAATAGAACAATTTGGTGATAGGCAAGTTCTATTTATACATACATATTCAATTAGTTTAAGTACAAAGGTGCACATAATGTTTGTTTGATAGATGGCTTTTTACAGGTATACTAGCATTCCCATGCTAAGGCCAAATTACTGATCGATGCACATTCAGGGCCACATGGTGATGAAGTGGTCATCAAGCACCAATAGGTAGGATTACTGGTGTCATTACCAAGTCGATGGGTCAAAAGAAACAGAGAACCACCCTTTTCATAGTAGGATAGCAGAATAGGGTGACAATGGTGGGCGGCAGGAACCTTTCAGAAATGTTTCCATTCTACGTTTATTTTTAAACCATTGCGTACAGAGTCCAGTTTATGCACCCATTTTTGTTCCAGTTTGGTGAAGGCCAGATTGATATCTACTCCACGTCATTGTGGCTGTAACTGTTGTAGCACAGTCCATGAGAATTGTTCGTGAGTATGTCCTTTCTTGTTAAAGTGTTCGACCAGATGTTTATCTTGCACTTGGTTCTTGATACAGGGCCTATGTTCGTTGATCCTCTGTTTTACGGGTCTGATGGTCGTGCCGATGTACACCATGTCGCACGGGCACTTAATGGCGTAGACTACAAATCTGCTCTCGCAGTTAGTGTGATTGTTCGTCTTCCAATGAACTCCTTGTGGGTGAAGGTTTTGCTGTTGGTGGTGTAACGACACGCGACACAATGTCCACAGCTGAAATGTCCTACAACTGGTGGGAGGTTCCACAGGGTCGATGGTGTTTTCGTGGGTTCCAGAAATGTATGTACAAGGGTGTCTCTTAGGTTCTTGTTCTTTCTGAAGGCGAACAATGGTCTCTTGGCCAAGCTGCCCTCGTTTATAATCAAATGCCAGTTTTTGTTAATAGTGCTCTTGATGAGATTGCTAACTGGGTTGTACGTGGTTATGCAGACGGTCCGGTTGATGGGTTCTTTTTCCTTAGCTATGAGACAGATGGAGTGGTCGGTATTCGCTGCTCTTTTCTTGGCCGTCCTGATGGATTTCTTAGGGTAGCCCGGGACTCCAACATGGCATGCAAAAAAGGCGGATGGCGAGACACGCACTCCAGTTCCCAGTCAAATTAGACCTGATACAAAAGTAGCTGGGTTAGATCCCAAAAATAATGTAATAAGTATTAACAGGGTTGAATCCCAAAACATTGAAAAAGTATTAACAGGGTTGGATACCATTTGCTATTCAGTTGTTCTGTTTTTGTTCTCCTAGCGCACCTCGCCCCTTCTTGTTTTTCCATGTATTTTGTGGAGATCCGGACTCCAGAGGCTGCAGCACCGGGGTTATTATGCCCTACATTGGAGAGCCATAATTATGGTTTTCCCCCCTCCCACTATCAAGGGTAAGATGTGTGTTTTGGAGGGGAGTCTTTTCCTCAGCACCTGAATTGGTCAAATGGTTTTACTACAGCTACCACAATTCCTAGAGACTGCAACAGCAATTATATTTGATTCACCTGAACAGAAAGGCAACTCATCCTCCCCGAAGAGTGTTGGCGACACGAAAGCGCTAGGAGGAGAACAGCAGTGCAAGAAGGGATTCAACCCTGTGAACATTTTGGCAGCAATTGGAATTTAACCGTGGGAATGTACTGGACACTTTGGGATTTAACCCAGTAACCTTTTTTTCAGGTAATATATTGGCTAGGAACTGGAGTGCGCGCCTCGCCCCTTTTAGTTTTTTCATGTATTTTGTGGAGATCTGCACTCCAGAGGCTGCAGCACCAGGGTTATTATGCCCTACTTTGGGAGCAATAGTTATGGTTTTTCCCCCTCCCCCTATCAAGGGTAAAATGTGTGTTTTTGGAGGGGAGTCTTTTCCTGGCCATCTGAAATGTTAAAATGGTTTCACTACAGCTACCACAATTCCTAGAGACTGTAACAGCAATTAAATTGGATTCACCTGAACAGAAAGCGAATTCAGCCTCCCTGAAGAGTGTTGGTGACACGAAAGCGCTAAGAGGAGAACAGCAGTGCAAGAAGGGAATCAACTCTGTGAACATTTTGGCAGCAATTGTGATTTAACACTGTGAATGTACTGGACACTGGGATTTAACCCAGTAACTTTTTCAGGTAATATATCGGCTAGGAACTGGAGTGCGTGCCTCGCCCCTTCTTGATTTTTCATGTATTTTGTGGAGATCCGGACTCCAGAGGCTGCAGCACCGGGGTTATTATGCCCTACATTGGAGAGCCATAATTATGGATTTCCCCCCTACGCCTATCAAGGGTAAGATGTGTGTTTTTGGAGGGGAGTCTTTTCCTGGTCACCTGAATTGTTAAAATGTTTCACTACAGCTACCACAAGTCCTAGAGACTGCAACAGCAATTATATTCGATTCACCTGAACAGAAAGGCAACTCAGCCTCCCTGAAGAGTGTTGGCGACACGAAAGCGCTAAGAGGAGAACGCAGTGCAAGAAGGGAATCAACCCAGTGAACATTTTGGTAGCAATTGTGATTTAACCCTGTGAAGGTACTGGACACTTTGGGATTTAACCCAGTAACTTTTTTTCAGGTAATATATTGGCTAGGAACTGGAGTGCGCGCCTCACCCCTTCTTGTAGTTATTTAGTAGGAGTTGTTGTAGGGCCAGAGACCAGCTTGGTAGGTTCTGGAGCAGGTGCACCAGAGTATATTAGTAGGAGTTGTTTTTTACCTATACATTTCTTTTCTTGTATTATGGAGGGTCCCCTGAACATGGGAGTAGCTTACCTATGTTCGGGTGGCAGGAGGTGTTTCGCGTTCACATGGTTTTTTCCTCTAATCGTGCGATTTAAGTGCTGCTTCCTTGAAGGCACGTCTTGTTGAGTGTGTTCTTGGTTCAGTTAGTTTCTTTTCTGTCCTTTCTGGCTTTTATGTGTTTCCTAGGGAGATGTGGGTGTATTGGTTGAGGTTGTTCTGGTGTGAGTATTGTTGGCTTTCTGGTGTTCTCAGGACCGGTTTGTAGCTGGTGCATGATAGGGTTTCGGTTGGGCATTGTGGGTTGCTCTGTTTTTGTTGAGCGAGGTTGTGCCCAGCAGTGGTAGTGCTGGTGTTCGTGTGTGGCAGACCCTGGCGGAAGGAGGATGGGCATTAGAATGGTTGTGAGTGTAGGTTAGGTGTCTGCTTGTTGTTAGTAGGTGCTGTCCTCATGTGGGCAGGTAGTGCTTGGGTGTGGCAGGCCCGAGGCCCTGGCGTGGCAGGGCAGTATGTGCCATGTATTGTTTTGCGTGTAAGTTTTCCTGTTGGGCTTCATTGGTATGTTTAGTGTTAGTTCTGAGTGGGTGTTTGGTGTGGTTGCTTGCTCTGCTTGTTAGGTGGTTCTTTGGTTTTAAGAGGGGAAGGTGTGTGGTATCTTGCATACTCTGATGGTTGTGCTGTGAGCTGCCCCGGGATGTGTGAGTTAATGTGGAATTCAAGGGGTCTGGGAGTTCTGGATTTGGCGGTTGGGAATTGACTTCAGGATAGAAGGTGGGACATGAAAGTATGTTGAAGCCTGCTCTCCTGTTTAACTTCTACCTTTGACCTGTAACAAATAAAGTACGTTCCTGTTTTGTACTTAGCTTGTCCTCACCTGCTTCCTGCGTCCTGGCTGTCCTTCCTGTGGTCTGGCATACTTCATCTACATTGACCAATGAGCAGCTGGCAACAACTAGACTGCTCATTATGTTTCCTAGGAGTACTCTTCATGGCTCTGCACCTCCTCCTCCTTTCAGTACTTTTAATCAGCATGTTCTCCTGAAATTCAATGGAGTTCTTCTTTGTCTCAGTACTTCTACCCTTGATCTCTCTTGAGTCGGTTGTATTTTTCATAGTCCCAGTACTGTTAATACTATGGGTTTGAGACATGTACATGGGCAGATAGGGTAAAGGAGGGTTAAGGGAAGGGAACGGGGTGTCAACCCTAGTGCCGTGGGGTGGTGGGGTCCCTCCCGTGAGATCCTCCCTCTGAGTACCACCCCCATGGGGCTATCGGATAGCACCATCAACTCCCTGGCCTCATGGGAAAGAAGGAACGACATCCAAAGAGTCGTCACAATATATATTTCTTAGAACTTTGAATAAAATTCACCAGGCTGAGATTTGCTGCAATTTGAGGGGATACACCTCTAATATTCCAGCCTTTTTCTTCTCTTGTTCCATTTTAGGATCAAGGATCCCTGTTGTGTGCTCTTAATAACGCTGGGTCTGTTTGCTCTAAAACATTGGTTATTATTGATCTTATTTTAGATCATCATGTTGACATTTATTTTATCACTGAAACCAAGTCAACTGATGACTGTCAAACTCTCTACCCTTCTACAATTCCCCTAAATAATTTTATCAAATTGATTAACAGGTTTAATCAGACAGGGGGAATTCTTTTAAGATTGAATTTGCATATTTCCAACCTTCAAGCTTTGTGGTTGGATAGTAATTGCCAGATTGTTGATCACATTGTTGATCACCATCGCTACCATTTACAGGACCGGAGTGGGCCAACCTCACCTCTTCTCTCCTGACCTCTTCCTCTAAGCTTCTCCTCCTCTGAGATTTTAACATTCATCTTGAAGCCCCTGATGCGGCCCTACCCTTCCACAACCTATGGGACTCTTTCTCCCTCACCATTCTTCCCTCTGGGCCGACTCACTCACACACTCTGGATGCACTTATCTCAGTTGACATCTCTCTCCATCCCTCTCAGTACACATCTCTATTGATCTGATAATTCTCTCCTCTCCTATCACCCAGAGCTCCTGGGATCCCTGTCTAAGCCTCTGTCCGCACTGCCAGCCTCCTTCTCCGTCATCCGGCCAATGAAGCAAGTGTCAGTAGCTGCCTTTGCAGCCTCTTTCATTCCTCCCCCCACCACGGCTTTCGGCTTTCACTCTAAGTCCTTGCTAACCTTCACCTCTCCATTTCCAACACCCTTGACATCCTTGCTGCTGCCATGAGGATCCGTATGAAGCCTGCCTCAAAGTGCAACAGTTGGTATGATTCTAACCTAGCCCAGCTGAAAAGCAAGTGTAGAGTTGCGGAACGGAAGTGGTTGGCTTCTCACACATCCTCTGACAAACTGGCCTGTCGCCTGCTCCAAAGGTATTACTGACTCTCCAACCGGTCCAAGAAACTGGCCCATATTCAAGCCCACATCTTTGAAGCCAACAATAACACGGCTCAACTTTTCAAAATCAGCAGGGAACTTCCCAATCCTACTGCAGTCTCTACTTCTCCTCTTCCTTCGCAGGCCCTCTGTTTGGATTTGGCCTCCCACTTTGCAACTAATGATATGATATGATATGATATGATATGATATGATATGATATGGCATTTATAACGCACCTATACACAAGTGTTTCAAGGCGTGACAAAGTGACGAAGCAAGGGAGGGGGAACAAAGGGAGGATAGGACAATGATCCTACGAGGCCAGGTGTCATTCAGATCACGCAAGTGCATGGGAAGGGGGCAGGGACAGTGCAGTCCATGGTAAAAGATAACAAGTGAAGTAATGACAAGCATGTGGCAAGTGCATGGGTAAGTGCAGACAACAGGTGTCGAGGGCTGGTAGGGGGACTGTAGGGATACAGAAACAGTCCCCAAGTGTGGGGGTTGTCTGGTGGGCAGTGCAGGTGTGTGACGCTGGTGGGTGAGGACTTGGGCCCGAGATTGGAGGGTGTCCAGGTAGCCAGTGCAGTTCCGGTTATAACCAGGAGGTCAGCAGAGGAGAGGAGGTGAAAAAGCAGAAGCAAAGAGAAAGGTTTTGAGGTGCTTCCAGAACCAGAGATGGTTCTCCTCAAGTTTAAGGGGGGCAGGGAGGCTGTTCCAGAGGGAGGCCCCAGCTGAGGAAAGAGATCTACCACCAACTTGTTGCTTGCAGAAGCGACTGACCCTGAGGGAGTTTGAGGCGGATGAGCGAAGAACTCGAGAAGGAAGATATTTAGGAAGAGAGAGTTGAAGGTATTAAGGCCCCAGGCCCCAGAAGGCCTTGTGGATGATGCAGAGGGTTTTGAACTTAATCCTTGCAGCCACTCAGAGACAGTGCAGAGATTTCAGTCCTGGAGAGATACGATCCCTGGGCTTGAGGCCAAGGACAAGTCTCGCAGTACTGTTCTGAATAAATTGCAGAGGGTGGAGAGTAGAAGCAGGAAGATTTAGAAAGAGGCTGTTGCAATAGTCCAGCCTAGAGAGAACCACAGCTCTGGAGACAGTGAGCTTCTTGGGGAAGGAGTGGTAAGGAAGAATACCTCTGAGGAGGTGTAGTTGGTAGTGTGACTTCTTAGAGACGTCAGAGATGTGAGGAGAGAAGGAGAGTGTGCAGTTGAAGATGACCCTGAGGTTTTTAGCCTTGCAGGTGGGAGCAGGAAGGGGGCCAAGAGAGGCTGGCCAGAGAGCTGCAGGGAAGGAGGGAGTGGGTGTGCCGATGAGGGGAATCTCAGTCTTACTGGCATTAAGTCAGAGGTCATTGGCGGCACACCACTCATGGATAGCAGACAGACAGTCAGAGATGAGGGAAGGAGAGGAGGAGGCCGAGGGTAGCCTGAAAATGAGCTGAGCATAGCACTGGAAGTTGGGGCAGAGAGCGGCAATGCGGTGGGCAAGGAGTGCTAGGTATTGGTTGAACAGCCAGGGAGAGAGGTTAGACCCCTGGGGAACACCACAGGTAGAGAAAAAGACAGCGGAGAGGAAGGACCCAAGCTGGACCTAGGAGGGTCGGTCAAAGGGGAAAGAAGTCAGCCATCCCAGAGCCTGACCAGTGATACCCAGGTTATCATGGAGACGGTTGAGCAGGATTGCATGGTTACAGTGTCAAAAGCAGAAGGGAGATCAAGCAAGATGAGGACAAAGGGGTGTTAGAGTCAAGGTTGGAGAGCAGGTCTTCACAGATGTTCAGGAGAGCAGTTTCCATGCTTCCTGCAGCTCTGAAGCCAAACTGATTGTCATGAAGACAAGCAACAGATTCAGTGTGGAGGTTAAGCTGGGAGATGGCCAGTTTCTCCAGGAGCTTACCCAGGAAGGGAGTGATGGAGATTGGGCGATAGTTAGCCGGGCAGGAGGGGTCGGCAGAGGGTTTCTTAAGAAGAGGGTGCACAAGGGAGTGCTTTAGGGGGGATGGGAAGACTCCAGTGGTGAAGGAGTGATTGCAGAAATCAGCCAGGGCAGGAGCCAGGGAGTCGATGTGGTCCTTGATAGTTTTGGAGGAGCAGGGGTGCTCCTGTTTTGACAAGACTTTCATAGATCGGACTTGTCTAGAAACCGCATCAGTGGAGAACAGGGGAAATGCAGAGAAGGAGGGAGGAGAGGTAGCCGAAGAAAGGCCAGAGGAAGAGCAGGGAGAAGGGGGAGGGAGGGGATAGGAGGAGAGTGAGGACAGGATGTCCTGAGTTTCAGAGATGAAGTGAGAAGCCAGTGCCGTGCAGAGTACCTGGGAAGGGACAGGTGAGGTAGAGACTGCGGCAGGGCTGGCCAGTTCCTTGCCAATTTTAAAGAGTTCAACCTTGCTCAACTAAAACTCAGTACATCATGTCCTCACTCTCCTCTGCACCCCTCCTTCCTCTACCTTCACTTAGGTTAAGAAATATGAGAAGAAATAAACATAACATTTCAATATTTCCAATTCTCTGTTACAGATCTAGGTTTAACACCTTTAAAGAATTCAAAGTAGCAATTTGTACTGGCACATATCAAGTGGATAATATATATGGCCACCGCTCGTATTCACCCAAAGAGCTCAGATATACACAATGCTTTGAAAAATGAGTCATTCTTGCTTCAACCAATGCGGGGCAAAATTAAATTAGATGCTGAAGTGTTTCTTTCAACTCATGGTTCTGACAAAATCGGCAAAAGTTCTGATTACTAGAGATCATCTTGCGGGAGGACCTTACATCTCTTGTGGGCCACAAATTGAAGCATACACGGAGTATAGCCGATCGATATTCTGATGAAGGAGACTTTAAAAGATATTGTTCCATCATGCATAGTCGTCTGTCCTGAAATATCTGGGTAGAGGAGCATTTGTATTGAAGACACAGTTTGCTTGTTTCAATCCAGTCATTGCAATAGATGTTTCTCTTGGCTTTATCAGGATTGGTAATCAACATTTCAATTGTAACATCAATTTTTTGCAAGAATATGATATGAATCCGTAATCCACGTACGAGCAAAAAAAAGTTGAGTTGAAAACAGGTAGGAAGATAATACTTTTAGTATTACATTTAGATTCGTAGAGATCAAGCATTTATGAAACAGAGCACACATTTGCCAGTGATAGAGAGCATTGAGCAAAATCTAACCCAATTCATATCGTAGCCAAGTGCCGGGTACACACTGCGGAAGGTGTAAAACATTTCTCAAAAATTTTGCTTCAATTTTATCTAGTATAGAGATTGCCAAAAGAGTTTGTGTTTCCAATCCATATAATAAGCATGGCGTTGCCTTTAGATTCCAATAGGCTAAAGTAGACTTTAATGAAAATGTGCCGTATCGATGCATTATGATTTTAGTTTGAGAGATGGCTGTGTCCAATTTGCGCTCAACGCTTTCTATCTGGCCCTTTGCATAAATGGTGTCTTCAAATATCACACCTAAATAGTTGTAACTAGGAACAATTGCTAATTGGATTTTATTGATTGACCAAGCAAATTTATCTCTCCCTGACTTACTAGAAGAATATTTTAATATTTGCGTTTTATTTGTGTTAATTTTTAGTTTGTTTTGTTCGATGTAGGAATTGAAAGCCAAAAGTAATTTTTGAAGACCAACTGGGGATTTGGAAATGAGAACCAAATCGTCAGCGTACATTAACGGCTTGATTGGACACCCATTAAGCTTTGGTGAATCTGAGGAAACTAAACCAAATGTCGGTCTTACATCATTTTAAAAATAATTAAATATCGCTGATGCAAGCAAACACCCTTGCTTAAGTCCCCGGTATGTTGGGATAGCAGAGGAGAGTAATCCATCTAGTGGCAAACGAATACGAATTGACGTATCCGAATACAAACCATGGATAATGTCACTTAATGTAGAAGGACAGTTATCTCTATCTAATTTTGCCATGAGTATTACGCGAGATATAGAATCAACAGCGGAATATAAATCTACAAATGTGAAAAACGCAGATTGTTCCAGTCTCGTGAGGATAGTTCGGTGGCAACGTGCTTGCCTTGGAAGCAAGACGACACGGAGCAACACAGGTTCAATCCCTGGGTGCGTGCTTAGAAACCTCTGCGTATTAAGCGCATTATAAATAACCTATCATATCCTATCATTTGGCCTCATTTCGAGCATGGAGGTAATCATGGCGCTATTTCAGGGTTCGGTGCACGATATAAATAATAAACAAATACAAAATACTAGCTGGAACAGCCTTTGAGAAACTTAATTATGGTGACTTCTCCTCTTCTACTGATTTTCAGATTGAGTCTAGCGCTGCTAAAATATGTTGTGGGGAATGAGTAAGACAGGAAGAAGCTAGATACATCCTCCTCTTCTTCTTCTCTCATACCAGACCGTCTGACTGCTATTCAGGCATAGTGTGCTTCTAATGATCTCTGCCTTAACACCGGTAAGACTGAGATCCTTCTCATTGGGACCCATGTCCCCGCCTTCCCTACTATTCTTTGGCCGCCCTCCCTGGGCCCTCTCCCCTCTCCCTCGTGTGAGGCTAAAAGCATGTGGTGGGGCAGTGGGGGCATGGCCAGCCGAGCAAAGCTGTCAGATGCAGCCTCAGTGAGCTCCTGAACCCGGCCCTGTTTTAATGTCCAAAACCCCCATAAAAAAGTAAACACAATGGGCCCATAAGTGTGTCACCAGCAGCGGAGCGACGTGAGCACCTCCTGACGGAGTGAGGAACAGAAACGTAGGCTGTAAGCAGAGATCGACTGCTGTGAAATCAGCGATGCACGCCCATTGCCGTGGCAAGATAAGGACCGGGTTGCGGACTTGAAGAGCGAAGCAGAGGTGGCGGGCTCGCACCAGGCATGGGTGCCATTGAAACAAAAGAGAGGCTGGAGCAGCGCTAGCTGGGACCACGATGTGGCAGGGGTCCCGCTGCATGAATGGTATCCGCTGGGAGATGAACAGAGGAGGCAGCTCTCTCGGCGAGAAGCCGGACCGAAGGCTGTAGAACTAGTCGGTCGAGGCCCCCCCCTTCCTCCAGGTAGGAAAATTACCGGTGGAGTGCGAGAGACTGTCGGAGGGATAAAAGCATGAATGCCTGGAGAGTGTGAAACACTGGAGGCCACCGGGCGGAAATGCAGGGGAGGAGCAGTGACAGCCCACGGTGACCGAGGAGAGAGAACATAGTAAACTTTGTGGAGTGAGGGAGGCAGCCGAAGGGAGGTCTGTGGAGGGAAAGGAAGCGGACAGGCCGCGGGGAACTCAGGACACCCCCAGCTATTTTTGCGCAATGCTGCTGAAGAGGGAGCGACATGAAGAAGAGGCTACCACAGTAACAAGCCTGCAGTGAAGGGGCAGGATACCTGGCAGTGCGACGGAGTTAAGGACCTGGTGGGGGAGCGCATGAAATGGACAGAATTGCCTGAGGCCCACATAAGCTATAGAGGAGGGCACACCTGCTCTCTGGGGGGCCCACAAGGCATAGTAACCTGCAGGGGACCTCAGCCTAAATGGTGAAAAGAGGGGCACAGCCTCAGAAATAAGTGCCCCTTGGTTACATCAGGGACCCAGGCAACAGAGAATGAGAGAGTCCCTTCCCCACATCCCTAATACAGGAGGAGGTTCTAAGGAGCGTGGCCCTCGAGTCAGAAGGACCAAAGCATGAAGAGGGAGGACATCCAAGAGGGCAGAGTGGAGAGTCTGAGGTGGGTGCCAGAGAATAGCATGACTAGAGGATCAAGGGAGTGTGGACAGGACAGCAGGGCCAGAGTGGTTGGTCACTCCCAGTGCCGGCTGAAGTGCATCTGCTTGCCGCATCGGAGCCTAATTCAGGGACTGGGGCACTGGTGACTTACATCAACAGAACGGCTGAGACTGAGGCGGCAAATGACATTCAGCCAATTGAGGGACCTGCGCCTTGGGATACCGAGAGCCACACAAGGGAAGGAACTAAAACAAAAGGGGCCAGCCTCAGGGGACATCAAAGCCCTAATGCAAGGTGCAGAAGCACAAAAGCGCAGTCAACAGCAAACGGTCACCCAAATACACTCACCCCCCCATCGGTGCCTTCAAGACGAAGAAGATCCACCCATAAAGAAATCGGACCTGACTTCACTGCTACTGGAACTCAAAAAGGACATTAAAGAAAGTGCCACTGAATTAGCCAAAGACCTTAACAGAAACGTTCTGGCTGTTGAAAGAAGAGTCGAAGAAGTAGAAACAACAGTGGCAGAAAAAGGGCATGAACACGACGAATTGGCTAAGAGAGTGCTGGCACTGGAACAACAGATGGATAGGGTCCAATGCAAACAAGATAAAGCCGAAAACAAGTCAATGCGGAAAAACATTCGTATTAAGGGAATCTCAAGATCTGTAACGGATGAGGGCCTGCAGCATTATGTGGGGAACTTGTTCTGTCATGTTTTAAGATCAACAGGAGATAAAGAAATCATCCAAGATCGTTCCCACAGGGTATACTCTTCAGATCAGCTAAGCAGAAACCTGACTCAGGATGTGCTGACGAGGGTTCACCTTTTCCAACTGAAAGAAGACATCATGAGGGCTGACAGGAAAATGTAGCCGGTTCACTTTCCAGCAGCATCCATCCTACTTTACCAGGACTTATCCCAAGCTACCCTACAAAAAAGGAAGCATCTGAGGGTTGTCACAGACTGGTTGAGAGCTAAGGAGGTGCGATATCGGTGGATGTTTCCAAGCGTGTTCCGATTTGAATGGAAGGGCCAACGATACAGGATTTTGAAGGAAGAGGACATGGAAGAGCTCATGAGAGCGGATGAGGACACTGGAACAAGTGACCGGGCAGGATCTTTGAAAAGAAATACAGGGGAAGAAAAGCCGGAGAGGGAGAAATGGAGGCCAAGTCGCCCTCGCCCGAAAGGATGCAGTAGGCAGACTATGACCTCTGACCCTACCAGAGCAGATTACCCGCCAAAGGAAGGATCGGCGTACAGAACCCGACCATGCAGAATGCACTGTCCGGATTATAAGGAGGAGCACTGATGGAATGGTCGGGCGGCCGCTGCAGGGCTGGTCAGCTCCTAATGAAAGTGGCCAATGTGGGATAGTAAAGTGACTCAAGTCATAAGAGAATGGCAGGTGTTACAGGGGAGGAGGGAATCGGACCCTTTCTTTCCCGGATGCATTTTCAAAACCTGGTGAGTCACTCTGGTGTTGCTACAGTAACAGTTTTATTCTTTCTTTACATTTTTTCTGCGTTTGTTTGATGGGGGAGTTGAAAGTTAGGAACACGGTTAGGGACTTACAGTTGAAACTTGCAATGGTTGAGCGAGTGCACAAGGCGGTTTTGATCTTCAGGGGAAAAGATGAGTTTGGAGGGCTGATGGCTAGCGGGATACAAAACCCCGAACATGGCTGATTTGACATTTGTGACGCTGAACTTACAAGGGCTGAATTCTCCAGTCTAAATGAAATGTATTATTAGGAGGTTGACGGAATTACAAGCCTCAGTGGTATGGGTGCAGGAAATGCACTTGTTACCAGAGGATGGGCACGGGTTCAAACATAGGGCCTTTCCCACGCAATACTTGGCCTCAAGTGGGGTGAAGAAGAGGGGGTTAGCATGCTGTTTGCAAAGGGGGTTCAATTTGAGAAACAATTTATAAGGCGGGGTCCTGAGGGCCGCTACCTAGTGCTGGGGTGGAGTTGATGAGCAAGCAGGTAACCCTGATAGCGTTAATGCCCCTAATGAAAAACAGGATAGCTTCTTGCTGGGCCTATTAACTAAGGTTGCAGAGTGGTGTGTTGGACAGGTCCTAATTGCGGGGGATTTCAATTGTGTGATGTTTGCCCCAAAGGACAAGACTCTCCCGGCTACTCCTACTGACAACAAATGTAGGCAGGCTCTAGCTCACTTTCTCCGAGAATTGCACCTAATAGAAAACTGACGTTTTTTCTACCCGCAAGACAAGTCATACACCCACTACTCGGCTGCACACAGGGGATTCTCGCAGATAGATATGGTCTTGGTCTCGGCACTTTGATTTCTCAGGTCACAGGGTTGGAAATAGGGGTGAGATACCTGTCGGATCATGTGCCTGCCTCCCTTAGGGTGGACCCGATAGTCCCCCTTTCGTGGATTCGCAGGCCATGGCGACTAAACAAACTGATCCTAGGGGATCAGGCCCTCAGGTCACATGTGGAAACTACTTTGAGAAACTACTTCAAAGAGAACGCCACTCCAGGCTTAGACTGGGGAACGATCTGGGATGAGAGTAAGGCAGTAGTAAGGGACGAGTTATCACACAGACTGCACATTTATTGAAGGGAAAAGAAAATGTGAGGCGAATGCTAGAAGCAGAAATGGGAATCGCAGAGTGGGAACACAGGAAGAAAGGCTCACAAAGAGCCTGGCGGGACCTTAAGAGGGATAGGGCGATATTGGAGGCACAGCTCGCAGATAAAACAGTGCAACTCCTCTTACAGACTAGTCAAACGTATTACATGAAAGGGGACAATGCTAATCCATTTTTGGCAGCCAAATTGAGGATAAAAAGTCCCAAAACCATATTAGCCAATTCAAATGAACATGGGGAGAAATGGGAAGAGGGGATGCTGATGTGGCTGAGATCATGCACTCATATTTCACGCAAAACCTGGCGGGGGAGAACTTAGAGAGGGAGGCACAAGGGGCAGTCTTGGAAAAAGTGGATTTACTGCAGATTTGAGAGGCAGATAGGCAGGCACTGGAGGCACCGATAATGGAAGAGGAGGTGGGAACCGCAATAAGTGCCTTGAAAGGGAACAAATCTACAGACCCTGATGGGCTTGAAAATGGATATAATAAGACATTCAGGACTATATCAGTGGACCCCATGACAAAGTTTTTCAATCATATAAAGGGCACAGGGCAAATCTCTTGGGATATGGGCCTGTCTCCCACAGTGCTCTTGTTAAAACCAGGCAGGGGTCCGACAGGCAGAACGAGTTATCGCCCCATCTCTCTATTTAAGGGAGATGCAAAACTGTATACAGCGATTTTAGCACAGAGGTTAGCCGGGGTACTCCCAGTGATAATTCACCCAGACCAGGCTGGATTTGTAAAATGACGCCATACATACGATAATATAGACAGAGCCATAAATACTTTTGAATGGGTTGGGAAAAAGGGACAACCTATGTCTGTACTGGCCTTAGATGCTACCAGGGCTTTTGATAGCCTGGACTGGAACTTCGTACGGCTGATCTTGGGTAAATGTGGGTGTGAGCCGGCATTCTCCCGCATGATCTTAGCCAATTATGGTAACCCGACTACTAAACTAATGGTTATTGAGCGGCTGACAGACAGCATTCCCATACGTAAAGGGACCCGTTAAGGGTGCTCATTGTCCCCATTAATCTTTGCCACGGCCATGGAGCCACTGGCACAGGTGATTCGGGCAGAGAGGGAAGTCTGAGGGGTATCTACAGCAGTTAGCGGCACTCAGAAAGTACCCCTCTACGTAGACGATGTTTTATTGTTTCTAAGGGATACGGCACAATCTCTCACCAGGGTCATCACGCTGCTAGATGGCTTTGTGTGGGTCTCAAGGTTCCATGTCAATTAGTCAATTATACTAAGTCCAAGGCACTCAATATCACGGAAGACCCAGAACAGGTACTTGACACCTACTCATGGGAAGTTATACAGGGCCAACATCCCATAACTACTGAAAACTTTGAGAGAGGACCTTAGAAGGTGGGACATGCAGGCGTTGTCCTGGTTCACACGCATTAGGGATTAGGTTCTTGTACATGGTGGGTGCGCTCCCAATACAGATCCCGAGCTTAGTGGAAAGGGAGGTGACGAACATACACCTGGAGATCTTGGACTTCCTATATCCAAAACACAGGGGTACCGGGGGCAAGCTGCTGGAGACGAAAAAAGCTACCCTATGGTACTGGGATAAAGCACTACAGGGTAAGAAAATAAAATTAGGGGAAGGCCACAACCCAGATTTTACACCGGGGATGCAAGCCAACTTCTGGCTACATTGGGACGATGAGCGGGCCCTGGCCTTGAGGGACTTCTATGTGGGTGGAAACCCTGTCACATTTGAGGATTGTAAAAATAAGTTCCAAATACCCAAAGGTGAGCGCTTTAGACACACCCAAATTAGGCACTGGATCTCAAACATAAGAGTAAAGGAAGGTGCCAACAGAAGCCCAATAGGGCTGGAGCTCACGGTAAAAGAGGGGGTACCAGAGAATGGTCTGTCAAGGCTTTATCGATTGATGGATGGGGCAGATCCGGAAGAAACCCTGCCATTCATGTCAAAATGGGGGCAGTACTTTGGGGAACCTATCACCAGGGACACATGGGCTCAAATTTGGAGATGGGCAATGAAAAGCTCAAAGTGCGCAAAGAAGCAGCATACAAACGATGTCTGAGGTGGTACATGATGCCACAATGCATGCATTCCATCAACGTGAGTTACCCATCGACATGTTGGTGGGGCTCTGAGCAGACTGGGGACCTGATTCACATGTGGTGAGCTTGTCCCGGGGGTTACAAAAAGTTAAATTATGAACATATACACAACAAAGGGGTTGGTTGAAATGTTGTAATTTTGAACTGCACAAGTGAGACTGCATAATGTGGGCATGTATTGTTGGCTTTCTCTAATAAACAAAGTTGGTAAAAAAAGAAACATGGGTGTCATCTTCGACTCCTCTCTCTCCTTCATACCTCATATCTCTGACCTTGCCAAGAAGTCCCATGTTCAGCTTCAATTCCTCAGATGCATTTTCCCTTTCCTCACCATCCCCCAGAAATGCAATGTCTCCAGAGCTCTGGTTCTCTCCCGGCTGGATTACTGCAACAGCCTCTTCCTTTCTCTTTCCTCCCTCTGCGCTCTTCAGCTAATCCAGAATATGGCTGCAAGACTTATCCTTGGCCTCAAGCCCAGGGACTGCATCTCTCCAGCCCTAAAATCTCTCCACTGGCTCCCGGTGGTTGCAAGGATCAAATTCAAGACCTTCTGCCTCATCCACAAGCCTTTCTGGGGCCTGGGGCCTCGCTACGTCCAACTCTCTCTCTCTAAATACTGCCCTGCTAGAGTCCTTCGGTCCTCTAGCTCCAATTCTCTGCAAGTTAGATGTTTCTCCAAGTCTCCCTGCCCCCCTCTGATCTCAGCTGGATCTGAAGTTCCGGGAGCTTGTCAAGACCTTCCTTTTCTCCTCCTCATTCCCTCTCCCCCTCCCCTGCTAGTCTCCAGCTGATGCTGCAACTAGTTGCCCGTGTCCCTTATGAGCCTTACTGGCGCCAGACCCCCCTCTACCAGTCTTCCCTCCACCCTTTTACCAGCACTTGCCTACCGGCATCCTTCCCTGACTAGTCTACTGAGTCTGGTCCACTCCCGCCCCTGCACTAGTTGACCCCCAGCCCTGTTTCCCCAGGCCCTTGGGACTTGCCCTCCTTGGCTCTCCTTAGCACTTGCCCAGCATCTGGAGGCTCCTCACTTTGGCGCTTCTCCCTCTCCCCCTCTCTCTATCCTATCCATTTGCACCAATCAACCCCTTCTCCATGCACATCTAGTTACTGCACTTGCACGATCCGAATGTCACAAGGCCTAGTAGGACCTTCATGGTTCTTTTCTCCTCTGCCCCCCCCCTTTGTCTTATGGCGCATAGAAAACTTTTTGCTGTATAGGCGCCATACAAATGTTCAATAAGTAAATAAAATACAAAAGCTCCTAATGGACACAATGGAGATGAAGAGCTGCATGTTTTTATAGGAGAGTAATGCTCCAGCTAATCTAAATATAGTTACTGCTGATAGCCTGACATGATATAAATTACACCTATCAATGTTAAGTTGTTTTACATCTATTTATGATATAGTGCATAGCTATTTTTGTTTTGCATTTGTATGATTTTATTTTTTGTTTTTTAATCATGTTATTTGTGTGTGTGGTTTAACATCCATTTGGTGAACTTCAGTTCTTATTATGATGGCAGTACTAAATTGGAGAATGATGATGTTATTGTTTTGGTTTTATTATGATCTGCTACCCCAGATAGGTTCTGAATTTTAACAACTGTATAGTTATTATCTGGGAATACTGTACAAGTTAGTATTTTTTTTAATCAATTATGAATCTATATTTGCACCTGGGGAAGAACCATTGAACAATCAGGTGGCTGGAACAACGGTCAAGAATATACATTCTCTGCCCGTTGTTCCAGCCACCTGAGGCCCATCCCCAGGTGGCGCAATCCTTTTATATGGGAGTCAACAGGGACTTTCTCCCTGTTGCCCCCCCCTCCTCCATAAACCCCCAACAAAACAAAACCTCGCTCGGGCCTACGATGGCTCGGGCTGGTGGGCCGTTACTGCCCATGTCTACCTTCCCACCGGGGCATGAAAACCATAGTCTTCATGCACTTGAATCTAGGTCAATGCTTTGCAATTGTGATTCTTTTATGGTTGCATTTATATATTGCTCATGCCTCATTAGGAGTTTGGTGGTGTGGGAAAAATGGGGAGGTAATTCAGTTACCTCCATTTCTTCTGCACCCCCAAATTACACGTTTTGGCAGAATTACCACCAGTGGAATCACTGAGTGGTAATTCTGCCGATTTGTGGAGGAAAAGTGGAGGATGTACCTCCAGCATGATGCTGGTGGTGAATCCTCCACTTTTCCTACAAACATTGGCAGAATAACCATTAGATAATTATACCAGTGGTAATTCTGCCAAAAATCCCCAATGGAGTGCAAAGGACTCCAGAAAATGGGGATTTACAGTGCCTACCTCCACCTTTAATCCTGTGATAATTCCACGGGACCAAGTGGTGGTAACTGTACATCCATTTGGTGTTATCTCAGAAGATTTACCTCCGAAATACCACCAAACTCGCAATGAGGCCCTATGTGTTTACTAATATATGTGCAAAATGGTACTATATACTCTAGGCTATTTGGAACGTACATGAAATGAGATTTTGCACTCTACAAGATGGCTCTCTGCAAGGACCTTATGAATCATGTGATCTTCAATGATATCATGGAAAATTAGGAAGGACACAGTAAATATATGTATGGGATTGGTTTGTTATTTAGAAACTCTGACAAAGCTCGTTGTAGGGTGAAATATGTTGGCTGTATTCTTCTCTATATCACCATTAAAAAAAATCTTGGAGAGGTAATTACGTGGTCCTGGAGTACTTATGGAGTGCCGCCACCTACCGGCACTCCACAAGTACTTTTCATGCATACTTTTCTTTTTCATGCCTTTTCTTAGATAAATGTACTTGCATATTTTGGGGGCTCAGTTCCAGAAGTCATACGAATGGTAGCTATGAAGCTGTGCAGTTGTGTGATGCTTTGGTGCATCAAATGGCTTCATGTCACCACAATAGTTATGCAGGGGCTCGAGGCAAGTATTGTTGCATAAGGTTATTGCTCCACTGTTACCCTCTATGTATTTGATGAAACAGTTCCCATGGATTTCATGACAGCAACTCGACTTAGCTTAAGGAAAAAATAATAGACCAAATGAGAGACGATACCCCCTGAAGAATGTCCAGCACACAGAAGCAAAGTGGACAGAAATGTGCCAAAGTAGGGGTCAATACAACAGACAGCCGAGCTCTGTGAAGGGGAGTTTAACAGCTAATGTTGCTGCATTAAGATTCTGGACTCAGTGTTGAGAAAAAGTCAATGTGGTTACAAAATCACTAGTAGATAAGAAACAAATGAAATCATGAAGATTTTTACAGTATAAATGACAATAAATGTGTATGTTATACGTCATTTGAGTCAAAGTAATCTCATGTGTAGTGTTGTATTTTAAGATACCTGATTAGGGAAGAAGTTGCTATTTTTGGTGATTGGTTATTTATAACGTGCTTAATACCCAGAGGGTTCTAAGCGTGCCCCCAGGGATCAAACCTTTGTTGCTCCTAGTTGTCTTGCTTCCAAGGCGAGCACATTTCCATGGGCGTAATTATAATGGGTACGGGGGGACAAGTTGTAAAGACTGGAGGGGGGTGTCTGTACTCCTGCTCTCTATATGGTAGAGGAGAGGCACAGAAGACCCCAGCCAAGATTCTCTATTGTGGTAGCAATGGATGAGCAATCAAGGCCTAGCTTCTCAGGAGGTGATGCAGGCAGGTTCTTAAGTATAGTGTAGTCCCCGAAATCCCACAAAGGAATGTCCACACACTGTATTAGTTAAAGCACAGTCTTTATATAATTAATGTTCAAGGTTATGTACAATATCACGATAACTCACTTTATGCTCGGTTATCTACAAATGCAAATATACAGTTCTACGTGGTACTACTATTACTATTAGATCTCATTAAAGTGCATCAACTGTAGGGTTAAATGTCACACAAATCAGTTGATAAAGGAAACCAACAATAGCTATAGGAGGAAAGCAAGATGACGAGAACAATAGGCAGAATACTGTCCTCTACCGTTAGACACAGTTCAGTGTGGAGATCACTTCTTAAGTGCACTCCCTTTAAGGCAGGAGCCACGGGTCGTCGAACGTCCGGCGATGTACACGGTGAACTACGGCGGTGAAGTGGCAGCTTCGTTCCTAGCGGTGCTCGCCGACGGGGAAGCATAAACAGACTGCAAGGAAGAGGCATGCAGGGCAAATGTCCCGGTCTGACCTCCCGCTCGGTATGCTACTGCTTGGGGTCATTTGAGCACAAGAAAACATACCTTAATTTTAATGAGTCAGAATGCTGCAAGTAATTAATGAAATCAGAATAAGCAACCTAATGTGCGGTTTTAAAATCTTGCAGGCATCCATTTTGTATTATGTATATATGCTTGTTTGAGTCAGTGCCCTGATGACAATAATCAAACACCAGCTCCCTTCAGCCTGCTTGCAGGCCCTCTTTAGGTAGAGGGGGCGCAGGCTTTTTAACTGTAGTCAATGCAGTAAATTCTAAAGACCAACTGTAGTGTTATGTGTTTCAGAAGACTGGCGTGTCTTTAGAATTGAATTTTAAAGATACAGCACCAGCCTTATGAAAGTTATAACAGCATCGGCAATGGACTCTTGTGGTGTAGCAGTTTAGTGTTATCCCTCTGAGCCACCGTCCGCCCTTCCTCCAACCTGCCCCTTTCTTTCAGTTGTCATGTCCCCCCTACATTTTCAGCAAAGTTACTCCACTGCACATTGCCCCCGAGCTATCCTCCCGAGGCATGAAGTTCCTAGCTAGTGTTTTCCCAGAGGGTTTTTCATACTTGGATCCCTCTGAACGGTTGAAATGTTTGCATCCATTACCTACATGTACAAT
The DNA here is from genome assembly GCF_040938575.1 of Ambystoma mexicanum. Classification (NCBI taxonomy): domain Eukaryota; kingdom Metazoa; phylum Chordata; class Amphibia; order Caudata; family Ambystomatidae; genus Ambystoma; species Ambystoma mexicanum. The sequence continues at coordinate 1,320,999,527 of NC_090922.1, read as the reverse complement.
TACATCCATCCAGCATGCACACACTCTGACATACACAAATTAAAGAAAGGCTTCATGCCCTGCTTTTCTCGGACTCGAACCTCCATCATCTCTGCAGGCCCCCGGCTACCGTGCTCCACGCAGGCCGGAAGCAGGCGGAGCTAACTGGCGCCTCTCAGACATGCGCAGGGGAGCAGTACCACTTTCCACGTGCCAGCCAGCCACCGTAGACCCCAGCCCAGCCGTTGCCCTGACTTTAGTGAGGATGAGGGCTCAGTTGGCATACGATGGCGGGGGGAGGGGGTGCTGAACCGCTGGTCTGTGGCGGCGTCTGCTATGTCAATGCTTCTGTTACTAAATAGGTATCCATGACTTGAGTATTTCTGCTCACACTTATCTTGAAGAATGGCCCTGGCTGCTACTTATCTGGAGCCACGGGTCGTCGAACGTCCGGCGATGTACACGGTGAACTACGGCGGTGAAGTGGCAGCTTCGTTCCTAGCGGTGCTCGCCGACGGGGAAGCATAAACAGACTGCAAGGAAGAGGCATGCAGGGCACCTCGATGTCGATATTTCTGGACCGCAAAGAGTTTGAAGAACTGTGGCCCAGCAAGGGTGTCGAGTCGTTGGCATCTCTGTGGTCTTTGGGTGGCGGGAAACCCACCGGCGGATGCTCCTTGGTGCGTCAACGGGCTGGCCTTCTCCGGCGGGATAAGGCAGACTGTGGTGCAGATGAGCGCGTCCGTGAATCGAAAGTTCTTAGGCAACGGGAGCAAGGCGGCCCGGGTCGGCGATGGCGGTCATCGACGGTGGCGGACACCAGTCCGGGCGCTTCTCTTTGCGATTCCGCGGCAGTCCCCGTCCCCGGTCAGCAGCCTGTTATAGGTCTGTCTACCAGGGAGCTTTGGCAAAGATCAGCTGGTGCACAATGGTCCCTCGTAGCTCGGGAAGAGGGACGCCTTACCAGGTCCTCTCTGGGTCAGTCCTTGGAGACACAGCAGCTTTCATATTGATGAAGTAGAGCAACAGCAAGACTTCTCTTCCAGCAGGGCTTCAAGGTTAAGCTTCTATTTCAATTTCAGTTTCTCTTCAGCTTCTGGACATGAATTCTAGCAGTGAGAGGCCCCCAGATATACTGGTTGATCTCCCATTCATTATGCTGGGTCACACTCAGGCAACCAATCAGTCAGAAGGGCATTCATGCAGGCAGGCAGCCAATCAGGTGCATAGTGCATTCAGGCCATTCACTTCTCTCCAGACACTCACAACAAGTTATGTGTATTGGGACAAGTAACCAGCCATTCAGCACTCCACACTGCATTCATACCAGTTGCGGGCAGGGCTGTCTCTGTCATTGTGTCAAACACCAGATACTAGACATCCACAACACAGAATGCGTATTCGTCACACACTCCATTCACCCAGGTCCAACCCAGAGGGTGTACCCACAACATACAGTCATTGGGAAGGCTCCAGCCAGTCTGGCCTGGACTTCACAACAACACCATATATGGAACTTCCACCCAACAGCCGGTCAGGGGGAAGGGACAGAGTCAAGGCTTCCCAGGACTTTTGGAAAACAAGGTAACAGGCAATAGAAAGCAAGAGGCTATAGGGGCCATCTTGTTTCCTATCAGGCATCAACTGATTCCAAAGGCAGGGCCTGGGTATCCCAAAATGGAGGATACTCAGAGCACCTGTCAAATTCATCATGGAGCTGCCACCAGCCCATACCCCGCTCTGTGGGCCGGCCCAGTAACATACACTAGGGGCACAGGGTTGTAGCCCCCACACATGGGTGCCATAAGGGTATCCCATGGGTCTGCACACCAAACCAAAAGAGAGCGCTGCACCGCCAGGAGTCCCACATGAACTCCTGCGTGGAAAACACGACAGAACACACGATAAAAAGCAGTAAAGGACAAGGATACGGAGGCCCTGCCCCCCAGTTGCATTTCCAGCATCACACAAGTCCCCCCAACTTTTGTGGTATGCCTTTTTGTCTCCCTCCCCATCTTTTGGTGGGAGGTCACATTGAGGTCACATTGTAGCCACTGCATTCTTTGATCATGCAATAGGACAGCTTGAGTTTGGCTGAGGTGCCCAGCCAGGCTTGCGCGGTCTCATTACATAATTCCGAGCTGAGCTCAGCTGTGTGTATGTTTGTTGGAGGGCTGGGCTGCAGGCTGACCGTAGTGAGGGGGCACATTTGGACAATCACATTTGGGGTCATGGGAGAACCCAGCATTGCAAGAGTGAGGGGTGAGGTGAGGTGAGCCACGAAATGCAGTGAGTGTAAAGATTTTAATTTACACCCCCAAACTGCCCACCCCTGCACCAATATACTTTTTGGTAACATTAGTGGCAGATGGCATTTTTACAGATAAAAAAAAATAAAACTGCAGGATCATTGCAGATGCAGGAAAGTCATCTATTAGAGCTCTGTCCAGCCCCTCTGTGGCAAAATACATGAAAACCTCCCAATTTACACATGGATTGCACCAACAGAAGGGACATCTAAGAAAAGGACATTGCAAGGAGCATCATCAGTCTTTGATACATAAAAGCACCATGGAAGTGACTTTAGATTAAGTTGACATAAGTAAGCCAAGTGGCAAACAACTTTGTGGTGCACAATACCTATATTGCACTTTTGCCATATATGGAGCAACTCTATAATTAGGCTTTTTTATTATAATAGCATGATGTATTAACATAAGCTTTGAAGGAAATCAGAATCACATACAGAGCTTCAGACAATACACAGTGTGATTTAATGAATTGCCCAGGATCACTCACTTTGGTTAAATGGTGAAACTGGGATGTGAACAATTCAAGCAACTGTGCACTTCTTCCCAGGTTTAGTTGATATAGATATTTAGTAAGGATTGCTTTACATTTCATGTGCTTAAATAATTATTTCTGACAATGCCTTGGAAGCAAACCACATAGTAAACTAACTGTACACTATATACATTGTCATAGAATTATGTTGAGGAATGAGAGTATGGCTTTAGTTTTATTCTCCCCATCCTGAATGCAAAGCCACAATAGCATCATGCAGATTAACGTGAGCCTAACAAATCCACCTTGGGTTTTAAAGCCATAGTAATTATTTCATAAAGCATGCAACATTATGCACCCTTATCAGGCAAAAGTCCCTGCTAATAGTCGCCCCCTCCGTCCCATAATAGCGTGCAGTGTAATGCTCTGTTGACAAAGAGCAACGTGAGGGCCCTCTGGTTCCCGGTGCTCCTTGGAACATTTTCCTGGCAGCAGGACACCTCTACCATTCGAAAAGGGTAAGGTGTACTGTTGCTAGGACAGTGAGTGTGCCAAGCAGGAATTGCTTGGCACACATTGTCTACCAGTGGGACACCTTTTCATTTGGGCACCCTCTTCGAGGTGCCGAACGGGAGTGGCGTCGCACTGACAAATGTCCCGGTCTGACCTCCCGCTCGGTATGCTACTGCTTGGGGTCATTTGAGCACAAGAAAACATACCTTAATTTTAATGAGTCAGAATGCTGCAAGTAATTAATGAAATCAGAATAAGCAACCTAATGTGCGGTTTTAAAATCTTGCAGGCATCCATTTTGTATTATGTATATATGCTTGTTTGAGTCAGTGCCCTGATGACAATAATCAAACACCAGCTCCCTTCAGCCTGCTTGCAGGCCCTCTTTAGGTAGAGGGGGCGCAGGCTTTTTAACTGTAGTCAATGCAGTAAATTCTAAAGACCAACTGTAGTGTTATGTGTTTCAGAAGACTGGCGTGTCTTTAGAATTGAATTTTAAAGATACAGCACCAGCCTTATGAAAGTTATAACAGCATCGGCAATGGACTCTTGTGGTGTAGCAGTTTAGTGTTATCCCTCTGAGCCACCGTCCGCCCTTCCTCCAACCTGCCCCTTTCTTTCAGTTGTCATGTCCCCCCTACATTTTCAGCAAAGTTACTCCACTGCACATTGCCCCCGAGCTATCCTCCCGAGGCATGAAGTTCCTAGCTAGTGTTTTCCCAGAGGGTTTTTCATACTTGGATCCCTCTGAACGGTTGAAATGTTTGCATCCATTACCTACATGTACAATTACATCCATCCAGCATGCACACACTCTGACATACACAAATTAAAGAAAGGCTTCATGCCCTGCTTTTCTCGGACTCGAACCTCCATCATCTCTGCAGGCCCCCGGCTACCGTGCTCCACGCAGGCCGGAAGCAGGCGGAGCTAACTGGCGCCTCTCAGACATGCGCAGGGGAGCAGTACCACTTTCCACGTGCCAGCCAGCCACCGTAGACCCCAGCCCAGCCGTTGCCCTGACTTTAGTGAGGATGAGGGCTCAGTTGGCATACGATGGCGGGGGGAGGGGGTGCTGAACCGCTGGTCTGTGGCGGCGTCTGCTATGTCAATGCTTCTGTTACTAAATAGGTATCCATGACTTGAGTATTTCTGCTCACACTTATCTTGAAGAATGGCCCTGGCTGCTACTTATCTGGCCGTTGCCATGGCTGCATGAGAATGCAACCAAAGCGCAAAGGAAACCATAAGGAGGAGAAGAATACAATGTATACACCTTTAAAGGGAACAATAAAGCAGAAAAGTAGGAAATGGCCGCCTTATTTGCATGCATGGGTGATTGACGAAGTTCAGGTTCACGTACTCAACTTCCAACAGATCGGCGCTTTTTTGGCTTAGCTTTCTGATGGTAAAGGTAAGACATACTTTAATGAACAGGTGCACCCCAAGCATAACTAGAGTCCGGAGACACAGTGGCACAGCAATACATGCATCAAAAGCACATTACACCATTACCTTGCCGCCCTTGTAAAACACCCCAGTGCGAGTTTTGCGTGTGTAATTCGATTACATGTTTTCCCCCTCTGGATATTGCTATAGGCAATAATCCCGCTTCACGTGCATTATCAATATAATTTAACAATGATAAATGAGACAATTGTCTAACAGGATTTCCCATTTTCCATGCAGTAGTTGAGGAGCTGCACAGAAAGCCTAGCATATGGAAATACTGCCATCTAGTGGCAGACAATTTGTTTTCCCTAATCCGACAACTAGTCTGCCTTTCTATGGACACTAATCCACATTACTTTTATATAATGTTGATTGTAGCATGACACACCTTGATGCTGCAGTATTTCATGCCTCTTCCTTATGTGATTAAAAAATGAAAACTAAAGGTGACTATACCCTGAAAAAGATGGGTTCTGTATACGGAAACGCAAACTGGAAAAATAAGTCTTGCCGCTTGTCATCCAGTCAACAAGCCACCGTCCAGGCTGAACTGGGAAACACACCAAATGCCGCCCTCGCCTACTTGATGTCAGCATTCCATCAGGGCCAGTGCCACCACTAGGGAAGGTTAGGCCTATGGGAAAATGGGAAATGAGAAAATGTTAGAGCAGCAAATTCCACCGAAGGCAATAACCACTTGTACGTTTTTAGTGTGCATATATGTATGATTCTCTCCAGTCGTCTTGACTACTTGAAGACTGCACTCTTAGCACTGTCTGCAGCAGCAGGCAGCGTAGCAGGCACTGTGAGGTACGGGTCGGGTGTGGCTCTGTGCTGTATGCAGGGCCTCAGGCCGCACCTGCACATTAGCACTGCACGTGCCCTTGTGAGGCTTGTGTGAATATTCTTCTCTGGAACATCTGTGACTTGCCCTGCACTAACTGCAGCCTGCCACCATGGCCCGTGGGTGGGTGGCCGCCCTACCATAGAGAGACTCAGACACACCCACAGGCAGTTGAGGTACCCTATTGTTTTGTGATTGCTCTGGCTATCAGTTTCGGGGGTAGCAATAGCTGAACTGGGATAGAGTAGAGAAAGAGCAAATTTGAGCCAGTAAAAGTTTGTAGATTGCAGGCTGACTGTGCTAATTTCCAGCCTATTTGTTGCTGCTTATATCCAGCTGGCATTAACCATGCCAAAACCCCAGAACGTATTTTAGTTTCATTGAATGATGGTGCAGCGTGCAAGACTAGAAAAACAGCGCAGCGCCATGGAGTTACTAACCTTTGCCTCCTAGCTATGATCAGGATAATCTGAGGGAGATGTTTACCGTTGTGCATTCGACCTCCCTCTGGTCTGACCTCCACATGCCTTCAATTACTGAGCAAATTTGTCCTCTGCTTTTGGCCCTCTGTAAATGAGTCTTCTCACTGTCAGGGCTCAACTTCCTTACAACACACCCAAACAAGGTTGTCAACGTGTACAGGTTTTCTGTGTAACTGGCACTGGCAGCTAGGGTTGTAACTGTCACTCTGCTGGTTTACAGTTCGTCTGATGTTGAGTGCAGCTTTGCCTATAGTTTGCTCAATAAGGACTCGGCAATGGAAATGCACCCGTTGACAGTTACGTATATTTAGAAATGCACTTGGATAGGTTTGCGGCACCCCGCACGCACCCCCTAAAAGTTTTTCTTTCACTTGTGCATATTATTGGCTTTAGAGGTTATTACATGCTACGCTTGACAACCTTTGCTAGACCACAAGGAGTGGTCAGGAATTCTGTTCAAAATGATGGCTTTTTGCAAGTCTTCTTACTCATCCAGCAAGGTGAAGCACTAGATAACGCAGCATTTCCTATCCGAGATTTAAGCAGCTACCAGTAGCAGGAGAGGATAGGTAGTTAAAACAATTCAGTGTGCATTTTATACACCATCAGCGCGTGATGGGCCAAGATTAAAAGAAAGAAAAAAGTGTGTGCATGTGTGTTGTGAGTGTGACGTGTGTATGGAAAGAAGAATGTGTGTATACATGTATGTGTGTGTGTGTGTGTTTGTCTATGTGTGTGTGTGTGTGCATAAGAGAATGTGCATGTACATGTGTGTGCATGGAAGTGAGCATGCCATACGAGTGAGTGAGAGTGTGAGTTAGGGTTAGGCAACCGTTCTTTACTGAAGCTGACACAAAGAAGGGCAGTTGACTTGTAAAGACTAGAGGAGGTTATCTGTACGTCTGCTCTCTATATGGTAGGGTAAAGGAACAGAAAACACTCCAGCCTGGGCTCTCAATTTGGTAGCAATGGAAGAGCAACCAGGTTTAAGCTTTCAGTAGGTGATGCAGGTTGGTTCTTAAATACAGTGAATCTCCAAAGCCCCCACAGAGGAATGTTCACATACTATGTTAGGTGATAACACAGCTCCTTTATATAAAATAAGGTTGTAGAAAACTATAGGAGTTTGTGGATATAATTCCATTTAGATTATTGAAGAAACCATATAGTGAGATGAGCAGAGACTACTGTTCTTGCTCCTTGAACCACAATTTAATAGGATCTGAACTTGTCAATTAACATGTGTGCTCCATAAACATTTTGCCATTATCTGTTGATTCTGAAATCTGTTTCTTGTACATTTCTATTTTTCTTAATTTGTATAAATTAATCCGTATTTATTTTGAGCATATCCTTATTTATTTTCTGTTTCAGTAGATATACAGTGATTGAACTATAGACTTCTAAAAAGTTAGGCTGAATGAGTGGTAATGGGGAATTGTCCTTAATATGAGAGGACTGTGAATGTCCCCATCACGTAGAACCATCAAAATGTACTTTTCGGACTGACCAAAATGCCTTAAACAAATAAATACAAATGCAATCGCTTAATACACGCAATAGGTCTGCACGTCAAAGGTTACATGTTCATGAAGTCTACCCCTATGGTCTTCCGGGGATGACCTCCTTGTTCCTCCTGTGTCTTAAGACCATAACGGGAATTGCTGTCGGTGCATCAATGCTCATCCTTCATAATCTGATCCCCACAACTGTGCGGAACCAAGTCAGAGCGCCCCCAGCCCATACAAGATCTCTGCTTCATGAGTTGTTTGCATTCCAGATTTAGTGAGCACCAAGTAGCACTGTAGTGGCTCCCACTTACTTTGCTTTGTACTGGAACCCTAATTGATGGGATCGACAAAGGCGATAAGCCCACCAGACCTATGACCAAATAAAATGTAGAGATAGGCTCCGTACCTAATGCGGTGCACCTGCTCAGGCCCTGCATGAGCATTCCATACTCCAACATGGCATTTCATGGACAAAGACATGTGCCACAAACAATATATATCACACAAACACAAGTGCCAGTGGAACATCCCCAATAAACAGTAAATGCCCAGGCTATCCCTAGGTCTACTGTGCAGGCTACCTGTTCTTGTAAGCAGGTCAGCTTATGCGCCTCTCATGTTGCCAACCATTACATAGACCCAGTGCCCATGGGCATACATAGTGACCCAGTGCACATGGGCATACATCCTTCATGCAATAATGCTCATATCCCATCAGAGACTGGGGCATAACTCAGACAAGAATGTATGACATTCCAATTAATATTTTATGGTATCAAAATGTCTTTTTTATCAGTGTTCTGGTTGTTGATGGAGTCTTTTTTAACTGTCCAGGTTCAACATTCGCTTTCTTTTTATTAAACATGGGTGATGCTCCATAGTCCCCTTTTCCCCATCCTCCTCTATGTTTTTATTGCAGTTTTTGTGTTGCTTTTAAGTGACCTTTGTTGGATATACCACTGAAAAGATTGCACTGATGACATGACATGCCACTGATCTGCTAATTGCAGCTCTGAAGTGCCAGCACCTTACTGAACAATGCATGAAACCCTGCATCCTCTGGCTCTGGTGCCTTCAAAGTGACCAGCCAAGGGTATCAGTCCCCACCTGACCAGCAAGTGAACTATAGTGACATTTACACGCTATATGGCCTACGGCTCCCCGCCCCTGGCCTCGATTCCCCCAGCTGGCAGGCCATCCCCCCCTTGCATTCAACACTGTACAGCTCGTTAGTCCTTTCTGATCATTTTTACTATTTTTAATCAGATTTGAGGCATTCACATACACACCAAAATGATCCATCTCGTCCAGGAAATGCACCTCGTGGCCTATGTTTTTCCGTGCATTCTGGGATGTGTAGGACTTAACGGGTGCTTTGCAGGGATGCAAGTCCCAAAAGGCAAAAAAAAACGTGCACCAGAGACGCATTTACAAAATGATGTGGATGATGTGGCCTCTCAGGCAGGCTTGAACCCAGGTATTGGAATTGGGCACCAGGTGCATTCATTTGGAATGGCCACTGCTCTCCTTCAGTAGGACCGAGAGCAGAGGCGTAGAGCGGGTAGGGCCTGAGCAGGCAAGTCCCACCAGAAATCTGTAAATGCCCACCTAGAAACACTGAATGTCCATGTACAGATATCGTAGCCTCTACTACTGCCTGCACTGCCAAACTAATTTCCCTGAGCATGGAAGTCACCTCACCTCAAAACTGCCTGACACTAGCCCATGCTATTATTGGCAGCAAGCTCGATTACTGCAACGTGCTGTTTTCCGGAACCCCTGCCAAAAACCTGGCAACATTGCAACTCCCGCAAAATAAGGCCCTGAGATGAGCTCTGTGCCTTAAACTCTCAGCCCACATTTCAACATCAAGAAGGGAAGCTCACTGGTTTCCCATAAAAACAAAAAGTGACTTTAAAACATTGACCATCACGCACCGATGTCTGCACAAGAATGCCCCCTCTTACCTCATCCCACGTATCTCAGCTAAGCCAATGACACGCTCCCTCTGCTTCTCTTCCAAACTTGCCTCACAGACCCCTGGCTTCAACCTCAAGTGAGCGTGGGACTCCAGCTTCAGTGTCATTGCTCCCACCCTGTGGAGCTCCCTCCCCCATCATATCCAGAATGAAATCATCTTTCACTGTCTTACAAAATCTCAACACTTGTCTAGGGGCCTCAACACAAGTTGGGCGGTAGCCCTTAAATGTGGTGGTAATGGAATTAGCGTCACTAATACTGCTCCACCGGATCACGAGTCCGTGCAAATACTGCCGGCCACAAAATGAACCTGCGCTATTATAGCCAGTGCTCTTACAGCCGGTGCTATTGCAGCCGGTGTTAATAGCGCCGTCAACACAAACGCATTACAGATGTATCACTAGCCCATGTACGGCGTTATTAAAGCCAAAAACTGGCAAAAATACAGCCAAGATTTACCTCCAGTATGAGGTAAATAAACACAGGTGCCAGAATGAAGCCACAGGTGCACCCAATGCACTCCAGAGGGCAACATAAGGCACGCGCCTACGCCAAACACTGTTTCCAACACCATGCTAACAGTATTTTCTGTTAGCTGGGACAGGCAGCTGCTCATGCTGCACCTGGAAGTAGAGATGCAGGACAACCAGGCCTGGGCACAGGGAGTACAGGTGGTGGGGAGGAGGTGGAGGAGGGTGAGGAGAGCCCAAGCAAGGATTGCACCCATCTCCAGTGTTCAGGTCCTCATCCTGGACCCTGACCGACACCCAGTTGGTGACTCTGTACCGCCTCAACAGGCAGACCATAACTGAGCTCCTCAATATAATACAGGACGACATAGGGAGCAGGATAAACATCCGGACAGCTGTACCCCCACTGCTGAAGTTAGTGTTCGTACTACAATTTGTAGGTACTGGCACCTTTCAGCACTCTGTGGCCATGATGCACGGCATGGCACAGCCCACATTCTGTGCAGTGTTGGCCGAGGTGCTGGATGTCCTCCTGCGGCATGTGCATCAGCATATTGCACTGACCACCACCCAAGCCCAGGTAAATCCCATGAAGGCAAAGGTCTATGCCATAACCCAACTGCCGACTGCTGACAGTAGTCTACAGGAATCAGAAGCACTACCACTCCCTCAATGTGCAGGTGACCTGCGACCCTAACCTTATCATCATGCACTGCTGTGCACACTACCCAGGTTCCACCCACGACTCCATGGTCCTACGGAACCGTACACTGCCGGTATACATGGAGAGGCACAGTGGACAACGGACATGGATAGTGGGTGACTAACTCTGCCTGCATGAATGCACTCTAAAGCACCTCTTGACAAATTGGAGAGAAGGTGTGATAATGGCACAAAGCATGTCCTGACAAGTAAATGAAAATGTAGTACCTGGGCGGCCCCTGCACCAACGTCAGAGTACAGGCCATGGTGCATGCACATGTTGGACACACCTGGACGGGCATGCTGACGTGCACATACAGCATCATAGCAAACTATACACATGACTACACGTATCACAATGCATCATGCATGATTCAAAGCAATACCAAACAAATGCCAACATTGCATCACAAAACTGCAGGCCTGCCAGTGCCACAGCCATGAACCCCTGTACACCCACCCTCCAATGTTGCCCAACTTCCCCCAGAATAGTATGGAAGTCTGATGGGAAACCCTGTATTCCACAAGCAAGAGAAGAATACATAGCCCCAAGGCTGCCTACAGGAAGACATGTCACCAACAGACGCATAACCAAACATCTACTCTAATGTAACAGAAATTGTAGAGGCACATGCCAATTGAAGAAACCCCATATGCATGGACATGATGTCCATTTCCCTGATACAAAAAATGTTAGACCACCAACCCACATTTCACAGTGACTGATGTGTGAAACTTTCCCCATGCAAGTGACTCCTGATGGACAACGGACATGTATAGTGGGTGACTAACTCTGCCTGCATGAATGCACTCTAAAGCACCTCTTGACAAATTGGAGAGAAGGTGTGATAATGGCACAAAGCATGTCCTGACAAGTAAATGAAAATGTAGTACCTGGGCGGCCCCTGCACCAACGTCAGAGTACAGGCCATGGTGCATGCACATGTTGGACACACCTGGACGGGCATGCTGACGTGCACATACAGCATCATAGCAAACTATACACATGACTACACGTATCACAATGCATCATGCATGATTCAAAGCAATACCAAACAAATGCCAACATTGCATCACAAAACTGCAGGCCTGCCAGTGCCACAGCCATGAACCCCTGTACACCCACCCTCCAATGTTGCCCAACTTCCCCCAGAATAGTATGGAAGTCTGATGGGAAACCCTGTATTCCACAAGCAAGAGAAGAATACATAGCCCCAAGGCTGCCTACAGGAAGACATGTCACCAACAGACGCATAACCAAACATCTACTGTAATGTAACAGAAATTGTAGAGGCACATGCCAATTGAAGAAACCCCATATGCATGGACATGATGTCCATTTCCCTGATACAAAAAATGTTAGGCCACCAACCCACATTTCACAGTGACTGATGTGTGAAACTTTCCCCATGCAAGTGACTCCTGATACCCATAGCTGGCCAAGCTGATGACCCCTGTGCATGATCCACGAACACTGCATGTACTCCATGTCCAGCACTGTGCTGCACTTCTCTTCCCATGCGGTGAGGACCAGCAGCTCCATGGTTCCTTGTCCGGTTGCCATGCTATCCTGTCGGTAGTGCCAGACCCTCAGGATGTTATTGATTTGATATGAATATTAATAATACGTCTCCCACAAAGATATATTGAAATAGACATTTATTAAAAAGCACATTCCATAAAATAGAGAGGATTTGAGTACATGCTTGCAGGTGCTGCTCACCGGCTCCTCAGAGCATTTCAGGAATCAGGACGCTCGCTCTGCTTCTTGAAATCTGTAATCTGAAATCTAAGGAGGTAGCATCTTTTCGAGTTGGAACTCAAACAGGTAAGCCAAAAAAAGCATTTCATTTTTGTCTTGTGTATATGTGTGTGCAAATGTATGCATGCATGCATGCGAACAGGTGTCTGTGTAAGTGCACGTATATGTATGAGAGAAAGTGTCTTTAAGTGTGCATATGAATGAATGCAGAGTAAGTGGTGTGTATGGGTGTGAGTCAGAATGCAGTGTGAATGACTGAGAAGGCGTGTTGGTGCGGGAATGGTGGGTGAATAATGTGTGTTAGGGTGGGACACAGGTGAGGGGGCAACCCAGGTGGCATTGGGAAATTAATTTTGTTTTACATGGGCAGTTCATATTTTATCGGGGGGTCTCATTAATAAGGTGTAACGGGGCATCGACCTACCGCGTCCCGGCCCCTTCTAACCCATTTTGGAGGAGCCAGCCCAGTGAACTACGAGCACTGCATCAGCAGTTTTTTCATCTGAGGGAGTGCTATTAACTATCAAAGGGAAACACTGTTTCCCGTTAACAGTTAAAGTTCCCCAGCCGTGCAAGCTCAATGAGCCATGCAGGGCGTTTGCTTCCGCAGCCTTGCATGGCTCATTGGAAATACTGGCTGGGGAACTGCATGTCTGTATGTGCAATGGGGCGCTCCTGCGCCTCCTCACACATACAGGCATAGCGTGTGTGTGTGTGCGTGTGCGTGTGTGCGTGTGTGCGTGTGTGCGTGTGCGTGTGCGTGTGCATGTGTGTGTGTGTGTGTGTGTGTGTAAGTAATGATTTTGGCACTGGCCAAAATCGACTTTCTGTCTGAGGTGCTGTGGGTCCCAGGGGACAGGGATGGTATTTATTTATTGGACAACTATGATAGATGTCTAGTAAAAATGTACCATACATGCCCCCTGATCCCCCAGTGCCTTGCATACACGCAATCACATGCATCATCTGTGTGTGAGGCACTGGGGCCCAGGGGGCAGGCATGGCATTTGTTACTGGGTATGCCCAGTAATGAATTCCAGCCCAGCCCACTGGGATTCCTAGCGCCTCACATGCAATGTCAAGCCTGACCCCTAAGCCTCGCAGCTCCTTGCATGTACACCCAATTGATTATCTGTGCATGTGAGGCACTGGAGGGCAATGAGGGAAGGAATTACATTTATTAATGGGCATCTGATAGATGCCCAGTAAAAAATACCATGACTGGGCCCTCAACACCTCGCATTCACATAATTAATGTGTGCCTATGTGGCACCCAGGGCCTCAGGGGGCAGGCATTGCAGTTTTTCCTTGGCATCTATGCCCAATAAAAAATGCCATGACTGTACCCTGGGATCCCAGCTCCTGACATGCATCTGCCCCCTGGGCCACCCAGCGCCTTGCAATCACACATAATCACAGTCATCATTAATGTGATTATGTCTGACTGCAAGGCACACCATGGAGCAGGCATGGCATTTTGTTCTGCGCATGGTTGATAAAGCAAGCATAATGTATTTGTAGTCTAGCCATTTCTTATAGAAGTATGATCATTTATATTGGCCAGCTTTGGTAATGCAAGCATGATCAGTGGTATTATTCTTTCTGTGGCATAACATTTTCTATTGGGCATCTTTGATAAAGCAAGCATGATAAGGGTTAATACGAAGCTAGAATGGCATTTTAATGCAGTCAGTCTAGCCATTTCTTGTTGTGCTATGACATTTTGTATTGGGCATCTTTGGTAAAGCAAGCATGATAAGTGTTAATATGAAGCTAGAATGGCATTTTTTATGCAACCAGTCTAGCCATTTCTTTCTCAAAGCAAACATGGGTATGTTGTTATATGGGAATAATAGGGTATAATGGTGCAGTCAGCATGGAAATGTATGGGCACAGCCAGTGTGAAAATGTGTTATACTGGCACATATTGTGGGAAAAGGCATCATGAAAATGTGTTGGAGAAATGCAATTTTTCCGAAAACAAATGTTTGAATAAGAGATTTGAATGAAGATTTAATTGAATATGAACAATACAATCAAATCTCCTATTCGAATGGTGTTATAGTGAACAAGGGGACCCTGCGGCGCCACTTCCCGATCACAGAAGTGAAAGGGAACAGGCGTTGCAGGGACACAGCGAGTCGGTGGCACACAGTGCAGTGTGCCATGGCAAGATAAGTATGGGGGTGGGAGGGGAAGTGGGTTATAGGAAATGGCTGTGGGAGGGAAACCCGAAAGTTGTTTTCGAACAAATAACTTTCGGTTTCTTCTCCAGTGGTCATTTTGGATTTGAACAATCAACAGTAATCCAGAAATGCTCCTGTGCACTGTTGATGACTTCTAAACCAAATAGCAAACTGTTTGGCTTTTTACCCAATTTTTCTAAAAAGTGTGCTCTAAAATGCACAATGTCCAGCCATTATTTTAAAAAGAAATTGCAGGGGGAGAATCCCCACAACCATCCCTTGAGTGGTACGTGCTCCCTCGCTGCGCTCGGTCGTGCTGGCATATCTGGCACAAATATTTACGACCCTCCAGTTAAATAAATTCACCAGTCGCCACTGTGTTTTACTGATATTTTTGGGCAAAACGAAGCCATCTTGATGAGTGATATTATGTGGAGATGGTGCCGGGGGGAGGGGGGGGGGGTAATACAGTGGGGCAGGCAGTCCGGGTCTTTTCAGTCTGTAGCATGGAACTTTATACTTGCATCAAGGACATTGCCAACACAGTCAGTGTTAAGTGGGGGAAGAGGTGGCATGTTTCTTTACTGTGGCATTGAATTTTTTACTGATGTCAAGATCAAAGACAAAATTATGAGGGTTCTTACGTGGGGGCCTTTGTGCAGCCCACAAGGCAATGTTTTCTTACAGTGGCTTAGCAGTTTCTACTGTTGTTGGGGGGCAAATACTACATGATTAGTGTTTTTATTTGGTGGGCATTTGTGTAGCCAGCAAGGACATGTTTCTTATGTTGCATGTTTTATTTTTATTTGTTATACTGGCATTAAGGCAAAGCCAATAGGAGTATGTTCTTATGTGGCATATATTGGCAGAGCCAGCCTGAACATGTTTTGTTATAGTATCATTACTTGCATTTTGGGGAAAGCAAACATGGGTGTCATTTTATGGGGGAGTACTGGCATATATAGGTGCACCAGCATGGACTCAATCAGCATGGAAATGTTTTTTTTCCACTGAGTATTAGCATATAGTGGACAAAGGAATTATGAAAATTAGTTTGAAAACAATTCTGTGCAGTCCAAATGTGTTTCTTTAGGGCAGGATTTGTGGTGAAGCGTTGTTCCTTAAACAATTCCACACTGTTTCACCAATCTGTACCAAGTTGTGCATTGTTCAATTCAGCACTCCAACTAAGTCAGTGCCTAGTCTGGGATGCCCAAGGAAAGCCATTAATTATATATTTTTATGACAAGTTCATGAATCTGGATGACTGTATAACGCCCCTCTCTTTGAATCCCCCTGACCTCACTGAGACAAAAAGTAGGTTTGTTTTCCAAATTAAAAGATTTATTTTACGAATTAAACAATATCTATATATCACACTTTTATAAATATATTCATATTTGATCGCACACTTATGAATATGACAGTGATCAACAATGGATAATATTACACTAGCACACTTTTGTAATCACTTAGGAGTGGTATAGAAAGGATAAGGTAGCTGAGAATGCTTTTATGGTTTCAAGGAAAAACAATGATGGAAAGAATGCAGCATGGAAATAAACTGATATGGTTTCAACAAGAGAGAATATAATCACTTTTCCCCTTGTGGCAATTCACTCCCCCCTATGCAGCATAAAGAGATAGAAGGAGAGCACACAATTTTCAAGAATACCATCATATGCAATACCAATTCAGTTCCCCCCTAGCAAGCTTAGAGCACAGGGATGATTTTAAAACACAGGTAAAAATACTTTAAAGGTGATTTGCAAAGAAGTGAAAATATGCTACAAATGATTTTAATTCCCTATAGGAGATTCAGGGTAGGTGGCAGCTACTTTGAATTAGTTCAGGTCTACACTAGCAATGATTCATGAGGGATTATCAGGTTGAAAACGAATTTCAGCAATGCAAGCAAAAGACAGCTATTTTTGACAGGTGAAGAAGTTTGAGCTAGTTTTCAATTCGCAGCACTTTTTCCAAGTGCGTCGAGCGCGATTACGGAACAACTACAAGGAGTAGAAAGTCGCTTTAGGGCTTGTTGGACACTTTCACAGGTTTGAAATCACAGAATGGACACACAATTTCTATGCAGTTCTAAATAGGTTGAAATGGTTTGAATTAGATTATTTTTAAACTAAAAGAGATTGGTTTGCACAGCTCTGGCTGGATACTCACTCCTAATTTTGGAAGGAATGGGCCTCATCACAGATCTGGTCAACAGGTTTAGCTGCGATTCTCTCTGCTCTGCTGGTCTGGATCTCTGGTTCTGGCAAAGGTTCTTGGCACTGCACAGCAGTCTGGTCTGGGTCTAGTCTTCTATCGGCACTGCACGGCTGGATACAGCTCTGCTTTCTGGGTTCTGGCACAGGGTTCTAGCATCAAACAGCTCACCCGGCTGTTGAATAGTTTGGTTAGGTTGCTGGATTCTGAGGCCTGCTGAGAAGGATTCAGCTTTTGGACTAGTCCTCTCTGCTGCAAGTTCTGAAGTCTGGATTCTAAGTTCTGGTCTCTGGAGTCTTCTGGATATTGTCTGGGCCAGCAAAATGCTTCGCAAGAAATCAGTTTGAAGTGGAAAGTGAATGTCTCTACCTGGGTCTCAATGACTCCTTTTATGTCTTTTGAAAATGGGTGTGTGCGTGGGCATAACTAAGTCTGCCCCTCACAACTTATCATTGGCCAAGTTCTCCTCTCTCCCTTGTTTGGGGAAGGAAATGGAGTGTCATCAGGCATCAATTTTATGGCATACAGAAAGAACACTCCCCTTGTCACTTTGAACACAAATCTATTTTTGATCCAAATGCATATTTATCTGTGTACAATTTTTCTAATATTATATGTCCAGTTAACATATTTTCTGTAGCACCAAACCATCCGATCCCAGTCTCTGTAAAATGTCGTGTCCACCTCTGACAGAATTCTGCCCTTTTCATCCAGAACACAACCGCTCAACTTTTCCAGAATTTATAGAAATGTGCACAAGGAATATGAGCATCAGATGATGAAGTGTCAGATTTTTAGCATACAGACGTTTGGAGTAATACCTTATTTTCCGCTACTACCCCCCAGAACATACCACAGAGTCCTAACACCTCTTAAAATGTGCACAGAAAAATCACAGGAATAATTATATTATTTATATAATTTTGACAGTTATGTACTATGAATTATCCATCTTTTTAAAATTATGCTCTGGTCCAGATGGGTGTGGTTTAGGTTCCAAAGCACATGGGGGAATTTCTGTCTGTCCCCGCCTCCAGCTCAGGTGGCTCCCAGAGGCAATACTCCTCCCAGTTTCTTCCAAGAGGAAGCCATTTACGACCCCTTATTTAGCACTTGCCTGGAGCAAAGGGAAGTTCATTGTTCTGTTTCCCTGCTCCCAGGTGCTCCTCCCCTGATTCAATCAGAGAGGTGTAATCTCCTTTTGGTGGGAACAGCAGAAGGCAGCCAGGCCTGTGAATGCAGTTGCTGGGCAAGTTTCAACCTTTGTTGGGGTTAGTTGCTGGGAAGAATGCAATCTCTTCAAGCCAGGCTTCAGCTAAATGTCACTTTTGTTCCAGTTTTCTTCATTCAAATCAAACGTACAATTTTTTTTTGTTTTTTTTTTTGTTTTATTTGTTAAACAAAGTTAAACCTTTAACATTCCTTTAACAATCCCTCCTCAAAGAGGTGGAGGCCCCCCAAATTAGGTTCAAGTTCAAAATCCCTAAATGATCCCCCCTAGGCCAGAATCTCCAGTTGTTTGGGTGACGTCCACCTCAGGCTCCCCCTCCTCCTGCTCCAGTTTTAAGGATTCAACAAATTTCAATGCGTCCAAAGTACGGCCCACTTTCTCAGCTGTGATGAGCCTTTCCCAATACTCTTTTTCGTTCTCCTCCGAGATCAGGCTTGTATAATTTCCCATGTACATCAGGCGATTCAATACCAGGTTCGGACAAGTTAGCATCACATGCCTTATAGTTTCCAGTTGGTCCTTCTTTCTGCAAAATCTACAATATGCTAGTGATTTGTCAATTTGCCTTCTTCGCCACCTTATTTCTCTCGAGTGCCAGATGTTAAATCTACAGTGCATAAGCAGATCTCGGTAGTGCTGTGAGGGAAATTTCATCAAATATGGAGGTAACATGTTCAGAGCTTTGCGTTCCCAGATGACATTATGACATAGGTCTCGTGATAATTTCTTTTCCTGTGTTTCCTCACAGTCTTTTTCCCGATTTGTTCTTTTAGCCTTATCTGGGTTATTTTTCAGGGTGTCTTCAGAGATCGCCAGGTATTTTCAAGTGTCTTCACATCTCATTTTCCAGTCTTGGAGAATTGAATCACTACTGAAAGCCCCTGGCTTTGCTAGGATTCTAAATGGCACGGGTGGATTGTCCAAAATACACTTTCTATAAAGAGATAGTGATTTCCACGTCGTGATTGAAGTGATGGATTGCAGTCTTAGTTCCGATCTTATAAGTTCCAAGGGTAGCGAATTCGGAAGGCGCAAGATCTTTCGCCAGAAATAGGCTTCGCATAGGTTCCAGACCTCCCATTTTAGGGCTATAAGGGCATCGGCTCCATATGTAATGACGGCCACTACCTTTTGCTTATAGAAGGTTGTAATCGGCAACAGAAAAAATTTCCCATATCTACGATGTAGAAGTAGCCCTTGGTTAACCAGACTTTTTAGTTTTTCTCTGATTAATGGGCCTGCTCATTGCAGTTCCTATTAATTTTTATCCCAAGGTTGATCGTAGTATCGACTACTGCCAGTTTTTCTTTTTCCAATGACCAAGTCTGAATTTTCCCTGCTAGTTGCTTTCCGCGGGTTGATTTCATAGTCAAAATCATAGATTTTTTTGCATTTACTTTCATGTCATTGGCTTTAAAATAGTCATTGAAAGCCTCAATCCTGCGCTGAAGACCTATCGGCGTCTGGTCTATAAACACTGTGTCATCCGCATATAGCATCCATGGTATCTCTATGCCATTAACCTTTGGTGGGAAGGCCCGGATCTGATCTTGTGAAGACTTCATATCAGCCATATAGAGTATAAAGAGAAAAGGGGCGAGGGCACATCCCTGCTTGATACCTCGGGATGTCTTGATCCGCCTTGATAGTCCTCCATTTGCAGTAATTTGAACCTGGATCGAGGTATCAGTATACAGTGCCTGGATTGCCTCCAATAGGTCCACAGGGCATCCCCAATTCCTCAGTTTTGCCCACAGACGTTCTCTATTTATTCCATTGAACGCCTGTTCGAGATCTACAAAGGCCAAGTAGATTGTTGTTTTCCTTTTAGGGCCTTTGCTTTTAATATATTGATCAGGAACAGGTTAAGGCAGGTGCCCACTCCACTCACAAAAGCAGTTTGTCTCTCGTCCAAGATTCCGGCTTGAGCTGCCCAGTTCTTTAAATCCCTTAAGAGGATGGAGGCGAAGAGCTTGCCAATGGAATCTAGTAGCGCAATCGGCCTGTAATTTCTTGGATTGCCGTGGTCACCTTTTTTAAAAATAGGCACGATGTAGGCATCCATCCACGTAGTTGGAATTTGTTTGGTTCTCGCTACTTGTTTGAAAAGTGCGGAAATTAGGTCTGACCAGCCTTCCATGTTTTCTTTCAACATTTTGTTGGAGACGCCGTCCGGACCGGCAGCCCTGGAAGAGCTTAATTTTTTGATCAGTATTTGAATGTCTTCTCTATCGAAGTTCAATGTCCAGGTAGCGTTTCCTGCTCTTTTCTCAACTACTTTTTCCTCATTCTTCCCTTTGAACAGGGCAGTATAGTGGGCGAACCAGTTTTTCTCAGAGACTTGGTTGATACCTATGGCCGATTGATTTGAATCTCTGTTGTTAATTAGATCCCAGGCACTTTTTGCATTATTTGTTGCTAAGGCTGCCATCATTTGTTCTGCGTCTCTTTGAGTTCTTTGGTATCTGGTTGATCGCAGCCAATTCTTGTAGGTTTGTCGGCATTTTCTTTCCAGTTCACATTTGTCTAGGCTATGAGACTTTTTTATACGCCTGAGGTCAGCTCTGTATCGTTTTCGTCTGGCGACTACAAGTTCATTAAAGGCGTGTTTCCTTCTGACCTGCTTCAGTTTAGATGAATCGTGCGTAATCTCATAAGCTTTAAATAGCCATTTATAATCGACTACCTCCTCGCCCTTTTCTACGGCTTCCTTGAAATTTTACGGCAGTGTTGGTATATTCTGATCTTTAAGTCGCAGCCTGTTTCTTCCCCACGATATCTCTGTTTCCATCACTTTTCCTCCCTTTGAGAAAGCTCTTGAATCCCATGCAAGCTCAGTTTCCAGAAGAGAGTGGTCACTATTAGCTTGCTTGATGACTCGAAATGATTTTATCCAGGCAAGCGTATCTCTTCCCACAAAACAATAGTCCAAGCATGCTCTCAATTTTCCACTATGCCAAGTGTCGGCCCCCCTGAGGTCACCATTTGTTTGGCTGTTTAACATCATCATATCCCGTATGCTCATTTCCTTCATCCATTCGCTTTCTTTTCCTTTAAGATTTTCAATCTCTTTAATTTCGCCCCCTTTGTCTAGGAGCTTGATGTTTAAATCACCATTTAGCAATATGAGCTGATCTTCTTCCTCCGTCATGGACTTGTCAATGGCATTCGTGATAGATTTTAAGTATGACCCTGGGTTTGGCATATTTTCCCTCCAGTATGTATTAATCAATAGCAAGTTGGTCATCTCCTCCTGATTTTCTGTTGTAGAGGCTATTTTCACTATTTGAACGTAAGGATTTGGAGCATCATGCTTGAGTATTTGTAAGTGGCTATCGATTTTTTTTAATACCAAGAGGCCTGCAAACGGTCGGCCTTTCAGTCCCTTTTTTGCCGGATTGAAGTAAACTTCATAACCTTCACATATTGGAGGTTCACACAGCCATGATTCTTGGATGCAAATGAGATCATATTGGGCCAAGAAAGAGCTTTCCTTCGAGAACAGATGATGAAATCCTCTGGTATTCCATGAGGCACAGCGAACGGATCCATTTCCAAATTCCTTATTCTATTGTTTGTTTTTTTAGTTGCGATCATTTGCCATGGGAGGCCAATCATTTGTTTTATTTTCAGGTTTGCTTTCATTTGTTTTACCCTTCCTTGGGTTTTGTGAATTATCTACCGTAAACCTCAAAGATTTTAGTTTTTCAACATTTTCTTTGGTGCTGTATGAATGGTTTTCGGGGATTTTATTTCCTTCTTTTCCGTTTTCTTTTGGAGTCTTCCTCTTCTTTTCCACTTTTTCTTCACCATTTTTTTCTCTCTTTTTTCCCATACATTCTGCTTCCGTGCAGGATGAGACCTCATTATTAGCACGTCTTCTGTCCTTTGGTGATATATTAGTACTATCAGGCTTGATGTCATCCTCTAATTCCGTCAAACGAAATCCCTTTTTTCTTAGGATGTCAGTAGCCTCCAGAAATTTCTGCGTGATGTCATTTGAATTAAGATGCAATATAACTTGGTCCATTCTCTGTTCTCTTGGGAATTCCACAACTTTAATGTCTTCGGTAGATATCATGCGTAGAGCTGATGTTTGGTTACAAAGCGAGACTACATAGCTCCTATTGAGCAAAGCCCTTCTTGGTCCATTGGATGTCGTCTCTAATTTCAAATAGCATTCTTTTAATGGGGCTTTCCTCGAAGGAGGGACGGACGCTTTTATTCCTTTGTTGATCTTCTTTGTTTCTTTAATTCTGTTTTTACCATCCTGTTTTAGATGAAAACTTTCAAGTTGAAATCGTACCCTCCTTTCTTTGGTAGCTAGCTCCTGCCTTTTTTTGTTGTAAGGTTTTGAAGTTAGCAGGATTGTCATCAGCCTCATTGACTTCCTCCCTTTCCGATGATTCGGACCGGCTTCTTGTCTCCTTTGGGATTTTAGGCAGGACATCTTGTTGGGATTTCTTGCGATCAGAGGGATTAGGGCTCCTCTCCACCATCTCCCAGTTGTCCATAGTTTTCCATTCTGATGGGCTGATGCTTTCCCACTCTTCGTCCTCCCTATTTTCTTCCATAATGTCAATCAGGTCACTTAGATCTTCTCGTTGGTCTGACTCATCTCCATTATCCTCCAAGGAGGGAGGAGGGTTTTTTCCCCCTCCCACGTCCTTTGCATTCATGTCCTCCGAAATGTTTGTGTCTCCCATTGCCAGTTCTCTCCTCGGCTTCTTTGCCTGTTGGAGGTTTTCTCTTCTTGGGGGCGTTCTTAGATTCCTTAATTTTTTTACCATTTTCGTTTGGTTTTTTCTTCTGCTCCTTTCCCTTTTCTGAGGGCAGGTCCTTGGATGTCCCACCACTAAAGACAGCGAAATTAGATTTTTCTGATTGAATTTTTGAGTCACGACTTCCCTTACAACCGGGCGAGATCAAAATAACCTCTTTGGTCATTAGCTCAGTTTGCATGGGTTGGTTTGGTTTATTTTGACTCAATTTCATGGGGCCTTTCCCTCGACACGGATTTTCAACCATGCTTACCTCATCTTTTTTCTGTTTGCATAAATTTCGCATCCAATTGCAATCTTCCAGAACCGCCTCCATCAATAAGGACTTATCATTAGCATCTCTCCTTGCCAGATCAGTGAGGCGATTTTGCCATGTATGGGATTCTTCGGCTTCTTTATCCATTCGTACATTCAAATTCCGCAGGGACAATTCCGTTTGTATATTTGCCTCTTTAATTTGTATGTTAGTAGTAGTCATCTCTTTCACAGAGTCATTTATCATCTCATCAATTTTAGGTATGGTGCCAGTGTGATATTCAATGAGGTCATGATCACTTGCTGGAGGTGTTTCATATCCTTTTCTCTATCAGTTTGGTAAGCGTCTTTAATTAGGTGTATAATTTGATCTTTCGTAAAGATTTCAGAACACTGCTTTTGGTCATCCGATAAGGGCGTCTGAGTCATTTTCGTTATCATTTGGGGTACTACAGATTGTCCTTGTGGTTTTAAGCTTGACGGTCTATCTTCGAGGCATGGATTTCTCCTCTCAATTAAAGATCTTTGTGACAAGATCATTGACCTGAAGTCTCTCTGGGTTTTTGTTGCAAAGACCTCGGCCCCTACGGCCTCCCACTCCAGGGAGCTCCCTTTAGTTTGCTCCTTTTCCAGTTCAGCCATTTTCTCGCTTATTAGCGAGAAACTCCTCCTTTTTTCTCTCTCTATTTTCCCCGTCAAGAGAGTGAGGTCTTGCATAATTTTGTTAGCTAAACTTGAATTACTCAAGTTAGCTGATGGCAACATTGTCTTTCCTTCAGTGCCTGTAGTTTTTGACAGAGTTTCACTTCCAAAATCTCACAGGGTTTTCTTTTCTAGTCTGGCCTTTGGAGGGAGCGTCCCATTAGGGTAAGGCATCGCCGGCATATCTTTGTGTAGGGTCCGAGAAAGAGATTCTCGGTCAGTTAGGTCATTTGAGAGCAGGGCATTTGGCCCCAACTGGGTATTTTTTTGGGGGCTCATTTCCTTGAGCCACTGACATCTGTTCTCTTCCCTGTATGGCTGGAAGATATCGCTTATCGTTGGGGTTTCCTCCATGGCTCTTAGATGTTGTCTTTTATTTTCTATTTCCTTGTTGGGATCCGGCAAGGCTTTCTCCCATAATTCCGAGTCATTTGTGTCCCACTGGTCCTCCTTTTCCCACACAGTCTCAATCAGTAGAGATCTGTTTGTGGTTTCCTTTAAGGTCAGGGTAGGGGAGTTCAATGCCACATCCAGACTAGAATTTTCATCCAACATGCTTTCGCACATGTCCGCTATAGGTGTAGTTCCATAGTTGACTAAGTCATTAGTCGGCATGTTTACGGAATCATTTCCCCTTCTTGGGGAAATTAAAGATGGGATCGGACAACACAAGTCTCTCCCAGCATCAAGGTTGCTAGGTGGATCTAGTATTTCCGTCGTCTTTTCAAGGCTCAGATTGACCAGGAGAACTGTGGCTTTCTCGAGTAACACCCCTACCGTCTGGTTTTGTTCGACTATACTTTTTACTTTATCTCCTGGGGGCGCAGTATTGATCGTTTTGCTGGAATCTCCTTCACCAGCAATTAGATCTAACTTCTTGACCTGACCGGCATCCTCCTCATGCAAGCTTGGTGTTTCAAGGGGTGGAGGGAGGTGACTCACGGGCTCTTCGAGAGTGGAAACTGTACAGGCCATAGGTTGAACAGGTGATTTTGGAGATAACCGCACAGGGTCTTCAATAACCAAACTCGAAATTTTTTCGCTACCCGTATCGGTCGCGTGGGCCCCCACAGACAAGCTTTTACGCTTCTTAGTACAGAAGGGTAAGCAAGATTGTTTCAGCATCGGCATGTTTTGTGCACGCTCCGGGCTTCCATTCACTTCCGGGAGTGATGCAAATCTTTGCCTTACCTGCAGGCGAGTTCGCACGGCTGTTCCTGATGCATCCATATGTACAACCATAGGTTTCATCCTGTAGTGCAGCTCCTCAGTACTAGCTTTATTTCCTCAGTCCTCAGCTCAGCCTATCGTGGCTGCTGGCTTATGCAGAATAATACCTACACAGCAAGCAGCCCAGCAGCCAAACAGCACAACAGCTGGATACTCCGTGGATTTGATGCCCTTTGCGCGCTCGGGCGTAGCGCCGCAAGGGTGCTTGGGAAGTCATAGCACTTCCTGGAGGCGGCGCCCGTGACCGGGGGCGGGAAAGGGGCGGAGCCATCTCAGCGCTACAGCGCTCTTTTCCCTTCTCCCTTCTCACTCCGTCAATGTCAGTTCAATGCGCAGCACCTCGCTCTCCTCTCCTCGCTCTCCTCCCACTACAAACAGCTGATAGTGGGAATGTAGGTGCAGCCACAGCACAACAGCAGGATACTCCGTGGATTCGATGCCCTTTGCGCGCTCGGGCTTAGCGCCGCAAGGGTGCTTGGGAAGTCTCTTTATAGCACTTCCTGGAGGCGGCGCCCGTGACCGGGGGCGGGAAAGGGGCGGAGCCAACTCAGCGCTACGGCGCTCTTTTCCCTTCTCCCTTCTCACTCCGTCAATGTCAGTTCAATGCGCAGCACCGCGCTCTCCTCTCCTCGCTCTCCTTCCACTACAAACAGCTGATAGTGGGAATGTAGGTGCACCCACAGCACAACAGCAGGATACTCCGTGGATTCAATGCCCTTTGCGCGCTCTGGCTTAGCCACAATTTTTACACATGCAGCTAGAACGCTGATTCTAAGTTCAAAACTATGACATTTAAACAGTTGCAACCTATGTGACCCTCAAAAGTAGGTCACTCATTTATTTTAAACATTTTGATTTTAGTGGTTTTAAATCCAATTTCACTTAAGCTGCTGACATCCACAGCTCAGCCAGTTTTGTTATAAACATTGCTTTAGGCTCTTCATCTTTCCAGATTTTGTATGCAGACAAGACTACATTCTGCCAAATGTCTGCTGGTGTTCAGTGACATTTTTGAATATCTTGCAATGTTTAAAATAGGCATTTTTAGCTTGCATTTCAGAGAAACAAATGTGATTTCAAAGCGCTTTTTTGAGCTGACAGGCACTGCTGTTTTTCCTTTGGCACCACGTTTCACTCATGGCGCTTCTGGCCCATCACGCTCGCACTGGTGGGTGGCAGGTCAGGAGACCATTTTGGTGGGCGCAAAACTGCGCGGTTTTCCTGGATTCTGGCGCAAATGTGGGCTTTTCGGCCATCTTGGATTTTCTAAGCCCACAGCACCAAATGTTGTAGCCTAATAATTCAAACGTGGGTCAAGACACCTGACAAGCCCCCCCGCCCGACTGCACTTTGATTTCGAGTGGAGGGGGAGTCGGGTGCAAAGGATGTTTTGATCCACGCGCTGGGATGTCTGCATCATCTTCTTCCGATTCCGCAGATGGCAAAGTTCAGCATCTTTTCCTCCATCAGGGTGGATCGATCGGTTCTCCTCGCCGGTCCTGATGGGAGTATTGGGCGGTACCCCGGGCCCCTCGGATCTTTGCTCCCGGTCCCCGGGTCGTCCTCCTTGGTCAGTCTCCATGGTTTCATCTCTCCTAGGATGGCAAAGCAAAAGCGGCAGAAACATATTCGTAGACATTTCCCCACCACTATTAATGGTGGGGCGAACATATACATTTTATAAATCAGGAGACATTTGCATTCGAGAATAATGGAATTTTATAGGCTATATGTGGGATATTTTAGGGTTGGACTTGTCTTTAATCTGGAGCAGCCCCCTCGGGGATTGCAGAGAACTCCTCCAGTTGCTGCAGAGTGTGCCTGGGATGGCAACACTTTAGCTGATTTATATGGAACCACTTGTCTTCCCCTTCCGCCAAACTACCCTTGGGGATGTGGATCTTGTTGGCAACTGGGGAGATCTTGTCTATAATTTCAAAAGGTCCCTTCCATGTAAGCAGAAATTTTTGCTGTTTGGCCTGGTTCCTTTGGAAATTGTATAGATAGACCCGGTCTCCTACATTGTATTCTTTCCTGGTAGTCTTCAGGTCATAGTGAGTCTTCATACTCTCGGCTGATCTTTCTGGGTTTCGCTGAGCATAGGCAAAAGCATGCTGAAGGTGTTTACTCAAATTCTCCACATACTCATGAGTTGTGGAGGCATTGATTAATGTCTGCTCTTGGGTCCTGTAGAGCAAATGCTGGGGAAGCACCATCTTGCGTCCAGTCATCAGCTCAAACGGTGACATTTTAGTTGCAGATGAAGGGGTAGATCTGATGGCCATTAGGACCAGAGGTAATCGGATATCCCAACTTGGCCCAGAATCTGCCACAAACTTTTTTAAGATGCTCACAATGGTTCTGTTGTATCTCTCCACTGCACCAGAAGAGGCTGGCCGGTAAGCAATATATAGCTTCCTTTTAACCCCCAGTATCTCCCACTTCTTTGTCATTACTTGGTAAAATAGCTACCTCTGTCTGACTCAATCCTTTGGGGTAGACCAAAACGCGTAAATATGTGGTTGATCATCAAGGCAGCTGCTGTTTCTGACTTGCAGTTTGGGGCCGGGAGACATTCCATCCATTTGTAAATAAGCATGTCACCGTCAACATGTACTTATTTCCCCTAGAGGAGTGAATCACGGGGCCTATGAAGTCGATTTACAAATCTGACCATGGCAGTGTCATCCCCCTCTTTTGGAGAGGCGCACGGTGTGTGAGGGATGTTGGCTGAAATTGTGCACACACAAGACTGTCATGATCACTGCTTCCAAGGAGCCAGGACCAGCCCAACGTCCTTGGAAGCAGGCCCCTAACCCTAATCCTAGGCACCAGCCGGTCCCCACGGGGACCTTTTGGACCTTGTCCTGGCGCCGGTGGCACCAGGCTCATCAGAATCATCGGTCCCGGCACTGGAAGCGCCGGGCTCATAATATGTGTGCAGATGTTTGGCTGGACTTACCTGCAGCAGACCATGCTGCTTACTTACCAGCCACTTAGAAGTCCTCTGTAAACTGGAACTACTTTCTTACCTGGGTGGGGCAGCTCCATTCCCTGGATTCAGCATGGGGAAAGATTCTGGAACTGGAACTCTTTTCTTACCTAGGCGGGGCCATGGAGGAAGACGCCTCATCACTCCATGGCTATTTAAACCACACCCGATGGATAAAACTTGCTTTGCGTTATTCTGCATCTGCAGCAGAACGCTCACCGAGTCTGTTCCAGCCTTTCTTCCTCAATCTGCAAGAATCATACTCACCATTCCTGTATCCAGTCGACAGCAGCATCTGCAGAGACAAGAAACAGCAGGTTAGCAAGGCAGTCTTAACTCGCAGTGCTTACTCACCCGATCCATCGGCTGCGGTCATTTCGGCACGCTGTACTTTCGCCTGTGAAGACAAAAGCATTGTCATTACTTACCGGCACTCCGTGAACTCTGGAATTCTTCACGCTGCATCGCCACCTGCGGAGATAAAAGCATCGTATTTACTTACGGGCCTTCCGCGGACTCCGGCGCTGCAAACAAGCTTCTGAAAGACAAAAGAAGAGACATTATACCGGTATTTACTTACGCCCCTCGCGCTCTTCACAATAGAACGCCTGCAAATACTCCGGTGCCTCTTTAGCACGAACTACGCTGCAAGGGAAAGAACAGCTAGAGTGCTTGCATTTACTCACGCATTTCCAGGCGCTTTATTTCATCTTCCTCACAAGTCCTGCAAGCAAAAGGGGAGAAAAGCATCATAAGAAGTCCTGTTCAATGTTAACGTGCCTTGCACCTAAAGACTCTAAAGACTATAAAGACTAAAAAGGTGTCTGGAAACTCACCGCTCGTGCGATTAACGACGGTAAAGGTCCTCTGAGTCCAAGAGGCCTATGTTTCACCAGTGAAGGAACTGGCAACAGCGCCCTGCATCAGACGTAGATGGAGAGTCCAGCATTCACCTATCTAAGGTGAGCACGTTGGACTGGGGGCCCTACGGAGAAGCTTGGGAGAGAGAGGAAGAGAGACATTAAACAACCCAGACCATTAACCCCTATATTCTTTGATCTGCAGAAACCTCACCCTACGAGTCCGTCACACAGTGCGAAGAGGTTCAACCCCAGAAGCCCATCGAGCCCTGCACATCACCTTTCGAGTCACAGACACCTTCCTGCCACGACCTGCGCCTCCGTGGGAATCAGGTGAGCGTTACAAAGACACCCCTTCAAGTATTGGTCGAGTTCCTGCCCCATGTGTAGCCAGTATGCAACCTCTCTTAAGATCTCAAGTGTTGTATGAAACCCCCTATGACCGGCGGTGGCCGCATCATGGGCGTGACTTAACATCAGGCTTCGGAATGAGGTAAGAACCACCCACTGATCATGGCCAGCTTGGGATTTCCTTACCAACAAACCGTCTTGGATTCGGAACATTTTTGGACATTTCATCAACACTCTAAGGTCCTCTTTCCCAATGCAATCGTATCCGTCAGGGGAAAGTTTTCAGGGTCCTCAATGTGTTGGTAAAACTTACCTATTATTGGATCCCCCTTCTGAGCCGTAATCAAATCAGCATCTGAGGTCTCCTTACTCCATTGTGCAGTTGAAAGATCATTGTGAGCATTGGTCTGGGACCTAGTGATAGCAGTGACCTGGATTTCCCCCAACAGGGACTCAATTTCTATTAGATCCCCTTGGATAGCCCCGGTTTTGGCCAGCTGATCAGCTAAGTCATTTCCAGTTTTGTCTGGTCCCTCTACTTTGGAATGACCCTTGATCTTTTTCCAGTAGATGGTCATCCCATTCACGGTGACCAGATCATCAATGTTTTGAATTAACTTCCCATGTTTCAAGGGTTTGTTATTAGCACATAACATGCCTCTGGTTTTCCAATTAACCAGGTGCTCCACGAACCTGTTCCGTACATAATCTGAATCTGTGATTATGACCAGTTTGTGGAGTTGATGTTGGACAGCAGTGAGGATGGCCTGATGCACAGCCATCAACTCTGCCACCTGACTACTTCGGGGACCAATTCTGTACCCAGCGGAGGGTTCTAGGGACTCATTCACCCATGCATTCCCTACGCCGGCCACCAGTTCTTTCTCCCCGTTGTTGTCAACATGGTAAGAGCATCCATCCAAATAGACAGTGGGCATTCCCTCACACTTGTCACCTTCAAAGACTTTGTGGGGGGAATTAAGGTATGCCTCCATGTTGTCCTTGATTTTTAGACTTTCGTCCTCGAGACAGTTTTCTCTGGCACAATCATGCAAGTCAGCCAGACCTTGCGCAAGGGGACTCTTCTTGTTTTGGCCATATCTGACCTCCACAGGAAAGCCTTGCATTGACAGAATCCAGGAAGTAATTAGGGAATTACTCACATTTCCGGCTCGGATTCTGTCACTTTGAAGGTATTTCAGAGGCTGGTGTGGAGTTTCCACTATGATGTGTTCCCCCTGGATAAACGGGCGGTAATTCTTCAATGCCCACACCGTTGCCAGGAGTGCCTTCTCACAATCGTTGAATTTTTCCTACACAGAGGATAAAGTTTTGCTCGCATAGGAGATTACTTTATTGACCTTGTCATGCTTTTGATATAATACTGCAGTCAAGAATGTATTAGAGAACCTTGTCTCCAAGAAAAACTCCTTGTTTCTGACAGGGTAAGCTAGGCAGGGCGCTTTTGAGAGGCTTCTTTTGAGCTGTCTTACTGCCTTGGATTGTTCTGGACCCCATTCCCACTTGACCCCCCCTTCAAGAGATGAATCAGGGGTCTGGTGATCTCTGCGTAGCCCTCAATGAACTTTCTGCTGTAATTAGTCAGTCCAAGGAGGCTCCTTAGTTCCCGCAGAGTTGTGGGGTCTTTCAATTTCTGAAGTGCTTCCACTTTCTTTTCCTGGGGACAGAGACCCGAGGAGTAATCTCATGCCCCAAGAAATTAACACGGGTTCTACACCACTGTGCTTTCTGAAAGGAAAGTTTTGCTCCGGCGGCCCTCAACTGTGTCAGAACATAACGGATCTCTGCTATGTGTTCCTCCACAGATGAACTTTTGATGAGGACATCATCTACATAAGCCAGGTTACCCCTTGCACCCAGGTCGGGCATGGCCTTGTGTAGGAAAATGTTGAATTCATTGCCGGAGTTGAGGTATCAGAAGGGAGTCCGGGTCCATGTGTACTGCTGGCCCCCAAAGATAAAAGCCAGTTTGTATTGGTCCTCCCTACTGACAGGCCCGGTCCAGTATCCATTGGTCAGGTCTATTGCAGTGAATACCTGTGACCCCTGGATCTGGGCCAGCCCTTGGTCAATGTAGGGAAGAGGCCATCAGGAAGTATGTACCCGTTTGTTGAGCTTCCTAAGGTCGGCGCAGAGTCTCCACTGGCCGTTTGGCTTCAATATTCCCAGCATCAGATTATTGAAGGTGCTGTGGACTGGACGGATTATTCCCTGGGACTCAAGGTTCTTAATTATTTCAGTAAGGGACTCCATGGATGCGAGAGGCAAGCGATATTGCTTCACAAACACTGGAGTCATGCCAGGGTCCGTGGGAATTGTTGTTGTGTGGATGTCGGTGCGACCACAGTCATATGAGTCTACCGCAAAGAGATCTTGAAAATCCAAGAAAACTTGTTTCAACTTTTGCTTCAGCTCCAGAGTCACAGAGGCATCAGCTAGGTTGACTCTCTCTTCCACCATCTGCCTGAAGCCTGGAAAGACTTCTGGTTTTGCTATCTCAGCGGCCTCCTCCAGGTGGGTGGAGAAGTCCCTGGTCAAAGTGCAGATTTGGACTGGAGACTTCAGGTGGGAAAGGCAGCCCTCATGGACCTGGAAAATCACCTCATCCCTTCTGAAGTCACAAGTCACATCTTCCTTACCATAAGGGCAGGAAGTGTACACCGGGAAGTTTCCCCCTTGCCGGGTGAAGAACCTGTCTGGTGTTGTATTGTCATCACTGTCAATGTCAAAAACAGTCCTTGGGGATTGGTCCTAACAGTTAATTTCCTAAATCAATGGAAAAATGTCGGATATCAACCGCCATTCCAATAATGGTGCCTGCGGCTAGAGTAATACTCTTTAAGTCGCTGTTATCCACCTCTATTGGAATGGTGTCATGTTCTATGTCGACTAATGGTGTTGGGTTTACCCCCAACCCTTGCAGTTGGAGAGAAGCGTTTAGATGAATATAAGCATCAGGGTTTTTGAACTTTGTCCTCTTTTAACTTTCACTTCCAGGGAGAATTGTCGGGTCCTTTCTGGGATGGTGACTTCCTCTTTAATCTGAATTTCAACTGCATAAGGTAGCAATTGAGCTGACCTAAATGCTTTTTCTGGATCATCAAAGCCCATGGGATTATCCGCTTTGAAGGACCAAGCTTTGAAGTTTATTAGGTCCAAACTAATGGCAAAGCGATTGAGAATGTCACTGCCTAAGTAAAAGGCGGCAGTGACGTCTCGCACAACCCAACAATTATGGACTATGCTCTTGTTGCCAATGGAGATTTTGAGCATACACCTGCTAGGCAGGAGATGTTTGGAATTGGGTGTTTCCATATCCATTTCCCATTTGTCTATCAGTTTGAATGTGGGAATGGCTGGATCTTTTGGGAGTTGGCGGAACATGGCTTCGCTGATGAAGCTCTTACCGTTGTTCACACACACTCGGGCGAGAACAGAGTCCTTCCCATCATTTAACTGAACAGGGATGAACAACTGCTCTCCAATTTGCTGAATATCAGCAAGGCTCTGAGCTGATTTCACATCTTTCTGGACTATTGGAGTGGGAATTTCTGATTGTGGATTAGTAAAGAATTTCAGAGTGTTTCCTTCCAGTGTGGAATACCACCTTAAACTGGAAGGAAGGTTGATTTTCAGAAATAGAGAGGACCCCCCCATCACCAGTCTGTTGTCCTACTGCTATTACTGTCACGTCTGGAATTTGGTTGTTCTGGAAGTGAAATTCTACTTGGTCAGATTTTTGTTCAACCATGTGGCAGGTGCCGTTTAAACTAACATGGTTGATGCTCTGTTTAAATTTTATTGGTCGGCTAGTCTGAGTCCAGAGGACCTTGTTTACGCAATCTATTAGGGGTGACAACCTTCTCAGGAGGTCATTCCCTAGTAAACAAGGGGTGCCCTCTGGAGTCACTACTATTACAGGGTGTTTCACCTTGTGTCACCCAATTTTAATGTCCAAATCTGCAGTCCCCTCGACCGGAATTTCCTTCCCGCCAAGGTTCTGAAGTTGTCCAGGAAGAGAGGTGAGAGGAATATGGTAATTCTCCCCCCTTCCTGCATTTAGTTCATCAAAGGCCCTTTTGGACAAAAGGGTAGCTTGGGATCCAGTGTCCACTAGTGCCAAAATTGTACCCTGCCCCTGCACTTGTCCCGGGGCATAATATCTTCCCTCCTTCTCCTCAAGGGGGCACAGATAATGCATATTTTTGGACAACTGGTGGGCTAATTTTTTAGTTTTGAACATTGCGAGAGACGAGATCTGGGCAGAATTCTGTGGAGAATCATGGGAATCTGCAAGAAAAAAGTTAGCAACTGGAAATGGGTTCCCCTGGTTCCGGTTCTGGGCCGCTCCCCCCCCTTTTTGGAGGCAGTCACCAGGATGGGTTTGAACCAGGGGATTTTCCTGCTGTTGGTTCTGGGATGAGATGATGGGCAGCGCTAGCTCAGTCCCCACATCTACCCAGTCTGAATGTGACTCCCTTGTGACCCATTTTTCTTTGGGAGGAGTTCCCCCATCTCTGAATGAGAAGATCCTTTTCC
The DNA here is from genome assembly GCF_040938575.1 of Ambystoma mexicanum. NCBI lineage: Eukaryota > Metazoa > Chordata > Amphibia > Caudata > Ambystomatidae > Ambystoma > Ambystoma mexicanum. The sequence goes on along the minus strand of NC_090922.1, from coordinate 1,320,965,677 downwards.
CAGGATCCTCTGAGGATCCCTCTCCCTCAAATTGGAAGATCTGTACCTCCTCCACAAACTGGGTCTGCTTGGGTCCTTTGTTTCTCCTACCTCCTCTCTGCTCCTTGGGTGGCAGACTTTCAGGGGTAGGAGATTTTGTTTCCGGTTCCTGGGTTTCCAGGGGCTGTTAACAACTGGGGAAGGAAGCTTCCTCCAAGGCTTTACAACCCCCTTCCCTTTGTGCCTCCTCCCTGGGAACCAGTGAATTATCGGGGTGCTGCCCCGTCATTGTTCTGGAGCACCAGGCCCAGAGTTTGGGGCATTCTGCGCCGGCATGCTCATCTGAGGGTTCTGTTGAGCCCTCAGCATGTGACCCAGATCCCGTGCCATATTTTGGACCTGGCGCTAGAACTGTGACACCCGCTCTGGCTGATACAGGGTTCTATTTCCTCCCCTGGGCTGATCCCGGGAAGAGTAGCTATCCCTTCTCTGGTAGTACCCCGGGTTGGGAAGATATGGGTACCCCTCCACCCTTGGCCTCCCCTCTCCCAGATTAGGTGGTCTGGGCTCAGGGAATTGGGAAAGAAGGAGAGATGATTTTGGGGCTGGAAATTGGGTGGATACCTGTGAAAAAAGTTCTGCCCAGGGTTTGGGGAATTTCTCCCCTCCAGTGGGAAGTTAGGAGGGAAGTGCCCTGGTTTGGGTGCCTGGTTGGATCCCCCCCCTTGGGCCAGAGGAGTCCACACATACCCCAGGATGGGTCGGTTTCCCTTGTAGCGGGGACTTACATAGTCAGGGGAGCGAGGGACCCCATTTGTGGGACTACCTCCTTGACTCCCTGTCTGTGACTGGCCCGAGGGCCTTCTGGGCTGAGAATTATTCAGTGCAGGCAGGTTTTTATGCCCCCCTATCTCCAAATCTAAAATGGGGCAACCTTTACCTCTGCCACCTTGGCAGCAGCAGGGGTGCTGGTCGGTTTGGGGCTTTTCTGGGCGTTATGTTTATTTTCTATTGGCTTCTGCACCTCATAGATCCGGGTAGCCTGTTCAATGACCCAGTCTAGTGACCTTTTCACGTGAAAATCTCTCACTAGCTGGGTCATTATGTATTTGGGTAAGGCATGGAAAAACTTATTTACAGACTCTTTGCTGTCCGTGCGCACCCTTCTGGTAGTCTGCGCAAAGGCACGCTTCAATTCCTGCACAAATTCTTGTGGAGCCTGATCCTCCCCACATTGCAAATTGTAGGCTGCCTTGCGAGCCTCTTGGGGATTCCGGTGACCAGAAAAATGTTTCAAGATGGCCGCCCTATATGTGGACCACTTTGAATGGTTTTGGTCCTCCAGCCCCGCAAAGAAACTGGAGTATTCTGGGGAGAATGTCCATTTTACATACTGAATGCAGCTACTGCTGTCCTTCAAATGGAAAGCCTCCATCATTTGCTCATAAAGCTCCAAGTGTTCCCAAACAGAATACTTGGCGTTCTTGTGATAAGGGGTGATAACACTCCTCATTGCCTTAATCTGTTTTAAGGGGTCCTTACACAAGGCCTTATTGGCCTTTTTGGTTCAGGTAACCCTGGTCCATTCATCCTCTGACTCAGTGGCACTGTTCCCAGAGGTTCCCGTCTGATCTTCCAGGTTTTCCCGAATTCTGCGAGCCTGGGAATGGCCGGCAGAATGTGGGGACCTAGTCTCTTGTGTCCTGGGGCGCACGGAGGAGTCTTCAGATTCCTCCTTGCTGCCTGGATTTGATGGGTACCCCCCCACACTGACCTAACTGGGCAGAGGTTTTCAGAATGCTTTTAGAGAGCCTACTCTCCCGGGGTTCCCCACTAAATTGCACTGTACTTAGGTGCCCATACCCGGATGCCCGCCCATCCATTCCTGGGTGGTACTGGCCTATGAGCCCCATACTTTTGGCTGGATAGTAATCTGCCATCCCTGTGGCCCTGTGCTCATGTGCGCCAGGGGACATGGGGGTGGCAGAGTCAAGGGACTGGGAGAGGTGAAGGTCTCTGGTACTAGGGCTCCTGAGGTTATGCTCAGGTGTTTCCCTTTCCCAGCGAACCTCATCTCTATCAGCCCCTGCTCCCTGTTGCCATGCAAGAGCCTGTGCTTTCAGTTCCTCAGTCAAGGCCCTACGAGACTCTATCAGTCTCTCCTGCATGGCTACCTGTTGCTGGGGCCTATCATTGTGCTGACAGAGAGCCTCATTTTCTCTCTGTGCCTCCTGGTAGGTCCTGGAATACTGGGCCAGTCTTTGCTGCAGGAGGGTTACCTCCCAAGTCCCATCCCTACTGGCCTGTTCCTTTCTTGCCAGAGCATCTTCCACCCTCCTGGTGTGTTCTAACAAGTTCTGATGCTCTTTTTGGAGGTCACCCAGTCCCTGGAGGGCCAAGTGATTTTCTTCAATTTCTCCTTTTAATTGGCAGACTTCCTGGCCTAAGGTGTCCCTTTCCTGACTAAGAGCCTGCATCCGTGCCACAAGGTCGTCCCTCTGCCTTTTAAGGGCACCAGCTTTCTGGCGCTCTTCCTCAAATTCTGTCTGGGTATCCAGGTCTTTCAGAATCAGTTTGTTGCTCTCTGCCTTCTCCCCATCTAGGTGGCTTTGCAGGGTGACTAACTGCTCTGCGCATACCCTATTGAAGTCCAATTGTTGCTCCAGCTTTTTCTGGCTCTGCAGTAGGGCGTCCAAACCTTCTTGGTACTTCTTCTGCAAGGCCAGAAATCTGGTATCCTGGTCAGACTTTTCCTGTTG